>NC_138354.1:9415343-10761593 GCF_046562875.1 Panthera onca
TAGTGGTGTGTAGGTGAAGTGCCTGGATGGGGGCGGGGCCCATCCAGGGTGAAGGACAGCAGCCACGGAGGCAGGACTATGTGGCTACTGTAAAGAGAGTGAGGGGAGAAGTGGGTGGGCCAGACCCTGCAGGGACCTCATGGACGGGATTGGAATCTTTCTGATACCAGTAGGGAGCCATGGGAGGAAGTGTCTGGATCTGACTTGTATGCACCCTGTGCTGTTCTGTGGGGAGCCCCGAGGGGAGGGGTGAAGGCTGCTGGTCTCCTCTGGACAGGAGAAACTGGTTGGTAGGGGTGGCAGATGCAGCACATGTTGGGTTCTGAGGGGGGTGTGGTGGCCCCTTTGGGCCATGGGAAACAAAAGAAGACCTAGAAAGGGTAGAGTACCTAGGCCGGCTGGGTACTTGGTCATGGCTTTATCTCTCCTGAACTGGTTCCAGCTCCTTCCTGTCTGCACTGAAGCCTTGTAGCCCAGCCTGGGCCTGGCCAAGGCTACTGTCACTAGAGTTTCTCCTGGAGTCCTGGGCAGAGCAGACTTAGTCTCCCAGCCTGGCCACCCCTGCCTGACCTTCCTCACACTTCCTATGGTTGTCTCCAGGCTTCTCCTCTGGAAACTCACCCACCAGGGCAAAGTGCTCTGGGAAGCTTTGGGCCAAAGGTGCTGGGGGAGGGGTAGAAGGACTGATCTTACAGCTGGAGGTCTAAGGGCTGGAGCCTGATGATCTTTAACCTGGGAAGCAGATGCGGGGAGTGCCAGAGCAGCAGGCGTCTTGGACAACCTCAGCTCCCCTGTACTAGCAGGCCGGGTAGGCAGGAGGATCCGAGAGGACCAGGGTGGCTTCAGGCAGCCTGATTGGTCCAGAAGGTAGACCTTGGGCCTAGAATCCGAACTCGAGGTGGGAACAACTAGTAGGTGGGCTGAGACCAAGAAACTTTCAGAAACTAGTCTGTTTCTGGGACAAGGGGGTCGTGATGGCCTCTGGGCTTTGAGGAGGAGCCCCATCCCCTTGCCTGCCTTGGGGAGAGGGCAACCTCAGGGAGGTCCTTGGGCCGGCTGTCTCCTTTCTTTCTCAGACCCTCCAGAGGAGCCCCTGGGGCGTCTCTGCCCCACGCCCTGTCCAGCAGGCGCTGGCTCAGGGGCCTTCTAACCAGCCTGAGCCTTCCCCCGCCTGCTCCCCAGGAGACCCACCGGCTGTACCGCCTGAAGCTGGAGGAGCTGATCAAGCTGCAGAACAGTTGTACCAGCTCTATCACTCGGCAGAAGAAGCGGCTCCAGGAGCTGGCTCTTGTCCTGAAGAAGTTAGGACCCTCCCCCGCTGCTTCCACAGTCCCCCATGCCTCCCGTACCACCCTGGCCTAGGGCTGGGGAGTGGGCGTCGGATCTGGGTTGGGGGAGAGCTGGCACGGACTCCCGAGTGTCCCGGGCGTGGCGTCTCCCCTCGCTGGGTCCTGTTGACCCTCCCGCCCCACGGGTGTCGGCTGGGGATACCTGGGGGCCCCCTGCCCTGACTCTGGCTTCTGTCCACCTGCAGATGCAAACCCTCCCTTCAGTCGGAGGCTGAGGAGGCTGCACGGGAACTGGAGAACCAGATCAAGGAGCGCCAAGGCCTCTTCTTCGATATGGAGGCCTATTTGCCCAAGAAGAATGGGTGAGACCCCCCTCCCCCAAGCTCCGTTCAAGATGCTCCTGGGCGGCGGCCTGAAGAGCAGTTTCCTTTGGTTGCTTGGCTGGCAAATGTTCCCTCGACCTACTCTGGGCCGAACAGTCAGGCCCAGCCCTGTGTCCGGGAGATGGCACGAGTGACAGTGACAGTTCACGGAGATGGGTGCTTTGGGGAGGAAGGACAAGAACTAGAGGAGCACAGTGAGGGGTGCCTCACCCAACCTGAAGGTCAGGGAAAGCGTGGAGCACGAAGGAGTGAGCCTGGCGGGCATGGGAGGGTGGAAACCGCAGGTCTGGCCAGAGCTCAGGGAGGTGGTGGGCGACCAGAGGGGAAACCAGGCCTCGGAGTTTGCTTTGGCCCCGGTAGGCCGGGCAGAGGGACCTTTAGATCAGCCACCGTCACTGAGGAGAGTGGCAGGGGACAGTGTACAACCCTTCGCCGAGTAAAAGAGACCGCAGGCAGCAAGACAGCTGAGAAAGAGCATGTTCCAGAAGGAGGGGACAGCAGCCTCAGATCAGATGGCCCGGGGGGTCAGAGGCCATACGGAAGGGAAATGTTTCCTGGAAGTCAGGGCGGCCTTGGAGAGAACCACTCCACAGGATGGTGGAGGTGGAAGTTGGTAAGCGGGTGACCAAGAGCTGGGGGACGGGCACATTTAGGCAGCTCTTCCCAAGCTTGGCTTTGAGTGGAAGGGGAAACCAGCAACTGGAACTTGGCCTAGGGGTGGGGGTGGGGGAGTGCTTTTGCTGCGCCCTCGTTTGTGTGTGTGTGTGTGTGTGAGTGTGTTACTTTGTACCTGGGGAAGACCTGGGCACATGTACCTTCGGGGAGGTGGGACCCCCGGAGTGAGAGACCCAGTAAAGGGAAATCACTGGGGAGGTGGGAAGTGCTGGGCGTGGGCCCTTCTCATTTGTGAGGGGAGGGCGAGCAGAGAGGGTGAGGAGGGAGGCCCAGGAGAGGTCAGCCGCCTGGAGGGAGGGTTTGACGAGGCCACTGCAGGGATGGCGTAGGGAGCTGGGGGTTATGGGGTCGACAAAGTGGCTGACGTGCAAGGGGGGCTCGAAACCTCAGCTGGCTTGGGAAAGGAGCCTGGGGTTGGGGGGCCTGGAAGCCTCAGAGAGGGCCAGGGTCCACATGGGGCAACCCACCTGGGAGGCTCAGGGTCAGAGCACAGGCTGAATTTCGGAGGGAGCCCTTCTGGGCCGGGAGGGCCCTGGCGGGGCGGACTGGGGGCTGAAGGCTGTCAGGTAGTAGGAATGGGGGAGGTGATGGCGGGTGTGTGCGCTCACAGGCACCGAGCCCTGCCCCGGGCTCGCAGGGGCCATCTGAGATGTGGGCACGGCTGCCGGAGGGTGGGAGAGCCAGGCCGCCCTGGAGGCCCTGGGGAGAGACCAGGGAGGGGACGCTGCTGGTTTACCCTGGAGCGGGACTGGGGAGCAGGCAGAGAGGCTGGGCCTTGGCGTCTCCCTCCCCTCGAGTGGGGCCGCAGCACCCCCAAGGTCGGAACCCTAGGCCAAGGCCACGGGAAGTCCGGGTAGGGATGGCGGCCCCAGCTCTGCGCCTTTGGCTGCCCTCCCCGTCGGAGCCTCTCCTCACCTGGTGACCCCTCTCCTAGGTTGTACCTGAGCCTGGTTCTGGGCAATGTCAACGTGACACTCCTGAGCAAGCAGGCTAAGTAATTTGTTGTCGTGGGCTGGGTCCCCACCCTGCTCGCCACCCTCCCGGGTCCTTTCCATCCCGCCCCAGCTGCCCCGGCTAAGCCTCAGGGCGCAGCGGTCAGCGCCGGGGTCGCTGTCCCGGGCCAGCCCGTGCCTCCTGCGGAAGTGTGTCTGGAACAGGAGCCTCCCTTCCGGGTGGAGGCGAGGGTGGGCCCTGCCGGCACCCCGGCCTGTCCCACGAGTGTGTGCCCACCCAGGTTTGCCTACAAGGACGAGTACGAGAAGTTCAAGCTCTACCTCACCATCATCCTCATCGTCATCTCCTTCACCTGCCGCTTCCTCCTCAACTCCAGGTGGGTGCGCTGCTCAGGACTAGGCCCCCGCCCCCCTCCAGGCTCTGGCACCAACCCTGTGTCCCCTCCTCAGGGTGACAGACGCCGCCTTCAACTTCCTGCTGGTCTGGTATTACTGCACGCTGACCATCCGAGAGAGCATCCTCATCAACAACGGCTCCCGGTGGGCGAGGGGGCGAGGCGGGCGCTGGAGCTCCCCAGGGAGGGGGTGCGTGCCCCGGGCCCCCGAGAAGCAGGCACCGGACCGGGGTGCTGCTTTCTTCCCGCCTTGGCCTTGCTCCCTGTCCCTGAGCACCAGTCCTGGGGGTTGAGGGGACAGGAGTGACACTGGCTTCCCTATGTATGCAGGATCAAAGGCTGGTGGGTTTTCCATCATTACGTGTCCACCTTCCTGTCGGGAGTCATGCTGACGTGGTGAGTGGCAGGGCTTGGCTCCCGGGCCCTGGGGGGGTCGAGGGGGCGAGTGCGGGCCAGAAAGGTGGTGCCCCCCGAGCTCCTTACCCTTCCCACCGCTTTCTCCCTCAGGCCCGACGGCCTCATGTACCAGAAGTTCCGGAACCAATTCCTGTCTTTCTCCATGTACCAGAGTGAGTATCTCAGAGGGCCCCGCTCGGCTCAGGAATCCCCCACGGGGAGGGGCGGGCCGAGGACGTGGGGCCCCAGCCTGGTTCTGATGCCCCCGCCCCAGGCTTTGTGCAGTTCCTGCAGTATTACTACCAGAGCGGCTGCCTGTACCGCCTGCGGGCCCTGGGCGAGAGGCACACTATGGACCTCACTGTGGGTGAGTCGGGCGTGGCCGCCCTGCTTGGGAGCCCTGACAGGGGGGCCGGAAAGGGGAGTCCTCTCCTGTCCACGTGGGTCTGAGAGACCGTGCCCATCTCCGTCCTCTTTCCTCCCCGCAGAGGGCTTCCAGTCCTGGATGTGGCGGGGCCTCACCTTCCTGCTGCCCTTTCTTTTCTTTGGACACGTAAGTCGTCTCTGCCCCTGCGCGTCTGGCTGGGCATCCCCGTGTTCTGGCTTTGGGCCCGAGTGGGGACTGGGATCTGCTGCTTGAAACCTCCCATTCCTCCCAGTTCTGGCAGCTTTTTAACGCGCTGACGTTGTTCAACCTGGCCCGGGATCCTGAGTGCAAGGAGTGGCAGGTGAGCGGGGGCGGGGGGGCCCCCGGAGAGGCATGCCGGGAGGGCCGGCGCCCGGCCCCGTCCTGACCCCGCTTCCTCCCCCAGGTGCTCATGTGCGGCTTCCCCTTCCTCCTACTCTTCCTTGGCAACTTCTTCACCACCCTGCGGGTTGTGCACCAGAAATTCCACAGTCAGAGGCGTGGGAGCAAGAAAGAATGAGCCTGGGCCTTCCCCCGCCCGCCCGGCTCCCTACGACACCCCTGGCCTGGAAGCGGGTTCTGGCCCCTGTGTTGAGGGGGTAGGGGGCTCCCCTCAACCGGGAGGGTCTCTCCTGCTCTCCCTGGGGTGTTGTGGGCTCTGTGGGCCCCAAAGGCTGTGCTGGAGAGGAGGGGCCTGGGCCTATGGCCCAGGCCTGCGGGGAGCTGGGGGCCGGCAGCCTCAATAAAGGAAGAGCGGCACAGAGGTGGCTTGAGGCGTGTGCTCTCCGAAGGGTGAGGCAGGGCCTCCGCGCCACCACAACATGGGTTCTCGGGGCTCCTGAGCTGCTCTCTGGGGGTCTGAGTAGACCCAGGGGGGAGGCCCCGGATCTGCTCAAGCAATACCAGTCAAAATACAGAAAACAGAACTTTATTCCAAGGACCAGAGATTATTTAAAATTATTTACAGTCATTGAAAATAATGCGGAGGGGCTGGGCCCCAGCTCAGCTGAGAAGAGCCCCTTCTGTACAGCCACCAAGGGCCGGAGATGTTCACAAAACACAGGCCCTGGTCTCCCCTGACCACATGCCCTGGGGCCGGGGTGCGCCAGAGGGTGCATCTGGGGCCTGGACCGGTCCCTCGGCCCACCTCCCGCGGCAAGAAACCAGCCAGGAGACTGGCAGAAGGGAGCGAGGAAGGTGATTACAGGGAAAAAGCAAGTCTGTGGGGCTTGAGGGGCAGGGCCGGGCCGCCCCTAGCTCCACACGTCCAGGGAGTAGCGGCCCTTGGTCATCAGCTTCTTGATGTAGTCCACGGCCTGGGCGTGCTCCATGGCCCCCACCTCGGCCACGATGTCGTAGAAGGTGTTCTGCACATCCCTTGCCATGTTCCGAGCATCCCTGGGGCAGGATGGAGGTGGCACTGGGCAAGGGGCCCCCCCCAACCCCGGGCAGGCAAGCCCCACCCCGCCCCTCCCCTCCTCTGCCCCCACTCACCCGCAGACGTAGATGTGGGCACCCCCCTCGTGGATCAGCTTCCACAGGTGCTCCTTGTCCCTCTTCAGTAAGTGCTGCACGTAGACCTGGGGCGGGGGGGACAGAGGTGGCACAGTGACGAGGCGGGTCCCGCGGCCCTGAGGCCCAGCCCAGAGGGGCCCCCCCGAGGCCTCACCTTGTGGGGCTGCTCCCGAGAGAAGGCCACGTTGAGCTGGGTGAGGGAGCCGTCCTTGTGGAACTGAGTCAGCTCTTCGCGGTACAGATAGTCCTCGTCAGACCGGCGGCAGCCATAGTAGAGCAGCGTCTCCCCCACATCCTTGCCTGGGGCGGCGGGCAGGGGTGAGAAGGTACCCAGGCACACGGAGCCCCACAGAACCCCACCCCGTGCCCACACACTTACCCTGCTGCCGCAGCCAGGCCCGCTCCTGGATGAAGCCTATGAAGGGTGCCACCCCTGTGCCAGGGCCCACCATGATGACAGGGGTGGTGGCCTTGAAGGGCAGGCGGAACTGGGACTTGCGCACAAACATGGGCACCAGGGCCCGGCGGCCGTTCTCCCCTGCAGGCTCCTTGGCCCGTAGCCAGCTGGTGGCCACCCCCTTGTTGATGCGGCCAGACTTGGTCTCGTACTCCACCGCCACGGCACAGATGTGCACGGAGTTGGGGTGGACCTGGTGGGAGTGGGGCAGGGGTGAAGACACCTGAGGCCCTTCTCTCCTGCCCCCCCTGGCCCTGTCACCCCAGCCTCCTCAGCACGGGGGCTCTTCTCACCCTTCCTGGTGCCCAAACCTCAAAAGCCCCTTTCCAGCAGCTGTCCTGGCTGGCTCTCAACACCAGTAGAGAGCCGTTTGCAGTCAGGCGCTTGGGGCAGAGCTGGGGCCACAGCTCAGGGCACCCATCGGCTGTGTCCTCCCTACGTGGGCTGGTCCTCGCACCTTGGAGGATGAGGCGATGGAGTAGTAGCGGGCCTGGAGACGAGGCAGCAGCTCACACAGGTGGTCGATGGGGGGCCGCAGGGACGGGTAGTCCTGCAGGATGGCCAGGATGTGCCGCCGAGCCTCCACCACCCAGCTCAGGTACAGCTCCTGGGGAAGGCCAAATGCGGGGTGAGACCTGGAGGGGAGTGAGGGGAGGCGCCGTGGCCCAGGTGACAGGGCTGAGGTGGTGGCTCCCCGGGTGCGGTGGCAGCAGGCCTACCTTGCCCTCGCCCGAGGAGGACGCCATCTTGCGCAAGTGCTCCTGCTCAGAGGGCTCCGAGGCGTACTGTGCCAGCTCATAGAGCACATTGGTGCGTGGCGGGTTGGTGATGTCCAGGTAGTAGGTGAGGGCCGTGCGGTACGAGGTGGGGCAGGGGAAGGGGTGCTTCTTGTTGGACTCCTCTGCAGGGAGAGGGGAAAAGCATTTGGGGTTAGTGGCCGCTGCCCAGCTAATCTGTTCCAGAACGTGGAATCGTGGGGTCTTGTGTCTGAGGGCCACGAGGGCACCAGGGCTTTGGGCTTAAGCAGCTCAACCTATCTACGGCGTTGCCAGGGGCCCATTCCTGCCGGCTGCCTCGGGTCCCGGGCTGGAGGGCAGGCAGCCTCGATTCCAGGACTCACCGTCCAGATTGTTCAGGGACATGATGACGTCCAGGTCAGCACCCAAGATCTTGCCGAGCTGGCTGACCAGGGCAGAGTCATTGGCTGGGTAAACGGCCACATGGTCCCCAGATTCATACCTAGGGTTGGTGGGGGGGTGGATTCGAGGCTCAGGAGGGGGTGGAAGGCAGGGCCCGGAAGCTCTGAGAGGGGTGGGTTGGGGGAGGGGGTGGCTGCCAGCACCTGAGTTTGGAGTCTGAGATGTCTAATTCCAGGTGCATGAGGTGTCGCTCAGTTCCCTGGTTCAGCTTCCGGTTGGTGGTGACCTCAGCCAAGAACGGATTCTTGGCATCAAAGGGGCTGGGTGGGAAAGAGAGCAGCTCAGTGATTGGCCAGGCCCTCAATCTGAATCTTCCTGCCCCCAAGGGACCCTTCTGGTTTCACAGAACACAGGGAACCTTAGAGCCAGCCTCCCAGGGCCCCAGGAAACCTCTCCAATTATGTAAAAGGTTCTCCCAACCAGATTCAAGGCAGTGCCCCCAGTGACCCCCAGAAGCGGGCAGAGCTAGGTTATCAGTGTCTCCATTTACAGATAAGGAAACTGAAGCCGGTTCCTAAATGTGGGGGAGACCCTTCACCCACTACCTGTTTGTGGGCCGAGTGCATAGGAGGACCAGGCCCCTTGTAGGTGGCTCCCTATGACAGAAGGTGCCTGGGTCCTGCCTGCACAGTCACTGAAATGTTGGGTTTCCTGTTAAAGCAGGGCCACTGGTCTTAAATCCTCAGGGTGTTAGGGGGACTTTTTCCTGGGCGGCTCCAGGAATCTGGGCACCGCCCCGGGGTAAGGCAAGTCAGGGGCCCAAGAGAGGAATGCTGTTTTTGGATAAAAAGTCCAAATACTGAGGCAGGTTTTAAGAAAGTGAGTCCTTCCTGCCAGGGTTCAACCTGGACCCACAGCCATACTCCGGATGTCCTGCTCCAGGCACTGGTAGGGGCCTCCCCACCCCCGGATACTTAGAGCAAAATGTCACATTAAGTACAAACTGAGCAAGTGTCTGTCTCCTGGTGGCCGTGCCCTGGCCTGAGGGACCCCTGGGAAGAGCCAGGGGGCAGGGCCGAGGTGCGGGTCTGCCTCTGTTCCTCTGCTCCGGGCCTTACGCCCTCCCGTGTGGTGGAGGTGAAGTCATGGGTGCTCCCACCCACGCCCACTCGCGGGCAAGGGCCTGCAGGGACACACGGGACTGCCAGCCATCGGGGGCACCCACGGCCACGGGCCCCCAACCGTGCTCTCTACTCACGGTTTCTGGTTCTCGTAGCTCTTCAGTCGGCCCATCTCCCCCGTGTACACCTTGGCCACGTCTATGTCTGTGTGGACCACGAGCTCGTACTGGCGAATGCTGGCGAGGGGAGACAGGGTGAGGTGGGGAGGGTCCGGAGGATGGTGGGAGGGCTGGGGAGCCTGGGGTGCTGCAGGCTCCGAGGCGATTCTGGGAGAAGGTGAGGAAAGCCCCCCCAGTGCCCGTCCCTTCCAGGCAAAGCCCAAGTGCCTTAAGGTGGGGCCCAGGACCCCCTGGTCCAGTGACTGAGCATCTGCCAGCTTCTCCTGGCGTCCCCGCCAGAACCCAGCGGGCCAGGTGTCCCACCCCGTGTGCGGACGCACACTCACCTGGACTCCTCTCCGGTGGCTTCCACCCCAAAGTGTTCGCACACGGCCGGCCAGAACTGCTCTCGCCACGTGATGAAGTCCTCCTCCAGGCTGGCGGAAGGAGGGAATGAGGCCGGCCCCAGGGAGCCCCTCTCCCCGCCCGGCCCGAGGAGCCCCCTGGGATGGGGCCCGAGCCACCAGGTGGCGGTTGGGGCGTCTGTGCCAAGCAGGGGCGCTGGGAGCCCAGAGGACGTAGAAAAGTGAGGGGGGGGATGGCACCGGCCTTCCCTTGCCCTCGGTGACGCCTGTACACGTGGCTTTGCGCTCCCCTCACGTGCCAGGGTCGGCCCTGACCCTGTGGGTTCCCCAGACGTGCCGGCCGGGGTCGGGGCTCCGGGCACTCACTTCCCGTCGTCATCGCCCATCCCCAGCTCGAAGATCCGCTGGGCGCCGAGCTGCTCCAGCCGCTTGTCCACATACTTGCCCATGGCATTGAAGTGCTCATAGGTCTTGTTCCCGAGACCAAACACCTGTGTGGACCCAGGGACGGGCCTGAGGCCTGGTCAGCGGTCAGGGGTGGGTCCCCCCCGTGCCGCCCAAGGGTACGCCGCACCCGTGGGCCTCTACATCCTCCAGACAGCTTGCACTGTGAGGCGGGCCACCTCTGGCCCCCGGAAGTGGCTTTGTTTCAGTGGCATGCGGCCCCTAGGCCTCCCTCAACCCTGGGCGGCCAGCAGGGTCAATTCACCCTCCCCGCCCGGTGTTCCCGGCCCGGCCTACGGCGGTCAGCCTGCTTTGGTCTACCGCAAATAGTGCCCCCGGAGCAAAGCAGGGCTGGGGACCCGGGGGGAGCAGGGACTGTCAGCACTGGGGCCCAGGGCAGAAGAGAGGCCTGACCCGTGAGCAGCCCTTCCCGCCGGGTCCCCCGCTCTAAGCCTCTGTTCTGACACCTTGGCCTGCCCTGGCTCATCAGGACGAGGTGGGAACTGAGGGTCCAGAGGCACCGTAAGGTGCAGAAGCCATGGGAGAGAAGATGGGGAGGCTCACCGCATACTTGACTCCGGAGAGGTCCATATCCGTCTCCTGGAGCCAGTCGTAGAAGTCCTGTGCGTTGTCTGTGGGGTCCCCCTCGCCATAGGTGGCCATGCAGAACACCGCCAGGGAGTTCTCGATCTCCGGCAGGCTGCCCAGGTCGGCCTGGAGAGACGAGAGCAGGGCCCGGGCCCAGCGACCGTGACTGAGCCTGTGTCAGGGGTGTGCCTGATGGGATGCAGACAGGAGAGCCTAGGCCCTGCCCAGGGCGGCTGCTGTGGGATGGGAGGGAATGATTCCATTGGGAAGGGGCACGAGCAGTCGGAGAAGGCTGCATGGAGGGGGCTGACATTTGAACCAGTGCCTTTCCAAAGGAAAGGGAACAGCAGGCACAAAAGAACATGTGTAAGGGCCTGGGTGTTGACAGGCAGAAGCAGGCTGGGTTCTGGGCACAGAACCACAGAAGGTGGTTCTGTGCACCGGGCCCTGGGGGAGAACCTCATGGTCCCACCACGTCCTGGGACCACAGCAGGGCCCGGGCTCTCGCAAATTCCTAACCAGCTGCTGGCTAACTTAAAACCCAGGTCTGTGGACGGACGGGCGGCGGTGCCGGTCCCCAAGACCCAAGGGTGGGGGTAGAGCGGGTGGGGGACGGTTGGGTTTGGGAGACAGAAGAGCTCGTGTGGTGAACTCAGGAGAGACTGGTTTTGGGGGAAAGTACATCTGGCAGCAGCCCCATCAGGGGAGGAGAAAGATGGCAACTAGGACCTCTTGCCCGTCAGCCTCTTCCCTTACTGTCCACCGTGTCTATGTGGGGCTGGTGGCCTGGCTGTCATTAGCTCCCTGACCCAGAAAGAGGCAAGCAGACGGCTAGAAGTTTCTTGGGCTTTTGAGAGCTGCTTCCATGTTAGGGGAAGGGCAGAGAGCCGATCCCTTGAGGACAGTGAGCAAGGTGAGCCTGTCCCTCGGCGCCATGCTGGGGGCAGAGCACCTGGAAGGGACACTGAGTCCTTCAGACTGAGTCCAGTGGTAGCCCGAGGGAGCGACAGGTCCACGGCAAATGGGGGCCTCTACCCCCAAACCTCAGGCTCCCCGGGCCCCTCCCCAAGTGGCCAGACACACCAGTTAATGCAGCCTCATTTCAAAGCCCAGTGAAGGGCTCCCTGAGATGGCTGCAGGGGGGCGGAGGGAGAAGCGGAGGCCCCTCCTCCCCAGACTGCTGAGACCCCTTCATTAACAGGCCACGCCCCCCGCCCCCCCCTCTTGCATCCCCTCGCCCCGCCCCGCCCCGCCCAGAGCTGAGCTGGGAAGGCTGAGCGTGGGCGGTGCCAGGCGCCCATGCGCATGCATGGGGCCGGCTGGCTGCCTGGACAAACGACAGGAGAGGCCCGTCCGTCCCTGTGGCTGACTCGCCCTTTACACACGTCCACGATCCGGATGCCCTCCCTGGTCAGTGCTACTGAGGGAGCCAGGAGAAGGGTCGGGAGTGGGGACTACTCACCAAGTCATACTCCTCGGGGTCTGCAGCCATGCCCCGCATCCCGTAGCGGTGCGCGTCCTTGGACAAGCGGTTGGCAAACTCTTCCGCCGTCCCCGTCTGGGAGCCGTAGAACACGATGATGTTCCTGCCCTAGGGAAGGCCAGGCACGTGGGGTCAGTGAGGGACCAAGAGCCCAGAGGCTTCTCCAGAGACTCTAGGTGGCCATAGGGTGGGCTAGGCAGGTGAGGTCTGTCCAAGGCATCCTCTTCCTTCCTGCCCCAAGTCTTCCTAAGTCACTCCGGGGCTATCGTCCCACTGCCCCAGCTACTGTGGAGGACAGTGACAAAGGCCACCCAGACATGCAGCTGCTTAAGATCACACTTTGGACAGATTTTTAAAGGACACGTTAAAAAGCACAATGTAATGTTCGGTAAAAAAAAGATGACCATGGGGCGCCTGGGTGGCTCAGTCGGTTAAGCGTCCGACTTCAGCTCAGGTCACGATCTCGCGGTCTGTGAGTTCGAGCCCCGCGTCGGGCTCTGGGCTGATGGCTCAGAGCCCGGAGCCTGTTTCTGATTCTGTGTCTCCCTCTCTCTCTGCCCCTCCCCCGTTCATGCTCTGTCTCTCTCTGTCTCAAAAATAAACGTTAAAAAAAAAATTAAAAAAAAAAAAAAAAAAAAGATGACCAAACAGTATTCTAGCGCAATCCAATTTTGTTCTCTATGCACAATGGTGTCCATATATACATTTATACACACGCACGCACAAGGGAAAAAAAATCTAGCAAGAAGTATACCAAGAGTCTCCAAATGGAGAATCATGGGTAAGTTTTTCCGAATACCTATTCTTTATAAAAATCTAGACAAAAGGAAAGGTGCCCAATGGGCCGGCTCCCACATTCTTCATTCCACCCTCCTCCTCCTGTGGCCTCTACAGCTGGAACTCTGCTCCCCAGACTCTCAAGGTGGGGCAGCAAATTTGGCCCAGCCAATCAACGTGCTTGATGAGGTCTGGAAGGTGGAAGTGAGGTACTGGCCACCTTCTGGTCCCTTTATGTAGCCATGAGGTTTCTCAGCAGTAGGATTTCAGTGCCCTGACCCCTAGAGGGGTCTCTGGTTTTTGCATGGAGCCCTACATATAGGTACAAAGGAAGAAAAAAAAAAAAATGTATGGATTATAATTGCTTTAAAATGTCTGCATACCTTTTACATTTCCTGAATTTTCTACCAATCATTTAAAAAGGTATTTTACTTTATTAAAAAAATTTTTTTCTAATGTTTATTTTTGAGACAGAGCGTGAGCTGGGGAGGGGCAGAGAGAGAGGGAGACACAGAATCCAAAGCAGGCTCCAGGCTCTGAGCTGTCAGCACGGAGCCCGACGCCATGAACCGCAAGATCATGACCTGAGCCGAAGTCGGACACTTAATGGACTGAGCCACTCAGGCACCCCTAAAAAGTTATTTTAAAATAATAACTTACAAAAACTACTTTATAAAAAAGAAAGGCTTATAGAATATCAGGCTAAGGGGACAAAACAGGATATAAAATAGCAGCTAAATGTTTACAGCAGCATCAAAACATATGAAGAACTTCAAAATAAGCCTTAAAAGGAGCGCCGGGTAGTTCAGCCGGTTAAACGTCCGACTCTTGGTTTTGCCTCCAGTCACGATCTCAAGGTTTGTGGGTTCAAGTCCCATGCGGGCTCCACACCAGCAGTGCGGACGCTGCTTGTGATTTTCCTCTCGCACTCTCTCTCTGCCCCTCCCCTACTCTTTCTCTCTCAAGATAAACTTAAAAAAAAAATTAAGCCTTAGGAGGAACCTGCAAGAAGTTACGGATTAAGGGTTCAACCACAGGGAAAGGCCCTGGGTTTGCAGGGGAAGTCTCAACACAGAAGAGGTCCAGTTCTCCGTTATCGATCCAGAAATGCAACGCGAGCTGGCGAAAAATCTGAACAGCTCTTTTTACTTCCTCAAAGTGATATCAAAAAATAAATATAGGGGCGCCTGGGTGGCGCAGTCGGTTAAGCGTCCGACTTCAGCCAGGTCACGATCTCGCGGTCCGTGAGTTCGAGCCCCGCGTCAGGCTCTGGGCTGATGGCTTGGAGCCTGGAGCCTGTTTCCGATTCTGTGTCTCCCTCTCTCTCTGCCCCTCCCCCGTTCATGCTCTCTCTCTGTCCCAAAAATAAATAAAAAATGTTGAAAAAAAAAAAAAAAATAAATAAATATAAATTCATCCGCTGGAACAGGACTGAGCAGCGAAAAGGAACGAAGTGCTGATGTGCGACACAGACCGGACAACCCTTGAAGACGTGATACTAAGTGAATGATTCCACTTATACGGAATGTCCCAAACCGGCAACTCTATAAGGGATGCAGGCAATTAGTAAAGTGGACGAGCGGTTGCTCTGGGCTGTGGGTGGGGGTAGGAATTAGTGGGAAGTGGCTGCTAATGGCTATGGGGTGGCCATTTGGGGTGCTGAAGAGGTTCTAAAGCAGTGGTGATGGTTTGCATAAATCTGGGAAAACGTTAAAAAACACTGAAGGATATGCTTTTTTTTTTTTTTTTTTTTTTTATCTGAGAGAGCGAGTGCAGTGGAGAGGGGCAGAGGGAGACAGAGAATCCCACGCAGGCTTCTCGCTCAGCACAGAGCCCAACGTGGGGCTCGATCTCATGAACCACGAGACCATGACCTGAGCCGAAATCAAGAATCAGACGCTTGGGGCGCCTGGGTGGCGCAGTCGGTTAAGCGTCCGACTTCAGCCAGGTCACGATCTCGCGGTCCGTGAGTTCGAGCCCCGCGTCAGGCTCTGGGCTGATGGCTCGGAGCCTGGAGCCTGTTTCCGATTCTGTGTCTCCCTCTCTCTCTGCCCCTCCCCCGTTCATGCTCTGTCTCTCTCTCTGTCCCAAAAATAAATAAAAAAAACGTTGAAAAAAAAAAAAAAAAAAAAAAAAAGAATCAGACGCTTGACTGACTGAGCCCCCCAGGCGCCCTGAAGTGTATACTTACTTTAAAAGGGTGACCTGTGTGGAATGCACACTGTCTCATTAAAGCTGTTACCCCAAATGCATACATATGAAATAATGGCCAGGAAAAGGGGAAGAGTTGTGGGGCTGGGGCAGAGCCTAGCAGTAAGGATTATCAAAATAAGCTTTCTAAAACCTCAGTAACTGAAACTGTAGGATACTGAACACAGAAAGCCAGATCACAGCACTGGGACAGGAAAATCTAGAAAAAGGTCCAAATACATACGGGAATTATGTACTTGATAAAAGCAGTGGAGAAAAGGCGGATGCTGTTACACGGAACTGAGCGGTGTACAAAAAGGAGCCGGACCCATGCTGCGCGGCTGACGCCGGGATAAACTCCCGGCAGACCGAACGTTAATTATGAACAAGGAAAAAGTACTAGGAAGCACCAGAAGAAAACGTGCGAGAATTCTTTCATCTCCTTAGAGTCAATGACTCCAAGTCCAGGAGTCACAGGAAGAACAATAAAGTGCACTGTGTAACTTGTACACACACACACACACACACACACACACACACACACACACAATGCCAGGTGAAAACACAAACTACTAACTGGGGAAAATATCTTTAACTCGTGTCACAAACAAGGGGTTAATCTCCCTAATAATGTTAAGGAATTCCTCGAGAAGGCTCAATCCCAACAGAAAAGTGGGCAAAAGAGTTGACCAGAGAGGGGGCGCCTGGGTGGCTCAGTCAGTGAAGCATCTGACGCTTGGATATGGTCATGATCTCACGGTTTGTGAGATCGAACCCCAAGTTGGGCTCTGCGTTGACATTGTGGAGCCTGCTTGGGATTCTCTCGGCCCCTCCCCTGCTCTTGCTCTCTCTCTAAAATAAATAAACTTAAAACAAAAAAGATTTGAACAGAGAATCCATAAAGAAAGAAATGCCATCATCAGCTACAAAAATCTGCTGAAATGCATTCATAAGGAAAATGCAAATTAGAAGTGCACAGGGATACCTGCTTTTAACCTAGAAAACTGGCACTCCCCCCCCCCCCCCCGACTTACATACGCTCTACTGGCAAGGCTTTGGGGCAACGGGTTTTCTCACACACGGCTAACGAGAGTGCCCTGGTGTGAGCCGGGGTCGGGGGAGGGACAATCTGGCAGCTTCTATCACACTACAAATGCACACACCTCTGGGTCCAACGATTCTACTTCTGGGATTTTATCGTATTAGCAGATGTGGAAATTGGCCTAGAGTCAGAGCAGCATCGTTTGTAAGAGGTGAAAGTTAGGAACGGTCCGAGTGCCCACTGGCAGGGCAGTGTCCAAACAAATTCTAGGATTCACGGTCACATGATGAAATCACTACGCAGCTACAGTAAGGAACGAGGGCGGGGTCTCTGAATCGCTAGGGAAGAAACGCCAACATAGATCAGCCAAAAAAAAAAAAAAAAAAAAAAAAAAAAAAAAGAAAGCATGGTTTATAACCGTGTACGTAATAGGCCACGTTTTGTGTTTTAAAAAGATGTAAAATGAGAATCTGGGTTTTTCCCCCCTGCGTGTGCATCAAGAAGCTCTAGAAAGATCCATGAAATACTAACAACGATGATGAGTGGCAGGAGAGAGGCTTTCCCCTGAATAGTTTGGGATTCCGACCATGCGCGTGAGGTACTTTCTCGTAACATGTAACAAAACCGGATCAGGCTGTAGCTGTGCTCCGGCCACAGCTATGTGAGGTTTCCGTCTGCTCGTGGGCAGAGCCTGGACCGGGAGGGAGGACGAGGGACAGTCCCCAGAGTCAGAGTGAGGGGAGACCCTTACAGTCTGGTTTGTTCACCAGGTAAACATCGGAGGGTAAGGTGTCCCAGGAAAGCAGAGCACCTTTGACGCTTTGGTTAGATGAGAATGTTCTAGCCCGCTCCTCCCTCCGCTCCAGGGAAGCTGGCCTTCTGCTGGACCTCCCTCCCCCGGCTGCCAGGGCCGCGACCCCCCGCCAAGAGCACAGACACACAGAAAACTCACCGTCTTCTTCATCTTTTCCACAAAGCTGCTGTCTTTGACAGAGGGGGTCCTGAAAAACAGAAGTAGCCGATGGGCAGGGGGCACATGTGGCAGCACGGAGGGGAGCCCCAGCTCCGGCCCG
Source organism: Panthera onca (assembly GCF_046562875.1). Lineage (NCBI taxonomy): Eukaryota > Metazoa > Chordata > Mammalia > Carnivora > Felidae > Panthera > Panthera onca. The sequence goes on from NC_138354.1 coordinate 9,432,193, forward strand.
AGCCGTGCCTCCAGCTGGGGGACAGGACCCTGGGCGGGGCCTCCCCGTGTCCTCTACGGCAGGCCCGAAGCCTCTGGAGACACCACCACCTTCAGAGCCAGGACCTGCGGCCCCAGACAGAGGAGAACGAGGGTGGAGGGCTTGACTCCCATCCCGCGCCATCCAGCCAACAGTTCCGATGGCCCGGTCACCCCTCTGATCCCCACAGGCTCCCAGGGCCACAGACCGGGGCAGGCAAGTCCCTTCAGAAGCTGTCCCAGCCTCGCCTGACATTCTGCTCTACACTCGGATGCACCGATTTATATGCCACTCCCTCGTGATGGCCCTCAGCATTCTGTCCCACCGCGGCCTCCAGCCACTTCCTCTGCTGACAGACCCCTGCTCCACCCCTGAACCCCCTTTCCGTCCCCCACACTGGGCCACATTACCTGTTCCCTCCTCTGTGACCACGGCACCTTCTAGAGCCCCGGACCTCGTCCTCTCCAGAGAGGAGCCCGTCTACTCTCCACTCCCTGCTGCTGGCCTCGTGCCCACTCCCTCCCATTTCCTATCCTGTCCCTTCTCTCTCCCTGCCCCAGGCCTGCAGGGCCAGGTAAAGATGCCCAGTGAGCCGTGCCAGGGACTCTCAGGCCTACACCAGCAAGGTGCAAAAACATACCTTTCTCTGAACGGCAAATCTTTAGATTGTGTGAAATACAGCCCGTCTAAAATATGGCTGTCTCCATTCAAAACAAAATGAGTAACGGGGCGCCTGGGTGGCTCAGTCGGTTAAGTGTCCGACTTTGGCTCAGGTCATGATCTCACAATCCGTGAGTTTGAGCCCCACGTCAGGCTCTGTGCTGATGGCTCAGAGCCCAGAGCCTGCTTTGGATTCTGTGTCTTCCTCTCTCTCTCTGCCCCTCCTCCGCTCTCTCTCTCTCAAATATGAACAAACACTAAAAAAATAAAAATGAAAAAAACCCACGACACGATTAAGGAAATGAAAGGCAAGCCACAGCATGGGACAAGATGTTTGCAACTTATGTCTATCTGACAAAGGACTTGAGCTGAGAATCTCAGGAATCCCTACACATCAATTAGGGAAAGATGAATAATCCAACGGAAAAACTGTGAAAAGACTTGAACAAGCACTTTCCTTTTTATTTATCTTTTTTAAGATTTTAAGTAATCTCTACACCCAGTGTGGGGCTCGAACCCACAACCCCGAGATTGAAAGTCATGTGTTATTCCAACTGAGCCAGCCAGGCGCCCCTTGAACAGGCGCTTTCTTAAAGACAGTCTCTAAATGGCCAAAGGACATATGGGAAGGTGCTGGACGTTAGTAGTAACCAGAGAAACGGAAAACAAAACCCCAGTGAGCTCTGCACACGCACCAGAATGGCTACCACGGGAGAGACTGAGCGCATCACACGCAGGCAGAGCTCTGGCGGGGAGCACAGCACGGCCCAGCTGCCCTGGAACACCGTTCGGCAGTATCTCCTTAAACCTACAACCTGGCAGTTCAGTCCCTGGTAGACAGCAGGCAGAGCACATTGGTGCCTGTGCACCAAAAGCTGTGCATAGAAGGTTCCAGCAGCGTTAGACACGCGGGTGCCAAACTGGAAACAACCCTAATGATGTCCATCCGCAGGAGGACAAACAAACAGTGGCACATTTACACAATGGAATATTCTCCACCGCAGCAGTGAAAACCCACAAACGATCGGTACACACACGGGGAGGAGGGAGCCTCAGGGCGTAATGCTGAGTTCGAGGAGCCGGATGCAAGAGAAGGCACCCGTACGACTTTGTTATGCAAAGTCCCCACGCAGGAACAGGAGGCAGGACCCCGGAGGGACAGCAGGGGCGCCCGGGGTGCTCGAACAATCTGTGCCTTGATCCGGGTGGTGGTTACCCACCCCCGCTCACGTGGCGAGGTCACCCTGTGTGTACCTTTCTGCAGATACTGTATCTCAAGAACACTCGCGCTTACACAATTTGCTCCCAAAATCCACTTTTTCCGGCAACCAAGACCCTCCGGGAGGCAGGGGTGGCAACGAGGTGGAGGGCCGAGCAGCGGCTCTGGAGCCGTGCGATTCCCAGCCTGCCACTTTGCAGCTGAGTGAACTTGAACCTCAGCCAGAACACGGGACCAACAAATACCGCTTCGGAGGCTTCTCCAAATGTCAAACGAAGAAAAAGCACAACGAGCACGCGGCACGCAGTCCGGCAAGCACGGGCTCTCGGCGGGACCCGCCGCCCACTTTACAGGAAGGCTGCCGGAGGCCTGACTCGCGGTCTGACTCCAAGGTCTTTGCTCTTTCCACTACATCCTGTGGCTTCCTGCGCGCGGGAAAGTGCAATAAAGCGAAAGCGGAGTCAGCACACACCCGCACGTGCGTGCTCACACACGTGTACACAACCTACAACCGCATAAACGTGGTATCTGCTGGGGCCAGAGGCCTGGAGTCTGTGGAAAGACCTCAGTGAAGGCTGCTTCTAAGGACGCCTCTGCCAAGCTGCTTAGACACGTGATTTTGCAGACATAAAGATAACAGACTTGCTTACTCCCCTGGGTTTCTCACTACATTGGCAGCTCCAGGACCAGAGCCACTTTTAGGGCCCCAGAGGGAAATAACATCACCTGTGGGGCCCCAGGGGCGGCAAGGCCTGGCGCCCGCCTTGGCCACTCCAGCTTCTTCCCTCCACCCCAGAGGTGCCCCGACAGGCAGCTGGGGGCCGGCTGCCCAGACCTCCCACCCGGAGATGGCCCAGCTGCCCAGCAACCCCGAGCAGGCCCTCCCTGACTCCCCGTTACCCCACCCAGCACCCCCTGGGGAAGGCCCACCCCTAATGGCGGCAGGGCCAGGGCAAGAGCAAGAATGGAGGCCCTCAGGCCGGGCCCCCCCACCCCCCACTCCGACCCATACTCCAGAAGAATCTGGTGTCTGTCTGGACATCTCGGATCGCGTGTCCGACTTCTGTCCCTGCCCTGCCACGAGCAGCCACGTCTTCCCTGCCCTTCCGGTTTACGCTCCGCCTAAACCAGAGCGCTTGCCACCTGTGCCCACCTGTGCCCACCTGTGCGCTCACACGCATGCTCTCCCAGGACCCCGTCAGGTGAATACAGCAAGGCACACAGGGTTGGGACTCCCACCGCGGCTCACCGTCTGAGTTCTGAGCTAGGAAAACAGACTGCCTGCATTTCAACATAAATCAAACTCAAATCCAAACTGATGCTTACGTATCAGCCAGCTAGGTGAGCGTTTTTGATTAGATACTCTAAGAAAAGAGCAGGCACAGAACCACATGCAATTTCCATTCATACTGTGCTGTGGGTGTTCAAGACCCACTGATCGTACGTTTTAAAAAATGGTCAGAAAGATGAAGTTTAAGAGGTGTGAATTTCTCCCCAACTGAAAAGTGGAACAAACTAAATGCATTTAGTTGACACCTAAAAAGCGCGAGGCTTGGGGGCGCCTGGGTGACTCAGTCCATTGAGCGTCCAACTTTGGCTCAGCTCACGATCTCACGGTTCACGGGTTCAAGCCCTGTGTCGGGCTCTCTGCTGACAACTCAGAGCCTGGAGCCTGCTTCGGATTCTGTGTCTCCCTCTCTGTCCCTACCCCACTGTGCTCTCTCTCTCTCGCTCTGTCTCAAATATAAACATTAAAAAAAATTTTTTAATACATTTTATAGTTATAAAACTGGGGGCAACTCCAATGTCTAAAAATCAGGGACAAGCTGAACAGGTTACGCAGCACAATATGACACTGTTCACTACTGAACAGGGAAGCGTGGCTTGCCTCTATGGGCGTGGAAGGATGTTCGTGATTCACTAAGTGGAAAAAAGCAGGTTATAGGATAATGCAGGCGACACGACCCCGTTTTGTTTAGAAGGGAAGGTACAGAAGCGCACATGTGATGGACGCCCGGGTGGCTCAGTCAGCTGAGCATCCGACTCTTGATTTCAGCTCAGGTCATGATCCCAGGGTGCTGGGATCGAGCCCTGGGTCAGGCTACGTGCTAAGTGTGGAGTCTGCTTTAGATTTTCTTTCTCCCTCTGCCCCTCTCACATGGTCTCTGAAATAAAATTAAATGCATAAACAGTTTTAATAAAAAAAGGGCACGCGTGAGCACGTTAAGGATTGTTCTCTCCCAGTGTTAAGCGCCCGGGAGTCTCTTTTGTTTCCTTCTACGGCTGATGTCTACTCCTAACCCCCTCACCCCTGTTCTTCCTACAGTGAACACGTAGTGCTTCTGTAATAAGAAAATAAGAATTACATTCTAGGTTTAGAAACGTGCGTGGATATGGACAGATTTGGGAGGTTCCGTCCGATAAGGACAATTGGAATGGCTAAGCCCCGAGTAGAGACGACATCAGAGATGCAGGGCTGAGGAACACAGAGGCCTCTGATGCAGAGCGCGTCTCCACCCTGCAGATCCCCTGGGCCTCACCGACCTCCTGCTCACCGTTGCCCTGGGTCGCCCTCCGTCTCTGCCCACAATGCCCTTTCTCTAACTTTGTCCCACGAGCTCCTATGTACCCCATCTCTGAAGACACAACATACACTTTCTTCTTCAGAGCACCCTGTTTGTCACCACCTTCAACAGGGCACAGGCCTCGGTTCAGGCCCTCGACTCCATGTTCGCGACTCATCGCTCCATCTGAGGCCTGGGGGGAGCTGTCGGGGCCTCGGCACTGGGCACCATGCCTGGCACGGGGCGCGGCCTCTGGGGCGTCAGGCCTGAGAGGCTGTTGGAGGGGTCAGGGTCTGCCATCAGCAGAAAAGCAAACTCTTGTCTCTTCTCAAGGACTGAGGTTTCCATAGAAGCCACATCTGAAGAAGGGGGGCTTGAAGACACGAGGGGTGCCCTGCCGCCCTGAGTGCCTGCGCCAGCCTCCGCCTTCCGACGGCCTCCCACCAGCTAGGGGAGAGACAGGCTCCGAGGGCCATCATGGAGGAGGGAAGGGCCCAGCCCTCCGAAGGGGAGGAGGCTCCGGTTTGAATCCTGGATCCGCCACCAACTGGGCCTGTGGTGGCATCGCAAGGCCTTGGACTTCTCTTACTGAAAACATTGAATCTTGGCTTCTGCAACGTCCCCTCCCTGTTCCTCGTACAGCATTGGGAGTGTGGTTAACTCTCAGGGATAAAGAGGGTGTTCCCTAGAAGAGAGCCACCTGGGTCACTCTGTAATTTCAAAAACGCCCAGTGGCACAAAGTGGCATGTGCTAAGACCAAAAGGGGGGACCAGACAGTCCACCCACAGGGCATCTGCCGAAACCGGGAAAGGCCTCCCAGAAGGGCTGGGCTCTATTCTCAGACAGAAAACAGATCCCAAGGGAAAGCCACGGAAACCGGGCAGCTGACAGGCTCTTGGATGAGGCCCGTGCAGCCAGTGGGGAGCTCAGCTCTGGCGGCCCAGGGGTGCGTGGCCTCTGACCCAGACGCATGGGGCCGGAATGCCAGGCTGGCGGCTCCGGGAGCCGGGGGACCCTCCAGGTCTGGCTGAGAATGTTCGAGGCGGGGAGAGATGGGCTAGCCCTCCTGCCCCTAGAGGAAGTTCTCCAAAGAAGCCTTAGCACCTCTGTGCTTCAGCCCCTGGGAAAGGAGGAATGCTCCCATCTTTTCCCCTTGGCTCCAGGGCTGGCTTCCAGAGATCGGGGGCAGATCGCACCCCATGGCGGGAAGGGAAAGCCGAGGACACTAAGGAAGACCCCTTGCCTCCAGTCATTGGCCCGACATGACACGGTACAGTTTCCTACTGGTCACACGTGGCCTCGAGGAACAGCAGAATCCACCCTTCCACCACCGCCCCCCCCCCCCCCTGCTTCCCACAAAGCCCTGATGCCAGGCTCAAGGTGGCAGAATTCACCTGCTTGGCCTGTGCAGGTCCACACCTGAGCGCCCTCAAAAGGTCTAACCCAACCTGACAGCTTCATCCTGGGATGTGCACGTGGAACCTGATCTTCCCCAGGTGGAAGACTCGGTGACCGGGGCCTTCCTGGTTTCCAGTCCAAATCCCTTCCTTTGGAAGTGGGGAAATGCAGCCTGCAAGCCAGGACCAAAGGGGCTGATGGTCCTATGCCCTGCTGAGCCCCCCAGGGGACTGCTCCAACTCTGCTGGTCAACTCCACAGGGCACCCTCCTCATGCATCTGGGGCGTCCCTGTCCAGGAAGGGGCCCCCTCCCGAGGGGCATCAGCGTGGTCTGCAGCAGAGACACGTCTGGAACTGACCTTCTCAAGGTTGGCTCGTCCCGCGGAGAGGAGTACGTGCACCCCATGGTTTCTCTCCCGACCCCGACTTAAGGGAAGAGGCAGCTTCTGGCTGTCTCCGGGAAACAGGCAGGGAGCCCGCGGCTAGGAAGTCGGGCTCTGTCCATCTCTCCGCAGTGCTGGCGGGGCCGGCAGACTGGCCCGGGACTCTAAAAGTTCTCCCCAGCCCTCTCGAAGTGTCTGCTGAGCCTCTGCCTACGTCTGTCCCCACGGGCACAGGCAGGACTTGGGACTCCAGCCTGAGACCTCCCGTGATGCCCTGCGTTTGGGCGTACACCCCTCCTCCTTCTGTATGGACCGAGGGAAGGAGAAAACCTTTCCAACCCCGACTCGGGTCTCCTTGGTAACTGTTTATATCGGAGTCCTTTCTCCCTACTTCCTCCCCCTTTCCCAATTAAAAAAAAAAAAAAAAAGGGAAGTCTTGAGGCTGAATAGAGCTCTTCTAGACACTAGAAGGCAGCTGTGCAGGTTGCTATGGCTGGGCTGTCTCTCCACAAAGGAAGCGGCATTGATCCCGCTGCCAGGGCGCCTCAGGATCATATTAAATTAGTTCTGGTTCCTGTCTTCCTCCCCACAAAAGAACTATGGGCAGCAGAGCCCAAGACGCGGGGCCCAGGTCACCTGGGAGCAGCATGTATGCAGAGGGCAGGCCTGCCCCCCACAAGGTGGACCCCACATTCGCTAAGGAGACATTTCCTCCCGGCGGCGGGGGGCAGCCCATCAGTGGCCCCCCAGGACAAAAAGCCAGCAGAGGAGATGGCAGCTGGGTCGGGCTTGGAGCCCAGAGACCACGCGGGTCCAATTAGAATTTTCTACTCCCAAATTGGGAGCAGGAGTCTCTCCATCCAAGCTTCAGAAGTCAACTGCGGGATGCACGAAAGGGAGGGCGGATGAAAGCACTGAGTCACTCGCATGAAGATGAACCAAGATGTCCCCGGGGTGATTCATTTCCTTTCCAGTCCCGGCAACACGCAGAGGAGTTTGGAAAACTCCGACTCGAGTGTCCTTTTCTACAGCACAGATCTCTCCTGAGACTCTCCCCTGCCCTTGGCGACACACGAGGCAGCCAGGCAGCCGCTGTGGGAAAGCTGCCTTCTGGGGCCGGTGTGGTGGCCGGTTCTCCACCCCCAGGGGCAAGGAGCCTGCCACCAGAGAGGGGTGAGCCGAGGCAGGCCAGCCAGGGCTGTGGCTGAAAGCAAACGGTGTGCAAGAGCCACCTTTTGTGAATACAAAGTGATTCCCCGGAGCTTAAATAAGAACCAGCAGGTGAACAAGGGCAGATCAGCAGGGGGCACCCCAGGAGGACACTGCCACCAGCAGTGGCTGCCCTCTGGCAGGTGGGAGGTCATGAGTCAAAGCCAAAGCAGGGAATGGGAAGTATAACTTATTGAGTGCCTACTGTATGACAGTTAGTATTCAAGGAACTCTATACTGTATTTCATTTAATCTTCCTCACCCTGCCAGATCGGCTCTTGGATTTCACAGCCAAGGGCAGCGAGGCTCCGGGGACAGTGGGAAGCCAACTCTGGGCCTGTGGAAGCCCAGAGCCACAGCAGTGCACGGCCGCGCCCATGAGCAGAGCAGACTGTGTGCCCCCATCCCACCCCGTGGGGCCAACCACCGCTGACAGGAGTCACCAGGCACACTCAGAGAGCACACTTCCCGGCCCCTCCCGGGGATCCTCGGCCCTTGTCATTTGGCATGTTCGGAGGCTCGAGGGGACTGCCGTTTCCTTCAGGCACATCCTACCATACAGCCTTCAACGCGTATCTACCAACACGCACATCAGGCCTCCACACCTGCCGTGTGTGGCCCAGGTGGCCTGCCTTCCCAACACCGCAGGGCAGAATGCTGGCCTCTCCCTTCCAGCCCTACAGACCCCCGGGGCGGTGCCTCTGGAAGACTGGGTGCGGGCAGGGTCAGCGCTCTTGTGCAGGAGAGCGAGAGAGATACTGAGGTCCACGGCCCTGCTCAGGGTTATTCGCCAGTGACAGTGACAGAGAGAAGTCATCCTCTGCTCAGATGCCTTGTCTCTTGTCTCCATCGGCTTTGCCATTTGCAAATGGAGATGAGAGCCCTGTTTTACAAAAGCCCCAGCCCAGAACCCTTTCTCCGCAGCGCTGACACCTTCTGCTCTGCGTGCGCTGTTCTCCTCGGAACCTCAGGCCCCTTGCCAGTGCCCGCCGGTCAATGCCAGTGCCACTGGGTGACCTTCCTCCAAGCCACTCCAGCTGCTCTCAGGACTCTGCCCCGGTTCAGTCCTTCCCTTGGGTCCCCTTTAGTGTCAGATAAAACCCACCCCGAGGAAGGCCCGAGGCCCTGTAACATTTACCCCCAGCCTTTTCTCTCCTGTCTCAGCTCCGTGACCCCTGACCCCCACTGTGACTCCCAACCCACTAGTAACCCTGATGCTCTCCATGACCCGACCCCCTCCATCAACCTTATTCCCCTCCACGAGCCCCAATGCCTCTGTGACCCCCAACTCCCTTGCTGACCCCCGACTCCTTCATGATTCCCAATTCCGTCAGCGACCCTCGACTCCCTTCATGACACCTAACTCCCTCGGGGACCTCTACCTGGGCTCTGGCAGACACACCATTGCCAGCGGAGCCCTGGCTTCTGCACACGTCTCTGCTCTGTGAGCCCTGCTCTGTCTGTGCCACGGACCCTCGCCGATGTCCGCCTGTCTATGCCAACGCCAGCTTTCTACTTAGCCTCCCAGACTCAGTTTGGGGGCACCTCAATCCTGACGTGCCCACCCACGGAGGGCTGACCCTCTTCTGCATTCCCACCGCCTCTGGCAACACTCCTCTCTCCCACATGCACGAGAGCCCCCAAGGACACTGCTTACCCCTGCGCCCTGGTGCCTGGCACAGAGAGGGAACCACGGGCAGTGAGCACCGGGTGCTACTCAGCGAGGTCGAGAGGTCCACGCCTTCCCGGACAGGCCACCTTTGGAGTTGTAGGCACAAGGCAGAATGGCAAAGCCACTCCGGTCTCATCAGGGGACAGGGAGGAAGGAAAGGCAGTGAAGCCGCTCACGGTCAGGGGGGCAGTGGAAAACCCAGGCCTGCGCTTGCGGGGGCGGCGTGAATACCCCAGAGCCCCTCTTCTCGCCACTTCCCGATGGCGGGAGGCTTCAGGCACTGCCCACCCTCCGCGTCCACAGAAGCCTATCCTACACACTCTCCTCTTTGCACAACTCCTGTGTTTCTATTTTCACCTTCGGCAGAGCCAAGGACGTCTCTCTAGCAAGAGTGACCCTGAACTGGATGCGGACGAAGCCCGGCTCATTCTCCATCTGTCGGCACCCGCCAGACGCAGGCGGATGGAAACGAAGTTGGCGGCCTCGGCTCCTGGATTTCCTGGCCCTTCTGTCGAGAGCAAGCCCCCAGATAAAGATCACATAGGAAAATGAGCTCCTCTGTGGCTTTTCAGAAGCAAGCCCCAGTGGGATGGAATGGGCAAAATCCAGACTGTGGGAAACTGAAACAAACGATCTGGTTCTGGAACAAAAACGCTGCAGGGAAAAACCAGGGATGGAGGGGAAGCCTGTTCAGTGAGAGACTTCCTGTCATGTTGAGGAGAAGCCAGGCCCCGAAGGCTGTAGCCACATAATTCCGTTCACATGACATTTGGGAAAAGGCAAAAGTACAGGGACACAAATAAGATCATGGTCACTAGAGGTGGGGGTGGGTGGGTGTTAACTGCAAAGGGACACGGGGTGGGGGGAGGGGGTCACAGGGATTTTGAGTAAAAGGAATTTATTCAAAGTCCCTCCCCCTCCCCCCCCAATCAACACTTAAAGACAAAACTCACAGGTGTTCTGCACTTGGCCCTAACTGTTTTTCTAGGTCAAGGTGCCCTACATTCTCAGAAAACAGACCCCAACTACAAAATGTATTCTCCTCTAGCCTAACCACAATCTGCATCCCAGATGAGCCCCCTCCAAAACCCTGCCACTTTCTGTTCTGCCTGGCCAAGAAGCAAGCCCCTCCCCATAACCTCCCCCCCCCTCCCCCCGGGGCACAGCTGTGACCCTTATCACATCCTTAAAACAAAAAACAAAAAACGATTACAAGGTCCAGCCCGACCGGGGGTGACACCTCTCTTGATGTCTGGCCGTCCTCCCTTGGCAAGTGAATAAACTCTGTCCTGCTTGTTGCCCCACTCTTTGTGCAATTCTTTGCCGCCCACCATCACCGGCCACCCTAACACGTGCAGTGTTCTAGATCTTGATCGTAACACTGGCTGCACAACCGCATACCTCTGTTAGGACTCATCTGCACATAAATTATACCTCCACATACCTGGCCCTCCGAGGGAGGGAGACTTTTAAGATTTATTTATCAACGGCAGTGCAGCTGCAATCTTGTTTAGATCCTGAGTTTTTGAAGAAGTGTGAAAAAAATAGATACGGATCGGTCAATCAGGGAACGACAAACAAACGCTCCTGGGTGCCTGAGAGTCCCGAAGCTTGCCGCTGGCTCTCAGGGGTGTGAGGACAATGGCACAGAGTTGTGTTCAAAAAGGAGAGGAGAAGACCGAACTATTTTCACATTTCACATGAAGTGTTTCCAGTTTGCTAAGAAATCCTCATTCCTTTATTCAGGATCCACATATGACTGATTACGAAATAGGACTGCTTTAAGATAAGCCAGGAGCAGCAGGGACGGGAGGAAACGAGCCTCCACGGTGGGTGGGGGGCTGTGTTCACATCTTCTGGGCTCTGTCCTTTGGCGTTTGTTTGAAACATTCCGCAATAAAAAGCTTTGTTTTTCTTTAAGGCACTCTCAGGCGCCAGACGTGAGGCCAGAGGTATGTGCGGAGGCCACTTGGGTGCTTCTTGCCTCCAGCAGAGCAGAGGAGGAGCCCAGCGGCCCGGGCTGGCCACCTGCTCAGCTTTACCACCACTGGCGGGCATCACCGTGGGGCCAGAGCCTCGGATTCTTTTTCAAGAGAAGCTGAAAGTCTGGGTTTGATGTGCCACCCTTTTCATCGTTCTAATTTCAAATAATGTCGTAATTTAAAAATGTAAAACTCCCTTGGGGCGCCTGGGCGGCTCAGGCCTCTGGAGCCTGCTTCCGATTCTGTGTCTCCCTCTCTCTCTGTCCCTACCCCGCTCACAGTTCTCTTTCTCTCAAAAATAAACATTAAAAAAAAAAATTTTTTTTTAATTAAAAAATAAATAAATGAAATAAAATAAATAAAAAAATGTAAAACTCCCGTGTAAGCCAAGGTCAGCCCGTGGGCCACTTTGCCCAAGAGGCAGCCACAGGTACATGTTAGTGCTAGTCCAACAGTGGACCCGGACTGGAATGGGACGCTGTCTCTGCATCATGGCAGGCAGAAATACAAATGGCCATGCGACAAGAGGGGTGCTCCACGCAGGGCGCTGTGTTACGTGTGCGAGCAAAGTGGGGGCTCCGGGGGGGTCCTGGAGCTTCAGACTCCCGTGGGAACCATCACACCCCGGGCGCCCTGCGACTAAGAGCTGCCCTAGCGTGGAATGCTCTGTCCAGAGGCACAAGCTGAGTGAAGGCTGAGGACTAAGTGTGAGTGGATGGCAAGGAGCCACTTTCGGGATTATTACCACCATCACTAAGAGAACGTGCTGCTCTCTTGAACAAGCCTTTAATTGCTATTAATATAACTCAGAAGACCTCCCTGGGGTAAACAACTATGTTTGTGGATTAAAAGGTTCAATACTGAAGGGCACCTGGGTGGTTCAGTTGTTTGAGCGTCCGACTTTGGCTCAGGTCATGATCTCACGGTTCGTGAGTTTGAGTCCCACATCAGGTTTGCTGCTGTCAGCACAGAGCCCTCTTCGGATCCTCTGTCCCCCTCGCTCTGCCCCTACCCCACTTGCACATGTGCGTGCGCTCTCTCTCTCTCTCTCAAAAATAATAAATATTAAAAAAATAAAAAAATAAAAGGCTCAATACTGTAAAGTGCCAATTAATTCATAGATTTGATCCAATACCAACTAAAACCCCAGCAGGGTTTGTTTTCTCCCCGCTTTGGTTTTGGTGGACATTGACATTCTGGTCTAAAAGTTACATGGAATGTCAAGGGCCTGAAGAAGACAAAAGAATCTTAGAAGAGAACAAAGCTGGGGGACTTGGCCTACAGATTATCAAGTCCAGAGTGACTATGGGATCACAGAAAATGGAACAGTGTGGTCCCGATGAAGCAACAGAAAACAGATCCATAGGACAGAACAGTCTAGAAACTGACCCGCATACAGACAGTTACCTGATTTATATCACCAGTGACACTGAAGGGCAGTGGGAAGAGAATGGCCTTTATAACACCTCGTGCTGTGTCCAGTGGATGGATGTCCGACGGGGGAAAAATGAACCTCGAAGCACCACACACAACTTGCCAAAGCCAAGTCAACGTCAGCTGCATGGAGGTCTAAGTTTACAGGCTACACAAAGGAAGCTTTCAGAAGGAAACATAAAGAGAACGGTTTTTAGGACCATGGGATAAGTTACGATTTCTTAAACTGGACACAGAACCATCAACCGTCAAGGTTTAAAGTCAACCAAAAGGTTGAGGAATTGGGCTAAGTGTAAGTCAATTGGGCTAAGTGTAAGTGAGGAATTGGGCTAAGTGTAAGTAATTGATGAGTGCCGCTCATCAAAAGGCACCAGTAAGAGAGTAAGGAGCAAGTCACAGAAGCGAGATCGTATCTGCAGTGCATTTATCTAACAAAGGCCTCATATCTAGACTATAAAGAACCCTGGCAAATGAACAGGGCCACCAACCCAGTGGAAGAAACGGGCAAAGTCTTGAGCAAACAGATGTTCACAAAGGTATCTAAATGGCCAATAAACATTATGACAGACAAGGTCGTAGGTCTTCAGGGAAACACAAATCACGACGGGATGCTACTGCACGCCTGTTTGAGTGGCTACGATAAAAAAGGTGATAAAAGTAAGCGTGAGGAGGGGACGTGCCCGTGACCTGCCAGTGCCACGTCACAGCACACACGGAACAGAGACACGGCCTTATGGGGACTAAAACACACCTACCAGAATGTTCACGGTAGCACTGTTTGCAACTGTTCTCCCGACCGGGAACCGTCGAAATGTCCGTCATCATCAGAAAGAATAAATCACAGATTATTCACAGAATGGAATACCAAATGCGACCAAAGAACTCCACGTAAACCTCAGAGTGCATGCTCCGTGACACAGACAACATGGGGCCATTTTGGTTACACACGTCCTTCAAACCGTGCACTACGACCCGTGTCCTTCTGTTTGCGTGTTATATACACTGCAGCAAAAAGGTGACGAACAAAACAAAACAGTCCTTCCAGAACTGACCTTCCCTCTGACCCTCCCTGGTCTCTTGCTCCTCGCCTCCCCTCGTCGGCCACGGGGACCAGAGAGACAGAGGAGTGGCGAGTGGCCTCACCCTGCTACCCACAGCTCATGCTCAGCCTTAACATGAGAAACAAAAGCCTAAGAGAAAAAGCCAGCATCTTCCTTCTAGCAGCCTGGCCTCTCTTCTCTAGTCACCCCATCCCCTGCTGCTTGCAAAGGGTCCAAATCTCTACACTTTGGGTTTTGCTCTGCTCCCTTGCTCTGCCTACGCCCAGAGGCATCCTGTCTCCCCGTTTCCCAAACCTGCTCTGAGCAGTTGCCTGGTGCAGACTCTTCACACCCAGCCAGGCCCGCGTGTCCCATCAACTGTGCCCTCACTGTGCAAGCCCCGGGACTCCCTTTCCTGGCCTCCCCATCTCTCTCGGGCCCACGTCCTGTAGTGCCCCCCACCACCTGCCTCCCGACGACCCTCCATCCACCCCCCACGCAGTCCACGAGAGGCCCTGCTGAAATCAGGCAGCGTGGCGAAGGGGGAAGTGTGGCTTGTGGAGTCTGCAGGTGTGGCTTGATAAGCTGGCTCTGCGACTTGTAAGTGACGTGACTTGGGCAAACTCCGCGGCTACTTGCGTCTCAGCTACCTCATCGGCAAAGTGGGGTAATAAAGCCTTCCTTGTAGGGCTCTTGTGAGACAGGATGTGATATTAATAGTAAGGATAAAAGCAATAATACGTGCCATTCAAGGGCAAGGCCATGACCAAGAGCACCAGGACCTGGGCAAAGCGCTCACTGATGATGTCATTTCAGTGTCAGCCCCATGAGATAAGGACGCTTATCGTTTCCAGAGCACAGACATAAAAAAGATTAAGTCACGGCCAACGTCTTCACGTGCCTTCTAGGTGATGGAGGCAGGACTAGAACCTTTGTCACCCAAGTCTGGGCCCTAGAACATACCCCCTGCACTATGAAGAGGTCCCCTGCGGAGGGTACACATGACCCGGCCCCAGCAGGCTTCCACATGGTATATCGAGGGACAAGAGGCCCTGTGGAGCGAGCAGACACTGAAACAGGAAGGCTGAAACTTCAGGATTACGAAGAGGGAAGGGCAGTTTTAGCATCCCCGCAAAGAGACAGAATCTACAAACTTTAGGCTTTTGTTTTTATTTCAGGTCCATCTCATGAGGCTGGAGAGGTGACGGGGAGGACGGTGGCTCCATGTGCTCCTATGGCACGCCCACGTCCTCTCTTGGAGTGCGGTGGGACATCTCCGCTTTACAGACAAGGAAACTCAGGGCCACTGGAAACTGGGACCCGGACACTGATCCCTTATCTTGAGTACCACATTCCCCACCCCCCCAAATACTTTCCACCCCAGGAAGGCACCTGGCTGGACCAGCCCCGGATGCAAGAGGCCAGATTCCTGCTCGCCTGCCGGTCCCTTCCGCTGGCCCTCTGCGGGCAAAGCCCTCTGAGCCTCGGGATGTGGCAGCACCTTCTAGGACCTGCTCAACACCACCTCCCTCAGCACACCCTCCTGCCCCCTCTTTCTCAGAGTTCCTGGAGCCTGTGTCTCCTGGCCTGGCCCCGAGACTTCCCAGCCACGCCCTGCCCAGCGTGCCGGGCTGTCGCAGAGGCCATGCTTAGGCGATGCACACAAAAGCATTTCATAAAGCATTTCTACAAGTACCTCTGAACGTCCTGACGGCTCAGTTTTGTTAATGTAAACACCACCTTTGTCTTCTTGACACGAAATACACTCTGACAGACTCAGCAGCCACCAGCACCAGGAACGTACTAGGTGCCGTCACCTCCAGCACCTCACTTAAGGCTCACACGAGCCCCAGGAGGTGGGGTCATTCCCCTCCAGAGGGGAAAACTGAGGCAAGGTGAAGGGAGGACCTCACCCAGGATGTGAGCTCGAACACAGGGACTTCCTCTATTTTATCTGTGGCTACCTGGGGCAGAGCGGGGCCTCAGTGGATATCTGCTGAGCTTTCGGCAAACAGGAAACTAATGTCCTGTCAGTGGTACAAGAACTGAGTCCTTTGAATATCTCCTGTGATGCTTGAAGACCGTAACTTTTCCAGGGGAGACAATGGTTACCAAAACTGGGAGAGGGAATTAGGAGGGGATGTGACCCCGAGCGCCCAGCCTGCCCAGCCTGGGGAATCCTGGCCCCGAGTGTGTGAAACCACGGCCTGCCCCTGAGACCCACTCCCGGCAGGACTCAGGGAGCCCCCAAGGGCAGGGCTGGGCCCCAGGGCTCCCTCCGCCCAGGGCCTCACTCAAAGCTGCCTGCAGGTGTCCAGGGTTGGAGTTTGGGTAGAACATAGCCAACAGCGAATGTGAAGAAGTGACCTGATTGCAGGAAGGATTTGGAACTCAGTCTTGGGGGGACAGTGGTTTCGTCACCATATCACTCCTTCACTGTCCTGTTTTTATAGCTAACAACCATCTGCACTCTTAATATTTTCATTAAGCTAATTTACCTTTGTACTTAAACTTCTTACAAGAAGGCTTTCTGGAAGGTTGAAAAACATCAGTAAAGTAAAAAGAATATGGGGGCACCTGGGCAGCTTAGTTGGTTAAGGGTCCGACTCTTGGTTTTGGCTCAGGTTTATGAGATCGATCCCCATGTCAGGCTCTGCGCTGACAGTGAGGAGGCTGCTTGGGATTCTCTCCTTTTCTCTCTGTCCCTCCCCTGCTTATGCTCTCTCAAAATAAACTTAGGGAAAAAAAAAAAAAAACATTAAAAAACAAACAGTGCCATTAGTAAACTCAAGCCGGAGACTGTGTGTGATACTGTGACTTATAATAAATACGAATTTGGGTTTTGTACTGTTTCTGGCACAGAGCTCCTAAAACCCTTGGCATTTCCTAAGTGATAAAAACAATAAAGGTGTCTTCCTTTCCTCATAACCAGCCCCTTTCAGCCACTCTGGAGTTTATGTGAATAAAGCAATTTCTGGAAAGCCCTGAAGGATGGGGATGGTTGCCAGGGGGAACCAACCATGTGGTCAGAGGGTGTGAATTTCCAGGCCTGCTGCTGACCTCCGGGGATGGGGGGACTGGTGGGTGAATGAACCCCCAGCGGCAGATGGTTTAATCAGTTGCATCTGCACCTACATTAAAACCCAAGAGCACAGGGTTTGGAGAACTTCAAGTGTCAGGCTGCTGAACACTTCCTTGGAGGTGCTGGGAGGGTGGCGCCCCCACCGAGGGTGTAAAACTCCGCAGCTTTCCCCATACCTTGCCCTCTGCATCTCTTCCATCTGGCTGTTAAGGACTTCTTTCTTTCTTTCTTTAATGTTTATTTTTGAGAGAGAGAGACAGAGCAGGAGCTGGAGGAGGGACAGATGTCACCATAAAGCCTGACGTGCAGCTTGAACCCATGAACCGTGAGACCATGACCTGAGCCAGAGTCGGACGCTTAACCAACTGAGCCACCTAGGCGCCCCTGGCTGTTACTGTCTTCTATCCTTTAAAATAAACTGGTAACCTTGTAATAAGGAAACTGCTTTCCTGAGCTCTGTGAGCCACAGCAGCCAATGAATCAAACCTGAGGAGGCTGGTTTCTAGCTCTGGTTTCTAGCTGATAAGTACAGGTGATGCTGGGACTTGAGACTCGTGTCTGAAGCTGGGGGCAGTCTTGTGGGACCGGGACCCCCACCCGGAGGACCCGAGGCTAACTCCAGGCAGACGGTATCACACCTGGAGGCATCCCAAGGGTGTGCAAGAACTCCCCATACATCTGGTCACAGAACTATTCAGTGCGGGTCTCGAGGAGAAGAGAAAACCAGTTTTCCTCCTCTGCTGTCGCCCCCAAAGCTCTAAGCTTGAGGCTGCTCTCTTCAATTGAAAAGGGAAATTGGCAAGCGTTAGGTGGTAAAAATGCTTCAGCACCAAACTGCAACCCTGTCCGTGTCAGTGATGCCACAGGACGGAAAGACAGTGAGCTGCACCTCCCGACGTGGTCCTTTGCCAACAGCTCCGCTACAACCCATCTGTTCACAAAACTGTCACAGACAGAAAGATCACGGGCCTGGGGTCAAACATGAACCGGGTGCCGGCTGCAGCTCTGCCCTGTGCTAATGACCTCGGGCAGTACTTGTAGTGCCCCTGAACCTCAGCTTATCTACCTGTGAAATGGCACCTTGTACTCTGGTCCCTGTGAGGTGCCAACGAGAGATTCGAACAAGCGGACAGACGTAAAAGAACCTCGTAAACTCTAACGCGCTGTGGAAACACGAGGGGTTAGGCTAAGGTAGCTCTGAGGCACAGGCCACCGATAAGGCGATGTCCCCGATTGAGCCCCAAATGCTGCAAGGCCACCTGCACCTCTGTCGCCTGGCTCTCTCCTGACCGAGGTCTGAGGACAGGGCACCGCTGGGACTGATGGACGGGCTCTGGAACGCAGAGAGGGATCTGGAGCACAGTCACTTACACTGGCTGAATTCTGGTGAACTCGGGGATTTCGTCTTTTTTCTTTCTGAAGAGGAACCAGTAGGTCAGGAGGCCCATGATGAGTGAAAACAGAATCATGTCCGTCATGCTGAAAAGAGACACTTCTTCAGCCACTGTCTCAGACACGGTGGCGCTGGCATCCACGTTGGAATCCCCCATGGCGAGAGGAATCTGCAGGGAGAGAAAGGGACACGTATGAGCAGGGAGAAGTGGGGTCTGCCTGAGGCCCACGGGGGCGCACCCCCACCCCTCAAAGCTTCAGCCTGGGTCTCAGGGCCCCAAGGGCTGCAGCAGCAGGCAAGGCACCGGGGCAGGAGCTGCTGGCCCCTCCAAGACACAGGTGCAGCCTTGGGTGGAAACTAAAATATTAAATGGCCCTGTGGAGTCCAAGGACGTCCTACAGATGGAGCTGGGACTGGGCCCCCTGCAAATAGAGAACAGAAGCCACAGGCTCTCAGGGACACCGAGCCTCCTCCAGCCCCACATGGGCTTGGTTCCACATGAGAACAGGGACCATTTCGGGGCAAATCTTTTCCCCAACTGTGTAACAGGCCTGGGTGGCCCTAAACCCTGTACATTCCAAAGGCCTCCAGGGCTGGCCCTTGGACGGCTGCTGGGAAATCACTTCTGAGCCCTGGGAAGACGCCGCCTGATGAGCGTGGGCCTTACAGATGGTTTACTGAGACACTGGGCCAGGCTCAGATGGTTTACGTTAACCATGCCATTCAGGATGAATGGCTGGGGTTCTGGATCGCATCGTCTGGGTTTGACGTCCGGGATGTGGGAGACAGGGTAGATGAGGTTAGCGATGCGGCACTCCACGCCTGCTAGGCTGACTCCCATACAAACCCCACACATGAAGGCGCCGATGAGCTCCCCTGGTTGGTAACACTTTATACGTGTCGCCACGTGTCGTTGCTGGGAGTGTTAAGCCCTGGCTGCTGACTCCAGCGGGCAAGGCCAACTGGAAGCTCGTGCCTGGTTTCTGCCGGACTCAGCCTATGGAGCCTTCTCCTTTGCTGGTTTCTGTCTGTGCCATAATATCCTTCTACCATAATAAACTGCAACAGGGGGTGAGAGAGCTTTTCTGAGCTCTGCGAGTCCTGGCGAATCACGGAGCCTGACAGTGGTCCCAGGGACCCTCAGCACACCAACCTCATTTGTTCCCTGGAAAGATGCCCCCCCTGGTCCTGCCACCACTGAAACCCGGCAGAGAGGCAGGTCCGAGTCCACAAAGGGCAATGCGGGGAACCTGAAAGCCCGGCAGGACGCTTCTGCCACTTATCGAGGCTGAGCTCACCTCTGCAACCTCGTCACTCGATTTAGCAATTGCCGCTGTTAACCAAGTGGGCAGCTCTCACCACTACCAGGCTTCCCAGCCTCAGCGGGGAAAGCCTTCGTCACATCTCGGCAGCTCAGGCACACGAGATTGCCTCACATCTGCCTTCCGCTCGCTGTCCCGGCCGCTGGGAAACTCCAGGGTTGGCCCCCGCAGCCGCTCTGGCATCCGAGGGCCCCAGCACCAGCTCTGCCCTTCTGGGGCCTGTCGGGCACGGGCCACTCAGAGCAGACTCTTGGGCTCAGCTGTCTGCTTTCTCGTTCATCTGAGGTGCTTTTCTAATGACTCAGTTCCCGCGATAATCATATTTGATATATTTCATATTCAAGGATGAACTCATGCACGTTGAAGATTTATTCAATGTTCGTTCTGCACATTCTCCTGGCCAACCCTGCCAGTGTGGTCTGGCACACCCACAAGTCTTCTGTCTGCCAAGCTCTCACAGAACCATGGAGGGAGAGGATCTGTCCCACAGGGTCATGCCGTGCAGACCCTCGGAGCCCGGCTGACACAGGAAAGCCCCCCTGTCCCCCACCGGCTCACAGAACAGCAAACGTCAGCTCCCTGTCCCATGGCCTTTTCTCCCCCTGACTCAGGTCACCCAGCCCCCCTTACTGCGGGGAGACTCCTGGCCATGAAGGAAAATGACCAATGATCGTTTCCTGACACCTATGTGAGCTGCCCACGCCATCTAGAAAGCTCATTCTGCAGGGGGCTCCCGCAGGGATGGTGTGCCGGAGGGCAGTGGATTCACAGTCCCACATTTGGTTCCAGCTGCCCAGGCCACTGCCACAGACCTCTAAGGGGCCTGCTCCATACAGAAGCCAGAGAGAGCCTTTTAAAAAGTAAGCCAGATCATGTCACCTCCCTAACCCAAATCCTCAAATGGCTTCATGTCCTACTGAGCACAAAATCTAAAAGCTCTGCCCCCTCCACCTTTCTTACCGCTCTCACCTCTCCTCACCAGTCACACTGGCCTCCCTGCTACCCCTCAAGCCTCCAGGTCTGCTCCTGCCTCAGGGCCTTTGCACACGTTAATGCTGCTGCCTGGACTCCATTCCTCTAGTTATCTGTAGGGTTCTCTCCCTCACTTCGTTCAGATCTCTGCTCAGATGTCACCATCTCAGAGAGACTCTGCCTCAGTATAGTTTCTGGTCGTTCTCCCTCCCCATACTCCCTTCTCAGCACCGATCACTACCTGGCATTATGTTATACGTTCCTTCCACTGACTGCAGGGTCAGCCCACAAGAGCAGGACTTCATTTTGTTCACAGCCTGACATACAGATTACCGGGTGGCTTTATAATCTGCAAAGCATCACACAGATAACACATCATTACCTCAGTTTGTGAGGCTACGTGCACTTTCCTTCCCTCTGGCTCTGATACCTGACCATACTGCCTCCTTCGGCATCCGGGCCACTCCCCTCAAGTTCAGAGGAAGAACCCCATACATTCTTGCACCCCAGGGAGACGACCAGGCACTGCCCGCCGGGATGCTGACTCCCTGCAGCAAGCCAGGGTGGGGCTCAGGCCCTGAGGCCTGACCGGGACGGGGGACAAGGCCAGCACTCAGGGGTCTCAAAAGCACTGAGAGCAGCTTTGACTGCAAGGTGTAAAACTTCAGACAAGAGCGGCAGAGGAGCAGTAGAAAAGACCCGGAGATCATGATCATTTTATCCGAGGCCTCCTTCTACTCTGGGGAAGTGAAGGACTTCCCACAAGTCTTCTCACAAGGACTGCTGAAACCAAGAAAGGGGCCCCAGCTTCCCAGGGGAGGGCTGTGTTCAGGACCCATCTAGGCAGGATGACCTAAGAGACACGAGCCTTTCCCCTGCTCTGCTGTGAGCTCCCGAACGAGGAATAGTATTGGAAGTACCTCTGTATCTGGCACAGAGTGGAAAGGAAGGACTGGCAGACTGGCAAGAAGGAAGCCACGCTGAGAGGAAAGCCCTTTACCCCTATGCTTCCCATTCGAGGACAGCAGCAGTGTGACTGGGGCTGAAGCCATGAACAGCTGCTAAACCATTATTTTCACACCGAGTCACTGTTTTCACACTGAAGCACACACACAAGACACCCACCTATATCCCCAGCCTAAGTCTCTGCACCCCTGCCCCAGTGCCTTTACACATGCCTGAGACGCTTTTCCTCCAGTTGCTTCCTGACAATCTCAGCTCGACTGTCACTCCCAAGCACTGTGCCAGGGTCATACTTTCCTGGCACAGTGCCTGGCACACAATCTAATGCAGAATAACTACCCGTGGAATGGATGGAAGGTGTCAGTGAATATATTATGACACGTGAAATATAAAATTTGCATGAACCGATAATACATAACAAGCAGATTTAAAAGGCATCTGGTGTTGGCGGTGTGCCCAAGTGGTGATCTGCTAGGACAGAGGTTCCCAAACTTTCTCTGCTCACGGAGCCCCTGGTAGCTTAGTAAAATTTCCACGGTCTCCCCAGGCCCGTGGCTACTTTGTTTATGAAGCAGTCAGGTCCAAACAGCCCCTGAAAACCCAGCCTGGCAAAGACACAAGTCGGCCAAAGAAAGGCAGCGTGAGCTAAGGTTCAAAACTAGCAACCCAAGCTGGTATACTTCACACAGAGTTTGACAGATGTCACTTGCACCGCGCTGGTAGATTAGGTGCCTCTGGGAGTGTGCCCTGAGCCACCTCCACACGATCTGGTATAAAACCACTCTCCTCTGATGGCTGAAAGATTGTGATGAGAAAATCTTGGACGTCCTGCTTTACAAGAATGTTCCCCACTTCAAGTATGGCAGGGTGACTGACTGCAGGACAGTCCGTCAGAGACCCTCCAAGGAGACTCTGGGAGCCCTGTGCACTCTTTCTGCCCTGGAACAGTCTCTAATCCGTAGGCCGTTTCTTCTTTCCACATTTAGTGAAATGGAGGAACGCTGGGAAGTGCAGAGCTCTTGGGGTCAAAGGCAACACTTGTCCGCAGCAGAAACAAAAAAACAAAACCAAAAAGGAAAATGTACATGAGAAAACAGAGCAACTTCTTAACCGGAGCAGGCTCTCGGCCACAGGGCTGCGGCTTGAATGTTCTCCTCTGGAAAATTGGGCACGGAAAAAAGGGCACATCAGATCTGATCTTTTACTACAAGTTAGGTCTGTACATAGAGCTTTTGTTTTTATCATAAAAGAACATTACACGGGCCGCCTGGGTGGCTCGGTCGGTTGGGCGTCCAACTTCGGCTCAGGTCATGGTCTTGCGGCTCTGGAGTTCGAGGCCCGCTGTCAGGCTCTGTGCTGGCAGCTCGGAGCCTGGAGCCTGCTTCGGATTCTGTGTCTCCCTCTCTCTCTGCTTCAACCCCAGTTACACTGTCTGTCTGTCTGTCTGTCTCTCTCAAAAATAAATAAACGTTAAAAAAAAAAGAAGACAATTACATACAGAAAAGGACATATGTAGGTAGGCAGACAGATACGAGAGAAACCATTCCTCCTGAATTTCAACAGGTGATGCCGCAGGCCAAGGGTGACTCGTCCTGGCACGTCTGAAAAGGCAAACGAGGCAGAAGGGCCCTTTCTCCATCTGACTCTTCACAACACCGCAGCGTAAAATCATCCTCAAGGAAGTACTTACGGCTTTGCGTTTACTGTATGCAATTTCTGGTCAGTAAACAAGACTGATTGAGCAACCCGGCACCGACACCGGGGTGAGCCGGTCTCCTAAAGCAGCAACGAGGAGGGAAGAAGCCTGAGCAAGCGATTTAGTTTGTCCCTCAGGCGTGCACATCACCCAGCGGCAGTCACCGGCACCTTACGGCGTCCACCCTCAGCTGCGGTGGGAATAGCATCTGCTCAAGTTCACAAATCTCTGCCAATGAGTAGTGGTTTCAAGATGAGGGGAGACCGGGGCTCCTGGGTGGCTCAGGTGGTTACACGTCCGACTCTGGCTCAGGTCATGATCTCACGATCTCAAGAGTTCTAGCCCTGTGTCGGGTTCTGCACCGACACTGTGGAGCCTGCTTGGGATTCTCTCTCCTCTCTCTGCCTCTCCTCCACTTGCGCTCTCTCTCTCTCTCAAATAAATAAACTTAAAAAAAAAAAAAGGTGAGGAAAAACCCTCAAGGGAGCCAAGCCTGCTCCCGCCTAATAGCTTATCCTCCAGAGATGGGGGGGGGGGGGGTGCTCAGGGGAAGGGCCCTCCCCAAGGCGGCCTCTAAAAAGCAGGGCTCAAGAAAGCAGCAGATTCCTCTCTAGCAACTTGCCCACCAAGTTGATCCTGCAAACCGAGACACGGCCGGTGTGGATTTCTCTGGAGTTACCATTTTTAGGGTTCACTTGGTTTCTTGAATCTGTAGGTTTGAGGACTTCCAGCCATTATTTCTTTGACTATCTTTCCAGCTCCCCACCCCCCTTTCTCTACTGCCAGGATGATGATGATGTAAACGTGTTTTGTGACGGGTCCTCCAAGTCCCTGAGGCTCCATTCACTTTTTTCCGCCTCATGTCTCTCCGTTGCTCCCCGCTGACTAGATAATTCCATCAAGCACTCTACCTTCAAGTTCCCCTGTCTTCACCATTCTACTATGGCACCATCCATGGAGCTCTCGCCATGGTATTTTTCAGTTCTAAGATGATTGTCTGGCTCTCCTTTATATCTTGTAGGACTCCAACATCGATGTCACTTTGATCAGTTGTTTTTTTCTCATTCAAGTTGAAATTTTCCTAGTGTTCAGTACGGGAGTGATTTGTGATTGTGTCCTGGGCATTCTGGGAATAGCGTTGTTACACTCTGAGTCTTATTTATATGCTCTCTTTCATCGGATCTTCTCTGCCACCATGAGGGTTGGGGGATGGAAGGCGCCAACTCATTGCTGTCATTCATAAGCATGTCCCAGCCGGTACAACGCCATGGGGGAATAAATTGAGCTCTGAGGAAGGTGAAGGTAAGATCATCTGAGACAATCAAAGAAGGGACACCCAGGGACTAGCATCATGAAAAAATGACCCAGGCCCAGCAGCCAGATAAGGAAGATAAGAGGGTTTAGACAGGGGAAGTGCATACCAAGGCTCGAACCGTAGAAGAGCAGTAACTACAGAATCCGGAGCGACTCAAGTGTGCTACGATGGGATGTGTTTGTATGTGTGGGTGCACAGGTGGTCAGAAAGAGACAAGCTTTTGGAAATAGGCCGAGACCAGTGTGCAAAGGGGCCAGGAGCCCTCTATATGTGTCTGGGGTCTTTGGGCCCTGGGCAGCCAGGGATAACCGGGCAGGGGTGTGGCATGATTACACCTATGCCCATTGGTAGGAACCTGGACAATGGTGCCTCCACCCACCATGTCAGTACAATCACGAGGCCTTGACCAAGGCATCCTGATCTGGAAAGTGCTCAGGCCAACATTCCACAGCACGCCCTAAATGCCCCCAGCTGATGACCCCCCCCCCCCCACACACACACAAAATGGGACTTGTGGGTGTGATCTGGAGACACATGACTGGGCCTGTATCTGATGCAATGATGTAAAAGAGGAAGGAAGCCAGGAGAACTGGATGTGTCAGAGCATGACTTGGCAAGAAGGAAGCAAGACAGCCAGCATTACTCAGCACAAATTGAGCTGACAAAGCCTAGAGGAGCAGACCACTGGGACTGAAGCTGCCATAGGGGACCACACCGGCTTGCTCCTACCACCTCCTCTGGGGCCACGGCCACCTGGCCTGAACTCCAAGTTCACAGCTCTCCTACACTCTTGGCAAATACTCCAGGGCATTTGGTGGGGATACTTAGTAACACCATTAAAAGTTAGCACAGGGCGGGGCGCCTGAGTGGCTCAGTCCGTTGAGCATCCGACTTTGACTCAGGGATCTGTGATCTCTCGGTCTGTGAGTTCGAGCCCCGCATCGGGCTCTGTGCTGACAGCTCAGAGTCTGGAGCCTGCTTTGGATTCTGTGTTTCCCTCTCTCTCTGCCCCTCCTCCACTCATGCTCTCTCAAAAATAAACATGAAAAAAAAAAAAAAGGAAAATGTTTTAAAAGTTAGCACAGGGCAACTGATGGGCACAACATACTTCACAGGAGCTCTATGAGATACTAGAAAATATATATATCAGTCTCTGCCTCCAGTTCCTGGGACAGAGCTCCTAAAACCCTTGTAATTGCCTAAGCGATAAAAGCACAAAGAGCATCTCTCGTTCTAATGAGACTCTGGGTGGGCTCCTGGAGGGGAGATGGTCACCAGAGAGACAAGGCATGACTGGCAGCTTGGAAATTTCAGCCCTGCCTGTCCCCTTCCCCAGAGAGGGAGTTAATGACTAAGCATGCCACCCGAGGAAGCGGGAGCACCAAGATCCCAACAGTACACGGTTCAGAGGGTGTCCACATACCAGCATGGTGATGCACCCCGACTCCTGCACTTGGGGCCCCTCCCAGACCCCACCCTGCGTATCTCTTCACCTTGTTGTTCACCGGTATCCTTTATCATGTCCTTTAATAACTGTAAGTGTTTTCCTGCGTGGCGTGAACTGCTCTAGCAAGTAAACTGAACTTGAGGAGAGGGTTGTAGGACCCCCCCCTTTTACTGCTGATTAGTCATACGCACAGGTGACAACCTGGATTTGCAATTGGCATCTGAAGTCGGGGGGGGGGGGGGAGCAGCCCTGTGGGACTGAGCCCTTCACGTGCGGGATCTGACATCAGCCCCAGGTAGATGGAGTCAGAGTTGAGTTCAACTGTAAGGGTACCCAGTTCCTGTCACAGAATTGCTTGTTGTGGGGGACCCCCACCCCCACATCTGGGGTCAGAAGTGCTGTGAGTGTGGGCTTTTCTCATATAAGGTCATACCAGTTCATCCCGCTGTCTAGACCTTTGCCTCAATTAATTCTTAATACAAATGAGGAAACGAGAAACACAGGAAGCTGGAGGACATGCCTTAGTTTGCTCAAGTTCTGGGCAGACCAGTTCTGAAGTCTGCTCTGCCTCTAGAGCATCAGCAGGAATAGGAGCGACAGGCTTTTGAGAAGCCCCAACAACAGTCAGAACCCTCCCCGCAGGGCAGCTTATGGTTCACACGACACATCCACGCAGGAGGCCTCAGCACGGACCACAGTACTCTGCTATGCTTGACAGAAGTGGGACCGGGGGGCCCTGGGTGGCTCGGTTGGTTTAGCGTCCGCCTCTTGATTTTTGCTCAGGTCATGATCCCAGGGTCGTGAGATCAAGCCCCGCGTCAGCTCTGCAATGAGTGTGGAGCCTGCTTAAGATATTTTCTCTCTCTCTCCCCTCCCTCCCTCTGCCCCTCCACTGCTCATCCTTGCTCTTGAGCTCTTTCTCTATAATAAAAAAAATAATGAGGGGCACCTGGGTGGCTCAGCTGGTTAAGCATCTGACTCTTGGTTTCAGCTCAGGTCATGATCTCATGGTTTGGGGGTTTGAGCCCCGTGTCAGGCTCTATGCTTACAGCTCAGAGCCTGGAGCCTGCGTCAGATTCTGTGTCTCCCTCGCTCTCTGCCCCTCCCCTGCTCAGGCTCTGTCTCTGTCTCTCTAAAATGAATAAACGTTAAAAAAAAATTTCTTAAAAAAAAAAAAAAAAAGAGAGAGAGGGATAGTTACAGAAGGGCTCCACATTTAGCATCAAAGACAAATTGAAACACAATCAGAAAGAGTCCCCAGGATGGGAAGTCCCCTGGGGCGCCCGGGTGGCCCAGTCAGGTAGGGGTCCAACCCTTGATTTAGGCTCAGGTCATGATTTCAGTGTTCTTGAGTTCGAGCCCCGCATCAGGCTTTGTGCTGACAGTGCAGAGCCTGCTTGGGATTCTCTCTGCCCCTTCCTTGCTTGTTCTCTATCTCTCTCAAAACAAATAAATGTTAAAAATAATTAAAAAAAAAAAAAAAAAAAAAAGAGTCCCAGGATGGAGCGGTCCTCAAAACATGCCACATGAGAAACAATACAGGAAGGTTTACCGTAAAGAGGATTCAGAGGCAGCGGGACCATCTGCTCTTTGGGTAATCAGAGAACAGAGGAGGGAGAAGCCTCCTGAGGGCAGAAGTGAGCCCTGGTAATGGGGGACAGAGATTTATACGCTGTTCAAGGAGAACTTTCTAATAAAGGAGTCTGAAGGGAGAATGAGCAGCTGTGAAGCAGGGCCCCCATCATAAGAGATGTGTCAACAGAAGGCTGGGTAACTCAATGACAGAGAGAGTGCCTGCCATCCCCGGAGCCTGGGAATAGACCAGCCAAGTGTATGCTCATTAACCTGGACTGGTTGAGGTTGGTGATTAAGGCCAGAGGGGCAAACTCCAAGTCTCTGACCTGAGTTAATACTGAAATATGGGTTCCTAGATCTCTTTCACGGAACCCTTTGAGACAGACAGACACACACAGTTCTAGTTCATAGTCAACAAGAGCCATGGAAAGCAAAGGCAGATGATGACACAGTGATGGGAGATCACACAGCACAGCCTAAGGACTCAGAAAAGAGGAAGAAAAACAGGGAGGCTGAGAACAGAGCTCTGAAAAAGGAAGGAGGACGTACTGACTCTCTGGATTAAGACACCAGTCCCAAGAACACTGGGGCCTCACACAGAGTGGGGCTTTCAGCTTTAATGAGGAGCCCCTTTGGGGCTTCTGCCTTCCCAGGGACGCATCATCACGTCTACACTGCGTCTTTACCCACCCACCTCGGTCTGCACAGACTCAAGATGTTACTGTTAGCAGTCCTGAAGAAGAGAGCAACAAGAGAAAGTATCGATCCCTGCAGCTATGAAAAAGGAGCGCACTACCCCCACCCACGGGAACAGGGCTGAATCTCACAGACACGATGCTGAACAAGAGAAGTCAAATATGTAAGAGCACCAACCGCTTATGGATGAACTTCAAGAAATAGACAGAAGTAATCTACAGGGACAGGCATCAGACTCGTGGTTACCTCTGGGGCCCGGGTCACGAGCGGGAGACACCAGGGACGCTCCTGGCACACTGGGCGATGCGCACTATCTTGCTCTGGGGTGGCAGCAGCAGGGAGTCTGCCCACGTAAAACTCCCGCGAGTGGCGCACTCACGGTCTGTGCCCTTGGCCGCGTGTGAGTCACACCGCAGCGCAAGTGTATGTCCACAACACAAAGGCACGTGTGCTTGGTCTCAGTGATGGAAAAGCATGTACATGTACACATAAAGTGACACGTTAGAGGATCGCCCCAAAAACAGTGCCTCAGGGATGAGGTTTTAATTTTTTTCTCACTTCCTTTTTAACGTATTATTTGTTTGCATTTTATTTTATTTTTATTTATTTATTTATTTTTTAAAAACGTTTTATTTATTTTTGAGACAGAGAGAGACAGAGCATGAACGGGGGCAGGGGCAGAGAGAGAGAGAGAGACACAGAATCGGAAGCAGGCTCCAGGCTCCGAGCCATCAGCCCAGAGCCCGACGCGGGGCTCGAACCCACGGACCGTGAGATCGTGACCTGAGCCGAAGTCGGACGCTTAACCGACTCAGCCACCCAGGCGCCCCTGTTTGCATTTTAAATAATGAGTGTGCGTTACTTACTGGACCAGAATATTTGAAAGCTGTTTTCTCATGGGAAAAAAAAAAACCAAAAACGTCCAGGCCTCTGGGTCTAGGGAGCCCTTTCTCGAGCTACGCCTCTCACTAGGACTGACAGCGTGCTCACTGCAGCTTCGAAGAACCCCAAGCTGGACGCTCAGGTGTCCAAGACACACAATGGGGGCTCTAAGCAGGGAGAACTATAGGCCTCTCACTGGAAGGCAGCCAAAACCTACTGAACATGAAAAGTTATATTCCTCTCGTGGAACCACTAACGAAACAGAAAAATTATGTATTTCTCCAGAAAAATGATCCAGAGGGATTTCCTCTAGGGAATGTCTACACTATGACCAGAGAGGTAAGTGTCTAAAGAGCTCTTTGCTTTGTCTTTTTTTTTTTTTTTTTTTTTTTTGAGAGAGAGAGAGTGCGCACACCTGTGCAAATGGTGGGGGAGGGACAGGAGAGAGAATCCTAAGCAGGCTCTGTGCTCCACATGGAGCCAGATGTGGGGCTCGATCCCACGACCCTGGGATCACGACCTGAGCCGAAACCAAGAGGCGGATGCTCAAGAGACTAAGACACCCAGGTGTCCCTGTCTGTCCGCTTTAATGAGATGGCTGGCATTCGTGACATTCACATGTTACATCGGAAATTAAAAATAAATACACGGCAGCTGGGTTTCTTACTGCTGTAGAAGGGAGCTACAAATGCAGACAGAAACGGGATGCCAGCTGCATTGTTGCACTGGAACTGGAGGGTGTGTGTGTGCATGGAAACGTGTGTGTGCGGGGGGTATTTCTTAGTTTTGTCTGCGGAGAGGGCCGAGTGAGGATACCCCAGGACCAAGGACCCATCCAACCCCCCCAGATCCTGGTTTCTAAACAGTGTTCCCCATCAGAAGGAACCAGGGCTCCCTGCAGAAATGGCCGACTCCAGAACTGGGACAGGAAAATAATGACTGGGTCTGGGTCACCTTGCAGTGCAGAAAAGTAATGAAGGGCTTAAAGAATGAGGGGGATGCGTCAAAAGGACGTAGGGTCCTGGAAAGGGTTCCCGCTGGCCAAATCTGGGACAATTTGAACACCTAAATAAATACCAGAGCGACAGATTAGAACCCATTGGACAAAAGAACAGGACACAAGTCAATACTGATATAAATAACTTGCAAGTCAAAGTTTGATGAGAAGGGAGGACAGCCTGGCTGATACCACCATAACCAAGTGATCCAAGGGAATGGCTCCAGGGGTGCCTGGACGGCTCAGTTGGTTAAGTGTCTGACTTTGGCTCAGGTCATGATCTCACGGCTTGTGAGTTCAAGCCCTGCATTGGGCTCTGTGCTGACAGCTCAGAGCCTGGAGCCTCTTCAGATTCTGTGTCTTTCTCTCTCTGCCCCTCCCTCACTCACTGTCTGTCTGTCTCTCTCTCAAAAATAAACAAACATTAAAAAATTAAAATAAAAAACAGTAATGGCTCCAATACTGGGACAAAGTGACACTGCCCACCACCTTTCATGGTGCTCTAAAGGACACAATGCCATTTCTGTGATACTCTGCCAAAAATACATAATCTGAATCTTATCATTGTCAGATCCACCCTGAGGGACATACTACAAAGTATGGCCTTTTTGGAAAATGTCAAGGGCAAATATTATAAGGAAATAATGAACTGCTTTAAGGCATAGAAGAGTGGTTACAGTCAAATGCAATCTTGGGCCAGGAAAAGAAAAAGAAACTAGTTTCTTTTGCTATAAGAGAGGTGAATGGCAAAATATGAATAAACTCCACATTCAGAAAAACTATGGTTATGTAAAAAAAAAAAAAAATCCTTGAATTTTAGAAAATAAACACTGAATTACTTATGGATACATGAGCACCCTATCTGTAACTTATTCTCAAGTACATCAGGGGAAAAAATGTTTAAAAAATATACACATATATGTGGGGAGGAAGAGAGAATGATAAAGCAAACATGGTAAAATTTAGCAAACATGGTTAATATTTGGGGGAAACTGAGTAAAAAGTAATCAAGAATTCACCATTTTTGCAACTTTCCTATAAATAAAACTACTTCAAAATAAAACAAGTTAAAAGTATATATGATTGGGGCGCCTGGGTGACTCAGTCGGTTAAGCATCTGACTTCAGCTCAGGTCATGATCTCACAGCTTGTGAGTTCAAGACCCGCGTTGGGCTCTGTGCGGACAGTTCAGAGCCTGGAGCCTGCTTCGGATTCTGTGTCTCCCCCTCTCTCTGGCCCTCCCCCACACTTGTGCACTCTCTCTCTCTCTCTCTCTCTCTCTCAAAAATAAACATTAAAAAAAATTTTTTTTAATATATATGACCATTGAAAAAAATATACTAAATTTAAACACATGAAGTTAAAGAATGCAACCCACACATGTACTTGTTGTTCTTGTTCTAACAGGCTTTTTTTTTTTTTTTTAAGATTTTATTCTTAAGTAATCTCTACACCCCACAGAGGGCTCGAACATTCAACCCCCGAGATCCAGAGTCCCATGCTCC
The DNA here is from genome assembly GCF_046562875.1 of Panthera onca. Taxonomy (NCBI): domain Eukaryota; kingdom Metazoa; phylum Chordata; class Mammalia; order Carnivora; family Felidae; genus Panthera; species Panthera onca. The sequence continues at coordinate 9,463,618 of NC_138354.1, forward strand.
ACTGACTGAGCCAGCCGGGCGCCCCTGGTTCACCAATTTGTTTATGTGTATATTATAAATTCGTTTTTATCATTATTGGTTTTATACCATATATAATTTGGTCCCACTTTTTTTTAATGTATTAAGTTGTGAACATTATAAATTCTCAAATGTTATTCTAGCCTATGAACGTAAGAGTCACTTGCTGGATATTTTCACTATTATAAACAATGCCGTGATAATCATGATGAGTGATAGCTTTTCAGGATGAATCTGCACGTGCCTCTGATTACTTCCTGTGAATGGAATTTCTGAATATGTCTTAGAAATATTTCTGAGTCAAAAGGAATAAGTATTTTTAGTTCTTTTAAGTAATCTCTACACCCAACGTGCGGCTCAAATTCACAACCCGAGATCAAGAGTCACATACTCTACTGATTGAGCCAGCCAGGCGCCCCAAAAGGAATAAATATTTTTAAGGTAAGTCAGGAGACTTACCGACAAATTATTTTCCAAAGAGTAATTTACAACATTTCTCTGCAGCTTTCCCTCTGCAGGACACCTGCTGACCTGGAGAGAAGGGAACGACTTTACAAAGCACCGTGCTCACAGAAGCCCGGGAGGAAAGCAAGTGAAAACCAAACCCGAAATCCAAGAATCAGTAAGCACTCCAGGGAGGCCATGACACGTGTGCCCCAGAAGGGCAAAAAGAGAGAGGAGACCGGGAACATGGATGTGCAGACCAGACGGGCCTTCTCAATGATGGAAATCATTCCCAGGAAATAAGACCCCTCTGGTATAAAGTGGGAAAGGTGTGTGTGGGGAGGTGCTGGCCCAGGGTCATGACCACACGCCAACCCAAGGATCACAGCTTGGGGACACACAAGTTCCACCGCTTAGCCCTCCACTTGCTGTGAGGCACTCATTACCTGCTGCTCCTCTGTCCCCTGAGCCCTTCCCGGTGGGAGACTGTCAAGGCAGGGCAGTGGGTGACATGGAAAGGAAGAACCCGGGTCCTGGGGAAGCACATTTCAATAATCATTTACACTACCTATGCCTGGAAACAGGTATGTTTAAACTCCTTACGTCATGACAACATCACACACACACGAATCTCAAAACCTCTCTGAGCCTCAGTTTCTTCCTTTATAAAATCGGGCTGTTACTACCTACCTCACAGGGGCTGTTGGTGGTATCATACAAGACCAAGGTGTGTGCAAGGCAAATAGTGAAGAAAAGAACCTCTGCTGTTTGCTTCTGTGCCTCAAACCATGAGAATACTTGTAGATAAATGGTGGAATACGTCAGCTCTACCCCCTGGAAGCCAGTCTGGGTGACTTCTAGAAGCTCCTGTATTTCCTTAAGTTTAGAGAAACAGGATCTGGAGAAACCCAAAATGCTCTGGAGAAAGCCAACCTTTCTTTACTGAAGGGAAAGTAAGGATTGGGTTCTGAGGTCTAGAACTCCCAGAATCCGTCCAATTCTGGCTTTCATCTACCAGGACTTGCCCAGAGATCTGCCTCCAGCTGAATTGGACCTGGAGGGACCAGCTCCCTTCCCTCAACCATTGCCACCCACCCCCACCCCACAGCCCACAGGAGCAGGGTGAGTTCGCACGCATCGTCTTTCAACAGTCCTTGATCAACTCACCTTGACTTCCAACAGGAAAGCCGTAGATATGTCTAAGCCCAGTCACTTGATACAGTACAAATCCTTCTAGCTAAAGGGGCGGGGGGCAGGGAGTGAACAACGGCTACTGTGAGGGGGACAGAAGACAACGCCTGGCAAAGGGCAGGTACAGAAGAGAGCCCAGAAGGTCTAAAGTCCCTCTAAAAGGGACTGTAACAGCCCTTCCGGCCTCATAGGTTAGGATTCTGAAATCCTGTCAAGCCTGTGTCTACCATCAGCAGACGAGGCTAGTCTTTTGCAAACCTCAGTCTCTGTGAATTCCCACTAGCCAGAATGGAAAAGTGATGGCACCTTTAGCCCACTTCACGTGTTTTCTGGCATGAAAGGTAGCCTCTGCTTGTTCAGACCATTTCAGCAGGTACACAGAAGAAAACAAAAACCTACCTACCTTTTACATATTCCTCCACAGCGATAGTACTATATTAAATTTTCAAATGCCCCCATTCCAGTAGCCCCTAAGGAAAGGGAGTAACTACTTACTTCTATGTCATCTATTGACCCTGGAATTCCCCTAGATTTTAGGCACAGCAAAGGAAATCAAGGTTACTTTCCAAAAGTAGTATTTGAGGGGCACCTGGGTGGCTCAGTCGGTTAAGCATCCGACTTCGGCTCAGGTCACGATCTCACAGTTCGTGAGTTTGAGCCCCACATCCGGCTCTGTGCTGACAGCTTAGAGCCTGGAGCTTGCTTCAGATTCTGTGTCTCCCTCTCTCTGCTCCTCCCCTGCTCATGCTCTGTCTCTCTCTCCTTCAAAAATAAGTAAAAACACTAAAAAAATTTTTTTCAAAAGTAGTATTTGAGCTTCAACTAAAATATGACTGGGGCAAACAGCTCCAGTTTTTTTTCCTTGATTTCTCTCTAGTCCACTGGATTATAAAATAGTATTAGTAGTAAAGCAGACAGAAGGTCATAGTGAAAAGGGTCGAGTTCAAAAAATCACATTTGGGTATTGGCTTTACCATAATCTTAGCAAATCACTTCTCCTCGTCAAGGTTTAGCCAATGAGATGGACTATGAATCCTTGTCTGGCTTTGGTACAAATGAGGCATGTGAAAGCATTCTGTGAAGTGTCACAGAAACACTGAGGACGATGGTCAAAGGTAAGACTGCCTTGAGGTGAAACACTACACTCATACTAGACAGTGGCTCTTTCACACCCGTCAAGTGCTCAACACCATGCCAGCTGGACAAGGGAAGACAAACTAAGTCAGGGAATGTTCTCTGCCCTTCTGCTGAAAAGAGACAAGTGGCAGTGACTTCCTTGCCAAAGTGAATGGCACAGGAGGCCAGTGCCAGTTCACAGTTGGGTGAGGCTGGTGTGAGCCGAAGTGGCTAGGGAGGGCTTCCTGACGAAGGAGGCACAAAATGAGAAAGGTTGGGGGAGGAGTGTCCAGAAGGGTCTGAAGGGCAAGTGGGGGGAGCGGGGGTGTCGCAGCTTTAGAAAAAAATAAAAGCCAGTTCAAAATTGCTTCTGCCACCAAATAGTTCCAGGACGCTGGACAAATCTCAACTCCCTCGGCCACTTTTTCTAAAATGGAGAGTCATCACCATGGAGAACTCTACCAGGGCTATGGGCGAGTCACAGGGGGGAAACTGCACAGGGCACGTGGCAGACGCTCAAAGAACGTTGGGTTACTGGCCCTCCCATTCCTATTCTTTGGGGCAAAGCAGAGTGAAAATCAGCAGTGTCACCAAGCACCCACATCTTGGTTTCTAAAGACCATTCTCCAATAAAAAGAACCAGGGCTCCTTAAAGAAAGAGTTGGTTCTGGGGCACCTGGGTGGCTCAGTCGGTTAAGCGTCCAACTTCGGCTCAGGTCATGATATCACTGTTCGTGAGTTTGAGCCCCGCGTCAGGCTCTGTGCTGGCAGCTCAGAGCCTGGAGCCTGCTTCGGATTCTGTGTCTCCCTCTCTCTCTGTCCTTTCCCCACTCATACTGTCTCTTTCTGCCTCTCAAAAAATGAATAAATGCTAAAAAAAAAAAAAAAAAAAAATTTTTTTAAAGAAAGAGCTGGTTCCAGGGCTGGAGCATGGAAAACAAAAAAACAAGCATGGAACATCAGCATAGTGCCAGAAATTAAGGAAAAGCTCAAGAAAACCTGAGGCTATCGAAAGAACCAGAAGACCTCCCAAAGGAGGTCCCAAACGGCTAAAGCTAGAACAATTTAAGCACCCAAATAAATAATATTATTGGATCAGGGAGGTGTAATTCATCTCTAAGGTTATTTTTTTTTATTGTGGCAAAATACATGTGAAATTTGCCATCTTAAATTTGCAGTACAGTGGAATTAAGTACATGCAAAATATTGTGCAACCATCACCTTTATCTAGTTATGGAAGGTTTTCATCACCCCAAAGGAAACACTGTGTCCAGGAAGCAATCAATCCCCATTGCCCAGCCCCTGGCAACCTCTCCTCTACATTCCGTCTGTCAATTTGCTTATTATGAACATCTCGAACATCTCGCATAAAGGGAAGCACACATTCAGCAGTCCTTTGTGACTGGCTTCTTTCACTTGGCTGAATGTGTCCAAGGTTCATTCATGTTGTAGCAGGTGTCAGCCACTCATTCCTGTTCATGGCCGCATAATATTCCATCATATGGATCTACTACACTTTACTTATACATTCATTAGGTGATAGAATCTGAGCTGTTTTCGCTTTTTGGCTATCGTAAAAAATGCTGCTATATTCACGTCCAAGTATAGTTTGAGTGCCTGTTCTCAATTCTCAGGGTATATGAGTACAAGTGGAATTGCTGGGTCATGTGGTAACGCTATGCTTCACGCCCTGAGGAACGGCCAGACCGTTTTCCACAACGAACGCACCACTTTACGTTCCCATCAGCAGCATACGAGGGGTCCGATTTCTCCATGTTCCCACCAACATCAGTGATTTGCTGGGTCTGTTTTTGTGGTTAACAGCCATGCTGGTGGAGCGTGAAGTGGTAGCTCCTGGCGCTTTAGATCTGCATTTCCCTAACGACGAATGATGTTGAGAATCTTTTCATGTGCTTGTGGTCATCTGTGTATCTTCTTGGGAAGAATATTCAGGTCCTTTGCTCATTTTTCAGTTGGGTTGTTTTCACGTTGTTGTTGAGTTATGAGTGTTCTTTACATATGCTAGATACTTGACCTCTATCAGATACAGAATCTGCAAATACTCCTCCCCATTATGTGAGTTGTCTTTTCACTTTCTTGATAGCATTGATGCGCCAAAGTTTTTACTTTTTATGAAGTCCATGTCTTAGCTCAAGCCGCTGTAACAAATATCCTAGAGGAGGCAGTTAAACAAGAAACCTTTATTTTTCACAGTTCTGGAGACTGGGAAGTCCAGATCAAGGCATCTGCAGACCCAGTGTCTGGTGAGAGCCTGCTGTCCAGTTGGTTGACAGCTGCTTTCTTGCAGCCTCCTTAGGCGAAGAGGAAACAAGCCCTCCTGTCACTTCTTATAAGGGCACTAATCCCATTCACTAGGGTTCCACCCTCATGAACTAATTCCCTCCCCAAAGCCCCACCTAATTCCATCACATTAGGGATGACGATTTCAACATATGCCAATTAGGGGCACAGAAACACTCAGTTAATAACAGCCCAATTTATCTGCTTTTTCTTTTGTTGCTTATGATTCTGACATCCTAAGAAACTACTGCCAAGTCCAAGGTTGTTAAGATTTACCTCTATGGGGCGCCTGGGTGGCTCAGTCGGTTAAGCATCGGACTTCGGCTCAGGTCATGATCTCATGGTTCATGGGTTCGAGCCCCATATCAGGCTCTGCGCTGGCAGCTCAGAGCCTGGGGCCTGCTTCGAGTTCTGTGTCTCCCTCTCTCTCTCTGCCCCTCCCCCACTCATGTTCTGTCTGTCTCTCTCGCTCTCTCTCTCTTTCAAAAATAAACAAACATTAAAAATTTAAAAAAAAAAAAAAAAGATTTACCTCTATGTTTTTTCCGGGCGTTTTACAGTTTTATCTTGGACATGTGTGTAGGTCTTTGATCCACCATGAGTTGGTTTTTGTATATGGTGTAAAGTAAGGTAAGGGGTCCAGCTTTATTTCTTCTGCATGTGGATATCCAGTTGTCCCAGCACCATTTGTTGGAAAGACTTTCCCCCTATTGAATGGCCTTGGTACCCTTGTCAAAAATCGACTGGGGCGCCTGGGTGGCGCAGTCGGTTAAGCGTCCGACTTCAGCCAGGTCACGATCTCGCGGTCCGTGAGTTCGAGCCCCGCGTCAGGCTCTGGGCTGATGGCTCGGAGCCTGGAGCCTGTTTCCGATTCTGTGTCTCCCTCTCTCTCTGCCCCTCCCCCGTTCATGCTCTGTCTCTCTCTGTCCCAAAAATAAATAAAAAACGTTGAAAAAAAAAAAAATCGACTGACCACATCCACATGAATTAAGTTCTAGATTTCAATTCTATTCCATTGACCTATAGGTCTATCTTTATAATGGCACCATACTGCCTTAATGACTATAGCTTTGTGGTGAGTTTTAAAATCAGGAGGTAGGAATCCTCCCACTTTGTTCTTCATTTTCAAGACGGTTTGGCTATGTGAAGTTCTCTGCAATGCCACAGGAATTTTAGGATCAGCTTTTCCATTTCTGCATAAAAAGCCACTGGGATTTTGATAGACCGCACTGAACCTGTGTGCTGTTTTGGGGGTGAGGCTACGTTAACAATATGAAGACTTCCAGTCCATGAACACAAAATGTCTTCCCACTGTCTTCATTTTCTTCCAGCAACATTCTGTAGTTTCCAGTGGAAAACCCTTCCACCTCCTTGTTTAAATTCATCTCTAAGTAGTTTATTCTTTTTGATGCTGTTGTAAATGGAGTTGTTTTCTCAATTTCTTCTTTGGATTGTTAACAGCTAGAGGAGTACTGGGTTTTTAACAGTAGAATAAATAAATATCCATGAGTCTATCCTGATATAAATAATCCAATAGTCAAATAAACAAATAAATAAACGGACACAGCGCCTCCTCACAGAATTCCAACTACTAAATGTAGGAGGGAAGAGGGAAACAGAAAATCAGCATCAGATCCACAGTAAGTACTACTGCAGATAAGACCTACCACTGGATGTGCTAAAATTAGTGGGCAAAAGTCCCTGGAGAAGCAGGATTTGCACAGTCTCAAAGTTACCACTCCCCAGATACTCATTAACTACAAAGGGTAAGGTAGAAACTTTACGGAGGAGAAGCCCTGGAGAGACGAACCCAACCAGGAGATCAAGGCACAGGTCACTAGTAATGAACCCCTTTCAACAGTGTACTCAGAAGGGCACACACCACCTTTGTGGTATTCTTGCCTCCCTCCCTCCGAGCGTGAGAAACCACTGGTCAAACCTAAAGTGGGGTGTGTTCTAGAAGATAATGGACTGGTACTCTCTCAAAATAGTGAGGTTAGGGGGCGCCTGGGTGGCTTGGTCAGTTAAGCTTCCGACTTCGGCTCAGGTCATGATCTCACGGTCCGAGATCGAGCCCCGCGTCAGGCTCTGTGCTGACAGCTCGGAGCCTGGAGCCTGTTTCAGATTCTGTGTCTCCCTCTCTCTCTCTGCCCCTCCCCTGTTCATGCTCTGTCTCTCTCTGCCTCAAAAATACATAAACGTTAAAAAAATTAAAAAAAAAAATAGTGAGGTTAGAACAGGTGAAGGGACTATCCCAGATGGGAAGGGGTGAAGGAGACATGACAACTAAGTGCCAGGCAGGATGTCAGACAGGATCCTAGAACAGAGGGAGGACTTTGGTGGAAAAACTGATCGATTTCAAATAAGGAATGTTGTGTAGTCCGGGGCTGGCAAATCACAGTCAAGCACTGGCCCCGCTGGCTGACTCCTTTTGAAAATCAGGTTTCATGGCACAAGAACAGACACTCAGATCAATGGATCTGAGAATGGATCAATAGAATCAATTCTATTCTCAGAATAGAGAACCCAGAAATGGACCCACAAACGTATGGCCAACTAATCTTTGACAAAGCAGGAAAGAATATCCAATGGAAGACAGACAGTCTCTTCTGCAAGTGGTGCTGGGAAAACTGGACAGCGACATGCAGAAGAATGAACCTGGGCCACTTTCTTACACCATACACAAAAATAAACTCAAAATGGATGAAAGACCTCAATGTAAGACAGGAAGCCATCAAAATCCTTAAGGAGAAAGCAGGCAAAACCCTCTTTGATCTTAGCCACAGCAACTTCTTACTCAACACGTCTCTGGAGGCAAGGGAAACAAAAGCAAAAATGAACTACTGAGACCTTATCAAAATAAAAAGCTTCTGCACAGCGAAGGAAACAATCAGCAAAACTAAAAGGCAACCGACAGAATGGGAGAAGATATTTGCAAATGACATATCAGATAAAGGGTTAGTATCCAAAATCTATAAAGAACTTCTCAAACTCAACACCCAAAAAACACATAATTCAGTGAAGAAATGGGCAAAAGACATGAGTAGACACTTCTCCAAAGAAGACATCCAGATGCCCAACCGACACATGAAAAAAATGCTCCACATCACTCATCATCAGGGAAATACAAATCAAAACCACAACGAGATACCACCTCACACTTGTCAGAATGGCTAACATGAACAACTCAGGCAACAACAGATGTTGGCGAGGATGCGGAGAAAGAGGGTCTCTTTTGCATTGTTGGTGGGAATGCAAACTGGTGCAGCCACGCTGGAAAACAGCATGGAGGTTCCTCAAAAAACTAAAAATAGAACTACCCTATGACCCAACAATTGCACTACTAGGCATTTATCACAGGATACAGGTGTGCTGTTTCGGGACACAGGCACCCCCATGTTTATAGCAGCACTATCAACAATAGCCAAAGTATGGAAAGAGTCCAAATGTCCATCGACGGATTAATGGATAAAGATGTGGTCTATATATACAATAGAGTATTACTCGGCAATCAAAAAGAATGAAATCTTGCCATTTGCAACTACGTGGATGGAACTGGACGGTATTATGCTAAGTGAAATTAGTCAGAAAGACAAAAATCATATGACTTCACTCATATGAGGACTTTAAGAGGCAAAACAGATGAACATAAGGGAAGGGAAACAAAAATAATATAAAAACAGGGAGGGGGACAAAACAGAAGAGACTCATAAATATGGAGAACAAACTGAGGGTTACTGGAGGGGTTGTGGGAGGGGGGATGGGCTAAATGGGGAAGGGGCACTAAGGAATCTACTCCTGAAATCACTGTTGCACTGTATGCTAATTTGGATGTAAACTAAAAAAAAAATAAAAGACACAAAAATAAATTAATTTAAAAAAAAAAAGAAAATCAAGTGTTATTCGAACACAGTCATGCTCATTCATACCCAGATGACCTACTACAGCTTGCTAAAACACCAGAGTCGGGGAGTTGTGATGGAGACCTTACAACCCACAAAGCCTAAAGTATTTCCTTTCTGGCCCCAAACTTTCAGGAAAAGTTTGCCAGCCTTCCGTTAATAGTTAACGATACTGTACCAATGTTAATTTCTTATTCTCGGTAACTGTATTATAATTTCATAAGATGTTAGCGTCAGGGGAACCTGGGTGAGAAATAAAAGGAATCTTGTTTTGTACTGTTTTTGTAACTTTTCGGTAAGTCCAAAATTGGTGGGAAATAAAAAGTTTAAAAGAAATAATCCAGTGGCATCCTTATTCCAAGGTCTTCCCATCAGCTTCCCAATATCTTACACACTGTTTGCTGCCTCTTTTTGCTTCACTGTTCTCCCTACTAAGAATGTTCTTCCCTCTCTGTCTGCGACTATCAAAGCTGTGTCTTCAAGGATGAACTCAAGCGCCACTTCCTCCATAAAATCTGCCCTCCTTCCTACCCATGCTCAGTGACGCCATGAAGCCGCACCTTGTAAGACAGTTCCTTACTTCCACATCTACGTCTCCTACCTGGTCATGAACAACTTAGGGTCAAGAATTATGGCTTATTCATCTCTGTAGTCCTCCAGCCAAGTGCTGAATCAATGTCTGATGACCTGGATTCCTCATGAACCCCAAGAGACAAGGGTTGGTGCCCTTGGGTCTCAAAAAACAAATCGTCAGAATTGCAGGAGAGAGAAAGGCCCGTGGAGTCCTACTGAGTGCCAAGTGCAGGGCCCGCGCACTAAGCAGGAGGCAGGCAATGGGAACTCGCACTGACTCAACACCTACTATGTGCCAAACACAAGGTCGGGCACTTCATAAGAGCTCTTCTTCCTTTAAATTCTTATCATAAACCTGTTTCACCCATTTTACAGACACAGATTCAAAGACCCAAGGGCCGAGCAAATTACTGACGGTCCCACAGCCAGCAATCCAGAGGGACAGTGAAGGGCCTGAGACCTTCTCTGTCACTGCTTGTTACAACCCTCGCTATGCAACCCACAGACAAGAACAGACGAGAACCACGTTCTCCTAGAGACTAGGAAAACAAAGTCCTTTGGGGCCGTGCTGTCACTTGGGGTACCGGGTTGCATGAGAGGCTCCTGAGGCTGACGGTTTCATGCTCCCTCTGACAGATGCTTCCAGGAGAGCTGCCGCGTACTTGGCCACAGCAAGCTGCGGGGACACACCTGGGTTATGAATGCCACTGCTTCACTGCATCTGCAGCGGCTTCCTGCTAGAGAAGATGTGCACCACATCACACGGCGCACCTGGACGAGGGCAATGAGGACATTTCTCCAGGCCACCCTACTAGGAAAAGGTGTCCTCCTCTGACACCGACATACCCCCAGGCGGCTTAACGCCTACCGTTACGCAATGTCTAGTGGAAGCAAGCTAGGTGACCACTAGGTTCTTGGTCTCCATAAGGGGACTCAGTAGTTCAAGCAGCTTTTTCCTTGTGACTCCACGACCTCGCCATATAAATTCCATGTTGCTGTGGTGGGGAGAAGACTGTGCGAGGGGTCAGCCCCAGCTCTTAAATGCTTCCGGCTGGAAGTGACACACATCACCGGCCCTCAAGGGAGCTAAGAAACGTGGGGAAGCACAGAAATACACAGCGAGCAGTGAATGTGTGTGCCGCAGGTGTATGGAACCTGCTAGAGGGCACGGGCGGCCAGTGGCAGAGCCAGAGGGAGTCCAGCTACTCAAGGACTCATGGCCTCTTAATTTTAAAATGGAGCTCTCAGGGCGCCTGGGTGGCTCGGCTGGTTAAGCATCCGACTCTTGATTTCAGCTCACGTCATGATCTTGCAGTTCGTGGGTTCGAGCCCTGCGCTGGGCTCTGCACTTACATCACAGAGCCTGCTTGGGCTTCTGTCTCTCCCTCTCTCTCTCTCTCTCAAAATAAATAAATATACTTTAAAAAATGGAGATCTAATTCACATATCATAAAATGCATCGTTTCAAAGTATGCAACTCAGTGGTTTTCGGAATATTCACCCACTGTGCAGTCACCACTGCTGCTTAATTCACAAGCATTTCCATCACCCCCAAAAGAAGTCTTCTACCCATCAGTAGTCACTCCCCATTCCTGATTTGTCTCCCCCCCCCCCCTTTCTCTGGACATCAGGGAACTCTGGACAAACTCAAAGAGCCTCTAGCAGTCACACACACCATCCTTAATCCTGGGTCCCCCCACTGCCATCATTTTGTTTTCCTCATCTATTTTTTTTTTCCTAAACAAATACTGATTGCAAAAATTAACATGTATTAAGCACCTGTAAGATGCCATTCTATTATTTCATTTCATCCTTACGATAACCCTCTGAGGCACAGGAGCAGTAGTTACCACACAGGCTAAAGTACCTCGTCCAAAGGCAGGGAAAGGATAAGTGGTAGGACCAGGATTCAAACCCAGACCAGCTGGCATCACAGCCACCCTCTCCATTTACTTGCCTTTCAAAACCTTCTCAGAGCAGGGCAGAGTTATTGATGCTTCCATCAATGCTTCACTGAATGAGAGTTCATTGTGCAGTTAACATCCTGGCTGTACTGACAGGTGAAAGCATTGCTCAAAACTAAACCATCCCTGGAGACACACAGAGGCTGGTGTCTGGCTGGAGCTACCTCGCATCTCTGTACCCCCAGTGCTCAGGAGGCCTGGCATAACGTGAGGCTCAGAATACGCTGCTACACGACTGAAGCAACAAAATCTCCTGGGCCAGACTCGCCACTCCACACCCGATGGCCCGGCCTGCTGGCCCTTCAGCCAGGAGCACTGGAACGGAATCAGGACTGCTTTCTGACAAATCTCAGCTCTGCCCATGGTCACTCAGGGGGCACGAAGCCAAGCCAGGCCTTTCAATTTCCACAGCAGCGTGGCAGGACACTGCACGTGGGAGGTGCCAAGACCCTCAGGGCCTCCACTTTGGCCTGCCTGCCTCCTGCTTCTGGCAAAGGGACTCTCCACACTCACTGTCCCGGATTCTACTGCTTTCCCCATGACGCCGAGCCTTCTCTTGCTCCCACCCCCCAAAGGTCTGCCCTTGCAGGAGTATAACGGAGACTGAAGTTCTCTGCCTTTACCCAAGCGGGTCCCAGGAAGGGCTCCCTGTGGGCCATGCTCCTCTGTTCTATGGAACGCTCCCTCTGCCCAGGCCTGAGCCGCCCTCATCCCGTCGGTCGTGTCCACACATGGGCGCAGTCCCAGCACCTCTAACAGGGCCTGGTACTCACAAGTGCCCTACCAACACCTGCTGGATACGGGACCCGCTCCGCTGCCTTCTTCAGTGAGCCTCAGATGAAGGCCCAGGGAAAGGGCTTCTTGTATTAAACTGGCCCACTTCCTTTTTTCAGTAATGCTTGCTGTTCGTTCCCATCCTTCTCTGGCTTGCCTTCTAGGAAGTGCTGAGCTGAGTGTTTCTGTGCTTAACCCAATAGCTTCCCTTGACCGCCTTTTGGTGCAATTACCTGCCTCCCAGTGTACTTCTCTCAATGACTAGACTCTCGGCTTTTAGTTGGCTCCTTGGTTTGGGGTTTGGCTGAGGAGAGGATTGGCCTTGGAACTCAACTAACTTAAAACCCAGCTGAGACATGAAAGAACATGGGCCTTGTAGGCAGACAGACCGTGGTTCAGATACGCCACCTACACACGGTGGGACCCTAGGCACTCTTGTCACTCAGCCTCAGTCCCCTCACTGACCATCCTCACGGTGTTAGGATGATTACCTGAGATATAAAATACCCAGCACAGGACCTGACATGCAACAGACACTCAAAGGTTACACCATACTTGATCTTAGCCAAAAGGCCGAGAAGCAATCAAAGGTTACACTGGAACCCTCTTTTCACTTCAGAATTTTTTAAATAAACACATTTATTCATGTTTTTGACACGCATATCAAATCCAGAAATATCTAGGAAGACCTAGAATATTACAGGGAAGGTACCCAAGTTCCTTCTCTTTTTCAATTATAAAATGATTAATTATTAAAAAATTTTTTTTTAATGTTTATTTCTGAGACAGAGAGAGACAGAGCATGAGTGGGGTAGGGGCAGAGAGAGAGGGAGACACAGAATCCGAAGCAGGCTCCGGGCTCTGAGCTGTCAGCACAAAGCCCAACGCAGGGCCCGAACTCCCAAACCGCAAGATCACGACCTGAGCTGAAGTCGGTCACTCAACCGACTGAGCCACCCAGGCGCCCCTAAAATGATTAATCATTGAATTACTGAATAAACGACTAATTGCAGGAGGAACTTGAAACATTTAAATCTTCATACCTAGACGGGAAACTAAAATCCTCCAAAAGGTTCATATTGCATCTCAGAATAATCTCAAAAAATACAGATCAGACCCAACATTGGCATCTGGGCTCAATCAAAATGTAGGAGGAAGCTTAGCAGGAAAATAGGGAGAAAGGGGCCATAATCATTCATTCACCCATTCATTCCTCTTCAGTTGGTATTCAGCAAGAGTGCCTGCCTTACATGGCACTGTACCACGCACTGGCTGACTCTCATGCCAATGATGGGGAGGTTCCCTGTTCTTACTGAATTCACGTTCTAGTCCAACCACACTGCCATTAGGGAGAGAGAGAGAAGTAGGCTCTCCTTTTATTACAAGCCACTTCCATATCCTTTACAGGGGTAGATGGAGGAAAAAGGAAAAAACACCAAACAATTATATCAGTGAGAGCGACTATGAGTTTTTGAGCAAAGGGGGGGTGATAAAAGGGGGGCTTGGAGGGAGTGCCTGGGTGGCTCAGTCAGTTAAGCATCCGACTCTTGATTTCGGCTCCCGTCGTGATCTCACGGTTCTCGAGATCGAGCCCTGTGTCGGGCTCTGTAGTGACAGTGCGGAGCCTGCTTGGGAGGCTCTCCCTTTCTCTCTGCCCAGCTTGCACACATGCACTTTCTCTCTCTCAAAATAAATAAATAAATAAACAAACAAACAAACAAACAGTTAAAAAAAAAAAAAAAGCAGGGCTTGGAGATCAACCAGCATGGATAGATCTTGAGAAGTGCTAGAGAGGAGTGGGAAGGAATTATGGATTCAGGGGGGCCAATTAGGGGCCACTGCAGCAGGAAATGAAGGGGTTGCGATAAGACCACAGCAGGGGAGAGAGAGTCAAAGACTAAAAACAGACAGGACTGCATGGTGGTAGAAACCGAGAATGAAGAGGAAGGCAGAGGTCAACCGGTCTTTTGCCTTTAGAGCTTCAGGGACCAGGAACTGGGTGAGGTCACTAACAGGGAGAGAGACCTTGCTGGTGGGGTTTCAGGCAGGTGGAGCGAGCTTTTCCATCTCTGTTGCCATGCTACACGACCTTTTAGAGTTTGCAAATCACATTACATAAAGGACGGCGCTCAACCTATCCACATGACACTGTGTGGTTTCTTAAACAATCACAAAGGTTCTGAAACCCTTAACTGAAACCAACGATGCTCTTCACAAGACTACAAATCCCAGCCAGGAAACCTGCTGATGTCTGGAATGAGTCCCAACCCAAACCCCACCCACAGAAGCAGCTGAGCCCAATTGGCTAACACATTCCATCCCTGTTTGCAGTGTTGAAAACCGACCCCAAGTGACCTACAGATACAGTCAACACCTCTGGATTCGGAGGTGAGCATAAGTTCATGTGTTCCAACACCGCCCTCAAACCTTTGTACAGACTCAGCCTACCCAATGCAGTGAGGTGGTATGCCAGTGAGGATCAAAGTATCACAAGGTCACAGTGCTGTTACGTGAGCACCAAAGGAACAGATCATATGGAAGGGAGGCAGGGGGTGGGAGGGCACCGGAAAAGGCACTGAAGATTAAATGAGGGGAGATTAAAAAAAAAATGACTAAACATAATTCATAAATTTCACCTAGAAGCAAATTATGTAAATCCCACATCAGAGGGCACCTCAGAGCCTGGAGCCTGCTTTGGATTCTGTGTCTCCCTCTCTCTCTGACCCTCCCCTGATCATTCTCTCTCTCCCTCTCTCTCTCTCAAAAACACATAAAGATGAAAGAATCCAATTCCCTGAGAAACAGTCCATGGCTGATGATACCACCATTTGGCCCATCGTTATATTCTAGTTTAGCCTTGAAACAGATTAGTTTCAGGACGCCTGGGTGGCTCAGTCAGTTAAGTGGCCGACTTCAGCTCAGGTCATGATATCGCAGTCCATGAGTTCGAGCCCCGCATCGGGCTCTGTGCTGACAGCTCAGAGCCTGGAGCCTGTTTCAGATTCTGTGTCTCCCTCTCTCTGACCCTCCCCCGTTCATGCCCTGTCTCTCTCTGTCTCAAAAATAAATAAACATTAAAAAAAAAAATTAAAAAAAAAAAAAAGAAACTGATTAGTTTCTGGGAGGTGCGTGTCCAGTCCTCTGAGCCATGTGCAGGTGCTGTGCAAAGATCAGAATCCCTCCCCCTCCAGCACCCCAATCAAAGGAGATTTCCCCCCTCCACAGTCACCTTTTTACAAGTGAAAGAAAGCCCCCACATCAGCAGTTTTCTCCACAAGACACCCATAAGGACCAGGTCCCCGAGATGCTTTGTTCACAATATACTCCAGCGTCAACCGAGTGGCCACACCAACCAGCATCAGGCATAACAGGCTGATGACTTTGGTGCCAGTGGACCCGACCCACAGGAGCCACCAGCCTTCTAAGAGCCAGTCTGCCTCATGGGACTCCTCCACCACCTTCTCTCTCTCTCTCACACACACACACACACACACACACACACACCCTGACAGGTACACGACTAATGTGAACACCTCACCCAGGGAGGGGGTTGGGAAAGGAACAACGCTTTCAGGATGTAAAAGACTAAAACAGTAGGGTACAGATTTAAGCGGCGTAAGATTCCCAAATGAGCAATTCACCCAGAAGGGAGGATATTGGCAGTGAGAGGGTCTGAAAACCCACTACAAGAATACGCTGCTCTGTCCTAGTCACATCATCCACCTAGTTCAAAGCCTTCCCATCACTTAGCATGGATCACAAGACCCCTTCAGATAAGCCCCAGATTGCTTCCAAGCCCCAGGCAACCTCTACCCTACACCCCCTGGGGGAAGTGTGCCTTGGTGGGTTCAGTGAAATCCCACCTACCCTCCAAGACCCAAATCAAATGTCACCTCTTCTGTGGAGCCTTGCATGACCCCTATATAAAAGCAGCTCACCCTGAGTGTTCCCCAGCACATGCTGGGCTCAGCACCAAGGATAAGCATCTCACACGCTCTATCTCCAGAACGAACTCAACACATTCTGCCATAATTGCTTGCTTTATGTTTGCTCTCCTCCCTGACAGAATTCTCAAGCGCCTGCACCAGGCTCTAAACAGACTCTTAGAACCTGAGGGCCAAATACGTGGTTTTTAAGCATCATTCCACAGGGATGGAAACACTGACAAGAATGGGGAGAATTAACCGCTGGAAAATAAACACCTTTTGAACTGTTCCAGGAGGCAGGTGGAGTGTGGATTCTTTCTCCCACTTCATGGCTGAACCAAATAAGGCCTGGAGCAAGCCAACACCTGTATAAGCTGGTATGCTACCTCTGACCCAGGAGCTTCTCCCACCTGCCAAGGGGAGTCTAAATCTCTATCGAATGCCAGACAACAGAACTACACAGAAAAAGAAGCTTTGTTCTGTAGCCTATATGATGATGATGATGATGATGATAATAATGGACTGGCATTGTCTCTCTCTATATAAGATACTCATTTCATTTATGTTTCTTACACTATAACATACAGTGAGACGTATTAAGACATACTGAGGGGCACCTGGCTGGCTCAGTAGAAAGGACGTGTAACTCTTGATCTCAACGGGTGTGAGTTTCAGCCACGTCAGGGGTAGAATTTACTTACAAAAATAAATAAATATATATATTTTTTAATTAAAAAAGAAAAGACAGACATACTTACCGGTGTTTTGGTATTGGAAGTGGGGAGGAACAATCATATTATTGAGCAACTACATGGATTATGTGATTTCCCTTCCACCCAAAAAAAAAAAAAAAAAAAAAAAAAAAAAAATCCTGTACAGTCAGAAAATGAGATAACACAGCACAAAAGGAGAGCGAAGGTTCTGGAGGCAGAGGGGCCCTGGTGAGGCCTCAGCTTCACCCTCAGCCTTGAGCAAATGACTGCATCTCTGAGATGGCCTCCCCCGCTGTGAGGTGGTCATGAAAACACTAGCCTTTTGGGGTCATCGGAAGAACTTAAAAATACACACACACGCACACAATATTGGGTGTGTGCATGCACACACGTGTGCATACATAATACAAACTTAACACAGAGTCTGGCATACATTCTCCTGAAATAAAAACACTCTTTGCCATTAGCATTGCATGGTCACAACTGACCTGAGAATTCTGAATTTAAAAATGCTGAGTCTCTGCCGGTGGGAACATAATAAGGTACTGTTTTTGGAGGGGAGTTTAATACCAATTGACATTTAAAGTCACACCATTTCTATAAACACACACACACACACACACACACTCCTTTGTATTATTTTTCTCGATAAAGAAAATGTCGCAGTGGAAGGCTATGAAGGACATTCACAGTCTATATTGCATATTTCTGTAATAGTCTTTTTTAAATAAAAAAGCACTTCCTTTTTTGGTAAGCAGAAAAAATACATTTTTTATAAAAAGTCATTTCTCCATTTCACTTTTTTTCTGATTTTCATTTTTAAGTGAATCTGCTATGCAATAAAAAGTTAAATCCCAAATTAGGTATCATTTGATAAACCATCATGCTGTTTGCCCCCCATAAGAGGTCAGACTCATGGGGGGTTTGTCTGTTTTGTCATAGCCAAACCTTCGATACCTAAGTAGTGCCTGGTATATGGTATTCAGTATCTGTTAAATAATACATTTAAAAGCTCATAAACATTGTTCCAGCTCTTCTAATTCTAAGAATTCATACTACAAGAATAGTTGCCCAATGGCACAAAGATAAAGAACAAAGGCTGCCGCAGAATTCATAATAGCAAAAAGCTGCAAAAAATACATTTTTTCCCAATAATTCTGGTTACTGGAATATTCTGTCATTTTAAAAAAGAATGAGGTAGATCTTTACAAAGTGATAGAGACATCATGGTAAGGAGTAAAAAGCAAGCCTCAAAACAGTATGACTGTTTAACAGTATGACTCTGTATTTAAAATTTAAATAATAAGGGGTTCCTGAGTGGCTCAGTCGGTTAAGTGTGTGACTTCGGCTCAGGTCATGATCTCACAGCTTGTGAGTTCGAGCCCCGTGTCAGGCTCTGTGCTGACAGCTCAGAGCCTGGAGCCTGCTTCAGATTCTGTGTCTCCCCCTCTCTCTGCCCCTCCTCCACTTGTGTTCTCTCTTTCTCTCTCTCTCTCAAAAATAAACAATCATTTAAAAAAATTTTAAATAGTAAAAATAAATAGTAAAAGATTTCTGTCGTTTTAAGTAAAACAAAGTTAGATAATAAGTGCCCTTATATGTGAAGGAAAATATCTGGAAACACGTATTATACCACCAGTGGTGATTTTTTGTCTCAGTGTAAGGCTATGAGGGATGTTCACTGGATACACTGTGTATTTCTATAATTTTAATAATGAGCACTTAATAGTTTTGTAAACAGAAAAAAATACATTTTTATAAAAACAGCCATTTCTCCATCTCATTTTTTTCTGATTTTAATTTTTTTTTAAGTTTATTTATTTATTTTGAGAGAAAGAGAGTGCAAGCATGAGCAGGGAAGGGGCAGAGGGGGAGGGGGTGGGAGAGAGAGAATCCTAAGCAGTCTCTGCGCTTGGGCTCAAACCCACAAACCGCAAGATCATGACCTGAGCCAAAATCCAGTCAGATGCATAACCAACTGAGCCACCCAGGCACCCCTCTGATTTTAATTTTCAAATGAATCCGACATAGAAGTTAAATCCCAAAGCATTACATTGAGGGCCCACAGGCCCGATGTGGTTTGCCAAAAGGCACACGGTGCTAGTGTCATAGCTGGAAGTCACGTTCCGTGACCCCCAGCCCTGTGCTTTGCTCCTTCCTAAGGCACAAGGAAGCAGAGATGTTGCAGGGGCAGCTGGGGTCTCTGGAACCACAGAAGGTCATACAGCTACAGAAGCTTCCATCAGGGGGAAATTTTTTTGTTTAAAAGCTAAACTCTTCTTAACCTGAAACGCTCCATAGGTTTAGCAAATAAATGTTCTAGATTTGCCAAGCAGTCCCGATTCCAAATACTCTCCTGAGCACAGGTGGACTTCTGTAACTCAGATCCTGACTTTCAAGGGTTAAGGAAGAGCCAACTCAGAGACACTGGCAGGTCCCAAAATGTTAGGTTTGTCAGGCAACCAACCAAACCCGTGGCCTTTCACAAACTCATACCACCCAGAAGTATTCACCTGCCTTACATCGGCTTCAGTCAATGCTCTTCCCAGGTGCTGGGGCACATCCTTGGGGTTCTCTCTGTCTCAAACCTACTTGCTGTTTTCCCCCAAGTGCCAGACACAAAGAATCTGGGACAGTTAAGACCCCTCTGCAGTTTTCAACACCCCAACACAACTGAAGGCTAATATGCCATTCTCTGAAATGCAGCCCTGTTTTTTGGACACTCGAGACAATGATGAAGCTATCTGCCCGATGAAACAGTTTCTCATCTCAGCTGGTACACAAACCAGGAGAAACACAAGGACTGTCCATTCTCTCAAAAAAGAAAAGAAGACCTCCGCAGAGGGCCACCGAGAAAAGAACGCGTTCCCTTCTGGGTTCACTGCTCTACCAACTACGACTCACAACCACCCAAAGGGGAGCCATCTGCATGGGCAGAACTTGCGAGGAGTTGGAACCAATGTCTCCTCCCCAAACGAGAGGGCCCGAGGAGTAACAGCGCAGTAAGGACACTGGATCCCAGAGGGTTAGTTAACTGATCTGCTCACACGGAAGGTCACCGTTCTCAGTGGCACCCTCCAAGCCTCTTTTGATGCTCAGAACCTCAACCCTGTGTGGGTGGCAGACGGGGCTGTATCAGTAGCTGCACTCCCGAGGAGGCAACAAAGGCTCCAAGAAGTTAAGGGTCCTGCCAAGGTGCCAAGATTCAAATCCAGAACTGCCCACTCCAGCCCCATCTCCCTGGATGCTAGAGCTCTAGAATCCCAGCCCAGCCAAATTCAGAGGAAAGGCTGTGTTTTGTGGGTCTGAGAGAAGGGGCGGCCACCTTCACTGAAAGGGACCCAAACTCTTCCGTACTGGTCATCAGCTTACACAACGGGCTTGAGAAATGTAAGCAAAATGTCGAGGTCAAGTTCCCTGCAGCCCCCTCATCTCCCAGGAGACCTTGACCTCTTACCCAATTCCTCCCACGAGCTAAGGGGGTCACGACTAATCAGCAGACCCCGGCAACGTGTCGCAGCGGCCGCCAAGGCACCTGCCCTGGAGGGGGCACTGCCCCCCAGGGATGCCCTTGCCCGCACCCCGTAAGATTCTCAGGAGAAGAAGGGCTGGCAGGCTCCCCTGAGCCCTCGACTGAGTCCACCTGATGCTGCAGGGTCGGATTCGGGTTCCAGTCGCATTCACAGAGCATCTCCTACGTGAGTTACCGCAATAACTTGGCCTTCTCCTGAGGCCCATTGTACAGATGGGGAAACTGAGCCTCAGAGGGGAAAAGCGGCTTGGCCGAGGGTGGCGGAGCGGAGATTGCAGCTCGAGCCCTCTGACACCGAGGCTCGGCCCTCGGCGGAAGGGCCCGTCGGGCGCCCTCGGCCGTGAAAACCACGACCCTCAAGCCTCCGCGAGAGGTCAGCGCGAGGGGAAAGGCCGCCCCTGGAACAGCCAGGGTGGGAGCCGCGCTTTCCGTGAGAGCGCCAGTTGAGACACGCAGCGACCCGGCCCGAGAGCCCGCCCCAGCGCCGAGGGCTCGGGCGGCTGAAGCGGCCGAAAGCCGTCCGGCCCAGGAGCGCCGACACCCAGAGCCCCGGCGCCCTGACCTCTCAACCCCGCACCCACGAAAGCACGCACTCACCGCGGGCGGCCCGGCAACACTGTGGCCACCTGAGCAGGACGCAGGCCCGCACCACTGAGGCGCTACCACAGCCCGCGCCGGCCGCGGGGGTGGAGGCGTGGCCTTCGGGACTCCGCCCCGCCCCACCGAGCCGCGCGCGCGCTGTCAGGGCCGGGCTCCTCGGCCCCGCGCCCCCCCCCGCAAATCTGAGCTGTTGGTACGGTCCGGCCCGGCCGCGCCCCCTTAGCGGCCCCGCCCCGCCGCCGGGCCAGAGAGCCTGGCGCGGGGCTCTGGCCCGGCGGCGGGCGTCTCAGTGCTCGTTACGCTGCCGGTACCCGGGCGAGCTGCCCCGCTTCGTGGGTCACCGCGGGGCCGTGGCTGTGCGCCGAGATTGTCTGGCCTGCTGCTGCCGGCTGCCGCTTGCGTGTGTTCGCGCTTCCTCTCCTCCGCGGCCCAGTTCCCTAACCCAGTTCGCGGAGGGCCGGGACGGAAATGCGGGCCTGCTTGGGGTAGGGGACGGGAGGTGATCAGGCTGGGGGCGAGCACTGGACCTCGGAGGCGGAGAGGGGGCAGAGGGCGCCTCTGGCTGGAAAGGTCTGGCCGCTTTGGTCGTGGTTAAGAACCCCACCTCTGGGGGCGCCTGGGTGGCTCTGTCGGTTAAGCGTCCTACTCCTGATTTCGGCTCAGGTCATAATTTCACGGTTTTGTGAGTTTGAGCTCCGCATCAGGCTCTGTGCGCTGACCTCTGGGAGCCTGTTACTGGTTTTGGAGGACTAGGCGATATAACTTGTGTTTCTAAAAGATTTAACTCAGTGCAGTAGTAAGTGGTCTAGAAATGGAAGTCGTTGCCAGTAGTGGTAGTCGTCACAGCGGTAGTAGTGGAGGCTCTGTTGCAAATTCCTTTTGGAACAGTGGGCAACTCACTTCTTTCAGAGCCCATTCTCCATCTTTAAAGACGGGACCAGCCAACCAACAACAATACTTTGAGAGAGATTATTCCTGTGGCCCCAGTTCTAGGCTTCTGGAGCCAGTCTGTCAAGAACCAGTCTGATCCATACCATTGAACCAGTCCCTCCAACAGATGCGATAAATGTAATAGCCCTCAGGGTGAGGTGCACCCTGTCCAACCAAGCAAGGAAAGGTGTAACTCTTTCACTTGGCCCTCAAGAGAGGGGTGGGGAAATTCCTCTTCCAGATCTCTGCTACTCCCTCCCACCTTCCCAGTATCTTGTTGAACATCTTCCCTGCGTGTCCCTGGGAGGCTTCAGCCTTTGACTCTGAATCCTTGTACCCTGCTTCCGTGAAGCCACAAATTACGACACTGATCGCTAATCATAGATCACTGAGGCAGGAACAGACACCTTCTTTTGCTTTTCCCCATTGAACCAGTAACCGAGTCCTATGGATTCTATACCCAGGACCCTCCCTCCCCCTTCTCACCTTATCTGCTGCCTCTGCCCTAGTTCAGGCTTCCCTGGGTTCAACTCTCACCTGGATGATGTCAGCGGTTCCTGAAGACTGTGCGTGTCACTCCGGTTTCTTCTACACCCACTTCCAGGGAAGGTTCTTCACGTACCTCTCTGCTCACTGCCCTGCCTTCCTGTCCCTGTCTCGTCCTCCCCAGGACACACTCTTGCTGGCCCGCTGAAAAAAAAAGTAGGTTGGGTGCACACTTCACACTCCACACCAATATACATTCCTGATGGAAAAAAAATTTAAAGGATGTAAAAAAGAAGAAAAAGGCAAAGTCCTACAAGGAAACATTGGAGAATTTCCCGTTAATCTCCAAAAGGGAGTTCTGAGTTATGACAAACTCCAAAAGACATAAATGAAAGGTTGGGAAATCTGCCTACATAAAAATAAAAACTTGTGTGCCAAAGACCTGCAGACGGGAGGCACCTGGGTGGCTCGGTTGGTTAAGCATCCAATTTTGGTTCAGGTTATGATCTCTGAATTCATGAGTTCAAGCCCCCTATCGGGCTCTCTGCTCCTGATCCTTTGTCCCCACCCCCGTCTCCCTCTGTCACTCCCTTGCTTTCGTACTCTCTCTCTGTCTCAAAAATAAACATAAAAAGAAAAAAAAAAAAAAGACCTACAGGCAAAGTCAAAAGACAAATGAAAAATATTTGCTATTATTAAGAATCAAAGGACTAGTTTCCCTCATAAAGAGCTGCACTAATTAATGAGAAAAGACGAATTAATATAAGTGGACAAAAGATATGAATCATCAGTTCACAGAAAAAAAGAAATACAAATGGCCTTTCACCATTGGAAGAGTTTTTCAACCCCACATGTAAAAGAAATGCAAATCAAAACTCAGTTGGGATAACGGTTTTTTTTTTCCTTAGGAGTTTTATTTTTTTATTTTTTATTTTTTTCAATATATGAAATTTATTGTCAAAATGGTTTCCATACAACACCCAGTGTGGGATAACCTTTTTAATCTATGCTGATGACAAACCCCAAAAACTTGATGAGACACTGTGGGCGGAGCCATGGGGAAATAGACACTGTCATTTATTGTTGCTACATCAGTACATGAATATCACCCAGCTATAAAAAGGACAAATGAGGAAGTTCACTGCTGACATAGAACAATCGTGAATAAATTGATTTTAAAAAATGAAAGTGATAGCAGTTGTAGAGACCTACTGTTTGTGTTTTTAGAGAAAGTTGCTGCGGTGCCTGGGTGGCTCAGTCGGTTGAGCGTCCGACTTCAGCTCAGGTCACGATCTCGCGGGTTCGTGAGTTGGAGCCCCACATTGTCCCGATCTGTGCTGACAGCTCAGAGCCAGGAGCCTGCTTCCGATTCTGTGTCTCCCGCTCTCTCTGCCCTTCCCCCATTCCTACTCTGTGTCTCACTCTCTCTCAAAAATAAACATTTAAAACATTTAAAAAAGAATTAAAAAAGAAGAAAACGAAAACACTATTTACTTACCCTAAGTTGAATGCATACACACTTTTTAAAAATACCCAAACAACCTTGTCTCTGGCCAAAGAACCAATTCTTTTACTGGTTCCCAGTCCCTAAAGATTAGTAACTACACACTTGATTTTTCTGAAATCAAAATCAGACACATGTGGGTTTCGGACAAGAGTTTCCTGCCAATTCTCCTCCTTTTCCCCTTTATCTTCACTGCCCAGAAAGAATCACCTCTTAACTTGTTTAGCACTTTATTCTGGTCCTTATTTCCATGCTGGTAAATAAATGTCTTTGTGGCTGACTGTTGTCCCATATTTGAGGTGTTACCTCTTCAGTCCTGCTAACGGTCATTAAAACCACAACCTGACTCCCTTGCCCGCGCATTTCAACATAATTACTTATAACTTACTTTGCTTCCTCTACTAGTCATCTTTATAATTGAAGCAGCAGCCTTGGACCTTTCTCCCTCTGTCCACTGCAGGCATATCTCTTCATACTCCATGATGACGTTATCATGATGTATCCTTGTCCTTGTTGCTCTGTGCCCCCACCTCTGCTTCCCACGTTCAGCCGTCTGCCCCTCGACATTTTCACGAATGAGCTTGATAATGTTTACATTGTATACGTGTTTTTGGCTTTGCCTCACGTGGGAAGTCCAGGCAACAAGCGGCATTGACACTGCTGTAACATTGGGCAGAGTGTGCACAGATGAGCCAATCAGCCCTGTGACTTCAGGGCTCTTCCTGTGCAGCTGCCCTCTTTCCAAAGGTTGGAAATCAGTCCTCATAGCAGGTGCACAAAGTGTGTGGAAATGCAAGGGTGTTCAAAAGCCAGCCTTATCTTTCCAGTTTGGTCTTTATGACTTTCCTCCACAAACTCTATACTCCAGCAAAATTGAACAAATCCTGGTATGCGCTGTGCATTTTTACTCCTCTGAGCCATCAGGAATGTCATTCTTGTTTCACGTTTCTATGTCTGTGTCCCACCAATGTGCCCACCTCCGAAAAGCTGCCCTTAGCCCTCCTGGAGTGATGGCTTCTCACTACTGTCCAGCCCTCCAAGGCCCCAACGATTTCCTACTTTAAGTCACATCTCCAGAATATTGGTCTCCTTTTGATCTGGAGTCCTTCCAGGTCATGTCTGTGTCTGGGGTCTCCTCTGTCTGTCTCTCTGCCCCCCAAGTCTTGCCAAATACAGGCAACAGGAGGCATGTGTTAGATGAGCCACAGAGGATTCGGGAAAGGTGGGCTGGAGTTACAGAGACTAGACTGGGGTCGGTGGGAGCTAGGGACTGGACTGTGGTCATTGCAGGACAAGGACTTGGTGGCCTGTCCAGGGCCCTGTTTTATTGGGTTTTGGAGCGGGGGAGCCATCGCCACTGAACAGGTGCAGGTGTGACCGCATTAACAGTTCATCGTGAATGTGTGATCTTTTAAGGGAGTGATGGGGGGGTGGGCACCACGGCTATTATCTGCTGCAGGCAGTCCAGTCCCACACATTTCCCCCATAAGTTTCTCCAGAACATGAACAATGTGAAAACTCATTGCACCTGCAACAAAGTGTCTTTCCCTGGGAGCAGCCTTTAAACTGTAGCATCCTCCAAAGCTAATCTTACCTTGTATCACTTTTGATCACCATGATCCCTTGGAACCTTCTCTTGTTCTATAGAACCAAATGCTTATTGAGCACTTGTAATGGGCTCCCACTTGCTATTGGATAGAGGGGACTAACTACCATTTATTGAGTACCAAATAGATCCCAAGCTCTGGGCGCTTCACTCTCTACATGTTACTGCAAATCTTCTCTCAGAAGTATACATGGGACGCCTGGGTGGCTCAGTCAGTTAGGCAGTTAGGGGTCCGACTTCAGGGGAGGTCATGATCTCACTGCATTGGGCTCCGTGCTAACAGCTCAGAGCCTGGAGCCTGCTTCGGATTCTGTGTCTCCCTCTCTCTGCCCCTCCCCTGCTTGCGTGCTCTCTCTTGCTCTCTCTTAAAAATAAATAAACATTAAAAAAAAAGTATACACTTTTATCCCCACTTGACAGATGAGTAAACAA
Source organism: Panthera onca (assembly GCF_046562875.1). NCBI lineage: Eukaryota > Metazoa > Chordata > Mammalia > Carnivora > Felidae > Panthera > Panthera onca. The sequence goes on from NC_138354.1 coordinate 9,489,630, forward strand.
AGGTTCAGAGAGTGAAGGGATTTGTCCCAAGTTCCCCAAGATCCTACAACTAGTAAGGGTGAACTATGACAAACCTGGTGCCCATGTGAGCTTGTCAAGTTTGTTCAAACCCTTCCCACCTCACCCCATCCCTGGGAGTGTCAGGCTGGGTCTTCCCCTACCCCCCTTCCCCCCAACCCTACCCTGGGACACCCACTCAGCTCCTGAGGTCTCTGTTCAGCTCTTACTTTGGAGTGGTACCATTCCCCAGGTTGGTATGGACTCCCCACACTTGTGCCCAGGCAGCCCCCTCTGCTGAGGGCTCTGGCCTTAGCCTCTCGGGGCCCCTGTTCCAGGGGCCTGACTCTTCTCTACTCCTTCTGACTCAGGCTTCCTCTTTCATGAGCACGCAGATTCTTTTTTTTTTTTTTTTAATGTTTATTTTTGAGAGAGAGAGAAACAGAGAGAGCACAAATGGGGAGGGGCAGAGAGAGAGGGAGACACAGAATCCGAAGCAGGCTCCAGGCTCTGAGCTGTCAGCACAGAGCCTGACACCGGGCTCGAACTCACGAGCTGTGAGATCATGACTTGAGCTGAAGTTTGACACTTAACCCACCGAGCCACCCAGGTGCCCCATGACCTTGGAGTTTCTTTAAGAGTCTTCATGCCCAGGGCGCCTGGGTGGTTAAGTCGGTTGAGCGTGGAACTTCAGCTCAGGTCATGATCTCACGGTTTGTGGGTTCGGGCCCCCACCGTCCGGCTCTGTGCTGACAGCAAAGTGGGTCGTAGGTCAGCTGGGCGCTCAGAGAAGTTGGGTCGACACCGCCCACAGATGCAGAGGGGTGCGGCGGGTAAACTGAAGGCAGCCTCCTCACTGCTCAAAAATGCTAAGTGTCACACCAGCTCTCTGACGTGGTGTCTGAAATGCCACCAGGGCCCTCCAAGTCTGTCAAATTAAGCATCGCCCTGGCCCTCTTCCCTCGGGAGGTTTCCATAAGCATGCAGGGGAAATGATTTTGCAGATTTCCCGATGCCACAGGCAGATTTCCTGATACCTGCAGGGCCAGGGATGAGGCAGTCACCCAAGCGCAGAAGCACAGAACCTCCATCAGAAGGTCAAGGGCCAAATTCTGCTTTGACTGCTAACCAGATGCGTGGTTAGTCTCTTTATTTCCCTTCCTGGATAAGAAATCAGTTTCCTTATCCGCAACATGGGGAGTGGGGGCGGGGGCAGGTATCCTGTGCCTGCCTTTGCCACTTCTCACAGGCATCCTGAGGCTTGTGATCATGAGCAAAAGGATGGATGTGTGACAGTGGGGTAGAAGGCCAGTACACAGGTGAGCCTCACTATCAAAGAGGAGAGGAGGGTAGAGCCTGAAGACGCACCTCCCTGACCTCTAAGCCCACGGCCAAACCTCATGCCTAGGACCCTGGACTTCCTGAAGCTCTTCGATGAGCCCTTGGTCTTGTCCCCACTCTTACAGGGGAGGAAACTGAGGCAGGGAACTAGAGCAGCAGCCCCTTCTGGCTGGGGCACCCCAAAGTCAGTTCTTTCTCCACAGATGGGATGCTTCTCTGCCCAAATCCCTTTTCCAAAGGGCTCAAGACATCACAGTTCCTTTCTGATGTCAGGGACAGCTGGCTTGGCCTGCGCAGACCCTCCCAGTTCAGGCCTCTGGTCGTGAGCCAGGTCCTTATGAAACAGAGCAGAGGGGCGGACTGCTGGGCTTAATGAGCCAGGTGTATGTGGCCGAGCTGGCTGCAGGGTGTGCTGGCCAGCTGGGGACAGCTGTGGCTCTCCTGTGTGTACACAGTGCTGTGGGGGCTGGATAAATTGTTCCCAGGGAACAGCAGAGAGGAGAGGGCAGAAGCGGCTGGGGCACTAGAATAAGAAGGCCCTGAAACCTGGGGGCTTCCAGAAGGCACCTGGAACATACGGGGGAAGGCAGAGGCTCTGGATGTCTCAAAGGGCAGGCAATGGGCTGCCTCCAACAGAGTCATCACGGGGCCTGTTAAATGCCAATTCCTAGGGCACCCCTACCCCCAGCCACTGGGTCAGGATCTCTGCAGGCAAGACAGAAATTGAAACTTTAAATCAATCAGCACATGGGAATACAAGAACCACTGCCTTACTGGGTTAACTTGGCCAGAACTGGGGGTGGGGGTGCGTCATCCAAAGTCTGGCTCAGATGGATCCAAACATGAAAGCGAATAAAGAGGAGGGGGCGGTTGCTACGAAGGGCGAAGTCCAGAATACAACCAACCTACTGGCCTGGCTCCCGGAGGTGTTGAAAACACTTCTCCCCAAGCCTTCCTCACCGCCTCCCTGCTACTCCCACACCCCCGGGTCCCTCTAACCATGTCCAAAGTTCGACAGTTTCAAAGAGGCAGCCCCGAAGTGAAGGAACAAACATGGCCTTTGGCAACAGCAGACTGGGTTTCCAATCTGGACTGCCAAGGCCCTGCGAGCTGTGTGGCCTTGGAAGGGTCCCCGGAGGGCCCTTGTGACGTGGCCCCTTAGCGCCTGGGTGAGGATAACACAGGTCTATGTGTGTCAAGGCCAAGCGCATAGTGGTTCTCAGGAATAAGGGTTCCTTCCTCTTTCCCACTCCCTACCTAGCCACACATCCACCCTTCCCTTTGTTCCTTTCTCTGTTATGCAACCAAAGTTTAAATCCTTCGTAGGTTCACTGCCAGCAAACAGCAAAACAGTGGCCTGGCAAAGGGAGGTTTTGAAAGCCACATTGCCCACGTTCTTGTCCACGTGCTCTAGGACAGGACCTCTGCGCTCTTTCCCCAATATCGCAAAGAGCCCCGTGGTTATGTTCTCCAAATCGCCGAGCTGCGGCCAGCTGTTGCTATGGTGACCGGAACCCGCTGACAACCATCTCCAAGGGCCTCTGAGGAGGAGACTGCTTGGCTTCCATTCAAGCGCAGTTCAAACGGCTCGCGCACAGGTACTGACAGCACCCGCCGTGCGCTCGCCCTGAGCGGCCACCTCGCAGAAACAGAAGTAGGGTAGAGCTGATCCCTGGCCCGGAGGGGCTGGTGGTCTCCTGGACACCGGTGTAGTTCAGTGATTCTCGAAGTGTGGTCCCCAAACCAGCATCACACCTGGGACTTGGCTAGAAATGCCACCTATCAGACCTCTTCCCAAGTCCACTGAATCAGCAACTCTGGGGGAGAGGGGATCCCCAAATCTGTGTGTCAATGAAAGCCCCCCTCTCAAGGGATGCTGTTGGAGGCTGAGGTTTGAGAACCACAGATCTCACTAAAACCTCACACGATCTCAAAAGGTGTGTACTAATGTTCCCATAATACAGATGAGGACACTGAGGCTCTGACCTGGTCTGGTGTGTGACGTGCTGTAGGTAAGGCTCTCGGGTCCCTCTGAGTTGTCAGGTTCTACCTCTGTAGCACCTGTGTGAAGGTAACGAGCAGATCTTCTTCCGGGGTCCCACCTGGAGAAGCCTACCCCCATGGAGGTATCATACACTGCATCCAGCAGGGGCAGGGGCTGAGCTGGCCCGAGCATCCTGGTGCAGACACAGGCTCTCAGAAAGCAAGAACCTCGGGGCGCCTGGGTGGCTCAGTCAGTTAAGTGTCTGACTCTTGGTTTTCAGCTCAGGGCATGATCTTGTGGTTCATGAGATCGAGCCCCACATCGGGTTCCGTGCCAACAATGCAGAAGCTGTTTGGGATTCTCTCTCTCTGCTTCTCTCTGCCCTTCCCCACCTCTCTCTCTCTCTCTCTCTCTCTCTCTCTCTCTCTCTCTGTGTGTCTCTCTCAAAATAAATAAATAAACTTAAAGAAATAGCTTAAAACAAAAAAACAAGAGCCTCACAACAGGGCAGAGAACAGCTGGGAGGAATGTCAGGAGAGCCACCCTGGTGACAACCACTTGCCCCAAATGTGGCAACGCTGAGCTGACAGAGTGTTCATCCAGCCAAGGCCACCCTCATTTCCAAGCCTCTTCCTGCCCAAACCCAGCCCTGAGACCTTTTGTTGTGTGCTCACTCACCTATATCCTGCATTGGTCTCTTTCCATGCACCCGCCCTCACAGACTCGCAGGGTCCCGGAGGTGTTGAAAACCTTACACGCCACCCCTCCCCAAATTTGGAATCTACTTTTTCAGTAACTAGTGGCTTCCAGCCATTTTTTGCATACACCCCCTGACGAGACACTCCCTGCCTTTTCAGGCAACCCATCCATCTGTGAAATCTCTGGCTGGCTCAAGTTCCCTTTGAATGAGCTGACATACATCCCCGTGTCTTTTCCACCTTTACAATATGAGTTAATCCAATCCCTTTTAACAGAGATTATAGACTTATTTTCCAAGTACCATATGAAGTAAGAATATCTATGCCAATCAGTTCTCATGAACCCACCACCCACCTCTGCAGAGAAACAGAGCAGGCGAAACATACCAACCCATCATCTTGAGGACAGTGGGAACGCGATCAGGGTAGGGGTAGGGAGGGCCAGGAGGAAGGACAGGAGGAGGTAGAAGGAAAGCTCCAAGCTGCCTTGGAGCCATCCTGCTTGGAGTCCCCTGAGGGACCCTGGCAGGACTGGAGCAGGTTTCCCAAGGACCGATGCACACTGGGGCCCCCTTTAAGAAAAAAGGCTGTAAGGGGCGCCTGGGTGGCTCAGTCGATTAAGCGTCCCACTTCGGCTCAGGTCATGATCTCATGGCTCGTTGAAGCCCCACGTTGGGCACTGTGCCGACAGCTCAGAGCCTGGAGCCTGCTTCGGATTCTGTCTCAGTCTCTCTCTGCACCTCCTTTGCTCGTGCTCTTTCCCGCTCTCTCAAAAATAAATAAACATTAAAAAAAATTTTTTTAAATAAGAAAAAAGGATAGAATATTACAAATACCATGAACCAGATTTTGTTCCATTTTGAGAAATAAAGTCACAGATGGATGTTTTATAATGACAGAAAAGTTAAAGCTCACTCACGGTGTTTTTAGCCATAATTTTCAGGTTTCTTTTTTTTTTTTCTTTTTTTTTTTTTTTTTTTACAGCAAACGGGGGTCTTGCAGCTTCAGGGAAATGTGCCTCTGACCCTGGGTGTGTTGTCCCCATTTCCCGGCCTCAGTTTCTTGTCTGCAAAACAGGGGAGATCCTACCCACTTTCCTTTTTTTAAATTTTTAAAAATTTTTTGAATGTTTATTTATTTTTGAGAGAGAGAGAGAGTATGAGCAGGGGAGGGGCAGAGAGAGAGGGAGACACAGAATCCGAAGCAGGCTCCAGGTTCTGAGCTGTCAGCACAGAGCCTGACACGGGGCTCAAACTCACAACTGTGAGATCATGACCTGAGCCAAAGTCAGATGCCCAACCGACTGAGCCACCCAGGCACCCCTAGCCTACCCACTTTCCAAAGCTGGTTTGAGTAACAAGCTGAATGAAGGGGAAAATATCTGCTGGGATGTTCTCCGATTTCTAAAGATGACTGCTGGGAGCCCGCATGGCTGGGGAAACCAGTAGATGGCTCCTAAGGCGAGCAGAGGGACAGAAGGGTGCCCGGGTTCAGCGCTTTGCATGCAGGAAGCCCAGGCAAAATCTCCCTGGGAAAACCAGTGACCTCAGAGGACTAGCCCTCTAGTAAAAGACACTGATCAACCCCTCATTACCAATCACTTTGGGTTTTCAGGATTACTTTTCACAAAATTCTTTCCCAAGCGGCCCTCAGTGCATTTCTGAGAAATGGCTTTGCACGCATGTGGTCTCAGAGACCCTGTTCACCCCAGAGGCAGCTTCCCAGGGCCTTTGAGAAACCCTTTGGCTTTGGGGCGGAGGGCGGGTGGGTCATGCCCCACAAGGAAGGAAACCCGATCAGGCCCCTCACGGAGATCCACAGGGACGATAACAGGATTAGTTTAATCCTTTTGGCAACATTGGCTCTGCCAAGCTGGCCAAGAAGAAAAGATGACCCTGTTGTTCAGGAAAGAGAAAACAGCTACGGCCTTGTTGCCCTGAATGTGTTTTGCAAGAATGCCTTATAAACTCCCTCCTAGCTCCTGGCCCAAGCCAGGTGTCTTCGGGTGCCCAATTCGAGACAGCAGCCACTACGAGTCCGGCCTCCCAGGCAGGCTGCAGGCGGCACCCCCATGCAGGGCTGAGGCCTGCTTGCAGAGAGGCCTCACCCCATCCCCCCTTTCCCAAGTCATCCAGACCAGCGGCTACAAACCTCAGGAGGCAGAACAATCCCCATGCACCATTCCAGGGACCCCATTCAGGAGGCCAGGGGCCAGGAATCTGTATACATTTTCATCCCGTGGATGGTCCAGAAAGCGCAGAGCTAGAGAAATAAGGGGTCTTTCTCCAGGGACTCAGTCTGACACCCCGCAGCTGGGCCAGCACTCCCCTGCGTCCCCCACTGCCCACCCAGGCCTGCTAGACATGTGTAGTAAGCACTGCCCTTGACAGGCCAGCCCTGGGCCTCCCAGGCCGTGTGGCCTTGGGCACTCTGCTCTGCTTCTCTAAGCCAAAAATGCCTGCCCAGCCAGCCTCCAGGAAAGACAGAGGTTGACCGTGAAGATCTGTGCACTGCAAGGCTCTGGAAAATTCCCCCGAAGTCACTGGTCTTTGGCTTGGGGGCTCAGGGCTGGAAATTGGAAATGGCCAAAGGATTGGGACAGGGTGGGAGCCGGTGAGGTGGAAGAGAATGGAAGAGGGTAGCACGTCACTTGGTCCTTCCACAAACTTAAAAACAGTCAGCACAGACAAAACTTCCAGATCATCACATGCAACCTCCTCATCTAGAGATGTGAAAACTCAGCCCAGAGAGGCTGAAGCTCCTGCCCAAGGTCACACAGTAAATGGGTTGGCAGGACTGGGACTAGAGCCCTCGGTTCAGCATCCCTATCCAGGACTTGTCCCATGACACCACCAGGCCTGGTGCAGGTCGGGGACAGGCACCACACCAGCTCCTTCCTCCCCTCAACCCCCCGCAGGCTGGGGTGGACAGAGAGCATGCCAGAGCCCCACCAGCTACCTGCCTCCTCACCGAGCCTTTTCCAAGCCGTTCTGCCCATCCCCAGCTCCTCTCAGGTCTCAATCCCACCGTCCTGCCAGGTACGGACAGCCTGCTCTCTGCCCTCCTTGCCTTGGACCAGGCTTCCCTCAGAGGGGCAAGGGGGGGGGGGCAGTCCTGCCACCTCCTAGTGCTCAGTCTCCAGCCTCCTAACCCCTGCACCTGCCCTGTCCCCATGTTGAGGATGCACCCACCTGGGCAGCCGGGGGTGTAGATGCCCTAGGCAGGGCCAATCAGCAGGGGCAGTTCCTGTGTTGGGCACCGTCCTGCCTTCCCAGGACTCGAGCCCCATAGTGGCCTTTTATGGGGCAGAGGGGCATGGTGTGATGGCTTAGTTTAGGGTATCTGTATCTGAGAAACGCCTCCACCCTGAGTGGCCCTGCCAGGCACCGAAAACGGCGAGGTCAGGCTGGAGCTGGTTCCGGAACAGCCTGTGCCCTGGCCAAGGCCTTCACCCCTCACAAAACAGCCACGATGCCCCACTCAGCCAAGCCCAGGCTTCTTGTGCGTTTATGAGTAGGGCCCAGGGGAGGGAGGCCTCTTTGGGACATATGACATCCTTAGCACCCCATAGTCCATGCTTGGAAGCTTCAGACCCTGGCATCAGGAGCCAGATATGACTATTCCCACCTACTCTGGGAACTTGAACAGGTTATGCCACCTCCAAGCCTCAGTTTCTTCATCTCTAAGATGGAAATAATTATAACACTCACTTCATAGGATTGACATAGGACCTAGCAGGTAGGTACTCAGTCACTATTTGAATGAATGAATGAATGAATGAATGACCAGAAAGATGATGAGGACAGTGAGGGATCTGGAAACTAGTCCAAATATATCTTAACGATCCTATTTTCTCAATAGGTCACGCTGCCTGGGACAGATGCCTAAGGCCTCTCCCATTGCCTACCAGCTCAGGCTGGGGAGGTGGAGGAGGCCAGTCACAGGGGCTGAGGGGCTCACCTGGGAGTCGGTCTATGCTGGGGAGCCAACAAAGGTTGCATGCGGCATGTGCACTTTGGATCAGAAGAGCCTGGGTGCTCAGGAGAGAAGTCACGAGGATCTTCACTGGGTAGGGCCAGTAGGGAGGAACTGAGGACCTGGCCAAAGAGGCATTGTAGAGGCCCTACGATGGGCCTTTAGTGACAGAAGAGAGAGTGAGGGTGAAGGAGGAAGGGAAGGTTCTGGCATATGAAGTGACTGTGTAAGTCCTGGAGCAGGGGACATTGGCCACCATTCTCCAGAGTGGCCCTCAGTGATCTCACCTCCTGATATCCCCCACTCTATCAGGACTGGCCTATGTGACCACGAGCCACACAGGAAGGAGGATGACATATGACCCAAAGCTAGGCCATCAAAGACATTGCAACTTTTCTGCCTTACTTCCTTTTCTCTGATCAGCTCTGGGGAAAAGCCAGCTGCTACACTGTGGGAATACATAGCCTCAAGAAGAGGTCCTCACGGCAGAGGACTGGGGCCTTCTGCCAAAACCCAGTGAGATGCTGGGCTCTCCCACCAATGGCTGTGCGAGTGAGCGGGAAACAGACCCTCCGGCCCCAGTCGGCTTCAGATGCTGGCAGCCCCACCTGTAACCTCAAGGCAGGCCTTGAGCCAAACCATCCAGCTAAGCTGCTCCAAATTTTCTGACCCACAACAACTGTGAGATAATAAATGTTTGCTATTCCAAGCTGCTGGATCTGGGAATCATTTGTTATGCAGCAATAGCCAACTAATACAGGGACCTAGAGCACCATGATCTTACTCTCCTGCCGTCCTTCCTAGAGGAAGGGAAGATTATTATTACCACTGTGTGGGGTTGGGGCTGGGTGTCCCCCAGCCACGTGGCCCATGGCTTTACCCACCTCCCTTTACAGCTTACAGAGCATTTTCACATAAGCCAACTTTTCATTGTTGCAACGAGCTGCAGGAGGTGATTATAATCCCTGTCTCTGAGGGGGAAACTGAGGCTCAGAGAGCTGGGCTTGACTTGCTCAAGATCATACTTGTCAGTGGCAGGGCCTGGTCCAAAACCAGGATGAGCACACGGTGGGCCCTTGGCACAGCCTGGGGCCCGACTGGCTCATTGCGAAGGCTGGTGAGCACAGCCACAGGCAGGAACCTATGCTAACTGGACACCAGCAGACGGCAGCCTGCTGAGCAGGACAGGGGGTGCTGGGGCTGGCTCTGTGGGAAGGCTTCCTATGTAAGAAGTCAGCTGAGGGTAGGCAGGTGCTATAAGGAATAAAGCAGGGACGGGGGGTGAGAAAGCTCAGAGTGCTGTTTTAGACATGGGGCATCTCTGATGAGTGCACAAGTAGGGTGAGACCTGGAAGAAGTCAGGGAGTAAGCCATGCATACATCTGGGGGAGAAGCCTCCAGGCAACCAGAGCAGCAGGTGCAAAGGCCCCGGGAGGCGGGGAGAGCATGCTCCACACTCAGCCCTGGACTCAAGTGCTCAGCACAAAATGGGCTGCTTTGAAAGCCAGGGGCTCACTGTCTCCCCTAACCAATGAGCCTGGGCTGGAGGGAGCGTCAGCTGAAGCACAGAGGAAAGATCCAGACTTCACCTGGCCGTGTGTCCCAGCTGTACGACCTTGGACAGGGCTCTTCTTCCATCTGTGCCCCTAGGTCAGGTGCAGGGGCCCAGTGACTGTAGAGATTGGCCAGATGTCCCCAGATCTTCTGGCACTCAGTAGACAGTCAGTATCGAGTTTTCTCGGAAGACCGAGCTGCAAAACAAAGAAACCGGAGGGGTGCTGGGGAGGGACTAGGTCCCATTAGCAGCTACAAGATTTGGGTGCCCCCCAAACCCCATCAGGGCAGCTACTTGGTGTCTTTCTCCCAGGCCAGAGGCCAAGAGCACTGAAGAGCTGTTCTCTAGAGACAGAACCACTAGTCCCCCTATCCCGCTCCCAGCCTCCTGGACCACCAGGGTAGGAGTGAGAAGTGAAGGCCAAAGGCAGGGATTTCCAAGTGACCCTCAAGAGTTAAATGACAGAGGGGCGCCTGGGTGTCTCAGTTGATTAGGCGTCCAACTTCGGCTCAGGTCCTGATCTCATGGTTTGTGAGTTTGAGCCCCACATAGGGCTCTGTGCTGACAGCTTGGAGCCTGGAGCCTGCTTCGGAGTCTGTGTGTGACAGCTTGGAGCCTGGAGCCTGCTTCGGAGTCTGTGTGTGTGTCTCTCTCTCTGCACCCCCCACCCCACTTGTGCTCTGTCTCTCAAAAATAAATAAATGTAAAAAAAAAAAAAGTTAAATGGCAGCTTTGCTTATGGTGGGGAGGGGGCTGGGTGAGAGGAGGGGGTCCTGAGGGGTCAGAAGGAAGGGGAGCTCCCTTTGAAGGGAGGGGAGACAGGGTGCCATGGGGGCAAGGACATGGGGTCAAGACAAAGACGAAGGCACTCAGTCCCCCCGCCCCCACACATGCACACACAGGCACATAGATATGTGAACAAGTATGCACGTACATACACATAGAAACACGTGCGTGCACACACAATACACGTATCCACATAGGCGCACATGCATGCACACAGGAAACGTGCATGCACACATGTTCACACACGCACACACACATGCACAGAGCTCGGAGAAGACCCGTGTTGGTTAAGCCATGTTCAGCAGAGACGTTTTGGCTCTCGGCCCGGCAAGCCCCCCTCCCTGGTTGTGGGGCAGTCTGAACAGTAGGAAGAGCAGGGCAGGACCAGCGAGCTGAAGACCTAAGTGTCCATCAAGACTCTGCCTTTACCGAACACGTCACTTCCTTCCCTGAGCCTCAATATGCTCATCCATAAAATGGTAGTAAGAGTCGTGCCTCCCAGGGTTGGGTGACAGGCTCAGGACCCCCGAAGGCCCACTGGAGAGAATGAAGCCAGATCTCAGGACTTAGCTCAGGATTTTTGCCTTTCAGGACCGGTGATGGGGGTTGGGGCCAGGCTCCCTAAAGCTGGAGAGGGCTGGAACTGTTACCTAACACCACCCAGAGCCTCCCAGGGCCAGCAGCAACCTAAGCTCCAGCTCCCTTCTCCCTGTGGCCCAATGTAACAGGACTCCCAGCCGGAGCCTGGGTCTCAGGAAAGCTTAACCTCTCCCAGGTGCAGAAACCACCAGAAGCTCAGGGGCGGGAGGGGCCCAGGGCCTGCAGGGAGGCCCAGGCTTCTTGCATTAGGACTGGGATTGCAGCGTGAGGGGTTGGGGCTGACACATCCACCCCAAACACTCCAGAGAGCTTGCTAACACTAAGGGGTACTGAGCCACATTGGCTCAAGAGGCCCGGGCAGAAGCTGACACAGGGCCAGCATGGGACGGGGCTGTCCTCATCCAGAGAAGGCAGTCTCTAGAAGCGATGGGACGCTCCATGCAGCTTCAGGACAGGATTCTTTCCTCTCAGGACCAGAGGCGATCAAAAGGCCTTTCCCGCACAGTCAGCACTGTCCCTGAGATGAACCAGCCGGCACAAGGACCTTTCCCACTGGAGAATGGGTGAATCACTACACCGTGTCCCCTCCACCTTCAAACGTTTCCACTAGCTCCCATGTTGAACACACACACACACACACACACACACACACACACACACACACAGATGCAACCACCCTGGTGCCTCACTCACATGCTCACTCCTCCCCAGTCCATTATGGGGTTCCCCGAGGCAAGAAAGACTGATGGGATGCAGGTATTGGGAGCCACCACCCACCCCAGACCCCAGGAGAGGCTCCCTCTCTGCATCCCAGGTAAGAAGAAGAGAAATCAGATTAGTGGAATTTGACACCTGTGGTTCAGGCCAGCTGTCCTCCTTTACAGGACAGGGAGGGATTCGGGCTCCCTGCTCTCCAGCATTCACGGCCAAGGCGACAGCTTTCCTCCAGATGGCAGGGCCCTGGGGATCTCTCTGGGATGGCAGGGAGGGGAAGAGTTCAGGGCAGGTGGGAGCTGGGGAGTGGGACACTCGCACGCCACCTTTCCATCCGGGGCATCTGGTTATGCCCAACCTCACCTCTAAGGCCAGGTGATCTTTCTGCACACCTGGAGCCCCGAGAGCCAAAGAGGGACCACACCTGGGAGTGGAGACCAACAAAGAACAAACATGAGGCTCAAGGGTTTTAGATTCCTTCTCTGCCAACCACAGGAACGCCCCTGGGCGGCCCAACATACGAGAGATCCAGAGAGAGAGCTGGCTCGCCCTTTGGCAGAGATTTCAGGCCTGTAGAAAGATCTGGTCTGCAGGTCCCTAAACGCCCTCCCTCCTCAAGCCCCCTGAGCCCCGGGCGCACAGTGGCCCCAGAAGCAGGCCTGTTTCAGCCTGCTTCATCGTTGGGTGATTTGTGCGGCTCCCCTCAGACTTGGGCACAAACAAGCAGAGAAGGCTCCCAGTGGTCTCCACTACCGGCAGGATTAAGTCCAAACCCCTTAGGCTGAGCCTCAGAGCCCCTCCCACCTGGCCCCTATGGTCTCTCCACATCCATGTTTCCCCGTGGACGCTTCCTCACCTCACTTTCTGGTCTAGCAGGCTAAACACATCCATCTTGGCACATACTCTCCTCCCAGAGGACCCTTCTCATTCCATCCTGGAGAGGCCTGCTCGGCCCTCCGGGCCAGGTTCGGGGATCACCTCCTCTGGGACGCCTCTCCTGGGTCCCGAAGTGCTGGCTGATCGCTTCTCTGTGCTCTGCAGGAAGTGAGCAGATGCCTCTCCTGGAGCCTCCCGGGACTAGTGTGGGTTCTGTCTCCCTTACCAGAACACAATGGGGACCAAGCCTTGCAGCCTTTGTGTGCCCAGCCCATGATGAGGCCCAGGAGGTAGCAGGTACTCAGTAACTATTTGATGAGAGAATGAATGAGTGAAGAGCGAATGAGTGAATGAGCAAAAGGGTGAGGGTGGCTGTTGCCAGGGCTCAGGTTCCCAGGATCCATCATCCTGGACCAGGTGGGCTCAGAGGACAAGTGTGGCCTCCCAAGCCATGTGCAGATTCCCAGGGCTTATTAAGCACTTATTAAGCACTTACTGTGTGCATCACCCCCCAGCCACTCAGTTCTGTTCTGAGAACATGCCTGGCCCTCTGCTCTTGTTCCTCTGTCTACCTGGAAAGGTCTTCACCCTGATCCTCTCATGGCTGCTCCTTGGATTCCTTCAGGTCTCAGTAGCAATGTGGCCTCCTCCAGGTGGCCTTCCCTGATCTAAAGTTGCCGCTCTCTGTGTCTCATCAAGCGGCTTTCCTGCCCTGTGTTGTGCTCTCGTTAATTCATGGCTTTGTTTGTCTGTTGGCTAATTGTCTTTCCCTCCCTCCCCCCCAGACACACACACACACACACACACACATGCACGCACAGATCACTAAGCTCTTGGAAGGCAGGCATTGGCCACCTTGTTCACCGCTGTGCCCCCTGAACCCAGCATAAGTGCCTGGCACACGGTAGGTATTCCATAGATGTACAGTGAATGAACACAAGCTTTGCCAGGTGGTTCCTGCCCTCCAGTGGACAGACACCTGCCGAAGAAGGCCACCTTGCACAGTTTGTCACTGATAAGCTGACAGAGCCTTTCCAGCCCCCAAGGGAGCCGCACTTGTTGGATGCACAGCACCTCAGGCCCCTCTATGCAGGCCCCTCTTGCTGGCAGCCTCCCTAAAGGCCAGGGTTCCTCTTTGTATTCTGCAGGGGAGGGGTGGAAGGTCTGCAAGGAGCGGCACCTTGCACACAAGTCAAACTCTAGAAAGAAGCATTTTTTACCCTCTCCCTCTCTGTTGTGTCTATAATCTCCCTCTACGGGGCAGGTGCAATTATCTCTTTCCAGACCAGGACCTGAGGCTCCGGGAAGCCAGGTGACTTGCCCTCATGGCCAGGGAGAGGAGCTGGAGACTCAGAAGCTCCCCTCTGCCTTCTGACCAGAGAGCCTCCCTGGGCCCTCAACCAATTCTGTGCTGCGCAACACCCCCCTGCACCGCCCCAACCTCAGTCCTGCGCAGAGACCTGGGGGCAGGGTAGGGAGCTGAAGGTCCTTGTTTATATTCACCTGGGGCTGGGTCCTAGCTCGAGTTCCTTCCCGGTGCCTCTGGCCATCTCTGCCTGCACACCCTGGTGACCTCATAGTCAAACTGCCCTAAATGGCATCCCCCCTCCCCCCCCCGCCATGCCCCTGCCTGCAGACCACTTCCCTCTTCTGGCCCTCCTATTTGCAGCAGGACACCAGTCACCCATGTTCAAATTTCACTCCTTTCCCCCTTCCCACCCTCCTCTCCCTCCCATCGCACGAGAGCAGAATGCTCTGGAGTCAACAGGTTGCAAGTGGGGAGGTGGCGAGGGGTGGGGTGGGGGCCTTGGGCAGACTCGTGCCCTGCTCTACCTGCAGCTGGTGGGGGGGCCCCTGGGGGCTCCGAGCAGGACGGTGATGTGCCAAATGGAGGCTTCTGGGGAGAGGAACCTGCCTGTATCTGCCTCCTGGAGCTGGTGGAACAAATCACCACAACTGGGTGGCTTCAGACAACAATTTTTTTCTCAGTCCTGAAGTCCAGAAGTCCAAAATCGAGGCATCGACAGGGCCATGCTTCCTCAGAAAGCTCTACGAAGGAATCTTTCCCTTGCTTCTTCCTAGCTTCTGGTAGATTCTAGAGATTGTTGGTGTTCCTTGGCTTATAGACTCATCCTCCAGTGTCTGCCTTGTCTTCACACGGCTGCCCTCTCCCTGGCCCTGTATTTTCACGGGGCTTCTCTTTTTTTTTTAAATTTTTTTAACTTTTTTATTTTTTTTAAATTTACATCCAAATTAGTTAGCATCTAGTGCAACAATAATTTCAGGAGTAGATTCCTTAGTGCCCCTTACCCATTTAGTCCATCCCCCCTCCCACAACCCCCCCAGTAACCCTCAGTTTGTTCTCCATATTTGAGTCTCTTCTGTTTTGTCCCCCTCCCTGTTTTTATATTATTTTTGTTTCCCTTCCCTTACGTTCATCTGTTTTGTCTCTTAAAGTCCTCATATGAGTGAAGTCATATGATATTTGTCTTTCTCTGACTGATTTCACTTAGCATAATACCCTCTAGTTCCATCCACATAGTTGCAAATGGCAAGATTTCATTCTTTTTGATCCCTGAGTAATACTCCATTGTATATATAGACCACATCTTCTTTATCCATTCATCCATCGATGGGCATTTGGGCTCTTTCCATACTTTGGCTATTGTCGATAGTGCTGCTATAAACATGGGGGTGCATGCGTCCCTTCGAAAGAGCACACCTGAATCCCGTGGATAAATGCCTAGTAGTGCAATTGCTGGGTCGTAGGGTAGTTCTATTTTTAGTTTTCTGAGGAAGCTCCCTACTGTTTTCCAGAGTGGCTGCACCAGCTTGCATTCCCATTCACGGGGCTTCTCTTAAAAGGACACCAGGTGTTGGATATAGGACCCACCTTATTCCAGTAGGACCTCATCTTAACTGGATGACATCTATAAGGACATTATTTCCAAATAAGGTCACGTTCACAGGGACGGGGGTTAGGATTTTGACATATCTTTTTGGGGAACACGGTTCAACAACCCATAGCACTGACCAAAGGGTGCCGGGTATTGGGCATGATTGAAGCTGGGCCCGGAGGCTGTTGCGCTGACGGGTGGGGGCTGAAACTTGGGTCCCTGGGGAGAGGGGGACAGTCGCCCTGGCAGTGGGTGGGCTGCTGAGGGCCCGTGTGCAGGTGCCGTGTGAGGCCACCCTGCGGCTGCCACTGGTGTCTCTCATCACCCTGGTCTGCTTCTTGCTGGGTGATGCCTGGACTCTGCCAAGGGTACAGGGGGTGTGGCCTTGCACGGGGCAAGGGGCAAGGCCAGGGTTTGGGGGAGAGAACACTTCTCTTGTGCCCTTATAGCCTCTGCTGAAATCTCTCTTCAGGAGTGGGGGTGGGGTTGGTCCCCGCAAGGGGAGGGCGATGGGATTACGGGTGGGGTGGAGGTCAGTCCCATCCAGTCTCAGGAGGGGCCCTTCTCTGCTCGCTGCTCCCCAGGGAGATCCCCGACTGCACTTTGGAATGGGTACATCTAGGCATGTCCTGGCTCCAGGGCCCGGCTCTGCCTGATGAAAGAAGGGGTCTCTCCCCAGAACCCCCAGCCATCCTGGAAGGGTGTGGAGTGCTCCCACACACCAATGCCACCACCCTCCACAGGAGAGTCTGATGGAAGAGAATCTCGGGGCGCCCTGTGAGCACCAGTGCCCCAGACTCTGTGCCTGGGCTCCTGGAGTCGGCGCATTCAAGGGGGCTCAGCTGGGCCACATGAGAGTCCTCACCTGTTCTCCCGGCTGTCCCCTAGCCCACTCTACCCAGCGACCAGAACAGTGGAGCAAAGACAAGAGTCAGAAGCCCCGGGTTCTGTGCTGGCCCCATCACCGGAGTCCCTGTGTGTCCTTAGCCGGATAAATTCCCCTCTCTGGGCCTCACATTCCTGCGTGCAGCGTGAGGGCTGGGCTCACGGTCTTCTCCAGTGTTCCCTCAGTGATGAACCTTGATGAGCCTAATTCACAGGAATGGATGGTAGGCAGGGACAGCACATGGCAGGGGAGGTTTGGGCCAGAGGGCTTCCTGTTACCTGCTATCACAAGCCGTTTTCTGAAGATTCTTGCTCAATTTAAGTTAAGACGCTTCCTGTCAGCTGTCTTGATCAATTCAGGCAGCAGGCAGTGTGTGGGCAAAGGCAGGGAGGTGGTGGGAGAGAAGATTGGAGTGGTAGGCTGGGGTCAGATTGGGCAAGGTGCAGGGGAGAGGGAGAGGATTAGGCGGCCCCCACCTGCGAAGGAACACGTATGTGTGCGTGTATATACGGCACGTACCCGTGCACAGGTCAGCTTGTACATGAATCTGTGCACGGACAGGTATGAATACATGTAGGTGTGTGCCTTAACCACATATGGGTTTTTGCAGGTGGGTACCTACCGGTTTGAACTCGATGTGTGGTGAGAGCCCAGATATGTGAGTTCAAAATGTCACATCTGTGTTTACGTGTTCCTGTGTAGGAGCCGTGTGTGTGTGTGCGCGCGCACACACGGGCCAACTGCCCTGTGCACCACGGAGGCCTGAACTGTCCCAGTGCCACCTCTGTGGGTAGCCCGCCTGGCCATTGGCTCCCGGCGGGGCTGTAGCTAGGCCCCCAGGAGAAGTGGTTCCATTAAGGAGGCAGCCTCAGGATGTGACCTGACCGTGGTTCAAGGGCAGGGTTGCACAGGCACGCCTTTGGAGATATTTCTTGGAGGAGGGGCTCTAGGCTCAAAACAGGACCCTGGAGCAAGGTCTCAGGTGGCCCAAGCTCTGGAGATGGCACGGACATCCTTGAGGTTCTAGGCTTCAGGTCGGGGCTGGGGTATCGCTCTCAGAGCTGGCAGCTGTCCAGGCATGGACCAGCAGGTCAGACTCAGGAAGCATCCTGGGATGCACTTCTGGGTGGTGCCCCTGTGGGTCTCAAGAGTCCGAAGTCCAGCACCCAACTCTGAGGCCAGCTCTCCCTCCCCCGCTCTCCCCCCACATTCCATGCTTGGGGGAACCTCATCCTCTAGGATTGTCCTGCTTCCAACCCTACTATGGGCCGCTCCCCACCCTGCTCACTGGGAGTGAACAGGTACCTTCGGGCAGGGCAGGAGCACCAGGCCTCAAGTGGGAAAGCTGTGTAACCCCAGAAAGATGCTGTGTGTGCTAGGCTGCGTTTCTCCCTCGGGCCGCTCTCACCACTTCTAGCTTGGGCTGCTGCAGCCATCTTCTTTCCCATGCACCCTCCCGGCCCCCATACTCACATGCCTCCCCTCTCCCGGCTCCTGGACTCTCCCCTTCCGGTCTTTGTTCAGGCTGTCCGCCCTCTATCCACCTGGCCCCTGCCCTTGGGCAGGTCTCCTTTAACCAACTGTGAGCGCATCGAAGGCAGGACTGGTCCTCTTCCATCTTCGTGTCCCCAGAGCCTAGCACAGGCCTGGAACTCAGCGGTTGCTCTCAGCGTTCACTACACAGAAGAACTAAGGAAAGAACAGGTGTGTGACAGAAGGAAGCCTCGCAAGGTGGGGCGTACCTGTGAATCTGATTCCCTCATAGGATAGGAGCCAGTCTTTCCCTTCTGGACCCCCAGCCTGGGGAGCCCAGCCCAGGGGATGTTTGTAGAGGCCTCCTCCCCCTGCCGACAAAGCAGGGCAACTAGACAACATCTAGAAGCTTCTCTGGCAGCAGTGAGTCCTGCCTTGCCTGGGGAGACAAGAGCAGTCTCTAACGAGCACGGAATAATGGCTTTCTCTGAAGCTGAATGCGACAGCCGTGGTTAACGCCTCTCTCCTTCCCTCTCTCTCTATGGAAGGGTGTGTGCCTGGCATCCAACCGGTCTCCAGCTCTCCAGGCTGGTCAGGAGGCCTCCCAACGAGTGCGTGAAAAGCATTGCTGAATTTCAATTCCGTATTTGGCCATCCCTCCCACCCCCGAGCTTCCAAAGGGCAGGGATCACCTGCTCACCTATCTAGATATTCAGCAAATATTTATTGAGCGCCAGCCCCATGCGTCCTGTGGACTCGCCTTTATCTCAGTCTCTCGTCCCAGCCAGAGACTTAGCACACACTCAGTGTTCATGGACAGGGGACACACTAGTGGCAGCTTCAACAGGTACATGGGGAGGGGGCTTGGGATCCCCGCCAGGCCCTAGAAAATGAGCTGCAGCCAGACCAACGGAAGCCCAGGGATCACACAGACTTGGCAGAATCTGTCTCAGAGCAGTGGTTGTTACAGGGGCCCGGGTTGGGGGCTGCTGCTGGCTGTCCTGCTGGACCCACGCTGCCTCCTGGCAAAAGTAGCAGTGGAAGAGGTGATGGGACGGAATGACCTCTGAGTCCCCTCCAGCCGTGCTACTCAGGGACCTGTGACAGGGCCCGTCAGCCTGATCATCCCCACAGCCCCCACAGCGATGACCAGCCAGTCCACGTAGTAAGCCGGACACAAGGGATGTGGCCCTGTCACACCGGGAACACGTGGTCCTCGTACCTGCTTCTGGACAGAGGCCTGGAACTGGAGTGTCGGGGAAACGTTTGCAGAGACACACAGAAGACTGCACTCACTGACACCGTGGGACCGGTGCCCCAGGTGCTTGAACAGAGGCCCCAGGCCGGGCCCTGCCAGACTCGCTCTATGCTTGCAGACAACTCTCAGCTGTGGCCTAGACACCCAACTGCTCAGCCAGTGAAACCTTCTTCACAGTCTGTCCCCTGTGTGTGGGTGTCCCCACACACCCAGGGTGTGCCTGTCACTGCCCGGCCCCCACGGCTGGGCGGACTTGTGGTGTGCCTTATCCACTTCTCATACCCAGGACCCATTAAAAAGCCGGCACAGAGCAGGCCATTCAGCTCCTGGAATAAATGAAGGCCATGCGTTGTAAAATCTATGAACACACCTGCCAGTTGGCGTGCTTTCTTGACCACCGGGAGGAGCTCCAGCCATGGATCAGAAGCCACGGCCCTCAGGTTGGGCAGGCGCCTCCGGGCTCAGGCACAGCCCTGTCCTTGTCCTGCCTTCCATGAGAGGGACTGACCCCTGCAAACTCCATTTCCTGGGCTTGCTCGCCGGTGGGTTCTGGCTAATCTAGTCCGTGGGAAGCCCTGACGGTACATGAGACAATGGGCAGAGGAGCTGGCCTCTTCTCAGGCCTCTGGCTTCGCATGCCAGTGCAGCCAGTGCCCGCCTCACCCCTAGGAGGAGGTCCTGCCAGGCAGCCCTCCTTGTTGGTCCCAGCCTGCAGCTGCTCCCTAGGGGCACGGTGGCTTCCTGCCATTGCCAAGCTCGCGGTTGTCCGAGCTGCCCGATTCCGCCTCCGGCTACCCCACCACCTTTGCTGCCCCTCCCCTGCTCCCCACACCCCGGCCACGTCGGGTCCCCACCACGTGTAGGTCGTCTGCCCCACTCAACCCAGATCCACCTCTCCCCTTCACCGTCACACCCCCCTCCTCCGCTGCCCAGCTCTGCTCTCTCCGGCCCCGGCCAGACCATGAAGAGACCACACACCACCGGCAGGTTGGAGGTTGTTTCTTTATACAAAGGTAATCAACACTATGGATCCATCAGCATTCTGCTGTGGCTCACGCGGCCCACCTCACCGCCCCTGGGCACAAGGTTGGGGCGGGGGCTGGGCCACTGCAGGGGAGAAATACTACACGGGCCTGGGGACTGCCCGGCAGGGCAGCTGGGAGCTCCCGAAGAGTAGACACAGACAAGCGGGCACTGGAACCAAGAGCACCACACACACAGGGAGGAAACGCAGAGTTAGGATTGGCCGCTGGCAGTCGCTGCCGACCCTCACCTCCCAGGCCTTCTCTGGGAGGCAGGGAGGCAGGGCGGCAGGTGGGAGGGGCCCCGGCCCGGAGCCCAGAAGCCTGGACGTGCCGCTACGAAAACTACGTGACTTCATGTGGCTGCAGAGCATCTCGCCCTCCAGGTCTGTAAACTGGTGACGCTAAATCGCACTTCACAAAGTTGTCGTGAGGATGAACGGGGTTGAAATAGGATATATATCAAAATACTCGACACAGAGCCTGGCACATAGAGGTGTTTGATAAATAATTTTTTGTCAAGAAAATCTTAGCTCAGCTCGGAGAGGACCTTCTTCAGAAAGCCAAGATGGGAGAGAACTTCCCTAGAGATTCTCTATCAGGGGATCAGGACCCTTGAGCACTCCTTGGAGCCCGCAGCCGCTGGAGCGGCCAGGGCCCCAGAATACACAGTGCCAGGGCAGTTGAGAGGGGTGGGGGGCTGGACCCCCAGGGAGGCACCCGCGGTAGCCGGGTAGACACCGGAGGAGTTAGGGGTTGTGCCAAAATGGTTCTGTACGTAACACAGGCCGGAGGCCGGCTGGTATGGAGGCAGGCTGGGCATGTGCCCAGGAGCGCAGGCTGGCCAGGGGGCTAGTTTCTGGCCACTGGCATGCTGCATCTGGGCGACAGGGTGGCTCGGGGACAGGTGAGGGTGGCCACTCTGCGTGGGGTAGGAGCCGGGCACAGGGTTCAGCCTGGAAAGGAACAAGAGAGAAAATGGTCATTCCCATGGTGATGCCAAGGCCCCCCAGCTATCATCGTACATGAGAAAAGCTTGGGATCACCGTACCACTTTATAGGACAACATGCTTTGGCCATTTTCTATAACTAGCTCTGAGCACCAAGTGGGGAGGAAGGTTAATCTCAGCCGGCCAGGAAATGCCCTGAGAGGGAAGCGCCCATTCACAGGCCTGCAGTGAGCCTGTAGGATGAAGGGACGCTGAGCTCCTAAGGCCACCTGAGGTGGAACCGCTCACAGACTATGCCACCCAGATGAGATGAAGGTGGGACCGGATCACGGTCATCAGTGTGCCTGTGGCCGGCTCAGCAATTGCACCCAAAGAGAACAGACCAACCTCTAAGGGAGGAAGGGCAGAAGGGCTCTAATGGGTAACACAGGGCTTGGGCCCAGGCCCTGTCTGCTGTGAGGTTTTCCACCTGTGGCTTCAGGAATGAAGACTCATAGCTCAAAGTCCCGGCCGGCAGGAACCATCGAGCCAGATGTCTGGAGCTGCCCATGCAGAGATTAAAGACCCCACCACAGACCATGTGGCTGGGACCACGAATGGAGACACAGCCTGAACTTCGGCGCAGTTCCAAATATGGACAATGATTGCCAATACCACTGATGTTTGTGGTGGATGATTGCACTGAATCTGTAGATATTTCAGTTAGAACTTGATTTTACGGGGTGCCTGGATGGCCCAATCAGTTAAGTACGTGACTTTGGCTCAGGTCATGATCTCATGGTTTGTAAGTTCGAGCCCTGCATCAGACTCTGTGCTGACGGCTGGGGCCTAGAGCCTGCTTCGGATTCTGTCTGTCTCCCTCTCTGCTCCTACACTGCTTGCACACACTCTCTCTCTCTCAAAAATAAACATCAAAAAAATTTTTAAAAAGAACCTGATTTTACAAATCAGCGGTTTAAGTATAGGAACAAAGCACTTAATGGCACTTCTGGGATTCTTAAGAATATAGAAGATTTGGGGGGGCGCCTGGGTGGCTCAGTCGGTTAAGCGGCCGACTTCAGCTCAGGTCATGATCTCTCGGTCCGTGAGTTCGAGCCCCGCGTTGGGCCCTGTGCTGACAGCTCAGAGCCTGGAGCCTGTTTCGGATTCTGTGTCTCCCTCTCTCTGACCCTCCCCTGTTCATGCTCTGTCTCTCCCTGTCTCGAAAATAAATAAAACGTTAAAAAAAAAAAAAAAAAAGAACAGAGGATTTGGGCCACCAGAAGTTCTGCAAGAGCCTCCAAGGACGCAAAGTTGTCCAGACCGCGTAACTGCCAAGACAAACACACATGTTGTCATGCCAGTGTCCCCGTCAGGCCATCTGAAACATCACTTTCTGTCCCGGGTGCCTGTACCAGGCCAGGATAACGAGGAACCGTATGCCATGCCATGTGAGGAACGCGGAAAGAACTGGGGGATCATCACCTCCCTGACCCGGATCTGTCTGCCGTGATGAAACAGAATCAGATGTACCACCCAAGTGTCCCAGTTACAGAGAGGCAGCTGCGCTTCAGCATGGGAGAACTTTCTCATTCATGATGAGCTCCCAGCCGGGAGGGGGGTGTAAGTTCATGCCGGGTGACCGCCCTCAGCTGTCTGAAAGGAGGGTTCCCTCACAGGGTGCAAGTCTGCACCCAAAGGCCCCTTAAGTCCCCTCTCGAGTTTATGAGAACAACAATGAAAAGCCTACAAGCCACAATACACCTAAATTTCAACACTCTCCCCCACATTTAGACCCCAGGGATCACCTGCCTGAAGCAAACTGGGTGCATGCGCATTTCTAGTTTTCCCAGTACTCCCCAGCAGTGCCCTCCCCTGCCAATGTCCCCTTTTTTAGGAAATGGCCAAAGGGCCCTGAGCTGGTGAAGGCCAGGGGCATCCACCTCCTGAAATCAGCTACAAAGAGCAGCTTCCAAGTCAACCGAAACCCTGCATGTAGGTCGGGCCAGAGCACACAATCTATTCCACAGCTGGTTGAAGGTAGAAAAGGGCCATTGGCAAAACATCTGAACTTCACAGTGAGTCGTTTCCTTTGGGGAGACCACTGAAGGAAAGAAAACTTCCTACATGGTAAAGTCTAAGCATGGAGGCAGCCACAGGCCAGAAGTGGGGAACAGTGGAAAGGGGATGAATTGGGCCTGGAAGAAGCGACCTTAGCTCGAGACTGGGCTCTCCTATCCCCCTGACACCTAGAGACTCTCGAACTCCTTGGTCCTCTTCTCTGGTAGGAAGGAGTGAGACTACATGGGCCTGGGCGGCTTGCCTGGCACCTTCCGTGGAGTGAGCCTGGACCAGAAGACTGGAAACCTCACCTCCTGCCCGGTGGCCAAGAAAACTCTGCCTCTCAGGCCCTGGGCTGTTTCACGTCCAAGCCACCTCATCAGCTGTGTGTGGACTGTCTGCTTCTTACCAGGGCTCCCTGCCAGGGCCCGGCTGGACCTGTGCAGGGTGCTCATCAGTGCGGAAGGCTGGTGACAACGCTAGATGGGGCCACTCCCTCCCACAGTCTGTCACAAGTCAGTCGGGATGACGTATGAAGGCTTTTCCCATTCCGGCTGGCCAGAGTCCCGAGTGCTCAGACGACATTTGTGCACGCGTGTTCTGGGCCCGGACCTGCCCACACCCTGGCCCTTTCTCCCATGATACTGAGCCAGCCACACTCTCTCCACAAGCCCTGGAATTGCTTCAAGAATAAGCTCCAAGAATTCTGCAACTTACTTCCGGTTGTGGGCTGCCCTTCTTTCGGCTGAAGAGCCCGAGATGTACTTGAACACCGAAATCCTCCTCATCAGGCTGAAGGGGAACTTCTGGTCGAGCTTCAGGGCCACTCGCTCTGAGAGGTCGATGGAGTAGCAGTAGGTGAGGCCATCTGAGGTCGACATATTAAGTGAAAGTGGAGGCAGCTCGAGGGAGGCGGGCCGGACACTCCTCACAGAGTACAGGTTCCCACGTTTATTCTGCAGGGGGATTAGCGCTCATTCTGCCACCAGCCTGAGCTCCGGGGGGACCAAGAGTTGAGTTTCTATTCCCTGCACCTCAGAGGGAACATGAACCAACCGTCGGGGGAGGCAGGGGGTGGGGGTGGGGGGGCAGATCGGTGCCGACACCTCACCCAGCCCATCCCTTGAGCCCTGTCTTTCCTGCAACCCGTCAAGCTGGCACACGCCTCTGTCCCTGCAGTTGGATGAGGCAGGAGGCTGTCCCAGCACCCTCTGGGAGGACTGACATCTTGTACTTTGTCCCCAAACAGAAGGCACCTTGCCTCAACGTGACCAAGTGAGCTTCACGTGGGCCTCTTCGGCAGCAATTTCCCCCACACTGTCACCGCCCCAAACAAGTGGTGTGACGGCACTCTGGCCGTCTGGCCCGTGTCAACCCACCACTGCCTAGGCAGTCATAAAGATTCAGCTTTTGTCCGTCTGTCCACCCATCCATCTTTTTGGCAAATGTTTACTGAACGTCTGTTACTTCCAGGAACTAAGAAATGAGGAGTGCCAGGCAAGGGGTAAGTCACTAGGGTAGGGTCAGTAGGGATAAGAAAGGGATTATCCGGAAGACCAGGCTGGGGACCCTAAGCTAGTCTAGGGAGATCAAGACGACTTTCTCTAGGAAGTGACATGCATGCTGAACCCTAAGTGGGGAGCAGCAGTAGCTGGGAGGGGGTGGGGATGGAGGGAAGCCTGTTAAGGAAGCACCGAGAACGTTCCTCAAGCCAGCGCTCCTCGCCGGAATGTGAGCAAGACAGTTCTTTGTGGGGCTCGACTGTTTCCCTCGGCAGCTCCGGCCACCGGCGACTAAGGGGCAGTAGCACCTAGTCTTTGTGACAACCAAAAATGCCCCCTGCGTGTTACTAAATTCTTTCAGGGAGGAGTACATCTCCAAATGCTGAGTTCCAGCATTAAGCGATGCTGTGAAGGAGTTCAAAGTCGTCGCGGCTGATGACTTCAGAACGACCTCAAAGGTCTGTTCTGCCTCTGACTCTGCGGAAGTCCCAATGCCAGACTGGTCCTCCCACCATAGATAACTGTGAGCCAGGATACAACATTTTACACACTTGCCTTCAGACTTTGAGCGGCAAACACTGCCAGACTGTGATACCTACGAAAAGGGAAACAATTAAGTGAGCCTCAAGATGGAACTGGCTTTCAGCCTGGAGGCACTTTCCAAACTACAGCATCCGAAGGGGAATCCAAGCAGAGAAGAGCATTTTTTTTTTTTTTTTCTGAATTGAAGAGATAGATAAAGAATTCAGAGAGGAAAAAGGGCCTGGGATTTCCAGATCAGAGTAATGGAGAGAAGGGAGGTGCTCTGGGAAGGAGCTCCAGAAACATGCATGGGGTTCCCCGAGTCTTTAGCTGAATGCCAATGTGCACACCCACAGGCCAAGACGCCTCAAGCCAGGCGAAGAACAGCTACTGAGCTACTGAGGGAACAACTCTCCGGGAGCTGTTCGCTTAACAACAGGGAGCTCACAGGGGGCAGGGACATGCTCGAGTTCTAACCACACAGGGGAAAGAGACCTCGCTGACACCAGGGCATTCAGACGAGACTCCCAGAAAGGTAATGCCTTGCCAAATAAATGAACTGCCTATCAGGAAAAAAATCAACACTTGTTAAAAAAAAGAAAAAAAACCCACAACTCGGCCCTGGATACCACAGCATTCGCAGTGTCCAGTATAAACTAAAAGATTACGAGACGCGTGAAGAAGCAAGAAAGTGGGTCCATTATCAGCAGGAAAATCTGTCAAAAACAGATCCAGAAATGATAGACATGATGGTGTTAACAGACAAAATGTTTTAAAATAGCTACTATAAATAGCTATTTTACAAACAGCCACTATACGGAAGTATATGAAGGGTTTAAAGGAAAACACAATGAAGGAACAGATGAAGAATCCCAATATGGAAATGAAAACTATATATATATATAAAAAAAAGAACCTCCTGAGCTGAAATATACAACATGAGGGGGAAAAAACCCAAGCAGATGGGTTTAACAGCTGGGCACACACTGAAGAAAAAGAGATCACCCAGCTGGAAGGCAATGGAATAGAAAATATCCAAACTGAAATGGAGAGGGGGAAGAAAGCTAAAAAAAAATACAAAATAAACAGAGCCTCAGGGACCCACTGAACAATACCAAGTAGTCTAACATATGTTTAATTGGCACTCTGGAAGAAGTGGGGAAAGTAGAAGAGAAAAAAATACTTGGAGACATAACGAGGATAATTTTTTTAGACTTGTATGAAAACCGTAAACTCACAGATCCAAGATCCAATGACCAACTACAAGCAAGGAAAACAAAGAAAATCACTCCAAAGGTACATGAAAATTAAACAGCTGAAAACCAATGATAAAAAACTGTGAAAGAAGCCAGAGGAAAACAACGAATTATATAGGGAAAACAATAAAAATGATTACTGCCTCCTCATGATAAAAGAATATTAACCAGGAGTAATGCAATGACATCTTTAAAAGTGAAAGAAGATCAGAGAAGGACAGAATTCTGTATGTGGTGAAATAAAGGCATTTTCAGAGCACTGAAAGCTGAGAGAATTTGTCACCAGTGTACCTACTGGGGGGTATGGGTATGAAGGGAGGTTCTTCAGGCAAAAGAAAAATGATACCAGATGGAAACTTGGATCCACACAAAAGAATGAAGAAAATTAGAAATGGCAAGTATGTGGGTAAACGCTGCTTTTTTAAATTAAAAAATATATAACTGACTGTTTGAAACAAAAGTAATAGCAATGTAGGGGTATCTGGGTGGCTCAGTTGGTTAAGCGTCCAACTTTAGCTCAGGTCCTGATCTCATGGTTCATGAGTTCGAGCCCTATGTCAGGCTCTGTGCTGACAGCTTAGAGCCTGGAGCCTGCTTTGGATCCTGTGTCTCCCTCTCTCTCTGCCCCTCCCCTGCTTGCATTCTCTCTCTCTCTCAAAAATAAATAAACATTAAAAACATTTTTTTAATAAAAAAAGGTTCAAAATAAATGAATTAAATTTTTAAAATAAGATAAATAAGAACTATGTGATCAATGTATATTTACCTACCCTAATAGCTTATAGAATCACACATTGAAAGAGATTTTAGAGGGTGCCTGGGTGGCTTAGGGGGTTAAGCAAACCACCCTTGATTTTGGCTCAGGTCATGATCTCACGGTTCATGAGTTTGAGCCCCGTGTCAGGCTCTGTGCTGCTTGGGATTCTCTCTCCCTCTCTCTCTGTCCCTCCCCTGCTCAAGCACTCTCTTGCTCTTAAATAAACTGAAAGAAAAGAAAAATATCTTAAGAATGTACCTTATTCAACCTCCAACACTAACCATTTCTAATGTTGAAGAAAGTAACCCACATGGAGGCACCTGGCACCTCAGCTGGTAGAGCATGAGACTCTTGATCTCGGGACTGTGAGTTCAAGCCTCATGTTGGGCATAGAGATCACTTAAAAAAATGTTTGGTTTTGTTTAATTTTTTTTTAACGTTTGTTTATTTTTGAGACAGAGAGAGACAGAGCATGAACAGGGGAGGGTCAGAGAGAGGGAGACACAGAATCCGAAACAGGCTCCAGGCTCTGAGCAGTCAGCACAGAGCCCGACGCGGGGCTCGAACTCACGGACCGCGAGATCGTGACCTGAGCCGAAGTCGGACGCTTAACCGACCGAGCCACCCAGGCGCCCCAAAAAATGTTTTTTTAAACAATAAAGAAAGGTAACCCACATTGTATTTTAGAATGCCCCTCCCCCCCCCACCCCTGCAACGGCCAGAATATTTATACAAGGGTTGTAAGGCTTATCCTAAGTTTTTAACCACCCATAGGACCCTGCCTGTCTTTAAAAAATTTTCTACTGGGGGCGCCTGGATGGCTCAGTCAGTTACGCGTCCGACTTTGGCTCAGGTCATGATCTCATGGTTCACGAGTTCGAGCCCCGTGTCAAACTCTGCACTGACAGCTTGGAGCCTGGAGCCTGCTTTGGATTCTGTGTGTGTGTGTGTGTGTGTGTGTGTGTGTGTGTGTCTTTCTCTCTGCCCCTCCCTGACATGCATGCAGAGAGAAAGAGCTCTCTCCCTCTCAAAAATGAACATTAAAAATAAATTTTAAATATTGTTTCTTCTGACAAAAAGACTAAACCCAACTCAACCCAACCCAAACAAACCTATTTCCTATTCCTTTCATGGAACATCTCCAGCTCATGGGCATCTCAGATTCTTCCCATGAAAACTCATGTCATAACTAGCCAAACGTAGGGTTTATGCCTCCATTTACGAGGAAGAAAAAACCTCAAGTCAGAATATTTCACTAACTGGCAGTGCTACGCTGGCACGAAAAGAAAGCTAGCTATGTTGACACTTTCCAGGCGGCAAAATTCTGGCCCAGAGAAGGGAAGTGACCGGCCCAAGACCACATGGGTTTCAAAGCTGAAGTTCAAACCTGGATTACCTACACCGGAGCCCGCGGCTCTACCTCCGCCCTCCGCCCAGACCCTCCACCGTGGTTCACCACTTGCCGTGTCACCACCCTACAGTTCCCTTCCGCGAAGGATACAGGTCAGCCCAATCCCAAGTCCGCAGACATTACTGAGGAAGGAGGTCTGGGGAATGAGCCAGGAGGCACAGAGCAGGAGCCACGGCACCAGCATCGAGGGCACAACCATGCCGAAGACCAGGGCCCTCCTCATGCGAGAGCGGACAGAGTTGACGCCCAGCATGGCAAAAGCCACTGGGGTGAAGCCTCTGGCATCCTCCACCTCCCCCAGCTTCGAAAGCGATGACACGGCTTCAAACGACAGGAAGATGATAGCAGAGAAGATGGCGAAGATCACGGTGAAGAAGCAATGGCGGACGGTGCCCACGGTTCTCTCGAAATTGCCAGCAAAGCGCCAGATGATGACAGCACCGCAGAGCAGGGAGATTGGATTCTCGTAGACAAAGATGTACGTCACCAGCCTGTAAACTGCAGAGGGGACGGACAGGGTTAGAGGCTTGACCGCGAGGGGCTCTACCGGAGGGAAAGCCAGGCTACAACCCACCGCGGGAAGGGGGAGTGGCAGGCTGTCAGCACCAGAGCAAATCAGCCAGGAGCCATGAAAGGCAGTGGGAGACAGCACTGAAGGACCCAAGACTCAAAGCAGAAGTGTGGCATCCAGTCCTCGCTCTCTTCCCCAGACCTGGAGCGAGTCTGTGACTGGCTTCCAAGTGGGGGGGAAAAAAAATGACACTTTTTAGCACGGGATGGTCTGGGAATTTGTTAACGTGCTTCATAATCCTTTTTAATTTTTTATTTTAGGTTTTAATACTGACCTATCTCACCGGGCAGTTTGAGGGTTAATTAATTGTAACAGCTTCAGGGTGGATTTGAGTGGGTATCACTTAACACTCTGTGTGCCAGTCTCCTCGGCTGTAATCCTGACCTCTCCTTCCATAGTGGCTGTTCAGAGAAGAAAAAAGGGACCGTGAATTATTTTGCACCTGCAACGATTATAAAACTATCACTAATAAAATATAGAACTCAGACATCTTTCTTCAAAGTGCGTACCCAACCTTACAGGTAGAGCAATGCTTTATGGCAGTAGGACAGCAAAGAATACTACTCCTATTTTTCTAAAAGCAGTCACTTCTTATGTACTTTTATGTCCCCCCAGGCCAAAACACTAAAGTGAAGGAGGGGACTGGTGAGGTAGTAGTAATACTGAACCTTGGAGGCCTAAAGGCTTGAAGTGGAATCTTGGCTCGGTCATGTCCAGGCTGGCTGAAGCTCAGTCAAGTCATGGGCCCTGCGAGCTTCGGTTTCTTCATTTAAAATGATAGCATTACATCTGAGGACTTCAAAGGTCTCTTATCTGTCAGATACTCACATGCCCAGGAACCCCACACTCAGAGAAGCTGTGAGCTAAAGGGAAAAAGGGGGAGCTCGGTTTACCCTGACATCTTAAATATCTCTGAGGATGCGCTCTGTGTATCCAGGGTGGTGGTGGGAGGCAACCATATACCTCAGGCCATCTCTATAAAATTTCATGATCTGATGAGTACTTTATGATTTGTTGAAACCATTCCAAGTATAAACTGAAATTCCAAGTATAAATGTGAAGATTCTACAAGTTACTCTATATGATTTGGGTATCATAATACACCCTCAAGGCTCCAGTTCCCAAACATCATACAATAATAAACCCGTGTTCCTGTCTCAATTGCAAGACTTAATAGCTCTGCGGTTCCCTATTGACGCCTGTTTCACCTAAATAATGGGGAATAACAAAGCCTACGTCACAGGATGGAGATTAAAGCTCATGAGTGTGTGCTTTGCAAAACAACAAAAGCTATACAAATTTCCCATTTTCCTCCCCAGAAAAGAACGGGGAAGAGACAAAGACTACGAATGTCTCTCATGAGCGGATGTTTATATTCAATCACCTAGAGAAAACAAACACCTTTCCCAAGGCACAAGATGCCTCCCCCCTCCCATGAGCTGGGAGTAGGGAGTCAGGATTAAGATACACGCAAGTAAGCAGAAGACGTTCTAAACCCCAAAGAGGCCAGGACGCTTATAGAGGGTGGCCACAGAGGATGCTTAAGTGTCCTGATGAAGGCGAGAGAGACATTTTTTTGCCAGTGGGGAGGTTAGGAGGTGTGTATGCGACGGGACAGGGAGAGGAAACAATCCTTCTCCTCGGAGAGCGAGCAATGGGTGAACGAAGCCGGTTTGCTAGGGAACGGGTGTGGG
Source organism: Panthera onca (assembly GCF_046562875.1). NCBI lineage: Eukaryota > Metazoa > Chordata > Mammalia > Carnivora > Felidae > Panthera > Panthera onca. The sequence continues at coordinate 9,520,395 of NC_138354.1, forward strand.
GCCTTAACCAGGCCAGTGGCGCCAGGGCAGGGTACAAATTCGGGTAGGTTAGGACTACAGATGGAGTAATGGGAAGATGGGACTCTGGAGGGACAACGACGCGGGAAACGGGACTGGTTCACAGGATGGGGAGAATGACGCTGCGGATGGAGTGGCCGGAGGCGTAGCCCGCGGCTCGGGCACTGGGAGCGCCGGGAGAGGTGGGAGGAAGAGGGCTGGCCCCCGCGGCCCGGCCCCGCCCCTGCTTGCTCACCTTGCCAGTTGCGCAGGGCCTCGGACCGCAGCGAGAGGCCCGAGGGCGCCAGGGGCGGCTGCAGCAGGAACAGGCGGGGCCCGGACACCAGCAGCGAGAGCAGCGCGGTGAAGAAGGTGGCGGATGGCACCTCGGGACACAAGGACCAGCTCCGAGACCCGGGCTCCGAGACCACCATGGCCGCCATCGTGCCTGCGCCACGCCTCGGCGCCGGCTGGTCCCGGGCTCCTTCCGCCTCCCTGCGGCTGTCTCCCCTGGCAACAGCGGCGGCGGTGGCCGGAAGCCCCGCCTCCTCACGGCCCCGCCCCGCGTCGAGCTGTCCAATCCGCTCGCGCCGCCAGCCTCCCGCGCGCGCTGGCCGCCGAGAGTCGGAGCAGCGCCCTCTGGCGTGCAACCCTGGGGCCCGCGCAGGTGCACTGCCGGGACCAATTGGGGGACGCGGGTTTGAATTCCATCGCCTCGTCTCCAGAGACTTAATGATTACAGTGTCTTGCGGTTTACAGAGCTCTTTCACTCACACGCACACGCGCACACACATGCACCTGCCTTATCTGTGCTTATCCTCATTATACCGATGAGGAAACTGAGGTCTAAGGAGGGCCCTGAGCAATTCAGTTGAGTAGCCGACAGAATTCGAACTCAGATCCTCCCACTACTAGGCCCATAATTGGCTGGGAGTACAGCCGGGGCGGCTTTCAGTGGCTGGATTGGAGAGGAAGGGGCAGGAGATGACGTTGGAAGCGTTAGAATGTAATATAAACACCTTAACCTTCAGGTCTATTTCAACTCTTCAAATCTGACAAGCGGCTTCTCCAGAGTACAGCTATTTTAGGTAGACAACTAGAATGTGTTTCCCTGATTCCAGATGCCCAAGAAGGTGAGGCAACCTGCCCGAGGTCACAAGCAGGAAGTGGTAGGATTCGGATTTGACTCTGGTTTACCAAGCTCCAATTTTCTGCCCTTTTCATTATTACCCCCTCCTATCCCGCCTACTGCTACCTGTATGTAAATTTGACTCGAAGCCACACGGGCTACTGAAAAAGAAACAATGCTTCGCTCTTTGTGCAGAACATTCATGTCCATTCTCTGGCCCTACTCTGCCCGCTCTGTAGTTCTGGCCCTGTCTGTGTTCCCATGGGCCTCAGGAAGAGAACCTGAGATTGTTTTTGTCCTTTGTGTTCAGTACTAAAATATAACCGTATAATTTTCCAGAGATTTTCTATATATACATATATATGTATATATGTGTGTGTGTGTATATATATATGTATACACACACATGTATACACACACATGTATATATGTGTGTGTGTATATATATATATACACACACACACACACACACACACACACATAGCAATGGGACACATTTAAATTTTTTTAAATGTTTATTTTTGAGAGAGAGAGTGAGATAAAGCATGAGTGGGGGAGAGGCAGAGAGAGAGAGAGGGAGACACAGAATCCGAAGCAGGCTCCAGACTCTGAGCTGTTAGTACAGAGCCCGACGCGGGGCTCGGACTCACAAGCTATGAGATCATGACCTGAGCCGAAGTCAGACGCTTAACTGACCGACTCACCCAGGCACCCCATCAATGGGACACATTTAAATGAACACTGGGTATATTTAACTCATGCTTCTCATGGTGCAGCAGTGGGCATAAAAATTAAGGTTTACTCAACAGGAAGCGAAATATGAATCAGGAGTGTGGGAACTTGGGCTGCTAGAATCAGGTCCAGGCCCTGAGAAGAGGAAGGGGGTGGTGGTCCCAGCTCCTCTGTGCCAGTCAGGCAGCCCTCGGAGTCCTGAGTCTACTTCTAGACACCGACCCTGAAAGAGAATGTAGGAAATTAGAGCTTGTCTAACCCAAAGGGACCAGGATTAGGAAGGAAGCAGGAGGGGTGGGCGGACTTCAAATCATATCTGACAAGGAACAATGAAAGGAACCAGAGAGATTTCTCTGGAAAAGCGTCAGGGGTCCTGACCACTGGCTTAACTATCTGGAGCTTTTTCCTGAAGGTGAGGGAGTAGGTTTATCCTGTGTCACTCCAGAGGGAAGGATTGAGAGAGAAAGGTGGAAATGACAGCGAGACCACGGGACACAAGGGAAACCTTTCTGACGGTTTGGGTTGTCCACCCATGAAATGAACTGCCTTGATCAGTAGTGAGCTCCCCGTCACTAGTAGTGTGCAAGCAGAGGCCATGTGGTGACTTGATGAGAATATTGAAGATATTCAAGCATCCACTTGGAAGTAGAAGTCGATGGCTTTTAAAATCCCTTTGGATACTCCCGTTCTGAGTCTCCACAAACACAAACACATATGGAGGGTTGATGCATTTACCACTTAGCGGGGGGTCCACGATAAGTGCATTTGGTCTCCTGGCAGAACGAGAGCTGTAGTGATGTCACATATCTTACAGTCAAGGGAGCCTCCAACAGTCTCCTGTCTCTCTGACTCTGCCTCCTCCTCATTTTCTCCCAATTATGCCTCCAGAAGACCCCAAGACCTTCTCTTAAGCTCAGGGGGTAGAGAACTGGCATGAGCCAAGAAGAGCTATCGTCAGCCTTGAGGATGGGGCCCGACTATGAATCATTTTTGTTCTACCCACTTTGCCCTTGGTCTACAGAGAGACTTCCGGGCCTCAAGTGTGCTCCCCAGGGACGCCTCTGTTCTACCAGGCATTCTCTTCCTGCTTGGAGAGTGTCTGGTTCTCCAGGTGCCAGACTTTGAGGCTGAGAGACAGAAAACACACACACACACACACACACACACACACACACACACACACGGAGTTTCTAGATCAAATCCATGAGCAAGTGCGATTGGGTGGTTTTTTACAAAAGTAAATCAGAAGGTGTTGCTGCTATGCTACAACTCATAAGAGCCTAGGTGCATCTGTGTCCTATTCCCTGCGAATCTTTCTCAGCTTATCTTTCTGCCAGTTTATATACCCTGGGGGAGCCAGAATAATGGCCCCCAAGGGTGTCTGTGTCCTAACCTCTGGATATCCATATCCTATCGATACGCTATCTCATGCAGCAAAAGCTAGTTTGCAGACGTGATGAAGTTAGGAGTCGAGGTTATCCTGAGCCCATGGAATCAGGAGGGTCCTTTTCAGGAGGCAGGAGGGCAAGAGGAAGAGAGGGTAAGGAGACAGAAGCAGGGGTCAAAGCTATGGGCTTTGAAGGTTGAGGCAGGGGCTGCCGGCCAAGGAATGAGTCAATCTCTAGAAGCTGGAAAAAGCAAGGAAACTGATTCTCCCCAAGAGTCTCCAGAAGGAACACAGGTCCGCCCACACCCTGCTTTTAGTCCTGTAAAGTCCATTTCGAACTCTGAACCCCAGAACTGTCAAGACTATAAATCTGTGGGGTTTCACTCCAGTCTTAAAATTGTGGTAAAATACGCTTAACCCTTACCATCCCGGCCATTTTTAAGTGCACAGTTTGGAGGGTGTTAAAAACATTCACACTGTTGTGCAGCCCTCACCACCATCCGTCTCCAGACCTGAAACTCTGTATTCAATGGAGCACTAAGCCCCGGTTCCCCGGCTCCATGCAGCCCCCGATAACCACCCTCTACCTTCTGTCTCCATGATTTTGACTACTCTAGGGACCTCATAGAAGTGGAATCATACAGTGTGTGTGTGTTTTGTGATTTGCTTATTTCACTGAGCCTCATGTCCTCGAGGCCCATCCATGTTGTAGCAGGTGTTAGAATGTCCTTCCTTTTTTAAGGGTACATGATATTCCATTCTCTGTATATACGAAATTTTCTCCGGGTCCAAGAGGACGGACACTTGGGTTTGCTTCCACCTTGTGGCTATCGTGAGTAATGCAGCTAAGAACCGGGGCGTACACATCCCTCTTTGAGACTTAGCTTTTAATTCTTTCGCATAGATACCTGGAAGTAAAACTGCTAGATCACATAGCAGTTCTCTTCTTAATTTTTTGAGGAACTGCCATATTGTTTTCTGTGGCAAAAGCACCAGTTTACATGCCGACTAACGAAGAGCAGGGGCTGGTTCCACTTTCTCTGCATCCTCATCAATGCTTGCTATTTTCTGGGGTTTTTTTGGTGTTTTGTTTTGTTTTGCTTTGTTTGTTTTGTTTTGTTTTGATAGTAGCCATCCTAAGGGGTGTGATGTGGTCATTTGTGTTGCTTTTAAGACCCTGAGTTTGTAGTAATTCAGTAATGTAGCAATTAACTCTTATAGCGGCAACAGGAAATGAATGCATTCCCTCACTCACTACACTGGTTTTCCTTCTGTTTTTCAAAGAGGCCAAGGCCTTTCTCGCCTCAGGGCCTTTGCACCTGCTCTTCCACTGCTGAAACGTTCTTCTCCTGGCTCCTAGTATGGTGGTTTCCTTGCTAGCCGTCAAGTCTCCAGCTCGGATGCTCCTTCGGAAGGGCCTTCCCCAGGTCCCAGATTCTCCCGGTTACTTCTTTGTTTGGTGTGCTTGCTGCTGTCCCAAACTATCTTGCCTATTCTCATCTTTCCTCCTCTGTCACTGTCACTAGACTGTGAGGTCCCTGAAGGCAGAGACCTGCTCTATGGCCTGGTACCTGGAGTAGATCCTGGGACATAGTGGGTGCTCAGACACACTTTTTAGTCCCTCCTCTGCACAGCTGGTGTCCTTGGGTGGGGAAGAAATGGTTGTTTGAGGAGCTGAGAAACAAGGACCAGATGCCTCACTTTGCACAGCTGAGACAGCTCTGGGACCAGGGCTAACCACCCATCTTGGCGGGTTGGGGTGTCCTGGATTTGCCGCCCCCCATCCCAGGGCACGTCTGCAAAAGGCACAGAATGATTTGCAGGGCTCCCTAGGGCTGGGGGCGGGGCGGGAGGCTGGGGAGCTGCACCAGGGGCGCGGGACATCAGGTCCCTGGGGGGACCTCCCAAGGCGTCCCAGCCTCTCAGCCCGAGCGCACTGAGTAGCGCAGCTCCTTGTTGCCCCGCACTTGCCTCTCTTGCCTCGTCAGTTGCTGGAGGATGGCGGAAGGGCAGAACGACGTGGGTGGCCAGTTCCCGACTTGAGCTTGGTTTCACCGCCCTGGGGCCTCCGAGCCACGTCCTTACTGCCCTCTGGTGGACAGCTCCGTGCAGGGCTCCTCTAGGATGGAGAAAAGGCCCGGTCCCAAAGCAGAATGCTGCCACCTGCTGGCTGTCCCGGGAAGCGGCCCTCATCCAGACAGTTTAATCCCGTAACAGTTGAGTAGTCCTGTTTAGGTCCCAAATCTTGGACGGCAACACCCCAAGGTAAGGTAACTGCAGCCTGCCGTGGCACTCATTTGCCACACCATCTCTCCCCAGTTCTCTTGTTCCACATTCACAGGTTGGGGGCACCCAGCAGCAAGCCTGGTGCCTGAACACACATCTCCCCTCCGCTTCCCCTGCCCCCCCCCCCCCCCCCCCCGACTGAGGACGGAAAGCCAGTTCCCTCCCACCCCCTTCTGCATGGCATCCAGGTTTCTACAGTGATCTTCAGGATCTCCCCCAGCACTGGGCTTCAGTGCGTCATGGAATGTGAGGTGGGCAGGAGCCAAATTGTGGAAGCCCTCCCAGGCTGCGGGGGTGTGTGTGTGTGTGTGTGTGTGTGTGTGTGTGTGTGTGTGTGATGTTATCTCCTGACCGCTGCAGTTTACAGGGGTTAAGCTGGGGCAGTCATGACCCATTCATGCTTTAGAAAGGTTGGGGAAATGAGCACTGTTCACATTGCTGAGAGGATTGAAAATTGGTACAATTTCTGGGGAAGGAAATTTCACAACATTTTGCAAAATGACGAACGGGCATATCTTTGAAGCGGCAATTCCACCTCTAGTATTTTGAGCGACAGATGTAAAGTGGAAAATGTCTTATGCGTTGTGGTGTTGGCTGCAATGACAAAATGGAGACATCCTGATGTACACTGCCATAGGAATTATTAATAAATGACGGTCTGGGGGCTCCTGGGTGGCTCAGTCGGTTGAGCTTCCAACGACTTTGGCTCAGGTCATGATCTCACGGTCTGTGGGTTCGAGCCCCGCATCGGGCTCTGTGCTGACAGCTCAGAGCCTGGAGCCTGCTTCGGATTCTGTGTCTCCCTCTCTCTCTGCCCCTCCCCCACTTGCGCTCTGTTTCTCTCTCTCAAAAATAAATAAAAACAAAACACTTAATTTTTTAAAAATGTTATCAGTGATTTTTTTTAATTAAAAAAAAATTTTTTTGGGGGGGGCACCTGGGTGTCTCAAGTCGGTTGAGTGTCGGACTTCAGCTCAGGTCATGATCTCACACTCTGTGGGTTCGAGCCCTGCGTCGGGCCCTGTGCTGACAGCTCCGCTTTGGATTCTATATCTCCCTCTCTCTCTGCCCCTCCCCTGTTCATGCTGTCTCTCTCTGTCTCAAAAATAAATAAACATTAAAAAAATAAATAAATTACGGTCTGGCCCTTCAAAGGAATACTCTATACGGTCCTAAAAACAAAATGTAACAAAAAACCGAGGAAGCTATATATCAATATGGAATGATATCTAAAATATTTTGCAGTGTGGGAGGAGCAAGGTTAATGATTGGAAATAGTGTGCTACCATAAAGATGCTAGGGGATAAAAATTCATTTTTTTCAATGCTAAATCATCACGGTGGTTTCAAACTCCCCAGGGTTGGCTGAGGCCCCCACTGAGACAGCATGGCACACTAGTTTTCCTCCACAATCGTGCTTCCTTCCTTTCCCTAAGTGCTGATCCCCAGAGCACTCTGCCAATAAATATTAATCTTTATCTCAGAATGTGCTTCCTGGAGAGCCCAAACCTGTAACAGCACCACTTGAATGTTACTGGAGGTCACCAGTTTTCCAACGTGGCTCTCTTATTTGATACTCCTGCCAGCGGTAACTAAGAGTTCCAACTGCTTCCCGTCTTTGTCAACGTGGGTGTGCATTCATTTTAGTGTTAATTATCTCTCCACGATGACTAGGGGCAGTGAGCATCTTCTCAAGAGCTTGTTGGCCATTCTGTGGAATGCTTGAATACAAATAAAATATTTAAAATGGGAGGGGGGAGGGACTCCTGGGTGGCTTGAGTGGGTTGAGTGTCCAACTTGTGATCTTGACTCAGGTCATGATCTGGTGGTTCGTGAGTTTGAGCCCCACATCAGTCTCTGCGCTGACAGTGTGGAGCCTGCTTGGAATTCTCTCTCTCCCCCAAAGCAAGGAAACTTAAAACAATAAAAACGGGAAAAAAGGAGGTGACTTTGGTTACTGTGTGGCAGGGACAAGAGTAAAAATAGGGGGTCCCATCAGTAGGTAGCGCAGTGTCCTAGAGAAAGATGACAATGGTCAGACATATGGTAGCAGTGGGGACGGAGAGAGGAGGATGGGTTTGGAGTATAGTGTGGAGGCAGAGCCCATGAGATGGTTGACAGAGTGGGTTTGCAGAGTGAGAGAAAGGGAGAGATCAAGGGGGAGAATCCTTCAAGGCGCCCCTTGAAGATCTGGGGACAAGGAGGGGGAGAGCAACATTAGGGGAGTGGTAGAAATCATTCTGGAGGAGAGGAAGGATCGGGAGACCCTGAAAGGGCAGGGAAGGCGTTGGGGGCAAGGGGGCAGGATGGATGAAGAACGAGTCTGGACAAAGTTATAGTAATCGAAATGGTGTGGTACTGGCCTAAGGACAGGCATGGGGACAATGGAATAGAATAGAGAGCCCAGAAATAAACCCTCACATACGTGGCCAGTGGATTTTCAACAAGGGTGCCAAGACCCACGGGCAACTTTCCCTGATGGAAGGATAATCTTTTTGACAAACGGTGCCGGGAAAACTGGATACCCACACGCAGAAGAGTGACGTCAGATCCTCATCTTGTACAAAAAGAAAAAAAAAAAAAAAAGATACACAAAAATGAACTCAAAATGGATCAAAACCCTAAAACTATAAAACTCTTAGAAGAAAACATGGCAGGGGGGGAATCTTTATGACTTTGAATTTGGCAATGATTTCTTGGATGTGACACCAAAGGCACAGGCAATAAAATAAAAAAGAGATACACTGAACTTCATCAAAATGAAAAACTTGTGCATCAAAGGACCCTACGAAGAGGATGGAACGGGAGAAAACTCTCTGAAGAAAATACACGTGTAAATCTTTGTGACTTTTGATTAGATATGGGTTTCTTAGTTTTGACACCAAAAGTACAAACAACCAAAGAAAAATATAGACAAGGCGAACATCACTGAAATTAAGAACATTTGTGTGTCAGAGGACATCATCCAGAAAGTGAAATGATACAATGGTAGAAATGTTTGTAAGTCACAAATCTGGTAAGGGTCTAGGATCCAGAATATATAAAGAACTGTCATAATTCAACAACAAAAGGGCAACCCAACTGAAAAATTGGGCAAGGGATTTGACTGAACACTTCTCCAGAATAAACGCAGGCTCAACATTATTAATCATTTAGGAAATGCAAATCAAAACTGTAGTGAGATACCTCTTCATACTCAGTAGGATTTCTAAATTGAAAGGAGGCGGGGAGGGGGAGAGGAAGGGAAGAAGGGAGGAAGGAAGGAAGGAAAAAATGACAGAGTTAGTGAGGGTGTGAAGAAGCTAGAACCCTCATACACTGCCGTGGAGAATGTAAAATGGTGACATTACTATAAAACAATGGCAGTTTTTCAAGAAGTTATTCATAGAGTTATCAGATGGTTCAGCAATTCGAATCCTATGAATATACCCAAGGGAAGAGAAGGCAGCTATTCAAACAAAAATGTGCACAGGAATGTGCATAGCAATATTATTCATAATTAGCCCCCAAGGGGAAACAACCCAAATATCCATCAACTGATGAATGGACAGATAAAATGTGGCATGTACATACAGAGAAATATTTGTCTGTAAAAAAGAATGATGTGCTGGGCCACTTGGGTGACTCAGTTGGTTAAGTGACCGACTTCCGGCATCGGGCTCTGTGCTGACAGCTCAGAGCCTGCTTCAGATTCTATGTCTCACTCTCTCTCTGCCACTGCTCGCGCTCTGTCTCTCTCTCTCTCTCGAAAACAGGTAGACATTAAAAAAAAAAAAAAAGAACGATGGACTGACACATGCTACAACACAGACGAACCTCGAAAACATGTGCACTGAAAGAAACCAGTCCAACAGGAGCACAGATCACATGGTTCTATTTGTATGAAACGCCCAGTGTAAGCAAATCCGTAGAGATAGAAAATACATTAGTGGCCACCAAGTAGTGGGGGGAAAGGGGAATGGGGAAGGAGTGCTGATGGGTATGTGTCTTTTTGGGGGGTGGTAAAAACGTTCTAGGGGCGCCTGCATGGCTCTGTTGCCTGAGGTCCGACTTTGGCTCAGGTTATGATCTCATGGTTCATGAATTCAAGCCCCACATCGGGCTCTTTGCTGACAGCTCAAAACCTGGAACCTGCTTCAGATTCTGTGTCTCCCTCTCTCTCTCTGGCCCTCCCACACTTGCGCTCTGTCTCTCAAAAAAATGAATAAATATTAAAAAAAAAATAGAAAGAAAGAAAGGCCAGATGACAGCAGCTGTCTGGTAGAGGAGTCCCGGGTAGAGAGGACCAGGGAGACTCCTTTCTTTTTTTCATTTTTTCTTAATGTTCATTTATTTTTTGAGGGAGAGAGACAGAGCGTGAGCAGGGAAGGGGCAGAAAGAGGGAGACACAGAATCCGAAGCAGGCTTCAGGCTCCGAGCTGTCAGCACGGAGACCAATGTGGGGTCAAACCCATGAAGGGTGAGATCATGACCTGAGCCCAAGTCGGACACCTAACCTACTCAGCCACCCAGGCGCCCTGACCAGAGAGACTCCTGATTCAGTGCATAAAGGTCAGCGTACTCCACGGAGAATGATGGAGAAGGGTGGAGGGTGTGTCTGGAGGACGGAAAAGATCCCACCTACTCTGTTATAGCCACCACTGTTTTTACCCTAAATTACACCACCGCTAACAGTCAGACGTCCTTCATAGGAGTTTATTCCTAGAGTTTGTGATGGGGCAGTGGGGGAGGGGGGGTGGGGTGCATCAGCTTTTGAATCAGAATACCTGAATTCAAGGGGATAATGAGATTCACCTCCCAAATCTGTGAAGAGGAACAAACAAGTTAATATTTGTGGAAGTTGTATAAAGTAGTATACAAAAATAATTGACCTTAATTACTTCCTACCTCTGTGTGTCCCTCCTCAGGACCACGAGCCATCCCAGACTCTGCATTCCCTGGGCTTCTCTCTGCCTCTTCCTGGCATCCCCGCCCCAGCAATTCCCACTGAGTTGTCTTCATTTGGGCCACCGTTATCTCTAGGGGCTTCCCAAGTGGCCTCCCTGCCTTTGGCTGTTTCCTGGAAGGGAACAGGAAGGACACAGGCATTGGAGCCAAGCCCATGATGGCTTGAATCCACAGCTGGGGATTTGACTTAATCCTTTTAGCTTTAATGTTCTCAGCTGTAGAATGTGCACAGTAAGGCTTCCCTCAAAACATTACAAGCAATGTATGTAAGACACCTGGCAAGACAAGTGAGCGATAAATTATAGCTATTATTACTGACCCCACCCCACGCACCCCACCGGTGCCAGATCAATCTCTCCAAAAAACAGGTTGGGCTCAGAATCCAGCTGTGGCCGCTCATCGGCAGGAAAGGGAAGTACAAACTCCTCGCTTGGGAAGTGTGGACCTAAAGGAGAAATCGAGAGACTGCCTATCACACCGGCCAAGGCATCAAGACTGGCTGGAGGCATCCGGGATGTGAGTAAGCCCGGGGAAATGACAGAGGTCAACCTGATCGCGTAGGGAGAGATTCAGACCTTGGAGAAACAAGCAAACTAAGGAGAGAAGAGGAAGCAGAACGATGACGTGGTGTGTGCATTCTTCTGGCAACTAGAGTGAGGAAAGCCGAGCACACAGAGCGAACCGGGGGAAAAAAAGGAAAGATGGACCCAGGGCCCGCCACCGCGGGTTGCCCTGGCAACAGACTCCGCCCCCACCGCGCGCCACCAGAGTCCTAGGGGATCAACACTGGGGCGCCTTCCCCTTTTCTCCCGCTTCCCTAAGGATTTGCGGGGGAGGGGGGTGCGGGGGAAGAACTGGGGGAAGGGTTTGTGCTGCAGACCCGCCTCCAGGCTACGCAGCTGGCCTAAAATCCTGGAATTGCACGTCGGTGACGTCGGCCTCTTCTGTCTTTTGGCTTTGCTACCAGGAAGGAATCACATTCCTGTGAAAGGCAAAGCAGGGAACGGGGGAGCGGGGAGGGGCGGGGGAGGGGCTGAGTGGACCCCCCCCCCCCCCCCCCCCCCCGGGGGCACTGCCCCGGGATCCTGCAATCTCATGGGCCTGGGCTGCCACCTCCCTGGGGAGTGGGAATAGGGGCAAGGGTCCATGGCAGTAACAAAGAGAAGACTTCTATGAAGTCAGCAGCTACAAATGTGAGTACATAGAGGCACATAGAAAATACTCCTCCGGTCTTAAGCTTTTCGCCCAAATCACAAATTCTTCTTCCCGAAGCACCCCGTAATGTCTCTTAAGTGAAATCTATCCCCCCTTCCCTGGACTTGGGGAGCATTCGGCTGCCCACTTGGGACTTGGACGAGTGACTGGTCTTCACTGGGCTCAGTTTCCTCATCTGAAAGATACCTACTCCCCAAGGGTTTTTTTCCCCACTGCTCTTGTTTCTTTCCAAGTGGCGGGAGCTTTTTAGCATGGCCCTCCTGACTTTCCTCTGTCTGTTCACTTAATTCTGGTTCAGGGAAGTTGGAATAACTTATTTGCCTGGAAAGTTTGTGAGGTTTCTCCCCCGCCCCCTTTGCCTTTGCTTGAGAACCTGTTTCTTCCCTTGGAGCGTGTTCTCCGCTCCCCCATGAGCAGGGTCGCCCCTACAGGCCTGCCTCTTCCAGCAAAGCAACGGCTGGGCAGTAAGGTTTCCAAGTCTGGCCTTTTCTGTCCACAGTCCCTTGTCGGCTCTCATGCCAAGCTGCGGTCCTCAATCTAGCCTATATTGGTAACAAAGGAATCATTTTGATTGTCTATGTGTTGGCTCAGCTGTCCCGTGCCCTAGTTCAGAACTCAGGGGAGAAAGAGGGTTCTGTTTATTGGCCTTGTGGTAGATTGTGTTATTGTTCCAAATATTCAGTTCTTCCCTGTGAGAAGATGATTCCCTCCACCGCCAACAAAGCCTGCCTTGATTATTTATTTATTTATCTAATTTTGTTAATGTTTATTTTTTGAAAGAGAGAGAGAGAGAGCACAAGCAGAGGAGAGGCAGAGAGAGGGAGACACAGAATCCGAGCTGTCAGCACAGAGCCCGAGGTAGGGCCCGAACTCATGAACCGTGAGATCATGACCTGAGCTGAAGTCAGAGGCTTAAACGACTGAGCCACCCAGGCGCCCCTTGGTCATTTATTTAATATGGCTAACAAACCATGTGAGTAGGAGTCACATGGGCCACTTCCCAGAAGAAGTCCTAAGAGCCGGTGCTCTTGCACCATTGTTCTCTGTCCTCCTTCTCTGTCTTGAGCCTTGTTTGTTGTCCCAGATACGAGCTGCTCTGCCAGCCTGGGACATGTGAGCACAGCTGGGACTGATGCTAGAATACATGTAAAGTGAGCAAGAAATCAACCTTTACCTTCTTCTGTAGGCTGCTGAGATTGAGGGGCGGCCGTGGTAACATAGTAGTGAATACTGACCTACACAAAAATCGGTGCCTGAAGTAAGTACAAAAATCTAAAAATAAGAGGCATTGGCATGGTCCGGATGGAGGACCGCGAGGGCGCTGTCATTCACGATTGGGAAAGTGGCAGTCCTGTTGTGCAATGGCAAAACCTTCGTTAAAAGTCTCATCTGAGACAACTTGGTAGGGAGATAATCCGGCTAGTAAGGTTTGGGCTTTCGATACAGAAATGGGAAAACAGAGTTTTGGTAGCATGGGGTGCTGGTGGTTGGTTGCCCTTGAAAAAAAAATCATGAAGCCAACTAAATATTTTTGCAAGCCATGGCGCCAAAAGAACCATTAATCTGAACTAAAAGAGACAGCGACTGGTTCAACACTTGAAATTACTTTTGGGTCTCCCAACGTTTTACAGGCAGGGAGCTAGATGAGAAAGCAGCTCAGCCTTCATGGGGAACACACAGTCCGTTGTCTGTTTCAGATACGGCCATTGGGTGTAATGGTTTAGAGTGGACCCACACGCCACCGGGAATCGCTGGGGCGAGCTAAGTAATTTCCCCCAATCCCGGGTAGGCAGCCTTTCATCTTTCCCCTACCTGAGACCGTTGGATGTGGTTAACCTTTTCCGGTTCTCCTATTGTGTGTGGGTAAATATCGGGGAGGGGGCGGGTGTCTGGAAGTCGAAGCATTTCCCCCACTCCCTGGTAGAGACCTTTTGCAAGGTATCCCCGGGGGAGGGCGGGGTTTAGAAGCACTTATTAAAAGACGTGATCATTAAATTAAACGTCACCTTCTTTAGCATTACATCAGCAACGTTAGCAACTTGAGGGCAAGTTCCATCCCATTCTTATGGCCCAGTGCTGGCAAGAGTTCCGTGTTTCTCAATGATTGACAGGTCTTCAAGCAACACATATCTACCTCCACGGTCACTTTCTGAGATGTTGCCAATTGCTCTCTGGGTCAATGTGTTATTGACCCAGATACCAATAACACATGACCCAATAACACATGACTTCCAGAGAAACAAAAATCCTTCAGTACTGACTGGCCCCCAACCGCAACTTCTTCTGCACATTTGGACCCAACTTCCTCTGCCCCCTTCCCAGCTGCAGCCAAATTTCTCAACACACCCGTATAAACACAGATGCCCTCACCTCAATCCCTTCACAGCACCCCAGACCAAAATGTTCTCTTCTTGCGGGAGGTCAGCTCAGTGGTAAACCTCAACTCTGCTGACAGCATAAGCTTAGATCAATCTCTTTTTTGCTAAAGATTTGACAATTATTTTTCCTGGCTAGAACCCATCTTTATTTCACAGGAAGTATGGAGTCTCACTCTGACTCACAAGTAGACGTACAAAAATAAGAAAAGGCTGTCCTCTCTATACAGAAAGGCTGGGAGAAAATGCGCAACCCCAACAGAGGGCAGAGCTTGGCCAACAGAGGGCAGAGTCTGTTCTTTGGAACCCTATCAAATTGGTCTCTTCCCTTTCAAAGGATGGCCACCCGGGTATTTACGGACGACAATGACGACTCCCCTAAGTCTCCTCTTTTTCAGGTTAAATATCCCCATGGGTTTCATGTATCTTTTTTTGTTTAAGTTTATTTATTTTGAGAGAGGGAGGGAGAGAGAGAGAGAATCCCAAGCAGGCTGGGCGCTGACAGACAATGTGGGGCTCGATCTCACAAATCGTGAGATCATGACATGAGCTGAAGTGAAGGGTCAGACGCTTAACTGACTGAGCCACCCAGGCGCCCCTGATGTATCTTTAAAAGAGAGAAAGAGGTAAGCATTTGATCAGATGGAAAGTGCCACACGCGTACATGCACACACACACACACACACACACACACACACACAAGTTATTGCATTGTGTGGATTCAAAATTCAATCTCCATCCTGGACACTCTGCTCTGAACACATCCACGTCCATTTTACACAGAAGACAACCCCAAATATAGGCGAGGCTTCACACACTGCATTATTCATCACAGCATTGTTTGTAATGGCAGAAAGAATCACAAAATTGTCTCCAGTGTTAGTAAAATGGGTGTGTGTTTACAGCCCAGGATGATATAACTGCACACAGTATTATGCTGCAGTTTAAATTTGTGTTTGGGGTGCCTGGGTGGCTCAGTCGTTGGGCATCTGACTCTTGATTTTGGCTCAGGTCGTGATCTCGTGGTCGGAGGATCGAGCCCCGCGTTGGGCTCTGTACTGAGTGTGGAGCCTGCTTGGGATTCTCTTCCTTTCTCTGCCTCTGCCTTGTGCTGTCTCTCTCTCTCTCTCTCTCTCTTTGAGTTAGAGCTCATTCATTCCGTTAACTATGTTCACTGAATAATTTTCAGTGTGAGAAAGTGTTCGTGTCACAATGATAGATGAAATTAGCAAGATGTGAAACTTTATATAGAGCATTAGTTCATATACAAACACACACACGTACATACACACGTCTAAAAGAAGCAGTGACATTGCAAACGGTTTTTACATGTGGTTTAAACTTGGGAAACACATCCTTTCAATCGGGAGGCCTCTAAGCTAGACATTACTGCAGGGGCGGCCAGAGTGGACCGTGGCTAAAGCCCAACCAGCCTCGGAGCTTCGGCCATCACAGCTGTGGGAGGTGCCTCGTTGTATCATCGCATCCCCTTGTCTAGCATCAGCTGGAGTCCTGAGTTGTCTCACAAGGGCTGCCATTTAGCCATGATTTCTGAATAGTCTATTGGGTTGATGGGCTTGGGTTTGGGTGTTTGCAAGCCTCCTTGTTAAAAGTTACCTTAGCTCTTCTGTTCCACTGTTTTAACTGCTGAGATACCGTGTGGATCCAGATTCCACTGTTCCGTACCGCTGCTCACCTGGCAGAGTGCTGTCCTCTCTCTCTTTTTTTAATACGTATTTATTTTTGAGAGAGAGAGAGAGAGAGAGAGACAGCATGAGCAGAGGAGGAGCAGAGAGAGAGGGAGACACAGAATCTAAAGCAGGCTCCAGGCTCTGAGCTGTCAGTACAGAGCCCTACGTGGGGCTCAAACTCATGAACCGCGAGATCATGACCTGAGCTGAAGGCAGACGCTTGACCGACTGAGCCACCCAGGCGCCCCGCCCCTTTTAATGTTTATTATTGAGAGAGAGACAGAGACCGAGTGCACAGTACTGTTCTTTTCAGGCTGGTCAGTGGATCACTCAAAAGTCCACTCCAAAATGGCCAGCTGTCAGCACTGGCCTTGGTGCTGGCCTTGGCCCTGGCTGTGAAGGTGACTAGAACAAGGTTCTGCCCCTCCAAGGAGCTCACAGTCAGAAGCCCGTGTGGTGCATTCTGACAATGTGTGGTCTTCTTGGGCTACAACCTGCCTCATGTCTGTCTGCCTCTTCCAGGCCAGGGCTGGTGTATCCCTCCACCTCCCGAACCATTCCCGGCTTCTCCGTATTTGGACTGGCTCTCTGTCCTGAGAGACAGGAAACGTTTTCCCCTTCCTTCCCATTCTCTGCAGTTCTACCTGGGAAAGATGGCAAACGCTTCCCAGAAGAGATGGCCTGTAAACAGCGTCTCCTCAAGGTCGCCTCAGGAGGAAAGGCAACCCAGGCAGAGGGAATGCTTGGCCAAAGTCATGGCAGCTGGCACATTTGGGGAATGGAAGCCGTTCAGGGTGGCCCTCACGGTATTCCCATCATTACTCTTGCTCTCCTCTTTATTTCGGGGTCTGCATGTCTCCCAACCTCTTGTCTTCTCCATTCTTTGCCAGCCTTGCCCTGTGAATTTGGTAACCAACTGCAGCTTCCCTGGCTTGACCTTTGGTGTCCTGTAAGGACCTGGCTCCTACTTTCTCTTTGGCTCATCCTCATCCTGGACGCTTTGGATAACCTCCCTGACAAACTATCTTTGCCCCTTGGGACCACAAGCCCAGTCCCCTAACAGAGACAACCAGACGGATGGTAACTGGGACATCTAGGGATGGGCTGTAGAGTTCTGTCCTCCTGTCCAAGGCTGTCGCTGGTGTCTTAAATGAAGATGGAGAGGCCCTTGGGGTGCCTAGGTGGCTCAGTAGGTTGAATGTCCGACTTCGCCTCAGGTCATGATCTCACGGTTTGTGGGTTCAAGCCCCGCGTCGGGCTCTGTGCTGACAGCTCAGAGACTGGAGCCTGCTTCAGATTCTGTCTCTGGCTCTCTCTGCCCCGCTCCCACTCGTGCTCTGTCTCTAAAATAAATAAACATTAAAAAAATTTTTTTAAATGAATAAACATTAAGAAAAAAAAAGATGGAGAAACCCTGATTTTCAAGTGCGTGTGCCCAAATCTGGGAGTAAGGGTAGAGACAATGTGGCAGGAGGCATTCAGCATCCTGATAGGCTGGAACAAAGGACCAAATCTAAGGAGATGAAATATCTGGACCTCGATCTATAGATATATAGATAAATGTAGATATATATAGGTATCTATAGGTAGATAGATAGATAGATAGATAGATATTGGCTTACAGAAGGGTTGCAAAAAAAAAATACAGAAAATTCCCATATACCCTTCACCCAGCTTCCCTTTATGGTAACATCTGACATAATCACATCCCAAAGAGCAAAACTAAGAAATTAACACTGGTACATGGGGCACCTAGGTGGTTCCTTGGTTAAGCATCCGACTTTGGCTCAGGTCATGAGCTCATAGTTTGTAGGTTCGAGCCCCGCATTGGGCTCTGTGCAGACAGCTCAGAGCCTGGAGCCTGCTTCGGATTCTGTGTCTCCCCTGCTCTCTGCCCCTCCCCTGCTCACACTCTGCTCTGTCTCTCTCTGTCTCAAAAATAAAATAAACATTAAAAAATTTAAAAAGAAATTAACACAGGTACAATACTATTAACTGGGTGACAGACCTTATTTAAATTTAATCTGTTCCTCTACTCTTGCCTTTTCTTTTCTTTTCTTTTCAAGATTTATTTATTTAGAGAGAGGGAGAGAACGTGAGCGGGGAAGGGCCAGAGAAGGAGAGAGAGAGAATCCCCAGCAGGCTCCCTGCTGTCAGTGCAGAGCCCGACTTGGGGCTTGAACCCATGAACTGTGAGATCATGACCTGAGCCAAAATCAAGGGCCAGACGCTTAACCGACTGAGCCACCCAGGTGCCCAAGGAGTGGCTTTTGTTCTGATGAGGTGACTGTAGATGGGCTCCTGGATGGGGGCTGGTCACCAGAAAAAGACCAAGCCATGATTAGAAGCGTGGAATTTTCAGCCCCACCTTCCATTCATTCTCCAGAATAAGAAGAGGGACTGAAAATGGAGTTAACAATTGTGACTACGTGATGGCCTTTAATAAACTGGTAAATGTCAGCAGGTGTCTCCCTGAGTTATGTGAGCAGCTCCGGCAAATTAATTGAATCCAGAGCAGGAGTCGGTCATGGGAACCTCCAATTTGGAGCCAAGTTGGACAGAAGTTGTGGGTAACCTGGGGACCTACTACTTGGTGACTGGCGTCTGAAGTGAGGACGAGTCTCGTGGGATCCAACGCTAATTCCAGATAGAATTGAGTTAAATTGTAGGACACCCAGCTGGTGTCACACAGAATTTCTTGGTGGGGATAAACCTCACACATTTGATGACCAGAAGGGTCAAAAGTGGAGCGTTCTGGGGCACCTGGCTGGGTCAGTCGGTAAAGCATGTGACTCTTGAACTTGGGGTCATGAGTTGAAGCTCCCCATTGGGCGTGGAACTTACTTAAGGAAAAAAGTGAAGTGTTCTGTGTGAAAGTATAGGAGACTCACAGGAGGAAAAGCTACTTTTTTTTTTTTTTCCCCTGATAAAATCTTATTTCTGGCGATATTCACCTTGATCTTTTGGTTACAAAGGTGTCTTCTGGGATTCTGCACTGAAGAGTTACTACTTTTCCCTCTATTCTTTCTCTTCATGTTTATTTCTTTATTTTGAGAGAGGGAGGGAGAATAAGTGGGAGGAGGGGCAGAGGGAGAGGGAGGGAGAGAATTGCACTGTCAGTGCAGAGCCCCATTCGGGGCTCGATCTCACATCTCGCGAGATCACGACCTGAGCTGAACTCGAGAGCCGGTCGCTCAACTCACCAAGCCACCCAGGCACCCCTCCCTTTATTCTTAACAGAATCTTGAAGGCTATACTTTGGGACAATGCAAATATCCTGTTTCTCCTCAGGATAACTTTCTCAGGTGGCAATATTTATTGAAGCTCCCTGCATGATTCCGGGGAGTGGCCACCACTGAGAATCACTGAATTTTGTGGGTTTGGGGGGGAGCTGACAAGGTGGGTGGGAAAGGGGCTTGGGGAGAGGTGACATGAGGCATGGCTGAAGTCCTGGAGAAGATGCAAAGACTAGTTCTAAAAAAAATTTTTTTTAATGTTTATTTTTGAGAGGGACAGAGCTTGAGGGGGGGAGGGTCAGAGAGAGAGGGAGACACAGAATTCAAAGCAGTTTCCAGACTCTGAGCTGTCAGCACAGAGCCGGACATGGGGCTTGAACTCATGAGCCACGAAATCGTGACCTGAACTGAAGTTGGATGCTTAGCCACTGAGTCACCCAGACGTCCCAGAATTCAATTCCTATTACTACTAGGGAGGTGTCCTTTATCATTGGGGGTGGGCATGTGATTTCCCCAGAAAAGAGTAGACATTTCATTGTCTGCTGTCCAGCAACAAGGCTAGTCCTTGGACATAAATCGAGTGTAGGGAGGCGGGCCTCCGGCTGGAGAGAGAGAGAGTGCTTCCTCTCTTTCCTGGCCCGAGGCCGACTGAACCCGAATTCTGAGACACAGGCCACGGGATGGTTGATTCCGTGGCAACTTGGCCAGGCTCGGGCGCCTGTTGTTTGCTGAACACCAAGGTAGATGTTGCTGTGGACATTTAAAAGTAAATATTGTTAAAGTAAAGCAGATTACTCTTTATAATGTGGATAAGCTCCATTCCATTGGTCGAAGGCCGAATGAGCAAAGATGGAGAGTTTCCTTTTTTTTTTTTTTAATGTTCGTTTATTTATTTTGCTAGAGGGAGAGAAAGAGCAAGTGGGAGGGACAGAGATAGAGAGAGAGAGAGAGAGAGAGAGAGAGAGTCCCAAGCAGGCTCCATGCTGTCAGCACAGAGCCCGATGCGAGGCTTGAACTCACGAACCGCGAGCTCATGACCTGAGCCGAAGTTGGACGCTTAACCGACTGAGCCACCCAGGTGCCCCAAGACTAGTTCTGATGAAACATTTGGAGCATTGTCAAGAGAGAATGTTCTAGTTTGCTGGTCTGGAATAAGTTGAATCTGGAAGAACGAGTCCTTTCAAGCTGCCAGCAGCCACCTGGACTGGAGAGTAGGCTTTGCTTCAGCTATGGGATAACTATTGTCTTGTCCTGGGGCATCATCAAGTGACTGCATCCAGGACAGATCAGTACCTACTCACGGTCCCTTTGGAAATTAGTGAATTTCCCCTCTCCCTGGGGGAATGTTGAATAAGAGGTACAGTTCTGTTTGCAACTGTAAATTGTTCGGAAATGTCAATTACCTCCCTCTCAACCCCGTGAGAGGGGTACTTCCTGCCCCTGTGCTGGCCCCTGGGACACTCCCATGAATGGTGACATGGGGACTGTGGCATCTTTCTTGCAGATGGGCTGTTTTGAAGGTTAGATAAATGTCTTACAATGTCTGGCATGTGGTAGACACTCATCTGTGGTAAGTGCTCATTACTGGGCAGGGAGACTAACTTTCAGCTCTGGGTCTAAGTTGCCAACACCTGAATACCGCTCTTCGCCAAAACGTGGACACTGTGACATAAAGCTTGGGAAGAGGGGGCGAGAGTGGCAGGGAGGGCCGGTCTGGGGAGATAAAGCTATTTTCTGATAAGGCTTCCTAAAGCGAAGGTGACCTAACAAGTATCTGTTTAACACCTACTTTGTTCTACAGGGTTCTTCTGTGTTTGGGGTCCAGAGCTCAACAGGAGGCCCAGAGATGATGAAAAAGCAGGCCCGACAGCAGGTGAGCAGCAGAGCTAAAGCCAGAATTCAATTCCTTTTTTTGTTTGTTTATTTTGTTTTTGACAGAGACACAGAGCAAGCAGGGGACGGGCCGAGAGAGGGGGAGACACAGAATCTGAAGCAGTTTCCAGGCTCTGAGCTGTCAGCACAGAGCCGGACATGGGGCTTGAACTCATGAGCCACGAAATCATGACCTGAACTGAAGTTGGATGCTTAGCCACTGAGTCACCCAGACGTCCCAGAATTCAATTCCTATCAGTACTAGGGAGGTGTCCTTTATCACTGGGGGGTGGGCATGTGATTTCCCCAGAAAAGAGTAGACATTTCATTGTCTGCTGTCCGGCAACAAGGCTAATCCTTGGACATAAATCGAGTGTAGGGAGGCGGGCCTCCGGCTGGAGAGAGAGAGAGTGCTTCCTCTCTTTCCTGGCCCGAGGCCGACTGAACCCGAATTCTGAGACACAGGCCACGGGATGGTTGATTCCGTGGCAACTTGGCCAGGCTCAGGCGCCTGTTGTTTGCTGAACACCAAGATAGATGTTGCTGTGGACATTTAAAAGTAAATGTTGTCAAAGTAAAGCAGATTACTCTTTATAATGTAGATAAGCTGCATTCCATTGGTCGAAGGCCATATGAGCAAAGATGGAGAGTTTCCTTCTTTTTTTTTTTTAATGTTCGTTTATTTATTTTGCTAGAGGGAGAGAAAGAGCAAGTGGGAGGGACAGAGAGAGAGAGAGAGAGAGTCCCAAGCAGGCTCCATGCTGTCAGCACAGAGCCCGATGCGAGGCTTGAACTCATGAGCTGTGAGATCATGACACTTAATCGACTGAGCCACCCAGGCGCCTGAGGGTTTCTGATGAGGGTTTCTGGAACTGGAGCTCTCCTCCCTGAGTTTCTAGTCTGCTGCCCTGTGGAATTTGGACTCAACACTGTGACATCAGCCTGAATTTCTGCTCCCCTGGCCTGGTGGCCTCCTGGCCACCACAGTCATGTGAGCCAATTCCTTAAAGGAAATCTCTATCTCTATTTGTATTGCTGTATCTTTATACTTTCTTGGGTGTATTTCTCTGAAAACCCTGACTAAATACCAGCAGTTTCTCTAGAAACTGCCCTCCACTGCAAGGGCCGACCCTTGGAAATTGGGTAAGAACAGTGTTGTGAGTGATCCTGGGGATGAGCTAACACCCGTGGACTCTGATTGCAGCCCCTTCTAAGACTCAGCTGGAACCATCAGAGGAGGGTCTGGCCTGCGAGCCAAAGCCGCCCCCAGCCCGTTGCGTCCAGTTCACACAGTTAAGAGTGGTTTGGGGGGGCGCCTGGGTGGTTCAGTCGGTTAAGAGTCAGACTTCGGCTCAGGTCATGATCTGGCAGTTCGCGGGATCCAGCCCCACCTCGGTCTCCACGCTGACGGTGCGGAGCCTGCTTGCGATTCTCTCTCTCTCCCTCTCTCTCTGCCCGCCCCCCCCCCCCACACATTCTCTCCGTCTTTCTCTTTCAAAAATAAATAAATTAACTTTAAAAAAAGAGAGTGGTTCTTGTATGTCTAAAAGGTTGTCAAACAAACAAACAAATTAGACTATGTGACAGAAACTGTGTGTGGCCCACAACACCTAAAATATTTATGATTTGGCCCTTCACAGAAACAAGTGCGCCAACCTGGCAATAGACCAGTATCCCTTAATATTCGGTCTACTCTTACCAGATGTTAAATCCTGGTCTCAGCTGCTCTGTGGGAAATTAAGGGATGTAGGATGTCAAAGGAAGGTCGATGGCTTCTCCAAGAGTCGGAGAGGTGGGGGCAGTGGAGACCACCGTGAGAGAAGGTGTGTGCCCAGGGCATGAGGACATGGTCATATCATAAAAGGTAGGTGTGGCCAGAGGTCAGAGGGGAAAAAACCCTACTGGAGATTCTCTTTGTGTCCATGAGAAGCAGTACTTTGAGGGATATGCGGAAATCAGAGGTGGATAATGTGAGGGGACCTGGGTCTCAATATAGGCAAAGCAGGCTCTGAGTCAATCTCATTTGAGGGTTTAGTGAAAATAATGTGACCTTATTTAGAAAGGTCTCGACTCTCCCTTTTTGTGGACAGAAGATGAGAATCATTCAACATGGAAACCGAGTTGGTGAAGTGGGGTGGTGGGTGGGCAAGGACTCGGATCATAAAGTGATTAGTCTCTTGAAGTGCTGAGAGTCGCCGGGCTCTGCTAAGGGGTGGGGACGTGGCCCTGCTCCATGAATGAAGATGGCTTAAAAAAATTTTTTTTTAATGTTTATTTATTTTTAAGAGAGAGAGACAGAGCATGAGCAGGGGAGGGTCAGAGAGAGAGGGAGACACAGAATCCCAAGCAGGCTCCAGGCTCTGAGCTATTAGCACAGAACCCGAGGCGGGGCTCGAACTCACAAGCTGTGACATCATGACCTGAGCCGAAGTCGGATGCTTAACTGACTGAGCCACCCAGGTGCCCCTATTGTTGTTTTATTTAAATCTTCCCCTGAATCTTTGACACTAGTGTATTATCACTGGAACCCTCCTCTTAAACACACACACACACACACACATACACACACACACACACACAAATGTTAGAGTGGTGCAGCTGCTGTGAAAAATATGAGTGGGGGAGAGGCAGGGAGAGAGAAATCCCAAGCAGGCTCCCCCGCTGACAACACAGAGCTGGACAAGGGCCTTGAACTCACAAACCCATGAGACAGTGACCAGAGCTGAAACCAAGAGCCAGACGCTCAACTAACTGAGCCACCCAGGTTCCCCTCTTATGGCATATTTTAAATATATATACAAGTCGAGAGAATAGTATAGTGAAACCCAAGTACCCATCACCAGCTTCAATAATTATCAATGGGGCGCCTGGGTGGCTCAGTTGATTAAGCGACCAACTTCCGCTCAGGTCATGATCTCACAGTCCGTGAGCTCGAACCCTGGGTCAAGCTCCATGCTGACAGCTCAGAGCCTGGAGCCTGCTTCTTCGGATGCTGTGCCTCCCTCTCTCTCTGCTCCTCCTCCGTTCACACCCTGTCTCTCTGTGTCTAATAAATGTTAAAAAATAATAATAATAATTACCAATGCCTGGCCAATCTTATTTCCTTTATGCCCACTCATTTAGTCTATCCCATATTTTTTTTTCTTTTCTCCTTTAAAATTGAGCTAAAAGTCACATAATGTAAAATTCACCACTTTGAAATGTACCACTCATTGGCATTTAGTACATTCACAATGATGTACACCTACCAGCCCTATGTCATTCCAAAATATTTCATCACCTCCCAAAGAAACCATAAATCCGTTAAGCTCCCTTGGGCTCAAGACTCCCTCCCTTGAGCCTCTGGCAGCCACTAATCTGCTTTCTGTCCCTACAGATTTACCTGTTTAAGTCACTTCATACAATTGGATGAGTAGGACACAGGACCTTTTGTATCTGGCTTCTTTTGCTTAGCATAATGTTTTCAAACTTCATCTGCGTTGTAGCATGGATCAGTATTTTATCCCTTTTTATGGCTAAATGATATTCCATTTCATATACATACCACAATTTTTTTATTCCTCCCTTGATGGACATTTGGGATTGTTTCCACCTTTTGGCCGTTGTAAATAATGCTGCCGGGAACGTTGATGTACAAGTATTAGTTTGAGTGTCTGCTTTCCATTCTTTGGGGTACATACCTAGAAGTGGAATTTCCGGGTATTTCTGGAATTTGTTTGTTTGTTTGTTTATTTATTTATTTATTTATTTAATTGTTTTAGAGAGAGAGCACGCATGTGCTCAAGCAGGGGAGGGGGAGAGGGAGGGAGAGAGAGAATCGCAAGCAGGTTCCATGCCCAGTGCGGAGCCTGATGCGGGGCTCGATCTCAAGACCGTGAGATCATGACCTGAACGGAGCTGAAATCAAGAGCCGGACGCTTAACCAACAGAGCCATACAGTATGGTAAGACATGCGTGCATGGAGATCACTGTGGTGAAGGAGGAAGTTTATAGGAACAGACCCCTAGGAACAGGAGGCACCCCACACCACACAGGGCCACTGGAAGAAGCACCAAAGTCATGCGGGAGGCAGACGGAAGGGGCGAGATGTGGCCAAGAGCCTTTACTGCGGTTTCTGTGAGAAGGAACAGGCCAGGCTGCATGAAACAGGGTTAGGATTGATTCGTTTTAACAATTTCAGCAGGCTCTAGGTCATGGGGTACCCGGCCGTGGGATGACTAGGGCAGGGGGATAGTGGCCCCGAGTGTGAGAGCCCCGTAGATGAGGTGGTTAAGGGTGTGGGCCCTGGAAGGGGTGGTTTGCATGCAAAAGGTCCACTCACAGGCCACTCACAGGTGTTTGTTATCTCTAGGAATTAGCTAACCGAGGGAGGGGCGGTCTCCAACAATGCCCGGATGTCAAAGCATCCAAATACAGAAAATAAAAAGATAAGCTTAACCTACTGACTCATACGGGTAATTCTGTTTTCAACACTTGGCGGAAATTGTACTATTTTTCACAGCGGCTGCACTGTTCTAACACTCCCACCAGCGACGTCTTGGCACCAGTGATCAGGGGCGCCTGGGTGGCTCAGTTGTTTAAGCATCTGACTTTGGCTGAGGTCATGATCTCCCGGTTTGTGGGTTCAAGTCCTGGGTCGGGCTCAGTGCTGACAGCTCAGAGCCTGGAGCCTGCTTCAGATTCTGTGTCTCCCTCTCTCTCTCTGCCCCTCCCTGCTGCTCCCCTCCTCTCTCTAAAAAAAAAAAAAAAAAAAAAAACCAACCAAAAACAAACATTAAAAAAAAAAAGAACCCGCCATCAGGATTCCCATTTCCCCACATCATCACCAATACTTGTTATCCCCCCCCAACTTTTTTTAAAAAATAGACTCTCATAATATGTTGAAGTACATTTCAGGCATCAGATAATTACATGTGTAAACATGTTCCAGAATCCCCTGTTCAGTCAGCTCATCACTTTCCAGAACATCACATTTTCACTCTCTGCCTCCCCTGTGGCATCCAGGCCCAGGAAGACTGAGGAGGGCGTCTGAGGCCAGCTGCACCCTAGACATCATGGCAAAGATGTTTTTGCTCCACGTGGGGAGGGGTAGTGGGCCAGATTCAGGTTTGGCCTTTATTTATTTATTTGGAGACAGACAACGAGCAGGGGAGAGGCAGAGAGAGGGAGGAGAATCCCAAGAAGGTTCCACACTGTTAGTGGTGAGTCTGACGTGGGGCTCGAACCCACAAACTGTGAGATCATGACCCGAGTGGAAATCAAGAGTCAGACACTCAACCTACTGAGCCACCCAGGTGCCCCTTATCTTATTTATTTTTTAACTTTATTTTGAGAGAGAGAGTGTATGCGCACACATGCGCCCAAGATGGGGAGGGGCAGAGAGAGAGGGAGAGAGAGAGAATCCCAAGCAGGCTCTGCACTGTCAGCACAGAGGCCCATGCGAGGCTCAATCTTACTGAGATCAAGAGTCTGATGCTTAACGGACTGAGCCACCGAAAGGGTGCCTCTTTGGTATTATTTTAAAGTAAATCCCAGGCCACATATCATTTTA
Source organism: Panthera onca (assembly GCF_046562875.1). Classification (NCBI taxonomy): domain Eukaryota; kingdom Metazoa; phylum Chordata; class Mammalia; order Carnivora; family Felidae; genus Panthera; species Panthera onca. The sequence continues at coordinate 9,546,812 of NC_138354.1, forward strand.
TCCAGTTTAGTTTGTCTCTAAATAAATAAAGATTTTTTGGGAGGGGGTAATATGTTCATAATGCCATTATGACATCCTTCAGAATGGGCAGTAATTTCTTGGAATCACGTGATACCCAGTCTGTATTTAGTTTCCCCAGGTGTGTCAAAAATGTCTTTTTTAGGGGGCGCCTGGGTGGCTCAGTTGGTTGACCATCCGACTTCGGTTCAGGTCATGATCTCGAGGTTCTGTGCTGACAGCCCGGAGCCTGAAGCCTGCTTCTGATTCTGTGTCTCCCTCTCTCTCTGCTCCTCCCCTGCTCGTGCTCTGTCTCTCTCAAAAATAAATAAACGTTAAAAAAAATGTTTTTAAATGTCTTTTTGTGGTTGGTTTAAGCCACACTGCATTCAGCTGTAATGTTGAAGTCTCTTTCTTCTTTATAATATCCAATTTTCACATAGTTGCACATATTATAGGGAATAATAGCCTGATTCCTGTTCTCACATTTCATGCAACTACTTTATTCCAACGCATGTACACCCAGAGAAACATTTGGATCACTCAGGAAAGTGTCCTGAGCATGGTGTCCGTAAGTTGTCTCAGGTTTTAAATAGAGCACTTTGCATAATGTCATTGTTTTCAGGCCTTTTCAGTGGATGGGGCTAGAAAATACGTATTTCTTTTTCTTTTTTCTTTATTAAAGAATAAAATATTTACGAGCATTATGGTATTTCTTGGGCCGGTGGTATTGCTTGGGCCTAATACTTATTTCAAAAAATATATACAAACCACTGTGATTGTTGTAAAGTACATGTTACCTATTTTCTTTTCAATGCATCAAGTGTTTTTTTTTATTTTTCCCTTCTCCTTCTCAGTAAATGCTGTGACACTCTTCCATTAGCTCTAATCAAAACTGCCTAGATTTTATTTTTTTAATGTTATTTATTTATTTTGAGAGAGAGAGAGAGGGAGGGAGGGCAGAGAGAGAGAGAGAGAGAGAGAGGTGGGGGGGATCCCAAGCAGGCTCCATGCTTCAGTGCAGAGCCGAATGTGGGGCCTGATCTCATGAATCTTGAGATCATGACTTGAGCTGAAATCAAGAGTCGGATGCTCAGTTGGCTGGGCCACCCAGGCACCCCTTTAGATTTTATTTTTAAATATGAAAGACTTTTTTGTTTTGAGAGAGAGAGAGAAAGAGAGCAGGGAAGGGGCAGAGAGAGGGGGACAGAGAATCTGGAGCTCTTGGCACAGAGCCCAATGTGGGCTTGAACCCATGAACTGTGAGACCATGACCTGAGCCAAAGTCAGACACTCAACTGACTGAGCCACCCAGGCGCCCCCTACCTGAAAGATTTTTTAAAGCTAAAATGATTTTTAAAATATTGTACAGTTATTTTTCTTATTTAAATTTTGGTGCAAGGGGGAATATGGAGAATCTTAACACCCCACAATTACAAATTTGTGAGTCTTTGAAAGAGTGGAGAATGGGTAAACTGGCTGGCACAGGTAGTCACACACACACACACACACACACACCCTTTATCCCTGTCATCAATGTGACATATGCATTGAAAGCAGCACTATTTCTTAAAATTGGTTGGTCCACCAAAAGTGAACTCAAATGCTGGGGTGCCTGGCTGGCTTAATTGGTAGAGCATGTGACTCTTGATCTCAGGGCGTAGGTTCAAGCATCATGTTGGGCCTAGAGCTTATTTAACAAAGAGAAGAGGGGCGCCTGGGTGGTTCAGTCAGTTAAGTGTCCGACTTTGGCTCAGGTCATGATCTCACCGTTCGTGCGTTCAAGTCCCATGTCGGCCTCTGTGCTGACAGCTCAGAGCCTGGAGCCTGCTTCAGATTCTGTGTTTCCGCCCCTCTCCTGCTCATACTCTGTGTCTCCCTCTCTCAAAAATAAAGAAATGTGAAAAAAAGAAAAAAAAAAAGGGAACCCTAATGTAAACTGAGGACTCGGGGTGACAATGACGTGTCCATGTATACTCATCGATTGTAACAAACGTACCCCTCTGTTGGGGGGTGTTGATAACAGGGGATGTTATGCATGTGTGAGGACAGAGGGTACACGGGAAATCTCTGTCTCTTCTCAATTTTGCTACGCACCTAAAACTGCTCTAAAAGAGAAAGCCTAGTTAGAAACAAAAGTCGATTGGTCCAGAATTCAGACTTTTTGCTGGGATGGTTTGACCTTTACCACGTTCTCGTAGGTTATAAAGTCTGACGATAATTGTGTTTTGCATGTGGGAGAGACGAGAAGCAGCCAGTGAGTGGACCAGGGTGGAGTGCTACTTTGGGAATAAACTGTGTCTTTTGGTATTCACACCCTTGCATTTACACTTCCACGTCGATGCTGGCTTTAGCCACGTGACTGTCTTTGGCCAATGGGACATGAGCAGGTGTGATGCACGCAGATGCTTGATAAGTACATGCACATTGGGCTTCGTCCTCTTGTAATGCTCATGCTGGGCAAAGCCTATAAAACTGAATTATGTTGAGACCACAACGCAGTAACAGGTTCCATGGAACCTCTTGGAGGAGAACAGAGGACTCTGGCTGAGTGAGCTCCCAGCCAACAGCTCTGAGAGAGGCCATCTTAGAAGTAGATCCCCTGGTCCTAGTCAAACGGGATCACTGATTTAAAAGCCCAGCTGGTGCCATGAGGCGCAGAGATGAGCTTTCCCTCTAAGCCCTGCCCAAATTGCAGCACTGTGAGCAAATAAATAATTTTTGTCGTTTTTAAGTCACTGGGGTTTGGGTTATCTTGTTATATATCGATTGCTAACCAAAACCACAACCCACGGACATGCATATACATTTCTGGGGACTCTATTCTGTTCCTTTGATATGATTATCCTTATTTTTTTAATGTTTACTTATTTATTTTGAGAGACAGAGCATGAGCAGGGGAGGGGCAAAGAGAGAGGGCGAGAAAGAATCCCAAGCAGGCTCTGTGCTGACAGCCCACGCGGGGCTCAATCTCATGAACTGTGAGATCATGACCTGAGCCAAAATTGAATCAGACACTTAACCAACTGAAGCACCCAGGTGCCCCAGTATGATTATCCTTATATCACTCTGCCTTGTTTACAGTAATTTTGTAGTAAACTTTGAAGTCAAGGAGTATACATTTTTTTTTTAATTTTTAATGTTTATTTTGTTTTTGAGAGAAAAAGGGACAGAGAGCTAGTGGGGGAGGAGCAGAGAGAGAGGGAGACACAGAATCTGAAGCAGGCTCCAGGTTCTGAGCTGTCAGCACAGAGACTGACATGGGCCTCGAACCCACGAACCGTGAGATCATGACCTGAGTTGAATTCGGGCATGTAACTGACTGAGCCACCCAGTGGCCCATATAAATCCTTTTAATTTTGTTCTTTTTCAAGATTGTTTTGCTCTTCTAAGTCTTTTGCATTTCCATATCAATTTTAGAATCAACTTGTTAGTTTCTCCAAAATTATTCTGGATTTATTGCTGGGATTGCACTGAATCCTTAGATCAATTTGGGAAGATTTAACTATTTAGAAATATTGAGTCTTTCACTGATTTAAGTTTTCTATGATTTCATTTAGCAACGTTTTATAGTTTTCACATTCAGCTCTTATGTATCTGTGACCAAATTTATCCCTAACGATTTTATTTTGACACTATTGGAGGAATTGAATTTTTATTTTATTTTATTTTTTTAATGTTTTATTTATTTTTAAAAATTTATTTTGAGAGGGCGGAGGGACAGAGAGAGTGGGAGAACAGGAAACCCAAGCAGGCTCCACGCTCAGTGGAGAGCCCAACGCAGGGCTCAATCTCAAGAACAGCGAGATTATGACCTGAGCTGAAATCAAAAGTTGGACACTTAAACAACTGAGCCACCCAGGTGCCCCAAGGAATTGAATTTTTTCTTATTAAAATTTTTTAAAAGTTTATTTATTTATTTTGAGAGAGAGAGAGAGAGAAAGAGAGAAGGAGGGGAGACAGAGAAAGAGAATCCTCAGGAGGCTCCGAACCACCAGTGCAGAGCCCGATGCAGGGCTCGAACTCACCAACTGTGAGATCATGACCTGAGCCGAAGTCAGAGGCTTGTCTGGCACCCAGCCGCCACCCCCTCCCCCATACTTTAAATCCCTGTGACTTATTTTATAACTGGAAGGTTGTATTTCTTAATCTCTTTCACCTATTTCACCCATCCCCCATCCACCCTCCCCTCTGGCAACACCTGTTTATTCTCTGTATTTATGAGTCTGTTTTTTTGTTTGTTCATTTGTTTCATTTTGTTTTTCAGACTCTAATATAAGTGAAATCATACAGTATTTGTCTTTTTCTGTCTGACTTATTTCACTTAGCATAATACCCTCCAGGTCTGTCCATGTTGCAAATGGCAAAATTTCTTTTCTTTTTTTTTTTTATGGCTGGGTAATATTCCATTGTATATATATCACATCTTCTTTATCTGTTTATCTATTGATAGACACTTAGATTGCTTCCATATCTTGGCTATTGTAGTAATGCTGAAATGAACATCAGAGGGCATATATCTTGTTGAATTAGTGTTTTTATTTTCTTTGGGCAAATACCCAGAAGTGGAATTGTTGAGTCATAAAGTATTTCTATTTTTAATTTTGGGGGGAAACTTCATACTATTTTTTCTAGTGGCTGCATCAATTTACATTCCCATCAACAGTGCACAAGGGTTCCCCTTTCTCCACATCCTCTCCAACATTTGTTATTTCTTATATTTTTTTATTCTAGCCATTCCGACTGGTGTGAGATGATATCTCATTGTGGTTTTGATATGCATTTTTCTGGTAGTGAAGTTGAACATCTTCTCAAATGTTTGTTGGCCATCTGCATGACTTCTTTGGGAAAAAAATGTCTATTCTTTTAGTCCTCTGCTCATTTTTTAAATTGGATTATTTGGGGGCGCCTTGGTGGCTCAGTCGGTTAAGTGTCCCTCTTTGGCTCAGGTCACAACCTCATGGTTTGTGAGTTTGAGCTCCACATCGGGCTCTCTGCTGTTAGCACGGAGCCTGCTTCGGATCCTCTGTCCCCTTCTCTCTCTGCCCCTACCCTGCTTGCTCGCACACGCTCTGTCTCTATGGGGTGATTACGCGGTCAGGTTTAATTCTTTTGCATGTAACTGTCCAGTTCCCCCCAACATCATTTATTGAAGAGACATGGAAAGGATTTTGACAATGAAATCAATCTACTTAAGAGTTATAAAGAGAATCAGATTTTCTGACACATCTTTGGCAAGTTTTATATTTCAAGAAATTTGTTCATTTCATCTAACTTGCTGAATTTTCTCATCAAAATTGCTTATAATATTCCCTTATTTTTTTATAGCAGCTTTATTGAGATTTATTTCCATAGCATAGAATTCATCCACTTGAAAGGCCTGATTCATTGGTTTTTAGCATATTCACAAAGTTGTGTAACCAACACTATGAACAATTTTATTTTATTATTTAAAAAAATTTTTTAACGTTCATTTATTTTTGAGAGAGAGGGAGACACAGAGTGTGAGCGGGGGAGGGGTAGAGAAAGAGGGAGACAAAGAATCCGAAACAGGCTCCAGGCTCTGCGCTGTCAGCACAGAGACCAATGAGGGGCTGGAACCCACCAACCATGAAGTCATGACCTGAGCTGAAGTCAGACGCTTAACCGACTGAGCCACCCAGGCGCCCCCACTATGAACAACTTTAGAACACTCTCATTTCCCACTCCTCCAAAAATCCTGTATTCATTAGCTGTCACTCCTCTTTTCCCCTCTCTTCCTCTTCACCTGCCCCCAAACCTATGTAACCACTGATACACTTTCTGTCTCTATAGATTTGTTCATTTATGACATTTCATTTAAATAAAATCACACAATATGTGATCTTTTGTGGCTTATTTAGCATATTTGCTAAAGATTCATCACGTAGCACATGTCAGTATTTCCTTTCTTTTTATTGCTCAATAACAGTCCATTGTATGGATATATTTCCTTTTATTTATCCATTCATCAGTTGATGGATATTTGGGTTGTTTCTACCTTTTGGCCATTATGAACGATGTTTCTATGAACATTTACATAACAAACTTTTGCGTGGACATGTGTCTTAATTTCTCTTGGTTCTATGTCCTAGAGCAGAATTGTAAGGCCGTATGATTAACCTTTTGAGGACCTACCAGACTATCTTCCAAAACAGCCACATCATTTTACGTTTTACCAGCACTGCATGAGAGTTCCAATTTTTCCACATCCTCACAATACGTATTATAACGAGTCTTTTTAGTGTCCTTTTAATTGTAGCCTTTATAGTGGGTATAAAGTACTATCGCTGTGATTTTGAATGCATTTCCCATTGATATTGAGCATCTTTTCACATGCCTAATGGTCATTTGAGCATCTTCTTTGGAGATTTGGAGAAATTCAGATTCTTTGCCTATTAGAATTAGGTTGTCCTTTTATTATTGAGTTGTAAAAGTTCTTTACATATTTGAGATACAAGTCCCTTATCAAATATATAAATTGCAACTATTTTATCCTTTTCTGTGTCTTTTCCCTTTCTTGATGACATTCTTTGTTAAATGTTAAATGTTAATGTTAAATGTTAATGAGTTCAGTCTACCTGTTTTCTCTTTGGTCGTTTTTGCTTTTGGTGCCACATCTAAAAATCCATTGCTAAATCCAAGGTTAGGAAGATATACTCCTAGGTTTCCTTCTCCAATTTTATGGTTTTAGCTTTTACATTTAGGTCTCAGATCCATTTTGAGTTAATTTTTGCATATGGTGCGAGGTAGGGGTTTGATTTCTTTCTTTTGCATGTAAGTATCTGTTGAAAAGACTATTCTTTCCCATTGAATGGCCTTGGCACCCTTGTCAAAATCAATTGACTATAAATGTGAGGGTTTACTTCTGGACTCTCAGTTCTATTCTGTTGATCCATATGTCTCTCCTATGCCAGGACCACACTTCCTTGATTAGTTTGTAGTAAGTTGTGAAATTGGGAAGTGTTTGTCCTTCAACTTTGTTCTTCTTTTTCAAGATTATTTTGGCTCTTCTGCGTCCTTTGAATGTCCATATAAATTTTAGAGTCAGCTCATCAATTTCTGCAAAAAAGCTAGCTGGTATTCTGCTAGGGATTGCATTGAATCTGTTGATCAAGTTGGGGAAGATTGCTGTCTTAACAATATTGAGTTTTTTAACCCGAACAGTATTGAGTTTTTTAACTCAACAATATTGAGTTTTTCTATTTTTTTAGGGCTTCTTTTTTCCAAAAATGTTTTATAGTTTTCAGTATATAATGTTTTCACCTGCTTGATTAAATTTATTCTTGGCTATTTTATTTATTATTATTTTATTCTCTTTTATTCTTTTTTGGTGCTACTGTAAATGGAATTGTTTTCTTAATTTATTTTCTGATTGTATATTCCTAGTATGTAGAAATACAACTGTTTGTTTTTATTTTTTTTTAACGTTTATTCATGTTTTGAGAGACAGAGTGTGAGTGGGAGAGGAGCAGAGATGGAGACACAGAATCTGAAGCAGGTTCCAGGCTCTGAACTGACAGCACAGATCCCGACTGGGGGCTCGAACTCACAAACCATGAGATCATGACCTGAGCTGAAGTCAGATGCTTAACCAACTGAGCCACCCAGGCGCCCTACAACTGTTTCTTGTTTTTTATTTTATTATTTTTTTTTAAATTTTTTCTTTAACGTTTATTTATTTTTGAGACAGCGAGAGACAGAGCATGAATGGGGGAGGGTCAGAGAGAGGGAGACACAGAATCTGAAACAGGCTTCAGGCTCTGAGCTGTCAGCACAGAGCCCGACGCGGGGCTTGAACTCACGGACCGTGAGATCATGACCTGAGCCGAAGTTGGCCGCCCAACCGACTGAGCCACCCAGGCGCCCCATGTTTTTTATTTTATTTTTAAAGTAGGCTCCGCACCCAGCATGAAACCCAACATGGAGCTTGAACGCACAACACTGAGATCAAGACCTCAAGACCTGAGCTGAGGGGTGCGTGGGTGGCTCAGATCATAATCTCATGGTTCGTGAATTTGAGCCCCACATTGGGGGGAACCCCACTTCGGGTTCTCTGTCTCTCTCTCTGCCCCTCCCCTGCTCATGCACTCTCTCCCTCTCTCAAAAATAATAAAAACATTAAAAAAAAAGACATGAGCTGAGATCAGAGTTGGACACTTAACTGACTGAGCTACCCAGGTGCCCCTACAACTGTTGTGTTTTTTTTAAGTCTATTTTATTTTCAGAGAGAGAGAGAGAGAGAGAGAGAGAGAGAGGCAGAGAGAGAACCCTAAGCAGGCTCTGCACTATCAGAGTGGAGCCTGATGCAGAAGCCAAACCCACAAACTGTGAGATCATGACCTGAGCTGAAACTCAGTCAGACGCTTAACCTACTGAGCCACCAGCCACCCCCCTACAACCATTTTTTTATGTTGTTCTCTATCCTACAACCTTGCTGAACTCATTTATTAGCCCTAGTGTATGTGTGTGTGTGTGTGTGTGTGTGTGTGTGTGTGTGTGTGTGTGTGTTATTTAGGATTTTCTATAAATAATATCATGTATTCAGCAAATAGAGATAGTTTTATTTCTTCCTTTCCAATCTGGATGCCTTTTATTTCTTTTTCTTGCCTAACTATCCTGGCTAGAACCTCCAGTAAAATGTTGAGTAAAAGTAATGCGAATAGACATCATTGTCTTGTTCCTGACCTTAGGGAGAAAGCGTTCAGTCTTTCACTATTAAGTGAAAAAAATTTTTTAACGTTCATTTATTTTTGAGAGAGAGGGAGACACAGAGTGTGAGTGGGGGAGGGGTAGAGAAAGAGGGAGACACAGAATCCAAAGCAGGCTCCAGGCTCTGCTCTGTCAGCACAGAGACCAATGAGGGGCTGGAACCCACCAACCACGAGTTATTTGTGGGTTATTTGTAGATGCCCTTTATTGGGGTGAGTACTATATGCCTACTGCTGAATTTTGTCAAATGCTTTTTATGCACCTACTGAGGTGATTATATGTTTTTTCCCCCTTTATTCTATTCTCTTCTATTCTATTGATATTGATTGGCTTTTGTATATTAAACCAACCTTGGATTCTTGGGATAAATCCCACTTGGTCATGGTGTGTAATAACTGTTATATGCTGCTAGATTCAGTTTGCTACTATTTGGCTGAGAATTTTTGTGGCTATATTTATAAGAGATATTGGTATGTAGTTTTCATGTGATGTTTTTATCTGGCTTTGGCATCAGAGGAATGCTGATCTCATAGAATGACTTGGAAAACATTCCCCCCTCTTCTATTTTTTGGAAGAGTTTGTCTGTGAAGAGTTAGATGTTAGTTTTCTTTGAATGTTTGGCAGAATTCACCAGAGAAGCCATCTGAGCCTGGACTTGTCTTTGGGTGTGGGTTTTTTAAAATTATTATTATGAATTCAATCTCTTTACTTATTATATGTCTATTAAGAGTTTTGAGTTACTCTTGAGTCAATTTTGATAGTTTGTGCCCTACTAGGAATCTATTCCATCCTAGTTATCTGTTTTGTTGGTATATACAGTTATTTATAGTATTCCCTCATGATCCTTTGTATTTCTATAAGGATGGTAGTAGTGTCTCCTCTTTCATTCCCAATTTTACTGATCCTTTTTTTCCGGGCCAGTCTTGCTAAAAGTTGGTTAGTTTTGTTGATATTTTCAAAGAACCAACTTTGGGTTTCATCAATTTTTTTTCTATTCTCTTTTTTGTTACGTATAGGCATGTACAGATATACATGCCCCTGGAAATACTGCTGCATCCCATCGTGTATTGGGTCTTCATTTTTGTTAATCTCGGAATGTTTTCTAATGTTCCTTGTGATTTCTTCTCTGATCTACTGGTTGTTTCTCTTATCTTGTTAATGTCTATAGAATCTGTAGTGACAATCCTCTTTTTTTTCTTTATCCATCTAGCTAGGATCTTATCAATTTTGTTAATCTTTCAAGCAATCAACTTTTGGCTTTGTTAATTTGCTCTGTGTTGTTACTCATTTGATTGATTTTTGCTCTTATTTTTTATTATTTCCCTCTTTTTGCTTACTTTGGGTTGACCTTGGTGGTTTTTTTTTAAATTTATTTTGTTTCATTTTAAGTAGGCTCCACACCCAATTGAACTCACAACCCTGAGATCAAGAGTCACATGTTCTACCAAGTGAGCCAGCCAGGTGCCCCTGATCTTGGTGTTCTTTATCTAGTTTCTAAAGATGAAGACTTAAAAAATAAATAAAAATAAAAATAAATAAAGATGAAGACTTGGGTCACTGATTTAGAACTTTCTCTTTTCATTCTCTTTCTTAATAATATAAGCATTAAGCACTGTAAATATCCAACTAGCACTGCTTTAACTGCATCCCACAACTTTTCATATGTTGCATTTTCATTATTATTTAATTAAAAAGCTTTTATAATTTCCTTTGATCCATGAATTATTTAGGAATGTTTGGTTTAATTTTTAAATATGTTTTCCTAGGTACATTATTGTTATGAGTTTTAACTTAATTCCATTATAGTTAGAAAACACATTCTTTAACATTTCAATTCTTACAATGTATTGAACCACTGGCCAAGCATATAGTGTATCTCAGTGGCCATATTATGTGTGTTTGGGGGGAAAATGTGTATTCTGCATTTATTGGATGCAGTGTTCTGTGTCAGTTAAGTCATGGTGCTTCAGGTCTTCTATGTACATGCTGATTTTGATCTACTTGCTCTATCAATTACTGGGAAGGCTGTGTTATTAGAATCTCAAACTATGATTGTGGACCTGTTTCTCTCTTTAATTATGGCAAAATTACCTTTATGTATTTTTAACTCATAATTATGTATACACACACAGTTGTACTGTCTTCCTGGTGAGTTACTGTGAAATGTCTATCCTTCTATTTACATAGTACATCTTTTCCCATCAATTTATTTTCATCCTATCTGTGTCTTTATATTTAAAATGCAATTTTGGGGGGCACCTGGGTGGCTCAGTCGGTTGAGCATCCGACTTCGGCTCAGGTCATGATCTCACAGTTCGTGAGTTCGAGCTCTGCGTCGGGCTCTGTGCTGCCAGCTCGGAGCCTGAAGCCTGCTTCAGATTCTGTGTCTCCCTCTCTCTCTGCTCCTCCTCCACTCATGCTCTTTCTCTCTCTCTCCTTCAAAAATAAATTTAAAAAACATTAAAAATTAAAAAAAATAATAAAATGCAATTTTTGTAGACAGCAGGTAGTGGATCTTGCTCTTTTATCCAGTTGGACAATCTCTTTTAACTGGAGTGTTTAGTCCTGTGCAGAAAAGAGTTAATGTAGCATAGCTGAAACTTAGCCTTAGAAAGTCTTGCTTGCAAGTTTGGCCTTCTTTTTTTTAAGTGTATTTATTTATTTATATTGAGAGAGAGAGAGAGAGAGAGAGAGAGAGAGAGAGCAGGGGAGGGACAGAGAGAGAGAGAGAGAGAGAGAGAGAGAGGATGAGCAGGGGAGGGACAGAGAGAGAGAGAGAGAGAGAGGATGAGCAGGGGAGGGACAGAGAGAGAGAGAGAAAGAGAGAGAGAGAGAATCACAAGCAGTCCCCATGCTGTCAACACAGTCTGACGCAGGGCTCCAACCCATGAATCGTGCACCAAAACCAAGAGTCAGATGTTTAGTCGACTGAGCCACCCAGGCATCCTGCAAATTTGGCTTTTGGTTGGCTTCTGGGAATTTGGCTCTTGGAATATTCCTAGTCAATAGTTAACTAATAAAAATGATTCACTGTACCCTGAGCATCTGTTTTCCTTTAGGGAGTCTGAAATTTAAAAAAAAATTTTTTTAATGTTTATTTATTTTTGACAGAGAGAGAGAGACAAAGCATGAGCAGGGGGAGGGGCAGAGAGAGAGGGAGACACAGAACCCGAAGCAGGCTCCAGGCTGTCAGCACAGAGCCTGACGCAGGGCTCGAACTCACAGACCGTGAGATCATGACCAGAGGCGAAGTCAGAAGCTCAACCGACCGAGCCACCCAGGCGCCCCTAGGGAGTCTGAAATTTTGACAGAGGTCAGACAGAGGCCAGCCTGGCCAGCCCCTAATAAAAATCTCGAGTACTGAGTCTCTAATGGGTTTCTGTGTGCAGGAACACACATGTGTTGCTGCATTTTCATGGCTTATGGAAAAGTGTGCTCTATGTGATCTCTCATGGGAGGGAGCCAGAAGAAGGATGCCTGCGTATGGATTCCTCCAGACCCCACCTGAGTCTTTTTTCCTTATAATCCCAGCTGTGCATCCTTAATACATCAGTGCAACCACACAACTGCATGCTGAGTCTTGAGTTCTTCTAGTAAGTCTTGGAATGTAAAGCTGGTGTTGGAGGCCCAACACAGGTCCGTTTACATTTAATGTAATGATTTAGGGTTGAAGTCTACCATTTTATTTGGCTTGTGCTCATTCTACCCTTTGTTTTTGTTTTTGTTTTATGTTCCTCTGTTCCTACTTTCCTATCTTCTTTGGGGTTCGTTGCATATTTATTTTAGAATTTCTTTTTCATTTATCTGTTGGCTTTTTTTGCAATATCTCTTTGCATGACCTTGATGGTTAAAGAATACAATATGCATCATTAACTTTTCACAGTCTACTTTTCACAGTCTAGAGCTAATATTGTACCATTTGACAGAAATTCTAAGAACTTTGCAACCACGTAGATCCATTTCTTCTCATCCTTCATGTAGTTATCATATGTCTTGCACCCACATATGTAATAAACCCCACAATAAAATGTTTTTACTTTTGCTATAAAGAGTCTATGTATTTTATATGAATTAAAAGAAAAAAGATTGCTTTTTGGTTTTGCCCACATATTTATCATTTCTGGTATTCTTCATTCCTTTCTAAGGATCCAGGTCTATGGTCCAGCCAAATTAGCACTTACCAGTCTTCATACCTGAATGGGGAGCTCCCAACTCACACCCACTAACTCAGCTAAGTTCTTGACATCGCTTTCAGGTTGGCACACAGGGTGGGGATCACTCTACCCATCTTACAGGTAGGAAAACTGAGGCTTAGAGAGAGTCTGTACCTTGCCCACTGAGCTAGTAAGTTAGAGCTGGAATTTGAATCTAGGTCTATCAACTCTCGATCCAGTGTCTTCCCTTGTTTCTCAAAGATTGCGAAGTCATCCGAACTACCATCGTATCAGTGGCTACTCCTCTTGGAGTCATTATATTCTGGCAGACTGTGTACATAAAGAGATCATTCCTTGTAAGGAGACATTCTTTAGGAGTATTGTCCATAGTGGCAGACACCAGGGAGAGGATGAACAAAATTGGCTTTCTCATGTGCCTTGTCTCCCTGCAAGGCACCTGAAGACAGAGATGGTTCACAGACACAGCGTGAGGGTTGGTGTTGAGCTAATGTGCAGGAGCCTTTCCCCAGGAATCTTGGGTGGACGAGGCATCACTCTCATCCCATTGCTCACTTCTGCTCAAGGCTTTGCAGTTTGCAAAGTGCTTTTGTGACTCTCTCATGAGTGCATGGAGGAAGAGCCTGTAGTCCAATTTCACATCCCCCCTACAGGGCAGAATCAGGGCGCTGGCTCCAGCTCTCCAGGGTAGAGAGCTTCCCTGCCACACACTGTCTCTTGGAACCCAGAGAGCAAGATTCCCAACTATTCCAACGGACCCCATGAGTCTTGGGAGTCAAGTACGTGAGAAGCATATGTCTGACTCCAGACCCAGAACTTCAATAGCCTTGGGCAGCCCAGAGAAGGACCTAGGGTTCTGTGACTTTAGCCTCAGGTTTTTCTGTATTAGGGAAGAAATCCAGCTGGGTCAGTCGTCAGGAGGAATGGTCTTTCAGTTCTTCATTTAGTGAGCTCTTCAGCTACCAGATACCGTGGATCAGCAGAATCTGATCCTTCCCTGGCTTCTGTATAAGAGCTATTTCTATCAGGAGAAGGATGGGGCCTAACCTCAGGCAAGACAGGAAAACTGGGTGGTTAGGGCTTTCTGTCTCCATCTGCTCTGGGACTCGTTGCCTTCTTGGCCTCAGCTGTGGCCCACCTGAAGTATCCTTGGGCACATACTCAGAGGACTTTCCTCCTCCTGCACCCACTTGGATTTCAGTGAGCTTCAGGTTAGTAAATATCTTCCAACCTCCCTTTCCACACCACTTTCTCCCTCCTTGCATCTCCCAGAACTTAAGAACCCTCTTAGAGGGCTTCTCCTGGGCCCCACCCACTGGTACACAAAGCAGGCTCATGTCTACTTGGGAGAGCATCTCTTCCCAGCTCCGGTTTCAGTGACGTCAGGTTGAAAGCTTGAAATCAGCCGTGTTAGGGGTGTTGCACCATAGGAGTCAGCAAATGCTACAAATCAGAGTTCCCCCCACAGGGCCAGTTGTTAAACATTTACCAGCACATCACTGGCCCCACCTTACCTGTCCGTCAACCAAGATCTGCCACGGTGTTTGCTGAGAATCACTGGTGTTGGTATCAGCCACTTCCCTGTGGAGTTCTTGAGCCTTCCTCTCCAATAGGTCAGCCTGGGCCCAGGGGGCAGGCCAGCCAGGTGGTGGCAGGCAGAAATCAAGCCAGCATTCCCTGAATTAGCAAGAACAAGGGGATATGGGCAGAACATGGATAAGTTTCTGCTACAGACTGAAACACACACACACACACACACACATTTGAGAGACAGAGAGAGAGAGAGAGTCGGGGGGATGGGCATGGCATCCTTAAGCATGCTCCATGCTGCCAGCACAGAGCCCAATGTGGTGCTTGATCCTACAAACCTTGAGGTCATGACCTGAGCCGAAATCAAGAGTTCAACACTTAACCGACTGAGCCACCCACGCACCCACACCTGGTTAACTTTAATACTTTTGGGTTTATTTCAATGTGTATTGGGGGAAATAGAGCCAGTATACTAAACCTATAATTTCATGGATTTTTTTTTTAATTTTTTTTTAACGTTTATTTATTTTTGAGACAGAGAGAGACAAAGCATGAACGGGGGAGGGTCAGAGAGAGGGAGACACAGAATCTGAAACAGGCTCCAGGCTCTGAGCTGTCAGCACAGAGCCCGACGCGGGGCTCGAACTCACGGACCGCGAGATCATGGCCTGAGCCGAAGTCGGATGCTTAACCAACTGAGCCACCCAGGCGCCCCTTCATGGATATTTTTGAATGAAGTCAATTTTTTAAAGCCATTAAGTATATGACAGATTAAGTGGTGGACAGAGATGGTAAAAATTATGGAGATGAGAGAATGGATGAAGTTGGTTTTTGGTGATGAGAAACTAGCGAAGCGTCTTAGGCAGGGGAGTGACCAGGGTTGGTTTGCATCTTAGGGTGGGGCTTTCTTGCATCCATGCGCAGAATAGCTTGGAGGAAGGCAAGCTGGTAGGTAGCAGAATGGGTCTGAGGAGCAATGGAGAAGTCCAGGAGTTGTTAAATGGGTAGAATCAAGAACAGCAGAGACATTATCAGATACAGGGAGGGAGGACAACAGTGCCTTCTTTGGACAGTGAGGAATGATACACCAGTTGCATCTGGGGCAGGACAGATGAGATGCCATGTGCTATCCCAGCCCCTGCCCCCTACCTCCCAATCTCACGTCTTCCTAGCATCTTCCAGAACTCAGCATATTCCACTGCTCATCCGGTTTCTCTCTGCCCATGCTCTTCCCCTTAAGCCTGGAATGCTCTTGACCCCTTGTCCCTCTGGAGCTCCTGCTCGTCCTCCTCCGAAGCTTCCCTGATCCCCAGCACAGAGCTGCATCTTCCCAGAGCCCTTTGCAGTCAGGTGCCTCTCACTGGCAATGACTTCCCCTTGTTAACATTTATTGCAGGTGAGGTACCATGCCAGGAACATTATGTGCAGTGGTTCACTCTGTCTCCCCACAGTACCCTGGGAAGCAGAAGGTTTTATCTCCACTTCACAGATGACAAAACAGAGGCTAGAAAAGCCAGGATCTGAGCCCAGGCCTAATTGCCTCTACAGCCCACACTCTTAACCTCTCTGCTCCCTATGCCTTCTCACACTATACTGTGATTATGTGTTTATGTATTTCTCTTTCAGTGGACTCTGAGTTCTAATGGCATTGAGTCTAAAATGAGTCTTTCCCTCCATCCCAGAGCCCCAGAGCTGGATGGAGCTTCTTTATCTGAAGCCTGAATTTCCTACTCGGAGCTCTGCCAAAAGATGCTTGCACGACCCCCCCCCCCCCCCCCCCCCGCCTTGGTGGGAACCTCATTATCATCCAAGGCAGTCAGATCTGTTTCTGGATGGCTTTGCCCACCACAAGATGTCTTCCTCCTTTGAGCTTTACCGCTTAACTCTGCTTCTGTTTCCCTTAACCTCCAAAGTATAGGAGGCAGCAATGACACTGAGACATACAAGGGGATCCCTGAGGCCCCTTGCTGTTCCAGTGCACTATGCAGACTGGGCCAGCTGGTTAGCAGCGTTCTCGGGTTTAGCTGCTATCTGTCCCCTCCGGTTCCTATTAAGTTGAGCTCTTTCAAGCCTTACCATGAGGAGACGAAAGGGCAAGTTGCTCCATAGCTGCCACCCATCTCCCCTCAGGGACACACTCCTTCCAGGACCAGGCTCGGGGTGGGGGAGAAGTCGGTTTTAACAGTGGACTCACTGCTCTCCTGGTGGGGACGTCCCCCCACCCCTGCATCTGCACCTGTCGATGTCTGTGTATTGCCACGAAGCCAACTTCTCAAAAGTCCTTGTGGAAACTTGGGCTCCTGAATTTCCAAGACAATTGAAGGTAACATGGTAAAGGCACCTGCATGGCTTGGTTTGTTAAGCGTTCAACTCTTGATTTCAGCTCAGGCCATGATCTCAAGGTTCATGAGATCGAGCCCCGTGTCAGGATCTGAGCTAGGCACGGAGCCTGCTCAAGATTCTCTCCCCTCTCTTCCTCTACCTCCCTCCCCCTCTCACACACTCTCCCTCTCTTTCAAATTAAAAAAAAAAAAAAAGGTAAGATGTGCAGGCGGCTCCTCTCCTTGCCCGGGGATCAGGGGGGGCACTCTCCCCTTCTCCCACCCACTCTCCCTGCCACCCCAGATCTACTAAATGAGAGGAAATGCTTCTGCACTTGGTGCTGAGGCTGTCCCTTTGTTATCTCCAGGTAAGTGGTTCCCAGGAACACACTGTTTCCAGTGGGACTGTGTGTGTGTGTGTGTGTGTGTGTGTGTGTGTGCGTTTGGTGGGGAGGGGGGGAGGGGAACACAGGTAGCAACAACACCCCCAGCCTGCTTTCCTGAATCCCCTGTGCTCCCCACCCCTGTGCCCATCTGACCACCTGGCACCCTCCTGTCACTTCCCATTGCTTCAAACCCCCGACACTCTGTCCATCTTCAGCCACCTTCGGTTAGGAGGTTGGGACAGAAATCCAGGAGGGAGCTGACGGAGCCTGAGGAAACGGGGTGGCAGTGAGGGTCAACTGAGGAAGAGGACTCTGCCTGTCGGAATTGGCACTGGGCAGCAGCCTGGGTCCGCCTGGCACCGTGGCAAGGGTACAGGTTCTTTATTAGGAAGGCGTAGGACCAGCTGGGCTGCATTATGGCTTCGGGCTCTTGAGCAAAGTCACGCAGCCTCTCTGAGGCTCCGCTTCTTCCCTACAGAATGGAGACCATAAGAGAGTCAGGTGAGAGTTCGAAGGAGCCAAGTGGGTCTTTAAGGAAATAGCCTAAGGGATGCAGGTCTAGTCTGGCGGTGACTTGCCAAGTCCTAGAGTGCAGGCCTGGGATAGAGTCCCTCGCTGAGGCTCAGGACCCCTCACCGTCCTGGCAGGTGCGCCCTCATATTCCCATTTTACTGCAAATGGGCCAGGCTTCCAAGATGTTCAACGCCTTGCCCGGGGCCACCAAGAGAGTAAGTAGGAGCAGGGAACAAACCCAGGAAAGTCTGCTTGTAGGGGGTGCACCATTTTCATGGCATTCTACTGTCCATGCCTGGGGATTGAGCCGGGTGGGGGCATCTGACCGTGCAGTCTCTCTGGGCCTGCTACATCCTCAAAGGCTCTACTAGGACCACCACAACTCTGAACCCCACAGCCCCAAATAGCTTCCACACAGACCTGCTTTCCCTGATGGATTCTACTCTTCCTTGAATGGCCCCATCCCCACCATGCACCCGAGTTTGAAGCCTGAATGGTATCCTGGCCGCTCCTGCTCCTTCCTCAATCACCAAAGCACCAAATCTTGTCAAATCCGCTTTCTGAGTAGTTCTCAAAAACATCCCCTTCTTTCCACCCCTCACTGCCTCCTACTGTCCCCGCCCCCTGCATCCCTCCCATAGCCTACCTGCAGCCAGAGTGGTCTCTGTAAAACTCTATAGACTTGGACCAAGTCACCTCTCTTCTTTGACCTTGTACCTGTGGCCTCCAGGGTCTGGAACACACCTCTCAGGTCTCCACAGCTGCCCTCCCAGGCCTTCCCACCTCAATCAGCCTTACTCAGCTCAGGAGGTACGTCTTCCAGAACGTGTTCTCTGTCCTCATCCACTCTTCAGTGTGGCCAGGTGTACTTCCTCCCCCTCTAATTGTGATTGCTTTTGTCTCTCACAGCCCCGGGTGAGGACCCCGAGGGCAATACACCCTCAGGTGCTTCTGGTGAACAAGAAGCTGGCACACATGAGTGTTCAATGAGTGGATGGATGGTTGGATGACTGGTTTCAGTTTTATTAGTGGGTGTGTGTGAGGGACTTGTTATCCCTGCCAAGAGACATATTTGCATTTTAACAAAGGAGGCATTATTCAGAGGGTAGCTCCATGGTCCATATCATGAAGAGGGAGAAATTTTCTCCACCCCTCAAAGCACATCCTGAAATAGCTGTCACCCAGGCCCAGGTCTTAAGAAAAACACAACCCCAATAGTGTGGGACATACATTCCTAGTCATTTTTCTTCATCATTAAAGTCCATTCAAGAGACAGCAGAGCCAGAATGCCTTGAAATCCAATTTTAGGGGCCCAGAAAGGCCCGCTGACCCCAAATATTTATTCGCTTCTGTGCTGTCCAAGGAAGGGGCTCAATTTGTCAGCTTGTCTATTTCCCACGGATGGTGAAGATTTGTAGGTGTGCCGTGCTTCGAAGTTTACCCAAAGCTCTCACATCCATAATTTCTTTGGATTCTCAGGACCACATGAGTCTACACCCCACCCCACCCCATTTCAGAGGTGAGGAAATCCAAGCTTGGGAGAAGTGAATGATTTGCCCAAGTTCATGTTGCTGTTTTTTTAGCAGGTCCGGGACTAGAATGTTCCAACATACCATAGCTGTTCCTCTCCTTGACCCTCAGTCCAGTTTCAAACCTTATTAGGAAGACTCGAATTTGTTTTTATTCGCTTGTTTTAATGTCCTCCCGGCGAGTTACTGATTTTCTGTTCGTAATTAGCTAGAATGTGTGGGGAGACACAATGAGACAATGGACATACCCCATTTCCCATCACACTGTCACCTTAGAGCTTTAGTGTCCATGAGTGATTTTCTAGTTCTAGCATTTTCTCTGTTTATTAGTTGGCATCCCACTGCAAGGTAGAGCTTTGTCTCCTCCCCCTGTGTTAATCTTCGAGGGCTGCTGTGATGAAGTACCACCAACTTGGGGCAGGGCAGGGACCTTAAACAACAGGAATGCATGGTCTCAAAGTCTGGAGCCTGGAAGTCCCAGGTCAAGGTGTCCATAGGGATGGTTCCCATTCAGGGCTGTGAGGGAAGGCTCTGCTCCAGGCCTCTCTCCTTGGTTTGTGAATGGTCACCTTCTCCCCGTGTGTCTTCATAAGGTCTTCCCTCTATGCATGTCTATAACTGGGTCCAAATTTCCCTTTTTTAGTAAGATACCCATCATCATGGGTTAGGGTCCACCCTCATGACCCCATTTTAACTTGGTTATCTCTACAAAGACCCTGTCTCCAAATAAGATCACATTTGGGGTGCCTGGGTGGCTCAGTTAGTTAAGCGTCTGACTTCAGCTCAGGTCATGATCTCATGGTTTGTGGGTTCATGCCCTGCATGGGGCGCTGTGCTGACAGCTCAGAGCCTGGAGCCTGCTTCGGATTCTGTGTCTCCCTCTTTCTCTGCCCCTCCCCTGCTCATGCTCTGTCTCTGTCTCTCTCAAAAATAAAACATAAACAAATAAGATCACATTCTAGAATGTGGTTATGACTCCCAATATACATGCTTTTTGGTGGAGATGGGGACTCAATTCAACCCAAAACATATTTATGGATTCTTTTTCATGTTTCTCAGTCCATCATTATCACTATTACTGGTCAAATTGTCCAAGATTTGGCCTGTGTGAGCTCCTACAACCTGCCTTCCATGTCCTTTTGACGTATTCCCATGGTTCTTTGAGCACTTTACTACTTTCTGGCCCAAAAAGATGTTCCAGGCCCTACCTTCTCTGCTCCAGGACTAGATTCAGCTGTTTTTCCAAGAAGTAATGTTTTTACTAGGTATGTTCGTCGCCACTGGTATGTCATCGTTTCTAAATGTTTGCTTACGTATACTCACTGATACCTCTGCTTTCATTCCAACAGCCTTCCTTCCCCCCCTCCATGTTCAATGGGCTTCTCCAGTAGGGAGAAGCCTGGCTCCCATTGTCTTCATTTGCAGAGGCCTCGAATCCAAGAAGCCTCTTATAGTTAAACTGTTGTCAGTCACTTATCTGTGGAGTGAATGCTTTTTTTTAAATTTTTTTTAAATGTTTATTTATTTTTGAGAAAGACAGAGACAGAGACTGAGCGTGAGTGGGGGAGGGGCAGAGAGAGAGAGGGAGACACAGAATCCGAAGCAGGCTCCAGGCTCTGCGCTGTCAGCACAGAGCCTGATGCGGGGCTCGAACTCACTAACTGCAGGATCATGACCTCAGCTGAAGTTGGATGCTTAACCGACGGAGCCACCCAAGGCACCCCTGGAGCAAATACCTTTTTATTGCCTTTCTATAAAATAGTAGTTTCTATAACAAGGGATGAAGGCAGTAAGGAGGTGCTGGGCCCTGAGGAGGGTTATCAGGGAAGAAAAAGAAGAGAGTCAGGGGGATCTGAAACCTCCACTCTATGAAGATGGCCATGAAACCGATCAAAAGAAGACTCCTTTTCTGCCTGCTTGCCAGAAAGTATGTGCAGGGTCAAGGAAGGACCAGGGAAAAACCCACTGCTCCCACCCACCCCTACCCTCCTATGTTCAGTTTGATAAGTCAGACTTTTGGATCAAATTCAGCCACGGGAGAGAGGATTTGAGAATGGGTGCGACCTCAATAAACTCATGCAGGCCACACCATTTGGGCAAATATTTTGAAACTTCCCTCACCTTCTGCGTGCTCTTTTTTTTTTTTTTTTTTTTTCTTTAGCTTTTCATTGAGATAAAATCCACATAACACAAAATTCATCATATTAATGCCTTTAAAGTGTACAGTTGAGTAGCATATCCATAGTTGGTACAACCTTCACCACTATTTAATTCTAGAACTTTTTTTTTAATGTTTATTTATTTTTGAGAGAGAGAGAGAAAGAGAGAGAGAGAGAGAACAGGCAGGGGAGAGGTAGAGAGAGGAGAGAGTGAATCCCAAGCAGGGTCTGCCCTACCAAGAGCAGAGCCCAAACTCACAAACCTGTGAGATCATGACCTGAGCTGAAATCAAGAGTCAGTTGCTTAACCGACTGAGCCTCCTAGGTGCCCCAATTCCAGAACATTTCTGTCACCCGAAAGAAGAAATCCCATCCCTCTCGACTCCCTCTTTCTCCCAGCCCCTGACAGCCACTAATCTACTTTAAGTCTCTGTGGATTTGTCCATTCTAAACAAATGGGATCTTCTTCTAAATGGGATCATACACTATATGACGTTTGGGGTCTGACTTCTGTCACAATAAATGTATCGGTACTTTCTTTTTACAGCTAAATAAAATTCCACCATATAGATATATCATCATTGTTTATAAATTCACCATCTGATGAGCATTAGCTGGTTTCCATTTTTTGACTAATGTGAATAATATTGCTGTGGACATTCACTGGCAGAACATGAGCATGTTTTCTCTTCTCTAGAGTCTAGAGTATGTACCTTGGAGTTGAACTATTGCACCATGCTGTAACCCCATGTTTGACTTTTTGAGGAACTGCCAAACTTTTTCACAGTGGTTACACAATCTTACATTCCCAGGAACAAGGTATGAGAGTTTCCATTTCTTCCCCTGCCAATGCTTATTTTCTTTTTTTTTTTTCCATAGCCATCGATCCAAAGTGGTATCTCATTGTGGTTTTGATTTGTATGTCCCCAATGACTAATGATTTGAGTATCTCTTTGTGTGTTTATTGGCCATGCGTATGTCTTCTTTGGAAAAATGTCTTGTCAGATTCTTCATTTATTAAAAAAATTTTTTTTGTCTTTATTATGGAGCTGTAAGAGCTTTCTGAAGAATCTATCTGGATACTGGAATTACCCAATGATTTCCAAATATTTCCCCCATTATGTGAGTTGACTTTTCATCTTTTAGATGGTATCCTTGGATTTGCAAAGTTTTTAAAAATTTTTTAAAAATTTTTATTTATTTTTGAGAGAGAGATAGAGTGCAAGTAGGAGAGGGGCAGAGAGAGAGGGAGACACAGAATCTGAAACAGGCTCCAGGCCCTGAGCTGTCAGCGCAGAGCCTGACATGGGGCTCGAACTCACAAATCGCAAGATCATGACCTGAGCTGAAGTCAGACGCTCAACTGACTGAGCCATTCAAGCACCCCTGATTTGCAGTTTTTAATTTTAGTGAAGTCCAATGATTTTTTTTCTGTGCTTGCTTGTGCCCTTGGTGTTGCATCAAAGAAACTATTACTTAATTCAAATCCATGAAGATTTACACCTATGTTTCCTTCTAAGAATTCAATAGTTTTAACTCAACTTTATGTTGAGTTAATTTTCATATATGGTGTGAGGTAGGGGGTCCAACTTCGTTCTTTTGCATGTGGATATCCAGTTGTCCCAGCACCATTTGTTGAAAAGACTATCCTTTCCCATGAATGGCCTTGGTACCCCTGTCAAAAATCAATTGACTGGAGGCACCTGAGTGACTCAGTGGGTTAAGTGACCAACTTCTGCTCAAGTCATGACCTCATGGCTCCTGGAAGTAATTTCTTGTCCAAGCTAGCAGCCCACTTCTAGTTCTTTCTCACTGGGATGTGTCTTAGAGTGTCCCCTCACCCCCTTGGCTCATGTCCATTGGCCCCCATCACGCAGCTTTGGGTTTGGTGCGACATCATTGCCCTTGGGGTGGCTCACGTAGGAGAGGCAACCAGGACAGCCACCCTCACTGCCATTCTGCAAGGGTGGGACCACTGCTCCCTGCTCCCTGCCAGGCACGGCTCCATTTTCCTCACCTGCTCCTCCCCTCCCAGGTGCCCACCTGGCCTCCAACCTCTTCCTCCCTCCTCTCCGGCGCCTGTCGCCTAGGTGCACGTGGGATGGGAGAGGCCCTCAGGGGGCATCTTGGCCCCGTCTCTCAGGCTTCAGCTATTCCTGGGTCATTGTCACAATTTTTGTCACATGTGCATGCTATTTGTCCTGTTACCTACTTTATTTATATATTTATTTATTTATTTCTCATATATATATCTTTTGCTTTGTATCACGTGGTAATGTGGCTGCCACACTTGGGGAAACACAGCTCTGACCACCTGCCACCTCTCAGATGGAGAAGCCACAGGAGGTGAGGGAGGGGCAGGGTCTGAGCTGGAGCTCAGCTGGGGTCGGGACATTTCACAGGGCCCCTCTTCCTTCCCTTTCCTGTCCACCTCCTTTCCTCAAGTCTACTGGGTCTGTACATGCTGTCTTGCCCTCCTCTTTCCCTCCCCTCCCCCTTTCCCTCTTCCCTCCTTCCTTCCCCTTATCCCCCTTCCTCCCCCTTTCTATTTGTGTCCTCCCTTTCTATTGCAGAATAGAAGCTCCTTCTTTTGCTCTAACTTTAAATTTTTTTTTAAACTTTTTTTTTAACGTTTATTAATTTTTTTGAGACAGAGAGAGACAGAGCATGAACGCGGGAGGGTCAGAGAGAGAGGGAGACACAGAATCGGAAACAGGCTCCGGGCTCTGAGCTGTCAGCACAGAGCCCGACGCGGGGCTCGAACTCACGGACCGCGAGATCGTGACCTGAGCCGAAGTCAGACGCTTAACCGACAGAGCCACCCAGGCGCCCCTAACTTTAAATTTAACGATCACTCTGTCTGTTGGACTCCACCCCTTCAAGCTGGAAGGGTGCATGTTCCCATTTTGGGAGCCAGGATAGGTGGTTCTGTGATGTTGTCTAGTTAGTTACCCTTTGTAGATTTCCATTTTGCCCTTGTAAAATGGGGTTGGTGATCCCTGCCTTGCCTACTTCCCCAGTCAGAGCATCAAGATTTGGCGTTTTCTTTTTTTTTTTTTTTTTAAGAGCCTTGGAAAAGCCTCTGAAGGATGTTCCCAATCAGGGCGAAGCACCCTACCCCAAACCCTCTCACCCAATGACCCTGCCATACAGACTCACTTGGGTTGCAACACACAGACAGCAAGGGCTTCCTGCCCTGTTCAGCTCTGTCCTCATTCTTCTCCTGCTTGCTGTTTCTGCCTGGTCTCTTCCTTCTCCAGCCCTCTCCCCCTTGGTCATAAAGTCCCCCCTACACTGTGGAGAAGCAAATATTAGAATGCATGTCATAAGATGGAATCAAAAGCCCCTGCATGTGTAAAAGGCATCTCATTTAATGCTCCCCATACTCTGTCAGGTGAGGATTGTCACTGCTGGCTGGTGACGGGAAGTGTGAGGCTAGTGAGGAGCTGAGTGGGGCACTCGGCATTTTTCACTCCGTAAAGAAGGGCAGTGGCGGGGGGCGCCTGGGTGGCGCAGTCGGTTAAGCATCCGACTTCAGCCAGGTCACGATCTCGCGGTCTGTGAGTTCGAGCCCCGCGTCAGGCTCTGGGCTGATGGCTCGGAGCCTGGAGCCTGTTTCCGATTCTGTGTCTCCCTCTCTCTCTGCCCCTCCCCTGTTCATGCTCTGTCTCTCTCTGTCCCAAAAATAAATAAAAAACGTTGAAAAAAAAATTTAAAAAAAAAAAAAAAAAAAAAAAAGAAGGGCAGTGGCGAGATCAGGTGCTGCTGGTCTTGGTCCCATTGGAGGACTTGCCTACCGACTTGTCCACCTGCATGGTGACCCCCGGTCATGCAGGGCAGAGACCACGTGGGAGTCCCTGGTCCAGTGGAGAGCAACTCAGAATTGATCCATTGTATATTCATTCTGCAAACACTGGCCATGGGATAGGTGATCTGCTCGGGAATTGGTGGGTGTGGAAATTGGACATCGATCTTGGTGTTCATGGGCACGTGGGAGACACAGACTCACAACTGGCCATCATCTGAGTGACCAGTGTGTGGCTGGGTGCCTTGGATGGCCAGAGAAAGCCGAATGTTTCCATGAGAAGTGGAAAGGAAAGAATTGGGGGAGGGGGTTGGCCATGGAAGCAGCAGTGACAAGAGTCTAAATATGGGGTCCCACCCTGGGGTCCTGGAATGGGGGGCAGACTGAAGCGAGTGCCACACTTCCCTCTGTCCGACAAGGTCACTTCCATCTCTAAGAACAGAACGGCTCATCATGATCTACAAAGCCCCCCACCCATGGTTACCATTTTCTTCCATTCTCCATATCTCAGCCCAGCTGTCAATTCCAAGTGCATCCCCCACTTTCCTTCCAGCACAACTGGCCATGGCCAGTTCCTTCTATGTTCCCTACCCTTTGTCTCAGATTGGGGTCCTCATAACAGACCCTAAAAGGAGGATTCATTGGCAAGTAATTCATTAGGCAAGGCCTCCAGGGGAAACCAACTCTGACCACATCTCACTTCTGGAATGCAGGGAGAAGCAGATCCGGAAGGGAAGGGGCTCAGCAGAGCCCTACCACACAGAGGGAAGCTGGCCTGACTCCGCCAGGACTTCAGGAAGTGGGACAGGTCATGCCACATCTGGAGTGTGTAACCCTCCAACAGATGTTGGTCAAGGTCTGCCCAGAGGATGTAAGTTTCTGGGTCCTTACCCCCTTCTTAGAGCCTGCCAGTGAGGTGGCTTTGGCAGCTTGGGCACTGGAAATGCAAGGCCACCCAAAGCCAGTGTGTGTGAATGAGGTAAAGGACTCCAAGGGCACGTGGACAATGAGAGTATCTGCTCTGCCCAGGCCTACTTGGTCAGCACCTGTAACCGCGTATTGCACACACTTGCAAATGTCTCCCCACTGGACGCCTGGCACATAGCACATGCCGAATACAAGTTGGCAAATGAACGAATGAATGAATGAGTGGGAGGAGATAGGATGGCTTTACCCATTTTCCACGGAAGAAACTAGGCTCAGAAAGGTGAGGGACTTCTCCAGGATCCCACAGGAATGAACAGCTAGCACCCCAAGGGTCCTCATCAGCCTTCTAACTATGCCCCCAAAACTTCTGCACTCCACTTAGATTGGGTGATCCTCTCCTCCCCCAGCCCTTTCTTAGAATACGCCAAATAACCCCTGACTCAGCTACACAAGAACTTCCCCTTGGCAGGATTCGTGGGCCTTGAGGACTTTCAGAGAAGCCTGGAAGGGGTGAGGGGAGGTTCTATCAGTGGGTGTTTCCTCCCAGCTGCCCTTATAAAAGGCAGAGGGAGGTCAGGGTGATCTGAAAGGAACGTGGCCCTCTCCTCCTGCACCCCAGCTTTAGGTCCTGAACTCCCTCTCCCACACATGGCAGGCCTTGCAACCATGGTGGCCAGCCTCCTGCTGCTGGCCCTGTGTGCCCACCGCATTGCCCCTGCAGGTAAGAGCTCCAGCCTCAGCCCGGGGCTGTCAGGCAGGACAGTGTGGCTGGGACAGCACCGTGGAGGGTGGAGGACTGACTGGGCTGGGTCTGGAGCGGAACGTTGAGGAGCGGTGGCCCCAGGGCTGGGAGGTGTTGGGCTCGGGCTCGGCAGCCCAGAGTCTCAGGCAGCCCGGGCTCTTCTCTCTCCCATCCTCTAGGCTCTGTGACCATCCCCTCTTCCTGCTGTATGTCCTTCATTTCCAAGAAAGTTCCAGAGAGCCGAGTGGTTAGCTACCAGCTGTCCAGTGGGAGCCTCTGCCCCAAGGCAGGAGTGATGTAAGTAACCTCCTCTCCCGGACCCCCGGCGCGAGAGGGGCAGGGGAGATGACCGTCCATTCAGAGTCACTGGGGAGTAAAGTTGGGAGGGCCTGGCTCTCTGATCCTGGGGAAGCCACCTCACCTCCCTGAGCCTCAGCTTTCTCCCCCAAGAGATTAGGAAGAGGACTCTGAGACAACAATCATTTCTTGAGCACCAGATATATATAAATATATACATATACTAGGCACTATTTGGGGGCATATCCCATTACCTTAACTAACCCCTGGAGGTTTTCTTCCTTTCTTGTCTTTCTTTCTTTCTTTCTTTCTTTCTTTCTTTCTTTCTTTCTTTCTTTCTTTCAAGTTTATTTATTTACTTTGAGGAGACAAAGAGAGAGTACAAGTGGGGGAGTGGCAGAGAGATGGGGACAGAGGATCATCCCTCTGTGGGGCTCAAACTCACGAACCGAGAGATCATGACCTGAGCCAAAGTCAGATGCTCAACCTACTGAGCCACCCAGGTGCCACTCCCTGGAGGTTTTCAGTGCATTTTCTCCTTTCCTCTCCTCCCTGTGGGGAGACATTGTGTCTCTCTCTTCAGATCCAACATTAACTAAAGGCAGGGCTGGGCCTCCCCCCATCTGACAGGGAGCTTGAGAACAGGTGATGCAAAGAGATGCTGACACCCAGAGAGAAGACACCGTGTCAGGAACTGCTAGGGGGGCCCCGGGCAGCAGCTTGCCCTCTGTGGGCCTCCACACCCACGTCCTCATCAAGTCAAGAGGTCCAAGGTCATGGCCAGGTCTCAAGTGTGCCCTGTCACTCTTCCTGCAGCTTCACCACCCGGAAGGGCCAGAAGTTCTGTGGCGACCCTGAGCAGCGCTGGGTCCAGACGTACATGAAGAACCTGGATGCCAAGCGGAAGAAGGCGGCCACGGGGCTCAGGGCGATGGGTGTCAAAGCCCTCCAGCAGAGGCCCCCTGCCAGTAGCACTGCCATCTAACCACCGCCCGGCCCTCAGCTTGGGGCCTGTGCACCAGTGATGAGAGGGGGAGAGCTCATGCACCCTGGGCCCCTTGCCTTCCCTGAGCTGGTGGAGAAGGTTCTGGAAGGAAGATGGTGGCAGCCGTCCGCCCTCCTCCGGAGCTTATGCTGGCCCTTCCCTGCCTTCCAGGCACCCAGAGCCCAGGTGCATCGGGCCCCACCTGCAGACAGGCACTGCTTGTGTCTCAAAGCTTAGCCTAGAGCTGGCTTCTTGGGTCCTCGGGTCTTGCAGTGGGATCTGTCTGTCTGTCTGGGTACGGGTGACCTGTCAACAGCTGTGGCTCTTCATCACTCTACAGAAGCCCTGAGCCTGCCCCACTTCCAGAATCCCGGGTGTATAAAAACCCAACAAAATCTAGGGCTCCTTTGCGGCACGCGTTGCCAGATCCCCAGCCTTCCTCGCACACAGCTCATGGGATGTAATTAATGACGTTTTCAGGGACTCTTTGGTTTTTGTGATGAAATGGACCTGTAGGGTGAGGATGAGGGGCCAGCCTGGGTTGTTAAATTCCTTTGGGAAGAAAGGGTTTGGGGGAGGCGTTCCGCTTTATGGACTGGCTTGCCCTGTGCTTCTCTGGGGACAAAGACCAGCTCTGCCTTTAAGGCCGGTTCTTTTCCCTACATTTTTGGAATGTGAGGATGGCGTCGGGGCTCTGGTAGGAGAAGGATTCCAGGGTCCCCCCCCCCCAACCCATGTATGAGATATTGTGTGATTTGTATGTCAAAAGTGTAGACACAATTGCTCTTCTCAAATAACAGTTCAAATAAAATTGATTTCTCCTTCTCAGGTAATTGTGTCTTGCCTGCTCTCTTCCTGTGGGGACAGGGTTGGGGTCTGAACAATGGGAGTGTGTGCCCCAAAGATGATCCGGAGTTGCCCATCGGAGGGGATAAAGGCAGCCTGAGCCCCGGGCATCCCAGGAGTGGTCTTAGCCTGTTCCTGGGAGTCCTGTCATGAACTTTGTAAAAACATTCACGCACAGCAGGATTCTATTAGATTTTTTAAAAAGTTCAACAGAACACATCATTGCACAAGGGACTGTTGCAGGCACGACAAGGCTGTAAAATGACAAAGAGGGGCTCCGGCTTCAGAGAATCAGGGAGAAAAATAACACACACTCACACACACACACACTCACACTCACACACACTCACAAATCAAGAGCAGTGTGGGTTTAGTACCAATCCTACTTTGTAAGCTGCATGACCTTGAAACATGTCACGGTCTCTGCGCCTCGGTTTTCCTCAGCTGTAAAATGGGAATAATAAGCCCTTTTAAACCTTGGGTTTTCCCCAGAATCAGACCCTGAAACAAAGATCCGAGCGCAATGATTATTGCACAGGGAGGAAGGTGGCCAGGAACGGAGGGTCACCAGGCCGAGCTCAGTCAGAGCTGGGAAGTGGGTGAGACCCACCCGTCATCACAGCCCTGCTGCGTCAGTCATTGCCAGCTGTGCGCAGGGGTGCTCTTTCTGCAGGTGGGAGTAGAGCAACCTCCCTCGGTTGCAAACAAGCCTTCGGGCGTGGAGAGTCACAGAAGGTGTGAGAAGGCGGGAGGCCTTCTGGGTGCAGCTGCTGTTGAGGCTCTTGCAACTCGACCACAAAGCAGAATAAAGAGTAACGCTAACAGTACAAACGAGGGACGTTATGGGTGTGCGTTGAGGGGATCCTGCAGACATCCTCAGCACGAGGTTGGCATCTGAATGGTGACTGAGATTTCCCTTGGCAAGAAGAGCGTTATTTCTGGGGATGGATGAAATCTGGAGCATTCAGGGATGGGAGACAGGAAGGCGAGGGACAGGGGCCAGACCATAGATGACAACAGAAGTCTGACCCACGGGCTCTGCAGCAACTGGCCAGGAACCATCACAACTCGGTCAGAGACTGCCAGCTTCCTAGTCCCACCCCACCCCCCAGCCCTTTTCCAACTCAGGACCAGCCAGAGGGAGCCAGCTATATATTCCCAAGTCGATCACAGAAGCTGTTCGCTTCTCCAGGCCAACCACCTCCCACCGAAGCACCCCTGTGCATCCCCGTTTGTCCACTCTGAGCCCCCTACCCCACCCCCCCACACCCCACCCCCGTTCCCTGGCCTGCCTTTGAGTCTCTGCAGACACCAGTGAGAGCGGCTGACCGTCTTGCTGTAGCAAGCTCTGAATGAATAACGTGTTTGTCTTCATCTGGGTGGTCTTTGTTAATTTCCACAAGGTAGGCGTGTAGTCTGGCCTCACTTCCCACATCTATAAAATGGGCATAATAGAACTATCTATTTGATGAGTTGACTGTGAGGACTAAATAAGGCATTAATGCACGGGAAGCACTTAGCTCAGTGCCTGGCACATAGTAGAGGCTCAATAAATGTTAGCTGAGGGCATGACCCAGCCCAGCTGGGAGGCGGAGAAGCTGAAGCTGGTCTTGCAGGGGCCAGGGCATCTGGCTGACAGTTTCTTTTCTTTAATTGAAACGTAAATGACATTCAATAATATACCGTTAGTTTCAGGTGTACATCAGAGTGATATGATAGGTTTCTACATTTCGATATGGTCCCCACAGTAAGCGTAGTTACTATCTGTCACCATACAAGGTATGACAGTATTACTGACTGTAGGGGCGCCCAGGTGGCTCAGCGTTTAAGCACCCGACTTCGACTCCCGTCACGATCTCGTACTTCATGGGTTTGAGCCCTGCGTAGGGCTCTGCACTGACAGTGAGGAGCCTGCTTCAGATTCTCTGTTCCCCTCTGTCTCTGCCCCTCCCCCCTCAAAATAAATAAACATTCAAAAAATGTATTATTGATTATATTCCCTGGGCTGTATGTTGCATCCTCAAGACTTACTTTGTAACCGCGAATTTGTACCTCTTAACCCCCTTCACCCCCGGCTGACACTTCTGTGTCCATTCTGGCAGGCTCTGTGCCCCTGCTCCCTCCTGTCTCATTTCTCTGGTGGCCTTTAAATGTGTCTGGGGAAAGAAGGCACCGGTGGGGAGCATGGGAACTGTCCACCAGATGCCCTGCTCTGCCTTTGTCAGGCCTTGCTCTAGAATGTGAGCCATGGACCTGGATGGCCGCTCTGCGTATGGTGAGGTGACACCCTCCTATCCTACTTCTGAACAGGCCACCAGCACAATGACACATGCACTGAGTCACCCACACTCTTTCTCAGGCTCCCTTGGGAAGGACATATTCTGGAGATGGACGGGGTGCCAGGGGCTGGTCAGGGAGGGACTGGGTTCAGTTTGTGGCCATGTTAGGGCAAAGTTGACCTGTGTTTGGGAGAGCTCTCCACCACCAGCAAAACCTGTCAGAGGACTCTTTAAAAGTGAATTAAAAGTTCTCGGGGGCACCTGGGTTGCAATCTTTTAAAAAGTTTCCCAGGGGCACCCGGGTGGCTCAGTCAGTTGGGCATCCGACTTCAGCTCAGGATCTCATGATCCGTGAGTTCGAGCCCTGTGTCGGGTTCTGTGCTGACAGCTCAGAGCCTGGAGCCTGGCTTCGGATTCTGTGTCTCCCTCTCTTTCTGCACTTCCCCTGCTCACACTCTGTCGCTCTCCCTCTCTCTCTCAAAAATAAACATTAAAAAAAATTTTTTTTTCAGTTGCCCAAATTGGTGCAGCCACGGTGGAAAACAGTATGAGGTACCCCAAAGAATAAAAATGGAACTATTAATTCAGCAATTCCACTCCTGGGTATTTCTCCAAAGGAAAGAAAAATACTAACTTTTTGTTTTCATTAACTCTCAAGTAAACATTTTATTAGATTCGATCTCAAATTTTTAATATATATGTATTATTTTATTATAATAAGAATAGAAGGTCAAAACAGGGCATAGATACTACATACACATATAGAAAATTAGTTGTTGATAGAAAATGTTTACATTGGAATAACAATCAAAACGAAAATTTCGTTTTTCCTGTTTTCCATTTATTAAAAAGGACTTCATGTTGTGAAAATAGTTCCAACTTCTTTTCTAAACTTCTAGTCTAGCACCAAAATCAGTATATGTCTCCTATTGGCAAAAAATAAAATATTTGACACATCAGATAACATACAATGACTACAACAGTAATTTTACCATATAAGGATTTACCTCACTCTGAGGCACTTCACGCACGAAAACTATTCATTTCTGTTTCTTTTTTTTTTAACTTTCTTTTTTCTTTTTTAAAATTTACATCCAAATTAGTTAGCATCTAGTGCAACAATGATTTCAGGAGTAGATTCCTTAGTGCCCCTTACCCATTTAGCCCATCCCCCCTCCCACAACCCCTCCAGTAACCCTCAGTTTGTTCTCCATATTTATGAGTCTCTTCTGTTTTGTCCCCCTCCCTGTTTTTATATTATTTTTGTTTCCCTTCCCTTATGTTCATCTGTTTTGCCTCTTAAAGTCCTCATATGAGTGAAGTCATATGATTTTTGTCTTCCTCTGACTGATTTCACTTAGCATAATACCCTCTAGTTCCATCCACATAGTTGCAAATGGCAAGATTTCATTCTTTTTGATCCCCGAGTAATACTCCATTGTATATATAGACCACATCTTCTTTATCCATTCATCCATCGATGGGCATTTGGGCTCTTTCCATACTTTGGCTATTGTCAATAGTGCTGCTATAAACATGGGGGTGCATGTGTCCCTTCAAAACAGCGTATCTGTATCCCTTGGATAAATACCTAGTAGTGCAATTTCTTGGTCGTAGGGTAGTTCGATTTTTAGCTTTTTGGGGAACCTCCATACTGTTTTCCAGAGTGGCTGCACCAGCTTGCATTCCCAAGGAAAATACCAAATTGAAAAGATATGTGTGCCCTCATGTTCACTGCAGCATAATTTACAAAGTCCAAGATATGGAAGCAACCTAAGTGTCTATCAGTGGATGCATGGATAAGGAAAAGGTGATGTATATATATGCAGCGGAAAATAATTCAGCCATAAACAATCCTGCCATTAACAGGGGCGGACCTTGAGGGCATTATGCAAAGCGGAGTCAATTAAACAAGAAAAGACAAATACTGTATGATCTCATTTATACGTGGAATCTTTTTTTTTTTTTTTTTTATAAACGGACTCACAGATACAGAGAACAGATTGGTGGTTGCCAGAGGCGGGTGGGGTGGGGTGTGAAATGAGCATAGCAGGGTCAAAAGGTACCAGCTCCGGGTAGAAGATGAGTAAGTCCTGGGGGTGTCCCATGTAGCACCGGGACTAGAGTTAACAATACCGTATTGTACATATGAAAGTCACTAAGTGAGTAGGTCTTAAAAGTTCTTCCTGCATGAAAAAGTTGTAACTGTGTGTGGGGACAGATGTTAACTTACTGCGGTGACCATTTCTCAATATATACGTGTCCGATCATTATGTTGTACCCCTGACACTAATACAATGTTCTATGGTCTCGGCTCCTTCTGCTTTCAGATGGCGGCTGCAGCGGTAAAATAAAGGTGGCGACGTCATAAAGTCTCATATTTGTTCAAAGCCTTTGAACTTTTCAAGCTTCACCCTTTCCCTCTGTCCGCCCCCTGCCCCCCACCCCCGCCCCGCCTGATTATTCTTCTCTCCCCAAAAAGCCAGCCTACCTACTGGGCTCAGCAAGGCTCCATCCATCTGCTGAGAGGGCAGTGCTTCTGGACAGCCATGTGATGATGGCAGTCCCTGCTCGGCTGTCCCCCCGAGCGGATCAGTTCTTCCAGAGAGACAGCTTCTCTTCTTCCCCATCCCCATTTCCATTTTGGAAGCAGACCTGCCTGGAGAGGCTCATCTGGCCGAGGGAGATGTTTGGCCATCAGAAGTACTTGAATCCTCTATGAGATCTTGCAGATCCATTTGTTCTGCCGAATTCCACAGCCTTGTTTCTCTGGATTGAATCTCTATTAAGAGTTATCTAACTTCCCAGAATTATAGTTCTGTCAGTTTCCAGAAAACACCTTCAGGACACTTAAAGATTTCTTCCCCCTGAAGCTGTGGGACGGACTCACAGGCCTCGAATGCTCGGCCCAAACCAGACAGCAAGAGGACCCCTTGAATGCTCAGCCCACCCACCACACTCCCAACTCCCTCTCTTCCTTGGCTCCCACCCAATCCCATCTGCGGTCATGCAGTCGCTTTTTGGCCTCTGCGTTTTCTGATTCCAGGAAAAGACACCCTGTTACTGGCTTTCCCTAGAAACGTCACCATCCTTCTGGCGTTCTAACTTCCGCGTAGTGACAAGCTCTATGGAACGGGCGCTTCTTGCCAGGACGCCGTGGGTATGGCCCGGTCACAATAGTGCCGGGTGATGCTTTCCGGGGATTACTAGGAGAAACTTCTCATGGGACTCAGAATCGGGAAGAGCTGTATTCTCCCAAGCAACGAGCGGTTGGTTTTTATGTTCTGGACATTGTGAATCCTGGGACTGAGTGCACCTCCCTTTCTGTGTCAGCTCTTTGAAACTTTACCAGCTCTTGCAGCCCGAACAGGTGCAACACCTTATCTGTACCTGTCATTATTTGCCCTTTCCTTTGATATCCTCACTTAACTGCAGGTTAGTTTTGGATCCAGGACAGAACCCGGAGCAAGCCAACCTTGAGGCCCTTTCTCAGGGGAGGGGATCAGGGGACAGGGGACGCTCAAGAGGCAGGAGAGGGCACACACTTGAGACACACCTGGCTTTGAACCTTGGCTCTGCTGCCTGAGAGCTGTGTGACCTTGAACAAATTCTCTCCCCTCTTGGAACCTCAGTTTCCTTGGCGGGAGATGGTTGGCCCACTAAAACCTCCTTCACAGGACTGCTTTGGGGATTAAGTGGAGTAACTGGGAACATGCAAATGGGAAAAAGGTTTGTCTTTTCTGACTCCAGGGAATATGTTTTTCTTGGCTTGACTCCACCCTGCTTCTATCAGACCCAAACTAGGAAGGAGCCTACCTCTTGTGGGGGCTGCCCAGCTCTGGGGAGACCCTCCTAACACACTGGGCCCCCTTCTGCTCTCTCCCCGATGTCCAGATCTCACTGGGGACAGTAGACAGAGGATCCATTTCCATTCACTCGACTCTGGTCTTGTCCACCGTGTACTCCCAGGGCCTGCAGCAGTGCCTGGGTGCCTTGTGAGAACCCAGCAAACGTGTGTTACATAAATGGATTCCAGACTCTGTGCTGAAGGCTTATGAAAACCAACAAGAAGCCTTCTTCCCGGTTCCTTGATGATGAATTGCAGGGGCAGGGTGAGGGTACAAATGGGGAATAACCAGTACGTTGTCCTTCAAGGCTAAATGCAAAGATCACTTTCTTTAATGGAAGACTCTTCTGGCACCCTAGCCTCCTTCAGATTCCCTCGATGTACATTTCTGAAGCTCCCTAAGCTTCTGCATCAAAGTACATGCCCCAGGGGTAATTGATAAGGTATTGGGTAATTGTTTTCTGCTCGATGTCTATTCCCTCCACGAGAACGTCCTCAGCAGAGACCACATCTGTCTTGTTTATCTCTGGATCTCAGCATCTCACACGGTGTGGAGAATGACAACAATAAAATCATTTGTTGCATGAATGAGTCAGTGAAGAAATGAACGGGAAGAGCTCACCGTCCAAGAAGGAAGGCAGACGGGTAAGCCGATGTGTGTGGAGAGCGGCATCTGCAATTCAGCTCTGTATAATGTGGAGCTGGAGGATGGCCACGGGATCCAGCTGGGAACGATGGAGGAAAGGCTTCCCCCAACAGATGACATGGGTTGTAGGCTGGGAGGGTGGAGTCTTTGCAGACACAGAACGGAGTGTTCTGCCCCCAGCAGAAGGATATTCCGTTGCAAAATATCCTCCAAAATATTTTGTTTATGCTCAAATCCTTGCCTAAGGATCTGCTTCTGGGAGAACCCAGTCAGCTCGGGCTGCCATAAATGACAGATATTTATTTCTGGAGCACGGAGTCCTGAAGGCTGCAAGTCAAAGGTCAAGGTGTCAGCAGACTTGGTTTCTCCTGGGGCCTCTCTCCTGGGTGTGCCGGTGGCCACCTCTTCACTGTGCCTTCAAACGACCTTTGCTCTGTGTGCACACATCTTGATGTCTCTTCCACTTCTTATAAGGATTCCAGTCCTATCAGATCAGGGCCCCACCCTTGGCCTTAATTACCTCTTTTTTTTTTTTTTTAATGTTTCTTTATTCTTGAGAGAGAAGAAACAGTGCAAGTGGGGAAGGGGCAGAGAGAGGCGGAGACACAGGATCCTAAGCAAGTTCCAGGTTCTGAGCCATCAGCACAGAGCCCAACGCGGGCTTGAACCCACAAACCATGAGATCATGACCTGAGCCGAAGTCGGACACTCAGCCGACTGAGCCACCAACCTTAATTACCTCTATAAAGCTCTTATCTCCAAATACAGTCACACTGGGGATTAGTGAACACAATTCAGTCTATAGTGAGGCAAATCAGCTAAAAGGAAGGGGGGGAGGGCCCAGAGAGGTGAGCCAGGAGAGGCCCGATTCTGGGAGAATCAGAGTAGTGGGGAATGCAGATTATAGTCCAGACCTCGGGAGCCATATGGGATTGAGGGTTCTGAGATATCCATCCATACATGAGGTGGGAAGGCCGACTAGCAGGCTGGAGGGTAGGAGTCATGGGCTTCAACCACAGGGAAGAGGACGGGGGCAAGAGAGCAGGATCCAGGATTCAGTAATTTATCTGCCATATCATTTCCTCCTCCTTCACCAAGGTATTGAAATATACATAGACACTTTTCCAAAGAAGATGTCCAGATGGCCAATGGACACATGAATAGACGCTCAGCGTGGCTCATCATCAGGGAAATACAAATCAAAACCACACTGAGATACTACTACCTCACACTGGTCAGAGTGGCTAAAATTCACAACTCAGGAAACAAGAGATGCTGGCGAGGAACCCTCTTTCACTGTTGGTGGGAAAGCAAACTGGTGCAGCCGCTCTGGAAAATAGTGTGGAGGTTCCTCAAAAAATTAAAAATAGAACTACCCTGCGACCTAGCAATAGCCCTACTGGGAATTTATCCAAAGGATATGGGAGTGCTGATTCATAGGGGCACCTGTACCCCGCAGCACTATCAACAATAGCCAATGCTGTTGGAGAACGCTGTGGTTAGAGTTCATTGTGCCCCATGTACGAAACCTTTGGGTGCCCAGCACACTGTAGCTGCTGGAGCAGAAACTGGGGCATGAAGGTGGCCAGTAGGAAGGTGGCCGATTTGCGGGGCAAACTGAAGGCATGGGGGTGGGGGTGGGGGCTCAGCCTGAAAAAGAGAACGTTCGGGGACAAACATGATAATGATCGTAGCAGGTGCTATTGGGGCCCCATGCATATCCCCTTATATTTCACTTCTGTGAGCCAAAGGCTGCTTATTGAGGACACCTGCCCATGCCTCAGAGCCCTTCCCCTGATCCCAAGCACGCTTGGCCCGCTCCTAGGACAAGACAGGGATGATGGGGCGCAGCCTTCAGTCACTGACAAGCAGAGAGGTGGAGAGTTAGTATCCCCACTTCTTCACCCCACAGTCGGGCCAACTCAGGCTTGTTCTGCACCGGTGCCCCGAGCCCCTCAGAGCCACCCCCACGCCGTGGCTGCTCCTGGCAGTAACCTGCGTGATCACCCGCCTCCATGTTGGTGTCCTCCTGTCCCCCACCTCCCGTCCCCTCTCCTCGACTGGTGTCTTCTGGGATCACGAATTGCTTGCACTGGGGTCCTCGTCTCCTCTCCTGCTTGAGGGGAACCCAAACTAAAACAATGGTCTTCAAATCGGCCAAAACCCCAATTTCTTCCTCTTCTAACAGAAGCTAAGAGAAATTAGGCATTTTTAAACAGATCTGGTGAATTGGTGGAAGCAATGAAAATATAGATTTCAGCCAAATTTTTTTTGAGAGAGAGAGAGAGAGAGAGAGTGTGTGTGTGTGTGTGTGAAGAGGAGAGGGGCAGAAGGAAAGAGAGAGAGAATCCCAAGCACGTTCCAAGCTCAGTGCAGAGCCCGTAGTGGGGCTCAATCCCACGACCCTGGGATCATGGCCTGAGCCAAAATGAAGAGTCGGACGCTCAGCCAACTGAGCCACCCAGACACCCCAGATTTCAGCCAAATTTTAAAAAGAACCTAAAAAGACTTTGTCAAAGTCTGAGCTGTCTTAGCTTGTGACAAGGTCAGCAGTGAGTTCAGAACTGTAGTCAGAACAGTCTGGGTGACTTGGGTGGGTGGTTGGGGGCGGGTGTTGTTTTAAAGGGTCTCAGACAGCTCTGAAAAATTCTATGGTTCTAGATGGCTAGTGGATTTTTTTCTTTTACCTTAAACTCAAAATTTTAAAGCCCCAGGGGGCATCATCACCTAAGGACGGGGGTGGACATGACTGAACACAGTGTTATGAAACACAGATGTGAAAGTCCCTCTCTACCTGCCCCCCAGACTCTCCTGGGGAAATTCACTGCCCCATTCTAGAATTCACTTTCCCCATTTTGGCCAAATCTGGCTAATATATAGATTCCTGGATACCCCTCCCAAAAAGCCTGATCCAGGAGGTACAAAGCAGGAACAGGGAATATAGTTGTGTGTGTGTGTGTGTGTGTGTGTGTGTGTGTGTGTTCAGGCTCCAGGCAATTGTGATGTTCTGTCTGGTTTGGAGCTCTCTAACCCTGAAGAGGTAGCTTGAAGTGCCCCCAAGCAGCTCTGACCCTGTGTGTCAGGTGATGTGTGGCGCTGAGAAGACGGGACGGGCACACGCCCGAGCATTGTTCTTCAGCATTCATTATCATGGCTGGGCTGCTCTGTGCTCCTGTCCTGAGACTGTCTGTACTTCACCAAGAGATAAGCAGTGTTTAGGAAGCAAAGAAAGCTAGGGTCAAGAGCTAGAGATCAGTCCAGAACAACATCAATTGTGTTCTAAGGTGATTTAAGTCAGTTCTCAAGATTTATTATTTCATTCCCTCTGCTTTTGCTTTTCAAACAGGAAAGCATTGATTCAGAAAAAGCAGGGGATGGGAGGGGCAGGCAGAAACTCCCAGTGGGGTGCTGGCTCCTCCCCTTCCCTCAGAGGACTTTCCCTTTCTTTCCAGTCTTCTTCCTTGGGTAACAGGTTGTTCTTACCTGACAGGGTCAAAAGAGCTGTTTTTGCCTCAACCACAAAATTCTCTGGATTCTCTTCAGGGACGACTCAACCCTATAAAAGGGAGTCCAGTGGAGTGAGGAGGAACTTGGGAGGACACTGTGAAGGGCCCCCGCCTGTGGCACCATGAAGAGCCTTCCTGTTGGCTTTCTTGTTCTCCTGATCTTCATCCTGAGTGTCCACCTCGGAGTTGCCACACGTATGGGGCTGTCCCACTCCCTTCTCAGGCAGGCTGGGAGGAGAAGCAAAGGGCCACCTCCAGGCTCCTTCCTTTCCCTGTTTTTTAGGTGGCAGCAATGTGGCCAAGTTCTGCTGCTTCCAATATAGCCACAAGATCCTTCCTTGGAAGTGGGTGCATTCCTATAAATTCACCAGGAACAGCTGCTCCCAGCGGGCTGTGATGTGAGTATTTCTTGTCTGGGCTTTCAGGGTTCCTACTGGCCATGTGATTGCATGGGTGCTGGGCACACCCCCACAGTGCCAGGATGAGTTCAGGATGGGAGCCTGGTAACTTAGGTCATCATCATCACCCTGCCTCTGCCACTAACAAGTGTGACCCTTAGCCTTGGTTTCCTAACTTTCAAACCATGTGCCAGGCAATGTGCTAAGTGCTGGGTATAAAAGAGAGAATAGGGGCGCCTGGGTGGCTCAGCTGGTTAAGCGTCTGACTCTTGGTTTCGGCTCAGGTCATGATCTCACGGTTTGTGAGTTGGAGCCTTACATCGGGTTCTGTGCTGACAGTGTGGAGCCTGCTTGGGATTCATTCTTTCTCTCTCTCTCTCTCTCTCTCTCTCTCTCTCTCTCTCCCTCTGCCCCTTCCCTGCTCACTCTCTCTGTCTCTGTCACTCTCTCCAAAATAAATAAATACAATTAATAAAAAAATAATTTTTTAAAAAAGAGGGGGGCACCTGGGTGGCTCAGTCAATTGTGTCCAACTTTGGCTCAGGTCATGATCTCATGGTTTGTGAGTTTGAGCCCCACATTGAGCTCTGTGCTGATAGCTCAGAGCCTGGAGCCTGCTTCAGATTCTGTGTCTCCCTCTCTCTGCCCCTCCCCCACTCATGCTCTCTCTCTCTCTCTCTCTCTCTCTCTGTCTCTGTCTCTCTCCAAACTAAATAAAAACTAGAAAGAAAAAAAGAAAAAAAAAAAACAAGGTGGTTCTAAGCTCCAGCATAAGTGCCCCCGTGAACCTGGCAGAAACTCCATAACCTTCTATGGCTTTGTCTGTGAGGTCACACACCATCACTTCTGCCACAATCTGCCACCGGTCAACCAGTCCCTAAGGCTGGCCTATATTTCTTTCAATGGGAGTGATGTCAGAGACATTCCCAGCTATGCTTTCAAAAATTTTTTTTTAACGTTTATTTATTTTTGAGACAGAGAGAGACAGAGCATGAACGGGGGAGGGGCAGAGAGAGGGAGGCATAGAATCGGAAGCAGGCTCCAGGCTCTGAGCCATTGGCCCAGAGCCCGACGCGGGGCTTGAACTCACGGAGTGTGAGATCGTGACCTGAGCTGAAGTCGGACGCTTAACCGACTGAGCCACCCAGGCACTCCCCAGCTATGCTTTTAAATGTTCACAAAACTCTGCCTCTCCCTTATTCACCCCTCCCCACTTTGGGCTGTTTTTCTCTGCCTGTGCTGGGACCCGCCTGAGAGCCCCGTAAATACTACTGTACCCTGCAAGTTGTTCCAGGCTAAAGTGCCCCGGACCTAGGTTCTCATCACCCTCAGGAGTGGTCTCAGGGGACAGAAGGCTGGAGGACATTCAGGGATATCAACCATGACCCCCCACTCTCCATGAGTGCACAGCATCGTGAGAGTGCAGGAATCCCGTATAAGCGGCCACCGCAAACAGCCCAGGATAATGTGGTTAAGAATTAAACAGCATGACGGGCTTTTATCGCCTGTTTTTGCTTAAAGATTTCACGTGCTATAATTCCACCAATTAAAAATAACGACAAAAAAAAAGAAGAATTAAGCAGCATGATGCATATGAGGTTCCTTTTGGGAGGTTGAGGCAAAGATTCTAAACTGGGTGGTAGTAATGTTTGCATCATCCGTGGATCTACTAAAAAGCAGTGAATTATAATTATAGGCTTTATTTTTAGTTTTTTTAATGTTTTATTTTATTTTTGAGAGAGAGAGAGCAAGGGAGACACAGAATCTGAAGCGGGCTCCAGGCTCTGCGCTGTCAGCACAGAGCCCGACGCAGGGCTCAAACTCACAAACCATGAGATCATGACCTGAGCTGAAGTCGGGAACTTAACCGACTGAGCCACGCAGGTGCTCTTAATTATGCACTTTAAAGAGTAAATTGCATGGTGCGTGAATTATGTCTCAATAAAGCTTTTCCATTAAAACAAAAGAATTAAGAGGCATGGTACAGGTTACATGCTTCGGACTAGAGCTGTTGGAAATGATTTCCTGGGGGAGGTGGGCCTGGAAGCATGGTCTCCAGTAGAAAACAGGGCCAAGGGGAAAGAAGGATCAGAAGACGGAACAGAAACTGTGTAACAGGTGCAGCAAGGCCAGAGAGTCCGTCAAGTGGCTGACCCTCCCTTTCCATCTCTTCAGGAGGCAAAAGTTCTCAGTACTGACTGTCAGCTTCTCTTTTCTGTAGATTCGTTACCAAAAAAGGCCATAAAGTCTGTGCACAGCCAAAGGAAAAATGGGTGCAAAGATACATTTCTTTACTCAGAGCACAGCAGCAAATGTGACCTGTTGAACCTTCAGCCTCAGGGTACCTGGACCCTGCTCTTGAGATTGCTATCCTTGGTGGAGCCTGGAGATTTTCTTCAGCAGGAGGCCCCATGGGCTGGAGGAGGAGGAGGAGGAGGAGGAGGAGGAGGGGGAGAGGGGAGGAGGAGGAGGAAAGGTTTTAATAAAGATTTCTCCATTAAGATTTGATGTACTCCTAAATATCCTTATTCAGTAAAACCTGAATCTTCTCCAAAGAAAAGAAACTGAGTCAGTATTTTTTTTTTTATTTTTTTTTTAACGTTTATTTATTTTTGAGACAGAGAGAGACAGAGCGTGAACAGGGGAGGGGCAGAGAGAGAGGGAGACAGAGAATCCGAAACAGGCTCCAGGCTCTGAGCTGTCAGCACAGAGCCCGACGCGGGGCTTGAACTCACGGACCGTGAGATCATGACCTGAGCCGAAGTCGGACGCTCAACCGACCGAGCCACCCAGGCGCCCCCTGAGTCAGTATTTTTGACTGATTGCCTGGCTTGTCCCCCCATTCCCTGCACTGACACTGGTATGGAATTCTTCCTCATGTTTCTGTGCAACAAAACAGAACAAAACAAAGCAACAAGGGGAAGTTTAATGTGTTTGGACATGCCAATTAAATGTTTTCACGTTAGAGAGGTAAGTTTATGTTGTTTGGAAAATTAAGTTCTGTGCAACCCCTCTGTTGGTTTCGGCTCAGGTCATGATCCCAGGGTCATATGATTGAGACCTATGTCAGGGGCTCAGTGTAGAGGCTGCTTAAGATTTTAAGATTCTCTCTCTCTCTCTCTGGACACCTGGGTGGCTCAGTCAGTTGCACATCAAACTTTGGTTCAGGTAATGATTTTGTGGTTCGAGCGTTCAAGCCCTGCATCAGGCTCTCCGCTTTTAGCAAAGAGCCCACTTCGTATCTTCTGTCCCCCTGCCCCCTCTCTGCCCCTCCCTCGCTCGCACTCTCTCTCTCTCTCAAAAGTAAAATAAAACATTAAAAAAAAAAAAAAGATTCTCTCTCCCTCTGCCCCCCTCTCCTGCTGGCATGCACTCTGTCTCTCAAAATAAAAATTAAAAAAAATTAAGCAACAAAGTTTATGGAGCATCAATTGAGTTGATTCTGAAATAGCAGAGAAATTGCAAACTAGGGGGAACCATGGGCAAGTCTGGAGAACAAAGGAAGAGCTCAACCTTCTACAGAGGAAAGGAGGAAGTTTCCAGGGATTGTTTGGCACAAAAGCTCGTTGGAGGAAAAGGAGAGCTAGAACTGGGCTGCTAGCTTCTTATTGGCTGAAGCTTCTCATTGGCTGCAGCTTCTCATTGGCTGCAGGTGAGGGCAGTGTGCAGTTGCTGGGCAGATTGGAAATCTCCCTTCTTCCTGCTGCTCTGTGTGAGTGGTGGTGCCTCAGTCCTCTCCCTTTGTGGCTCCCCACTCTTTTTTTTTTTTTATAAGTAGGCTCCACGCCCAACATGGGGTTTGAACTCATGACCCTGAGTTGAAGAGTCACATGCTATACCGACCAAGACAGCCAGATGTCCCAGCTCCATTTTTGAATGAGATTTTCTTTATTCATTTTCACATTCCCTGCCCGCCCCCCTTTTGATCAAGATCTTTCCTCGAAATCATCACTGTTCCAGAGTCAGGCTTTCCATATCTAGTGGTTTTGTCCCGCACCTTTCCTGATCATCATGTTGCATGTCAAAGGGAAAAGTGCAGAGCAAATGGAGGCCATTGAAGACCACGTTTGAGTAACAAGGAAAGGTAAGAGAAATAACTCTTGGATGTTCGTCATTTAAAGTCCGTATCTTATCAAGGTTGTAATCACTAGAGGTCATCTTGAAACTTTGAGCCAGCATCACCCATGGGGTCCATCATTTCTACAAAGGGTTTGATGGGCCACAGGTACAAGGCTAAAAAATGACTGTACAAAACAAACGAGGGGCAGCATAATAAACCCAATGGTCCTAGATCGGGAACTGAAACCTGAAGGTAACCAGCTAAAGAGATCAAAAGACCAGGGGTCAGTTAGGCCAGGTTTCCTCGTAGCCCAAAATGAAAAACTGTTCTAAGTTCCAGAGATTATCCCCTTCAGCAATGACCTGGGAGATACCGATGATGGTGTTATCTTTCCAGGCTAATACCAGAGTTAAGGAATGAA
Source organism: Panthera onca (assembly GCF_046562875.1). Classification (NCBI taxonomy): domain Eukaryota; kingdom Metazoa; phylum Chordata; class Mammalia; order Carnivora; family Felidae; genus Panthera; species Panthera onca. The sequence continues at coordinate 9,590,908 of NC_138354.1, forward strand.
TGGGAAGAAGAAAGAGTTTCAGGTTCAAATGATCTTGGGTGGAAGCAGTCTACATCCATATCAGCTGCTTCTCCTTCTAGTCCTTTGATGCAGAGGGTCTCCAGTGTTCATATAAGACCAGCTGTCAGGGGGCACCTGGATGGCTCAGTCGGTTAAGCGTTCGACTCTTGATTTCAGGTCATAATCTCTCGGTTTGTGAGTTCGAGCCCTGCAAGGGGGTCTGCACTGAGGCATCTGCTTGGGATTCTCTCTTTCCCCTCTCTCTTTGCCTCTACCCTTACCCTGCTCCCTCTCTCTCCTCTCCAAGTAAATTAATAAACTTAAGGGGAAAAAAAGACCAGCTGTCAGATGGAGGGCTTCTTTAGCTGAAAGATCTGTCCCCAAGCTTCAGGTCCCTGGGGTCTGGCTACCATCTAAGCAGTGAGGAGGACCTGGCATAGTCTTTTTCAAGGAGGCTCAAGGGCAGTCTTTGTTCCTAGTGATTCCACATCAGAAGGGTGGGATAAAATTGGAAATGTTATTTGGGAGAGTCATAGCCAGATATATATTTTTTAAATTTATTTTTTTTAAATTTACATCCATGTTAGCTAGCATCTAGTGTAACAATGATTTCAGGAGTAGATTCCTTAGTGCCCCTTACCCATTTAGCCCATCCCCCCTCCCACAACCCCTCCAGTAACCCTCTGTTTGTTCTCCATATTAATGAGTCTCTTCTGTTTTGTCCCCCTCCCTGTTTTTATATTATTTTTATTTCCCTTCCCTTATGTTCATCTGTTTTGTCTCTTAAAGTCCTCATATGAGTGAAGTCATATGATCTTTGTCTTTCTCTGACTGACTGATTTCACTTAGCATAATACCATCCAGTTCCATCCACGTAGTTGCAAATGGCAAGATTTCATTCTTTTTGATTGCCGAGTAATACTCCATTGTGTATATAGACCACATCTTCTTTATCCATTCATCCATCAATGGACATTTGGGTTCTTCCCATACTTTGGCTATTGTTGATATTGCTGCTATAGACATGGAGGTGCATGTCCCCCTTCGAAACAGCGTATCTGTATCCCTTGTATAAATACCTAGTAGTGCAATTGCTGGGTCATAGGGTAGTTCTATTTTTAATTTTTTGAGGAAACTTCATACTGTTTTCCAGAGAGGCTGCACCAGTTTGCATTCCCACCAGCAATGCAAACGAGATCCTCTTTCTCCGCATCCTCGCCAACATCTGTTGTTGCCTGAGTTGTTCATGTTAACCATTCTGACAAGTATGAGGTGGTATCTCGTTGTGGTTTTGATTTGTATTTCCCTGATGATGAGTGATGTTGAGCATTTTTTCATGTGTCGATTGGCCATCTGGATGTCTTCTTTGGAGAAGTGTCTACTCATGTCTTTTGCCCATTTCTTCACTGGATTATTTGGTTTTTGGATGTTGAGTTTGATAAGTTCTCTATAGATTTTGGATACTAACCCTTTATGTGCTATGTCATTTGCAAATATCTTCTCCCATTCTGTCGGTTGCCTTTTAGTTTTGCTAATGGTTTCCTTTGCTGTGCAGAAGCTTTTTATTTTGATGAGGTCCCAATAGTTCATTTTTGCTTTTGTTGCCCTTGCCTCTGGGGACGTGTTGAGTAAGAAGTTGCTGTGGCCAAGGTCAAACAGGTTTTTGCCTGCATTCTCCTCAAGGAGTTTGATGGCTTCCTGTCTTACATTGACATCTTTCATCCATTTTGAGTTTTTGTGTGTGGTGTAAGAAAGTGGTCCAGGTTCATTCTTCTGCATGTCGCTGTCCAGTTTTCCCAGCACCACTTGCTGAAGAGGCTGTCTTTCTTCCATTGGATATTCTTTCCTGCTTTGTCAAGGACTAGTTGGCCATACGTTTGTGGGTCCATTTCTGGGTTCTCTATTCTGTTCCATTGATCTGAGTGTCTGTTTTTGTGCCAGAGAGAGAATCATTTTTAAAAAATTTTTTTTCTTTTTTTAATGTTTATTTATTTTTGAGAGAGAGAGAATGAATGGGGGAGGGACAGAGGGAGAGGGGACACAGAATCCGAAGCAGGCTCCAGGCTCTGAGCTGTTGGCACAGAGCTCAACACGGGGCTCAAACCCATGAACAATGAGATCATGACGTGAGCATAAGTCAGATGCTTAACTGACTGAGCCACCCAGGCACCCTGAGAGAGAGAGAGAGAGAGAGAGAGAGAGAGAGAGAGAGAGAGAGATCTTAATCAGGCTCCAGACTCAGAGCAGAGCCCAACGTGGAGCTTAATCCCACAACCCTGGACTATTGACCTGAGCTGAAATCAAGAGTCGGACACTTACCCGACTGAGTCACCCAAGCACCCCAATATCTCCATTTTTATAAGGAGTAGAACAGATCCTTTGAGATGTTCCAGAGACCCTCTGGAAAAACTCAAAGTTAACTCAAGGTCGAAAAGACTATATTTAGAATTTGATTTGGGGAAATTTGTCAAAATATCAAAAGGTTTTAGGGGCACCTGGGTGGCTCGGTCGGTTGAGTGTCCAACTTCGGCTCAGGTCATGATCTCACGGTCCGTGGGTTCGAGCCCCGCATCGGGCTCTGTGCTGACAGCTCAGAGCCTGGAGCCTGTTTCGGATTCTGTGTCTCCCTCTCTCTCTGCTCCTCACCTGTTCATGCTCTGTCTCTCTCTGTCTCAAAAATAAAAAAAATAAATAAAAATAAAATTAAAAAAGGTTTTAAAACACAAGGTCAATAGAATCATAGGTCACTATAAAACAACACTTAGTTATCCATTTAACTATGGTGACAATAGATGTTAAAAGCAAATTTAGAAAGTCACATAGTGCTGAGCAAAAACTTAGATCTTTTAATACCTAGAACACTCAGTTTACTTAAGTAATCAAGAACTAGATAAAGACAGCAAACAGGACATTATTTTGATGAACCCCCCCCCCTTTTTCTTTTGAGGCAGGTTACTTCAAAAGGTAAAGAAAAGCTCTTTACAATATCTTATCAAAAGCAGACCAATAATCTGAGAAAACTTTGTCCTTTCAGAAGATTAAAAAAAAATTAAGGTTTACTTTTATATATGTACACTATTGATATTAAAGCTTATTTTTAAAACCCTTATTACAAAGTTATTTAACCTTATCTAACTGGATCATAATGAAAGTCTTTTCCTGAGATTCCTTTTCCACAAATCTTCTACAACTTGCTATGTTTATTTTAGTTTGTCTCTTTTCTCTTTCCCTGAGAAATTGCCACCTCTACTTTAAGACAAAATCACTTTTATTTCCCTCAACACAAATGCATCTCCATACCTCATACCTTTTATAACAACAGCAAAAATGCTTACTTTCCTGGCCTACTGAATTCTTTCCCTTATTATTTCTAGGTAATGAATTAGAATTAGAATTAGAATTAGAATTAGAATTAGAATTAGAATTAGAATTATTAGAGTTAGAATTATTAACTCTTAGAATTAGGGTTAATTAGAATTCTTAACCTTTAGGAACCTGAATTTCTAGTGAACAATTAAATAAATAATTGTGAACTATCTGTTACATCAGCATATTTTAGGTTGGCACTTTTACAAATACATTTCATAACATCTAGAACACATACTTCCTCATACTATAAGTTTTCAATCTGGCATGAAACATATTTACTGATAGATCCAAATATCTTGAGTTTCTCTATAATGATAAGCAAGAAGTGGATAAAGTTATGTGCAGTAATTAATGTTTTATCATTCTATACTATTTGGAAATGATATGGATATTCAATGAATTTAACTCAACTCATCATTTCATTCAATGTACCAAAACTTTAAGATTTCAAGTTACTAAATCGGTTTGGAAAAACTATTTTAAAAGTTTACCCAAAAACATTTTACCCTATGCATGTCTTTTTGTTTTTAATTATTGAAGTATAATTGACATACAGTGATCTATCAGTTTCAGGTATATTACTCATTGCCACAATATGTGTAACTACTATCTGTCACCATACAACATTATGACAATATTATTGACTATATTCCCTATGCTGCACTTTTCATCCACGTGACTTATTTGCTTTACAACTGGAAGTTTGTACCTCTTAATCCCCTTCACCTATTTCTCCCATTTCCTTACTCCCTCCCATCTGGAAACCACCAGTTTGTTCTCTGTATTTATGAGTCTGTTTCTGGTTTTGTTGGTTGATTGGCTGGTTTTGTCTTTTAGATTCCACATGTAAGTGAAGTCATATATTTGTCCTTCTCTGTCTGACTTCTTTCACTTAGCATTATACCCTCCAGTTCCGTCCACGTTGTTGCAAATGGAAAGATTTCGTTCTTTTTTATGGCTCAGTAATATTCCATTGTGTATATATACCACATCTTTATCCATTCATTTATCAATGAACATTTAAGTTGTTTCTGTATCTTGGCTATTGTAGATAATGTTGCAATAAATACAGGGATGCATACATCTTTTCAAACTTAGTTTTCCTTGGGTAGGTATCCAGAAGTGGAATTCCTGGATCATATGGTACTTCTATTTTTAGTTTCTGGAGGAACCTCCATACTGATTTTTATAGTGCCTGCACCAATTTATGGTCCACCAACAGTGCCCGAGGGTTCCCTTTTCTCCACACCCGTCATCAACATTTGTTATTTCCTGTCTTTTTTATCCTAGGCATTCAGACTGGTGTAAGGTGATATCTCATTGTGGTTTTGATTTGCATTTCCCTCATGATTAGTGATGTTTAGCATCTTTTCACATGTCTGTTGGTCATCTGCATGTCTTGTTTAGAAAAATGTGTATTTTAAAAACGTCCTCTGCCCATTTTTTTTAATTTTTTTATTTAAAAAAATTTTGTTAATGTTTATTTATTTTTGAGACAGAGAGAGACAGAGCATGAATGGGGGGAGGTTTAGAGAGAGAGGGAGACACAGAATCGGAAGCAGGCTCCAGGCTCTGAGCTGTCAGCACAGAGCCCGACGCGGGGCTCGAACTCATGAACCACGAGATCATGACCTGAGCTGAAGTCGGACACTTAACCGACTGAGCCACCCAGGCACCCCCCTCTGCCCATTTTTAAATCAGATTGTTTGTATTTTGTGTTGAGTTGTAGTTCTTTTTTTTTTTTTTTTTTTAAGTAGGTTCCACACGCAAGAGATCAAGAGTTGCATGCTCTAACATGCTCTAACAACTGAGCCAACCAGGTGCCCTAAGTTGTGTAAGTTCTTTATATATTTTGGATATTAACCCCTTATAGGATATATCATTTGCAAATATCTTCTCCCATTCATTAGGTTGCTTTCTCATTTTGTTGATGGTTTCTGTTTTTATGCAAAAGCTTTTAGTTTGATATGGTCCTGATTATTTACTTTTGCTTTTGTTGCCTTTGCTTTGATGTCAAATCCAAAAACTCATCTCCAAGACTGATGTCAAGGAACTTACAACTTATGTTTTCTTCTAGGAGTGTCATGCTTTCAGGTCTTATGTTTAAGTCTTTAATTCATTGAGTTTATTTTTGCATATGATGGAAAACAATGGCCCAATTTCATTCTTTGGCATGTGTCTGTCCAGTTTTCCCAACATCATTATTTATTGAAGAGACTGTCCTTTCTCGATTGTATATTCTTGACTCCTTTGTCATAAATTAATTGCCCATATATGTGTGGTTTTATTTCTTGGCTCTCTATTCTGGTTCACTGATCTGTGTGTATATTTTTATGTCAATATCATACTATTTTGGTTACTATGAGTTTGTAATGTAGTTGAAATCAGGGAGCGTGGTGCCTCCAGCTTTGTTCTTTCTTAAGACTGCATTGGCTATTCAGAGTCTTTCATGATTCCATACAAATTTTAGGATTGTTTGTTCTATTTCTGTGAAAAGTGCCATTGGAATTTTGATAGGGATTGCTCTGAACTGTAGATTGCTTTGGGTAGTATGGACATTTTAACAATACTAATTCTGTCAATCCATGAGCATGGAATATCTTCCCATTTATTTATGCCTTCTTCAGTTTTCTTTCATTAACGTCTTATAGTTTTCAAGGTAAAGGTCTTTCACCTCCTTGGTTAAATTTATTTCCAGGTATTTTATTCTTTCAGCTGAAACTGTAAATGGGACTGTTTTCTAATTTCTCTTTCTGAGAATTCATTGTTAGTGGATAGAAATGCAACCGATTTTTGTATTGATTTTGTGTTGATTTTGTATTGATTGTTTATCCTGCAGCTTTACTCAATTCATTTATTAGTTCTAACAGGTTTTTTTTTGGTGTGGTCTTTAGGGTTATCTACATATAATATCACACCATTTGCAAATAGTGACAGTTTTATGTCCTCCTTTTCAATTTGGAAGTCTTTTCTTTCTTTTCCTCTTTTTTTAACTTTTAAAAAATGTTTATTTTTGAGAGAGAGAGAGAGAGAGACAGAGCACAGCAGGGGAGAGGCAGAGAGAGAGGGAGACACAGAATCCAAAGCAGGCTCTGAGCTGTCAGCACAGAGCCCTCCAGGGGCTCGAACCCACGAACTGTGAGATCGTGACCTGAGCCGAAGTCAGACGCTTAATGACTGAGCTACCCAGGCACCCCTTTTATTTCGTTTCCAGCTAGGATTTCCAATACTGTGTTGAATAAAAGTGCAAGAGTGGGCATCCTTGTCTTGTCTCCTGTCTTAGAGGAAAAGCTTTCAGTTTTCACCACTGAATATGATGTTAGCTGTCGGCTTGTCACATATGGCCTTTATTACATTGAAATAGAGTCCCCCCCCCCACCTTTTTTTTTTTTTTCAAACAGAGTAAGAAAGCAAACAGGGGAGAGGGGCAGAGGGAGAGATAGAGACTTAAGCAGGCTCCACACTCAGCGTGGAGCCTGACACAGGGGTTGATCCCACGACTATGAGATCATGACCTTAGGTGAAATGAAGAGTCGGACGCTGAACCAACTCATAGAATTGAGCCACCCAGGCGCCCTTGGTACATTCCCTTTACACCCACTTTGTTGAGAGTTTTTATTTTCTAGTTTTTTTGTGGTCGGAGCTTAGATTATTGATTTGAGACTTCTCCTTTTTCCTGACGTAAGCATTGAATGCTGTCAATTTCCCTCTTGGCACGGCTTTGGCTGTGTCTCACATATTTTAATATGTTGCAATTTCATTTCCACTCAATTCAGTGTATTTATTTCCCTTGAGAGTTTCTATTTGGCCCATGGATTGTTTTAATTCTCTTATTTAGTTACCAAGTGTTTGTCCCAAGTGTCTTTTATCTGTTGTTGATTTGTAGTTTTATACCAGTGTGGTCAGAGAATACATTCTGTATGATTTCAATTCTTTTCTTTTTTTATTAAAAATTTTTTTAAATCTTTATTTATTTTTGACAGAGAGAGAGACAGAGTGCTAGTGGGAAAGGAACAGAGAGAGAGGGAGACACAGAATCTGAAACAGGCTCCAGACTCTGAGCTGTTAGCACAGAGCCTGACATGGGGCTTGAAACTCACAAACTGCAAGTTCATGACCTGAGCTGAAGTCAGAAGTTCAACCAGCTGAGCCACCCAGGTGGCCCTCAATTCTTTTCAATTTGAGGTTTGTTTTATGGCCCATAATATATAGTGTACTTTGGTATGTGCTCCTTGAGCACTTGAAGAGTGTGTACTTTGCTATTCTTAGGTGGAATGTTCTCTGAACATTAGTTAGGTCCTCTTGGTCGATGCTGTTGTTGCGTTCTTCCATTTCTTCGCTGATTGTCTGTAGCAGTCGTTCTGCTACAGTGGTAGGGAAGCAGTGGTAGGGTCCGCTCCCTACGGAGAGGGGAAAAAGAAAAACCTCAAGGCAACCTGGCTATACACATACGTGACACCATCCCTCACGACCTTGTAACATGAGACCACTTAATCAGACTGCACGTTTGTGTGTTACCATGTATGGGAGACAAAAACATAAAAAAAAAAACTATATAAAAAAACCATGCCACATGGTGTTTGGGGCTCAGTTCTTCTGGTACGAACCCAACTGAGTGGTGCCGGCAGGAACAAAGTTCCTGGAAAAAAAAAATGTCTTGGTGTCATAACTCTCTGGGCAAGAATCCTGCTACACTATCAGTTGTTGAAAGAGGGGTTTTGAGGTATAACTGTAGATATGTCTATTCCTCCTTTCACTTCTTTCAATTTTTGCTTTACATATTTTGCAGCTCTGTTGTCGGGTACATACACATTTAGGATTGCTATGTCTTCTTGGTGGATTGACCCCTTTATCTCTTTGTAATGTCTCTCCGTGTCCCTGGTAATTTTCTTTGCTCCAAAGTCCACTTTATCTGATATTAATTTAGCCACTCCTGCTTTCTTTTGATTAATATTTGCATGCTATGTCTTTCTTCCTCCTTCACCTTTTACCTACCTATATTGTTATATTTGAAGGGAGCTTCCTGTAGATAGACAGCATATAGTTGGGTCATTAAAAAAAGATCTGTTCTGCCAATCATTGTCTTTTAACTGGTATATTTAATCCATTTAATTAATAAGACAGGGATGCCTTATTGCTTTTGGATAGAAGTGAAAATCTTGGCTTCCTGTAATAAAAGAAGGGCTACAGGAAGTTCCTTAAACAGAAAGGAAATAAAAGAAGGAAGCTTGGAAATCTGTGGCCAATAGTAGAAGCAAAACAAAAACAAAAACAGAACCCCCAAAACAGCATTGTACTAGGCTTGGGCCAGATCGTCACATGAGGACAGAGATTGGGATATATGCATTCTTGAATTACTGCATAGCAATATGTACCCAGCTATTAAGGCCGTCTGGGAGGGGCGCCTGGGTGGCTCAGTCAGTTAAGCGTCTGACTTCAGTTCAGGTAATGATCTCACGGTTTGTGGGTTCGAGCCCCGTGTCTGGCTCTGTGCTGACAGCTCAGCTTCGGATCCTGGGGCCTGCTTCGGATTCCGTGTCTCCCTCTCACTCCGAAAAATCTCTCAAAAGATTAGTCACTCGCACTCTGTGTCTCTCTCTATAAAAAAAATACACATTAAAAAAAAAAGACTGTCTGGGAGATCCCCCCCCCCCACCCCGCCCCAGCCACAAGAGAGCACATAGGGAGGATGGCAGTGTGTAAGACACTGTCTGGGAATAATGGCTATTATGACTTGGCCTTAAGGTAGCACTTACTACTTGAAGTCTAATCTTCTTTATTTTTTTATTTTATTTTGAGGGAGAGTAAGCAGGATTGGGGCAGAGAGGGGGGTGTGGAGAGAGAATCCCAAGCAGGCTCCACACTGTCAGCACAGAGCCGGATGCGGGGCTTAAACCCATAAACTGTGTGATCATGACCCACGCTGAAATCAGGAGTCAGATGTTTAACTGACTGAGCCACCCAGGTGCCCCATGAAGTCAAATCTTCTTAACTTAGCATCCCAGGGTCTTCTGTGATGCTTTAGATTGAGTTTCCCTGGAAATAGGCCTTGAGATAAGAATTTTAGTGCACATAATACATTTTGGCGGTGATGCCAGGAGGCACCAGTAGGAAATAGGGAAGTGAGACAGGGAAGGAAAGGCAGCCAATAAGAGTGTGCTATCAGGCAAGTTACCACCATAGGCAGCTGAGCTCAATCCTGTAGGGACCTCTGGGAAATGGCGGTCAAACACACGTCTCAGAGTTATCACAACTCAAGGAGCAAGGGAGCAAGGGTATTTATACACCATCTCCAGTCAGTCATTAGCTGATGGTCAGGGGGAGGGGCTAGGGGACTGGTGCACTTTCCACCTGCTGTGTATGAGGGCAGAACAGCCACCGGAGAGGGCCCTCCAAGAGACGCAGATATTGGCAGGCTGGGGTACATGGTAAGGCCTGAGGGCATGAGTGGGGCACTGACAACATCTGTTTCCCTGGACCGGGCCCCAGCCTACTTTTCCAGCTTTTCACCTGCCACTCACCCAACCGAACACACTGGGACACTCTGCTTTCCTGAATCATAACGAGACAAGCCCTCACTCGCTTCAGGCCTTCACGTGGTCATTCCCTTCCATCATTTCCTCCTCTGGAACATTCCTTCTTCGTTCCCAGTCTCTCCCTGACAAAATTCTGTTCGCCAAACTAGACCCAAATAGCAAAATGCCAAATGCCTCTTCCATTTGATGAGAATGTTAAGGTCATATTTTCCATGAGATCTCAGTGATTTCCTCCATGCTCCCAAACGGCAGAAGCCCCTTCTTGCCTCTGAAGGACTCCAGCATATTTTGTTCTCCAACTATGGTAGTACTTGTTTATAGCTGTAAGATAGTTGATAATCTTAGCTCTCTACCTGCATGCAGGCTCCCAGAGGTCAAGGGGTAAGTCTAAATATGTTTGCACAAATGAAGGAATCCGCAGTCATTTGTGGACTATGCCACCAAAGGCAAAATTTTACCAGACACCCTTTGCCCAGGCTCAACTCTGAGTCAGAGCCGTATATATAGAAGAGACGTACAAGCTAACAAGACCAAACCCACGTTGATGGGTCCTATCTGCAAGACCGGCCTTTAACTGTAGTTCCATGAGTCTACCAGCAGATGGCAACAGTCTCCCACCATTTTTTAAAGACTACCTCTCCCTGACAGTTTGGCAGATTTACAAATTCATTCTAACTACCAGTCTTTACTGAGGATCCGCCTGAGATCCAAAGTCCTGTGCAAGCACCAGGAGGAGGGCAGGGGAAAGATGAGGAAAGGAAGACTTAGTTCAGTCTTCAGAGGGTACAGTTTAGGGGTTGGAGGTCCTGGAAGGGAGGAGGGGAGGAATGAAGCACACACAAAGCGATCAAGACCCCAGGAAGATAAGGGGCGTGTGTGAGTTTGACTGGAGACACCATCTACTTGGGCCTCAGTTTCTTCATTCCTAAAACGAGGAACTGGGAATAGATGTTCAGGGTTCCTTAGAACTCCTGAATCCTGTCAATGCATGAAAGCATGATCATGAGCAATCCAAAAGAGAGACCAGTGTGTGCAGATAAGGCTTCATGAGGGAGGTTGGAGGTGGGTCCAGAAAGATTGCCAGGGTTTCGTAAGGCTATTGTAGTAATAAACACCTTTGTCCGGAATGCACCTGGTTCTTCTTCTCATTGATTCTTTTCTTCTTTCCATCCACTGGACAACCATGCATGTCCACCTACTCTGTATAAAAGTGGCAAGGGCTTTGCCTAATCCCTAGGAGTTCACGGTCAAATGGAAAGCTGGCATGCCAACAATAATGGTAGTGCAGCTTGTACAGTCTGATGGAATAACAATTGTCGTATTTCTCAACCCTGTGAGGTCAGTAAGACAGAATGGTTCCCATTTTCAAGGAAACAGAAGGAGAGACGTGAAGCGGTGGGTCTGAGGTCACGCTCCCATGAGTGATGGAACGCAGGCTATACCCAGTCTCTTCACCCACACCCTGTGGTTCTGTCCACCTCCTCATGCTGCCTATTACAACATGACCCCCCAGGGAAGCTACAAAATTGAAAGTCTTGGACCTCAGACCAAAACGGCAGAAAAATGCTTTACTAATTAGGAAACAAACAAATCTCTTGGTGCCTCGTGGGCAGTCCTGAGCTACTTAGCTAGCATACGCTTCCAAAGTGACTTCCGGAAGATGGTGTGCTTGCTCTGTCCCTTGGTTAATGGCTCCCAGGGGCCTCTCAGACTGGTCCCAGGCTGATGGAATCTCAGGAGACACTTGCCCCTCCCCACGGACTCACTGACATCAGTGTGTGATCATTCTGTAGTTCCATCTGGCCAAAAAAGGAGCATCCCCCTGTAGGTCCCCAGAGAGGCATGTGGCTGATGTCTCCAGGGAGACTTCTAGAAGGGCCTCTCAGGGCCTCTTAACCTCTGGACTTCAAGTACTAAAATCTCAAGTTTTAGTTCTGGTTTGAATTCAGGCACTCCAACTTTGGAGGCCATGGTTTCTTTAATTCATAAAAATTCCCCTCACGTTCACATACTTTTAAACGACAAAGTGTTCCCGTAGCCCCTTGATTTTTTTTTTCATTCACTACCACTCCCTTAGGAATTTTCCCCCCTCCAGTTTAGAGATTTAAAAAATCTAAGGTTCCAGGGACACCTGGGTGGCTCAGTTGGTTAAGTGTCTGGCTTCGGCTCAGGTCATGATCTCATGGTCCATGGGTTCAAGCCCCATGTTGGACTCTGTGCTGACAGCTCAGAGCTTGGAGCCTGCTTTGGATATTGTGTCTCCCTCCCTCTTCCCCTCCCCTGCTCTCTCTCTCTCTCTCTCAAAAATAAATAAACATTAAAAAAATTTTAAAAATCTAAGGCTCTAAAAAATTTAAACTTGTTGAAGTCAGTAATACTTGACTTATTTATTCGTAAACATTTGTTACAAATATTGGGTGGTCAGATGCTATTTGAGAATACAAAGGCCAACAACCATGGTCTGTAACCTCGTGGCATTCATGTGCTAGCAAGAAGTATAGACCCAGGAATACAGTATCATGATGCAAGGTAGTAAGTGCTACAGTGCGATGTTAGGAAAGGTAACAACAGTGATGAGGTGACATCTATATGCCAGGCCCCACATAACAAGCTTTTGTCACAACCTCCTTTGAGACGAGTCAGGATAAGTTAAGTTATGCTACAGGACAAATCAGCCCAAATCTCAATTTATGTCCAGTCATCATACCACACGCCCAGCACAGGTGGGCAGGAAGCCTTGGTCATGGAGACACTCAGGGATCCAGGCCAATAGGGATTCCAAGTCAACCATGCCTTCTGGATTGCAGACCCAGGATAAACAGAACTCTGAACCAGCAGCAGAGTGCTGTGACCCATAGGGACACCTGTCGATCCTGCTCACAACCCATTGTACCACAAAGGGGACTGGAAGTTCAGTCTTCCTTGCACCCAGAAAGAAAAGAAAGAATATATTGGTGGGGACTAAAGTCAAGTAGAGAAAGAAATGCATCGTCTAATAGAATAACATTCTGCTTTATCAGATTCTGATTCTATTTTACAACTCTGTAGGTGGAGATAACTGGTAGACATATGGATCCTGCTCCATTCAATAAGGGTTCAATTGAGCACACCCCCTTTCTTTATGGAAGACCCAATTTGTCTCTATTTGCACATTCATTTAAATATTTCTGATCTATAAAGGTGTCCGCTTTTCAAATTCTCTCTTGGGGAGTGCCTGGGTGGCTCTGTTGGTTGAGCATCTGACTTTGGTTCGAGTCCCATGTTGGGCTCTATGCTGACAGCTCAGAGCCTGGAGCCTGGTTAAGATTCTGTGTCTCCCTCTCTCTCTCTGCCCCTCCCTTGCTCATGCTCTGTCTCTCTCTCTCAAAAATAAATAAACATCAAAAATTAAAAAAAAAATTTTTTTTAAATTCTCTTTTGAACCAGATAGAACATCTGCCTTGTTCCCTCATTCTGAGTAAAACAAAGTCTTTAATGTGTTCATTTTTCTACCTGTATGAGAACGATGATTTTGCCTTTTACTTTCTTTTTTTTTTAAGTTTATTTTTATTTATTTTGAGAGACAGAGAAAGAGAGAGTGAGCAGGGGAGGAGCATAGACGGAAAGAGAGAATCCCAAGCAGGCTCAGCGCTGTCAGCACAAATCCCAACACGGGGCTCGATCCCATGAACCGTGAGATCATGACCTGAGCCGACACTAAGAGCTGAACACTCAACTGACTGAGCCACCCAGGCACCCCTTGCCTTTTCCTGAAAAGCATCTTTCAATGATGCATTTTAGAGATGAGGAAAGAGAAACAGAGAGGTTAAGAAACTCACCCGAAGTCGTCCAGCTAACAAGTGGCAGCGGTGGGAATTCTGATTCTTTCTGCCCGGCCTCAGAGCCCATGCTCCCTTACCCCTCCCATCCCAGTAAATGCTGGGATGTGGTGGTGGGTAGAGTTCATTCACTTTCAGGGTCCAAGCAGGCTGGGTGTTTCAGCCAGGTCTCAGAACATGAGTGGTGCTTCTGTGCACAGAGATGAGCATGTGCAGAAACACAGAAAGCCAGGAAGGGCAGGGTGTCCCCCAGAGAACACACAGCATGGCAGGGGCAAGGTAGGAGGGGCTGAACGGTGGGCAGGAACTGTGAAGACGCAAATGGCTGCACCATGGCATCAGGAGTCCACCCTGTGAGCAACAGGGGCTCTTTGTGGATGTTAAGCAAGAAAGTCAATGATCAGGTCTGAGTTTTAGGAAATCATGACTGTTATTTGTGTGGAGAACAGGCTGGGGACACTATCTAAGGGAGGGCTACATCCATGTGCACAGCAACATTATTCACAACCCAAAGGTCCATCGACCAATGAATAACCACACCGCGGGATACACATACAATGGAATGTTACTCGGCCTTGAGTAGGACACATGGCGATACGTGCGGCAACATGGATGAACCCTGAGAACATTATCCCGGATGAAAGAAGCCAGATGCAGAAGACAAGTACTGTATGATTCCACTTGCATGAGGGATCTAGAAAGAGGCAGATTCATGGAGACAGAAAGCAGAATAGAGGTTACCAGGGGCCAGCCGGGAGGTGGGAATGAAGAGTGATTACCTAACGGGTACACAGTTTCTGTTGGGTTTGATGGATAAGTTCTAGAAATGGACAGTGGTGATTGCACAGCACTGTGAATGTACTTCCTGCCACTGAACTGTGTACTTAAAAATGGTTAAAATGGTAAAGTTTTAAATAATTTTTTAAAATATTTATTTGTGGGAGCCTCTGCAATCAGACAACACAAAGAAATAAAAGGCATCCAAATCGGCCAGGACTTTCACTCTTGGCAGATGACATGATACTCTATATGGAAAACCCAAAAGATTCCACCAAAAAAACTTCTATAACTGATTCACGAATTCAGCAAAGTTGCAGGATATGAAATCAATGCACAGAAATCGGTTGCATTCCTATTCACCAGCAATGAAGTGACAGAAACAGAAATCAAAGAATCGATCCCATTTACAATTGCACCAAAAACCATAAAATATCTAGGAATAAACCTAACCAAAGAGGTGAAAGATCTATACACTGAAAACTATAGAAAGCTTATGAAAGAAATTGAAGAAGACACAAAAAAATGGAAAAAGATTCCATGCTCCTGGATAGGAAGAACAAATATTGTTAAAATGCCGATGCTACCCAAAGCAATCTACACATTCAATGCAATCCGTATCAAAATAACACCAACATTCTTCACAGAGCTAGAACAAATAATCCTAAAATTTGTATGGAACCAGAAAAGGCCCCGAATAGCCAAAGCAATCTTGAAAAAGAAAACCAAAGCAGGAGGCATCACAATCCCAGACTTCAAGATATACTACAAAGCTGTAATCATCAAGACAGTAGGGTATTGGCAGAAGAACAGAAACTTAGATCAATGGAACAGAATAGAGAACCCAGAAATGGACCCACAAACGTATGGCCAACTAATCTTTGACAGAGCAGGAAAAAATATCCAATGGAAGAAAGACAATGTCTTCAGCAAGTGGTGCTGGGAAAACTAGACAGCGACATGCAGAATGAACCTGGACCACTTTCTTACACCACACACAAAAATAAACTCAAAATGGATGAAAGACGTCAATGTAAGACAGGAAGCCATCAAAATGCTCAAGGAGAAAGCAGGCAAAAACCTCTCTGATCTTGGCCGCAGCAACTTCGTACTCAACACGTCCCCGGAGGCAAGGGAAACAAAAGCAAAAATGAACTATTGGGACCTCATCAAGATAAAAAGCTTCTGCACAACAAAGGAAACAATCAGCAAAAGTAAAAGGCAACCGATGGAGTGGGAGAAGATATTTGCAAACGACATATCAGATAAAGGGTTAGTATCCAAAATCTATAAAGAACTGATCAAACTCAGCACCCCAAAACCAAATAATCCAGCAAAGAAATGGGCAAAAGACATGAGTAGACACTTCTCCAAAGAAGACATTCAGATGGCCAACCGACACATGAAAAAATGCTCAACATCACTCATCATCAGGGAGATAAATATAAAAACCACAATGAGATACCACCTGACACCTGTCAGAATGGCTAACATTAACAACTCAGGCAACGACACATGTTGGCAAGGATGCGGAGAAAGAAGATCTCTTTTGCACTGCTGGTGGGAATGCAAACTGGTGCAGCCACTCTGGAAAACAGTATGGAGGTTCCCCAAAAAGCTAAAAATCGAACTACCCTACGACCCAACAATTGCACTACTAGGCATTTATCCAAGGGATACAGGTGTGCTGTTTCAAAGGGACACATGCACCCCCATGTTTATAGCAGCACTATCGACAATAGCCAAAGTATGGAAGGAGCCCAAATGTCCATCAATGGATGAATGGAGAAAGAAGATGTGGTGTGTGTATACACACACACACACACACACACACACACACACACGCAATGGAGTATTACTCGGCAATCAAAAAGAATGCAATCTTGCCATTTGCAACTACATGGGTGGAACTGGAGGGTATTATGCTAAGTGAAATTAGTCAGAGAAAGACAAAAATCATATGACTTCACTCATATGAGGACTTTAAGAGACAAAACACATGAACATAAGGGAAGGGAAACAAAAATAATATAAAAACAGAGGGGACAAAACAGAAGAGACTCATAAATATGGAGAACAAACTGAGGGTTACTGGAGGGGTTGTGGGAGGGGGGATGAGCTAAATGGGTAAGGGGCACTAAGGAATCTACTCCTGAAATCATTGTTGCACTAGATGCTAACTAATTTGGGTGTAAATTTTTTAAAAAATTAAATAATAAAATAATAAATAAATAAATAAAATATTTATTTGTGGGATGGGGCACCTGGGTGGCTCATTCGGTTGAGCGTCCGACTTTGGCCAGGTCATGATCTTGTGGTTCGTGAGTTTGAGCCCCGTGTCGGGCTCTGGGCTGACAGCTTGGAGCCTGGAGCCTGCTTCAGATTCTGTCTCCCTCTCTCTCTCTGCCTACCCCCTTGTGCTCTCTCTCTCTCTCATAAATAAATAAAAATTAAAAATAAATAAATAGATAAAACATTCATTTGTTTTTGAGAAAGAGAGAGCACAAGCCCAGGAGGGGCAGGGAGAGAGGGAGACAAAGGATCTGAAGCAGGCTCCACACTGACAGCAGAGAGCCTGATGTGGGACTTGAACTCATGAAACGCGAGATCATGACCTGAGCCCAAGTTGGACGCTTAACTGACTGAGCCCCCCAGGCGCCCCTGAAGTGGTAAATTTTATGTTGTGTGTATTTTACCACAATAAAAACTAGTTAAAATTTTAAAAGGCAGACAGGCTGCTGCACAGTCCATGGGAGAGATACTGAGGACCTCAAGCAAGCAGGACGGGAGGGATGGCGGGGGGGGGGGGCTGGACTTAGGACTCATTTCCAGAGGCTGCCATGCCCACCAGGGGCCTCTCCAGGGCTCGTGCTCTTGGACTCTATTTTCAAATTCTCTGCTTCTGTGACGCCACCCTCTATGAATAATCGAATACATATTTCGATTGTATGTATCGATTGGCCCAGCGCCTGGGCCAATGTCTGATGCAGAGTGAATTCTTTTTTTTTTTTTTTTAATGTTTATTTATTCTGAGAGAGAGAGAGTACATGTGAGCAGGGGAGGGGCAGAGACAGAGGGAGAGAGAGAATTCCAAGCAGGCTCTGCACTGTCAGCACAGAGCCTGACGTGGGGGATCGATCTCACCAACTGTGAGGTCATGACCTGAGCCGAAATCAAGAGTCGGACACTTGACTGACTGAGCCACCCAGGTGCCCCTGCATAGTGAATATTTTTAATGTTTATTTACTTTTGAGAGAGAGAGAGAGAGAGAGACAGAGAGCATGCGTGAGGGAGGGGCAGAGAGAGACAGAGACACAGAATCCAAAGCAGGTTCCAGGCTCTGAGCTCTCCACACAGAGCCCAACGTGGGCTCGAACCCATGAACCATGAGATCATGACCTGAGCCGAAGTTGGACACTTAACCAACTGAACCACCCAGGCACCCCTGCGTAGTAAATTCTTAACACCAATGTATCAGGCGAAGGAAGGTGGAGATAAAACCAGAACTCACAGCAGCAGCAGCAGCAGCTCTTGGCGGACATGGAGAGGGGGTCACATCTGAGAATACCTGATCAGCTTTTCCTAAACAAACACGCTTCTGCCCTTCGATGGATCCTCTCCAGCCCCCACACCCAAATTCCAGTGTGCTCTGAGGTGGGACGGAAGCCGGGGGCAAGGGAACCCAGGCGAAATGGTTTCCTGGCAGGCAAGGAGCCCAGCCATCTAGATTATTTGGGGCTCAGCAGACACAGGACCCTGGAACAGAGCAGAAAGAAGCTGTGATTGAGGAGACAAGAGCCAAGAATCAGCCGGAATGGGGATAGATCCTTAGAAACCAATCCCTCTTTTTCTGTTCTCTACCTCCCTGCTCTGTTTGTTAATGACCTTGTCTCCTCCATTATTAATGCACTGTTTCAGCCGAAGCTGTGACTCTGTGGGTCCATTAAGGCTCTCCCGGGGGAGCCAGGCTCCTACCGGGTGCATTAGAGCCGAGCGCATTAGAGCACAGGCAGAAAGGCACCAGGAGCTGACTGGGCTTGCCTGGGAGGAGCTGGGTTGCTGCCTCTTCCACTCCCCCCTTTCTCCTCCCAAGCGACCCCAGCGGATTCGAGGTGCTTGATTGACAGTGTGTCTGCACCAAGCAGTTTCCTGGGCCTCGGTGTCCCTTGTAAGCATTCTTCCCACATGCGAAGCAGTTTAATCATGCCGCGACCTTCCACACACGTGTTCGAAGTGAGTGACTGAGAGCAGGGACCCAGGCTACTTGGGTTTGGCTCCTAGGGTCACCACTCATCAATTTGGAAGTCTGAGATAAATTCCTGAACACGATCCTCCATTAACCCATTTCTTTTCTAGCAAAATGGAGATCGTAGCGATACTGAGCTCACAGCGCTGCTCTGAGGACTGAACGAGATAACGCATAAAAAGCTGAGGGCACGGTGCCTGACATGTATAGTCAGCGAGTAACAAAGTCAACTGCTGCTTGTCTTGTTTTTATTATTAATGCAATGAGAAAGTTGGACAAGGCGCCAGTATGTTGTTCATTCATTAAATAAATATTAAGGATCACTTATACGCAAAGCACTCTTCCAGATGCTGAGGATACAACAGTGAATAAGAAAAATCTCTGTCCTCAGAGATCACGTTTCAGCGGGAGAGATAGAGGATAAGCAACAAACATAATAAATGAGTAAACTAGATAGTGTGTTAGAAGCTAAGAACTCTGAAAGAACTAGAACAATGTAAGGGGGCCAGGGAGTGGTTAGGGGTGGTCAGGAAAAGCCTCATTGAGCAGGTGACATCTGAGCAGAGATCTGAAGGAGGTAAGGGGATGAGCCCTGCAGGTATCTGAAGGAAGAATGTTCTAGGCGACTGCAATAGTCAGTGCAAAGGGCCTGGGGTAGAAGTGTATCTGGTTTTGTTAGAGGATAGTGTAATGAATGAAGGATGAATGAGGTGAAAAGGAGTGGCAAGTGGCCTTGGAGTTAATGGGCAACACAGTGTGTAGGGCCTTGTGACTTACTGTCAGGACTTTGGCTCTTTTTTTTTTTTTAATATTTGTTTATTTTTGACAGAGAGAGAGAGAGAGAGAGAGAGAGAGAGACAGAGTGTGGGCAGGGGAGGGACAGAGAGACAGGGAGACACAGAATCCAAAACAGGCTCCAGGCTCTGAGCTGTCAGCACAGAGCCTGACACGGGGCTCAAACTCACAAATCGCGAGATCACGACCTGAGCTGAAGTCGGACACTCAGCCGACTGAGCCACCCAGGCGCCCCTCTTCTTTTTTTTTTTTTTAAATGTGTATTTATTTTGAGAGAGACATGGAGAAGACACATGAGTAGGGAAGGGACGAAGGGCAGAGAGAGGAAGACAGAGAATCCCAAGAAGGCTCTGCACTCTCAGCGCAGTCTGACATGGGGTTTGAACCCATGAACCACGAGATCGTGACCTGAGCCGAAATCAAGAGTCAGATGCTTAACCTACTGAGCCACCTGGGACTTTGGCTGTTACTGAGAGAGTAACAGGGGAGGGCTGAGTGGGGTTGGGAGGCCAACAAAAAGGCAGTAGACTTGAAGGATTGCAGACCCCAGTAAGCTGGAGTCGGGGTTCCAGAGAAGGAAGATGGAAAGACAGGAGGAGGTGGCCAGGGAGAATTAAGCACAGGATTGGGTAATTGGTACCTATGAGGTCAAGGGTACGAGCTTGGGATATGGGCGGCTGAGACTAGGTGGAGAACAGGGAATGACACGGGGCTACACAGGGAAGCACCAGGGCTGGTCGGGAGGCAGAGGGGGTTCAGGAAACCCGAGCAAGAGCCTTTATTATGGTTTTTGTGGAAAGGAACAGGCGGGGCAGAGTAAACAGGCTTAGTTTGAACAATTCCAGCGGGCTCTGGGTCACGGCGGCTGCCTCTAGCTGTGTGGTACCCGGCCTTGGGGTGATCAGGGCAGGTGGGTAGCGGCCCAGGGTGCGAGAGCCCCATAGAGGGGGTGGTTGGGGCGTAGATCTGGAGTGGCTGGTTTGTGTCTGAAAGGTACAGTTGCATGTGAGTTGTTTGCTACCTCTGGGGATTAACTAACCCAGGGAGTGATCATCTCTCAGGGTCAGTGAACTCCCAAGGTGGAAAAGCACCAGAATATAACAGTCCCACTTAATCCAATCGGGAAGGAAGGGACAACTACTGGGGAGAGGGGGGAGTCGATGGCATCAGCAGGGAGGAGGAGTGCCAGGCAGTGCAGCTGATGCCCTAAGGGAGAAGCTGAAGCTCTGATTTGAAGGAAGAGGGCAGGGATGACAGTGTGGAAGCAACTCTGAGCAGCTGGGAAGACTCCTACCCTGTCTCCCACTGGTTATTGGGTGTGGGGGAAAGCGATCACCCCTCCCAGCCACCCTGAGTGGTGGGCCAGGGTTCACTGGGCCAGAAGGGGAAGGAAGATTGAGGAAGAGGTTGAGGGTATGTGGAGTTTTGCTGATGAAGGATATGAGCTCCAGAGTGTACAGAAGAGTTTCTAGAATTGGGGAGAAGGTAGGACACGGGGACCAGATGGGCCTGGAAGGAGGTGGGTGGAGATAAGAGCATGGGAGGACAGCTGTGAGCTGGGAGCCTAGGCTGCTTCTCGGGGCTACTGGAGGTAAGAGGCCCAGTGATAGCAGTACTGGGGTAGTCAAGGCGGGTAGTAGGGGCGAGGCCAGGGTGGGGGTAGGTGGGTGGTGGGCTTACCCAGAGCACACAGGGCCCTCTGCTGACCCCTGGGTGGAGGGTAAGAGCCCTGGAGGTATGGCTTGGTTCCTCTGAGTGAGTCTCACTCTTGACCTCTGCCAAGGGAGGGTGGATTTACTCCTAGTGGGCTCTCTATGGGCCCCTCTTGATGAAGGCAGATTCAGGGGGGCCAGGTTTACCCCTAGAGGGCAGGACTCCCTCCTGGCTCCTGAGGGCACTGAGGAGCCCCAGGGAAGCGGAGATGGAGTCTGAGATGATGGGCTCCCTCTTGACCCCTGCTGATGGGGTGTAAGAAGCCTGGAGACGGGAGGTCCTGCATTCCAGGATTTGGTTGGTCCAACTTGATTCCAACTTCACGAGCAGGGCTCCCAGGTGCATTGGATCAGAGGTCCCCCAGGTGAGGGGGAGAGCACCCTAGCTGCCCTATGGGATGCTGCCCGCCCCCAAAGGTCAGAGATGTGCTCCTTAGCATCTAATAGCATGTGAAGCATTTTCAAAACCATTCTCAGTGGTTTGCAAATCCTTTTTTTTTTTTTAAACGCTTGACCAACCTTTTAATGTGCTTAAAACAAATCACTTTACAAAGAGCCTTAACACTTTTTAAAACATAACTTTGGACACAATTATACAAATTAAAACAACTGCTATAAAAAAAACACTATGGCATGGTCCGATCTTCCAAAATGGACTTTAGGAATGTATAAACCAGCAGTAAGTACTGGGCAGAAACTTTTATTTCCAGGACATGTGTGGGTAAGTCAAATTTAAACATTCTGTTTGAAGAACAAAAAAAAGAAAAGAAAAGAGAAAGAAAGGAAAACGTACCAATACACATCATTCAAAGAGTAGAAATTTCTAGAGAAAGCAAAATTTGCATGGCAGCAGTTATGACCTTTAACAGTGTATTTTTTTTTTTAGAGAGAGAGAGCACACAGGTGCACAAGTGCACCCAAACAGGGGGAGGGGCAGTGGGGGAGAGAGAGAGAGAGAGAGAGAGAGAGAGAATCTTAAGCAGGCTCCTTGCCCAGTGCAGAGCCTGATGCAAGGCTCCACGTCCCGATCATGAGATCATGATTTTAAGATCGTGACCTGAGCCGATATCAAAAGCCGGTTGCTTCACCCACTGAGCCGCCCAGGCACCGCGACAGTATTTTCTTACCTTAGAAGATATATCCTGCTCACATCTTGCAGGAAAATTTCATTCAAGAAGGGTCATGCCTAATCTATCCTGTATCATTCAAGATGGCCAAATCTGAGGTTCACCAAGTCTTTCTAGAGGTGAGGAAACAGGTCCACACAAGTTTGTGACATCATTTATGGCAATCAGGAGTTATAGCATTTTTATTATCCAATTCCTGGGCTGAAATACTTACCCCTATACCATTCTTTCCTTTCCTGCAGGACTTCATCTTCCTTACTAAAAACCCCACAGGGTCAAATGTTCCCCTGTTATAACCAAAAAGTGTTCTGCAGTGTAAGCCACTTGCTCGTTTGTTTTCCTTGAGGCTAGATTATAAGCCAGCCAGGATTTTAGTATAAGGACCTTTTCCAGTCTTGAAGTGGCATGTTAAGTCAATCAACCCTAGGTTGAGTTCTTTTACGTTTTCTCTGTTAGGACTATTTCCCAAGCCAGGCTACCGGACAGACACCTGTACTGCACGCTTCTCAGGCTGTGAAGCCCTGAGTGTGGTACCTGTCCTAACACAAGGGAGTTCACAAGCTGACACTGAGCGAGGGCCGGCTGTGAAGGTGACAGGATATTGAACAGGTCTGAAAACCAGCACGGGAATACCAGTCCTATTGGACTTGCGTTCAGAGGAACACGGACAGGAGAGGACAAGGATGAGGGTTTCATGCACCTGAGCGAGTCAACCCTATTTGGTACCTGGGTGGAACCAGAGGTGAAGAAGCGAGATATAGACTGAGAAGGGAAAGCAGCAATAAAAAAAAGTCAGGCTCAACCCAACATCCAGATGAACTGCAGTGCCTCGATTTGTTTTCCTGCAAAATAATCGACACGGTGATCTGCTGTCATGCTTAATATGCCACATTACCTCTGGTGTCACTAGAAGGGCCTGCTGGTTCAGGAATTTTCGGTGGTAATTTTCAAGCTCTGCAGCCCCAGCTCTTAGAAGCACTTTGATTCTATTATGTCTGGTCCTTCTCGTGAACTTTTTCCACTTCCCCCTGCTTTTAGGGGATTCTTTCTCCTTGTTGTGTTTATCTGGCGCGGGTTAGGGACAACGAGGGCTCACGCTGGCACCGTCCCTTTTCCAGGCTCAGGGAGGCAGGGTCTTCGGCTGTGGAGGCCAGGGCGACTCTGCCCCTCCCCCACCCCCGCGCAGCCCCGCCCCGCCCCGCCCCGCCCCCCTCACATCTTTTTGTTGTTTGTTTCCTTTTAAACGAATTTTCAAAATGAAAATCTTGCACGGAACCAACCACAATACAAAAAAAAAAAAAAAAAAAAAAAAAAAACAAGTAAAACTGAGATTTATGTATTATAAATTCAAAAGTATAAGTGAAATTGTATAAAATCAGTGGATGATCTCATGTATGTCAAGATTCGGTAGATAACACGTTTTGGTCTTTGATATTTAAAGGACTAAAAATATATCATTTAAAGGAAAGTCAGAGATGTTTCTAAAGTTCCCGAGGCTTCCAAGGGACTCTGGATTGAAAGTGGCTGTCTCTAGGAGAGGAGAGTCAGGGAGGGGAAGGGGGAGAATTAGGGAGGGGAGTGGGGAGAGTTAGGGAAGGGAGGGGAGAGTCAGGGAGGTGGGTCTCTCCTCTCCATGGAGGGGAGAGGAGAGGAGAGAATCAGGGAGGGGAGTAGGAAAGTCAGGGTGGAGAAGGGTAGGGAGGGGAAGAGAAGAGAGAGAAGGGAAAGAGGGAGGAAAAAGAAGGTAGAGGAGGAGACTGGGGTTTTTTGTTATTGGCCTCGGGGAGCTATTTGATATTTTAAAACTCTCTATGTTACAACTTTTTTAAAAAAACGTTTATTTATTATTGAGAGACAGAGACAGAGCATGAGCAGGGGAGGGGCAGAGAGAGGAGGAGACACAGAATCCGAAGCAGGCTCCAGGCTCCGAGCTGTCGGCACAGAGCCCGACGCGGGGCTCGACCTCACAAACTGCCAGATCATAACCTGAGCCGAAATCAGATGCTTCACCGACTGAGCCACCCAGGTGCCCCTATATATTACAACTTTGATAAAAATTAAAATTTAAAGGTAAAAAAAGGAAAAGAAATAACTACAGCATTGTTTCCTTGACTCCAAGAGTTTACTGAGGTAGGTATTAGTTAACAGCTGAGGAAGTTGAGGGTCAAAGAGGTTAAGTGATTACTAGGCAGTGAGCAAGCGGGCCTGGCACTGGGCCGCAGGTCAGCTCATTGCAAAGCCTGTGCTTCCCTGGTTGCGCAGCCTCATTGTCCCGGGAAGAAATGGCCGGCTGCCTGGTGTGCCGGGCTCTGGGAAGTTTCCAGACCCACCATCTCGTCCCTTGTCAGCTATTGATGCCTGAAACTCCTTTACAAGAGGGCAGAATCGTCCAGCTCAGGGTCTCAGTAAAGCAAGTAGTTCTCATTTGACACTCACTGGTCCCTTCTGTTGTGAGTCCCCCTTTCTTGTGGTAAGAATCTGAGTTCCCTCAGGCACAAGTAGTCTGCACCTGTTTCTCTTCCCGACAGCACCCCCTCCCACTGGGAAAGCTTAAATGTGGCTGCAGGACCTACTTCCCAGATGGCTTGTTCACTGTTGGCAGGAGTCCTTAGTTCCTCCCCCTGTGCACTGTCCCTAGGCTGCTTGAGCGTCCTCATGACATGGCAGCTAACATGTCACAGACTGTCCCTTCTGCTTTATTCTATTTACCCGCATTCAAGGAGAGGAGAATTAGGCTCCACCCTTTGAAGGCGGCATATTAAAGATTTTGTGAACACGTCTTAAAATCACTGGATGTGTCCTTTGGGTCTCTAGGATCTTAGTGCTGCCCTGGGCCCCACCTAGGAAAAGGAAAATGGAGATTCCCTCGCCCTAGGTTCTCCGAATCTCTCCATCCCCAGGGCACAGCCCAGGGAGCCAGGATCAAGAATCCATTTGCAGGAACGTGATGGGTGTCTAAGCACTCTCCTGACTGTCCCCAAACCCCTGGTCAGAGAACTTTCTCTGGTCTGGGGATGGAATAGCCTGACCCTTCCCCTCTTCTTCCCAACCTATTGTTTCCCCCATAATTGTGTCTTTCCAGGCTTTTGAAGCTCAAACCCTAGACTCTTGTTAGCCCAAAGCATTTCTTTCTACTTTTCTGAGGCATCTCTCCTTCCCTGAGGCAGAAAATGCCACAGACAAAGGGGCAAAGGGGAAAGAGAATGGATGAGGGGATAAAGGGGAAGGGGAACCTCAGTGACTTCGCTCAAAACGCTATCCTGCTACACCCTTATTCACAGATGTCTCCCTTTGGGGAACCTTGCTTCCCGTTTCGCTCTGGGCAATCTCACATCCCCTTTGGATGACCCCTTCAGCTCCTGCCACCCAGTGCCTAGCTTCCTCCTCTCCAGGAAGTGACACCCCTGTCCCAGTTCAGAATCTTACCACCAAACGGGGAGCCTCCCCTCCCCCCCCCCCCACCCCGGAAGAATGCCTGCCCCCAAAGCATCCCTGTCTGGGTGCAACCTGAGATTCTCCCATCCTGGTGTCTCGCAAGTGGCATGGACTCCGTGGGCCTCACCCAGCCGCCTGCAGCCCTGCAGCGCCCCCTATCTCCCCCGTGTATCTGCTCCTCCTCCAATCTCCGCAAACCCTTTACCTTCATTGTCTCCTCACGTGTGTTTTGGAGCCTTGCGGTAGGTCCTAGTGACTACATCCTGGCTCATATTTAAGTTACCTCTCTACTCACTGCAGTTGAGCATCTGTGCAGCAAAGAACCAACCCTACCCACGAGAGGTCTGACCTTTGCCTGCCCTTCCTGAGCGCTGATCTAGAAGCCCTTGCAATGTCTTTGTCTTCCTGGGAGACTTGGCCACACTGGACACTCCAACAACGTGACCTATCATGAGGGCTTTGGGCCACGCAGGGTCAGCTTTACCTTTGGATGGACTGGAGGCTAAAGGTCAGCAACACGGCAACCACCATGTCTATGGGACGGAGCCCCAATAAA
Source organism: Panthera onca (assembly GCF_046562875.1). Classification (NCBI taxonomy): domain Eukaryota; kingdom Metazoa; phylum Chordata; class Mammalia; order Carnivora; family Felidae; genus Panthera; species Panthera onca. Next base: position 9,617,279 of record NC_138354.1, read on the forward strand.
ACTCTGCACACAAGGCTTGGGGGGGCTCCTCTGGTGGGCAAAACCCTGAAAATGTTGTCACACATCATCGTTGGGAAAAGTTCGCCTTGTCCATGACTTCACTGGGAAGCCCTGAGTGTGGAGCCTTCCTGAACTCTCCCCTGGGTGGATTCTAATCTGTATCCTGTTGCCATAATAAACTGTAACCATAAGCATAGCAGCTCTCAGTAAATCCCGGGAATCCTTCTTGGGGACTCCTGAATGTTGCAGCATCTACACATTTACTCACACTCCTGTCTTCAAGGCATGGGTTTCTACTTTCTGGGTCTTCATCCTTCCCTGACCTCTCTGTGGTTTTTGACACCCCCCCCTTTTTTTAAGATTTTATTTTTAACTAATCTCTATACCCAATGTGGGTCTTGAATTTACAACCGCAAGATCAAGAGTCGCATGTTCAGGGCACCCGGGTAGCTCAGTTGGTTGAGTGCCCAACTTTGGCTTAGGTCGTGATCTCCTGGTTCAGGAGTTCAAGCCCCACATCAGGCTCACTGCTGTCAGCCTATCAGCACAGATCCTCTGTCCCCCTCTCTCTGCCCCTCCCCTGTTTGCATTTTCCCAATAAATAAATAAATATTTTTTACAAAGAAAAAAAAAGAGTCGCATACTCTACTGACTGAGCCAGCCAGGCATCCTGGCCTTTGACAGTTTATCAACCCCCTTCCTTCCTGCGATGCTCTCCTGCCAGGGCTCTGATGACCTTGAAATCCACCAGCTTCCCTTCCACTTCTCAGGCTCCACTTTATTCCTCAGTCTGCTTTCGCCGCTGGTCCTTGACCATTTCTTGGGGCTGCTTCTTGTCATTTATCTGAGTGTCAGCTAAACACGGTGGAACTGAAGCACAGACTCACATCCCAGTCATTGCAAATCCCTGATTTCGTCTCCTACCTTGTCCTCTTGCTCCTTAGGCATCCTGACCTGTGTGAATAACTAATAGCCAGATAAAGCTTAAAAATGTGTACTTGGTGGGGCACCTCACTGGCTCAGTTGGTTAAGTGTCTGACTCTTGATTTTGGCTCAGATCATGATCTTACAGTTCACGGGTTCAAGCCCCGCATCAGGCTCTGGGCTGGCAGTGCGGAACCTGCTTAGGATTCTCTCTCTCTTCCTCTCTCTCTCTCTGCCCCTCCCCAACTTGTTCTCTCTCTCTCTCTCTCTCTCTCTCTCTCTCTCTCAAGATAGGTGAATAAACTAAAAAAATATGTACTTGGGGGGGTGCGTCTGGGTGGCTCACCGGTTGGGAATCTGACTTTGGCTTAGGTCTCATGGTTCGTGGGTTTGAGCCCCGCGTCGGGCTCACAGCTTGGAACCTGGAGCCTGCTTCGGATTCTGTGTCTCCCTCTCTCTCTGCCCCTCCCCCATTTGCGCTCTCTCTTAAAAATAAATAAACATTAAAATTTTTTTAAAGTATATGTACTTGGTGTGTTCTAGATATATATCCTCTGTTGGGTAAGTGTTTCGCAAATATTTTGTCCCACCATGTGGCTTGCCCAAATTTCTCTCTGGAGCACTTACTCTTCTCTCATCCAGGCATATAGTTTCCCTGTCATCTCTAAGAGGGTGACCCTCAACTTACATCTACAACTCCAACTATATCTACAGACCCAGCCCTTCTGGTGCTCTAATAGCCCAGTGGACATCTCTGTATGGCATTTGAACCTCAGCATGTCCACACATCTGTGGACTCGTTATCTTTCCTCAGAATATTCCTCATTTTGGTCAATGGCATTATTTTGCTAGTGAAGGGTGAGATCGTCTTGCCCGGCAGACACTTGACCCTGGTCCATCACAGGGATCCATCCCCCACTCTGGTTTACAGGCTGCCTGTCTGGCTTTGGCTTGGTTCCTGTCTCCCCGGCTACTGATTTGACACAGCCCTGGGCTCCAGTTTCAAGTCCTGCCTTAGCTCCTGACTCAACCAGGATAGGCACCCAATTCTGGCTTACTTGCCCTAGGCAGGTGCAGGGCACCCCGGACCACTCCTGGCAGGGCCCTGCTGCCTCCTATGGTTTACTACCCTTCTCTCCAACGGATGGTGATTCCCCCCACACCACACACACAGACACACACTTAATGCTTTGGGTACTGGCATGAACATTCCAACATCTGACAAAGCCTTTAGATAGTAAAGTGTAGGTCACCCCTACCTGACTAAAGGGAGCTCATACTGGCCACCAGCTAGTAATTAGCTGAGAATCTGTTGTAATCAACATAAAAGCACATCTTGGGATGTGTTCTTGTTTCTGTGTTTATCAACTATTGTGTTTAAGTTTTCTTAATTTTATTTTTTATTTGTTTAAAAAAAATTTTATGTGTATTTATTTTTGAGAGAAAGAGACAGAGCACGAGCAGGGGAGGGGCAGAGAGAGAGGGAGATATAGAATCCAAAGCAGGCTCCAGGCTCTGAGCTGTCAGCACAGAGCCCGACACGGGGCTCAAACCCATGAACCACAAGATCATGACCTGAGCCGAAGTTGGATGCTTAACTGACTGAGCCACCCAGGAGCCCTTATTTTTTAAATTAAAATATATATAAAAGCAATCATCTCTCCTTATATATATAAAATCCTATCTCTACTCCATAACACGATTAGTCGCCTGGATTGTACTCTGTCACAGCCTTTTCTGTGTTCACTTACATACAAAAGCATAAACACGGTTCTATGAAAATCTTGTTTACTAGTTTTTGCTGAAGGAGAATCATTCTGTATGCGTTACTTTGCAGACTGTTTCTTTTCCACTTGACAACTCATCGCTGCAATGCAGTAAATATAGATCTAACTCTATCTTTGTTTTCTTATGTATCTATGCACACACATAGAGATATAATTTTGCATAAATGCGATCCTTTTCTTGTTTAATCCTCCAAATACTGGAGAAACCCTCATACCTCTATTCCAGTACTTGCCTCCTTGTGTAGAATATGCTTTAAAAAAAAACAAAAACATGTATATCCATGATCACATAGTAAACTTATAAACTTCTTGGTACTGTGCCTGCTCCAGAGTAGGAGATTAACACATTTGCTGGATGAATGAACACTTGTTTTATTACTCTTCCTGCTTTACAGTTGGGAATATTAAGCAACTTGCCCAAGAAGCCACAACTCAAGTGCAGTGGAACAGAGGCTCAGGCTTAGATCCCTGTCAATCCCCTAGTGATCCCCTACGCTGTGCTCTTGTGCCTGAGTCATCATAATCTTTGTGAACAACTTAAAACCCAAACCATGTCAAACTTTAAAAATGTATACCTGGCAAATTCTAGATACAGTCCTTTGTTGAGAGAATGTTTTGGAAATATCTTTTCCATTCTGTGCCTTCCCTTTCATTTTTATAGCAGTCTTTTGAAGAACAAAAGTTTTAAATTTGGATGAAGTTCTATTTTTTTCCCCTTTTATACTTCATGCTTTTAAGAAACTTTTGCCAAACCTAAGATCACTAAGATTTTTGTCTGATTTTCTTTTATAAGTTTTATCGTCTTAGTTTTTACACTTAGGTCTATGATCCATCTTGAGTTGATTTATGTATATGGTGTGAGGAAAGAACTGAGGTTTCTTTTTAAATATTATTTTAGGGATGTCTGGATATCTCAGTCGGTTAAGTGTCCATTTCTTGATTTTGACTCAGGTTATGATCACAGGGTCTTGAGATCGAGCTCTGTGGGAGGCTCCGTGCTGAGCTTGGAGCCTGCTTAGGATTCTCTCTCTCCCTCTTCCTCCTTCCTTCCCCACTCTTAAAAAAAAAATGTGTGTGTGTGTGTGTGTGTGTGTGTGTGTGTGTATAATTTTATTTTCACATTTTGTTTTATTTTATTTGGCATATGGTTATCCAATTCTTTAAGTACTGTTTGTTAAAAAGATTATCTTTCTTCCACTGAACTGCCTTGCGCCTTTGTGGAAAATCAACTGACCATGTGTGCATGGACCTATGTCTAGACTCTCTAATCTGTTCTATTGATTGACATGTCTGCCTTTTCACCAATACAACACTGTTTTGATTACTGTAGGCTTATAATAGGTCTTGATCATGTAACGTAAATACTTGACATGTGTTCTTTTTCTTTCAGAGTTGTTTTAGATATTCTAGGTCCTTTACCTTTCTATAAAAATTTTTAGAATCATTGTTAACAGTTTTTACAAAAAGCTTGCTGGAAATTTGATCAGAACTGCATTGAATCTACAGATTCAATCCACAGAAGAACTGGCATCTTAACAAAATCGAAGTTTAGGTCCATGGACATGGTATATCACTTCATTACCCAAGTCTTTGCTTTTTCTCAGCAGTGTTTTATAGTTTCCAGTGTACGTGTCTTTCACATCTTTTGTCAAATTTATCCTTAAGTAATCTCTATGCCCAACATGGGGCTCCAACTCACCACCCCGAGACCAAGAGTCACATGCTCCACCAACTGAGCCAACCAGGTGCCCCTAAGTACTTCCTATTTTCGATACCACTGTATCTGGTACCATTTTTAAATTTCAATTTCTGACTGTTAATTGCTGATGTACAGAAAAAACAACTGAATTTTGTATATTGGCTCTGATTCTTGCAGCCTTGCTAAACTTATCTATTCACTCAACAAGAAGACAGCCTCCCAAATTTAAGGAGAAACATGATATTTGCATAGCCTCAAAGTATCTCCCCCAAATGTGTATCAATTACAAAGGGGAAAAATAGTAACTTTACCGTGGAGAAGCATGCTAGATACCACCTTAACCAAGTGATTGAGATGAACATAGTCAGTAATAAGACATATCAGGGGCGCCTGGGTGACTCAGTCGGCTAAGCATCCAACTTTGGCTCAGGTCATCTCATGGTTCATGGGTTTGAGCCCTGGGTTGGGCTTTGTGCTGACAGCTCAGAGCCTGCTTCGGATTCTGCGTCTCCCTCTCTCTCTGCCCCTCCCCGGCTCACGCTCTGTGTCTCTCTCTTTCAAAAATAAGAGGGTGGCGCAGTCGGTTAAGCGTCCGACTTCAGCCAGGTCACGATCTCGCGGTCCGTGAGTTCGAGCCCCGCGTCAGGCTCTGGGCTGATGGCTCGGAGCCTGGAGCCTGTTTCCGATTCTGTGTCTCCCTCTCTCTCTGACCCTCCCCTGTTCATGCTCTGTCTCTCTCTGTCCCAAAAATAAATTTAAAAAAAAGTTGAAAAAAAAAATTAAAAATAAATAAATAAATAAATAAATAAACATTAACAATTTTTTTAAAAAGGTAAGACATATCAACAGTATGTACCCCTGATAGAATGTGCTGAGAAGGGCACATCACCTCTGAGGGGTATTTTTTTTAAACACTTTTAAAAATGTTTTTATTTATTTTTGAGAGAAAGAGAGCATGAGCAAGGGAGGGGCAGAGAGAGAAGGGGACAGAGGATCCGAAGCAGGCTCCATACTGTCAACACAGAGCCAGATGTGGGGCTCCAGCTCATGAACCATGAGACCATGACCTGAGCCAAAGTCGGACACTTAACCGACTGAGCCACCCAGACACCCCGGCCTCTGGGGTATTTTTACCAGAAATTCATAACGTCAATCAAATCATGAGAAAATGTCAGGTAAGCTCAGATTGAGGGGGAGCCTACACTATATCAGGTCAGTACTATTCAAAAATGTTAGATTCATAAAGCACAAGAAAAGACTGAGGAGTTGTCACAGGAGGCTAAGGAAACATAAAAATTAAAGACAATAGAAAATCCTAGATGGATCCTAGAGCAGAATGAGGACATTAGTAGGTGGTGAAATCCAAATAAAATCTGTAATTTAATTAGTAGTATTGTAGCAATGTTAATTTCTTAGTTTTATTAATTGTACCATGGTTATGTAAGACATTAGCCTCAAGCTGTGTAGGATGCTAGGTTGAGGGTATGTGGACACTCCCTATATTCCCTTGCAAATTTTTTCTAAATCTATTCTTATTTCAATAAAAAGTGTTTTGTTTTGTTTTTAATGGGCAAAAGATTTAAACAATCACCTTACCAGGAAGAATATACAGATGTCAAATAAGTGTCTGCAGAGACACTTAACTTCATTAGTTATTGGGGAAATGCAAATTTAAACACCAGTGAGATACCACCGCATGCATGGCTAAAATTAAAAACACTGACCATATCAAGTGTTGACAAGGATGTGAAGCAACCAGAACTCTTGCACTCTGATGGTGGGCATGTAAAGTGTTACAAGCATTCTGGAAAATGATGAGGCAGTTTCTTAAAAAGTTAAACATACATCTACCATACAACCCAGACATAACAATCCTAAGTATTTACCCAGGAGAAATGAAAGCAAATGTTCATACAAAGACTTGTACATGACTGCTCATAGCAGCTTTTTTTTTTTCTTCATTTTTTTGGTAATAGTCAAAAACTAGAAAGGATCCAAATTTCCATCAGTAGATTACTGGATAAACAAATTATGGACTATTTGGACACTGGAATAATACTCAGCAATAAAAAGGAGCAAACTATTGATACATGTAATAACATATATGTTTCAAAATAACTATTCTTAGTGAAAAAAAACAGAAAGAATACATCTTGTATGATTCCATTTAATTAAAATTCTAGAAAATGCAGTTGATTTTTAGTGGCAGAAAGCAGATCAGCAATTGCTTAGGCACAGGATTTTGGGAGGAGGTGGGGATGAATTACAAAGGGACCTGAGGAAATCTTTGGGCTTGATAGATACGTTCCCTGTCTTGATTGTGGTGATGGTTTCATGTATCAAAACTCATCAAATTGTAGGTCTTAAATATATACAATTAAAAACATTTTTAATAGTTTTTATTTATTTTTTATTTTTTTAACGTTTATTTTTGAGAGTCAGAGAGAGAGACAGAGACAAAGTGTGAGCAGGGGAGGGGCAGAGAGAGAAAGAAAGGGAGACACGGAATCTGAAGCAGGCTCCAGGCTCTAAGCTGTCAGTACAGAGCCCCATGCAGGGCTTAAATTCGTGAACTGTGAGATCATGACCTGAGCTGACGTCAGACACTTAAGTGACTGATCCACCCAGTCGCCCCTAAATATATGCAATTTAATGTATCTAATTATGTCTTTTTTAATAAAAATTTTAAAAGTTTATTTATTTTGAGAGAGAGAGAGAGAGAGCACAAGCAGGGGACGGGCAGAGAGACAATCCCAAGCAGGCTTCATACTGTCAGCGCAAAGCCTGACACGGGGCTCCAACTCACGAACCATAAGCTCATGACCTGAGCCGAAATCAAGAGTCAGATGCTCAACCCACTGAGCCACTCAGGCACCCCATATGTTAATCATATCTTATTAAAATCATTAAAACATGTATTTGGGCTCCAGGAACTGGTAGGAATAATGTGGCCAGCTATTATATCCTCCTACCAGATACTAAATCAGATCCAAACTAGGTGTGGGGAGGGACCAATTTCACCTGTTATGGAGAGACAGGTAATAAGACACTTATCCCCCTGTGGCTTTCCCAGAGATTAGGTTTCCATGTCCAGAAACCAGGAATCTCCAGAAGGTATAATACAGTGGTCCCCCCTTATCCACAGAGGATAGTTCCAAGGTCCCCAGTGGATGCCTAAAACCACCAGTAGTTATGAACCCTATAGATACTATGTTTTTCCTATACCTACATGTCTATGATAAAGTTTAGTTTATAAATTAGGCCTAGTAACAGGTTAACAACAGTCAAACTAGCACTAGAATTTCTTTTTCCTTCTTTAGTTTCACAGATACATACAAGATGCGTTCTTACTGTAGATCTCCGCAATTTCAGCATACATTTTTTATCTTTCCTTAGAAGAGAACTTCCACCTTCACAGCTACTCTTTGGCATATCCAATTACCAGCATCACTGCTCTTGTGCTCTGGGGCCATTATTAAGTAAAATAAGGGTTATTTGAACACAACCACTGTGACAGTGACTAATAGGCGGGTACCGAATACGCCATGGATCCGCTGGACAAAACGATGAATCACATCCTGGACAAGACGGAGCGGGACACGCAAGATTCCATCACTACTCAGAGTGGTGCGCAATTTCAATCTTACAAATTGTTTATTTCTGGAATTTTCCATTTAATATTTCGGATCGTGGGAACTGAGACCACAGAAAGTGAAAATGCGGATCAGGGGAAGACTGCCATACAAATGGCTCTTATATTCATATATTCAGCTGGTAAGAGCTGAAGGAAGCCAGCAGGGTCCTGCAGGTTACATCCTGGGGGAGGGCTTCCCTCAATCCTTGGCAAAGAGAAATCCTTATTTTTAACTCACTCTAAGTTTCAGACGAAGGTTAACTCGCCTGAGTCTTTCTCCACAGGGTGCCTCCAAACCACAAATTCCTGATTCCTACTCTGGTTTATCCTAATAAGAAGTAGGTTGAGCCCTTAATCCCCGTTTAAAGGGCCCTTGTTTATCAAAGCAGTAAACTCTGGGCAAAGGGTCATAAATCACTCTAGCTGGATCCAGAGTGTGAGGCGGGTGCGGGCTAAGAATGGGCACGCAGAGGTTACATTAACTGTCAATCTTGTCTGTTTTCCTGGTAGCCATACTCCTGGGAGCCCCTGTGCTGGGCCAGATCCAGCCTTGAATCTTCTCCACTCTGCTCCGTACGTAGAAGGAGGGGCGGAGGCAGTACCGATGCACCCTCCCTGCCCCCTACCCCTCTTCTCTGCTAGGCTTGGCCAGTGGAAGGCGCCAGTAGTAAATCAGAGATAGGAGAGCTAGAGACTAGTGTCTCCCAATGATTGTTTTTTTACGTGAGGCCACAGCTCTGGTCAGATGCCTCCCTTCCCAAGACTGGAGCCCCCAGCTGGTTGGGGTACAGCTCCCTTGCCCATGTCCCTTTAGGTCTAAGGCTGATAACAGCTTCCCACTGTTCTAATCCCTGGGTTCTTCATCCTCCCTGGTTGATCCTCAGCTTCTAGCTCACACCTTTGTATGTGTTCCTTCTTCAATTCAATTAGCCCTTCCAGTGTGTAATCCCTTCCCCACCGCAGCTCTGACCCAGACATCTTCACAGCCCCCAAACACGGCCCTCATCTACTGTCTTTACACCCCCAGAGCCCACAGTTTGCTGATACACCTCCCTCAGGTCCTCCCACCTTGGCCTTGGCTCCCCTTCTGTTTCTCTGATTCTTTCTCCCCAGGTTCCTGTGTTTCCACCCATCACCGGCCCTTTGGCCTGTGCTGACATTGCTCTGCCCAGAATTGAAGACATCGGCCTCTTCTTCAGCCAGCGCCCACACTGTGCATTTGATGTCCTCTGCCTTCCCAGACACAAAGCCTTGAAAACTAGGCGACAGCTCACTTCTGCCTCAGAGAAACCCAAAGGGAGCCACTACCCCCCAAAAGGTGAAACCAGTGTGTTATGCAAATATAGCCTCAAGGCAATTACCCCAGCATCTCATGGCCACCCTGAAATCCCTCCTTATAGGGGGATTCTGGCCCCACCACTGCCTCCTCCCTCTCCCCTCTCCAGGCATCCAAGCATATCCTTAAAACATCCCACAGGACATTCCTCATTCCTTTGTAGGCCCTCAATGTCTCTCACCTACTGCTGGAGTCTCCCTGTTGGTTCCCTCCCTTCCTCCTCGCCCCCATAATCTGGTCCGCACAATACCAGTCCCCGAAAGCACAGGTCTGAGCAAAAGCCTTCCCTAGTGCCTGTAAAGGCCCACCCCCTCATTCACTTCTCTATTGAATGTGTGAATTTTTATCAAAAGCTCTTAGTTAAAAAAAAAATTAATACTTGTCGTCACCTCCAGTTTTAAAACATTTGTCTTTAAAACATCAACATTAGCACTTAACGGGAAACTTCTTTCTTCGGCAACTCCGCTGAAGATCACGCTTCCCTCTGCCTCTCGGCACCTTGGCTGACACCGAACAGGATGGGAGGGGTGGCCCCGAGCCGCATATAAACACAAACAGAAGCAGGGGTTTCTACCAACAAGTTTGTTCTGGCCGGCTCCAGACCCGGAGAGGTTTGGATAGGTGTCCCACTGTCCCACCCAGCGCCCTCGGGTCGGCGATCGGCGATCGTTACAAAGGGGATGGGCAGGGCTGCAGGGCAGGGTCAGGACGCGGGAGGAAGCAGAGGGAGCAGGGTGGGGGCCGCCACTCCGGCCGCCAGGTCTGGGCAACGCTGGCCCTTCCAGCGGGGACCTGGCCTGGGGCAGCCCTTCCCCGGGCTGCGGCCGCCGAGCCCGTCCATCCCGCGCTCTCCCGTCCCGCCCGAGCGGCGTAAACAAGGCTATTCCCAGGCGGCCTGGATTCCCTGCGGGAGGCCCGGCGCTCCAGCCCGCGTGACCCCCGCCCACCACGCCGGGAACCTGGCAGCGCCCGCCGCAGAGGAGAGCGCGGCTCGCGGGGAACAGGCGGGGAAAGCGGCGCGCCGGGCGTCGGGGGAGGGGCGGGCGAGGGCAGGTCAGGGCAGCCCCGGCCCGGGCCCCGCCCCCCGCCCCGCCCCCTCCGGGGGCGGCTGGAACCGGTGACGGACAGGCGTCCGGGCCGGTCACGGCGCGCCTCGCGGTCCGGAGAGCTCCAGAGGGGCGGGGCGCGCGGTGGGGCTCCAGAGGGGGCGGGGGCGGGCGGGGAAGCCTCTGGGTGGGGCGGGGCCGCGGGAGAGTAGCAGCGCTCCCAGCCAATAGGAGGCGGAAGCCGTCCCGTTAGCGCCGGATCCCAGCGGGTAGGGCGGGGCGGGCGGCGCCGTGGGGATCCCGGGGCGGCCGAGGGCCCCTGACTCGGCTCCGCGCGGCGACATGGACCGGATGGCTAGCTCCATGAAGCAGGTGCCCAACCCGCTGCCCAAGGTGCTGAGCCGGCGCGGGGTGGGCGCGGGGATCGAGGCGGCCGAACGGGAGAGCTTCGAGCGGACTCAGGTGAGGACCGGGGGACCCCGGGGCATGCGTGGCTTGGGCATCCCGAGAGACGCAGTGCCCGGGAGGGGCTTTGAAGGGGGCAGAGGTCTTCAGGCCCAGGGAGGACGGGGCAAGGGGGCCGCGAGAGGGAGCATCTGGGTGCTCAGGTCGAGGCGATCCTGGGGAGGTCGGGGACCCGGAGGCATCCCAGCTGGCCTGGGGAGAAGGGCAGGGCGGCTCCGAGGAGCTGGCACGACCCGTGGGGCAGGGCAGGGGTCACAGGGACGGTGAGAGCCGAAGGAACGGAAGAAGGACCGAATGGAAGGGGTGCCCTCTTAGCAGGGGAAGCGCATTGGGGGGCCACTCAAGTGTGGCGGCGGAGAGCGGAGCGCTGGACTGGGATGAGAAGCGGGGAGCCCTTTCCTCCCCTCTCCATCGCTTCTGGGTTGCACTGACATTCACCCCCACCCCCACCCCCAGCACCCCCTTCCTAGTGCCTCTTGCTTGGCTCACGCCACCCCCAGCTGTCGGCCTCCGAGGGCCAGGCTGCAGGGGTCTGAGCGGCGAGAAGGAATGTAGGAAATGCGACGTGTGGCCGAGCTTGGAAAATGGGGGCTGGAGGAAAGGGCCGGCCAGGGGCCAGGGGCCAGGGGCCGGCCTTTGGCCGGACAGCCCGCTGCTGGTCAGGATGAGCTGCCCAGTGATGCCCAGAGCCCTGACTTGGGATTTTGGTTTCATTCCCCAAGATGTGCCTGACAGCTAATAGGCAGACTGCCCTATTTGTCCAGCCTGAGCAGGGCTGGGGGCCAAAATTCCCCAGTGTCATCAACAAAAAGCCACAATCCATTTCTACCTCGGAGTTTGAATGCCTGGTGTATTGATTTGACTGAATAAAGCGGACATGTTTCTGGTGTTCATCAACTCGTTTGTATGCAAAATCCATTTCAAAGGGCACAGCACTTCTTTTAATCCCGGTGCCAAAGTTGTATGGGCAGATTTGTGCTTCACTCTTGCGCTCAGGGTAGAACCTTTGAAGATCCAGCTGGGCCTCCACAGCCAGAGGCTGGTTCCCCTGCTGTGTTCTGCCTCACCCCCACCGCCAAACACAGTCCAATGTGAAGGAAGGCCTTTGGGGTTTTAGATAGAAAGGTTGTGAGGACCTGACTGTGTATTGTGTATGGAATCTTGCAAAGAAGAAAGCTTTTCACCCCCCTGGGAACTTCATCTTCTCTTTCCAGTTGCCTCTGGCCCTTTGCACGTGTGTCTGGGTGGTGTAAAGTCAGGAGTGTCCCCTTCCTGGGTCATCCTACCCCAGGCGTGATGGGAGAGATGGCAGTTCCCTGCTGCCTCCCAGGGACCAGCTGGGTTTGGGTTTCTGGCTCTGTGGACTGGCCCCCTTGGAAGGAAAGAATCTTTCCGTCTGCTGGTCCACTGTGTGTGTTCCTGCCTCAACGAGTTGCCTGATCCTGAGGCTTCTTGCTCCAGGAAGCAGTGTGAATAGTCTTCTTTTTTTTTTTTTAATGGGAAAGGAAAAGAAATAGGTGTTATTTTATGATAACCCATTCCGTCTGGAGTCTCAAATCAGTAAAAACTGGAGCACTAGAGGAAGACACGTAAAACTTTGACTCATTATAGTGATGGAAATTAGATTTGCAAAAGCTTCCTTCTACCCAGGACTGGCATGTCCCCTCGCCATCCAGGGACCACCCAACAAAGGAGACTCTAGGTCAATGTTTGCGGGTATTTTATATGTGGAACCCTTGCGATTGGCCACACCTGACCGAGTGCCTTGTTTTGGGGGTGGGGGTGAGAGTGAGGAGGTAGGCTGGGGCAGGAAGAGAAAGTTTCTCTATTATTGAAACCGTAAGGGGGGGGGGTATGAAAGCGAAGAAAAGAGAACAGTCCTAAAACTTGGCATTAATCAATCTGCAAAAGCTCATTTTGTTTAATGACTTCAACTGTATCCAATGTATTATGAGATATAAAAATGAGCTAGAAAAAACTTTTTTTTTTTTAATTTTTTTTAACGTTTATTTATTTTTGAGACAGAGAGAGACAGAGCATGAACAGGGGAGGGTCAGAGAGAGGGAGACACAGAATCTGAAACAGGCTCCAGGCTCTGAACTGTCAGCACAGAGCCCGACGCGGGGCTCGAACCCACGGACCGCGAGATCATGACCCGAGCCAAAGTCGGCCGCCCAACCGACTGAGCCACCCAGGCGCCCCTAGAAAAACCTTTTAATGAGTTGAGAGACCATGAGAATCAGCCAAGGTGTAATGATAATTGTAGCTAATTATCGTGTTTGCCACTGTTCTAAGTACTTTGCTGTGTTACCTTCTTTAATCTCAACAAGGACCCATGAGGTGGGCATCAGCCCCATTTTCCATGGGGAAATTGAAGCACAGAGAGGTTAAGTCACCTGCCCAAGGTCACACAGCTGGAAGTGGTCCCAGCCTTTAACCACTGCGCTGTGTTGCCTCTGAGGCAACAGTGGCACCCAGTGCCTCTGGGTAGAACAGTGGCATTGGAGTGTAAGAGGTTTGAGTTTCATAGCCAGGCACTTGGATAGGCTCTATGACCTCGGGCAGACCTTTCTAAGTTTTCCTTATTATAAAATAAAGATGATACTTACCTTACAGGTGTATTGTGGGGGTTAAATTAAATAAGAGGCGTGAAGGCATTTTTGTAAACTTTGGGACACAATTTCAGTGATTCTTGCTGTAATCTGGGGAGACCGAAGGAAGCACAAATGTCAAGTAATGGTGCAGGCTGTGATTAACTCTTCAGTAGGGGGGCAGAAGTGTTCCTAGGTAATGTGATAATTACCGAGAGCACATGCGGAAAGTACAGGCTGGCGTGGGCGTGGAGAGGGGTTGGGAGCCCTCACCAGGACCTAACCGCCATTCAGCATGAGATAGTGCTTGCTGGGTGGAGAGGAGGGGAGGTGGGCATTCTAGAAATGGGGAATGGCAAAGAACACGTCTGGAGATGAGCGCAGATGAGGCTAACTGGCTGAAAAGCAGAATTGGCCACTCCTGCCTTTCAACCCGTAACACCTGTTACCCTGTCCTGTCACTCTCTATGTTGCCCTCGGTAAACTAGGAGCTTCATGAGGACAAGACTGTGTCTTTTTTTTTTTTTTTTTTGAGTTTATTTATTTATTTTGAGAGAGCACGCAAGCTGGGGAGGGGTACAGGGAGAGGGAGAGAGAAAGAATCCCAAGCAGGCTATGTGCCGACTGAGCCCAACTCGGGGCTCGATCTCGTGAACCGTGAGATCATCACCTGAGCTGAAATCAAGAGTTGGACACTTAACCAACTGAGCCACCCAGGCGCCCCAAGATTGTGTCTTGCTCTCACCTGTGTCCTCAGATGCCTGTGTTAGTGCTGAGCCAGCTGTAGGTGAGGGTAGAAAATGATTGGTTAACCTCAGCAGGGAAGCCCTCGCCTGGGTTAAACTCAGCTGTGGGCATCAGGTGGCATCTTTAATTACTTGATGCTTTTTCCTAACAGCCCCTGAGTGCCCTCCTGGTCCTTTGTCTCCTACACCCTCAGTCAGGAGCCCTGCCCCATGCCCATGAGAGGACTGTGAATTGTCTGCCTTCCTTCTGGTTAGGCCAGCATCCCTGCCAGAGTGGGGACCCCAGACCCACCTGCCGCAGCCCCCATCTCCAACCTGATCCCTGCTGTGTCCCCCACCCAGCCCATCACAAGCACCCTTCAGGTTCTAGGGGAGTGAAAAGTGGCTCTTGCCCTCAAAAAAGTTGCTGGGGTAATGATACCTTGCCTGGAACACTTTACAGTTTATACAGCACGTTTTAGCCATCACTGGGGGCTCTACTATGCTTGGGTATAACACCCTCATCTTACGGGTGAGAGCTCGGTAACTTGCCCAGGGCCACCCGCTGGTGACTGAAAAGCAAGATTCAGATCCAGGACTCCAGGTCCCAGGCCCCTTCTACCACGCTGTCCTCATGTTGGCCAAGGAGGGCAATTCTGGAATGAACCAGGAGGGCTGGCACCCATAGACAAAATTCCCTGTCTGTATTTGCTTAGCTGGAAAATGGTTTTCTCCATGGTTTATGTTTTCACCATCCATTTAGTGAGCAGAGAGCGTGGAGGGGACACCGAGATGGGTGAGATAAAGAGACCAGCCTGGGGGAGCTCATGAGTCAGCAGAGAGGTGGACCAGCTACTGTGGGGCTCTTCTACACAGAGGACTTACAGCACCAGCATCACCTACTGAATGAGAGCTTGCATTTCAGCCAGAGCCCTGGGTAGCCCTGGGCACCCTGAAATTTGAGCACCTCTGCTCTGTGGTTGGTGATTGCTAAGGTCAGAGGAGGCGTTGGGGCTCTGGAAACACAGAGCCTTCCAGTGGAGCTCTCCACAGAGTAACAGGATCCCAACCAACCGTGAGCTGGAAAGAGCCAGGAAACTCAGGTTCTCGAGAGGAAGAGACAGAGACAAATATTTATTGAGGGCCTGGTGGGCACTAGAAACACGCTGAGTGATTTATAGCCATTATTCTATTTAATAGCTCAGGCTCAGAGAGGCCAAGTGACTTGTCCAAGGTCATGCAGCGAGTAAACCGAGAAGCCAGGGTTCTGAAATCTGATGACCAAAAAGTCAGGGGGTGTTTCTACCATTTTGCTCATGATCTTCAGCTCTGGCTTTGATTCACCTGCTCAAAAATTTTGGGGTTTGAGCAGAGGGATCAGGGCTTCTTTTTTATTTTTTTTTATTTTTTTTTTAATGACTATTTTTAAGAGAGACAGCATGAGCAGGGGAAGGGGCAGAGAGAGAGGGAGACACAGAATCCGAAGCAGATGCCAATCTCCCAGCTGTCAACACAGAGCCCAACATGGGGCTCGAACCCACGAACTGTGAGATCATGACCTGAGCCGAAGTCAGACGCTTAACCCACTGAACCACCCAGGCGCCCCGAGGGATCAGGGCTTCTTGACTCTGGCTGCACGGGAATGGTTTCTAACATAAAAGGTGTTGTCCCCCTCCTGTCCCCTGCTTGCTCTCTTAGTTGGTATTGGAAAGAGAGAGGATGCTAAGAGCTTTCTTTGAACTTGTGGTTCTGTACTTTGGTTTCCTCCCATTGATAATAATGAGAATAGCCAACATTTATAGCATTTGCTGTGTGCACACGGTAAAGGCCTTTACGAGCCACACCTGCTCCCAGTTCTTGGAAGGAATTTACAAATTATGATCCCTGTTTTACAGATGAGGAAATCAAGGCTTAGACATGTCAGTAACCAGCCCAAGGTTCTGAAGTCAGGGTCAGAGTCGGGACCCAAACTCAGGAAAACCAGCCCCGGATTGTGCTTGTCACCCTGGAGTCACAGCCTAGCCCCCTCAGCTCTCTTTCTCCCCCCTAACAGTTGGGTCCCCAAAGTGCTAACCTCACCCCACTTCTCTTTCACCTTCTGTCCACTTCCTCTGTGCTCAGCTCCTCTGATAGTTTCTTTTCTTACTTCCTGTGACGCCACCTCCTGAGTTCTTGGCCTGTGTGACCACTTCCCATTGGACATTTGTCCCTACATAAACCACACATGCTCCAGACTCAACTTTGGGCCTCCCCAGCCTCTGAATGCCAGTGTCTGGTCCTCGCTGGTGCCCTTCAGCTCCTTGGCATCCACTGTGAGTCCTCCCTTTCCTGTTTCCTCACAGCCACACTGTGCTCTGTGATGTTTCTCTTGTCCACTGCTCTGCTCTGCACTGTTCCTGCCCTTAGTACCTCTTTCCAGTGTTGGTGTAATCCCCTCCTTTCTGCTTCCCAAATAGCCTGGGGCCAGACGGGTTGTCTCTAAAGCCCAACACTGGCTTCTGTAACCCCCTTTTCTCAAGAACCTTTGCTGGGTCCCAAGAAGCCCTGCATGACGGGGCACCTAAGGGTCCCTGGCGCCTCTCTCTTCCGGGCCTTAACACCGCATCCCTGCACTAGACCGCCACTGCAGTCTCCTCCAGCCAGATCAGGTATTCCAGCAAGCAGGGGCCCGTAGCTACCGTCTGTCTGTCCCATCCACCCAGGTCACACCGTGGCTTCTCTCCCAGACCGTAAGCTCTTGGGGGCAGGGTCTGGCTCTCCGTGCTGAGCGAGCCCTTGCAGGAGGCAGGCGCTGGGCCTGTTTGCCAAATGTGTGGATGTAAAACAGTTGGAGGAACTACTGGGAGCCTGGGTGCTACAGGCAGGCCTCTGCTTGCAGAGTACTTTCCCTTTGCACATTTTGGAGGCTCTCCCTCTGTCTGCTTTGATTTCTCCAATGATTAACTCTTACTAAGTGACTGCCCTGTGTGCCAGGCTGGTGCGCCCAGGGTATCCATTTAGGACAGAGCCTGCAGAGTCTAGAGATGGGATTAGGGCTCACGGTCGATGATTTGGATTTCCGTTAAGTTCCGAACACTTTATAAACATTCCCAGAACACGGGCTTGGACTTCCCAAGGTTTCTTTCTGCTTCGGGTGGGGCCATTCTGAGCTAGAAGGTATTACGGGGAAGGGAGAGAAACTGGCCTGGTGTGTCCCAGGCACCTGGACGCGGCTGATGGCAGTGGCCTGCGTACTGCTGCTGGAGTAAGGGATGTGCACATAATGTGAGAGTGCTCCCTGAGGAGTGAGCAAATCTGGCTCTGCTACTGAATTTCTCCGCTCAAACTGGGGAGGCCGGGCAAGATTTCCAGCTCTCAACCATTTGGGCTAATGAAATTCCTGTAAGCGGGTTTCCACCCTGAGGAATAGGGACCCGCGCTTGATCGGAGCTCTAGGCTGCTCCCTTGAAAAGCTTCCACGTCCCCCCTGTATGTAGACTGGGGCGCATGAAAGGATGGTGCTGAACCTTGCTTAGAATGGGACGAGGAGCACCCACGTGGCCGGAGAGCTGAGTCCCCGCCCCACTTGGGCACTGAAAGGGCTCCTTGCCTGGCATGTCAGCAAGGCACCGAGGAGGACTGTTCTACACCCCCTGTCCACCGGCCCACTCACTCCACCACCTTGGGACAAAGTACGGAGCAGACCCGGGTGGGGGGTGGCGGGGCGGTGGGCCAGCGGCCAGTGCTTCTCCCGCATCCAGAGGGTTGATGGCCTGGAGAGGTGCCCACCTAGGAAAGGGAGCTTGTCAGCCCCACCTCCTGGCAGGGTGGGGGCTGCTTCCTGTTTTCCTGCCCGGGCAGGCGGGGAGGAGCCCTGCTCCTGGCTCGTGGGCAGTCCAGTCTGACACAGTGCGGGCAGAGGGACGGGGATTGAAAGTGTCCTCTGGCTGAGACGGTGGAAGGGAGAATGGGGATTTTCTTGGATCTGAAAGGTTGCTGCTGCCGCCTCTGTTAGCGCTAGAGACAGCTCTTCGGAAGCTGGTTGGGGCCGTTCAGGAAGCCCGTGTGGCCGATTGCTTCTGATTTTAACTGATAGGCAGTTTATAAAGCACATTTGCACATAACCTCCCTTCAGCCACAGAACAGCCGTGTGACAAACAGTGGGCCGTTCTCAAGTGTGGTCACTGAGGCTCAGAGAGCTTAAGTGACTTGCCCGAGAGCACTCAGGAAATGGGCTCGCAGACGCTTGAACCTGGTGGGTCTTATCTCAAATTGTGTTCTTTCTAGATCTCCCTTTAAAGCTGAAGCTTGGTCTGGGGCTGGTAACTTAGAAAAATGACAGATTTTTTTTTTTCTCTACGTCTTTTGCAATTGATTTATTTGGACTTTTGAAATTCCTCCCAGATTTTTGCAACACACATAACTATCAGAGGGCCTGTTTCCAGAATGTGTAAAAAAAAAAAAAAAAAAAAAAAAAAAATCTGAAAAGAGATCAAAGGACCACCTAAATGAAAAATAGTCAGGAACTGGGGCGCCTGGGTGGCTCAGTCGGTTGGGCGTCCAACTTCGGCTCAGGTCATGATCTCGCGGTCCGTGAGTTCGAGCCCCGCATCGGGCTCTGTGCTGACAGCTCAGAGCCTGGAGCCTGTTTCAGATTCTGTGTCTCCCTCTCTCTCTGACCCTCCCCGTTCATGCTCTGTCTCTCTCTGTCTCAAAAATAAATAAACGTTTAAAAAAAAAAAAGAAAAGAAAAATAGTCAGGAAGAACTTCACAAAAGAGAATGAACAAATGGCCGATAAACATATGAAAACGTGCAACCTCATTAGTAATCAAGGAAATGCAAATTAAAATTGCAACGAGGGGCACCTGGGTGGTTCAGTCGGTTAAGCATCCATCCTACTTCCGCTCAGGTCATGATCTCACAGTTCATGAGTTCGAGCCCTGCGTCGGGCTCTGTGCTGACAGCTCAGAACTCGGAGCCTGCTTCGGATTCTGTGTCTCCCTCTCTCTCTGCCCCTTCCCCACTTGCACTCTGTCTCTCTCGGTCTCTCAAAAATAAATAAATGTTAAAAAAAATTTTTTTTTAATTGCAATGAGATACCACTAGGTGCCCATCAACATGGCTGAAATAAAAATGGAAAAAAAAAGAAACACTGACAGTGCCGAGCATTGGCAAGGGTGCAGAGCAATGGAAACGCTCATGCATTGCTGACGGGGCTGCATGTTCGTGTAATGCGTTGGGTAGCAGCCTGGTGTTATCCTAAAATTAAGGATGTACAGACTCAAGAGGCCAGCACTTTTCCTGTTAGCTGTATACCCAACAGCAGTGCACACACGTGCCCCAAAAGATCTCTGGAAGCATATTCATAACCACCTTTTGCACCAGCTCCGGACTGGAAATAATCCAAAAGCCCTTAACAGTAGATGGATCACTGACTGAATCGTGATGTGGTCTCTCCTCGGGATACTACACAACACGGAGAATGAAGAAGCTGGAGTTACATTCAACAACGTGGATGAATCTTACACACAGAATGGTGAATGGAAAAAAAAAAAAAAAAAAAAAAGGCAGAGCCAAAAGGACACCTTCTGTATGCTTCCATTTGTATCAAGTTCACAAAACAGGCAAAGCTAAACTGGTATTAAGTCTGCTGCTTCGACAGTAAAGCAGTAAAGAAATAAGGGGAAATAGGGGGACGATCACCATAAAAGGCCAGATAAATATTGTCCTTGGATGCAAGGGAGGTTAGTGATTGAGAAGATGTACAAGGAGAGTGGCTGAGGTCCTGCCATCAATCTGTTCATTGGTCTGTGTAGTAGTTTATGATAATTTATTAAGCTGTACATTTTATTTTGTGCAGTTTTTCTCTATGTTATATTTCAAAATACAGAAGGTTAAAAAAAAACTCCTTCCAGGGAGTAAGAGACAGTGTCTTGAGGAGGCCAAGAACTTACCACTTACATGCCCACCCACCGTTTGAGGTCTCCCCCAAATATAGCTTCCCCTGTGAAAACCCTTCTTTTTTTTTTTAATTTTTAATGTTTATTTATTAGAGACAGAGACAGAGACAGAGACAGATCACGGGCATGGGAGGGGCAGAGAGAGAGGAAGACACAGAATCTGAAGCAGGCTCCAGGCTCTGAGCTGTCAGCACAGAGCCCGACACAGGGCTCGAACCCACCAACTGTGATATCATGACCTGAGCTGAAGTCGGACGCTTAACCGACCGAGCCACCCAGGCGCCCCAAACCCTTCTTTTTTTTTAATGTTTATTTATTTATTTTGAGAGAGAGAGAGCACGAGCAGGGGAGGGGCAGAGAGAGAACCCGAAGCAGGCTGTGCTGTTAGTGCAGAGCCCAACACGGGGCTCGATCCCACAAACCACAAGATCACGACCTGAGCCGAAAATAGGAGTCAGGTGCTTAACCGACTCAACCACCCAGGCGCCCCTCCCCTGTGAAAACCCTTCTGATGCAGCTTTTGATTGAAGACACACAAGTATCCAAGCATCATGTTCCAAGCCCCGCTGTAACAGGTAGTTGTGAAGTTGAGACTTATCATTAGACCACACTGAGCGTGTTGCCCTCGGCTTCCATTCATTTGTGTCTTGTGTCTGCAGCGGCAGACGGGCCCTCAGGTCCTCCCTCGTCTTTCAGTGAGTCACTCCATGTCTAGCAGAGGGAATTACACACTGGCTAAGGCTCGGGAGGTCCGTGAAGTACAAAATAAATCAGGTGATGAAAAGTTCTCAAGGGAGAGAATGAGAGAAGAAAGTGTGGTATAGGCTCAAAAGAAGCATATTTGAATAAAAGCAAAGATCTGGGGTGGGGGGGGGGGCACCTGGGTGGCTCAGTTGCCTAAGCGTCTGACTTCGGTTCAGGTCATGATCTCATGGTTCGTGAGTTCAAGCCGCGCATTGGGCTCTCAGCTGTCAGAGTGGAGCCCACTTCAGATTTTCTGTCCCTCCCGCCCCACGGCCTCTCTGCCCCTCTCCAGCTTGTTCTCTCTCAAAATAAATAAACAAACTTAAAAAAATAACAATAAAATTAGTTAAAAAAAAAAGATCTGGGTGGCGGACTTGTGGAAGACATGACCCCACGCTTGGCTTGTGCTCCACAGATGTAGATCGAGTCTTGCTTGACCAGCAATGTCAAGTGGGAGAACCTGGGAGCTTGGGGGATGTCTTGAGGGAACATGGCCGAAACGCTGACCTTCTAACGGTGGTTCTGTGAGGTCCCTGTCCTGCTGCATGGTCCCTGGGGCCAACCCACAATGACAGTTCTTAGTTTAGACAGTTGTTGGTGTGTGTGTATGTGTGTGTGTGTGTGTGTGTGTGTGTGTGTGTGTGTGTGTGTGTGATTACGTCTTACTGCCTGTCATGTGGCCCTTCTGCCATAGTGATCTGGAAACTAATGCTTTCTCTGGTTTTTCTTGGGTCCGTCTTGACCGATGCTATATTCTTCCCTCCCATTTTCCATGATCCTTCAGAAAGAGATTGACAGGCATGAGCTGTGTGGTTTTGCCTCTGAGCAAGATGCAGGGCAACTTCCCTTGAAGTTACAGGTCAGCCCAGGACTCTACCTCTCCGGGCCTGGCACCTGGTAGGCATGCCAAGACTCTGTGTTGAGAACCTTATTCATCTTTGAAGCCTCAGGCTCCTGACACAGCATCTGGCCCCGAGTGACTCTTGATAAGGGTCCATAGCATGAAGGATGAAATATTTTGAGTGAAGCCCTGATGAGTGTCAGCCATTTTTGGTCCCAGTTCTGAACTGTGAACCCTAAGAAGTACACCCTGACTCTGGGTTCACGGGAGCACGACTGGAGCCCGCAAGAGCCGGGGCCCCTGAAGAGACCAGCTGTCTGACGTAACTCTGGGTGGTTCTCAGGGACTTCCTCTTGAACGTCAGCTCCCTGACTCATGCTTGGAAGTGACTTGAGGTGCCCTGTTCTCTTGAGATTCTTATTGCAGGAAGGGACCTCCCTGTACAGCCTTAAGCCCATTACTGCTGATAAAAAACAAAACTAACCCCACACACCTAGACCCGAACTTTGTCTCCTGCCACAAACTGGCTCCCTGTCCTTTGTTCTCGGTTCTAGAGAATCCCAGTTTATAAACCATCCCTGACCCTTGAGGCTGAAATTCTCGCGGCCATTTTGACCTCCCTGCGTTCTGCGCCCCTGCGGCTATGCACGGAGTCCAGTTGTTGTGTCTTCCTGACTCCTTGATCGTTGTCCATATCGCTCCTGCTTTGCCACCCGCTGCTTCTGCCTCAGCTCAGGCCTCTTTCTGGAGCCTGAGCTACGTCTTGCACAGCCCAGCTGGCCTTCCTGCCATCCAGCGCCGCCCCTCGGGAGATCTACCCTCCCTTTGGCTGTCTTAACGAGTTCTGTTTTAAAAGGCATACCTGCTTGTATCACTCCATGTTTTAATTTTTTTTTTTAATATTTATTTATTCTGGGGAGAGCGTAAGCCGGGGAGGGGCAGAGCGAGGGGGACAGAGGATCCAAAATGGGCTCTGCGCTGACAGGCTGACAGCAGCAAGTCCAGCGTGGGGCTCAAACTCACGAACCGCGAGATCATGCCCTGAGCCAAAGTCGAACACTCAACTGACTAAGCCACCCAGTGCCCCTATAACTCCATGTTTTAAAAGCCTCTTTGTCACTCTAAGCTGAAACTCAAGCATATGGTCATTGCACAGAGCCAAACTTTGCGCCCCACACCCCCTCCCCCCCAGCCCTACTCTATCCCAGCAGCCCACTGCTTCACGCCTCTGTGTGTCTCCAGGTGGCACAGCATTCTTTTTGGCCTAGAATGCCGCTCCCACTTTTTCCACCTGGCTAAATTCCTCATTCTTGAAGTCCCATGTCCGATGGCCCCCTCTCTGGGAAGTTCCTCCACCACTCTTCTGGGCACATCTACTTGATGGTATTTCTGCGTGTTTCTGTGTCAACGTGTTGATCTGGATGACTGTCCATGATGGACTGTGACTTTCCCTGTAGCTTAGCCTTCTTTGTAGCCCCCACCCCAAGCATGATGCTCAGGGCCCCGCAGGCCCTCAACAAATGTTTGCTGAGTGAACTCATAATGCGTACTGAGGACCTGACTGTATTTGATTGTTGCTCTATCCGAAAATGGAATAGGGCCCAGATCCCATTCCAAGGCAGGTGCCCCATGCTGGGGTGAATGTACGTGGTCTCTGTCACATTGGACTGAAGCTGTAGGTTTGGCTACGGTGGTAGGGAGAGGAGAGCCTGTTTTAGGAGCGGAGGATTCAGTGGGAGGGACGCTTTCCAGAAAGAGGCTTGTGCGTGCAAGAGTCGGTGCGCTGGGAGCCAGTATTCCCAAAGTGTGTCCCACAGGTGGGATGACAAGGATGTGGTAGGCAACACAATATACGCCCCCCTCCCACCACATTCACATGGCGAAAAGGGCCTTTGCAGATGTAATTAAGGACCTTAAGATGGGGAGAGTAATCTGAACTTTTCCCAGTAAGGAACGCAGCTGCACCAGCACCTTGCATTTAGCCCAGTGAAACCGAGTTAGCCTTCTGACCCGCAGGACCGAGAGCTGATAAACGGGCGTTGTTTTAAGCTTCTAAATTGGTGGTAATTTGTTACTTTGGCGATAAGAAGCCGATACGGGATGATAACAGGTAACTCACGCTCTGGGACAACAAACCTCATGCAGCCCTTGCCTCGCTGCACAGACAGGCCACCCTTTTTAAACCCGGAGGGACACTTGTTATTTCATCTGTGCTTATTGTGGCCATAGATAACACATTGCGTTTCCACACTTGGTGCCTATTCACAGAAATCTTATCCTGGGAAAACAATTCAGCAGCCGTTCAAACATTCTTTCCTGCTGCGCTGTGGGGTCCTTTGGTGCAATTCCAAGTGTGAGGGTCACAGATATAATTTACTTAACCTTACTTTTTTCTTTTTCTTGATCAAGCCCTGTGCTGTCTATTAAAAAAGGCGGGTGAGAAATCCCTTTGTTTTCTCTACGATCATGATGGCGTCTTTGCTCGAAAGAGAGCTGACTTGTGGTCAGGAATCAGAGGTGGTGACAAATGAACAGCTTCCCTCGGGGTGGCCCTGCAGTGTGCTGGTCCTTCTTCAGGGTCACCAGGGTGGTCTGGAGTGTGCCTGGGTAGTCCTGGCAGCCAGGAGCTCCCTTAGCACTGAATTAAGAATTGGGAACCCTCAGGGCACCTGGCTGGCTCAGTCGGCAGAGCATGAACGCTTGATCTCTGGGTTGTGAGTTCGAGCCCCACGTTGGGTGTAGAGATTGCTTAAAAATAAAATCTTTAAAAAAAGGGGGGAGCGCCTGAGTGGCTCAGTGGTTAAATGTCCGACTCTTGATTTCAGCTCAGGTCATGATCTCATAGTTTGTGAGTTCGAGCTCTGTGTGAGGCATCTGTGCTGATAGTGCGGAGCCTGCTTGGGATTCTCTCTCCCTCCCTCTGTCTCTGCCCACATTCACTTTCTGTCTCTCTCTTTCTCAAAATAAATCAACTTAAAAAAAGAAAAGAATCAGGAAGTCTTGCTTCTCCTGGCTGTGGTTCCCCCTGCTCCATCGTGGTCCCTACCTCCTACATACAGGTCTTCAGTCACAGTCGTGAAATGAGGGGGATTGGCTGAGATCACCCCGAAGGTTGAGAGACTTGGTGATTCTGTGAAAGCACAGTTATTGACTGAAGCAGCAGCCCTGTGAGAGTTGACTGTCTTTTGACAACACCTGGCCCTTGTTATTCCAGTTTTGCTGTCCCGTTTCTCAGCTTCGAACATGGAATCCTATTTGGCTTTCCTTCTCTGTGAGACCTTCCTCTGTAGCCCTGGCTGCACTTAACTTCTATGGGTAACTTCTTCTGCATTGGTCAGAGAGGGTCTTGTGCCTCCCCGCCCACCAAGAACTGGCCTTCCAAAGTCACTCACACAGGAAAATTACCTAGTGAGAAGTCCTTTGCAGTTGGTCACTTCTGCCCAAGCACACACAGTCTTCTGTAGGACTGCAGACCAGGTACATCTGCATAGTCTGAGCACTGCAAAACTCCGGGAGCAACTTCTGATCTTGGGCTTCCCGGGGTTAGTCCGTTAGGCCAAGGTTGTAGCACATGACAAAAATGATTTTCCAGAAAAACTCTTTGACACTGACTCAAAGGCCACGCAGGGTGTCCAGAAGGGTGCCATTTTGTCTTCTGCCAGCCTGCTTCACCCATTGACCTTCCCTCCCTGGTGCCTCCCGTTTTCTGAGGTGTGGCCTCTGATCCAGTCCAGTTTCCCAGAGGAAAGTGAGGATTAGAAAAGAAACTTCAACTTGCCTAGGGTCCATTCTGCAAATCCTTGCCCAGATTTGAGGCAGACCCAGCCTTGTGTCTGGGTCCATGTCGTGCCCCAAGACTCTGTAAAGGTTAGGAGCATGGGCTTTAGGTCCGGCGGGTCACCTGCCATGGGTTCCAGGCAGGCTGCTTTACAGAGACGCTGGTGGGCATAGCTTGATCTGACTCAGTTAAGCAGAGAGCCATGGGAATAGCATCTACAGTAATGAAAATACCTACCTCATAGGCGGTTGAAATCATTAAATGACATAATGCAAGGAAAACGCTCAGTGCATTGCCATCCATATAGCGAGCACTCAGATGTATCAGCTCGTGGGGTGCTTGGGTGGCTCAATCAGTTAAGCGTCTGACTTCGACTCAGGTCATGACCTCGTGGTTCGTGAGTTTGAGCCCCTCATCAGGCTCTGTGCTGACTGTGCAGAGGCTGCTTGGAATTCTGTCTCCCTCTCTGTCTCTGTCCCTCCCCTGCTTATGCTTTCTCTCTCTCTCTCAAAATAAACAAATAAACTTAAAAAAAAAAAAGAAGTATCAGCTGATATTATGATTCTGTTACTAGTACTTAAGCACATCCAAATTTGGGGGACTAGTGTACTTCTGGGCATGGGGTAGGCTCATGGCTGTGAGATAAGTAAATGAATGGATCTTGGCTTCCTTGTTGGTCTGCTGCCCGAGGACGCCTGAGTTGAGGGTCACCTAGATGAGGAAATCCCACATTTTCAAGGGTGGGCGCAGAACCACAGGAAGAGTTACCAGGAGATCTCAGGAGGCGATTGCCTGGACCATGACCCCCCCCACACACTGGCCCGCCTTTGCACCGGACCTGGGGAGGGATGGCGTGCTTGGAGGAATCTTTCTGGTCCTAAGTCCCAGGGCTGGCTCAAATGTCGGCTAAGATGACAGAGGGCATGCAGAAGGAATTGTCTAGTCTGGAAAGACAAAGGCCGAAGCGAAGGCACAGACAGGAGGGCAGAACACTGGGGTCTGGGTCGCGGCTCTGCCTGTGACCAGTTGTGTGATTTTATTTCCGTTGAAGGTCTGCATGTACACAGTTTCAAGGGTCAGATAGCAACTCAGACTTGTCACCACAATCCAGGAATGTCCTGGTCCAGCACTTTGCTCCTCCCCAACTATTTCCTGCTTCCCAGAAGCACACCACTTTTAATTCTGGAAACTGCTTTCGTTACAGCCATTATTGTGAACCTCATTATAGCCATTATTGTGAACCTGCCATTCTGGAAGATAAAGATCTAGCTTTCATCTGCATATATACTCCCCCCATCCCCAGGGCACTTTTCCTCCTCTGTGCCGCTAGAGTTTTAACTCTCTATTCAGTGTCAACTTTATCACGACCCTGGAAATGCCAGGAGCAGCTGAGTATATGTGGTATCTTTTCCTTTCCTGCCTAAGTTTTTGTTATTCCCAGACTAATGAATTGTTTTCATTTGCTTGCTTGGGGTTCTGTGTGCTTACCACTGATTCATCCACAGCTCTCCCTTAATATGCAAATCTCCACTTACTCATTATGGTGGGGGTTGCCTCGGTGTCCCCATCCTAGGTCAAGTGAGAAGGTGAATGAGCAGGAGGTTGGAGGGAAGTCAGCAATCGCGAAGGTGACGTCAACCAGTGATGATTGTTGCTGTCTGGAACTTTCTTCCCAAACCTCTAACTGGAAAGTAATTATAGGGCAAGTGAAGGGGTGCCTCCCTGTGCACAGTGGGGATTAAGGCCCACCTAACGCGAGAGGCAAAGTCGGCTAAACCGTATAGGGCCGTAGGAGTCTGGATCAACTCACAGATGATTTAGCCGTGACCTTTTAAGAAGGAAAGTCTGAGCAATTAAGGGTATCCTTATGTCATAGGGAAAGACCTGGACCTCACAGACCCCTTTGGGGGCCTCGTTGGAAGCAGAACTTGGGGCTGATTGGACAAGACTGATCTGATGACACTAATGATATTTTTATGGAAAGACAAAGTTTCCTCTAATGCCTTAGAAAAACAGTAACTGTCATAGCGATGACGGTGACTGGTGACGGTGTGGTCATCTCCTTCACACCCTGCTCAGGGGACGGCTCAGAGCCTGGGGTTTCCTTCTATTTATTCTCCGTGCCATGGAACGTATTCAGAATGTCTTTTCTCATGGGAAATGGGAAATAAAACCCATTGGTAGGAGAGAGTCTTAAATGCCTGGGGTAGATTCCCAGCTACTATTCTGCCTTAGGCCTCAGAGTGAGGGGCAGGCTGGGTAATGAGTGGCCCTGAGACCCTCCCAGCCTCTGCCTCCTCATTTGCAAACGACTTTATGTAATAGGCCCACAATTCCTGGTCTGCAGTTCTGAGATCCCGAAGGTCTGGAAGACTACAGGTTTATTTCAGAGTGTGGTGCCCGACCTGTACTTGTCTGGGCCTGTTTGTAGACTGTGTTCTGTGCCCGTCTTAGAATGGAAGGTCCTACGATATGCTGCAAAGATGACCGTGTTTGATCAGAGGGTGTTGCCCAAACCCTGAAGTCCTAACTCCCCAGACACACGTGACCCCAGAAGTTTGGGATAAGGGATCAGGCCCCTGCAGCACCAACTCCACTGTGTTGTGGCAAGGTTTTGAGCAAGATACTTTAGGGATGAAACATGAAGCCTTATGCCAGGCAAATAGTAGGCGCTCAATAAATGTTAGCTGTTGGGAGTCATCGGTTTTAGAATCCTATCTGTAAGACTAGGAATAATTAGGTTAACCATTCAAGTCCAATTTCTCCCAATCAGTCAAGGTCATATGAATGAGTTTAAATTGGAAAGAAGTGAAATGGCAGCTTGGCGTGTCCTAGAAAGAACTGGGTGCAAATCCTGTCTCTGCCGCTTATCACCCCAGTGACCTCGGGCAAATGCCTTAATTTCTTTGCCTCAATATTCCCATCTGTGTAATGGGGATAATAATACCTGTCTCACGGGGCTGCCTTGAGTATCCAGAGAAACCCAAGAAACCGGTGTGTGAAAATGAATGGCTCCTGACAGATACGCTGAACTGGGCACATCACCCGAGTGGTTTTCTTGCCAAAAGTGCATAGCCCCAATCTTATCATGAGAAACATCAGACAAAGCCAGTGAGGGATGTTCTACAAAATAACAGACTAGCGGTTCTTCAAAAACGTCAAGGACTTGGGATGCCTAGGTGGCTCAGTTGATTAAGCGACCGACTTCAGCTCAGGTCACGATCTCATGGTTCATGGGTTCAAGCCCCACGTCAGGCTCGGTGCTGACAGCTTGGAGCCCGGAGCCTGCTTCGGATTTTGTGTCTCCCTCTCTCTGCCCCTCCCCCAGTCGTTCTCTCTCTCTCTCTCTCTCTCTCTCTCTCTCTCTCTCTCAAATATACACATTAAAAAACAAAATGTCAAGGTCTTAAAAGACCAGGAAAGACTAAGGAGCTGCCACAGGCCGGAGACGAGACAGTACGAAGTGGGATCCTGATTGGGTCCTGGAGCAGAAGGAGGACCATAGTGGGAACACAGGAAGCAATCCAAATGAGTTCTGTAGTACATAGTTGATAGTATTGCACCCAGGTGAGCTTCTTAGCTTTGATGATTTTCCTACGCTTATGTAACATGTTAGTTAGTGTAAGGGGAAGCTGAGCAAAGATGTACGGGAACTCTGAACTATTTTTGCAATTCTTCTTAAAGTCTAAAATTATCTCAAACTAAAATGTTAAAAAAAAAAAAAAAAAAAAAGGAATGGCATGTTGCTTGGCCGAGCTTAGTCAGGGCTAAGTAAACGGTGCGTTCCCTGGCTCCCTTGGGTCATCTGGGGGACATTGGAGATGCGCATACGCAGGGGGGCCGATCACGCAGGGGGGCCTATCGGTGGTTTGTGAGGAGGGAAAGTGTGACTAATCTAGGCTGCATCGGGGGAGGGAGAGGTCCTCTGCCTGAGCTGCGAGGAGCTTCCCTGACCGTCCCAGGTCTTCCGGCAGAATCGGAGTGGGACCTGCGTGTGCGGTCTGGGGGACGCGCTCCGTCAGCCTCCACCTGTCGCTGCAAAGAGTGGTCAAGCCCTTTGCAGTCAGACAATCTCAGTTTCAGCTCCAGCTCTGTTAATTGTTATCTCTTTGCACTTTGGGGAACTTACTCATCTGTGGTTGGAGATAACGTACTGGCATCTGGGTTCAATGAGTGGGTTCAAGGAGAGGGTCCAGAGCAGTAGCCAGTGCTGAGGGTTGTTTCCTTTCCCAGATGGCACCAGCAGAAGTGCCCCCCCACCCTCTGGGTTCCCCACAGCACTCACTTTGTGCTCCCCCGAGAGCCTTTTCTAGGGATGGCCTCCTAGGGTCCATGGCTTGTGCATCCTGTTTGCCACGTAACCTAGCGCTCCTGTAGGCCCCTGGGCTTTCAAGTAGGAAGATGTGCAAATGTACTGAGTGGGTGAATGAACAAGTGAGTGAATGAATGAGTGAATGAGGGAGTGAATGAATGAGTGATGAATGAGTGAATGAATGAATGAGTGAGTAAGTGAAGGAATGAGTAAAAGAGTGAAGGGGCGAATGAGTACATGAATGAGTGAATGAGGGAGAGAATGAATGAATGAGTGAATGAGTGAATGAGGGAAAGAATGAATAAGTGGATGAGTGAGTGAAGGAGTGAGTAAAGGAGTGAAGGGGCGAATGAGTACATGAATGAGTGAATGAGTGATGAATGAGGGAGAGAATGAATGAATGAGTGAGTGAACGAATGAGGGAATGAGGGAATGAATGAATAAGTGAATGAGTGAGTGAATAAACGGATGAGTGAATGAGTGAAGGAGTGAGTAAAGGAGTGAACGAGTGAGTGAATGAATGAGTGAGTGAACAAACAAATGAATGAAGGAGTAGCGATGCCCCTCCTGCCTCTCTGAAGGAGGGCTGTGTACTGTATATGATCACTGGCTCACATAGTTGCCCCGTGGCAGGCCATTCTCGAGGATGCCTTTCGAAGTGTTCAGACCAAGCACACCGTTTTATTATGATTTTTCTCCCCCTATCTTGGGTGCCAGTCACCTATCCAGAAAAAGCAATTACCTCCTTTTCTTACACCGAACCTCTCAAGCCTTGAAGCTGTGTGTTAGTAGTTCAGAATTCTCCAGGCCTCTCTCCTTGCTGCTGAGAACTTTTTGCCACAGGAAATCAGTCTCATTTTAAGGGCCAAATAGTCACTAAATATAGCCTCCCAGCACAGATATTTAAAGAGCTGCGTTGATGATGTTATGTCTGAACAGAGACGAAGGGGAAGAAAAAAATTTTTTTTTTTTTTTTTTTTTTTTTTTCTGGAAAGAAGCATGAAGTTACACCAGCATTTCTGTGGGTCTGCAAGGAACAGACTGACGGTATGGTGTCAATGTCTTAGTTATGGGATCGCCGGCTTGGGCCTCGGAGTTTAGGTTTCTGGTGCCAGGCATTTTTTGATAATTCCTCCTTATCTCTATTTTAAAATGACTCCTGCCCTGGAGGGTGACCTCCGACGAGCGTGCCCTCCCCGCCAAGCCCAGGAGAGCTGCCCTCCCCCAGCTCCGGGACCAGACGGGGGTGGAGTGGGACCCACCCCACATTATCCTCTCCCAAGTGCTGGCAGCAGGTGACAAAGGCATGAGTGGATGGCGTCCAGGGATCTTTACTGAAAAGTGAGCAGTGGGTGCAGAAGCCAGGAAACAGTTCATGCCTCAGAGAGAGGCCTGAAATTCCACTCATGCTGGCCACCATGATGTGGGGGAGGGGGGTGGCTTTCATGGGGGCTGATGGCTTCCCACTGACTCTCCTCTGGCTTTCACCTTGAGCTCATTGCATGGTCAGGGTAATATCAAGAGAGTATAAAGCCTTGGGGATGATGTTTTTATTTCTCAAATATTCCTTCTAGAATATAAATAAGACTATTTTAGGACTTCTTCAGAACTTTCTTTGGGGCTGAATTTATGATCTCTTTGGGAGAGAAACTTCATAGCTGTTTTCTGTAAGAAACTGCAGTGAACTATCTTAGTCTTTGTCTGAAGATGTCTACATATATCACTGTCTTTCACCCCACCCCACCAACCCCGTCATAACCAAGATTTTATTGGTACTTGTTTGTTGATTGGTACTCAGACATCATGAGTTAATGCTGGTATTAAAAAGTCTACGCAATGTAATTGCAATACTTTGCTAAAGAGTTACTTAATCAGTGTTCCAGCTTAAACTTTGGGGACATTTTATCCACAAGTAGAGGTCACCAGAGCTCGGAATCTTCAAATATTTGTAACTCTCAAGCCTTTTATTGGGACTGTCCTGATAACACGGAATGTGATATCTTACACATTATATCCACGGCCCATTAACAGGTTTGGGGAAATTCTGGACCTTCCTTCTCTAGCCCAGATAGTGTGCAATTCTGATAAGGAGACAAAAGAACACACAGAAGACACAGAGACAACAATAGTAGGAGAAAAACACAAATATGGAAGGTGGGTCATTTAAAATGACTCTGTCACTTGGGTTATGTGTATTTTAGAGGATTTTTTTTATAATGCCCTTCAAAGTGGATGGAATGTTAAGTTTACATCAAACAAAGCCTTTCTTAGTCCAACATTCCACTATTTTCTGCTTTTTCTAAAATTAACTAACACATTTTATCTCTTAAAAAGTCATTGGACTGGGGCATCTGGGTAGCTCAGTCGGTTAAGTGTCCAACTTTGGCTCAGGCCACGATCTCACAGTTTGTGGGTTCGAGCCCTGCATTGGTCTCTGCGCTGACATCTCAGGACCTGGAGCCTGCTTCAGATTCTGTGTTTCTCTCTCTGTCTCTCTCTCTCTCTCTCTGCCCCTCCCCCACTTGTGCGCGTGCTCTCTTTCTCTCTCTCTCTCTCTCTCAAAAATAAATAAACATTAAAAAGTAAATAAATAAGGGGTGCTGGGTGGCTCAGTTGGTTAAGTGTCAGACTTCAGCTCAAGTCATAATCTCATGGTTCGTGAATTCTAGCCCTGTGTCGGGCTCTGTGCTACAGCTCAGAACCTGGAGCCTGCTTCAGATTCTGTGTCTCCCTCTTCTCTCTGCCCTCCCTCATTCATGTTCTGTGTGTGTGTGTCTCTCTCAACAGTAAACATTAAAAAAAATAAAATAAAATAAATAAAAAGTCGTTGTACTTATTTAAAGGTGTATTAAAACATGCCCACTCACGCTCTGTGTCTTTCTCTAACAATAAATACCTTTTAAAAAGTTAAAAGTAAACAAATAAATAAAAAGTCATTGTACTTATTTAAAGATGTATTAAAACATGGGATGTTGTGGGAGTCCATGCTTCTTTAAAAATATGTTTCTGGGGGCACCTGGGTGGCTCGGTTCGTTAAGCCTCTGACTCTTGATTTTGGCTCAGGTCATGATCTCAGGGTCGTGAGATAGAGCCCCATGTCAGTCTCCACACTGGGCTTGGAGCCTGCTTAAGATTCTCTCTCTCCCTCTCCCTCTCTCTGCCCCTAGGCCCCCACTCATGCTTTTTATCTCCCCCCCCCAAATAACAATAAATAAAATAAAAATATGTTTCAGTTTATTACAGAAAACTTGCATTCCCAAAATGTTGATAAAGCTGCCTCTTAGAATTGTAGGAGAGAGAGTATGTAAGAACCACCACTGAGATTGGTCTAAGACTGCTTTGTCTCCCACAGCATTTGGGCCTGAAATACCTTCATTTTTAGATTCTGGTTCTGCTGTTAAATCTTCTTTAGTCTCTGTTTTGATGATCCTCCTCTGCCCATTTGCTTTTGTTTCATTTCGCCCCTTTTGTTGAGACTTTTTTGGTCAGAAGATTTATCCTTTCCTATTGTCTTTGGGGGCCCAAGCTTCCATTTTTTTCAAGGCCAGATTAGATTACTATATGCTGGTATTCTTGGGGGTTTCTCTTTAGTGCCCACTGAGCAGAATTGACACTTTCCTTCTTGTCATCTTGGCTGCAAACAGTAACTATGGACGCAGTGGGACAGGGCGGCAGTGCTAGGTGCCTGTGGTACCATGGTAAGAACCTTCCAAAAGCCAGCAACCTGGACACTCACCCTCCTGCCACCTGAACTTCTGGGATACAAGGTGGTGGTAGAAGAGCAGAAGGAACAGGATTAGGATACTGCTTCCTTCTCACCACACTGTTGGCTCTTTTTCTTCCTTGCTTTTAAGCTCTTCTGTTGTCTTGAGGCATTAATTCATCTAATTGTCAGTCCCTTATGGATAATCTACCTTCCTCTCTGATAGTTTTTCTTTTCTTTTCTTTTACTGTGGTGTACCATGGGCACTGGGTGTTTTACTTTATTTGGGGAACTTGTTTTGCCTTTTACTCTAATTTTGGAAAATCCTCAGCCTTTGTGTGATTATTGCCTTTGATTTCTTTATTCTCTCTTTTGCAATTTCTGTTAAGTGTATTGTGGAACTTCTCATTTTATTTATTCCATTTTATTTAACGTCTTTCATAATTTCCTGTCCAGTTTTCTTTCTGCATTTTCTAAGTGATTTCCTCAGATTCATCTTCCTATTCATGAATTCTCTCTTTGGTTGTGTCTAATCTACTCTTTGACTTCTAGAATATCTATTTGGTTCTTTTTAAAACTCACTTGCTCCTTTTCTGTAATGTCTTGTTTTTGTTCTGTGGTTTCTATTCCTTCCTTTATCGTATTGAACATTTTATTTTATTTATTTGTTTTTAAGATTTTATTTTTAAGCAGTCTCCACACCTAGCATGAGGCTTGAACTCACAACTCTGAGATCAAGAGTCACACACTCCACCGACTGAGCCAGCCAGGTGCCCCTTGTTGAACATTTTAAAGTCCCTTTTGGGGAACCAGTATTTATAGTTCCAAGGTACTTTATTCTCTGTTGAATCTGCTTTTTGTATAGCATTTGATTTTCCCTGTATCTTTTGTCATTTTTGTCTGTGAGATCATCTTTGGTACAGATTATATTCTGTGGGGTCCCGCATGTGACTTGTATTATGGAAGTGTCCCTTGGGAAAGTTGTGTGGTTGTCTCTTCTAGGCCCTACAGTGTTCATTGGTTCCAAGTCCAGTTTTACATGATTTTCTGGGGGCAGGGCTTCCACACTACGTGAGTAGTAAGGGAAAGGGAACTTGCAACCCGGGTCAGAGACTCTGGCTTCTCTCTAGGCTCCCCACCAAGAGTCTATCCCTTACAGTTTTGTCCAGGAATTCAGTTCCAGACCCCTGATGCACACACAGTCAGGGGTCTCAACTTTGGTCTCTTATAACATATACCTGGTTTGTTTATTCCATAGCATGTGTGTTCAGATCTCATCTGCAGTAGCCTTCTGGTACCTGTGTCTACATGTTAATAACATTTTTAAGGGGGCGCCTGGGTGGCTCAGTCGGTTGAGCGTCCGACTTCGGCTCAGGTCATGATCTCACGGTTTGTGGGTTCGAGCCCCATATTGGGCTCTGTGCCGACAGCTCAGAGCCTGGAGCCTGCTTCGGATTCTGTGTCTCCCTCTCTCTCTGCCCCTCCCCCACTCACGCTGTCTCTTTCTGTGTCTCAAAAATAAACATTAAAAACTTGTTTTAATATTTTTAAGGTTTTTTTTCCCCAGCATTTCTACATATTACGTGAGAAAGATCTTATGTATGACAGATGCTGTCTTTCCCCAAGCGTTAGTCCCCTACTATTCATCTTCTGCAAAGCAGCCAGAGAGATCTTTAAGAAAACCCTCCTCCCCCCCCCAAAAAAAACGCATAAGTCTGATTCTTTCACTGCCTGCTTAAAACCTTCTAGTGGCTTCCTGATTGCTTAAAATAAAACCCGCCTTCATGAAGTGAACTATGACATCCTCTCTGTGCTGTCCCTCACATCCTCACTGGCCTCGTGCCCCCTGGTCTTCAGCCTCGTGGTATTTCTGCCCGCCTTGCTCCTGTCTTGGAAGCTCTGTGTCTGCTTTGTATGTTCTCTGCCCAACTGCGGCCTCTTTTTTCTTTCATTTTAATTTTTTTAATGTTTTTCTTTATTTTTGAGAGAGAAAGAATGCAAGTGGGGGAGGGACAGAGAGTGAGGGAGACACAGAATCCGAAGCAGGTTCCAGGCTCTGAGCTGCCGGCACAGAGCCCGATGTGGGGTTCAGACTCGTGAACCATGAGGTCATGACCTCAGCTGAAGTCAGATGCTCAATCGAGTGAGCCACCCAGGTGCCCCCAAATTGCTGCCTCTTTAAAGGGGCTTCTTCTGATACTCCTCCCAAAACACTAAGTTACACCCCAACTCTCTGTTGTATTACTTCTTTGTGTTTTCTTCATGGCACCTATCACTGAGTAGAATCATCTTGTCATTTTGGCGAGGGGATTACATCATTGTCCACCCCCTCCCCCCTAAAGCTGGGGTGAGCTCCATGAGCACTAGAAGAATCTGTCTTATTTGGGGCACCTGGGTGGCTCAGTCAGTTAGGTGCCTGCCTCTTGATTTTGGCTCAGGTCATGATCTCACGGTTTGTGGGATTGAGCCCTGTGTCGGGCTCTGCCCTGACAGCATAGAGACTGCTTGGAATTCTCTCTCCCTGCCCCTTCCCAGCTTGTTCTCGTTCTCTGTCTCTCTCAAAAATAAATAAACATTAAAAAATTTTTTTTAAAAATCTGTCTTATTTACTGTTGACTCTTGGCCTCCTCCCCAGTGCAGTGGGATAGAAATTAACCTGAGGCTTCTCCTCGGTAGATGAGATCACTCAAACCCCTGCCGCCTCTCTCCAGAATTCCTACCGGGAATGTCAGGAAAGAACCCACCCGAGGCAGAGTCAAAGATCCGTGTTCGATTCTGGCCACAAGGCATATTCCCCATGTGATCTTGGGCAAGTCACGTCCTTTCCCCCTGTCTCCATTTCCTCACCTCTAAAAGAAGGACAGCCATGCGTGGTCGAGATGTTTTGAGAATGTGACGTGGATGTTCTCATCGTCTCGGGAGAGGGAGCATCGATCCTTTTCATTTAGGAGTAAAGGCATTCACCTCTCAGCGAGTGGCTGCATGGGTGCCCCCTTCCAGGACCGTGGAGCCCTAGGAGACTTTCCTCACTGTGTCCCGTGCATCTTCTTGTTGGCTTTCTTCACATGTTGGCTCTGGTCTCTGCTGTGGCTGTTTTTTGGGTGACTGGACGGTAAGCTCCGTGAAGGCCCACCATCAAACCTATTTTTGAGGGCTCCCTCTGTGTCAGGTGTAAAAACCAGATCCGGCCCTCATGGAAGCGTCTGCCACGTCCCTTGAGGGCAGGCATCCCAATGTCCGGTTTGGCTCGTTCTCCAAAAGTCCTGTCGGGGTTCCGAGGAAGTAAGTTAGTTGACACGCCTACCTGCCCCCAAAGCATACATCCTTCAGCACAGAAGGTTTCCTAAGTGCCTGCAGTGCTAGGAGTCTGGAATGAATCAGACTTGCTTGCCGAGTTCAAGTTCCTCCTAGACCGAAGGAAGAATGTGGGCTGAACGGTCACTGCAGTCCGCTGACCGCAGAAGCAGAAGATGCCAAAGTGGGTGGGAAAGAGCCCAGGAAGTCAGGATGACCAGTCTCAAGTCGCTTATGAAAGAACTCAGGGCCACACCGTGGCTGGCACTGATTCTAAAGCTGACGGCCCTGGAGAAGAGGAGAGAAGTCCTGGGCAGACTGGACAAGCCAGGAAGGCTTCCAGGGGCAGGAGGGCTTCAGAGGACAAAGAGGTGGGGCTGAGGAGAAAAGAAGGGA
Source organism: Panthera onca (assembly GCF_046562875.1). Taxonomy (NCBI): domain Eukaryota; kingdom Metazoa; phylum Chordata; class Mammalia; order Carnivora; family Felidae; genus Panthera; species Panthera onca. Next base: position 9,654,495 of record NC_138354.1, read on the forward strand.
AAAGCGTATTGACAGGGAATGCAGCACGCAGACTGGCGTCCTGGAGGCTGGATTCTCTTCTGGCCTTGTTTTGTTTGGCTCACGCAGTGTTTTTTAAAAACTGTAACTTAATGTTTCCACATGGGGGGCACTCCTGCCCCATGATCCCCAACATTCTGAATTTCCATCCCCGACCTGCCCAAACACGTTCACGGAGCCAGCCCAGGATCCCTGCACGAGCCACTGAAAACCCAGGAGAATCCGTGGAAAAGAGAATGAACGGTCAAGTTCAGCATCAGGAATAAAAGTGCTGGGAGCAAGATGTATAAAAATCAATAGTACATTTTCCTCCACAACAGCAGCCAGCTGGAAAGTATCTTAGAACACAGATCCTATGTGAGTAGCAAAGCAGCAAGATCATACCCTGCCTTTATAAAAATCTGAAATCTCCAGGCATTCACTCGAATCACCTTTATTGAGTGTCTGCCCTGCATTTTATGTGAAATTCAAAATTTAAAAACGTGAATTTTGAATAGGTAAAATGAAAAAAAATTAATTAAAAAAGATTTTTTAATAGATTGTATTTATTGAAGACCGTGTTTCCTTTTTTTTTTTTAATGTTTATTTATTTTTGAGAGAGAGAGAGAGAAGGAACACATGGGCAAGGGAAGGGTCAGAGAGAGAGGGAAACACAGAATCCGTAGCAGGCTCCAGGCTCTGGGCTGTCAGCACAGAGTCTGATGTGGGACTTGAACCCATGAACTGTGAGATCATGACCTGAGCTGAATTTGGACGCCCAACCGACTGAGCCACCCAGGTTCCCCCAAAAAGAATTTTTTTAAGTAAGAAAAAAAAAAAGGTGAAAGGCTCCCTCCCACCCTTGTCCCCTGCTGCCTTGTTCCCGTTCACCTCCAAGAGAGAACCACTCATTTACTAATTTCTTGTTGAGTCTCTCCATGTTATTTTATTTTCACGTACAAGGAAACATGAATATCCTGAAATATGACCCTCTTCCCCACTTTTTCTACAAGTGATAGCTCAGAATCTTTCTTTTCCCCTTAAGGGACTGTCTTGGCAGTCTTCTTATACCAGCATAGAAAAGGCATCCTCCGACGCCTGGGTGGCTCATTTGGTGTTCCGACTCTTGATTTTGGCTCAGGTCATGATCCCAGGATCATGGGATGAAGCAGGCTCTGTGCTGCGCATGGAGCCTGCTTGAGATTCTCTTTCTCCTTCTCCCTCTGCCCCTCCCCTGCTCACGTGCTCTCTATCTCAAAAAAAAAAAAAAAAAGTCATCCGCATTCCTTTTTACAGCTGAATAGTAAAAATACTGATTTCAGATAAAACCACGGGCTCCAGAGTAAAATTGCCTGGGTCAGAAACCTGTTGTGATTTTGACCTAATGATCTCTGTGCGCCTCAGCTTTCCATGTGCAAGTGGAAATAATGGGTCCCTGTTCATACCGCTGCAAGAATTTAGTGAGATAATGCTTATAAAAGTGTTTAGAACAGTTGCCTGGAGTCTTGGTGAGCTTTCTCAGCTGCTTTTCTCATTCTTATTATAACAGCACTAGCAACGAAAGCAGGGTAACGGGATAAGGAGTGGTGTGGGGGGTATTTTAGATAGAGGGGCCCTGCTGAAAATCACAAAGTTTACTGAGAGATGTAAAGCAGGCGAATTAATGGAGAGGCACGCTTTGTTTCTGGGTGGGAAGTATGGATTTGTAGAAATGTCAGCTCTGCCTTGTGTAATTCATGTTTCTCCCGTTTGCAACTGACACCCCAGTAAGAGGATTTATTTGGGGACTTAGGTTTTTCTCAAACTTATCTGGAAGAATAAATGAGAGTAGCTTTAAAACATCAGCAAAGATGGTGATAAGGAGAAACTTGCCCTGCTAAATATCGAAACGCGTTTTAATGATTAAAACTGACGTAATTAATGGCTTAAGAATAAACGGGAGGTGCCTGCGTGGCTCAGTAGGTTGAGCGTCTGACTCCTGGTTTCGGATCGAGTCATGATCTCACGGTTGTGAGATCGAGCCCTGAGTCAGACTCCATGCTGGGCATGGAACCTGCTTGGGATTCTCTCTCTCCCTTTCTCTTGGTCCCTTCCCCACTTACACTCTTTCTCTCTCAAAATAAATAAACACTAAAAAAAAAAAAAAAAAAAAAAAAAGGATCAACAGACTAGATCACTCAGAAACATACCTTTATGTACACATGAATTAATCGTATGACAGAAGGGACTTCACACGTCAATACGGATGGAAAGATCTTTTGATAAATGAGGCGTGGTTAGGCATTTGGTTAGCTCTTCATGGGGAGAAGAGGGTATTTTAGATTCTCACCTCAGGCTCCATGCCTAGATAAATTCTAGTGGATTAAAAAGTTAAATTTGAGAGGGAGGGGGAATACAATCATTACAAAAAAAAAAAAAAAAAGACCCTTAAAAGGAAAAAACCCTTGAAGAACATAGATGGAAGCTTTTGGGGAAGAAGAGGACCTCTGAGTTTGGGTTTTTTGTGTTTTTTTTTGAAGTTTATTTATTTATTTTGAGACACAGAGAAAGAGAGAGAGCAAGCAGGGTCGGGGCAGAGAGAGAGAAGGAGAGAGCGAGAATCCCAAATCCCAAGCAGGCACTGAACTGCTAACAGGAAGCTTGAGGAGGGGCTCTCAACCGTGAGAGCATGACCTGAGCCGAAACCAAGAGTCTACTGTGAGTGCACAGCCCGCTGCGGATCCTCTGTCCTCCTCTCTGTCTCTGCTCCTTCCCCACTCGCGCTCCCTCCCTCTCTCTCAAAAATAAATAAAGCATTAAAATAAATAAAAAAATAAGGACCCCAGTCATATTGGATTAAGGTCCCAACCTACTCCAATGGAGCCTCATCTCAACTAATATCTGCAAGTAAGGTCACATACGGGGGGTTAGGGCTTCAACACATGTTTCAGAGAGAGTATAATTCAACCCTGAACAGGCTTCATCAGTCAGAGCCCAAAAAAGGATTTCACCTAAAGTAGCAGATTGGCTACATACCTCCATCTCCCAAGATTGGTTACAATTATAGTAAGGAAACATGATAAAGACCTCCAGCGACAAAGAATGGGAACAGGACCGTTATCAAATAACACGTTTCAACACTTTGGAGGGAATTTGGAATTCCTTCCAACGTTTTGGAAGGAATTAAGGAGACAGTAACAGGAAAGCAGATATGCTCTGCTGGGCCAGACCAGCTTGAGTTTGGAGGTGTCATGGTGGAGGTGGCAGGACTGAAATCAGGTGGAGAGGGTATCAGTCTGTAAGAACTGGTCCTCCCACCCCCTGCTGCATTCCAGTGGACAGGAATTTATCCTGTGGCTGTGGACCAGATTGGAGAAACAGACCTGGATGAGATCCTAACTCACAGACCCTTTGTGGCAGAGGGTGGGGATTCCGTGGTGCTAAAAACAAGGGGTTTAGTTCCGGAACTTGCACTCCATCCAGATGGGCCACCAATATCCACCTCCCCGGCTGGTGATCAGAAGATGTTTTCTGAGGGCACCTGGGTGGCTCAGTCGGTTGATGACTGTGGCTCCCGTCATGATCTCACGGTTCATGAGTTCGAGCCCCGCGTCGGGCTCTGTGCTGACAGCTCAGAGCCTGGAGCCTGCTTCGGATTCTGTGTCTCCCAGTCTCTGCCCCTCCCCCGCTCACACTCTGTCTCTCTCTCAAAAATCAATAAACATTAAAAAATAATTTTAGGGGCGCCTGGGTGGCGCAGTCGGTTAAGCGTCCGACTTCAGCCAGGTCACGATCTCACGGTCTGTGAGTTCGAGCCCCGCGTCGGGCTCTGGGCTGATGGCTCGGAGCCTGGAGCCTGTTTCCGATTCTGTGTCTCCCTCTCTCTCTGTCCCTCCCCCGTTCATGCTCTGTCTCTCTCTGTCCCAAAAATAAAATAAATGTTGAAAAAAAAAAAAAAAAAAAATTTAAAAAAAAAAAAAAAAAATAATAATTTTAAAAAAAGGAAGATGTTTTCTGGAGGAACCCAAGACTTCAGAACAAAGCCCTTCACAACCAGATCTCTGGGAGGCACCAGTGTGGGGCTCACTCCCTGCCCACTCTCCCGAAAATGAAATGTGCTGGCTGACGAGCTCCACCATTGGAACTTCCACACGGAAGCTAATGTAAACAGCTAACCAGGGATCAGCTGACGTGTAAGGAAAGGCAAGGCTGCATGAACAAAGGAACTAAAATAAACAATCAGGAAGAAGTTATCTGTAGGAAACAAAGACTATACAGGTTCAGAAGAAAACTTCAGAAACTTCCAGATAGTATTCACATAGAGTTCAAGAGGTCAGTGAACTCAGAATTTCATTAGGAAGGTAGAGAGGATAAAGTCAAGGAAATCTTGTACAAAGTAGCAAAAAAGGACTAGGAGTTGAAAAGTACACACAGTGGATAAGACACAATGGAGCATCAGTCTAAAAGGTTCCAACTGAAAAACAGAGTTCCAGAGGGGCAACTGGGTGGCTCAGTCGGTTAAGCGTCCAACTCTTGATTTCGGCTCAGGTCGTGATCTCACAATTTGTGGGATCGAGCCCTGAGTCGGGCTCTGAGTTGGTGGTGCGGAGCCTGCTTGGGATTCCCTCTCTCCTCTCTCTCTACCCCTCCCTCTGCCCCCACATGCATGCACTTTCTCTCTCAGAAGTAAATAAACTAAAAAAAAAAAAAAAAGAAGAAGAAGAAGAAGAAGAAAAGAAAAGAAAATAGAGTTCCAGAAAGAGAAATAGAGGCAACAGAAGTGAGGAAGCCTGGAAGAAGTTGTACGAGGAGCGTATCTGCAGACCACAAGTAACCAGCCCAACAAATGATAAAAGTCACACTAAGGTGGGTTAATGAGGGGATTCTGCAGTTGTCCAGAGAGGAGCACCAGGCACCAGGCACAGGAATGGGAATTGGAGGATATCGAACTTTCCAAGAGCGACTCTGGACGCTAGGTGTTGTATGCCCGCGGCATCCTGGAGGAAAATGATTTTCCGTGTAGTATTTCATACCCAAGTATGAAAGCAGAACACAGATCTTTCCAGAGAACCAAGGATGCAAGAAAAAGGCATCTCCGGGATTCCTTTTTCTGGGAGGCGCACTTCAGCAGGACGAGAGGTAGAAGACAGCACGAGGTGCAGGGGAGTGGATCCTGTGCAAGGGAGCAGCAGAGGGTACCAAGGGCTGCCTCCCCGAAACACGGCGCCCCACAGAATTATCTCCGGCAGCAGAGTATTTGGGAGAAGTTCAGAACGTGTCTGTAGAAAGTTATGCAAATAAAATAGCAAAGGAATTTTTAACTTAAGGAAAGTTTAAAAAAAAATTGGACAAGAATGGAAATGTAGTCATTCCCCACCTATCTCTGTGCAGAACGACATTTATGCAGTCATAATTTTGAAACACTGATTACTTAACGGAAATATTTGTATGACCATCGAGAAGATGAAGAAGTTGAGATAGTTGGATATCTAAGGGAATTTTGTCTCATCTGTCATAATAGGAAGTCATTAGGAAACATTTAAAATTAATAAATTAGGTCGTGTACATATAATAATTGGAAATAGCAAATGTATTACTACCTACTAGAGGCAGAAAGAGGTGAAAAACAAGGCTGCCTTTGGAAGGGTGGAGGGGGGAATAAGGAACTTCTGGTTGTTTATTAGAAGCTGTCCTTACCACTTGATTTTTTTTTTTTTTTTTGAATTTTCCCTTCAGAAGCAATTAACCATTAACTATTTTAAAGTATAAATTTCTGTGGCATTAAGTACAGTCACAGGGCTGTGCAACCACTATCTGTATCTAGTTCCAAGATATTTTCATGCTCCCCCACAAAGGAAACCCATTAAGTAGTTACATTCTTGTCTCCTTGCCCCCACCCCCCGGCTCCTGGCAACCACCACTCTGCTTTCTGTCTCTAGGAATTCATCTGTTTTGGAAGTTCTGTACGATCCTACAATATGCAACCTTTGTGTTGGCTTCTTTTGCTTAGCGTCATGTTTTCGACGTACGTACGTCTTTCATGTAGCGTGTTATCAGTGCTTCCTCGTTCCTTTTTATGGCTGAATAATGTTCCACTGGGTGGATAACACCACCTTTGTTTACCCGTTCACTGACCAAAGGACATTTGGGTTATTTCTACTTTTTGGCTGTTGTGAATAGTGATGCTATGAACATTTGTGTTCAGGTATTTGTTTGAATACATATTTTCAGTTATTTGGGTAGATACCTAGGAGTACAATTTTTGGGTCATATGGTAATTCTGTTTAACTTTTTGAGGAATTTCCAAACTATTTTCCACTGTGGCTGCACCATTTTCTGTTCCCACCAGCAACGTACAAGAGTTCTCATTCCTCCACAACCTTACCAGCACCTGTTATTTCTTCCTTCCTTCCTTCCTTCCTTCCTTCCTTCCTCCCTCCCTCCCTCTCTTTTTCTCTCTCTTTCTTTCTTATCAAGTATACCCAGACTAGTGGATGTGAAATAGTATCTCATCGTGGTTTTGGTTGTCATTTCCCTAATGAGTAACAATGTTCAGTATCTTTTCACCTGCTTATTAGCAATTTGTAGATTTTCTCTAGAGAAATGTATATTCATGTCCTTTACCTATTTTTTTAACTGGATTATTTTTCTTTTTGTTGCTGAGTTGTAGGAGTTCTTTATATACTCAGGATTCTAGACTCTGATCGGACACATGATTTGTGAACATTCTCTCCCATTCTATGGGTTGGCTTTCACTTTCTTGATGGTGTTATCACTTGATTTTTGAAACTATATTCATGTATGGTTTTGATGGTCTTTATTAAAAATTTAAATTAGTAAAAGGATAAAAATCATAGCTATTATCAAAAAGGAAATGTTTTTTATTTTTATTTTATTTTTTTATTCTTTTTTTTTAATATTTACTCATTTTTGAGAGATGAGACAGAGACAGAGAGAGTGTGAGTGGGGAAGGGGCAGAGAGAGAGAGAGAGAGAGAGAGAGAGAGAGAGAGAGAGAGACAGAATCCGAAGCAGGCTTCAGGCTCTAAGCTGTGAGCACAGAGCCCAACATGGGGCCAGAACTCACGGATGGTGAGATCATGACCTGAGCTGAAGTCAGACACTCAACCTACTGAGCCACCCAGGCACCCCGGAAATATGTTTTTTAAAGGGATAGAGTAAATATTTTTGTATATAAAGAATTTACACGAACCTCTAAGACTCTTCAACAGATAACTGAACAGGAATAAATGACCCGCAAAGGAAGAAAACAGTTCATAAACACAAGAAAAACTATCAAGTAAGGAATACAAAATAACCAAATAAGATACTCACATTTTTTTCTAGTGACAACACTGAGTAATATTAGGATGTACAAGATAGACACTCCTCTGATAAAGAAAGTACAAATCGGCGTGACCTTTTGGAAAGCAGTTTGGTGCAACATGTCAAGAATCTTATTTGTTACTCTTTGACCTAGTAACTCAACTTCTAAGAATCTGTCCTAGGAAAAGAATTTGAAATATATAAAATACTGTTATAAACAAAGATGTTTATCACAGTGTTATTTAATAGTGAAAAACTATAAACAACTTATGCGTTCAGTAGGAGGTGGGTGAGTAATTTCTGATACACCCAGTGCTTTGAAAAATGCCTAGTTCATGGGCATAAAATAAGTAGTTGTTGAATAAATGAATATATTCACAGGGAGGAATGTCATACAGTCATGCAAAATTATATTTATATATTTTTAACAAGTGAAATTCTTAAACTTCAAGGGGAACATGACATTTAAAAGTTTATCAGGATTATGGTCTAACCACCTGTTTTTTGTTTTTGTTTTTTTAGATTTTTATTTTTTTGTTAAAAATAAAGATTCAGGCGAGCCTGGGTGGCTCAGTCGGGTAAGCGTCCAACTCTTGATTTCAGCTCAGGTCATGATCTTAACAGTTGGTGGGTTTGAGCCTCGCATTGGGCTCTGCACTGTCAGCACAGATTCTTGGGACTCTGCTGGGATTTTGCTTGGGATTCTCTGTCTCCCTCTCTCTCTTGGCCCCTACCCTGATTGCATGTGCACATGCTCTCTCTCTAAAAAATAAATAAACAATAATAATAATAAAATAAAGGTCAAACAAAAGCATATTAATATAAAATGGAAATAAAAGGAAATAAAAATGTTACCTCTGGGTGATGGAATATTAATAATCAAAAATATACCATTCACTTAACTCCTGCACAGTTATCCAGCCTGTCTCAGCTTAGATAGTTTCCCCAGGACCTCATCACCTGGGCAGCAGGAATGATCAGAAGGTGGAGGCTATGCCTCCTCCTGTGCCCTCCTTTCCCCCATTGGATTATTTCATTAAAGACTTCAGCCTTCATTAGAGCCGGGGCATCTGAGTCTTGGCTGGGTATCCTGGGAAATGCAAAATGTACGAAATTCATTCTCAGCCACTCTCTAGCACCTGTTTTGCACCAGGGACCAAGGACACAAAGTTCAAGGAGCCCCTCACCCCAGGGACTTCACATTTAAGATCAAATAAAACCTAGGGGCGCCTGGGTGGCTCTGTCAGCTGAGCTTCTGACTTCCGCTCAGGTCGTGATCTCACGGTTTGTGGGTTCGAGGCCCACGTTGGGCTCCACACTGTCATTGCACAGCCTGCTTGGGATTCTTGCTGTCTCCTCTCTCTGATCCTCCCCGACTCATGCTTTTTCTCTGTCTCAGGATAAATAAACTAAAAAAAAAAAAAAAAATCCAGTAAAATCTAAAACCCATCAGGACTCCAAACCATCTTCTATACACACGTTGCAAAGGATGATGTAATTTTCAGGTTTCCTGATGGCGCTGTCGGGGCAAGTGTCTCAACCCGCTCAGTTGACGTGTCTCTACCAGGCCTAGGATACCTGAGTGCTCATTCTGTTGCCAGCTCTCACTCTGTTCTTGTGGTTTGTGGCGTGGGCTCCTCGTGGAAACACAGACACGGACATTGAACATACTCCAAGGAGACTGACTGCCCCCAAGTGCCAGGGCACAGCTAAAACTTTTATTTATGTTACACATTCATACATGCATGTGTATACATTTATTGATATATATATGTATATATACATGTATAAATAATTTTCTGTGAGTTGATACTGCCTTTATACAAAATAAAATTGGGGCGCCTGGGTGGCTCAGTCGGTTAAGCTTCCAGTTTCGGCTCAGGTCATGATCTTGCAGTTGGTGAGTTCAAGCCCCATGTTGGGCTCTGTACTGACAGCTCAGAGCCTGGAGCCTGCTTCGGATTCTGTGTCTCCCTCTCTCTGTGCCCCTCCCCTGCTTGCATTGTTTCTCTCTTTCTCTCTCTCTCAAAAATAAATAAACATTGAACATTTTTCTTTTTTTTTTTAATTTCTTTTTTAATGTGTATTTATTTCTGAGACAGAGAGAGACAGAGCGTGAGTGGGAGAGGGGCAGAGAGAGAGGGAGACACAGAATCCGAAGCAGGCTCCAGGCTCTGAGCTGTCAGCACAGAGCCCGACGCGGGGCTCGAACTCACAGACCATGAGATCATGACCTGAGCCAAAGCCGAACGCTCAACCGACTGAGCCACCCAGGCACCCCTGAAAATTTTTCCAAAAAGCAATAAAAATAAAATTAAAACTAAAAAAGTAAATTTCTGCTTTGCGTTTCCCTTTAGGCATTCGCTCTGCTTGTTTGCTTTATTGTCTTGCTGTCTGGGTTGCCTGTGGGCTGTCCAGGAGGCTCAGAAGAGGAGGACAGGGATCTGGGCATGGCCATAGTGTGGAGCTGAGCCAGAGGGCCTCAGAGAAAATGAAGGGGCCTTGAAGAGAGCCCCTGGTCACCTGGAGGCACTTTGTGACTCAAGCTGGGGACACTAGGTGCCGTGGGGCTACTCTCTGCTGCTGGCTCCTGAGGAGGCTCCAGTGATTTGAAGATTGCAATTAGAAGCCAGGGCGGCGAGGCCCGTGATGAGCCACCTCCCACCCGCTGCTGTGGTACAGCTGTCCCCGGGAGAGGACCAAAGGCTGCCCATGGAGGGAGGGAGGCAGGCAGCTGCTGGCGGCAGGCACGGGGCCAGGCCTGGGAGCACCAGGCAGAGGAATCGCGTGGAGGGCCTGACAGGTGGAGCTTTGTGTCCCGGGTGTCCTCATCCGGAGGGGTGGCCGAGCAGATCTCCCCTTAACCCAGCTCCCTCTCATCCGGCTGCACTTGGCTGCCTTCCAGGGACTCGCTCCTGCAGGATCTGTGCTGAGAGCCCCTCCGCCGCCTGCTCCCGCAGATGCAGCACCATGCGGACCCCGCATTCCCCGGAGGGCCCCTCAGCCTTGACCACTCACGGTGAGGCTGAGGGCCTTTGGTTTCTGTGGTTGTGGGGGGGGGGGGGGTTGTCTCGCTTTCTGATCACAGAAAGTTCCACCAGCTCCTGCCCTGCCTAAGGGAAGGAAGCACTGGCAGATCTGCAGACAGCACCTGCCCGGCTTGTGGCACACAGTGGGGTGCCAGCAGTGTGGACAGGCACGGTGGTGCGTCCAGGGTGCAGGAAAGACCCCAGCTCTGCCCCCAGTTTCGTGGAGGAGAGAGAGTCAACAGCCAGAGTGAGTGTACTAGCCAAGGTGTGAAAGGATGCTCTAGGGGCTCTGGGAAGGAAGGAAAGGACTCTTTCTAGGTGGGGAAGATAAGCTTACAGAGGAGGTAACACATGAGCTATGCCTTGGAGTTTTACAGCAGAAGAGGGCAGAAGGGAAACAAATTCATTGAAGAAAACATCACAGGGAAAGCCCCGGAGATGTGAAAGAAAGTAGAGTTTTGGGAACAGCCAGTGTTTGAGGATATGGGGTGAGAAGGGTATAAGGCGCAGGGGAAATGAGGCTGGGAAGGACAGTGGGGCCCAGACCGTGGCCCTACCGGATGCAAGCCTGGACCCTCTCTGCACTGCCTCACTCCAGGCCTCAGTACCTTCCAGGGCCTTTGTAAATCTCAAGTGAGTAATGAAGGCTGATGTTTGTCTCTTGGAGCTCATTTAAATCCTTCAGCCTCACTGCCAAAGTCCTTGAATTAGAATGCCCCATCCCAGCCACCATGCCCTTGCCTGACCAGCAGAGCAGGAATGGATTAGCAGCAAAATCCCTCTAGGGCAGCGGGCTGGGACACATTTAGCAAGGAGGAGGTGGGGGCACGGTCAGAATAGTTTGCTGCTGTTTGTAAGTTTTGTAGCGGGCGTGTTTTGGAGTGTATGTGTGTGTCTATAGCCACGTGTATCTATCAGTGCTTCCTTAAGCCTTCCAAGGTCAGAGGCCTGCGTAAAACTCTTACCTCCTGGGAAATAGGAATTTCAGTTCCCTCTGGGCGACAGGGTTTTGGTTTTTTTTTAATGATTATTTATTTTTCAGAGAGAGGGAGAGAGAAAGAACAAGCGGGGGAGGGACAGAGAGAGAAGGGGACAGAGAATCCAAAGCAGGCTCCAGGCTCTGAGCTGTCAGCACAGAGCCAGACACGGGGCTCAAACTCATGAACTGAGAAGATCATGACCTGAGCTAAAGTCAGACGCTCAACCTGCTGAGCCACCCAGGTGCCCCTACAGTTCTTTTTTTCTTTTTTTGTCTGTAAAATGAGGATCTTGGCCTAGATAGCCTTCAAACCTTTTAAATTTACTAATTGGACAGGCATTTGTTAGTCGTTCTTCATGAGAGCAGACATTATGCCAACCCAAGTGGTACATTTGGTGGGTGGACAAGACAGGACCAGGCGTCCCCTTCATGCATCTGGTGGTGGTGGACAGATGTTTAACACGTGGTGACCTGTATGATGTGGCATAGAGAAGAGCAGGTGCTATGGGGTGAATAATAGAACCACCCTAATCTGGGGATGGCAAGCAGAGAGGTTCAAGTCAACATGTGAATTAGCTGGGAAGGAAGATCAGACAGAGGGTGCAAAAGTCAGAAGGTGGAGAAATGCTTTCATTCCAGGAAGGGTGTGGAGTATCTACAGGGTGGATAAGGAAGAGATAAAGGGCTTCAGGTAGGGCTGAAGAGACAGGGCAGACACACAAGGCCCTGAGAGTGTTCTATTTCATCCAAAGGACAGTGGAGAACCTTCAAAGGGTTTGAGGCAGAGGAATCTCATGATTGCACCTGCGCACAGTTGCAACCCCACAAGTATTTGAATGAGGGCAGCAGAACAGGTGATAGGGAGGCCTCACTGGGAAGAATGAGATGGGGGAGGAAGGAGACAGGATGAGGAAAGTGGATGACGGCCTCCACAGGGATGGAGAAAAGTGGACGGGGGGCACTTAAAAGACCAAGTTGCCAGCAGTTGGTCATTGGTGAGATATGAGAGGAAGCATAGTCAAGGATTAATCCTAGGATTCTGGCTCTGGCCATGATGACACCATGATGGTGTTATCAGATTGCGGGGATGGTCAGGGATGGATTTGGGATATGTTGAATCTGAGGTCACTGTGGACATTGCTAAGCAGATCCAGAGGTCAGAGAGATGGAAATTCTGTTAGCTTCTGGGTGGTAATTAGAGGCATGGGGGTGGGGGAAACCACCGAAGAAGAGAGTGCAGAGGGCCAAGAGGTTATGTCTGTCTTGAGGACCCCAACATTTAACACCCAGGTCAAGAAGACAGGTCTTTCAAGACTTTTGACTTAGAAAGGGCGGAGTGGGCTAGAGTTGGAGGGGTGTGTCCAGTTGACGAGGGATATTTTTTTAAGTTGGGGCACTTTGTCTAAAGGCAGATGGAGATGAACTGAATGGTTGAACGTACAGGACACAGTGGGTGTAGCAGCTGGGTTCAATCAGAGAAGCAGAACCACTTGGGTTATAAGCGATGTATTATAAAGATTTGACCTTGTGTAGTTGTGGGGACCCATTACCCTGTCTATGTGAAGTTGTTGTCTCTGTATCTGGCGCTAGGCTTGGAAGTCCACGGCGGGGGGGGGGGGGGGGGCAGTTGGGAAGGGTAGAGGGATGTGAAGTCGGTGGGGAAGAAGAAAAAGCAGGAACCTTAGAGGTTGACCTGGAACCCACCAGGATGGACCAGAACTGTGCTGACTTCTCACTGACTCCGTTCTTCCGACTGTGATAATAAAGATGCCACGCAAAGTAGGGCTGTTCTTTGTCACAGAGCTAAGTATGCCACTGGCCCGCGAGTTGGAAAAGCTGGAGCTAAGGGAGCTGCGGGCCTGCCTGCTGCTCCATGCCAGCCAGTTGACCCAGCAGACAAGTGGCCGTGTGCATCTCTGCAATCGTGCCTGGTGCTTGCACCAGCTTCCTGAGCACAGAGGAGCATGGCTGCTCCTTCACGGTTGCCTTCCAAATCTTGGGCAAAGTACCCCGTGATAATTTGGAACTACACCAGGAAGGGAATTCTGGGAAGCACCTGACAGAGTACAGATCCATCTTAGAGGACTACTTCATCTTTTAAAGATGTTTGTCTGTTTGTTTAGAGATAGAGAGCACACACAAGCAGGGGAGGGACAGAGAAAGAGAGGGAGAGAGACAGTCCCAAGCAGGCTCCGTGCTGTCAGCACAGAGCCTGGCGCAGGGCTCGATCCCATGACTGCGAGATCATGATCTGAGCTGAAATCAAGAGTCGGATGCTTAACTGACTGAGCCCCCCAGGTGCCCTTCCCGTGCTCCATTTTGAAGTCCGTGTTTATTAGCGGATCCGGGCACCGCTTTAGAAGCTGGGAACGGAATGTAAGTCAGAGTTCATCCTCACAGAACGTAGGTTCCAACAGGGAGATCAAGCAATAGCAAATACATACATGATATTGTGCCAGATTGTGATAAGTACTACTGAAACAAAAGAAAAGAAAAGAAAAGAAAAGAAAAGAAAAGAAAAGAAAAGAAACATCTAGTGTTGGTGGTAGGGGTTGGATGAGAAGGAGGTTTTTTTAATTAGAGAGGGTGATTGGAAAACTTCTTTGATAAAGTAACTTTTAATCACAGATCGTAATGAAGTGATGAAGCCAGCCAAGCAGAAAATCACGGGAAAGAGCTTTTCGGGCAGAGAAAACCATTATGTGCAAAGGCCCTGAGGCAGGAACAGTTTTGTTCAAGAAACTGCAAGAATGCCAGGGTAGCTGGAGCACAGGGGTGGGAGGGGAAGTTGGAGAGCTAGGCAGGAGCCAGACCATGTTGAATAGTCATCATCTAACCTAGCTGGTGGTTCCCTTGAAGATGTCACTTGGAAGGCTTGTCCTTTTTTGACCTTACTTAAACCAACCCCAGTGCTTAAAAGCCTCTCCCCAGGGACATTTGCTAAATATTTTAACATCACAGCTGCATGAGGCAATGGATTACAGTTGGTGTGAACAATAGACTAACATAAGGCTTAAAAGGAAAGGCTGAAGAGTAGGATGTCAACTGGGGGCTTTTCGGAGCTCTGATGTTCCTGTAGTCCGTGTACATGTGTTGGCCGTGTGCATGTTCAGGGAAGACTTGAGAAGGCAATAATCTCTCGCCTCTGACTGACCTCGAAGCTGTGTGCAAGCAGGACGTGAAAGTCAGGGCTGAGGTATATACACTGCCTGGCTGGGTGTTGAAGGCATGCCCCAACACACAAACAGAACCCCTCAGCAAAGGGGGGGAGATTGATTGCTTCCAGGAGTTTAAGGAAATCTCTGTCTAATCATTAGCTGACCGCTAAGTTAACTGAGCAATGAAAGACTCCAGCAGTCACTCATGACCTAGAATACGGACTTGGCGGAATTAGTTCAGGAAAGTCACCAAGCAGTCACCTCATTAAGCAGCAACAGTGACAAACCCTATGAAGGGGCAGAATCTCATTTCCAGGGCTGCCACATTATATTCTTTGAAATGTCCGGTTTTTGACAAAAATTTTGAAACATACAAAGAAACCATAAGAAAATATCATGGGAGGGGGAAGCAATTGACAGAAACTGTCCCAGAAGAAGCCCAGAAGCCGGAAGTGCTTGACAAATACTTTAGATCCGCTATTTTAAATATGTACAAAGGACTAAAGGAAGTCATATCTAAATGACAGTATGGAAATGGAGTCTCACACAGAGGCAATCAATGGGGAAAGAAATTATAAAAAGATACCAAAAAGAAAGTCATAAAATTGAAAAGCGTAACTCAAACCGAAGGAAAAAAATCACTAGGAGGACGCAATAACTTATTTGTGCAGGCTGAAGAAGGAATCGGTGAGCTGGAAGGTAGATCACCTGAGATATTTGAAGAAATAATGACCCCAAACATGCCATATTGGATGAAAAAACATTCACCTCCACATACAAGAAACTCAACAAACTCCAAGTAGGGTAAATTCAAAGTGCCTCATCTGGATGCATCATAACCACAGCATCCAAAGCCAAAGACGAGGAGAGAAAGCAAGAAAAGTGATTCATCATGTACGGGGGATCCTCAATATGATGAACAGCTGATTTCCCATTAAAAAACCAAAAACCAAAAACCAAAAACCAGGGAGGCCAGAAGGTGGTGGGAAGACGACCAAGAATTCTATGTTTGGTAAAAGTGTCCTTTGAAAATGAAAGAGAAATTAAGATACTCCTCAGCCTGATAAAGGGCATCTAAAAAAACCCACAGCTAACATTATACATAACAGTGAAAGATTGAAAGTTTTCTTCCCTAAGATCAGGAACAAAATAAGGATGTCTGTTCTTCCTACTTCTATTCAGGATTGCCCTGGAGGTTCTCATGAGGGCAGTTAGGCAAGAAACCGAAATAAAAGGCGTCCAGATTGGCCAAGAAGAAGTGACACTATCTCTGTTGGTTGAAGACATGATTACGTATGTATATATGTATATCTATGTCTGTATATCTAAAAATCCACCACCAACAACTATTAAACTAATAAATGAGCCAAAATGGTTGCAAGATACAAGATCACTACTTCAAAAATCAGTTGTAGTTCTAGCTGCTAGCTATGAAAAATCCCAAAATAAAATTAAGAATGTAATTCCATTTATAGTAGAATCAAAAACAATAAAATGCTTAGGAATAGATGTAAGCAAAGATGTGCAAGACTTGTACACTGAGAACTATAAAACATTGTTGAAAGAAATTACAGAAGACCCAAGTAAAGGAGAGACATCATATGCCCACGGGTCAGAAGACCCAAATAATATTGTTAACAAGGCAATACTCCCCTAACTGATCTACAGATTCAGTACAGTCCTTACTAAAATTTCAACTGCCCTTTTGCAGAAATAGACAAGCCTAGACTAAAATTTATTTGAAAATTCTAAGGACCCCAAATAGCTAAAACAATTTTGAAAAAGAACAAAGTGGGTGGAGTCAAACTTCCCAATTCCAAAACTTACTACAAGGCTATAGTAATCAAGATAGTGTGGTCCTGACATAAGGACAGACATACAGGTCAGTGTCACGGAATTGGGCTTCCAGGAAGAAATCCATATATCAATGGTCAGTTCATTTTGACTAGGGTGCCACAACCACTCAGTGGGGAAAGAAGAGTCTATTCAACAGATGGCACCAGGACAACTGGATATCCATATACAAAAGATGAGGTTGGACCCCTACCTCACACTGTATATAAAAATGAACTCCCAGAGGATCAAAGACGTAAATGTCAGCGCTAGCCCTATGAAACAGGAGGAAACATAGGTTTTGTTTTTTTTTTTAAGCCACCATGCCCTTGGCATTCCCGTCAAGGAAACTGGAACTTGTACTTTGCTGATGGGAATGTAAAATGGTAAATTCTATGATACTGAATTATATCTCTACTTAAAAAGCAGGGGGTGGGGGTTATTATAGGGTAGGAACATAAGTGCCCAAGAGTGGGAACTGGAAGATTACTGCAGTCTAGTGAGAAGTTGATGATGCTCTAAGGTCCCAAGAAGATGATGCCTTTAAAAGGTGGGAAGGCCCAGGACAGGACTCATTTGGAGAGGCTGGCCTCAGGAGGAAGAGGGACACCTCCCAACATTCAGGCAACAGAGAAGAAGGAAGGTGTGCACAAGGGTGGCAATTTTAGAAAATTGGGTCTGTCTTTGGATTTGGGCCAGAAAAGATCATGTGTGACTGTGGGCAGAAGATCCCTGAAAGCATCCAATAGCTGTGGGCGAGCAGGGAACTTGGCCTTGGCTTCCGGGGAGATCATGGAATCCTGTAACAGGGTATGTGGGGTTGCTTGCCAGGGAAGCGGTCCTCTTGAGTTGTACCCAACCCTGAGTTTTGAATTGGAATTTGGGGAAATCTGAGATATTCATCCCATCACTATGGCTCAGTAATACCAGCCACAGATGGATTTTCACAGAATGACTGTTTTATGAAATCAAAGTGACTGATTAGTCAAGAGCTGGATTGTATTTTACAATTACCATTTAATTTTGAACTGGGTGTGTGCCAATGCATTGATCAAAAAAAGAGAGTAAAAGGTAGAATTAATAATTATATTAAAATACCACGCTTTACTTGATTGACAGATTTTTTTTCCCCCGCAGGGTCTCACTTGGTGTCTGCGGCAACCGTGTGAAGCAAGTTTTATTATTTTCACACTCATTTTATACAAGGCAGTGGAGGCTTAGGGAGTTACGTCTCTAAGCAGCCTGAACCCAGGCCTTCTTAATCTCACGTTCTTTCCACTGTGACTCCGTGAATCAAGCAGGCTACTTTTTTGTTTATTCAAATGCTCAGGGTATATTGCCAAGGTGTCCTTTTCCAGAAAGTCTATTTTTATAGAATGTCTTTAATACTTGCCCATTCCAGTGATTATTTTGAATGACATTTTTTCTGTTAATAATACTAATGTTAATTATAGAAAATCTAGAAAAACATTTTTTTTTTAAATCCCCACTCGCATAACTCCTGCGAACATTTAGTATTTCTTTCCAGGGTCTGCCTATAAATAATACTGCCTATAAATACACCCACACACACACCCACACACACACACACGCAGTTAACCCTTGAACAACACAGATTCCAAATGAGCAGATTTACTTATACGTGTGGCTTTTTTATGGTCCAGTACTGTAAATGCATTTTTCTCTTCCTTAAGAGTTTCCTTAAATTTTTTTTATTAGCTTATTGATTGATTGATTGATTGATTGATTTAGAGACAGAGAGAGAGAGCAGGGGAAGGGCAGAGAGAGAGGGAGAGAGAGAGTATCCCAAGCAGGCTCCACAATCAGTGGATGGAGCCCAGCTTGGGGCTCAAACCCACCAACCATGAGATCACGACCTGCGCTGAAATCAAGTCGGACGCTTAACCCATTCAGCCACCCAGGCACCCCTCTTCCTTATGAGGTTCTTTTTTTTTTTTTTTTTTTTAATTTTTTTTTAACGTTTATTTATTTTTGAGACAGAGAGAGACAGAGCATGAACGGGGGAGGGTCAGAGAGAGAGGGAGACACAGAATCTGAAACAGGCTCCAGGCTCTGAGCGGTCAGCACAGAGCCCGACGCGGGGCTCGAACTCACGGACCGCGAGATCGTGACCTGAGCCGAAGTCGGACGCTTAACCGACTGAGCCACCCAGGCGCCCCTTCCTTATGAGGTTCTTGATAACAATTTCTTTCCTCTAGCTTACTTTATTGTAAGACTACAGTATCTAATACACATAACATACAAAATATGTGATAATTGACGGTTTTTGTCATTGGTAAGGCTTCTGGTCAACAGTAGGCCATCAGCAGTTAAGTGTTTTGGGGAATCATAAGGTATACGTGGATTTCCAATGCACGGGGGAGTTGATGCCCTTAACCCCCTCATTGTTCAGGGGTCAATTGGATTTATGTTTGTTTGTTGTTTTCTTTTACAGAATTGGGCTCATACTGTAAACAGTTTTGTGCCCTGCGTTTTCACTTAGTATGATGTTGTGGTGAAGGTTAGTTAGGCCCTGGAGCCAGAATGCAACACCCTGTTAGCTATGTGCCCTTGTGAAGGCTGCTTGACCTTTTTGTACCTTAGTACAAAATATGGTCCATCCTGCACACTCTCCTCTGAGCCCAGGTGATCTCTGATCTTGGGGTCAGGAACTTCTCCATGTTAGAAACATATCTGCTGTGTCTCCCATTGGCCAGGGGGTCCCTGCCTTCAATCCTCTTCCCTGTGTCCTGTTATCCCTTGCCCTGTGACTTTCTGCAACATCTACTCCAACCAGTGAACTCCCCAGAGGCAGCCCCCTGACAGCATGGTCTTCCCAAGACAGTCTGTGGCTATGCAAGCTTATCATCTAGGTGAACTTCCTGTGCTACGTCACTTAATATATTTTTCCTGGATGTTGTTTGTATGGGCACATATGGTCCCACCTTTTTTGTTTTGTTTTGTTTTGTTTGTTTTCAAACTGCCATGTGGGGGAAGGCTTTTTAAAGAATGCCATAAAAGCTGTAAAGGAAAAGCTCGTCGATTTGGCTACATAAAAGTCAAAAGGGTTGGGGGGCCTGGGTGGCTCAGTCAGTTGAGCGTCCGACTTCGGCTCAGGTCATGATCTTGCAGTTCGTGAGTTCGAGTCTCGCGTCAGACTCTGTGCTGACAGCTCAGAGCCTGGAGCCTGCTTCAGATTCTCTCTCTCTCTCTCTCTCTCTCTCTCTGCCCCTTCCCTTCTCGTGCTCTGTCTCTCTCCTTCTCTCTCTCAAAAAGAAACATTAAAATGAAAGTTTAAAAGTTAAAAGGATTAATTCAAGAAAAGATGCCATAAACAAAGTTCAAAGACAAAAGGGCGTGCGTGTTCAGCAAGGCCTTCTACGTTGCTCTGTGATCCTCTTGTGGCCTCACACCTTTCTCAGCAGCGACTGCGTTGGGAACCCCCCCGCCCCAGGTACCCTCAGTCAACCAGTCAGAAAACAGATGATCCTCCTTCTGACGTAGCATCAGAAGGTCGCAGTGCCTGAGCCATTCACCTCATTCCGTCCCGCTCCGTAAGCATCTTATCATCTGGCCTCATTACACAAAGAAGGGTGAGGGGTGCCTGGATGGCTCAGTTGGTTAAGCGTCTGACTCTGGATTTCAGCTCAGGTCGTGATCTTACTATGGCCGTGGGATTGAGTGCCACGTCGTGCTCTGCACTGAGCGTGGAGCTTGCTGGGGATTCTCTCTCTCTGCCCCTCCCCTTGCTTTCTCTCTCTCTCTCTCTCCCCCCCCCCCCAAATAAATAAACATTAAAAAAAAAAACCAAGAAGGATGAGTTCAATACAGTCAGATATTTTGGGAGAAAGACCACACCCACGTAACTTTTCTTACAGTATATTGTTACCATTGTTCAATTTTATTATTGGTTATTATTACTGTGCCTAATTTATAAATTAAACTTGATCATAGGTGTGTGTATATAGGAAAAGACACCATATATGGGATTTGGTACTATCCACGGTTCCAGGCATCCACACATCCACTGGGGGGTCTTGGAATGTATAAGGTCTTGGAGTGTGGATGAGGGAAAACCACTGTATTTCTTTTTTTTTTTTTTTTTTACGTTTTTTTTTAATTTTATTTTTGAGACAGAGAGAGGCAGAGCATGAATGGGGGAGGGGCTGAGAGAGAGGGAGACACAGAATCGGAAGCAGGTTCCAGGCTCCGAGCCGTCAGCCCAGAGCCCGATGCGGGGCTCGAACTCACGGACCGCGAGATCGTGACCTGAGTTGAAGTCGGACGCTTAACCGACTGAGCCACCCAGGCGCCCCGAAACCACTGTATTTCAAACCTTCCTGCTCCCCAGAGCTCTACCGTCATCCCTCCTTCCTTGCTTGTCTTCTACTTCACCTAGAACGCCAAAGTCATGAGGGGCAACTGCTGTCCCCCCCACCCCCAGGCCTCTAAATGTATTTGAACCCGAGCCCACCTGCCCCACCTCCTGCAGTTAAAATGGAAGGTATCTCTCCTCCTGTCTGAAGCTGACACCACCTCTGTGCCTGGATCCCACCCCATCTTGCCTTAGTGGGACAGTTGCCCCGTTAACTACTGAGTCAGAAAACTACAAGCCAACCTGCCCTACCACTGCTCCACTCCCGCCCTGTCGAGTACTGTGTCCTGCTGCCTTTCACCCCCTCAGCCTGTCCCACCTGTGTTCTCTCCCCTCTTTCCTTCCCACGCTGCTCAGCGTCAGGCCCCAGCATTCCATGCCTGGGCCACCGCAGCACCCTCCCCACTAGTGTCTGCTTTCACCCTGGCCATTCTGGATGCTGTCCTCCGCACGGCGGTCAGTGGTGTGCCTAAAACTTGGACCTGCTCGTGTCACCTGAGTGACGCCCTGCCCTGACCACCTGCCCCCTCCGTCAGGCAGTCTCGGCTACTATAGTTTGGGGGTAAGAGCAGCGTGTGAGGAATCTTCTGGTTGGTTAGGGATGGTCTGATCATACGGGGCCCTCTCCTCCATCAACCTCATGGCCCGTCTCTCCAGATTCACCTGCCAGCTTTCCTGCATTTGACTTTGTGTCCTTGTGACATCAAGCTGCCGCATACCTTACCCCCGCTTCTTCCAGAAATACGCTCATCACCCTGCTTCACCACAGTGGCCACTTCCAAAAGTCTTTCAGAACTCGGCTCAGGTGTCATTGCCCCCGTGCTGACTGGTAAGTGATACCCCCCTCCTCTGGGCAATCCTAGCATCCTACACAACCTAAGCGGTTTATTGAGCAGTGTGGTGGTCTGGCTGTGCCCCCTCCCCGGGGAGCTAGTTGGAAGTTACTTGACTGTGTAGAAGGTGGAACACATATCACCCCCTTGGGGCCCAGCTTTGGGTCACAGCAGCCAATTCTGGGGCAACGGGAAATGTCCCCCTTCCTTCCTTCATAGCGCTTGCCATGCTGCTGAAACTATATTAAAAGGGTCTATGACTTACCTCCCGTCTACACCATAAGCCTCTTGAGAGCAGACGCTGTGTCTTGTTCTTCCCATGGCCTGCCGCATACCTGGTGCGGCTGAAAAGGAACTTGGCAAACCAATGGACCGAGCTGAGTGTTTTCTTGGTCATTGCTCCGGAACAGATGGGCATCTAGACAATTTATGAAATGTCGTTAGGGTAAGTGTAAGTTCCTGTAGTTACATCCAAGAAGCAGCAGGCCTGCAGGTGTTCGGTGGGCGGCCGTGGCTCTGCAGCAATTCATGTGGAAAGAGGGGAGGCTTTTCACTGCGGAAGTCTCAGTGTGAGCGGCCAGTGTGGCGAGGCTGCTGGGGTTGTGGTCCACCATGCTCGTGTCCCGTAACCTTGCCCATTCTCACTCGTGTCTTCAGTAATTTCCCCTCCCGTCCTCCTGGCCTTAGACATGCCTCTGTGTCCCCCAGCCTTAAAACCCTCTTCCTCAGGGTGCCCCCCCCCCCGTTCTTTCCTTTTACACTCTTGAAAGCAAAGTTGGAACTCAACGCCTCCCCGTCCTCACCATCCTCCCCTCACCATCCAAAAACTCTCCTCCCACCTTTGCCTCTGGGACACCGCTCTGTCTCGGTTCTTCCTTCCTCTCCGGGGATAACTTCGCTCCATGGAAAAGATGGAGACCCTCCAACACAAGCATCTTCTGCATTTCTAATTTCCTCCACCATGACATTGACGTTGTCGGATGGGCTCCTTCCTCTCCCCGCTTCCCAGTCCCCTGATGGTGGCTCGCCTCCCCGCTGTTCCCTTGAGCCCACCCAACCTCAGAGACCTAACTCAGCCATCAATCTCTCTTCTGCTACGAGCCTGTGCAAGTCTTCCCTGTCCTGAAACACCCCGCTGCCTTCTGGAGATTTTTCCATCCCCTTAGGAACTTCCTGTGGCTTTGCCACCAGCCTCTTCCAAAGAGAGGGCCGCCTCCCTGCCTCCCCCATGTCCCCTGGCACCTGTCGCTCAGCCTGACTTTGGCCTGACTTACCCTGCCACAGCTGCTCCCCACATGGCACCAGAGACCTAGCCACAGCCTTTCGTGCCTTCCCTGCCTCTCCCCTGCAGGGAGCTGCAGGATTCAGCCAGTTGCTCCCCCTTGTAGGGGGGTCCAGAGTCCCCATCTTCCCCTACCGAATTCTGCACTTTCTTGGGTCTCTGCAGTGACTGCTCCACCCCTTCTAGAAGGAGGCCTTCCCCATGCTCTGCCTTGGTCTTCTCTCTTCTTTACACTTTCCCCATTGCCTCCAGTGAACAACGAGGCTGGGAGAGGCTGCTGACACTTTCAGGATGGGGGAGCTCTTTGTGTTGGCTTTTGTTGTTGTTGCTTTGGCAAATGGCATGAGGGATTCCTCGGGCTATGACAAAAAGGGTTTTAGAAGGAGATCAACAAACCACATGTTGGTTTTGGTATTTTCTGGACTTGCCACAAATATTCTCTGTCTTCATGGTCTTGTGCTTCTCATCTCGACCTATTGTGTCCTCTCCTTGCTCTCAACCTCTGTAATGCTTCTCTTACCCATCAAATATGGCGCTACGGTCATTTTACCACATACTGTAGCTTAGACACTTCACCGGTCCACTCAGGCTGTCTCGAGATCAGGACTCAGCTTATTTCACATCCCCGGGAGCAGGTAACAGAGATTCTGGCTTACAGTGGGTACCAGTAAGAGCTTCCTCAGTAGCGTCAGCCAATGGGAAGAGCATGAGTTTTCGATGGTTCTGATGCTGGCTTTGCCCTCGATCCTTGCTAGTTGAGCGACCTTGGGCACATTGCTTGCCTTTTTAAAAAATAGTTTTGCATTGATTTTATTATTTTATTTTTTTTAATCTGTTTTTTTATTAAGTTTTTAATTTTAATTCCAGTGTGGTTAACATCCTGTGTTTTGTTGGTTTCAGGGTGTACAATATAGTGATTTAACAATCCTGTCTATTGTTCAGTGCGCAGCCTGAGAAGTGTGCTCTCTAGTCTCCTCTTCACCTGTTTCACCCATTCCCCACCCACGTCCCTTTTGGCAGCCATCAGTTTGTTCTCTGTAGTTAAGAGTCTGTTTCTTGGTTTCTCTCACCCTCTCTCTCGCCTTTTTTCTTTCGCTCATTTGTTTTGTTTCTTAAATTCCACACGAGTGAAATCATGCTTGTATTTGTCTTTCTCTTTCTCTGACAGACTTATTTCACTCAGCATCATACTCTCCAGCTCCGTCCATGTCATTGCAAATGGAAAGATTTCCTTCCCTTTTATGGCTGAATAATATTCCATTATATATATATATATATATATATATATATATATATATATATATATATAACATCACATTTTTATCCGTTCATCCACCGATGGGCACTTGGGCTGCTTCCATTGGTTGGCTATTGTAAATGATGCTGCCATAAACATAGGGGTGCTGTATCCCTTTGAATTAGTGCTTCTGTGTTTCCCCAGGTAGATACCCAGTGGGACGATTGCTGGATCATAGGGTAGTTCTATTTTTAAGTTTTCGAGGAACCTCCATGCCATCTTCCACAATGGCTCCACCCACCAACAGTGCATGAGGGTCCCTTTTTCTCCACATCCTCGCCAACACCTGTTGTTTCTTGTATTTTTTTTATTTTAGCCATTGTGACAGGTGTGAGGTGATGTGTCGCTGTGGTTTTGATTTGTATTTCCTTGATGATAAGTGATGTTGAGCATCTTTTCATGTATCTGTTGGCCAACTGGATGTCTTCTTTGGAGAAATGTCTGTTCATGTCTTCTGCCCATTTTTTTAGTTGGATAATTTGTTTTTTGGGTGTTGACATTGCTTACATTAAATTTTTTTTTTTTTTTTTTTACTATTGATGTATAGTTGGCATACAATGTCACATTAGTTTCAGGTATACAGCATAGTGGTTGGACAGTTTTATACACCCGTGCTCACCACGAGTGTAGTCACCATACATTATGACAGTGTTATTGACTGTGTTCTCTATGCTGTACTATTTATCTCCAAGACTTATTTATTTTTATAATTGGAAGTTCGTACCTCTTAATCTCCTTTGCTTATCTCTCCCATCCCCCAATGCACCTCCCCTCTGGCAACCACCAGTTTCTTCTCTTTATTTAAGAGTCTGGTTTTGCTCATTTGTTTTCTTTCTTAGACTCCACATACAAGTGAAATCATATGGCATTCGTCTTTCTCTGTTTGACTTATTTCACGTAGCATTATACCTTCTAGGTCCATCCATGTTGTCACAAATGGCAAGATTTCATTCTTTCTTCATGTGGCTGAGGTAGCATTGCCTATCTTTCTTTTTTTTATATATAAATTTTTTTTAAGTGTTTATTCATTTTTTGATAGAGACAGAGCATGAGTGGGGGAGGGGCAGAGAGAGAGAGAGGGAGACACAGAATCAGAAGCAGGCTCCAGGCTCTGAGCTGTCAGCACAGAGCCCGACGCGGGGCTCGAACTCACAGACCGCGAGATCGTGACCTGAGCCGAAGTCGGACACCCAACCGACTGAGCCACCCAGGTGGCCCAACATTGCCTACCTTTCTAATTACAGTGATTGTGGGGATGAAATGTGATAGTGGGTGCTCAGAAGATGCGGATCCCCTCCCCTTCTCAGATGGGAAGGGGCCGGAAGAAGTGGAGGAGGGTGGGCACCAGTGGGTGGGGACACTAGGACACCCAGTGAGACCAAAGCCAAACATTTTTTGCAGACCTGAGGATTTGGGGGGAAGCCATTTGCAAGACTGCTGTAGTTTGTCATAACACACTATCCTCTGTCAGTGATTTACAGTTTCAACCCTGGGATTGGCCAGAAGTAGGAGGACACAAAATGACCTAAAGCGGCACGTGAGGACATGTTGATGATGCGTGATGTGCCTCTGCCTGTAGACAAGTAGCCAGTCATTGGAATATTGCACTTGGTATGACCCCTTTGACCTTCACACTGTCCTGCCTTAGCTTACCTTCCTGCTCTTTTTTATAGGGTTTTTCCCTGCCTCCTTCCCTCCCTTGACCCCCTTCTACATGCACGAATAACACCAATACTCCAACCCTGCTATCCTCTTTCTGACTTCCTTTCCCTCAGAGTTAGCTGCAGGGGCAGGACATTCTAGGCCCTCATCCCAAGTCTGTCAGCTCTTCAGATGGATTCACACAAAGTCGTCCTGGAGCCCGGCAGGTGTGTATTCCACAGCAGAATCCTTTGAAAATGAAGCCAGCCAGCAAATCCATTTGGAGTGATCCAAGGGGGTGGGGTTTTCTTTCTCTTTTTCTTTGAGATTTTTCTATAAGCATGTTTCTTTCTTTTTTTTTTTTTTAAGTTTATTTATTTATTTTGAGAGAGAGAGGGTAGGGGAGGGGCAGAGAGAGGGGGAAAGAGAGAATCCCAAGCAGACTCCAAAGTCTCAGAACGGATTCCCACATGGGGCTCAATCTCATGAACCGTGATATCATGACCTGAGCCAAAACCAAGAATCAGGTGCTTAACTGACTAAGCCACCCAGGAGTCCCCTTCTGTAAGGCTTTTTACATCAATGCCATTCTTTTTAACAACAGTATAGTATTTTTTTTAACATATTCTTTTTCTTTAAATTTTTTTTAATGTTTATTTATTTTTGAGAGACAGAGTGCGAGTTGGGCAGGGGCAGAGAGAGAGGGAGACACAGAATCCGAAGCAGGCTCCAGGCTCTGAGCCATCAGCACAGAGCCTGATGCGGGGCGTGAACCCACAAACCGTGAGATCGTGACCTGAGCCGAGGTCAGACGTTTAACCGACTGAGCCACCCACGCACCCCAGCATAGTATGCTTTAGAATTAAAATACCCTAGTTTGTTTCCACTTTCTGCTGTGGTGGGAACATTTGCGTTGTTTTCGCTTTCTCCTTAGGAACGATGCTCTGGCAAATGCCCTTGAAAATGGCTCATGGGAGCATTTCTCTGGGATAGATGTCCAGTGGTTAGAGGATATGTGTATTTATGGGTACTCAGAATTATATTAGATCCTGCCAGACCGTCCAGTTCAAAGACCATACCGCCACAGGAAAAATGTTTTCCTCTTTGGTGCCATCATTCTATATCTCGCCCGAGAAGAGCTTCTCATTGCCTAAGTTAGAACAGCTTTTTCTGTATTTTTTTTCTAAGTTTGTAGTTTCTTTTTTTTCACTTTTGGTTCTCCAACCCCCTCCCCCGCCCGGTTGAGAACTTTTTCCATTGTGCTGAGACCCCCTGCATTATCTGCTTTGTTTTCCAACCTACTGTTCTATTTCACTGATCTGTGGGTCTACTCCTGTGCTACTGCTATTGTGTTTTGCGTGTGTGTGTGTGTGTGTGTGTGTGTGTATGTGTGTGCATTTAAAAAAAATTGTGGTAAAGTAGGTATAAATAAAATGTGCCATCTTAACCATTTTTAGGCATGCAGTCTGGGGGCATTGATTACACCTATAATGTCCAAGAATCACCGCTGTTTCCAAAATTTTTCATCAGCCCAAACAAACTGTGCACCCGTTACACAATGGTTCCTTCCCGCCCTCTAACCCCACTCCCTGGTAACATCTAGTCTACTTCTGTCTTTGTGAATTTGCATATTCTAGAAATTTCATGTAAGTGGGACCATACAACAGCTGTCCTTTTGTGCCTGGCTTTTTTCACTTAGCATAATGTTTTCAAGATTCATCCATGCTGAATCACGTATAAGAATTTCATTTCTTTTTGTAGCTGAGTTATATTCCATTTTTTGCATATCCATTCATCTGTTGATGGACACCTGGGCTGGTTCCATCCTTTGGCTGTCATGAATGATGCTGCTGTGAACATTGGCTCACAAGTACCTGTTTGAGTCCCTGTCTTCTGTTCTCTTGGGCACAAAACTAGGGGTGGAGCTCTGGGTCATACAGTAATTATGCTTAACTCTTTGAGGAGCCACTAAACTCTTCTCCACAGGGGCCCCAGAAGAGATATTACATCTCCTTCACTGCTGCCTGAGCCTGCTCCAAACGATATTAGATTTTGCTCTTATCCCAATTTTGCATTCCCCTCCCCACATCCTCCCCCTCCCCTGGAGCCGAGCACAGAGGCTGGCTCGTGGTGGTAGCAGGTGAAAGGTGGTCTGGCGGGGTCGGCGGATGGACAGATGAACTGCAGACCACTGGGTGATCGAGCTTCTCCCTGTGTAACGGGACAGCAAGCGGGAGGATGATGCCGTGGAAAGAGCCTGCAGCTATATTTGGTGAATGACTCTGAAAAGAGACGTTTCTGTTTCTTAGATGAGCCCTTAGTTTCTCTGGGTCCCGTTTAGCTCATCTGTGAAGGGCGATTGCATGCCTACCCCACGGGATGTTGACACATAAGATACGGGCACAAAAGCCCTTGGGTAGAGCCAGAGGCAGCCGCCTGCATGAGAGATTGTAGTTCCCCATGCGCCCCACCACCCAGAATAGTGCCAGGCACGTGGGTTAAGTGATTTCCTGCACGCAGTCATTCATACGTTCAGCTGCTGGTACCTGAGTGCCTGCTCTGTGCCAGGCGCTGTTCTGGATGCTGGGATTCGGCTGCAAAACAAGAGACAAAAAAGCCATGGCCTCATCAGTCATTGTGGTCCAAGAGTGCATCCCAGGAGTCCTCACTCCCTATTCTTTTTTTTTTTTTAATGTTTATTTATTTATTTTGAGAGAGAGAGAGAGCGCGAGCATTGGTGGGGGGCGGGTGTACAGAGAGAGAGAGAGACAGAATCCCAAGCAGGCTCCACACCGGCAGCGCAGAGCCCGATGTGGGGCTCGATCTCATACCGGGAGATCATGACCTGAGCCAAAATTGAGAGTTGGACATTTAACCGACTGAGTCACCCAGGTGCCCCTAACTCCTCATCCTTTTTGGCCCCAACTCGAGACTTTTTAAAAATACAGCAAGAGGGGCATCTGGGTGGCTCAGTCGGTTAAGCGTCCGACTTCGGCTCAGGTCATGATCTCATGGTTGGTGGGTTCAAGCCCTGCGTCGGGCTCCATACTGACAGCTCAGAGCCTGGAGCCTACTTCAGATTCTGTGTCTCCCTCTCACTCTGCTCCTACCCCATTCATGCTCTGTTTCTCTCTGTCTCAAAAATAAATAAACATAAATTTAAAAATTTTTTTTAAATGCAGCAAGAAACGCAGGGGGAGAGCTTGTATCTTAAAGCAGCATCTTCAGCTTTGAGGAGGAAAATGGATTTTAAAATGAAGAACAAAGAATGGGCCAGGTAACTGCCAAGTTGAACAGCTTGAAACTCCATGAGGGGAGCTGTTTTGGGGTTTCTGTGTGAAGGGAGGAAAGAGAAGATTCCAGATATATTGCCCCCTTCTCTGTCGCCCCCACCCCCAGGAAAAATGAGAGGGCCATGGGTTCCATGCCTTTCCTTGCAGAAGCTTGGGGCAGGGGAGACTGTCACCAGGCTCGCTGCAACACCAGATCTAACTGAGAATGGTGTCGGGTGACACCTTGGCCCCACCTGGCCTCCACAGGGAAACAGAGGTCTGCTTATCCGGTGTGGTCACTGTGCCCTGCCCCCCAGGAGCCTCCGTGGTGGCCCAGGAGCTCATGGCCACTGAGCACACTTCCCATGCACTGGATATCAATCATCCCATTTAATCCTGTCCACAACCCTAGGTCATCTCCAAAAGACAGGCACAGTGAGGGTGAGGTCCTTATCTAGACCATACGGCTATATGTGGTCAAGCCAGAATCCTTGCTCTTACCAGGATGCTAGTTGAGCCAGATCGTAGGGGCCGGGCGAGGGGAGGAACAGCGAGGTTGGCAGGATGAGAACTGGCAGGAGACTCTATAAAATAAAACCTGTTATACCCATAAGGACAAGTGTGTTATTTATTAATAAAATTAGCAATACAGGGAACTTTTTGGAGCCCAGAAAATTTCATGGGCATTCATAGTTTACTCTAGGTACTTGTCTCATGTTATTTTTCATTTGATCCTTAATAACTTCTTGTGAGAAGGGTGTTTTGTTTTGTTTTTTATTTATTTTTTGAGAGAGAGAGCATGAGCCAGGGAGGGGCAGAGAGAGGGGGACAGAGGATCTGAAGCCGGCTCTGTGCTGACAGGCTGAAACTCACAAACCGTGAGGTCATGAACTGAGCTGAAGTTGGACATTCAATCGACTGAGCCACCCACATGCTCTGAGAGGGGTGTTTTTATGCCCATTTTATGGAACGAGAAACTGAAGCGCACAGAGTAAGATGCCTCAGGTTGTACGACGAGTGTGTATGTGAGCCTTGCTGTGTGTAGGGTATGGGTCTAATGGTTGTGGGCCAGTGGGGTTCTCAGAACATAGGCGACCCCAGCCCAGGGGAGGGGCAGGAATCCCCAGCTTAATGAGGTCACAGGGTTATTTTTCCTAAACTTTTATTATTCAAATCATGGATTGTAACAAATGCAAATGACATGTTTTTTTATTTAACATGTATATTATTTAATAAGCTCTGCCTCCATACTGATCCCATTTATTTAAAATTTTTAATGTTTACTTATTTTTTGAGAGACAGAGCACGAGTGGGGGAGTGACAGAGAGAGAGGGGGACACAGACTCTGAAGCAGGTTCCAGGCTCTGAGCTGTCAGCACAGAGTCCAATGCAGGACTCAAACTCACAAGCTGTGACATTATGATCTGAGCTGCAGTTGGATGCTTAACTGACTAAGCCCCATTTATTTATTTTTTTAAATTTTTTTAACGTTTTTATTTATTATTTTTGAGAGATAGAGCGCAAGCAGGGGAGGGGCAGAGAGAGAGGGAGACACAGAATCCGAAGCGGGCTCCAGGCTCTGAGCTGTCAGCACAGAGCCCGACGCGAGGCTTGAAGCCACCAACCACAAGATCATGACTTGAACTAAAAAGTTGGATACACAACTGGCTGGGCCACCCAGGTGCCCCATAATGTTGCCATTTATTAAAAGGATGATGGCCACCTCTAGTGATGTTGGTATATTTAGCAGTGGCAGAATTTTCCCCGTGCATATGCTTCAAGAGCCTCCCTGGAAGTTTGGAAGAGTTCCTGGCCCTGAGCTGGGCTTGGAAGGAGCCCAGGTTCCTGCCCTCAAAGGGTCAACCGGCCCAAGTAATCCCACCAGAGCTAGAGATGTTCAAGAAATACTGTGGGGAGCCTGACCCTTCATAAGTGAGGGTGTGTGTGTGTGTGTGTGTGTGTGTGTGTCTGTCTGCTAGGGGGAGAGAAAGAGAATGGACAGAGGTGGCCCTGTAGCAAGAGGAGCTGGCTCATGCAAAGGCCCTGTGGCAGGAGTAATGTGGGGTGAGGCTGGAGTGGGTGGCAGGCCCTTGGGATCACCCCCTTGAAAGCTGTGTATAGGGAGCTGGGTTTTTAAGAAGGGGGTGACCTGCCTGTGTTTATGAATGATCTCTCAGGTGGGGAGGTGGGGCAGGTGGGGAGTCTGGAGGTAAGGATGCCACTGCCTCCAGCATCTCCCCACCTAAGACTGAGATACCATGACAGAAGTGGACCCTGGTCCTAGAGTCCCTGCTGAGGCCTGCTGGGTGCTCAGCCTAGGAAGACTTCAGAGGAGAAGCAGCCTTGAGGGAGGCAAACAGGCAGGACAGAGTGGGCTTCACATCACCGTGACCCTGGGGGCCAGGGGCGTGAGGGCTGTGGAAATTCTAGCTCCTATCCTGGTCCCTTCCCCACCCCCCACAAGGGTCCTTTGTGGAGAAACAGGAACCCTCTTGCACTGTTGGTGGGAATGCAAATTGGTGCAGCCGCTCTGGAAAGCAGTGTGGAGGTTCCTCAAAAAATTAAAAATAGACCTACCCTATGAGCCAGCAATAGCACTGCTAGGAATTTACCCAAGGGATACAGGAGTACCGATGCATAGGGGCCCTTGGACCCCAATGTTTATAGCAGCACTCTCAACAATAGCCAAATTATGGAAAGAGCCTAAATGTCCATCAACTGACGAATGGATAAAGAAATTGTGGATGTCCCCAGCCTCCTACACCCCTTCCTCCACTGCCCTTGGTGTTCCCTGGACACCTGCACCATCTTCTTTTTATTTATTTATTTATTTACTTACTTATTTACTTATTTACTTATTTACTTATTTTCAATATATGAAATTTATTGTCAAATTGGTTTCCATACAACACCCAGTGCTCATCCCAAAAGGTGCCCTCCTCAATACCCATCACCCACCCTGCCCTCCCTCCCACCCCCCATCAACCCTCAGTTTGTTCTCAGTTTTTAAGAGTCTCTTATGCTTTGGCTCTCTCCCACTCTAACCTCTTTTTTTTTTTTTCCTTCCCCTCCCCCATGGGTTTCTGTTACGTTTCTCAGGATCCACGTAAGAGTGAAACCATATGGTATCTGTCTTTCTCTGTATGGCTTATTTCACTTAGCATCACACTCTCCAGTTCCATCCACGTTGCTACAAAGGCCATATTTCATTCTTTCTCATTGCCATGTAGTACTCCATTGTGTATATAAACCACAATTTCTTTATCCATTCATCAGTTGATGGACATTTAGGCTCTTTCCATAATTTGGCTATTGTTGAGAGTGCTGCTATAAACATTGGGGTCCAAGTGCCCCTATGCATCAGTACTCCTGTATCCCTTGGGTAAATTCCTAGCAGTGCTACTGCTGGGTCATAGGGTAGGTCTATTTTTAATTTTCTGAGGAACCTCCACACTGCTTTCCAGAGCGGCTGCACCAGTTTGCATTCCCACCAACAGTGCAAGAGGGTTCCCGTTTCTCCACATCCTCGCCAGCATCTATAGTCTCCTGATTTGTTCATTTTGGCCACTCTGACTGGCGTGAGACCTGCATCATCTTCTTATGCAGGTAACCCCCACATTATCTTGAAATGACATGAAGGGTGGGCCCCTGGCTTTATGTGTCTCAGTCATTATAGCACTTAGCCTGGTGTCATGCATACAGCAGGCACTTAATAAAGGTTTACTGGATGGAACTAGAAGGGAGCAGCCAGTAAGGGTTGCGTTCACATAAAGGGGGTCTCAAGGGCAGAAGGAGCAGCTAGGGAGGCAGGGGGTGTTGGGGAAGGGGCAGGTGAAAGGTGGCCCATGCAAAGAAAGGTGACAGCTGACAAAGAGAGGCAGATTCCAGAGGGGTCTGGATCTGATTTGGTGAGCAACCAGAGAAAGAGACCATTATAGATACAGATATGTTGATATATTGATATCACTATATGTGTGTATGTATATATATTGAGAGCAAGGGAGGGAGAGAAAGGAGGTATTTATTTAGAAGGAATTGGCTCGTGCTGCCACCTGCAAGCTGGAGACCCCAGGAAAGGCAGTGGTGTAATTCGGTCTGAGTCTGAAGGCCCGAGAAGCAGGGAGCCCATGATGGAAATCCCAGTCCAAGGGTAGGAGACCAATGTCCCAGCTCAACCATCAGGCAGAAAAAAAGAACAGAATTCTCCCTTTCTCCACCTTTTTGTTCTCTTTGGGCCCTCAACATTGGACAAGGACCACACCGTGGAGGGCCTTCTTCTTTATTTACGCCGTCCATCAAATGCTAATCTTGTCCACAGATGCCCCTAGAAGTCAGTTAGTCAAATCTCTGGGCTCCCTGTGACCCAATGAAGGTGAGACACGGATAAGCCGTCACACCAGGATGGGCAATTCCAGAGTCAGTCCTAGTGCTGAGCACCTGCTGGGAGCCACCCTGTGGGCTTCTTTTTATATCGGTCCCTAAGCCCCCCAACAGTGGTTATTGCCCTGTCTGCAGGAGGAGAAACTAAGTCACGGCATCCACATCTAAACAGAGGCAAAACTCTTGGACACCCTTCCTCGGCAGGCATTGGGCTGCCAATACAAGTTTGCCTCTTTACCACCTGAGGCCTTCGGTGATTTTCATCTCCATGCTGTGTCCTACCCCAGTGTAATTCTATTTTTGATGGTCATTATTACCAACAGTGATAATTAACACATGTGCGGCTCTTCCATAGAAATGATAGCTAACTGTTGGGTAACCTGAGATATACCAGGGAATCTTCTCTATGACGTGCATTGACTAGCCTCATTTTGTAGAAGGGGGAACTGAGGCAAAGAGAGGTTGCGTGACCTACACAAGACCACACCTGACCGGGGTTCCGAGCCCAGGGTCTCCTTTGACTTTCCCAGTGACCTGCCCCAGGCTGTATAGCAAGAAAAAGATGGAGGTGGGGACTTGAACTTGGGGGTTTTGACTGAAAAGCTTCTCCTCTGTAGCCTCTGCACTCTGCCTTCCAAATTCTGGGGTATTTTTGCTGTGTGTGTGGGAGGGGTGTCCTTGAAGACCCTCCCACTCTCCCTCCTTCTCCTGTGAGCCCAGCGCTTACAGGTGCCCCCAGCCTCACCTCCTGTGTAAGGAGCTGCCTCTTGCTAAATAGTTTTTGTACAGAGCCCATGTCCTGGCTTTTACAAAGAAATGTGTGTGATGAATAAGCATCTAAAAATAACTCAGGATCAATTTTTTGGGGGGTGTATGTGGAGGGCTGTGTTTTCCTTTCTCTTCCCTCCTCTCCCTCCCTCTGCCCCCAAGGCCCATAAATTGCTGCTGGTTGACAGCTGAGCCAGGCTGGCTTCCTGTAAGGCTGTAATAACATGGAATTAGCCTGGCTGCCGCCCCCCTCCAGCATGGAAATGCCAGCGCTTGGTCACTACAGACATCTCTGGGTTGCTACCTCCCGCCCTGGTCTACACCCCGGGGGATAGGTCTTTGCTTATTCGATGACTGGGCAGAGACAGGTTCCTGGACTTGTCCTCCTGGGAAGGGACAACTGAGAGAGGCCGACAGCTTCTGGGCTGGGCCACTTGAGGGTGCCCAAAATTGCCGCCTCCAGGGAGGAGCCGGGCAGGCAGGGGCAGAGCTCTCTGGGAGCCCCGGGCCCCCTGAGTAGAGGTTTCCAGGCCGTCTGCTGACTCAGGGACTTGGCTGAGTGGCTCCCCTCTGTCTCAGTGCCTTCAGTGGGCCCCCTCACCCCCGCTGGCCACCCACAGACTGCCTGGAGAGGCTTTAGAAATCTAGCAGATTTCTGCTGCCCAGAACCCACCAGCTAAACACGGCATCCTAAGACCAGGCCGCTTTTCTTCCCCAGGAGAATCTATCTCGAAGAATGGGTATCGATGTCAGTGCCAGGGCAGGGCTGGGGGGAGATGTGCCAGGGCTTTTGCACGCTGCTCGGCTCTGCCTGGAATCCCTCTTTCCTCCTGTGATGTGAAATGTGCAGAGAGGGCCCACGGACACCCGTGTCTAACAGGGGCCGGGGCGTGGCAGCGCAAAGAGGGAAAAGAAATCCGCAAAGGGTTCTCGCATAT
The DNA here is from genome assembly GCF_046562875.1 of Panthera onca. Classification (NCBI taxonomy): domain Eukaryota; kingdom Metazoa; phylum Chordata; class Mammalia; order Carnivora; family Felidae; genus Panthera; species Panthera onca. The sequence continues at coordinate 9,689,581 of NC_138354.1, forward strand.
GCTGAGCCTTTGGCCAAGGAGTGGAAAATTCCAGGTGGAGCTCGGAAATCCCCAGTGTAGACTGGTAAGGGAAGTACAGCACTTCCTTGTCTCCTGTCCCCTGTGGCTTGAGCCAGGACAGGCCGGGGCAGGGGCGGGGGGGAGGGTGCTGCTGAGCTGAGCACCGGCTACTGTTGTGCACTTGTTCCCAGTCTCGACTGCGCCCCAGCATCTCCTGAGGGGAGCTTTAAAATGCTGATGCCCAGGCTGTCCCCACGCCAGTGACGTCAGCATCCCTGGGGCGGGGGCCAGGCCTCTCGGGTGATTGAGATGTGGATGTGTCTCCGGGCTGGAGGGCCGAAGCTGGCTTTTCGTCCACACTCTGCCTTGCTTCTTCTGATCTCTCGAATTCAGAGGTGGGCACGGTGGGCACGGCCGAGCTTCCTACAAAACAGGGGCTTGGTGAGTACTGTGAACGGCTGCTGTGCTGTGGATGAGGATAGAGAATGATTTAGGCCACATTTCAATTTCAGAAAGTGCTTTTCATGATGGCATTAAGAAATGGCCCTTGGGGCGCCTGGGTGGCTCAGTCGGTTAAGCCTCCGACTTCGGCTCAGGTCACGATCTCACGGTCCGTGAGTTCGAGCCCCGCGTCGGGCTCTGGGCTGATGGCTCGGAGCCTGGAGCCTGTTTCCGATTCTGTGTCTCCCTCTCTCTCTGCCCCTCCCCCGTTCATGCTCTGTGTCTCTCTGTCTCAAAAATAAATAAACGTTAAAAAAAAAAAATTAAAAAAAAAAAAAAAAAAAAGAAATGGCCCTTATAGGGGCGCCTGGGTGGCTCAGTCGGTTCAGTGTCTGACTTCGGCTCAGGTCATGATCTCACAGTTCATGGGTTCCAGCCCCTTGGGGGACTCTGTGTGGAGCCTGCTTGGGATTCTCTCTCTCCTTCTTTCTGCCCCCCAACCCCGCTCATGCACACATGCGCGCTCTCTCTCTCTCTCTCTCTCTCTCTCTCTCTCTCCCTCTCAAAATAAGTAAATAAAGTTTAAAAAATAAAATTAAGTAAAAAATTAAAATTAAGACAGAACTTCCCCTTGGCCCATCTTTAAGCCCCACTGCCTTCCCCTGGGCTTGCCCTGAGCTGGGTTCTTGACCTTGAGACCCAGCAAGCCTCCCAAATGGCCCTGCTGGCTCCCTTGACTCACACACAGGTGACTCCCAAATCTGTGTGTCTGGGCCCTCGCGGCCCACACTGCAGTATGTCCATTGCCAACCACACGGCCAACCAGCAGCACAGACTTGAGGTACTGACAACCAGGGGTGTCGCCTGCCTCCCTGGAAAACAGGGCCCTTGTCCTGATTCCTCCTGGTTCTTCTTAACGGCACCTTCCTCCCAGTGCCCAGGGTCAGATCTTCCTCTGCCCCTCCTCCGTCCCTACAGCAGGTCTGTCTCCTGTTCCCTTCCGGAAACCATGGCCGAAATCCTGGCTCCTGTCTTCCCGGCTCCCCGCCCCAGCCCCTGACCACCTGGCCCCACTCCGGATGGGCATCGGAGAATCTGCCGGGACTACAGGAGCCATCCCCCTGCCCAGCCTCTGCCACTTGACTCTCCTGCACCCACACCAGGTGCCCCAGCTGGCCTCAGCCTGAGCTCCACAAGCAAGGAGGCCCTCAGTCCTGCTTTACTTCCTGAGTCTGTAACTCAGACTTGTTGTAACTTGGCTGTAACTACTTGGCGGCCATCTGCCTTTCTGTTGCCCACATGTGAGCCTGGGTTCTAGCTGGGACTCCCTCTCCCTCCCCATGTATCTGCCTGGGGACACGGCTCTGTTTCACATGGATCTAGAACACAGTTGGCTTGTTGCCCTGCCACCCCTGGTCACCCTGCCGCGTGCAGTCACCCTGCCGCCCTGTCCCCCTGCGCATGCTGTGCCTGACTGTCCCCAGCCTCCAGTCTCCCTTCAGGGCTTCGTCCCCACACTGCTCTCCTGGGACCCCACCGGAGCGCAGTGGCCCATGGAAGTACGTGGGGCAGTCCCTGTGCACCGGGCAGCGGGAGCCCGGTAGCAGCCTGGCATTGCCTGGCCCATCTCGTTCACCTGAATTCCTGAGCCCTCTGGGCACCCTGCTGGTTTGGTCCCTTTGAAACTGTCTGCCCATGCCTTCGCCCTTTACGTGTATCCCTTCCTCCGGAGAGAAACACATTTCTGGGATGGCTCAGGTGCTGCAGCGGCCAAAGCTCTAAAGGGAGCCACTGGTAGGCAGGACTGGAAGCAGAATTCTAGATTTTGAGGTCCGTGGCTGATAAAACTGGGACTAAGCCACACGGGTTCATGCACACTCAGTGTCAGAGTGGGAGAGGTGCCCCAGGCCTCTGGTTCTTTCTTCTAGGAGAACCCCGGCCCTTTCCCTGCCCAGGAGGGTACATTTCCAGGCACCTTCTGTAGCAGGCTGCACTCCCAGGCTCCTGAGTGTGTCTCTGGGTCCCAGAGGGGGCCTGATGATTGCAGAGCACTTGACCTCCCCTAGCACTAAGTGGCAATTCAGGCCTCATCTCATTACTCATTTATGCTGCAGGTCCCCTGGGGTAGCTCTGACATCCCCGGCTGCTACCCAGAGAGTGCCCTGGGGGAGACACGTCCCAGCTGATGGAGAGGCTCCTGTAGCCTTACTCCCGGAGGGCTGATGGACTGTCCATGAACAGCGATCCGCGTTTTTGCCACGGCGAGTTTGCCCTGGGAAGGTGGGCCATGGATGTGGAGGGTGGGGGGAGTGGAGAGTCTGCGCTAGAAGAGCTGTGGAGTCACATCTGTGTGACCTTGGGTGTCACCGACGTCCCCGTAGCTCACCATCTGTGTCGGGGGCAGGGAACAGACAGGACAACACAGGCAGAGCATCTTGTCCGGTGCCTGGCAGGTGCATTCCTTGCTCCTGCGAGCACTGTGACGGGCAGAGCACTGCACAGACGCTTATTAAGTTTAGTGCAGGCTCAACAACACGCATCGCAATCATACTTCAGCAACTAAGTCTTTGTTTATTTAAAGTTTTTTTTTTTTATTTTGAGAGAGAGAGAGACACACACAGAGTGGTGGGGGGCAGAGAGAGAGAGAGAGACAGAGACAGAGAGAGACAGAGAGAGAATCCCAAGCAGGCTCCACACTGTCAGCACAGAGCCTGATGTGGGGCTCGAACTCACAAACCCTGAGAACATGACCCGAGCGGAAACCGAGTGTCAGATGCTTAACTCACTGAGCCACCCAGTGCCCCCTAAGTCTTCACTGAGTGGCTGCTCAGAGCCCTTGCAAGGATTTGGTGGTACTGTGCCTACTCCAAGCTCCTAATGTGGATTTTGGAGATTACCAGCCCTGCTTGGGCCGCCTTGTGAACGTCAACACACAGGTGGCTGGTCTAGCTGAGAAGGAGAGCTGGTGGCCTGTCGACAGCGGTTCCTGCAGACCCAGCACTTACTTGGCTGTGACGTGAGCCCAGGACTCTGATGAGTTAAGCCGCTAATATGATCTGGTTCTTTGAGACCACAAAGGATGAGGCTTCTGGGGGCAGTAGTCAGAAAGCAGAGATCCAGAGCTCGGTGGAAACACCCATCTGGGTGGGAAACCTACGTGCCACCAACTGTCCCTGCCAGCCTGGGGCTTCCCCAGGAGAATTGGTCAGCTACACATTTTACTGTTACCACGTCACCAGTATCTGGATACTGCTGAGGGGTTCCTGGAAAACGCATTTTACACCCTGAAAGCAAATAGCTAGGATTCTGTGTACGCTAAGAGGTATATGCTCCAGGAGGTCAAGATAGAGACAGACTTACCAGTGGTTCCACCTGAAGGGTTTTGGCAAGAAAATGTTGAAATGGAAGCTGGAGCCTGTTTGTAACCTTCAGCAGCACCATGGGAGGTGGGGATTTGAGTCTCTGCATAGCCGTTCGTTCTCCTTTCCAGCACTTTCTTAACCCTGGTGACCCCATCTGCATTCTCTCCTTGTCTTTGACTTCACCTCATCCCCCTGTGTGGCTCTGGGATTTTCCTGGCCATGCCCTCAAATCCCGTTCATTGCCTACAGCTCCCTGCCTAAGTTGCAATCATGTTCTGTCCAGCTGGTGTCTTACAGTCCATATTTATTTTAACTTTGGTTTCAGAATTTGGGACACCTGGGACAATGCCAGGTGTCTCTAACATATAGGCCTGTTCTGTGTGTTCATGACCAAAACCTACGTGAGTCATTTCTTTTTTTTTTTTTTTAAGTTTATTTATTTATTTTGAGAGAGAAGGAGCATGAGCGGAGGAGAGGCAGAGGGAGAATCCCAAGCAGGCTCCACACTGCCAGCGCAGAGCCCAACACGGGGCCCGAACCCACAAACCATGAGATCATATGACAAACCGTGAGACAAAATCAAGAGTCGGATGCTTAACCGACTGAGCCTCCCAGGTGCCCTGGAGCCTACACTTCCTTCTTTAATACTCACTGTAATTATGCAAGTAATAATATTTCAGTTCATCCTCCTTATAAAATACTAAAACACTGAGGCAAAGCTAAGAACCTTTGGACCTCCCTCCCCCCATCTCAGTGCCTTCCTCAGGTATCAGTGGCACACCATTTCTTCTGCAACACCTCACCTGCAGAATAGGTGTTGTCGTAATACCTGCTCTATCCGCCTTACCTGATGGTTTAAGGGTCCAACGAGAGAAGGGACCGAAGGGCATTTTGTGAACCTCACAGCCCTCTGCGTATGCTTGTTGTTAGTGGTAGCACAGTGACATACGTTATCTAAGGCCCTTCTTTAAGGGAAGATTGTTTGGTCGAAACTTCATTACTGGGAATTAAGGGACTCTCGCACTTCTAACGTACTCTGTAAGGTCCAGCCCAGACCATCTGTGTGGGACGGATTTGTAGGGCTAGGCTGCAGAACCGCGGTTCTCCAGTAGGTGTCACCCTCCACCAGGACTCATGGGCCTCCTGGGTCCATTCTATACTTTCGTTGCCAAAGGTGAAACCAGGATGTGGGTATGGAATTCTGGCGGCGGGGCAGGATGTAAGGCCAGTAAGGCCCAGCCTGTGCCTGAAGGAGCCCACAGGGGAGCAGGGAGAGCCCAGGGCACGGACCATCCCATCCCAGGGTGATCCAGGCTGTACACACACAGGGGCTGTCTGTTGTGGGAACCTACTCCAGTGACCAGCTATGTGTGGATGGGTCTGGGATGGCTTCACAGAGGTGACATCTGAGATGGGTCCTGAAGGATGAGAAAGAATCTTCCAAGTGGAAGAAGTAGGAAGGGCATTCCAGGAGCATCCTGAGCACATGTGAGCAGTTTGATGGGCCAGGACCTCCTTGATGGGGTAGAGGGGGGAGGGGGGCTGGGGGAATACAGTAGAATGGAGATGGGGCCAGATCAGTAGGGACCTTGAGTGTCAAATGAACTATGGAAAGGTTTGGGGATTTCTGTTTTCCCATTTGGGGTGGGCCAGTGAGGAGCTGCAGTTACATGTGTGGAGATGAATCTGATGGGAAGAGACTGGAGGCAGGGAGGCCAGTTCGGAGGCTGTTGTTCAAAGTCTCAGCCAGCGGAGGAGCAGTCCATATTGGAAGAGAAGACATCGACTGGAAGCTATTTGCAAGAAAGAACTGCATGGATGTGGAATCTTGATTACATGGGGTGGGAGTAGGCTGTTGTTAATGGACGAATAAGGCTGACTTCGAAGTTTCTAGCTCCAGCAACTAAGCAGAGGTGGAACCATTAGATGAGACAGAAAACACAGAAGAAGCAGGCTGTGAAAAGATGGGGGGAAACAAGACTATATCTTTAGACTCCTTGAGTGTGAGATGCCTGGGAGTCTGAGCCCCTCCCCCTCCCCCCATAGGTGGAAATGCCCAGTAGGCCACTGGATGCAGTGGCCTGGAGCTGGTGGAGAAAGGACAGAGTAGCAGCCGAGGGCCTCGGCATTCTTACATCCGAACCCCCTGTTTCTCTTCCTGTCCAATTTACTAAAAAAGAGGCTCCCCCAGCCTGAGCCGGTGGCCCATAGCCTCGTGGGCTTCCTCATGGCACAACCACTGCAGAATGGGGGGGGGGGAGTCCCCTTCTCCCCCTCTTCTCCAAGTCTGAACCCATCTGCCCAAGAGCAGTGGTAGGAAGAAGGGCAGGCACCCAAAGGTGTTCATGTGCTGAGTGGGCCTGGCAGGGTGATGGGTTAGTGACAGCAGAGAAGCTCAGCGTCTTTAAAGATGCTGTTTGCGTGTGTGTGAGCGTGTGTGTGTGCGTGTGCATTTATGCATATACATGCTTGCATGTGGGGACTTGCTTATTTGCCACCCCCCCCCACCCCCCACCCCCACCGCCAGGCCTGCTCCTGGCCAGCCTCCTCTGCTGTCACGTGAGCAGCTCCCCAGCGAGGAAGTCTATAGGGAGGGCAGCCCGGAGGCAGCCAAGGTATCAGTCCCCACTGACCCTCGGGCAGCCTATTGGTTTCCCGTGTTTGCTGGAACAAAGGATCATAAACTTGGTGGCTAAAACAACAGAAACTTATTTTCTCCCAGTCCTGGAGGCCAGAAGTCTAATACCAGTGTTTTGGCCAAAATCAAGGTGTTGACAGGGGCCATACTCCTTCTAGAGACTCTAGGAGGAGACCTGTGCCTTGCCTGTTCAAGCTTCTGGAGGCCACCAGCATTTCTTAGCTTGTGGCCGCATCATCCTGACCTCTGTTATGCTACCTTGCCTTTTCTGTGCGTCAGATCTCCCTGTTAGAAGGGACACATGTGATTGCTCTAGGATCTACCCAGATAATTCCAGGACCATCGCCCCATCTCAGAATCCTAGACTTAATCATACGTGATCATCTTTGCCACAGATGGTAGTATTTATAGGTTCCAGGGACTAGGACATTTTCTCTTTGGGGGCCACCATTCAGCCCACTACAGGCAGTTTGGGAAAGTTCTTTCATTTGACCCTTACTGCCTGTGTGCAAAGTAGGCGTCACTATCCCCTGTTTCATGAGAAAATGGGCTTTGCCAGCTAGGATGCCAGGAACTATTAGGAGACTTTGATCTGTTGAGTTCATAGTATTTTTTTTTAAACATATGAAAGCTTTTTTTTTTTTTTTTTTTTTAAGAAAGAAGATGTTGGCACATTTCATCGGGCCGCAAATTAACCCCAAACTCACCTGCAGCCCAAACTCAGGGTTCGACAGAGAGACCCTGGCCCAGAGAACCGTTACCTGAAGCTGAGGGCCCCTTAACTGAGCTCTAGAGCCAGGAAATGAAAATACTCACCACAGTGAAAGCCCCATCCGTTCCTCTCCTTCTATTTTTACATCTTTTATATCATGCTGTTCTCACATCCCCCTAAGGAGGCAGGCTAAGAAACAGTCCCTATTTCATAGATGGAGAACTCAGATTTAAAGGGGAGGGGGCCCTCCTAGTCAGGCGAGCAGGCCCTGGGGCCAGGATGGGGCACTTACTAGTGCTGCCTTCCTGGCCCTTTGGTATGGGGCGGGAGGGTCAGGGTTGTGCATGGGTCCTGCCACCTGTTCATTGGAAAGGGTTTAGAAGCTGGGGCTCAGGGTAGCCTGGGAAGCTCTTTTTGGCTTGGGCTGCACTGTCCTAATTGGGGGTTCTCCTGCCCCCATTCCTTGCCAGATGCGTGACCTGGAGGAAATCACTCCCCTGCTCCGAGTCTCAGTTTCCTCACCTGGGTAAAGCAGGGTTGGTGTAAGTGGACTCCGGTCCCTGCTGACTCGATTTGTGCCCCAAACCTCTCTGCTCATCGGAGGATTTGAAGCAGCTTGTGTTGAAACCATAGGCTTTTCCTGGAGACTGTGGCCCAAAAGAGCATTTGCCAGGGGCCCTTTGCTGCCACCAGCTGTGTCTCCTGCAGAGAGGAGTGTCTGCCTCCCGTTTCGCGAAGGGCAGGCTAGGCATTAAGGAGTGGAAGGTTCCGCGATTCTGGCTTGAGAGAAAGCTCTGCGCTCAGGGCAGACGGCATTGAGAAGCCAGTTTCCCTCACCCCCGGAAGGGCTGGCTCGGGCTCCCTTGAGCCGGGCCGCAGAACCTTCCGGGGATACCTGTTCCACTTCCTTCCATTCGCCCGTCTGTTTGCAGACCCCAGACTCATCTGGGCGTCCCCTCCGGATTAGCCGCAGGAGGCAAACTGGCTCTGAATTCCGCCTTTGTGCGGGGAAGCCAAGTGGGGAGGGGCCGAGCGGACCCCCTGCCCCCACTGGAATGTCGGCTCGCTGCGCCCCCATCTCGCTCCTTTTCAGCCGCCTCCCCCGCTCACTTCCTGAGTCCCACCGATCCCACCACCAAAACGCGCACCCGCGCGCGCGCGCGCACACATACACACACCCAAACACGCTCACACTCAAACACACTTCCTGGCGGGCCTGGCTGTCTCGCTCCCCGCTCGGCGATCCCCGCAGCCAGGGCTCCGGGAGAAGCGACCTTTTGTTATTCAAATCACACCCTCGCCGCGCGCCCGGGCCGCAGGCTCCGGCCCCGGGGATCCTTCCTTTGCCCGCACCGCCGTCCCCCCCCACCCCGATCCTCGCGCGCCCCCGCGCCCCCCACCGCGGCGCCACCAGCTGATCGAGGGACTCCCAGGCCCCCAGGGGGCTCGGCCGTGCGGTCTGCCCGCCGAGCCGCGCCTCCCCCGCCCCCGGTGCGCGCTGCGGCTCCGCGCTCGGCCCCCTCCCCCTCCCCGCCTCCCCTCCCCCTTCCCTTCCTTTCTCCGGTCCAGCCTCGGTCCTGCCGCCGCCGCCGCCGCCTTCCCCGGTCCGCGGGGGCCCTGCCGGCCGCCCTCCCCGCAGCATGGCACCATCCGGGCGGAATTAGCCGGGAGCAGCATTTGGGGGAAGCGGGATCTCAAGGGGTGGGGGGTGCCCTGCAGCCTCGGTCATGGATGTGAGCAAGATGGTAAGTGAAGAGCAGGAGCTCTGCCCTGGAGCCTCCCCCGGTCCCCGTCCCCGAACCCCCCTCCCTTCCTCTCTCCCTTCCAGTCGGCTTGATCCATTGAAAGTTTCTGGATTGTTGATCTTGCTTGTCGGCCCCAACTCCAGGAGTGCCGGAGGAGGGATCCCGGCCAGGATTGTGGGGGCGGCTGGCCAACAGGGACGGGGGCTCCCGGTTTCCCGCCGTGCTGCCACCAGGGCTGCCCGGGAGAGCTCACTAGATCCCAAGCAGAAGGCTGTTGAGTTCTCCTCCCGAACTGGGAAACCAGCCTGGTACTGGGAGGGCCAGGCTGCAGGAGGGGGGCTTGTCCTATCCTCTCTAGAGCCCCCTGCTTGCACACCTATTTGAGATTTATGGGAAGATTTTTGGACTGTGCCAGGGGGCTGGGTGGGGGCACAGGTGGCTGGCCTGGAAGGGTAGTGAGGAGGAGCTAGGGCTTAAACCATCTTAGAAAGTGAGGGGGTAGGAATGGAATCCTTGGCATAGATGGGAGATGTTTTGATTTACCACTTGTAGACCCCAGTGGCTTTGGCCTGAGGACCAGCAAACACCTTTGCCTCTTAAGCATCTGGCCCTGGAGGGGCTGATTCCTCCCCCAGGCAGCCCTGTGCCCCCACCCCCCCCCCTTCCCAGGAGCACAGTAGGAGCTGAATACATTGTGGTTCATTGACTGATTGGGGAACAGCCCTCAGGGGGTAACAGGATGTGATTTGGGGCACTTGGGGCAGGTTTTCCCAGAGGTCCCAGACGGCTCCCACTCTGAATGGAGATTTAAGGCTGTCCTTGAGACCGCTACCACTCTGACCCTGGCTTTAGACCAAGAGTGCCCCCACCCCCCGGCCCCCCCAGACTGATAACGTTTGAGAGCCTGTGTGTCAGGCTGGAGAGGTACCCAGTGATGGTCTGTGCTGGGATGGGGTGTGTCTTTGTGTCTGGGGAGAAAGAGGTCTGGGTCTGCCTATTCCTTAGGGAAGAGAAGGTACTGGAATTTCAGTTCATCTTGTACAGAATTAGGCTAGTTTCCCCCAGAGAGTGCATTTTGAAGTTACCATCTCTATGGAGAAAGCAGGTGAGTTCCTGGGCCTGCCAGCCTTTGGCATTCCGTCTTGGGATGGGAAGCAGAGGATAGGTGATAGTTGTCTCTTCCACCGCTGGAAACCAGTCTCATACTGAGCAGTGCCCTGGACCTGGGGGCTGGATGCGGGGTCTCGCTGGCTCCCAGGTTCATACGAGGACACATACCCATCCGTGGTTGGGCGGGGCCAGAAGGCTGGACCACCATTCCCCGTGCGTGTACTACGAAAGCTTACTTTCTTTGGGCAACTATCAGAATGACCCTTCCAAAAACATACTGTATGCAGCTGTGAGTGTGGGGAGGTGGAAAATTGAGTAGCAGCCACGCTCTTTTCTAGAGATGCCTCAGCAAGACCAGAGTCACCTGTCCTGCACATGGACCTGAGGCTCTAGACCAACGTCCACCAAACCACATCACTCCCAAGCTTCCTTCTGGCCCTGAGCTAAGCTTCCTTCCAAAGCCTGGACTGTGAGGACCAGCTTACAGAATTCAAAGACCTGCATCTTTAGAGATTTGGGTCCCTTCTAACGCTACCACCTCTCTTCATCTGTCTGCTCATGGACTCAACAGCGTTTATTTAAAACCTCTGATTCCTATAGCGAGTGCTGTGTGAGGTACACAGAAATGTCACCTGTGGCCGCCCTCCCTGCTCCTCCAGGGCATCTGGATGGAGGTCTCTAGAGAGATGCAGGGCCGACGAAACACCCACCTATCAAGGCTCCCAACCAGGAGGCCACAGCTCTGAGGGGTCTGCAGAGGAATTGGGGGTGGGGGTGGGGACAGAGTTCAGATGGAAAACAAGGCCCTAGGCTGGCTGTCAAGGCTGGGTGGAGTTGGCTGTGCTGAGAGCAGTGAGGGGCATTGCCTGTCGGGAGAGTCACGGGAAGAGGAATGGCCAAGACCATCGGGTGAGACTGGGGACGTTTTGGTTCGGGCACATTTAGATCAGGAAATGTTGAGATTGTTGGTTGGAGCCAGATCACAATGGCCTTGCATGCCGGCCAAGGTGTTCAGACCCTGGCCTGTAGGCACTGGGTAGAGAAGGGGGGGCACAGGAGAGGCACATGTATTACCTCTCTCTTCTTCTAGCTCGGGGTCCGAACAAAAGTGATATTAGGTTCTCATTAATCATTGAGCAGTCAAAAGCCCAGTCCAGAAACAATGGTCCCCTGCTCTTTGTAAAGAGCACAGACCCAGGACTGTGCCGCAAGAAGAACCTGACCCACCCCCGGGAATTGGCACCTGCTTCCCATTCCTGCCAAAGGCCAAAGTCGCTTTCCTGTTCTGACCATTTAAAGTCCTCTATCTGGTTTGAAGTCTTCACTCTGGGGGGCCATTGGCTCCAGGATCGACCTCAAACCCAGCATTTAAGCCACGTCCTTAGCAGAGCCTGACATCAGCCTAGAAGGTTTCTCTTGCTTCCCACCGAATGAGAATAAGCAGATTGTAGTCCACCCGATTCCCTACATGCTATTGAGCAAGTTTTTGTAATCTCTTAGTCCCATCTGTAAAATGAGAAGAATGATATCTGCCTTGAGCATCCTAGCAAAGGTTGGAAATAATTCTTTCAAGGCACAGGATCTGGTATAATTAGTTAGTCCCCCTTCCATGGTGGCTATTATGATAATGATGGTTTCCAGAGTCACCTCTAAGATGACTCTGATCTCCACCCCCTCCTTTTTTTTTTTTTTTTTGTTGTTGTTGATTTATTTAAGTATTCTCTACACCCAACGTGGGGCTCAAACTGAGGACCCCAAGATCAAGAGTCACATGCTCCCCCAGCTGAGCTGGCCAGGTGCGCCCCCCCCCCCCCACCCCGACTTTATTCTCTTGATTGGCATGAAGAGTTGCCTGAAGGCTATATTTCAGTTGACTGCTCTCAGGAGCAACTCTTCCAGATCTATTCTCTTTCTGAATGAAGGTACAAATGACTGTGACAGTGGACCTACCAGCTGTTGCAAGCGATGAATTTTTGATGACCTCAGATTGCTGCCCAAGGGAGGGCCTGTTTAACCTGGCACTCGGGTGAAGTGCTGTTGGGGGATTGATGATGGAGTCTGTGCCTTTACTGAACGCAGAGAACGCAGTGCTGAAGTTTGGGGATCAGAGCCAATGTCGTCAATCCTTACAAAAGAATGCATGGTTTATGTGATGACTTAGATATGCTTAGTGCTTTACAGTGTACGAAGCGTTTTTACACCTGTTCGTGCTTAGCACAACTCTGTGAGGAAGGCAGGGTGGAATTAGCCACATTCTACAGATAAGAAAACCGGAGTTCGGGAAATGAAGTCTGGATCCCATACAAGTGGCGGAACCAGGTCTCATACCCGGTTCTCCTGATCACCAAAACGTACACTATGGTGACAGAGTAAATAAAGGGCAAGGGAGAAGATTCAGTGACCAGATTCTAGAATGGACACAAGCCAATCTAGAAGGGCAAGCTGGAGTGGTGGCCTTTGGCTTCTGGGTCCCATAGAGGGGCAGGGGACGTTAGTGCCCATCTATATGCAGACTACACGCCTGTCGGTTACCTACCTACTGCTGTTTTCAAAATTCAGGTTTCTTCCTGCATCTCTGCTGCCCCCCTGAGATCCCCCAGCTTACACAGCAGGAAAATGGGAGGGGTAGAGAAAAGGTGTTTCATGTGTTCAGAGTCAGTGATAACGGTGGTGCGGCGGGAAAAGAGCTTGTGCCCGACGTGTTGTCGCTGCTGGTGTGCGGGTGTATTTGCTGAGTTGAGGAGGGGCGTGGGAAGAGGAAACGCCGAGTCGGGGAGATCCCTGTGTAGAATGATGCTGAGAACTGTCTTCACAGCCCGGAGAGGCTAATGGCTACATGACGTGTTCTCCTGCCTAGGGTCTGAGCTAAGTAATCAGTTAAGGCTGGGCACGGATGACAGGCGTGGTGAGCCTAGAGCAGCGTTTTCAGCTCTGGGTTACAAAATCAGCGTAGTGGGCTGCAACCAGCATTTGGAAAGAGTGAAGTAGATTGGAAAGCACCCAGGCATGTTACGTGAAAGGGGGTAAGCGTTCGCTCTCGAAACTGGCTTTGGTGGTATGCACACGTGTGCACAAGTAACAACTGGCCTTGTAAAATGTACGTGTTTTTTTTACTATGGTCAGAGTCAGAAAAGGTTTTGAAGCCTCTGACCTAGAGAATGTCCAGAGAGCGAGGAGGATGTCAGCCTCGTAAGATGAGTGGTTCAGCCCATGGAAGAGAAAACCCCAGAAGCGCTGGTGGTTATCTTTGACTCACTGTGGGCTGTTGAGACAAAGAGGTAGTTCATGCACTCCACATGGCTCTGGAAGGTGGGATTCGTTTGAAGAGGGGCTAGATCTTGGCTGGCCAGCACTTCCCACAACAGAGCCGATCTTCGGCGGAATCAACTCCACGAAGCGGGGGAGAGCCTGTCTGTCCACCGGAGCTGCTCGGGGACCCTGGAGGAGCCTGGCCTCCCGAGTCCTTGCCAACCTTGGAGACTCTGGCACAGCTTGGCATTCAGGGTTTGGGAGCCTCAGAGACCTGTGGGTGGATGGCTGAGGTCTAGTGTGGCTGGTCTCACCGTAACACCGGGGAGCAGTTCTAGGGAAGCGAGTCCACATAGCCTAGCTTTGTGCATCCCTCACCATCGTTCCTAAAATTTCAGCAGAGCATCCTAGCAGTCTTCTCCGAACAGTCCCTGTAAGAAGGTCGGGGATGGTGGATGACAGTGGCCTCAGCCAAGTGCCAGCGAGGAAGGAAATCTGTGATTTGCCTCCTTCAAAAATGCTTAGAAAAAAAAAAAGTTTTTGACATATCATCTGATTGTCATGTCTTATTGTCACTGATCACTAAGATTGTTATGGGCCAGGATGAGGTTCAGTTCAACCCACGTGCATATTGGATACTCACTTTATGTGTGGACCCCTGGATGTAGACGTTAAGATGTTTGAGCCAGAGCTGAGGACGGCCGGGTTGTAGACAGACAGAGACTCCCTTGAAATGCATTGAGTGGAATGACACGTAGACGCTTGTCAGTGACAAAAAGAACACTCTCACTTGGATTATTTACTGCCTTAAAACAGCCTTGAGAAGCAGAATTCATTGTCCTCGGAGGTATCTCCCGATCTCCCTGGCAGGCAGGGGCTAAGCTCAGAAGCAAATGGAGAGTTTTGTTTTGTCTTTTTTAATGTTTATTTATTTTTGAGAGAGAAAGAGAGAGTGTGCGCACATGCATGCAAGTTGGGGAGGGGCAGAGAGAGAGGGAGACACAGAATCTGGGGCAGTCTCCAGGCTCTGAGCTGTCAGCACAGAGCCTGACACAGGGCTTGAACCTACGAGCAGTGAGATCGTGACCCGAGCTGAAGTCAGATGCTTAGCTGACTGAGCCACCCAGTTGTCCCTATAGGGTTTTTTTTTTAATGTTTACTTATTTTTGAGAGAGAGAGAGAGAGAGCGAGCACACAAGTGGGGGAGGGCAGAGAGAGGGAGACACAGAATCTGAAGCAGGCTCCAGGCTCCGAGTTGTCAGCACAGAGCCTGACATGGGGCTCGAACCCGCAAACAGTGAGATCATGACCTGAGCCGAAGTTGGACGCTTAACCAACTGAGCCACCCAGGTGCCCTGCAAACGCAGGTTTTAGGACGACAGTTCAGCCCACTGTGCTCTGTCGCCCAGCCCATCCCTGCCATCTCCCCCCCACCTCCCCCACAGCTGGGTGATTTTCTCAAAGAACACGTCCTGGGGCTGTTTCCGCTCTACCTTTGTCTCCTTTCTTGCTGGAGAGGTCCCAGTCCAAAGCCAGACAGGCACGTGGTCTGGCAGCTGCCCCTGAGCCAAAGGATTCCAACAGCCAGACAAAACGCACGCTGCCCTGGAGCCCCAAAGAAATTAAGTATAGGTCTGTTAAGAAAAAAAAAAAAATCCCATGTCACCTTTAGATTCCCTGAAGTCCTAATGACTCTTTGATCTGGAGGGGATTTCTCTGGGCCAGTAGGATGGGGTTAGAGGGGTAGGAAGCAGCTGGGAGGCAGCTGGGGTCCAAGTCCCCTGCATGTGGAGGATCAGGGAGCATCTTCTGTGCCCTGAGACCGCGCAAGAGGCTGACCGTGGGCCTTTGGAGTCACCTAGGCCAGAGGCTAAAATCCTGACACCACATTTGCCTCTCGAGGACCGTGGACCAGTTAGTTGACCTGTCTGTGCATCACCTCCTTGTCTCTTGGATGGATTGGTGTCTGTCTGCCTACCTAAGAGGTATTGACATGGCCTGTTTAAAGTTCTTGGCACATGGGAGGGCACAGTAAGCCGTGCTGTAATTATTAATTTTTTTTTTTTGTTTATTCAATTAGGCAGCCAGTAAAATCTTAAGACTTTAGATGAAGGGTGGAACATTCCTTCTTTCAGAATGACCCCTCTGCTAGTCGGGCCATCAGCCATGTTGTAATTACAGTACCTTTGGTCAAACTCACAGAGTGCATTTGAGGAACACACTAGCATGGGAAAGTGGGGGGATAAATGACCTGGCACTAGAGGAGGGGTCTCCCCGAGAAAGGTGGAGAAGGAGGGATAAGGAGTCCCCCGGGGGAAAGCCAAATGAGGGCATTTCAGGCAAAGAGAGCCATGTGCGTAAAAGCACAAGGTCCAGGGAACACGAGGCGTGTTCGGGAACTATCTGCGGTTATACTAGAATAGTAGGCGACGGTCCCTGTCTCAGGGGCCCGGCCAAGTTCCCAGGATGCGGGATCCAAATCCTCTTATACGTCAGTGCTTCCTGGAAGAGGAGGTGTTTCATCAGCTGTGTTAGGAAGAAGGGGAGCAGCCGTTTCATTGATGGAAACACATGGCGTGCCGTAGGTGGTAAATGAATGGGTGGTGACGTGGTGAAGGCCAGTGGCAGCATGCTGAGTAGGTTTGCTAGGAGCAGGGCCAGAGGGAGGAGCGGTGCCAGGTGTGAGGCCCACGTCGAAACAACCAGCATCCTGCGGCCGAAACCAGCGAGAGGCTGTCCCGCTTGGCGGTCATGTCGGGACGTGCGCTTCTGGCCAGCAGGCCTGCGCCTCCCTCTGGTCCCAGGCCTGGAGGTGGCCCTCACTGGGACCAGGATAAGCACGGCAGCCGCAAATTTAGTCGTTTTTTTGTTTTGTTTTGTTTTGTTTTCAAATAAGCGTTTCATTAACTGTTCTGACTTCTCTTTGGAGCACTCAGTTCGGCCTCGTTTTCTGGGACCTAAAGTCGTTTTTTCTCCTGCTGGATTTGTCTCAGGCTAGACTCTTTGGAAAGCAGTCTTACCGAGTGACTGCGTCCCGCGTCAAGTTCCATGTCAGCGGTCTCGGTGCTGGACAGTGTCAACCGGGGTCCTGGCCATCGTCCTTTTTGTCCTATGCAGATGTCAAGATTGTTGCCCGAGTCGGCACACACCGAGGCCCTGTGCCAGGCACTGAGAATATAAAAGAGAATGGGATAGTTTGAAGGCCCCTCTCTTCAAGGAGGTGGAGACAATTATTATAATAGAGTACAATAAGTGTGATGTCACAGATTTAAGGAAAGCGTATAGAAACTCAGGGGTAAGGATAATTAATTCTGCCAGGTGGTACAGGTGGGTGGGGGTGGGTGGGTGGGTAACATCTTAGATAGGCATTCATTCATTCATCTATTCAGAAAAATATTTAGGGAGTACCCCCCACATGCCGGGTGCTGTTCTAAGCACTTGGGACGCTTGACCGAACCAGAGATCCTTGCCTGTGCAGCTGACCTCCTGTGTGTGCATCGGGGATGGGGTGTAGACAGTAGCGGTAAATGTAAACAAAGGAAATTGTGTAGGATGTTGGAAGGTGGTGAATGGCCCAGGAAAAGGGGGTAGAGAATGCAGACGGGGATATAGTTGCCCCAGGGTTAGAACGTTAAAGGTCAGGTGCATTACAGAGGTGGGCCAGTCATGCCCAGCAGGGGTTTTCCTTGGCTCTTGGTGGACCCTGGGAGCCCTAGTCACGGTCTGCTGTGGCTCACCGTCCAGCTGAAACTTTGCAGCCAAGGATGGCCATTGGCCTATTGCTCTGAGTTGCCTGAATCTGACCTTAGGGCACTTACACCGCACCCCAGCCGCCCTCCCTGCAGTCTGTTCAGCTTGGCCTCCAGGACGGAGGCCGTACTGGACGGAGAGCCCTGGAGGCTCATCGATTCCTTCCAAATTTCGTTAAGTGTCAGAGAAAGACACTACCTCTTATTTCTAACAAACCTCCATGAACAGAGCTGAATGTCAAGTGAGCAGGTCTCTGGCCATGGTGCTGTGGGTGGATTTGGTGACATCGTCAGTTTTGGAGGCCCCCTTGGCTCTACCCAAGTGACACCAGCTAGAACGAGGGTAGGATTGACACATCACCTTGGTACCTACGGCTGGACTCCTCCCTTTGAATCCTGGGCCCTTTCTACGGCAGTTTTTGTCTAGCGTTGGCTTCTCACCTCTTGAGGGGACACGACCGTGAGCACATTGGCCTCTGATGCTGTGGTTCAGTGAGGCTGGGGCTTCTGTGCTTTGGGTGCATTTTAATGTCACAGAGCTGTCTATGGTCTTCAGCAGCTGCAGCGAGGAGACATGTAATCTACTGAAGTGTTTAACTTGCACTATTTTTTTTTTTTTTTTCAGAAAATAGGTAAAGGTGTAAAGAAATAAAGATCGAGTACAGTTCCACCATCCAAAACTTCTGCTAGCGATTTGATATAGATCCTTAGACTTTTTCTGTGTGTGTGTGTGTGTGTGTGTGTGTGTGCACGTGCACATACATACATGCTAGGTTGTGCCATATAAAAGTGCTGCTTGTCTAAGTCAAAAATGGCCAAGGGGCACCTAGGTGGCTCAGTCGGTTGAGCGACCGACTTCGGTTCAGGTCGTGATCTCACAGGTCTGTGAGTTCAAGCCCCGCATCAGGCTCTGTGCTGACAGCTCGGAGCCTGGAGCCTGCTTCGGATTCTGTGTCTCCCTCTCTCTCTGTTCCTAACCCACTCACATTCTGTCTCTGTCTCTCTCAAAAAGAAATTAAATAAACATCTTAAAAGGTGGCCAATTTTCACTTGATTCAACCAAATAGAAGCGTATATACAACAGGTACACACGTATTTAAACCAAACGGGACCATCCAATAACATAGGTTTGTCTAAGCTTATTTAGCTTCCACTATGTCTCGGGTCTAGAAACAGTATATCAGAATGGTCAAGGGCATGGGTCCTTAGGGCTCAAATTCTGTCTTCAGCAGTTACTCACCTGGGCAGGTTCCTGAGGCTTCCCGAGCCGGGATTTGCCCCCTAGTCTGGTGGGGATGATCACAGTGCTGTCTACCTGGGGTGTGGCGAGGGCATGCTCTGTGTGCCGTTATTTCCATGTTTCCAGAGAAGTAGAGATGATGTATTACTTCCCTGTAATCAGTACACTGTTACCAGACATTTAACTATGTCCTATGTCCATTTCCCACCAGGAAGGTGACGTCCTTGTCCACACATCGAAGAGTGACGCTTTTTCACTGCTTTACGCTTGAAATACTTGGGGTTTAAGGTTTTAGATTTTTATCATCGAGAAATGTATTGGATATATAACATTGTGTAACTTTAAGGTATACAACGTGTTGATTTCTTCCATTTCCATATTACAATATGATTGCCATTGGATTGATAAAGGTTTTTGGCGTTTAAGAATTCTTTTTATTAATGTGTTTCTAGCTGAGTGGTGGGCCCAGGGGATGCTCGCTTGGACTGTTGTATATAATTCTGCGAATGGGGGTCCCTGGACCCAGCTTCCTCTTCGTTTGCTTTTTTCTTTATTTTAATTTTAATTTTTTAATTTTATTTGAGAGAGAGAATATGAGCAGGGAGAGGGGCAGAGAGAGAGAATCCTAAGCAGGCTCCACACTCAGTGCAGAGCCCGATGCAGGACCCAGGCCCACAGCCCTGGGGTCAGGACCTGACCTGAAATCAAGAGTTGGATGCTCAACCAACTGAACCACCCAGACGCCCCTTCATTTGCTCTTCAGTGCTCCAGCAACACATCCCCACACTGGGCACTGGCCCCCACTTCTGTGCCTTGATGCCTGCTTCTCCACACCAACGTCCCCGCAGGCCCCTCCTCCAGGCCGGGTAGGCGGCTGGCTCTTCCTCCAAGGGACGCCCACACCGGCCCTGCAGCCTTGGTCAGATGCCCCCCCCCCCAACTCTGCACTCACCAGTATCTCCTCTCTAACCGGCTGTGCACACAGAGCACTTACATCTGACTCATGCATGAGTTAACTTAGTACAGCACTTGACGCATAGGTGCTTGATATATGTTTGGTGGGTGAATTTCGTGAGTGTATAAAGTCATCGCTGACTAAACTCATGGGGGCCAGATCCCGAAAGCCTGTTCCCCGCCTGCAGTGGTGAGCCCCTGGACACCTGGGCATGGTTGGAGCCGTGCTTTAGAAAGAGGGGTCTGGCCATTTGTACCTACCAGGAGCTGAGGGCCCTTTGGGTGACCCCCCTCCTGAACCTCGAGGCTCTTACCCCCTCCTTCCCTGAGGAAGGGCTCCTCTTCACTCCTCAGGAAACAGAAGTGAGAGTTCTTGGGTCCTCTGCTTTCGGAGGAAGTCATATCAGAGCACCACTGATGGTGATGAAATCCACCCCCGGAATTAGCAACCACCAACCCCCCCGCCCCCTCCACTTTAGCAAACTGCTCGGCAGCTCTTCCCCAGCTTGTTTTGACTCCCTGGGTTCTGGGCCAGAAGCATCCATCAGGGCTCCTGCCCGCCAGCCAGGACGTTCCTTGGCCTCCCCGGGGTGACCAGATCCTGCACTGCCCCTCCACTCCCTCCTCTTCGGCTCTGCCCAGAGATCAGTGATGCCTGTACTTTGATTGTGTGTTAATAAGGACTTCAGTGGGCCGCCTGGGTGGCTCAGTCGGTTCAGCGTCTGACTCCTGATTTTGGCTCAGGTCGTCATCTCACGGTTTGTGGGATCGAACCCTGCATCGGGCTCTGCGCCGCTGGCAGTGCGGAGCCTGCTTGGGATTCTCTCTCTCTCTCTCTCTCTCTCTCTGCCCCTGCCCTTTGCACTCTCTCTTTCTCAAAATAAAGAAATAAACTTACAAAAAAAAAAAATAAGGACTTCAGTTCTGGAGGCTAGAGCTTGACAGACCTGTGTGTTCTCTCAGTGGAAGTGAGTCTGACTTGTCCTTCCCAGGCCTGGAAGGATAGAGCCGGGATCCGTGAGGTCACAGCTAGAGCAAGGTCTTGGCTGAAATCCTGGCTGTGCTGCTGGCCAGCCAGGCATCCCACAACTAGCTGGGCAAGTCGCTTCCCTGTTCCAAGACTCTGTTTCCCCATCTCATCAGCGGAGTTGGCAGCCCGGCTGCGACCATAGGGTTAAATGACATCATGTGTGCAAATGAGCCTGGGATCTATTACAGGCCAGGAGAGGTTAATGGCATTAGGGAATCAGAGCTGGAACTACAATAAGGTAGAGACCATTCAGTCCCAGTTTCAGATAAGGGAGTCTCAGATAAGGGAATTCGAGATCCAAAGGTTGTGGTGGGTGGGGCTTGGGGTGGGGGAGTGGAAGGAAGCTGAGAGAAGAATTGAGAGGGGATCTGGACATTCTGCCTTATGCTTCCTGTGTTCCACCCCCAGCCCCGCCCCACCCTGCTCCCCACCAGCACACACATCTGCCAAAGGAAGCCCCAATTTCATGTCTCCTTCCTGAAAGGCCTCATCAAAGAAGAAGAGCACAGAAGTGACCGAGTGTGTCAGCATTGATTCTGTGGAGGTGCAAGCAGTTCCAAAGCTGGAAGGCAGGGGGAAGGAGGGCACGAGTTAGTGTGAGAAACAAGGCGGGGATGGGGGAGAATTGGCCCCGGGGAAGAGGAGGCAGAGAGGACTGGCTTCGTTTGTTTCTTCAAGCTTCTGTGGAATGGGCCTTCAGTGCCCCGAGTCCTGGCAGCCCCCCACTTTCCTAGACAACACTTCTGCCTTCTCCTCCCCCGCCCTCACTCTCAGCCCCTGACCTTGCTTCCTGTTTCAACAGCGAGGGCTAGATGCAATCCCCAGAAAGCCGGCACGAGCCCCCGCCAGCCATCTGCCGACACCTGTTTCCATACGCTGTGACCTGGGCCCGTGCCTGACAGAGTGGCCAGCGCCTCCTGTGCACGAGGCCCCTTCCCCTGCCCCCTTCCCGTGACGCTCCAGTCCTTCCCCTCACACCTATGCAAACGTGTTGTGATTTCTCCCATTTAAAACAAGGAAACCTATGGGGCTCCTGGGTGGCTCAGTCGGTTAAGCGTCGGACTTTGGCTCGGCTCTCAGTCTCAGGTTCCTGGGTTCGAGCCCGACGTGGGGCTCTGCGTTGACAGCTCAGGGCCTGGAGCCTGCTTCAGATTCTGTGTCTCCCTCTCTCTCTCTCTGCCTCTCCCCTGCTTGTGTTCTCTCTCAAAAATAAATAAATAAACAAACATTAAAAAATAAATAAAACCAGGACACCTGGACCCCGAATCCATCTGTCTCAGCCCCCTGGCTGGAAGGAGCCCCTTCTTCCTCTCTCTGAGTCCCCCCTGCAGGCTCTGCCCCCTTCCACTCTCCCCGAAAGCCCTTTTAAAGATCACCACGATGTCCGATGTCCCTCCCGGTGGTCAGTTTTCAGCTCTCCTTTGCTTGGTGTGTTGGCAGCTTTGACAGCTGCTCACCCCCTGTTGAAAATACATCTCAGGGGCACCTGGGTGGCTCAGTCATTTGAGCGTCAGACTTTGGCTCAGGTCGTGATCTCGCACTTCGTGAGTTTGAGCCCTGCATCTGGCTCTGGGCTGACAGCTTAGAGCCTGTGCCTGCTTCGGATTCTGTGTCTCCTTCTCTCTCTGCTCATCCCCTACTCATGCTCTGTCTCTCACTCTGTCTGTCTCTCTCAAAAATAAATAAATATCAAAAAGAAAAGAAAAGACATCTCTTCATGTGCCTTTCAGGGTGCCACGCTTCCGGTTTTCCTTCTTCCTCGTGGGCTGCTTCTTTTCTGTTTCCACCCCTCGCTTCTTCCTACCTCTTTCTTGAATATTGGGTGTCCTCAGGCTGTCCCCAGATGTCTCATCTGCACTCACTCCTTGGTGATCTTACCCAGCCTTAAATCCTGTCTATATGTGGATGGCCACCAAATCAACTGATCTAGCTCAAACCCCTTCTGATTTCCAGGTTTGCGCCCCACCCTGCTGCCCCGGATCAGATAGAGTTCCATTTGGTATCTGATGGGCATCTCATTGTAACATGCCCCCAAACCACGGTCCTGTCTGCCCCCAAACCCACTCTTCCTTTGGTTCTCTAGCGTGTGGATGGCGACTCAGCCCCGCACAGTGTTCTGGCACGTTGTCAGATGCCACTCTTGACTCCTTCCTTCCTCACACCCCACGTCCAAGTCATCAGCAAACCCCGTCGGCTCTACCTTCAAAATATATCCAAAATTCCTGAAGTCAAGACTACACTGTATGTTAACTAACTGGAATTTAAATTCATATGTGTGTGTGTGTATGTATACGTATACGTATATATACATATATAGACGTATACATATATGTATACATATGTATACGTATACATATATACATATATGTATATGTCTATATATGTATATATACGTATACATATATACACATATACATATATATATACATATATATATATATATATATACATATACACACATACACACACACACACACACACACACACACACACACACATATGTATATATATCCAAATCCATCTCAGCATTTGCACCACGACCAGCCTGGTCTGGGCCCTCATCCTGTCTGGCCTGAACTGATTCATCCACGATGCATCTGTTCTCCCCGATTCCCTGCTTGTCAGCACAGCAGCCCGAGAGCGGGGTCCTCGAGAACAGGAGTCTGATCACATCACCCTTTGCTCCAAACCTCCCAGGGGCTCCTCTCTCGCTGAGACAAAGACCGTTCCTTGCCAGGGCCCATGTGACCCCTTGCGATTCGGCCTCTCCCACCTCCAACCTCCAGGCTGCAGCCGTACTAAACCTCCCACCTGCCAGGTGGGCTCTGATTGCAACCCTTCTCCCAGGCGTCCCTCAGGCTTCCTTCCTCATCACCCTCTGTCACCTAATACAGCCTTCCCTGGTGACCCTGGGTGAGGTCGTAACACCAGCCTAGTAGGCCCCAGCCCCGTTCTTGGCCCTATAGCACCTGCCACCTCTCAGACACCATATAGATCGTATTTATTTGTTCACTGTCACGCTGTCTTCCACCCGGATATAAGATCCACGGGGCAGAGACGGGTCGTCTTGGGTGCACGACCGCCGTGCCCGGCACATTGTAGGCCTTCAGGAAGTACGTGCTGAACGAATGAGTGAGTGTGTAAAGGATTTGAAGCAGTTGCTCCTTGCATTTAGGCAAGGCCAGAAGAGCTTCAGACGGTCCCTAAGGATCTGCTAACCACAATCAGGTGAAACAGAGGGAGAGGTGCTGGAGAGCTGGGCTGGGCATCTTTTAGAAGACAGTAGATGACGATCTGTGCGGGGCCAGGTCTATAGCTGGCCAGACTACAAGGGAGGAGAGCTCTTTTCCTGAGCCTTATGTAACAGATGTGGTTTTGTGTAAATCACACTTCTGTAAATGGAATCCTATTTTAAATGTACTAGCAGAGGCTGCTATTTAAAGGAATGTGATGCCAAATTCTTTTGTGAAATGAATCATCTCCTAATGTGTCCTTAGTGTCAATTCATATTCCCCCCCCCCTCCCCCCAGAAATGTGTATTGACTTAAACCAAAGTCTGCCTGTCTGAGGTAAGGAAACCTCCATGTCCCGTTTTTCCTCTGTCCTGGCCATTCCCTTTCTCTTTGTCCTCATTCTTCCCCTGCTTCATTTCTGCCTTTCTTTTGGCTGAGTTGTTGTTGTTGTTGTTGTTTCCTCCTTAGACTCTGACATAGAATGTTCTTCTGTAGCATGACCAGAAGTAAAGAGTACGAGGGGCGCCTGGGTGGCTCAGTCGGTTAAGCGGCCGACTTCGGCTCAGGTCGTGATCTCACGGTCCGTGAGTTCGAGCCCCGCGTCGGGCTCTGTGCTGACAGCTCAGAGCCTGGAGCCTGCTTCAGATTCTGTGTCTCCCTCTCTCTCTGCCCCTGCCTCGCTCACATTCTGTCTCTCTCTCTCTCTCAAAAATAAATAAACATTAAGAGTACAAGGGGCGCCTGGGTGGCTCAGTCACTTGAGCGTCCAACCCTTGATTTCAACTCAGGTCATGATCCCAGGGTCCTGGGATTGAGCCCATGCGGGGCTCTGTGCCGAGCACGGAGCCTGCCTGAGATTCTCTCTCTCCCTCTGCCCCTCTCTCCAGCTCGTGCTCTCTCTCTCTCTCTCTCTCTAAAAGAAAGAAAGAAAGGAAGGAAGAGAAAGAAAGGAAGGAAGGAAGGAAGGAAGGGAGGGAGGGAGGAAGGAAGGGAAAGAAAGAAAGGAAAAGAAAGAAAGAAAGAGGAAGAAAGAGAGAAAGAAAGAAGGAAGGAAGGAAGAAAGAAAGAGAGGAAGAAAGAGAGAGAAAGAAAGAAGGAAGGAAGAAAGAAAGAAAGAAAGAAAAGAAAGAAAGTTGAACAGTGGTCCCCTTCCAGAAAGAAAGAAAGAAAGAAAGAAAGAAAGAAAGAAAGAAAGGAAAGAAAGTTGAACAGTGGTCCCCTTCCAGACCAAATGAATCCAGTCTGGGGTGGAGCGGAGGAGTCTGTTAGGGTGATAGTCTCAGGTGATACTCGTACACAGCTGAGTTTGGGAACCACTGACCAAAGAAGCAATCGTGTGCTGTTTGCCGTTCTCACATCCGAGCCCACCCCCTGCAGGAGGCTGGATGAACATCCGCTTCGGGGTTTTGCCAGGGTGGCCAGTGTGAACCTGGCTGTAGACTGTTCTAGGACTGGCTGGAGCTCAGGACTCAGGAATATCCCCTCTCAGTGTATCACCCATCCTGCTAATATCTTAGACGAGAGCAAGGTCCTGTGGCCACACTGCCTGGTAGAGTTCTGTCCTAATTCTCCCCAGAGTTTTGCAACAAACTTGGGCTTCCCGGACCTGCCACCCAATCTCAGTTTCCCTTCCAACCTGAATGTGTCTCTCTGAGAAAACACAACTGTGTGTTAAGGGTTCGGTGGAAAGTGTGGGAGCATCTAAGACCAGAAACTGCCTCCTAAAAATAGTGGAAGGTTGACTCATTTATTTAGAGGTTATTTGGCCTAGGGTCAGGTTTCCACTCTGGATTTTCTGAGAACTTTTTCCTTTTGGTTCTGATCAGACCAAGAGATCGTAACATCTGCTAGTAGGCCTGGTTGGACCTTTTACAAGACAAGAGAAATCTGCCTCTAAGATAATGAACGTGGGTGGCTCAGTCGGTTGAGCATCCAACTCTTGATTTCAACTCAGGTCACCATCTCACGGTTCGTGAGTTCAAGCCCCATGTCGGGCTCTGTGCTGACGGTGTGGCGCCTACTTGGGATTCTCTGTCTTCCTCTCTCTCTTCCCCTCCCCTGCTCGTGTTCTCTCTCTCAAAATAAATTAGTACAATTAAAAAAAAAATTTTTTTAAGTTCTCATCACAAGGGAAAACTTTTTTAAAAAGATAATGAATGTGTTGAGGGCAGAGCAGAGGCTTAGCAAACAAGTCGGCTTTGGCTAAGAGATCAGTTATAACTATCTGACTACATCTAACTGGGACATAGAATGCGTACCTGACGGAGAAGGGCCGGTGCTGGGGCTGCTGTGTGGCTTGACCTCTCCAAGCCCACTTGTTAATAAAGTGCGCCCCGCCTCCCTCCTCGGGTGTTCTCAGCATCGATAAGACAGTGGATTTGAAAGCTCTTGGAAGCTGAAAAGGACTAAGCAAAAATTGGAAATGCTTATTGCCATTATCATTCAAGCACACCTGGTATTTACACACTGGAGTGAGCCAAACAGGTAAATTGGGAATGTTTAAAGTTACAGAATTAGTTGATGGGCTCAGAAAGAACGATATCTCCTCAGAGCCACCCCCGTACATAAAGTGGGGTTGTCTTTATGTACAAATTGTGTTCATGGGGGCGCCTGGGTGGCTCAGTCGTTTGAGTGTCTGACTTCGGTTCAGGTCATGATCTTACGGTTCATGAGTTCGAGCCCCACATCAGGCTCTCTGCTGCCTGTCAGCGCAGAACAAAACCGTGTTCACGAGCCCAAAACAAAACCGTGTTCATGAAGATCGGATCATAGTCGCGTGAAGACCACCCTCTGAAGCGAGACATAAAAGCTGAAGAATTGAGCGGGGAGGGGACCCTGAGCCGAAATGGAGAGTTTGGACCCCAGAAGGTCAGGAGTCACCCTAGAGTCCTCAGCTGGGAGGAACGCATGAGGAGTTACTCCTGAGGCTTTATTATTTGGGTCCATTTGTGGTGGAGACTAGAGGTGGGGGGCCATATAGCCAAATGGGCATTAGGTAGGGGGGCGTGTGGTAGAAATGGAACCAAAAATAGCGATCTGCGGGAGAAGTGGCAGGCTTTGGCACATCTGGGTACAGCAAGTGCTTCCTGGCTCGTTCATGTGACAGACGGAACAGGGCTCTGGAAGGACACAGAGCGGGGAATGAATGGGTGGCTCCTATGCCCAGGGACCCCCTGTCAGCCCGGCGCCACCTCCCCCTTGGGTCTTGAGATAGTGGGAGAAACGTTGCTCTGTGTTACTAAAAGAGAAGAGACAAAACCGACCTCACAGAAAGCTGAGGTGGGGGGTGCAGGGGAGGGGAGGAGAGGAAGCTGGCAATGCCGGTGGTTCGGGCAGAGACACAGCACAGGGTTTCCGCTCTTACAGAGCAGCTGTCTCTCTGGGAGGCAAGGGGTGTCGCAAAAGGCCACTCCAGCCTGGCCGGTGAAGAGCGAACCATCAGGACATGTCTGATGAGGCTGCCCGAGTCTTGACCGTGTGGGCAGACTTGCCTGGAAAGTGACTGGGACACGTTCTCCGGTGCAAAATTCCTGGTGAACAGGGGCATTGCAATTTCATTCTGCTCAGAAGGCAGAACCGATGCTTCCTCTGTGGCAAGAGAGGCAGAACTGTAGCAGAGGGGTGCTGTTCCAAAGCCTCGGCCACCTGCAGGTGGGCAGAGGGGAGACGGGCCATGAGACCCACTGTCTCAGTACCTAACCCTCTCGTCCTGTCTCCCAGGGCCTTCTGAAGGTCTAGGTGGGCCCCACGCCCAGGGTTGTTAAGGAAGGAGACACGGGTGTATGGAGAAAAGGGGGAGCCTCGTGAGAAACCAGGCTGCTCAAGTCCATGGGCAGTGTGGGCATGGGATTGTAGGTCGGCGGATGCAAGTACAGATAATATGGCAATTTTTGCCCAAGGATATGACAGGATGGCCTGGCAGAAGGGGACTCTTGGGCAGCAGCAATTATAAATGAAGGCAGTAAGACTAGAACCACAGAGGTGACAGAAAACTGAATGTGTTGCCTTCTCCAGGTCGGGAGGGACGAGGTAGGGTCCCCTGCCTTTCTGTCATCAGTTACCCCCGTGCCGAATGATCTGATTTGGAGAAGTTCTGGGGAACTCTGGGGACACAGGGCTGTAGGGACTCCCAGGGTGATGGTAGAGGAACCAAGAGTAGGAGGGGACAGGATGACCTGGGAAGGTCTCCCAGAGGCTTGCAAGTGTGGGGAGGGACGCTGGGCTCTCACTTTGTCCCTTTCTTCGTGCCTTGGAATTTGGGGAGCTTTGGGACCAGTAATGAGGGGCAGATCGGAGAGGCGTCTTGTGTAGAAAGGGAGAGTACTCTTCGCAGGATTCATGAGCATCCTGGATCGATTTCAGAGAAGGACGGAGGGGCACAGGCATCCCTTGGAGAGACTGCAGGTTCGGTTCCAGACCACCGCAGCAATGCGAATATCGCAAGAAAGCAGGGTCGGATGAAATTTTTGTTGCCCACTGCATATGAAGGTTCCATCTACCTTGTGCTGTAGCCTATTAAGTACGCATTCGTGTCCTGTCAAAAGAACAAAATGCATACATGCCTTAATTAAAAATGCTTTTGTTAAAAAAAAAAATGCTAACCATCATCTAAGCTCTCAGCTAGTCGTCATCGCTGATCACAGATCACCACGACACATAATAGTAACGAAAAAGTTTGCAGTATTGCAGGAATCACCAAAATGTGACCAGAGACACGAAGTGAGCAAATGCTACGTGCCGATAGACTTCCTTGATGTAGGGTCTCCACAAACCATCCGCTTGTAAAAATAATAATAATAATAATAATAATACAGCATCTGTGAAGCAGTAAGGCAAAGTGCAATAAATCGAGGCATGCCTGTATTTGTCTCTGGCAAAAGAGATGGTTTTTTTGCAGCCTCTCTGCCCTCATTCTGGGGACATCCTATGCCTGTGTGTTCTCCTCATCCTCATGTATGACCCTGTCTGGAGAAGGAGAGCCAGCCTTGCAGCCACCATTCCAACGGGAACACGCTGGGAGGGCCTGGAGGGAGGGACGCTGGTGAGGGACAGGTACCGAGAGCCCCACCCCTGAACCCCGGGCCCTGGGAAGGAGGGCCGTTCATTTTGTCTTGGCTGCTTCCCACTCTGCCTCCCATCCTCTCCTCCCCATACAGACTTTCACCTCCATCACGGAGCTGCTGCATTTCTTGCCCTGGTCACCAGTGATGTCATAGGCAGTGGCGAATTCTCGGTCCTCACCCACCTGCCGCTGCAGCACTCTTTGACACACTGTCTTCACCAACAGGGGTGACCCCCCCACCCCTCGATTCTCCTCCTTCCTCGCTTGGTTGTTATTTCTGTCTTCTTCCCCGGTTTTCTCATTCCTCCCAGAATTCCATCCCCAGCTCCTCTGGAACCTCCTAGGCTCAGAAGGCATAGGGGCCCTGGAAGACCGTCTTGTGTAAACACTCCTCCGGCAGCCCGGGCCAAGCATCCGTGCCCACCTTCCAAAGTCTCCTTGTCCACCTCCCACTAAACTTGCTTTCTTTCTCTTTAAGGCCAGGTCTACTGAAATGTAATGTAGATGTCATAAAAGTCACCATTGTTGGCATAGAGTTTTGTGAGTTTTGACAGGAACATGCAGTTAGGTAAACTCCACGCAATCGAGATTGAGGATAGGATCACCTCCCCCAAATCATGCCCCTTTGTAACCACCCCTTCCTCCACCTCCAGTCCCTGGCAACCAGTGACCTGTTTTTTTTTTTTTTTTATTCCTATAATTCTAACTTCTCCAGAATGTCCTATAAATGGAATCATGCAGTTTGTGGCCTTTTGAGTCTGGCTTCTGTCACTTGACATTCATACTTTGAAGATTCACCCATGTTGTTGGCATGAATCAATAGTTTGTTCCCTTTTATTGCTTCCTGTGGTGGGGCTGTACTGCAGCTTGTGTATTCATCCCCAAGTTCAAGGACGTCGTAACTGTTTCCAGTTTGGAGGATGATGGACACAAAACACAGCTTCTCTTAATGCTCACTGCCGGGTTGTGTCAGATCCCCGAGGACCTCCACTTCCCAAGTGCTGGGAATTGAGATATTTAAAGACCTCTGTACCCT
Organism: Panthera onca; assembly: GCF_046562875.1. Lineage (NCBI taxonomy): Eukaryota > Metazoa > Chordata > Mammalia > Carnivora > Felidae > Panthera > Panthera onca. The sequence continues at coordinate 9,719,142 of NC_138354.1, forward strand.
TTCTTGCCCATCCCTACTTTGCACCACCTCTTGCCCTGATATCTGTTCTTATCTGACCTTGGGCGGTTCCCCATACTCATTGGGTTCCTTTGCATGCACCCACATTATCCATGTTCCTCTTGGATGGGGCGCCCAAAGCTGCATGCCGCATTTGGTGCCCGGCAGGATGTCTGGCACATGGTGGGATGAATCAGTACTCCCAAATGCGGTTGAAAGCCATAAAACCAAGGACTGGCTCTTGTTCTCGGTCATCTAATTCTGTTGATATAGCCCAAAATGAACTTCGCTTCTTGAATTTCATGTTATTATAGTGGCCACGTCATACTGTTAAACTCAGCTAACCTACCGGGAACTCACTGGGCACTTACTGTCTGACCATGTGCAGTTGAATTCTGGGCCCGGGCGTATTCTTCTGTCCCACTGGTTATCACCTATGGTCATACCCTTCCACTGTCATCCAAACACGTGTGCACTTGCTCTAGACATTACTTAGATCTGGCGCTATGCCTTCTGTATACCCTCAGTAGTAAACACGGTGGAGGGCACAAGTCCAGGGTGGCGACACACCCTACCCCAAGGTGACGGTAGCCAGTTATCAGCACCTGCAAGCAGAGACAGCTGCCCTCATGGATCTTCCCTCGTAACCCAGGGACTGGCAAGCTTTTCCAGAAAAGGGCCAGGTCGTAAACCTTTGGCTTTGTGGCCAGATGCTGTTGCTTCCCCCTCCCTCTCCCTTCCTCCTCTTCCCTTAAAAATGTCAAAACCAACCTTCACTCACAGGCCACACACAAGCAGGCTGCAGATTCAGCTGGAGGTTAGTGGTTTGCAACACTGATACCCTGTAGTTTCTTGTCCTTGTGTATGAGATGTTGTACGAAACTTTGTTAAATGCCTTGATCCTCGAAATTCAGACACACGGTGCGTCTGCTTGATTTTTCTGAAATGTTGCCTTAGAGTCTAGAAGGCACATCACCTTGGCTTGCTCCAGTTCACTCAGCACCGGCGACCCTTCGACACCCTCCTAACTCGCCTTGGGTTTTCCCTTTCAATGCTCTGTCTGCCTTTTTCAGTTCAAAGGTCCTTCTGGACGGAAAAGACAGAGGCAAAATAGGAGTTTATCATCCACAGTGCACCACTGGCAGAAAGCAGCGTGCCCATTCCGTCTTGTTCTTTTTGCGTTTTGTACGATAAGATAGGCTTTTTGGGTTTCCTCCACATTTTCTGGAAGCTTCATCTCATTTTCGGCTTTCGCTTTCTGATACCACTCATCCGTCTGTGCCACTCGTAGACGTAGGCATAAGCAGCTTGCGTAAGTAGCTTGCACACCCAAACTGGGTACTTTTTTTCATAAAGCGTTGCTGAAATTGCACAGAGAAGAGGGAAGGAAAGAACAGGAAGAGGAAGGAGGACGGTCCTTATCTCCCTACAAACAGTTAACTCTTGGATGGCAAGGTCCACTTCTTCCATCTTGTGTTGACCAGGAGCGCCTCGCTCCGTGCCCCACACCCAGGCACCTGGTCCAGTTGCATAGAATGCCCATCCCAGTCTGCAGAAGGCCCACTTGGGCTTGCATAGCTCAGTGCTACAGCCTAGAGGCAGCCCTGCACTACGTCTGATAGGTATTCAGTCAAAATCACAATTCCTTGGTGTTTTCTACTTAAAAAAAAATCTTCCACAAAACACCAAATTCACCATCTTAGCCAATTTAAGGCGCATAATTGAGTAGCGTGGTGCAGCCATTGCCACTAGGTTCAGAATGTTTTCGGCATCCCGAGAGGAAACCCCATCCCCATGAGCCACTGCCCATCCCCCCCACTCCTACCCGAACCTGGCAACCAGCAACCTGCCCCCTGTCCCTGTGGATTCACCCCTTCTGGACGTTTCCTATGAATGGAATCCTATAGCCCATGACATCGTGTCTGGCTTCTTGACTTAGCACGATGTTTCTGAGGTTCATCCACGCTCCTTTTTGTGTGTGGATGTGTGTTTTGATTGTGGCAAAACACATGTAACATAAAAATGTCCCATCTTAACCACTTTTAACGGTCCAGTTCAGTGGCATTGAGTGCATTCACACTTCTGCACCTGTCATCACCATCCGTTTCCAGAACCTTTTCATCTTCCCAAAACTGAGATCGGTCTCCACTGAACACTAACTCCCCATTCCCCCTTCCTCCCAGCCCCCCGGCACCCACCATTCTGCCTCTGTCTCTTCTATTTTGACTACTCAAAGTAGCTCACGTACATGGAGTCCGACAGTATCCCTCCTTCCGTGTCTGGCTAACTTCACCGAGCATCATATACTCCAGGTTCATCCATACTGTAGTGTGTGGTAGGATTTCCATCTTTCTGAGGCTGAAGAATATTCCACTGTGTGAACAGACCATGTCTTCACTTATCCATTGCTCTGTGGACGAACACTTGTGTTGCTCCCACCAGTGTTTTCCACTTCGGAGCACTGGTTTCCTGCTGCACGGTCTTGACCACCCTCCTCCCAACTCAGGTTTGTACCCCTCGCCAATTGCAGGAGTGATTGACAGTTTTTAATCTTGTCAACTTGCTTACTCCATCTTCCCTTCCAGATGATGAGACTGTAGAACAGCGCCTTTCTTTCTGCTAGGCCCTCTGAAATCTGTGTGACCCGGATGGCTTGGTTACTCCCCACCTATCCTGAACCTGGAGGATATGGTCGGGGGCTTCACAGAATGGGAGGAAGAGGGAGATGTGATTCTAATTTCAATAGCCCCCCAGGTTGTGATACAGAGAAGCCACACAAAATACTAAAAAGAAAAAAAAAATACTGTCATAGTCTGTCTGGGCTGCCATGATAAAATGCCATAGACTGAGTGGCTTAAATAACAGGAATTTATTTTTCACAGTTCTAGAGATTAGGTGCCTGCTGATTCAGATCCCTGGAGAGGGCTCTCCCTGTGACTTGTAGACAGACGGCTGCCTTCTCGTTCTGTCCTCACATGGTGGAGAGAAAGAAAATGAGAGAAAGCAAAGATGCTCTGGTGTCTCTCTCTCCTTTTTTTAATGTTTTATTTGTTTTTGAGGGAGAGAGAGGAAGTTGGGAAGGACCAGAGAGAAAGGAGGACAGAGGATCGAAGCAGGCTCTATGCTGACAGCCTCCAGCCCGACGTGGGGCTCAAATTCACAAACTGTGAGATCATGACCTGAGCCAAAGTCAGACACTCAGTGGACTGAGCCACCCAGGCGCCCCCATAAGGGCACCGATTTCATCATGAGGAGCCCATTCTCACGAGTTCATATAACCCCAATCACCTCCCAAAAGCCCTCATCTCCAGATACCGTCACATTGGAGGTTACGACTTCAACTTACAAATTTGGGGGGTACACAATTCTGTTCATAACAAATAACCTTTTATAAAAACAAGGAAATGAGTGGAAGTATTTAGCTATATAGAACCTAGCTAAGTACTAGAGGATAATAAGAACAAGTAGCTGGATATCATTAGTTAGGGCGGCTTCTATGTAACTATCAGCAAGAATTTTTTTTTTTTTTTTTTTTTTTTTTTTTTTGAGAAAGAGCAGGTCGGGGAGTGAGGGAGGGGCAGAAGGTTGGCAGGGGAGAGAAAGAGATTGAGAATCTGAAGCAGGCTTCACGATCAGTGTGGAGCCAGACATGGGGCTCAATCCCACCACCCCACCACCCCAGGATCATGACCTGAGCCAAAACCAAGAGTCAGACGCCCAGCCAACTGAGCCACCCGGGTGCCCCCCCCCAGCAAGATTTTTGACTTAAGAACTGTGAGGAACTTGGAGGAAGGAGAAAATGGGGCATCCTAGACAGGAGAGGGGAGGGCACACGGTAGGGAGCACTGACAAGGAGGTCTGCTTGGAGAGATCTGAGCAGACAAGGCCTTCATCCATCAGTTCGTCTGGGTACCAGGCATAGTAGGTGTGCTCACGGGGGAAACGGCCAGATAACATGGTCCCTGCCCTCACGGAGATCACTGGCAGGTGGGGAAAGACACCAAGCAAATGAACAAACAAGGGAATTTCAGCTTGCGATAAGAGCCTCTGCAGGAAATAACCAGGGTGGTTAATCTTGGTAAAGAGATACTGCAGGACAAGGGGCGGGGAGATGCCGTAGATTAGACGGGCCGCCTAGGAGGTGACATTTGAACGGCCTGGAGAGGGAGGACAAGCCAGCCTTGCAGATGGAAGAGCTTCCAGGCATAAGGAGCGTCAGCGACAGAAAGACTTAGAAACGCCGAAGGAACAAAAGGACAGCAGTGTGGTTGGACCGGGTGGGCTGCATGAAAGCACGGACTTCATTCTGTGTGCACACGGTGGTCAGCTCTGAGCGGGGGCGTGACCTCACGCGCGTTCGTACAGATCACTCTGGTTGCTGGGTGCAGAGCAGCTTGGGAAGGGCCGGTACGGTGGGGACCCTATCTCAGTGGCCCAGTGGGGACATCCTAGTGGTTTGGGCTGCGGAGGAGGCAGAGGAGTGGAGAGAAGCAGAGGGGTCAGGGGGTGGGGAGGGCCCAATGGTCGATGTCTGGACGGAAACTCAGAGGCAAAGGCTCATTAAGGAGGCCTCGGAGGGACACGGGGAGAGAAATACACGGATGGGCGTGCTGGCGGAAGTTGGGAGTGCAAAGCCACGGGCTTAGTTGAGATCATTAAGGAGGGAGGGCAAGTGGATAGAGATCTGGGGACGAGCCACCAAAGAAACCAGGGGACCAGGCGTCAGGGGTGGGAGGCGAGAGGCAGGCTGCTGACGGGGGCACAGTGTGGGGAGCCGAACTGGGTTGGAATCCTGGCCCCACCTGCTGTTGCCTGTGCTACTTTGGACAACTCGGCTCGGAAAACGTGGGCTCAGATTCCCCGCCTTCCAGGGCTGAAGGGGAGGATCAGAAGCAAATCTCCTGAGTGCAGCGCTCCGTGGCCGCTCTGCTGACAGCAATGATGACCGCGCTACTATTCTTTCTGATCCAGAGAAGATTTAAAAAGACTTGATGTGGGACACCATGCATTCTCGGTGCGAAGGCACCCAGTGCGGAAGGCCACGTTTCATCTTCCGCACCTTGATCGTCCTTCCCCTGGGCTCTCATGACCTCACCTGGGTTCTGAACCCTGCCGCCCTGGCTCAGGCTCCGCGTCCCGGCCATGAACTCAAGCTGTGTCCCCCTCTCCCGTGACTGCTGCAGCGCCCTCCTGCGCTCCATGCGTCCCCGGTGTCTTACCCTCTCCTCACCCATCACCAGCCTGGTCCTCCCCAGCGGACCCCTTTCTGCCCTGCGTCTCGGCATCGGGCACTGGGGAGGAAGGTTCTCCCAGCCCTGTGTTGGCTGAGCCCAGTTCTTGGAGGCCATCTCAGGGGCGCAGGCTGGTTGGGGGAAGGATGAGACCTGAGACCAACTTGCAGGTGTGAAAAGCGCCCTTCCTCTGGTCTGTTTCCCTCAGGCTCCAAACCAGATGAGGGGAAGCACACTGTAAGGTGTCACCAGCTCCCAGCCCGTCCCCAGGCCGCTGGCGGCCACCAGCTGTGCCTTTGCTCAGCCACCTGCACCCCACGTGCTCTTGGCATTTACTTTCTCTGCCTTCCTTCTATCTCACTTTCTGCTTTCCCCTTCTGCTGCCCCGCCTGGTCTCGCATTTCTGTCCGCCTGGCGCCGGGCAGGGGCCCCTCCGGTCCCTCGCTTTGGGACCTGCCGCCCCGACCCTGCCACATCTTCTCTGCCCGGCCCCGCCATGGAACCTTCGCGAGCCAGCCCAGCCTTGGCAGCCAAGCACGGGGCCCCTGCCAGGAGCTGTGTCCGTGGCCGGACAGTGCCCAGCTGGCCCCCAGAGGCTGAGCCCAGGCCCCGCTTCCCGCAGCAGCAAGGCCCCATGGTTTTCCATTGGCTGCAGCCTGGCTGAGGCTACCCTAAAGGAGCAGAGGAAGGGGCTGGAGAAGGAGAAGGAGGCGCTTGGGAGAATGTCCCCCTTCCTGCGGTGCCTGCTGATAATTGGCTCTCCGGAACCAGCTCGGGACACAAGGGCCAGCTGGGCCAGGAAGCAGTGCACAATGCTGCTCTTTCAGGGGGGACTCTGCGTGGTCGCCGGTCTTGTGTGACTCCAGGGAAATCTGGAGTACAGCCTGTTCTCAGAGGACGTTCTCTAACCTAGACCGGAGGTGAGAAATCGAACCCCGACTTCTCACTCTCTGTCCTGGGCGGGTCCCCGCAGGCATCACCTGGTTCCTGATGATTTCTTGCAGGAAGAGTCTGGGGAGGGGAGGGAAAGGGAAAAGATTTTCTCAAGGAACCATGAATCATTGCGTACCTGGTGCTTTTTAGAGGGGGAGCCTGGGAAGCAAGCCACTCCTTAATCACTTGATGGTTTACTAAGACTCTGCACCTGCCTTAGCAGCTGTGGGCCCTCGAGGGAAGAAGGCAGGTCCTTGCCCTCGGGAGTTTAATCTTGGTGGGGAGGTGAGACAACATGCCAAGTGTCAAACTCTAAGAAAAATTGGAATTCAAGAAGAAGGTTGGAAAGAACTTATTGGCCAGAGTGGCCTGGCCGGTCTAAAGGACGGTAAAGTTTGGTCTGCCCTGGGAAGACGGGCAGAATTTGGAACGTAGAAGGAAGTAGAGCATGTGTGGCATAAAATTTTACAGAACTACAGGAAAGTCGTCGTCGTAGCTGGGAACTTCTGTCCTGGAAACATCCTGGTGTCCGACGTTCCGAGGACCCCCGAGGACCCACAGCCTGCCATTACGAGCCCAGAATGCTGAGGCTCAGCCCTGCCAACGAGCCCAATAAATATCTCTGGCTCAGAAACCGGGCGGCCTGCCTACAGCCGTGGGCCGGGCTCTCTGGGGCACTTGTATGTTAGGGAAGCATTGGTCGGGGAACTTGGGGCATGTGGGCCACAGTAATGGAAAACTCCAGTGAGCTGCAAGTGAAGGGGCCGGGGCAGCCTCCACAGGGGCAGGCAGGGCTTGCGGAGGTCAGGGAGCTGTTGGTTTGGGCAGAAACTTCATTCCGCAGCCCAGCGCCAGGCTGGGCCCTTGGTCAGTGTCCTAGACTCGTACTGGGGGCTGCGACTATATGTGTACGTGGAAATTGTTCCACGCTTTCCTTTTTTTTTTTTTAAGTTTATTTATTTTTGAGAAAGAGGGAGAGAGAGAGTGCACACTTATGAGTGGGAGAAGGACAGAGAGAGGGAGACAGAGAATCTCAAGCAGGCTCCGCATTGTCAACGTACAGCCTGATGGGCTGCTCAGTCTCACCAGTCTGAGCTCGTGACCTGAGCTGAGATCAAGAGTCAGACACTTAACTGACTGAGCCACCCAGGTGCCGCTGAGTAGTGTTTTATGTGTGAGTTGATCCTGCATAGAGTTGGAACCGTCCCCTCCCTCATTCTGAACACTATACTCCTTTTCATACAGCCAGAGCTCAGATTTGCATTTTGACCAATCACATCATAGTGTCGCTTACAGTAAGTTGGCAGGCAAATAAAACACCTAATTTATTTCACAAGGGCTGATTTGAATCCTGCTTCCCCTGTGCCGGAGAGTTAGATCTAAATATAGGAAATCTCTTTGGTACCTACTGGGTTGCATATTGGGAAATGTTACTGTGGAAAGCATTTGGATTCTGATTCTGTGTTCCTGATGTGGAGGGCCATGTCTGCTATGGGGATGGTGACTCAGGGGCTGAGCTAGAGCCACATCGCAGAGTCTGGTTCTCAGCGGAGTCTCAGAGTCTGGTTCTCACTCCACTCATTGGAGTGGCCTTGGGCAACCTACTTGGCCGTGGTTTCCTCATCTGTGAAATGGGGGCGGTTAATACTAATACTCACCTACTTGGAGGCTATAGAATTAGGAGATTTTAATAAGATAATGAACACAAAATGTTTATTATTAGCACGGGGCCTGGGAGCAAACACTCATTAGCTGTCAGTAACTTGATGATTATAACCACTGCTGTTTCTGGTTCACGTCCTCCTTCTTTTAAAAATGACTGTTTCTCACCCCTAAGGTGCCCTCCTCTGCAGCATCTTCGATGCTCCCCCTGCTGTGTCCCCTGTACCTGGGAGCTCCTATCGGCCAGTCCTGTTTTTAGAGCCCACCTTCCACTGGGCTCTTGGCATTTTAATTTCTGTCATTTTGGCCGAGGCTTTACTCCCTCATTTCTCTGTTGTCACTAGCTTCCTCCTGCGTCTCCCTACCTCCAGGTTCCGTCCTCTTCTGCCTGTGGCCTTCACACCCCTGCCGCTTCCCCACCGGCACCCAGCACCGCCTCCCTCTCTGGCTCCCCGTCCCCACCCTGCCTCCGTGCTGCCCTCCAGCCACGCAGCCCGCACGCGCTCTGGTTGCCTGTCCTCTGTGACCCTGACCTAGACAGCCCCTCCACAGTCCAGAGCTGTCACGATGGCTCAGGGCTGGGATCCAGCTGACCAAGATTGGAAGTGAATAGCATGACCTCAGGCAAGCTGCTTGGCCTTCCTGTGCAACAGTCATAGGTGCCCCTGAGTTCGAATGAGGCATAACTGAGAGAAGTAGGTGAATTGCAGGGATAATTACAGCACCTGGGACAGGTCACCACCTTCTTCCTCTAAGCGGTGTCCCCCTGGAACAGTATCATGATTTCCAGGGGCTTCTGCCTCCTGTCAATGTTTAGAGCACAGAACATGTGCGGCGTGCAGCCAACACACAAACACATACAGGATCTGTAGTTCCAGACTCATGATATGTTATTTTAAGGGAATTGTAAGGTGTTGGGCTTTCTTATTGTTGCAAGCAAGACTCATAGTGACCGTGAGCTTGGGCACTTGGTCAGTACGGTTTAAAGACGTATTTGTGGGGGCTCCTGGGTGGCTCAGTCGGTTAAGCGTCTGACTCTTGGTTTCGGCTCAGGTCACGATCTCACGGTTCGTGGGTTCAAGTTCCGCATCGGGCTCCGCACTGGCAGTGCAGAGCCTGCTTGGGATTCTCTCTCTCCTACTCTCTCTGCCCTTCCTCTGTTTGTGCTTTTATTCTCTCTTTTATTTTTTTTAAATAAAATTTTTAAAAAATTAAAACACTTAGAAGAGAACGTAGGAGTCTACCAGTATAATCCAGGGTCAGGAAAAACCTTAAGTACACGCAGAAGCGGTCAAAGTTGAGGTGAGCATACTTAACTATGTAAGACAGTCGAGCCGCCTGGTTGGCTCAGTTGGGTGAGCATCTGACTTTGGCTCAGGTCATGATCTCTCGGTTCGTGAGTTCTAGCCCCGCGTCAGGCTCTGTGCTGACAGCTCAGAGCCTGGAGTCTGTTTTGGATTATGTACCTCCCTCTCTCTCTGTTCCCCTCCCGCTTGCACTCTCTCTCTCTCAAAAATAAATAAACATTAAAAAAATTAAAAAACAAACTATCTAAGGCAGTCAACAACCATGAGCACATGTAAGGAAATACTCAGAACTCACTAGCAGTCAGTGAAATACAAAATACAGTCACAGTGAAGCGTCACCATACCCATAAGACCAGCAAAAATGGTGATGGTGGGGACGCTTTTGTACATTGTCAGTGGAATTGTGAACCATTAGGGTCTTTTTGGAATGCAACATGGCAAGCTTATCTGGATCCTGACTAGAAGAAATGCAAGAAAGTTTTCCTGTTTTCACACAACAGGGAAATCTGAACACCTAAGTAACCATTTGATGATATTAAGGAATTATCCTTAAATTTTAATTTTTATTTATTTTTGAGAGAGAGAGATGGGGGGAGGAACAGCGAGAGGGAGACAGGATCCGAAGTGGGCTCCACACTGACAGCAAAGAGCCCAGTGTGGGCTCGAACTCACAACCCTGCAAGACCACGACCTGAGCCAAAGTCAGACACTCAACCGACTGAGCCGCCCAAGCGCCCCCATCCTTAAAAGTTTAGGTGTGATAATAGTATTATGGTTTAATTTTAAATTTTTTTTAAAATTTTTACATTTATTTATTCTTGAGACACAGAGAGAGACAGAGCACAAGCGGAGGAGGGGCAGAGAGAGAGAATGAGACACAGAGTCCAAAGCAGGCTCCAGACTCTGAGCTGTCAGCACAGAGCCCGCGGCAGGGCTCGAACTCACGAGCTGTGAGATCATGACCTGAGCCCAAGTCGGATGCTCAACCGACTGAGCCACCCAGGTGCCCCGGTTTAATTTTTAAATTGTTCTTTTTTTTTTATCTGTAAGAGGTTCATCCTGAACCTCTGGGATTTTACTTCAGATAATCCAGAGAGCAAGGGCGTCAGAGGCTGACAGGAGAAAGCAAGGGTCAGCATACTTAACAGGCACTGGCCGAATCCCCACCACTGCCTGGTTTTTGTGCATAAAGTTTTATTTGGAACGCAGCCACACTCATTTGGTTATGTATTTGTTTAGTATCTCTGAGGCTCCTCTCGTGCTCCAACTTTTGCAAAATTGAGGACTTTCAGCAGAGAGCCATGTGGCCCACAAAGCCTAAAATACCCACTAACTGGCCCTTACAGAAAATGTTTGTGACCCCTGGTCCATAAGGAAGTGGATTTGGCTGCAAGTTCATAAGGGTTGACACTGGGGGCTGTGTGGGCCATGTTTGTCTATGTTTGGATCTTTCCATAATGGCAGATTTAAAAAAAAATCACAACACTTTGACCCAGTGTATCCCACTCCTGGAAATCTACCCATTGGGAATGAAGGCATCAATATGTATAAGCATGCTTACTAAAATGGTTTACAGTGGTTAAAAAAGTTTTTTGATGGCCTGCCAGCACGGGAATGCTTGTATAAATCATGCCCACCCACACCATGAAATATTATACTGTCTCTTTAAAGAATGAGCTAGAATTTTACCATGCCGCTTGGAGAATTTTTCATAAGATGTTTTCAAGTGAGAAAAGGAGGATGTTGAAAAGTCTGTGCTTGGTGATCGCATTTCTATAGAACAGTGGCAGAATTAACCCCTTTGGTAGGGAGGGGTGTGTGTGTGTGTGTGTGTGTGTGTGTGTGTGTGTGATGCATAACATGTTAACGTGGCTTAGGGTCAAATGCCAACTATGGAAAAGCACAGCCAAACAGAAAAAGGAGAAAAACTGTACTTAAGCAGCCTCCATGATAGGATCCCATTTCGTCTTTCCGTAAGTTGTATCCATAGGTACACACGATTTGCTAAATTCCAAAGGGAGTTACGATTTTTAACACAACTGGAAAGGAGTGGGTATTGTTAATGCCTTGTAAGTAAGGAAATAAAAGGGAATTTGGTTAGGGTTGGAAGGTGCCCAGGAGTGGGAAAACAAGGAGTTCCAGTGACCCCGCCGCAGACCTGGGCTGGCTAGGGAAGCCTCCGTGGAAGGCTCTCGTGGTGAGAGAGGGGCGGCTGGGTGGCCTTTGGGCCGCAGCCGCTCCCTGAGCTCAGTGCCTCTTCCTCCTGCTCCCGGAGAAATAATGTTTCCCTGGGGGATGAAAAGCATCCCTTTGTGCAGGCTTTAATTGCCACGCTGTTGTATCGAGTGAATGAGTGGCAGGCGGGCACAGCAGCTGGGCACAGCCAATGCCAGGCAGCAAAGCCCGCTGCCTTAGGACAGCCTGGGCCAGCTGGCCTGGGAGCGTTGCCCACCTCTGCCCCCCACAGCCCCACCTCCTCCGACCCGGACCCTGGTCCCGGAGGGGTCCTCAGAGCACTGGGGAGGAGTCACTGGAGGGAGAGAAAGGGGTGGGGCGCCTGGGAGGGTCTCAGACACTCTAGAAGCTTATTCATCTCAGCCTCCTTTCCCCTCCCCCTCCCTCTTGTTTTTCAGACTGTCAGCATCAATAAGGCCATTAATACGCAGGAAGTGGCTGTAAAGGAAAAACACGCCAGAAATATCCTTTTGGATGTTGTTTGGAAGACTGACCCCAAGGAGGGTCAAGTTGTGGGGACTGAGGTCAGGGCGAGGCATCCTTGCTCAGCTGCAGGAAGGGGAACCCCCACATCGGCCAGGCCTCCTGCAGGGTTTGAGAAGCTCGGTTGGCAGCAGCTGGCCTTCGAGACCACAGCTCATCATGAAGGGACCCAAGGACCCCGCCCGGCCTAGGACTTGAGCTCCTCAGAACTGCCAAGTCCCTTGACATTACTTTCCTTTGAGAGATTTTCTCGGGCCACAGGAGTGACTTTTCACCTGTGTCCTCAAAGCACTTCAGGCCCTGCACTTGGCCCATAGGGCCACACTGACCGCCCCCTTGGGAACATGATCGTCTCCCCTTCTCTGATCATGAAACCCAAGCAAAAGGTCTCGGCTGCAATGGTTGGCCTTACGAAAGCGCAGGGGCTCCACCAGGGAAATAAGATCCACCTGTGTGGGCCAGTTCACCCCCAAAGGCAGCAGGGGTGAAGAAGACCAGGACCCCAAGGTGGCTTAGGGAGCTGGTGGCTTGGAGGTTCTCACCAATCGCACCTCCTGGCCCCCACGCCAAGTTTGGACCTGGGCCACTACCATCATGGGTCGTGTCTTCGGAGAGAAGCGCAGGCAGCATCCTGGCTGATGGGTCCCCTGGGATCTGCCCTTGAGGTATAGAGACCAAGAGCTGGAGGGCTGATCCTCAAAGGCCAAAGGAGAGGCTGCTGGTGTGTGCAGCTCGGGGCGAGTGGAGGCTGGGCTTCGGCCTGGGATGAACAGCTCCTTCTTGCCTGGGCTCATCGTGGTGGCAGGGACACAGCCAGTCAGCACAAAACCGCTCATCTTGAGGCCGTCCCACCTCAGCCCCTTAAGGTGGCGGAAGAAGCCCCGGACTGCCGGTGCGATGCCCCACACCTGTCAAGCCCCTGGGAGGTGTTGCTAAAAGCACGTGCTGCTCCTACTGGTGGAGACGCAGCTTGTGTTTGCCGGGAAGATACTTTGGTTGGATTTAGGGTTTAGCTGCAGGATGGGGGCTCTAGAACTTTGCCCAGAAGCCTGGCTCAACAGTGAGCCTAGGGAGACCTTGCAGACCTCGCCCTTTTATCCCCACAAAGGCACAGTCCCCTTGCTCTACTGAGTCGAGAAAAGCCTTCATTATAAGTGGCCCAGCCGCTGGCCCCGCCCTGCCAAAAATACTGATCAGTCCGAACGAGACAGGAAAGAAAGAGAGAGATAGTTTTCAGAGACTAGTGTGCTCCAGATGGGGGACTGGCGGGGGCCATATCACACCCTCTCAGGAAGGCTGCCTGGGGTGATGGAAGGGACACCAGGAGATTCTGGAATCCCTCCTCTACAGCAGTCTGGCTTGCCCTGGAGCCTCGAGTGGGTCCAGCGTGGGGGGGGCCTCCAAGAGCCTTCGTCCCCTTGTCTGTCACATGAAAGACCTGGGCCAAAGAAGATTTGAAACGTCTAATGTTCCAGCTGTAATATTCTGTGAGTCTGATTCACCATTAAGAGGTGGATAAACATTGAAAGGGTAATTCCATAGGGTAGGGTTTTCAAGCCTAAAGATATCACACAACCTTTATTCTTTATTGATTTTTTTTTAAAAGACTGTCAGCCACCCTCAGTAACAATTGGATAAGCATTTGGAAGTCTGACGTCAGAAATGCTGTTCAGACAACCATTTATCCTTAGGTGCCTAACTGTGCCCGCCCCCACCGCGGCATCCGCTCCTAGAGGGCTGGCGACTGAGTCTTAACTTTTTTTTATATCCCTGAGTGCCTTTTATAGTGCCTGACACGCAATGGGTGCATTAAAATGCTTATGAAATCAAAGGACAGAAAGGTCTCCTTGCCTCTTTCAAAGTCAGGGTGGCTGGCTAGCTCTCTGCAGAGGGGTTGGGAGCTATCTACCGCTCCTCTTGGCTTCTGTCTAGCCCGAGGGGGCTGTACTTGAGGGGAGACTGTAGTCGTTGCAGAAATCACTCTAAGACCAAAAGCTGACTTCAGCTTCTTAGACCCAGAAGTCTGTGTTCAAGCTCATCCCCTCTCGAAATGTAAATTTCAGTCTGGGGAAGGAACTTTATGATACCTTCCAGCTCAGAAGCAAAACAACATGTGTTCTGGATGAGTCATGAAGTTCCCTGACCCGAGGCAAGTTTTTCTGGCCTGCTTGGCACCTTGCTTCTTACCTAAGCTTTGACAAAGAAGCCTGTAGTTCTGGGGAAAGACCTGCACTTGGGGGTTGATGGTGCCTAGGAATTGGGTGTGTGAGGCCTATTTAAACGAACAATTACGAAGGAAGTGTGGACATCCCCTACTGAGCCCAAAGGGGCTCACGAATTCCACATACAGAGAATTCAGAGTATTGGGAGATTAATGCATCCCTGGTTGAGGCCAGGCAGCTTTGCAGAAGCGGTGGGGTGTACGAGTCATTTTAGGTTTTGGGGGACAGGCTTCCAATGTGGTCAATAGTATTGTAACAGTGTCGTATGACGATAGGTTGCTAGTGGCCTGTTGCAGCCTCCACCCCAGGGATTGGCTGCCCGAGGCAGGGCCCGTGCCTTTGTTTTCCATGACCCTCCCTCACCGTGCATCCTGGGCACCCACCATGAGAAAGGGGCACAGACCTTTTGGTCTGTTGTCAACCGGCTGCCCCTCTCTAGCAACGCTGTCCTCTGCTGGAAGTTCTGCCACGTGTTTCACAAACTCCTCCGAGATGGACACCCAAACGTGAGTTCCTGGGGCTGCAGGGGTGACCAGGGAGCCCGGGGCCCATGCGGGGAAAGTGGGATCGCCTGGGGCACAGGGGCCGCTGGCCACTCCCGCCCTGAGGGCCTTTTGGTTACTGGTGAGAGGAGGGCTTGTCTGTCTGGTCAGCCTCCCTGCCTGCCCCAGCCCCATCTTCTACCATCCTCTGTCTCCTTGCCTTCTCGTCTCTCATCGGCGGATCCCTTCCCTCTCCAGGTCCTGAAGGACTCTCTGAGATACAAAAATGAACTGAGTGACATGAGCAGGATGTGGGTGAGTTTGGAGATGCAGCCGGGGGCCACCTGCACCTTCTTACCCCTCCCCAGAGGCCATAGAACAAGGACCATGGACCGCAATGAATTTATCTCTTTCAACTTGCTTAGAATTTCTCTCATGAGCATCACAGAGGGGTCAAAGATGGCCCCCAAACAGTACCACGATATCCATAGTCTTACTCGGGGGCCCTGGTAGCCGTAGGGAAGTTCTAGGGCCTGAGAGCTTCTCCTGCCAATGGAAGCTTACATCAGAATGTGCTCCAGGCACTGGGATCCCTCAGCAGTGACTGCCACCGTTCTGTGTCTTTCCTTCTGATGGCCCCGTGCAGGTCGCAGTACATTGAGAACCAGCATTCCCAATTCTTAATGCCAGGGCTCTTTCTTTCCTGTCTAGGGATTCTCAGTGCCTTAGGATGAAGGAGGAGGTAGGTGGTGTTATCAGCATCAATTGAAAAAGAAGGTTTTTATACACACACCAGAATCCCTCTAGATTCTGTTGTCCGAGGAGTATGTGTGTAGATGGGGTGTAATCTGCATTTTGAAGCCTCTCCCGGGTTGATTCTGATATGTCTCATTGCCCCCACTGGTTGAGAACTCCAGCCCTTTCCTTCAAATTCTTACCTGTATCTGTCTGCACTCACAGAATGTTATGTCATCCAGTGCACCCATTGCTGACAAGAATACAGGCCCAGAGAGGGAAGCAGCTCTTCCTACATAACAGGCTAGGTAGTCTGAATAAAGCTGAGGGGGCACCTAGGTGACTCAGTTGACTCTTGATTTCAGATCAGGTCATGATCTCACAGTTTGTGAGTTCAAGCCCTTCATCAGGCTCTGCACTGACAATGCGGAGCCTGCTTGGGATTCTCCCTCTCCCTCTGCCTCTCTCCTACTTGTGCACGTGTGCGCGCTCTCGCGCTCTCTCGCTCTCTCGCGCTCTCTCTCTCAAAATAAATAAGTAAACTTAAAAAAAAAAAGCTGAGAGTTGTCCCCAGATCTCCCAAGTGCATATTGGAGAGCTTTCTATTATTATATCTCTAAACACGGAAAGCTTAGGTCTTTTCTGTTAGAATTTGCCTGGTGTGCCTTTTTCCTTCCTTTTAAAACTTTTGACTTTTCTAGGGGCGCCTGGGTGGCTCAGTCGGCTAAGCGTCCGACTTCGGCTCGGGTCACGATCTCATGGTCCGTGAGTTCGAGCCCCGCGTCGGGCTCTGTGCTGACAGCTCGGAGCCTGGAGCCTGTTTCGGATTCTGTGTCTCCCTCTCTCTCTGACCCTCCCCCGTTCATGCTCTGTCTCTGTCTGTCTCAAAAATAAATAAACGTTTAAAAAATTTTTTTTAAAAATAAAAATAAAAAAATAAAACTTTTGACTTTTCTATATTCTATGTCTTAGAAAAGTCCCTTATAGGGGCGCCTGGGTGGCTCAGTCGGTTGGGCGTCCGACTTCGGCTCAGGTCACGATCTCACGGTCTGTGAGTTCGAGCCCCGCGTCAGGCTCTGGGCTGATGGCTCAGAGCCTGGAGCCTGCTTCCCATTCTGTGTCTCCCTCTCTCTATGCCCCTCCCCCGTTCATGCTGTGTCTCCCTCTGTCTCAAAAATAAATAAAACGTTAAAAAAAAAAAAAATTTTTTAAAAAGAAAAGTCCCTTATAAATAGCATTTCATTGGATTTTTGTTGTTGCTTTTCTTCAAGATAGCAGTCTTTGTCTTTTAACTGTACATTTACTCCATTTACATTTATTATAATGCATGATATTTTTAGATTTATATCTTCCATCTTAGTTTGTGCTATTTTCCCCTTGTGTTATGTTTCTCTTTCTCTTCATTTCTTGTCTTCTTTGGATTGATTGGGTATTTTTTTTTCTCATTCCATTTTTCCCTCATTACTAGTTAGGAGATTTTTTTTAAACTCTCCTTTTATTTTTTATTTTTTTGGTATGTTTTCCAATAATTACAAAATACACATTTAGCTTATCAAGAGCTAAAATTCCTGTCTTTATCTGTTTCCTATTAACACAAAAACCTTAGAATATTTTCCCTCCATGCCCTCCCTATAAGCTTGTAGGTTATTGTTGTTATGTATTTTAATTTTGGTTTTGTTTTTCTTTTTAGACTCTATAAGATCTTTTGTTTTAATTGTTTTATTCAGTCCTCTTTGTTTCTTTAGATCTCAGTGGAATCTAACTTTAAATCTTTAAATATAACATCCAGGATTACTTTTTTTTCTGCCTGAATTATTTTCTTTAGAACTTCCTTTAGTGAGAATCTCATGGTGGCAGATAACCGATTTCACTTGTTTGGGAATGTCTTTATTTCACCCTCCTACATGGAATATACTTTGTCTGGGTTTAGGATTCTGGGGTGACAGTTTTCCTCAGCACATGGACAATATTATTCAAGATACCCTTCCACTGACTTCTGGCTTCCATCATTTTCAGGAAGTCGGCTGTCAGACTCATTGTCCCTTCTTTGAAGCAAATCTGCATTTCCTCTGGCCATTTTTAAGATCTTACCATGTATAGGTGCAAATTTATTGTGGATTCCTTAGACTTCTTAAATCTCTAGGTTAGTATCTCTTTTCAGTTATGAAAAATTCTCTTTGTCTCTTCAACTATTGTCTTTCCTCTGTTCTGTCTTTTCCTCTGAGACTTTGGTTATATCTGTCTTTCTCATTCTATCCCCCCAGTATCTTTTTTTTTTTTTTTTTTTTTTGAGTAAGCTCTACTCCCTATGTGGGGCTTAAACTCATGACCCCAAGATCAAGAGTCACATGCTCTATCAACAGAGCCAGCCAGGCACCCACCACTACCACCACCACCAATGTCTTTAGACTTGTGTTTCATTGTTTTCTACCTGCTTATCCCTTTACTATATTCTGGATAACCTCAGTAGATCTAACTTTCATTTTATTTGTCCCCCTTTCAGCTGGATCTCATCTGTTAAACCTTTTCATTATATAATTATAATTTTAGTCTAGCTTTCATTTCTTGGAGTTCTTTTTTTCCCTCCAAATCTGCTTGTCATTTTTTATGATTTCTTGTGCCCTGCATGTATTTTGAAGCAGACTCTGACTTATTTAAACAAATTAAAGGGTGATTTCATGTATCACTTCTTATACTTCCATTATCTAGAGACCTTTGAGATATGTTTCTGCTGTCCATTGTTTTTGATGAATGCTGTTCGTGCTATGGAGTTTCTTTTTGTGCTTAGTTATTTTTTACTGTGAGGTGCTCATTTTCCTAGGAATCTTATCTGTGGGAACTCTTTGAAGTCTATAATGAAGGCAGGTTCCTCCAGAGAGAATGGGCATTTGCCTCCATTAAGATCACTCTAAGTTAAATCCTCAGCTTAAGGTTTTGTGAATTCCAGGAAGATTCCCTTGAGCTCTGGCTCCTTTGGGTCCATTTCCAAGGAGTTGTTTTTCCCTCCTTCTGATCACAACAGTGGTTCAAGGGCCTCAGGGAGGACTTTTTTGGTGCAGGAGTGCTGGGATCTGTGTTATGTCCAGTTCACCTTTAGTTCTCCTACACCAGGAAGGCAGTCTTTGGCTCTTCCCCCAGACTCTTCAACTTCAGCAGGGCTAAGTTCACACCTGGCCCCTGAGGCTCAGAAAACCAAGTTCAGTTCACCTGGTGAGGCAAAACCCCTGTCCCTGCCAACTCCATCACCCCAGTATTCCATATTTTCTCCTAGTAGCTGTAAGGACTTGGTCCCTGGTCTGAAGATTCCTTACCCTCTCATTAGTTCATTAATGCCTTCAAAGAGAAGTTTTAAATATTTTTCCCAATATTTTCGTAATTTTCGATGGGAAAGTCAGCCCAACGTAATCTGACTCATTATCCAAACTGGCATTCCTTTAGGCCTGTCCTCCTATGTAGTTTTCTCTTCCATTTGACTGAGAGTTTCTAGGTATTAGAAACCTTTTCACTCTTTTTTTTTTTTTTCCAATTAAGACCTTAGTTTCTTTTAAAGCAAGTTTTATTAGGTTCACAGCAAAGTTGAGCAGAAAGTACGGCAATTTCCCATATACCCCCACCCCTAAATGTAGCCTCCTCTGTTATCAGCATCCCCTACCAGCATGGTACATTTCTTACAAGTGATGAACCTTCACTGATACATCCTAATCGCCCAAAGTCCGTAGTCTACATTATTGTTCACTTGTGGGGTTGTGGTGTTGTCTATTCTGTGGCTTCGGACAGATGTATCATGACACACATCCATCACTGTGGTATCGTACAGATGAGTTTCACTGACTTAAAAATCCTCTGTGCTCCACCCGTGCATCCCTGCCCATCTCCTGCAGCCCCTGCCAACCACTGGTCTTTTTACTGACTCCACAATTTTGCCTTTTCCAGAGTGTCCTGTAGTTGGAATCCTTTGGTGTGTAGCCTTTTCACACTGGCTTCTTTCTCTTAGTAACATGCAGTTGAGGTTCCTCCATGTCTTTTCATAGCTTGATAGCTCATTTCATTTTTAGTGCTCAGTAATACCCCATTGTCTGAGGGGACCACGGTTTATCCATTCACCAACTAAGGGGCGTCCTGGTTGCTTCCAAGTTTTGGCAGTTATAAATAAAGCTGCTCTAAACATCCACATGCAGATTTTGTCTGGACTAAGTCTTCATCTCCTTTGGGCAAAAACCAAGGAGCGCCATTGCTGTATTTTGTGGTAAGAGTATGTTTACTTTTATGAGAAACTGCCACACCATCTTCAAAAGTGGCTGTATGCTTCTGAATTCCCACCAGCAATGAATGAGAGCTCCCATTGTTCCCTATCTCCTCACTGGAACTTGGTGTTATCAGTGTTCTGGATTTCGGCCATTCTTGTAAGTGTGCACTCCTATTTCAGTGTTGTTTTAATTTGCATTTCCTGGTGACACACGACGGGGAACGTCTCTTCACATGTTTATTTGCGGTCTTCTTTGTGGTGAGGTGTTGGTTAAGGTCTTTGGTGATTTTTTTAAGCAGGTTGTTTGTCTTTTTATCGTTGACTTTTTCTTTTAATTTTTTTTAATGTTTATTTATTTTTGAGAGAGAGAGAGAGAGAGAGAGACAGAGAGAGAGAGACAGAACACAAGCTGGGGAGGGGTAGAGAGAGCAGGAGACACAGAATCCAAAGCAGGCTCCAGGCTCCGAGCTGTCAACTAGAGAGCCCGAAGCGGGGCTTGAACTCACGAACTGTGAGATCATGATGTGAGCTGAAGTCGGATGCTTAACCGACTGAGCCACCAAGGTGCCCCAATTTTTATTGTTGAGTTTTAAGAGAATGTTATATAATCTGGATAACAGTCCTTTATCGGCTACGTTACACTCTGTGGGTTCTCGTTCTGTTAACGGTGATTTTTGCAGACTTTTTTTAATTTTAATGAAGTCTAGCTTGTCAGATATTTCTTTCATGGGTCATGATGTTGGTGTTCTAGCTAAAAAGTCATTGCTGGGGCACCTGGGTGACTCAGTTGGTTAAGTGTCTGACTCTTGGTTTTGGCTCAGATCATGATCTCACAGTGTGTGACTTTGAGCCCCTCATCGGGCTCTGCACTGATGGTGTAGAACCTGCTTGGGATTCTCTCTTTCCCTCTCTCTCTGCCACCCCACCCCTGCCCCGGTCAATCAATCTCTCTCTCTCTCTCTCTCTCTCTCTCTCTCTCTCTCTCAATAAATAAACTAAACTAAACTAAACTAAAATAAACTAAACTAAAATAAAATAAAATAAAATAAAAAGTCTTTGCCATACCCAAGGTCATCTGTGTTACCTGCTAGGGTTTTTTATAGTTTTACATTTTACATTGACGTCTATGATCCATTCATCTTTTGGTTTTTGATCCTGGTGCGTTTTCGTATGAAATACAGCTGCCTTTGATGAGCATAGTTTCACTTTGTCTTTCTGCTACTTTCTAATTTTTCCATGATGAACAAGTATAATGTGCAACTCATAAAATATGATTTTTCATAGAAATGAATACATTAGGAAATACTGTCATCTCTGGCATTGGTATCTTTAACTTCCTCTGATGACCCAACTCCCTTTGGTGCCCTTTGAGGCATGTTCCAGTGGGGTTCCTCTACCTTAGAGGATATAGATGCACCCAGAAGAAAATGTAGAAGTCAGACCTCAAGTGAGAACTACAACTATTCAGCTCAAGGGTCCTTTGTGCCAGGGCGCCTGGGTGGCTTAGTCGGTTAAGCTTCCAATTTTGGCTCAGGTCACAATCTCACAGTTCGTAAGTCAGGGCCCCGCATTGGCTTCTCTGCCATCAGCACGGAGCCCACTTTGCATCCTCTGTCTCCCTCTTTCTCTGCCCCTCCCCTTTTCTCTCTCTTTCTCCCTCTCTCTCTCTCAAAAGAAAATAAAACATTAAAAAAAGAGAGTTCTTTGTGCCACCATGTCCTTCCTCCTTTGGGTATAACTGGGAGTTCCAGGCATCACCCTGCTAATTCCAGCTTCTTCCCAGACACCCAGGACACGACCACATGGGCAGCCTCCATGGGAATGCTTATTCGTCCCCAGCCGGGATCCATCCCATTTCAATCCCCCCTCCATGCGGAATGTTCTAGCCTCTCTTAGTTTGCTGGAGTCCATCTGGAGGAGGTGTTTCCTCTCCTGCAGTTAGAGAGAGAGAGAGACAGAAGGAAGGAAATGGCTTGTAGCCAGACTGTGATTACTAAGGGTGGGAGACTTTAAATTCTTAAATCTGAAGCCTTGTCTAGAATTCATGCAAAGGAAGTTCTCCTGTGTGTACACAAGATGATACCGTAAGAATGTTCGTTGAAATAGAGCTTATAACAGAAAAACTTGCCTACAACTAAAACATACAACACTAGGGAGTTCGTTCGATAAATTACATTACACACGGATAATAATATCACTGAAAATAATGGTACAGGAGAAAATGTGAGAAGATAGAGAAAAAGAAGTATATTAAGTTAAAAAATGGGGGCGCCTGGGTGGCGCAGTCGGTTAAGCGTCCGACTTCAGCCAGGTCACGATCTCGCGGTCCGTGAGTTCGAGCCCCGCGTCGGGCTCTGGGCTGATGGCTCAGAGCCTGGAGCCTGTTTCCGATTCTGTGTCTCCCTCTCTCTGCCCCTCCCCCGTTCATGCTCTGTCTCTCTCTGTCCCAAAAATAAATAAAAAACGTTGAAAAAAAAAATTAAAAAAAAAAATGGGTTCCATTTTTAAATTTTTTTTATTTAATTTTAGAGAGAGTGAGAAAGGGAGAGGGGCTGAGAGAGAGAGAGAGAGAGAGAGAGAGAATCCCAAGCAGGCTCCTTGCTCAGTGTGGAGTCTGACGCAGGACTAGGAGCCTGATGCAGGGCTTGGTCCCATGACCCCGGGATCATGACTTGAGCCGAAATCAAGAGTCTGGATGCTCAACCAACTGGGCCGCCAGGTGCCTCCCATTTTTAATTTTAAAATAAAGGTAGGACGCAGAGGATTTTTAGGGCAGTGAAACTATTGTGCATGATACTGTAATTGGCAGGTACAGGACATTGTGCATTTGTCAAAACATAGAATGTATCACACCAAGAGTGAATCCTAATGCAAATTTCACTTTGGATAATAATGATGAGTCAGTATAGGTTCATCGGTTGCAACAAATGTCCTCTCTTGTGCGGATGTTAACAGTGGGGGAGGCTATGTATGTGTGGGAACAGGGGGTATATAGGAGAGCCCTGTACTTTTGGCCTAATTTTGCTGGGAACCTAAAACAGCTCTAAAAAAAACATAATGTCTATTTAGGGGCACCTGGCTGGGTCAGACAGTACAGCATATGACTCTTGATCTCGGGGTCATGAGTTCAAGCCATGTTTTGAGTGCAGAAATTACTTAAATACATAAAACTTAAAAAAAAAAAAATGTCTAAGGGCTCCTGGGTGGCTCAGTCAGTTATGCGTCTGACTTTGGCTCAGGTCATGACCTCCCAGTTTGTGGGTTCAAGCCCTGCGTCAGGCTCGGTGCTGACAGCTGGGAGCCTGGAGCCTGCTTTGGATTCTGTGTCTCCCTCCCTCTCTCTCTCTCTGTCTCTCTCTCTCTCTGCCTCTCCCCCCCTCAAAAGTAAACATTAAAAAAAATTAAAAATAAAGAATATCCATTTTAAAATAGGTCTATTTAAATTGAAAAAATTAGATCAAATAACACTTTGTGCCCCAGAATGTTAGCCATGATTGTATCTTCTGTCTAGATGAAGGCTGATGTGTGTGTATCTGTACTTGTCTGTGTTTTCCAAATTTTCCACAATGGCCATTTGTTGTTTTCCAGAATTGAGAAAAAAAAAAAATCTATGTATTGTTTATAGAAGTCCCGGCCATCAGTCTCTCACCCAGGTGTTGTTAGTGGTGACCCTTGCTTTCTTTTCTTTTCTGGAAAGGGCCACCTGAGTGAGGGCTATGGACGGCTGTGCAGCACCTACCTCAGACTGCTAAGAACAAAGATGGAATATCACACCAAAGTGAGTCTGCGGACAATTCTGCCACCGCCCCCGGCTCCCCCAGCTCCTCCCCTACGGTCCCCTGGCACCTCCCTGAGCCTGTCAGGTCTTTACGGGAATAAGGCAGCCCAGGGCCCCTCAGGGAGTGTTTGTACCATATCCAGTGAGAGAAAGAGATTTCACACGACAGCTGCAGTCAGGCCCCCGGGATGGGACACGGAACCGGGCGTTTGGCCCACGTCTCCTGCCCCTTCTGGAGAGGAACCCGGTGCCCTGGGTTGCCTTAGGAAGGTGTTTCAGAAAGCACCGCCTCGACTGTTTCTAAAAACGATCCCTCCATTTTATATAGTGAGTTTCCACACAGAACCTTCTTTCTGTCCACGTATGGCGTTAGACAGTATTTCTTATGCGCCTGATGCAGGTAAAACCATTGTGCTCGGTACCAAGTGGCACATAAGGATACATAGGAAGGGTCGGCCGGTCAGGAGTGCACCGATCAGTCAGAGGGAGGAGGCTTCTTACCTGCAGCACCCTGTAACAGTGCACAGCGGTCACTTGAGCCTATGGAAGGAGCCACAGATCACATTAGTATGAGGAACAGTCAGGAGCAGGGTGGCAGGGGTGGGGGGTGGCTGGGCAGCTCGGTGAGACCATCTCACTCAGAGTGGAAGATGGTCAGAGCCTGATCGAGACGGTGGTCCCTGGGACAGGCAAGAGCGGCAGGGACTCTCTGAAGACTGGCAGGAGGGGTGGGGGGCAACAGCTAGGGAGATGTGGGGCCTGTGGGAAGGACCTGGGCAATAGGAAGATGCACAGGAGCCCAGGGAGACAGTGAGGCCACAGGTGCTCTGGACTGAGGGTTTCAGGAGGACAGAGGACAGGAGCGCGTGTCTCCTTGTGTCCTATGTGCTGTCCAGCGTCTAGCCCAGAACAGGCGCTCAATCAGGACTGCTTGGATGAGTGACAGAATCAACCAGAACCTATATCGGATCGAATAGCACACAAGGAGGGCTGATCCTGAGTCAGGAAAGAGCTGGCCCCTCCTCTTTTGAAGCTGCAGAAACAGAAGGTCAGCTGGTACATTCAAAACAGGGAAGGGAGTGAGAAGAAGGATGCACAGGGAGTTCCAGTGATGTCAGGAGGAAGGCACGTGAGGAGGGTGATGGCATGGGCACCGGGTTTGAGAGCGGGACTGTTTGAGGTCAGGACAGTCATTGATGGATTAGGGAGCCCGTCGGGGCCAGGAGCAAGGACTGTGAAGGGGCTCCAAGGCTGGAGAACATGATTAAAGGGTGACTCCAGCTCTGAGTCCCTCTCCAGGGACATTGGCAGCTGGTCCTCAGCACAAAGATCCAGGTTCACCAGGTTTTGACAGCAGTGTGGTGGAAGGACAGGCAGCAAGAAAGGCAGGGGACCAGGGGACCAGGTCTCTGTAATGTCCAGCCCGAGCGAGGAAGTAAACATGGCCAGAAGGGGGCGCTCAAGGAACCAGCCAGCTCTGAGATGGAGGCACAGGAGCGGTGAGCGTGGGGGCAGCAGGGGACAGCCGGGCAGAGGGCCAGTGGGCAGCCAGGAGGTGCCTGAGTGGAGGATCTCTGTCTCCCCGTGGAATTGAGACCCCCTTGATGGAGCAACCACCCATCTGTCTGTGCCCATCTACACCTTTCCCTTTGCCACACTGGGGAAGAGATAATGATACGGATATTTGACAAGATTGCTGATACGTAATAATTTTTCCTGACTTTGGGGGTGCATGATGTAATGTTTTCCTACCTTCAAGTTTGTTTTACTCATTATGTTTCCCTAAAGCTAATATCCCCTCCCCTCCCCCCCCAAACTCCCAAGGGCAGCTTCAGAAAGTGGCAGAAGGACAGAGGGAAGCATGGGTAGGACTCAGAATGTACTGGCGGTGCGCGAATGCAGCACTGTCTGTGCTTCGTGGTTGGTTGAGGTCCGACCGCTGTCCCGCTGGCTCTCACTGCAGCACCAGAGAGCATCTTTAGAAGAGGGTCCCAGGACCCAAATTGTTAGGACAGAGCCCTGTCCTGGCTCCCAGAGAGGGGTGGAGCCTTTACCTGTGATGATGGGCAGTGGATGTCCTTTGATGTGAGCTGGTCAAGGGGTCTGTGTGTACGTGAGGTTGTGTGCCCTGACAACCCCCAGGAAGGATGTCGGTGTTGCACGAACAGAATCAAGCCTGCTGCTCCCCGAACTCAGTGTAGACAGTTTGCCTGGTGTCGGCTTAGCTGAGGTGCTCTGTCCTGACTTCATTCCTCTGCCTGCCTTGCCAGAATCCCAGGTTCCCTGGCAACCTTCAGATGAGCGACCGGCAGCTGGACGAGGCTGGAGAGAGCGACGTTAACAACTTGTGAGTGGACGTCCTCGTGCGGTGGACCCAACGGGCAAGGAAGCTCTTGTCAATGTTGCCACTTCTGGCTGGGGTCACACAGGGCCTGACGGCAGGGACAGTGGCTGGGGTGGGGCGACTTAGTGCCGGTGCCCCATCCAGAACCCTTCCAGGCTGTCCAGGGTTCACTTCTCAGTGTCCCCTTCTGCCCTCCCACCCCAGCGTGGTACCTGCCCTTCCCCTCTGCCACTGTCACTGTGGAATTCACCCTGTTTGATCTTCAGATGGCCTTAAGACCCATGTAGGCGGGGCTAGGGATTGGAGCTAGTGTGTGGGTCTGTGTGTGTGTCTGTGTGTCTGTGTGTGCGTGCATATGCTCGTGTATGCATGCCTGCCTGCAGGCAGGCATGCACATGTGCACCGGGGACAGAGACAGAAACACAGAGCGTGGGGAGGGAAGCCTTGGCCTTGGGCTATGGAGTATAAGCTCTCTTTCCTCTTGGGTCCAGTTTCCAGTTGACAGTGGAGATGTTTGACTACCTGGAGTGTGAACTTAACCTCTTCCAAACTGGTGAGTCTCTCGCTCCCGTCTGGCCTAGGCTCTTCTGAGAATTGCCTGATTCCAAACTTTGTTCCCGGCTTGGCCCAGCCGTCCTAGCCCCTCTCTCCCTACAAGTTGTACAGCGCAGGCCAGGAAATGGGGATACCCACACGCTATCTCTGCTCTCTCCATCCCCAGTGCAGGGAAGGACTGGAGCTCTTGGGTATTTTCAGAGTCAGTGATTTCATTTTGAGCAGAATGACCGTGCCCCCTACCCTGCCAGCTTCCCTCTAGAGGCCCAGGCCTCCAAGAGCCCAAAGACCGGTTTGGCCTCTTTGATAACCTCTGGACTGTGGCCCCAGCACCGGTCGGTCCTTTGTCTGCTACTCAGCTGGGCCGGCAGTCGGGACCGATTTCCGCTCAGGAAGAAGAGTTGCTGTGTGCTGTTTGGTCAGCAGCTGGGGTTGACCCGCCGGTCGAGTTGAGTTTTGGCCAAGTCCGTGTACGAAGCCCCTTGCTACAAGCAAGGGGAGTTGGCCACACTTCCGGGCTCCCTTCGCTGAGAGTTCTGGTGCCTCCCGGCTGTCAGCCCCTCACACTTCCCTGACAAGAAATCAGGAAGGAAGCAATCCATTCCGTTCTCTCTGGTGTCCCCTCTTCCCTGCACCCTCCCGCCCCCAGCATGGCTCCCCTTCCTTCCCGGGGAACAGAAGAGCCCGTTTTCTAAGATTCACCATGCGTCACGACAAGCGTTCGGCTCCGTGAAAGAGTGGATTCCAAACTGCAGGCATTCGTGCACAAGCTTGGCGACCTTCTCAGCGTTTGGACGTGTGGGGCCCACTCCTGGGGTTCTGATTTCCTCAGGAAAAAAAACACTCTTTCACCCTGAATTACAGCTTCTTCCGCATGTTCATCTGTACAGGAGCTCGCAAATGGCCTGTTAACCAGCCAGCGCTGTACTGGGTCGGCAAACGCCTTCCTGCCTTGGCCAGTCAGTTCAGGGCAGGTCATGGTGAGAACAGCACCACACACAGTTGGAAACCGTGGTCTGTAGGAGAAATAAGACGCTTGGCCTGCTAGCCACCTTGTCAAACAAAAGTCAGTAGTTGAAACACAAAACAGAGTCCCCGCCCTAAAGCGTTCCCAGCCAGGTAGGAGAAATGGTGCGGATGCGTTTTTTTGAATGCATCGGCAATGTTTGCACAAAAGTACACCAACAACTGTATGCTGTCGTGGCTGCCTTTCAGTTACTAGTGGTGGGTGGGGAGGTCCTATGGGGATAATTTAGAATTTGTCGACACTCAGCCTCGGAATGTGCTTAAATCTGAATGCAGGTAGGAGTGATATTGCAGGGGTTGTCATCCTTGGGGGAGTCCTGTCCAGAGCCTGCCACTCAGGTGACCCGAGGCCTCTTCCGGGCCTCCTCAGACCCACCTGCCGCTGCTGTAGGGGTTATGGGAGAGCAAGTCAACTGTTTGAGCCTCTATGGGGGTCGCTTCCGGCCCTGACAGACTTGAGTAGCCACATGTGGCTAGCATATTGAACAGCTCCTACAGATACTTCCGTCGTCACAGAATTCTGTCGGACGGTGCTACCAGGTGATTCTGCTACATGAGAACCACTCAGCTGGGAAACACAGTTTTCAACCCTGGCTGTGTATTAGAATTACCTGGGGGGCTTCGGAAACCTACCAATGCCCCAACCCTACCCCAGAACAATTAAGACAGAACGGGAGGTAGGGCGGTTGCAGGCAAACATTAGCAGGCTT
The DNA here is from genome assembly GCF_046562875.1 of Panthera onca. Classification (NCBI taxonomy): domain Eukaryota; kingdom Metazoa; phylum Chordata; class Mammalia; order Carnivora; family Felidae; genus Panthera; species Panthera onca. The sequence continues at coordinate 9,747,088 of NC_138354.1, forward strand.
TAAATTTCCCCCAAGTGATTCTGATCAACCTGAAAGCCAACTCCTTCAATAGGTACAAGACCTTTTTGAGGTATGTGCGCTTTGAACCGTCTGCATTTTACAGAAAAGCATCTGGAGGCACAGCGAGGTTGAGGAACTTGTCCGTGGTCACACTGCTCTAGATGTTACTGGATGCCAAGGGGCATTCCTGGAAGGAGGCAGGAATTCCTGGAAACCTGGCCGCCTTGCAGTGACAGCTGCTTTTAATTTGTGTCAAAAAGAAAAACTGTCTTTTAATTAGAACTGTTGGGTTGTTTTTTCCTTTTTGTTTTTTGTTTTCAGCTGCCAGAATAAGCCAGTTAACGGGGATTAGCAGTCTGGGAAGCCAGAGTACAGCAGTTCTGGGCTTTCCCCCGGGGCAGTCCCACTCACTGATTTTTTTTCATTGCTGGCCATAGTGGAGTCTACGCAGGCGGTGGGCAGCCACTGTGGGAGGGAATTCGGCCCTGGCCACTGCTGTGCGCGGAGGGTCCACGGCCAGGGGTCCGGTTACTTGGTTTAAGAACAAGGGGGTACGGGGGCGCCTGGGTGGCTCAGTCGGTTGAGCATCCGACTCTTGATTTTGGCTCAGGTCATGATCTCACGGTTTGTGAGATCGAGCCCCGTGTCAGGCTCTGCGCTGAAAGCATGGACCCTGCTTGGGATTCTGTCTCCCTCCCTCTCTCTCTCTCTGCCCCTCCCCCCCGCTCACAGTGTCCCTGTCTCTCAAACTTTAAAAAAAAGAACAAGGGGTAGGGGGCGGAGGGTAACATGGAGGGGTCTGTGGAGCGAGACACTTAAGGGAATGACGTGCGGTCTGGAGCTCAGGAGAGTGGAGGGCAGTACTTCTGCTGGCCAGCCCCCCAAGGACCAACAGCAGCCTTCGATCCTGATGGTTCATCCTCGGCCCTCCCAGATTCTCCAGTTGTCCAGCCAGGGCTCCTGCGCATGTCCCCTTCTGGTGTCCCAAGTCGCTGTGGCAAGCCACCAGGAAGCCAAGGCTGAATTACTCCCTCCTTTGTGCTCTGATCAGTGTTTGATTATTTTCCCCTGCCTTCGAGGGACTCACCCTCCGGTTCCTCCGTTTTCCTCTCCCACAGGAGTGTTGTAAGGGGTAACCGCACCATGTGACCCAGCGTGTGCACAGAGCAGGTCCTCGGTGCGTGTCTTCTGCCCCCTCCGAGAGGGTCACCTGCAGTTTCCTGCCCCTACCACCTGTCTCCCTTTCTGTCTCCTAGTGTTCAATTCCCTGGACATGTCCCGCTCCGTGTCAGTGACGACAGCTGGGCAGTGCCGCCTGGCCCCGCTCATCCAGGTCATACTGGACTGCAGCCACCTGTATGATTACACTGTCAAGCTCCTCTTCAAGCTCCACTCCTGTGAGTACGCCCGGCCGGATCATCTCTGCGCGCTTGGGGCGGGAAAGGGGTCGCAGCCTGAGGCTCTCCCTGGAGAAATGCGGTCCCCTCAGCGCCCTTTCTCCTGCTGCTCTCAAAGGCCCTAGAGCTCCTGACCTTCTTAAGAGTGGAGATGAGCAGGGCACAAGTTTTGGTGTGCCCACTCACCATAGGGTTTCCTAGGACGGTCCTTTCCCTCTACCTCTGGCTTTATCGCACCTCCGTCCGTATGTGTTGTGTATCCTGGGACCCACACAAATGATGCCAGACCCGGCCTAGACCCACAGGAGCAGGGGCACAGTGGTTTCCAGAGCGTTACAAGTGGCATTTTGTGGGGAAATAAAAAAAATATAAAACAGAGCTGCTCTAGTAACCGGAGGGCCACCCCCTACCCAGCCAGACACCCCTGGGATGCTTTCGTAGATTGTATTTTGGAAACTACTAGTCTCGTGGGTGTTCTCATGCTTTCACGTGTGCTTCTCGCTTAAAACGGCGTGTGTGGGTCCTGCCCCTGCAAGGTCTGCGTTGGTCAGTCTGGTAGGTTAGGGGTCTTCGTTATTAAACCGTATCCCAGATGAAACTGATGTGGGTGGTTTCTGGGCCACCCTCGGAGGTGTTCACCACGAAGGATATACACATGACGGAGAAACAACAAGAGTCGAGGCCCGAGTGGATACTAGCAAGGTTTTGTGGCCCTGGAAAAGGGGACAGGATGAATTTTAGAAGACAAGGACAAGGGATCACTCTAGAACTGTGGTCACTGACGAGATGCGGATCTGGTGATTTAGACGGGACGGGGAAAGCGACATTCAGTCTGGTTAGTCTGGGAACAGTGGAGGAAGGGAGGTTGGAAATTCGACGTTCAAGCGTTAGAAAGGCATCGAGGCAAGTGGACGCCCCTGGAGGGGCACAGGGTGGACTGAATGCCAAGAGAAGAAACGCAGTTGCCCCACAGAGTATATACTTCTCTAAAAATGAATGTTTGATTTTAGAATAGTTTTTGATCTACAGAAAAGTTGTAAAGATAGTTCAGGAAGTACCCCTATACCTTGAAGCGAGTTTCCTCTGTTGTTAAGATCTTACATGAGTATGGTACATTTGTCACACTTAATGGACCAATATTGACACACGACTCTCAACTGAAGTCCAGATTTTATTCAGATTTCCCCAGTTTTTACCTCATGTGCCATCCAGGACGCCACATTACATTAGTCTTTGTGTCCCCCTAGGCTCCTCTTGGCCGTGACAGTGTCTCAGACTTGTGACCTTGACGGTTTAGGGGAGAATCGGTCCGACACTTGTAGAATGTTCCTCAATTTAAGTCGGTCCGCTGTTTTTCTCACGACTGGGGCTAAGGGTTCTTGGGAGAGAGATCACGGAGGTACAGTGCCATCGTCATCCACCGTTTATACTTGGCATTCTGAATTCTCATACATTTTGCATGTGCTCCCTATTTATACCAAACATCACCTACCCAAAAATTACTAAAATGTAAATTTAAGGAATAAAGCAAGAAATAAAAGGATCGCTGAGCTGTGATCTGTGGTTGAAGTACACAGAGTGACATAATCTGGGAGCAGAAAGGACCTCAGAGAGCCCGCTCTGTAGGGGCGGAGGCCGGCGCTTCGATGCTGCCACTCGTCCAGCATCATGCAGTGGCAGGGCCGAACGAGCACCGGACTGAGATCCTGAGTGTTGTCCGCAATCTTTGCCTTCGCACAGCCAACCTCTCAGGCAGGCTCTCTGGATCCCTTCCGTCCCGCAGCTTGGTCAGGTCAACCACGGTCGCTTCTGTGGTCAGGGACACAACTTCCAGCCCACTGTGCCCAGAATGGCTTGCACTCCGGGAGCAAACAGGAGGACAGATTTGAGGGACAAGCGCCCCCCACCCCGGGTTCCCTGCGGGTCCTTCTGGGCCCCTTGGTTACCAATCCTGGGGCAGCTCTAGGCCAGGAATGCCCACCTCCCTCCCCGCCCCCCCCCCCCGCACTGGCAAGACTGGCCGCAAGCCCCAGGGTGGCTGGTCCCCTCCTTCCAGAGCCCCGCTGTGGCTCACCTGGTCCTCCTGTGGTCCTCTTCCCTCTCACTCTATTCCAATATCTTCCAGGTCTCCCAGCTGACACCCTGCAAGGCCACCGGGACCGCTTCATGGAGCAGTTCTCGAAGTAAGTGGCTTATGGGAGAGAAATGAAGGCGAATCCAAAAACTGCTATAAAATCAATTAATCCTTGTAAGAGCACTTGCTTTATAACGATTGAGGATTGCCAGTATCTGAATGGCAAAGCAGTAAAGTGAGGGAAAGTAAGTAGGACAGCAGCAAACCTACCACTGGCTGGGGAAGCTATCTGTTCTCTGATAAAAACCATACACACGTGTAGAAGAAGGCGATTCCGTACATCCATTCATCACCTGCTGTATGCCCAGGGCTTCACCCTCTGTTTCCTCTTCTTACATTCTCCTACCGCGTAGGGTCTTACACCATGTACATGAAAAGCAACGCCCAGATATGTGTCTCTAGCAGGGCCTTGACTCCGAATTCCAGTCTCACATACCCGATGGTCCGTCTGACATCCTACACCAAACTTACATCTCAAACTGAACTCTAGATTTCCCTCCCAAAGTGTTCTCCCCAGTCTTCTCTATCTCAGTAAATGCTGCCACATCCATTTGGGCCAGAGACCGGGAACTCCCCATTTTCCTCATCCCCATCCCCCACGTCCAGTCTAGCAGCAGGTTCAGCTGATGCTCTGCAAATATATCTTGGTTCCAGTCATAGCTCCTATCTCTCTGGCTGCCATTGTTGTGTGCCAGGACCCTCCAATATGGCGGACACCCTGAGTTTCCACTGCTGCCCCCTGCAATTCTGTCCTCCCCCAGCAGTTAGAACAACCTTGTGAAGACATCAGTCCCTTGCTCAGAACCTTCCGGTGGCTTCTTGATTACACCAAGAATAAACTCCAAGCTCTTCTCCGTGGTCCCCAAGGCCCTGCTTGCCATCTCTCACCTCGTCTCCAGGGCTTATGAGGTTTCGGCCACACGGGGTCTTCTTGTTCCTGGAACCTACCCAGCACATTTCTCTGTCGGGGGCTTAGGGCTTGCCATTCCATCCCTGGGGATGTTCTCCCAGCCTGGCCAGCTCTGGATCATCTTCCATCACCTCCTCACAAAGGCATCTCTGGCATTAAATCTCTTAAGATTTTATTTTTTATTTTACTTTATTTTATTATTTTATTTTATTTTTATTTCATTTTTGAGAGAGAGAGAGAGAGTGCACGTGCACACAAGTTGGGGTGAGGGGCACAGGAAGAGAGAGAAAGAGAAAGAAAGAATCTGAAGCAGGTTCCACACCCAGCAGAGCCCGATGGTGGGGGGCTGGATCCCACGACCGTGAGATCATGACCTGAGCTGAAATCAAGAGTCTGACTCTTAACCGACTGAGCCACCCAGGCCCCCCTTAAATCTTAAATCTCTTATTTAAGTTGGGTTTTCTTCACCTCCTGTTCCTCCAACCCCAACCCCGCCTCCCCATATTCTCCAGGCCAGTGCCTTGTTTCTTTCATGGTTCTTAGAACCAGCTTTATTTCTGCTTGACTACCCATTCTTACGTCCCTAGCTCCTGATACGTAGCAGCCAGTTACCCATAAATATTAGGATAAATTACTAAGCGAGGAAGCCAGGTGTCTTGTCTAGAAGAGGAAGAGATTATCTGACCGAGGGATAAATTATTCTGTGCATTTGGGCAAGATGATCACTGGTGAGGCGAGAAGTACAACTCAGCTTTCGATACGTGTGCCCCAGAAGAGGGGAAGGAAGCACGAGAGAGAGGGAGAGAGAACCCAGGTGCCGAGAAGGGCACTGGGGCTCGGCACGCTGTATTTGACCCTCTTGTTTTGCCTATTAATTTCTTCATCCCTGACAATAGAGGAAAAATACCCACCAAATCCCAGGCTTCTACTGGTTCCGAGCCACAGTCAGAGGACAAGTTCAGGGTTTTGCTCACCTCCCGGTTTCCTTATTCCATTTGAAAAGCCTCATATGTTTATTCTATAATAAATGACTTATTAAATCCTAGGAGACAGGCCCTGGGGCTGATTTCCTGGAATGGTAAATTCCAGTAGCTTATGAAAGCAGTGCGGCCTATTACTGTTGGCTCCAGCCCAGAAAGAGGGGGATGTGTGGTCAGGTGATTTTATTTCCTTTAATGTTCTCCTAGCTTATAAAAACTTCTGCCGTGAGCAGCTGTCTCACTTTCTCCTCTGCACAGACCTGGCAGCTCCCGGAGGCCTCCGTGTCGACGACTTGGGGGAAAGCACCAATGACATCACAGGGGCAGTTCCAGCCTTGGGGTCAGAATGGCTGACATGAGATCCCAGGGGTTTAGTTTATTGGGCTGAGCTGAAGGAGATTCTGAGAGAGGTTGCAGAGAGAGGGTGCTGAGACCCACGATGCTCTTTCCTCTCAGGAAATCTGTCTGGTGCCCTCTGCTTTCTGGGCCTTCCATGTTTCGATTGAAAACAGAGACCTGAAGACGAGAAAAAATATTTCGTTTCTTCACCCCCATATCCATCCAAGATTAGGACACAGTATAAATAGATTGCTTTCCTCCAATGAAGTCTTTCTTGATGAGTTGATGCCTCTGTGCATGGTACTGTGGTACCCCTAGCTCAGCAGGGCCCAGGCTCTGCCCTCTAGAGGCTTCTAGTCTAACTGGGAGGTAACACACAGCTTTAAAGCAGGGTGAGTTAATTAAAAGGAGCTTTACCTTAGTTTTGGGGTTGTTTTTTTTTTTTTTTTTTTACTTTTTTTTAATGTTTATTTATTTTTGAGAGAGAGAGAGCATGAGCAGGGGAGGGGCAGAGGGAGAGAGACACAGAATCCAAAGCAGGGTCTAGGCTCTGAGCTTTCAGTCCAGAGCCCAACACGGGGCTCAAACCCATAAACCGTGAGATCATGACCTGAGCTGAAGTCGGACCCTTAACCAGCTGAGCCACACAGGCACCCTGAGGAAATTTACCTCAGTAATGAAGTTCCCTTCCCTTTTCTTATGGTTAGGTGGTTTATCCTCAGAGAGAGTAAATTTATTTTCGTGTTATTCTAAGCCGAACATTCTTGGGAAGAGACATCAGCCAGACAACAGCGTAGATTCTGTGGTGACGCAGATCTTGTTCTGGGATGATCCACTCTTCCAGAGGATTCGGTCATTTGAATCCCTGTCTCCTGTGAGGACTGGCTACAAACGACCTTCCCCCTGTAGCATCATAATTGAAGCCCAGCGCCATGGAAGCCGTCTCCTTGACAGCCCACGCCTTTGGGCTGGGTGGGCAGCAGGAGAGCTGGGTGGCTGCAGTGTCCCCGACCCGGGGCTGGGGAAGGCGCCCAGCACCCCTGAGGCCCTTCTCCACCCCCCAGGTTGAAAGATCTGTTCTACCGCTCAAGCAACCTCCAGTATTTCAAGCGGCTCATTCAGATCCCTCAGCTGCCGGAGGTAAGCGTGCCCGGCCCCCTGGCCGTGGGAGCTGCCGGGTCCAGGGTGCTCGTAGAGACCGGCAGGCCTGGTCGGTGACGCGGTTCGGGGGCGTGTCTTCCCTCTTCAGAACCCACCCAACTTCCTGCGAGCCTCTGCCCTGTCAGAACACATCAGCCCCGTGGTGGTCATCCCGGCCGAGGCCTCGTCCCCGGACAGCGAGCCAGTCTTGGAGAAGGATGACCTCGTTGACATGGATGCCTCACAGCAGGTGCGGAGCGCCTCACTAGAACCCGAGGGGGGCGGGGTTGGAGCCCAGCAGGTGGCGTGCCCCAGGGGCGGCCCTTCCAGCTGCCCCATGCACACAGGGGAGAGGACGCGAGAGGCTCTGGCCAAGACCCTTTGACTGTAACCAAGATCAGCTGCCGTCTAACCCAAGCACTAACCTAGACTGAGCCCCCTCCCCCCGCCCTGTGGTCCCCGGAAGGGACCACAAATGGATTTGAACCCAGTTAAGAAAGGGTCCTTTTTCACATGTCACTCATCTGACCCCTTCCCGGAAGTCTCTGGGTCTCTAACTTTGTCTTCCCTCCCTTTTGGTCACCACAGAACTTGTTCGACAACAAGTTTGATGACATCTTTGGCAGCTCGTTCAGCAGCGACCCCTTCAATTTCAACAGTCAGAACGGCGTGAACAAGGAGGAGAAGTGAGTGGGAGCTGGGCACAGCCCGCGGGTGGGGAAACTAGGTGGAGCCGGGAGCCGGCTTGCCGCACCTAACCGGGGCGGGATGCTCCGTGACACGTGGGCCCCCTAGAGAAACGTCTTGACCCACAGCCCCGTGATCCCAGAGGGAAATCGAATGGGGCTGAAGTAACGGTGGACCCATGAGTGTTAGGTTCAGGTCTGGGAACACTGAGGGTCTTAGCATATAATTTATGGGATCTCAAAGCACTTTCCCCACATTAACACCAGCTTTTAACTTCCTCCTCTGATCTCCCAGCTCGCATTTAAAAGGAAAGGGGTGGAGGCGCAGTGGAGGCAAACTTGTTCTCCTTCTGTTCCCAGGGAACACTTAATTGGTCAACTCTACAGAGACATCAGTGAGCTGAAGGCACAGCTAGAGAACATGAAGACTGAGGTAGGACTCAGGCTGTGATCCGGTTCTGGGCTTCACCAGGACGGGACGTTTTCATACTAACTTCGCTTTGTCAGACCTCATTTTAAGTGTGTGGGTGGGGGGGACTCATTAGTAGAAATGCCCAGACCAGACAGACCTGGTCCTCTCGTGGTCTTGGTGGCACTGTGTTTCCACTCTTACTACCTCGAGAATGGCATCTAGGCCAAGCCCAGCATCCCCGTGGTGCTTGGAAAGACCTGTTCTCTTCCCATGGCGATCAGAAGGTTTGATTTGTAACTCTGGTGGCTGTTTGCGGAGGCCGGGGCAGTGAATAGGCCCGCCCCTCAGGCCCACGGCTGGTCGGAGGCTTCATTCACTGGGACAGGCACACATCGCCTCCTCCCTCAGGCCAGCTCGCCCACAACTGCTCCTAGGCCCCTAACAGGATCAGAGCTCCCCTGCTGTCACCCCGTGTTTGGCTGGGTGGCTTAGAATGAGCAAAACCCTCAACTCCCGTGAGGCCACGGGAGTGGGTTTGTTAGGCAAACTCGGGTACTTTATTGGATCAGCGCTGGAAACCCTGGAGGACCCGCTTCTCCCGCCCAGCCCAGCCCAGCCCGGCCGACCCCAGCGGTGCAGCCATGGGGCTCATTGGCTGAGTTCATCCCACAGAGCCAGCGGGCGGTGCTGCAGCTGAAGGGCCGGGTCAGCGAGCTGGAGGCCGAGCTGGCAGAGCAGCGGCACCTGCGGCAGCAGGCGGTCGACGACAGCGAGTTCCTCCGCGCGGAACTGGATGAGCTCAAGAAGAAGCGAGAAGACACGGAGAAGGCCCAGCGGAGCCTGACAGAGATAGAAAGTGAGTCTGTCGGGCTGGGGCTGAGGGTGGGGGCCGCAGGGTCAGGCTAGGCTCACAGGGAGGACGGGGCTGGGTGGCAGAGCCCCAGGTGATACATCTGTCCAGAAGAGCTGCCAGGAAGGACCCTCGTGTTGCCAGTCTGAGGGGGGCAGGTTAGGGCCCAGCAGGTAGAGAGCCCCACGTGCCACACTGCTCAGAATGCCGGGTCGGGAACCAGGAGGTGACGGTGGGGTGTCCAAAGGAGAGATAGCCTAAGAAAAACTTGCCATAAAAGCCAAAAACACTGATGAAGCAAATACCGTGTGTGTGTGAATGCCCAGGAGGCACGAATCAGTGCAGCCGTCAGAATCAGGTAGATTTTTTTTTTTTTTTTGAGGTTTATTTTTGAGAAGGAGAGAGAGCATGCGTGCATGCACAAGCAGGGGTGGGACAGAGTGAGAGAGGGAGACACAGAACCAGAAGCAGGCTCTTGAGCTGTTAGCCCAGAACCTGACGCAGGGTTCGAACCCACAAACCACGAGATCGTGACCTGAGCCGGTGTCGGACGCTTAACCGACTGAGCCACCCAGGCGCCCCACGAGTCAGGTGGATTCTTTTTTAAAGACCGCTTCCCAGAGGAGTTTATTTCAGTAGGATTTCCCAGGGAGCAGAAGGTGCATGCATTTGTGAAAAGAAAGGAGGATGTTCTAGGGACTCTGGCGTGTTGGAAGGAAGGCACGGGGTCCCCCAGCAGGGGTCCACTGCTCACCTTGGCCCCCTGACAAAACAGGGAGAGCCCAGGCCAATGAACAGCGGTACAGCAAGCTAAAGGAAAAGTACAGTGAGCTGGTGCAGAACCACGCCGACCTGCTACGGAAGGTAGGACCCTCCACCCGCCTCTTGCCCCGCGGCCTGGGCAGTCCCCACGCCACTCCCGTGCCTGCATCGACTCTGAGGGGCTCACCATCGTTTCTTGGAACCACAGCTTTTCAGGCTTCCTTGCCTCCCACGCCTTGAGCCCCACCTTTGATGCCAGCCCCGAAGGGTTTGTCCCCCGTCCTTGTTATTCTTCTTTTAAATACTTAAGCGTTGAGTATCTGAAGATGACAGCTTCATTCTGGCTTCTCTCCAGGTAGAAAAGTGATTACTGTGTCCAATAGCCTGAATGCTGTCATTTGTTCTAGAAGGGAGATGTTGTCCCCGAGATGTTACGCCTGAGATAAGCCCGCTGTTCTTTTCTCATCCAGAATGCAGAGGTGACCAAACAGGTGTCCGTGGCCAGACAAGCCCAGGCGGATTTGGAACGAGAGAAAAAAGAGCTGGAAGACTCTTTCCAGCGCATAAGTGACCAGGCCCAGCGGAAGGTGAGGGGGGAGAAGTGGCGGGGGGGGGGGGGGCAAGGGAGGGGCCTGCCCGAGTTGGAGGCGGGCCTGGGGCACTAGGCCAGTGGAAAGACTGCTCCGTGGACAGCAGAAGTGGGTTAGAGCCCTACAAGTGTACTACAAGAGGCGTGACGCAGGGACATGGTGTCCGATGCACAGGGGATTAGAGGCACGGAGTGACGAAGGGGATCCAGCTGAGTAGGTACGTCAGCAAAGGCTTGTCCAGGGTGAGTCCGGGAGGGTTGAGAGAAGTGAAAGCACCTGGGTGTCAGAGAGACTTGTGGCCAGGAGAACACCCATGAGTTGGGGGGTGGGTGGCAGTAAGAGATGTCAGATGGGGGTGCCTGGGTGGCTCAGTCAATTAAGCGTCTGACTTCAGCTCAGGTCATGATCTCGCTGTCCATGGGTTCGAGCCCCGCGTCAGGCTCTGTGCAGACAGCACAGAATCTGGAGCCTGCTTTGGATTCTGTGTCTCCCTCTCTCTCTTCCTCTCCCCTACTCGCATTCTATCTCTCTGTCAAAAATAAGATAAACATTTTTAAAAATTTAAAAAGAGGGGTGCCTGGGTGGCTCAGTCAGTTGAGTGTCCGACTTCGGCTCAGGTCATGATCTCGCGGTTTGTGAGTTCGAGCCCCGCGTCAGGCTCTGTGCTGACAGCTCAGAGCCTGGGGCCTGCTTCAGATTCTGTGTCTCTCTCTGCCCTTCCCCACTCACACTATGTCTCTCTCTCCTTCAAAAATAAATAAACATTAAAAAAAATTTTTTTAATTATTTTAAAAAGGAAAAGGATAGTGCCTTTCACTTTTCTGTGACCCAGAGTAGGAAGTAAAATTTCACAAAGCCGTGCTCAGCCTTACTGTGTGGATGCGTGTGGTTATATTTTTTGCTTTGTTTATTTCCTTTTTTAAAATGTTAGCTGTAAATTCTAATGGGTTGCAACGGGCTCTTCAAAAAATACCACTCAGAAAAGAAATTTTGAAAGAAGGGAATTGTTTCCAGATGGTAAGATGCAGCGACATAGCAGGCGTTGGGGTGGCTGAATTAACAATCCGGTTTTGTATCAGTAATGCTTCTATTTAAATAATAAGAAAGAACACCTTCTATGTATAAGAAAAAAGAACTAGTTCTACTTTAATTAGTATCATAAGCCGAAGCGTGACACTTGGGAAATGTCCCTAAAACTCCCGTCTTTGATATTCCACTTAGCCAGAAGACTCGTCACTACACTCTGGGTTCTCACCTCCTCCCGCCCACTTTTGGGCACATCCAGTCTTGCCTCCAACAGAGCACACAAATCTCCCATTGATAGCTTGGGGCTTGTTTTTGAGATTTTGTTTTTAAGGAATCCCTACGCCCAACATGGGCCTCCAACTCGCCACCCTGAGATTAAGAGTTGCATGCTCTACCTGCCGAGCCAGCCAGGCACCCCAGTAGCTTGGGGATTTTTACAGGTGTTTATCCCTGGCAACCAGCACCTTGATCAGAGTGCTCCTGCGTTTCTTCTCTTTCAGACTCAAGAACAGACCGAGGTACTGGACAACTTGAAGCAAGAACTTGCCACCAGCAAACAGGAGCTCCAGATTGTCCAAAGCAGCCTGGAAACTTCTGCCCAGGTGAGCATCACCTCCCTTCTCTCCCTTATTTTTTCCCCTCTGGCCCGGGCACTGCCGTCACCCGGCGGCCAGTTCCATCCAGCAGCTGGCCAAGCTGGTCCCATCCGTGTTCTGTGTGTGATTGGGGAGGGTGAAGGTGGCGGCTTAGAGATACCACCTGCTGTTCCGTGCGGCCCGCTGGTGGGTCTGGACTCCTGGGAAGCGGACAGTTTGATTCTCCCTCTTCCCACGTGGCCGACATTGCAGGCAGAAGCCAAATGGGCGGCACAGCTCGCGGAACTAGAGGAGGAGCGGAGCGGCTTGGTGCAGGCTGTGGCCCTCCGGGAGGAGGAATTATCTACTCTTCGGGAACAGCTGGAACTCGCCCAGCGGGAACTATCCAGCACACAGGCAAGTAACAGACGCCTGCTGGGTGCCCGGGTCCGAGCCGTGGGCCTCGGTGATGTATCCGTGGAGGCGGGGAGCTGGGGACGGTCTGTGAAAACCGTCTGGGGCCTCTGGGCTGATCGTGAAGGCATTCTGTGGGCACAGCACCGCACGCCGGCGTGCTCTGCATCACCCCCAGAGCAGATGAGGGACAGCCAAGCTCCCTGTCTTCACACGAGAAGCACTGTGCGTGGTACTCCCCCCAGGCGTGGAGAATGGGTTACAGGAGGTCCGTCCCCATAGCTTCCTGTGTTGCACCCCTGCGCACGCCCGTGGACCAAGGGAAAGGGTCGTTCTCTGTGGCAGGCGAACTGGCTTGGGCCTCGTTAGCCACAACTTGAGTTAAGGTGCCGGAATCCCAGCTGCATCAAGATGGCTGCTGTTCGAAGGCCCATGACGGGGTCTGTGTCAGATTCTCACCTCCCTGGACCATTTCTAGGAATCAGCGTGCCAGCTCGCCAAGGACCAACGCAAAATGCTTCTGGTGGAGACCAGGAAGGCTGCGGAGCGGGTGATACAAGAGGCCCTGCGGCAGCTGGAGGAGCCCCCTCTGATCAGCTGTGCCGGATCTGCAGGTATGTCCCCCTGTCCTGGTTGCACACGTGAATCCTTAAAGCCCGTTGCCGTTGGGTGTTGACATTGAACCCCAGCGACACTGAGAGCGGGGGTCCTCGGCCCGCTGCCTGTCAGAGTCTCCTGGTGATGACCAGCCCCCACTCTAAGATCAGTTCAGCCGGAAGCTGTGTGGCCCAGGGCCTCAGTGGTAGTTCTTTCCGAAGCCCCCAGTTGTGATAAGGACTGCTCTGTGCAGTGGGTCACGCTCACGAAACTCTCCCTGGGAGCAGAGCCCTGATGATGACTCTAAGCATCAGGGGGTGAAGGAGCAGATGGCCCTGCGTCTCTGAACAGAAAAACGTGGTCTGAATGAAGAGGTGGTTGCTCAGGAGCTTCAAGCCCACACCGGGAGCACCATGATGTATGGCGGGGCAGAAACAATGAGAATACCCATGCAGTCGCAGGCTATGAACGGGGCCCGCTCTGCAAGGTCAAGAGTCCTAAGGTCATGCGGATTGGGCAGCATTCGGAACTGGAGAAGCCCACCGGATGAGAGGAGGGCCAGGGGCGCCTGGGTGGCTCCGTCGGTTAAGCATCCGACTTCGGCTCAGGTCATGATCTCACGGTTTGTGAGTTCGAGCCCCACATCAGGTTCTCTGCTGTCAGCACAGAGCCCGCTTTGTATCCACCGCCCCCCCCCCCCTCAAAAATAAACAAAAGAAAAAGATGTAAAAAGGAGAGGAGGGCCTTCATGCACAGTAGGTAGCAGAGCATCCAGGCCCAGGACATTGGTGACGTCATGTGTAGTTGCTGGCGAAGTAACGAGAGGACCCACTGAGAACAAAGGCGGATGGAAGGGAACAGCTGATAGTTGATTTTCATTATCGAACAGAAACGTCTCCATTCGGTGACGTGTACAGCCAGGACTGTCCTATCTTTTTCGCCAGGGAAGCCATCTGTAATGGCTTCCATTACAGCAGCCCCAAATGAAGGAGCACACAGTGCCCCGCCAACCGGGGAAATGCCAGGAAATGGGGCAGCCATGGGCAGGTTCTGAGAAGAGACTTCATGAGCCGGGGGTTTGCCAGAAGAGGACAGACATGAGCAGCCAGTGGAGGGGCAGAAACGTGGGCATTGTAAGCGCTTCACATACCTCGGCCCAGCGAATCCTCACGATGGCGCCGTGAGGTGGTGCCGTTACTCTGTCTTCAGATGAGGAAGCTGGCATGGACGGCCTGAGAGCATAGCCAGCGATGGTGGGGCCGGGAGCCACACCGATGCAGTGTGACCTGAGTGCCCACATATTAACTCCTATGGGACACGGTCTCTGTGGACCAGGGCACAGAGGCACAGAGTGGGGACGGCTGTGTTGCGTGCACGGCATGAGCCTAGATTCGCCTCACGGAGCCAGGGGTCTGGGCTCGAGAGTGATGAGAGTCCAAGGGCCCTGAAAGACTTAACAGGAAGGCCTGGATTTGATTTGGCGGCAGTAATGAGAAGTGAGAGGCTGATTCTCGGCTGCTGACGTGGTTGCCCTGGTTCTTGGCTCAGGGACCAGATGGGCTCAGAAGAACAGCTTTTGAAGCTGCATTAAGAGAGTCGTGTACCTGCAGAGTCAACCATCTCCGCCCCCACCCCCCCTCTTAGGGCACCCCCCGCAGGGCTGAGGCCACTTGCTAGGCAGACTCATCCACTGGGTGGCTTGACCTCACGGGGAGAAAGTGACTCCAACACCAGCGGCTCTGACCCTGCCCTGTCTCCCCTCTCACAGATCACCTTCTTTCCAAGGTCAAGTCTGTTTCCAGCTGCATTGAGCAACTGGAAAAAAGCTGGAGCCAGTATCTGGCCTGCCCGGAAGGTAAGAAAGGCGAAGGATGGGGTCTGTTGCTAGTGACGGCTGGGCAGAGTTCAGAAACGCTTGCCTGCGGAAATAACCACCAGGCCCTATGCTCCAAGAAAGGGGTGCATATAACTTGTCAAGCAGGGAAGGAGGTAGGGCGGTGACGGCTCGTGAACAGTGCTGAGAAACCTCCTTTACACTCCTGGCAGATATCAGTGAGCTTCTCCGCTCGGTAACCCTCCTGGCCCACCTGACCAGTGACACCATGGCTAATGTTAGCACCACCTGCCTTCGAGCCCCACCGGAGCCTGCTGACTGTGAGTACTGGGGCTGGGGGGGCCAGTCTTATAAGCAGGGGGAGCGGAGGACTCAAAAGTTTTGGTTGTCTTACGTCTCCAGCACTGACCGAGGCCTGCAAACAGTTTGGCAAGGAAACCCTCACCTATCTGGCTTTCCTGGGGGAAGAAGGAATGCTTGAGAATGACAGCACAGCCATGAAGAGCTGCCTCAGTAAGATCTCCGCCATTGGCGAGGTAGGACCAGTGTCTCAACCAGGGGGAGTTACGATGGTTCTTGGGTGAGTGCCGGTGATGGGCCAGGGAGTTGGTGATGTCCGAAGCCAGTTCTTTCTAGCTTTCCACTTGACTCCAGAAAGTGAGAGTTGGGGCACCTGGGTGGCTCAGTCGGTTAAGCATCTGTCTTCAGCCCAGGTCATGACGTCACAGTTTGTGAGTTTGGGCTCCGTGTCAGACTCTGTGCTGACAGCTCGGAGCCTGGAGCCTGCTTCGGATTCTCTGTCTCCCTCTCTCTCTGCCCACTCCCCGACTTGTGCTCTGTCTCTCCAAAATAATGTTAGAAAGAAAGAAAAAGAAAGGAAGGAAGGAAGGAAGGAAGGAAGGAAGGAAGGAAGGAAGGAAAGAAGGAAAGAAAAGAAAGAAAGAGCTGACACTGAAAAATCTGACCCTCTGCCCAATTTTCCAGTCATATTTCATTCATCGGCTATGAGTTGAGAACCTACGGTGTGTTCATCGCTATGCTAAACAATATCAAAAAAGAATAAGCATAGTTTCTCTTGTTTTCAAGGATTTGTATCTGGTTGGGCAGGTAACACCTAACATGGAGATAGCAGGATATTTATTGATTTAATAAAGACGTAGTGAGCATGTCACGTGTAGTGGGAATTGTGGTAGATGTCGTTGTACGGAGACAAGACATCGTCTCTCTGGGAAAGAAAAATAAGGAAATCATCCATTTTGATACAGCGGGACAAGAGCAGTAATCAAGTCTGTTTTAAGAGTTCAGTACAAGGCCGCATTAATTCCAAAAATGTGTCATGATATCAATTCCAGGGAGGGAAGAGATCAGGGCCAGAGTTCAGATTTTCGTCATCCCTCGTCGGAACTCTTAAAACAGGCTTCTGGTTAGTTTGTCTGCCTCTGGTCTCTTTTTCCTCCGATCTCTTCCAAAAACAAAGATCGTTGGATGACAAAAATCAAATCACGTAATGTGACATGCAAGGACCGTCACAGTCTGGCCTTTATTCATTTTTCTGGGTCCCTCTCCCCCTTTTCCGCCTTCACCTTACGGTGTCGGTGACTAGTGCCACAGGGTACCTGCCTGCCTGTCTCTTTCCCCCATGAGTCTTCAAAGGTAGAGCCCGTAGCCTTTTTCCATTGTCCCTTGGTCCCTGGCGTGATATCTGGCAGGGGGTTTACACCCAGTGAATGTTTAACTAATTGAATATGCACATGGAGAGAGCAAAGCAGTTACAAAGATCGGGTAGAGAGGAAGGTTCATACTGGGGAGAAGTGGGACGACGAGGTAGGGATCCGTGAAGGTCTGGATGAAGGAAGACTGGATAACGGTGAATTGCTAACCCTTCTTTCAATAGAATGACATGATCCTGGTGGTATTTTAGTATCATTAAATTCCTGATGGCGGCCAAGAGCATTGCCACAGTCTGCCTTTTGCTGGAGACAGAGCATCTTCTCCCGTGCTGTGCAGAACTCAGTGTCAGTAGACACACACAAAGCCTGTAGGACACCGTGAGGTGAGGAGATAAGAATCGAGTTAATTTAAAAAAGCAAAGTGTGAGAGCAAGATCCTGGGTAGGTTTCCTTTCTGGCGGTAAGACTGACCAAATATTTAGAAGCTCTTCCCAGCACAAGACATGGAAAAAGCTAAATAAAATTTGGTGGGGGGGGGGGGGGGATGTTAATTGAATCTGAACTGGCCGAAAACTAAGGAAATTCTCAGAATCAGAAACCAAGAGGACGCAGGAACTGGTGTTTGTCCATCTCTTGACCTAGAGCTTGGATTTTAATGGGCCACACATACAGAGGAGACTAAAAAACAAAACGTAAGCCCAAGTAAGGTAAAAGTTTGGAATGCAGAGACTTCCTCCCCAAAGCAGAACTCCAAAAGATCACACCCCAAGTAAGTGGGGGGGAAAGCCTACTCTGTTGGAGAGATCTTGTCTCAACCTCAGTTGTAGGGGGAGAAGGAAACACGGCTGCCTAGGGAATTTCTAACTACAAGCCACCTTTCTATGGTTTCAGGGTCCAAATCTCTTACTACCTGTGTGACCTGAAAAAACCCAAACAGAAAATCAAATACAGGGCGCCTGTTACACGTCGGTTACGTGTCTGACTTCATCTCAGGTCATGATCTCGCAGTTTGTGAGTTTGAGGCTGGAGCCTGCTTTGGCTTCTGTGTCTCCCGCTCTCTCTGCCCCTCCCCGTTCATGCTCTGTCTCTCAAAAATAAATTTAAAAAAATTTTTTTTTAATTTTTTAATTAAAAAAAAAAAAAGAAAATTAAGTGTAAAGTAGTCAGGTTTTTAGGAGCCCAAGTACCTGGTGGAAGCAGATCCAAACGGTCTCGGAAGGAATATACTTTGAACCTAAATCCCAAAGAACTTTCACAGAGTCCCAACGCACATCAGTTCACCATGAGTGTGTTTGACGTGTTCCAGCACGTTTTCTTTTTTAAGTTTATTTATTTAGTTTTGAGAGAGAGAGAGAGCATGAGCAGGAGAGGGGCAGAGAGAGAGGGAGAGAGAATCCCAAGCGGGCTCTGAGCTGACAGCATGAGATTATGACCTGAGCCGAAGTCAGACACTTGACCGACTGAGGCGACTCCAAGTACTTTTTAAAAGGCAATGGGGCGCCTGGGTGGCTTGGTCGGTTAAGCGTCCGACTTCGGCTCAGGTCATGATCTCACAGTCCGTGAGTTCGAGCCCTGCGTCGGGCTCTGTGCTGACAGCTCAGAGCCTGGAACCTGTTTCAGATTCTGTGTTTCCCTCTCTCTCTGCCCCTCCCCTGTTCATGCTCTGTCTCTCTCTGTCTCAAAGATAAATAAACGTTAAAAAAAAATTTAAAAAAAAAAAAGGCATTAAAAGCGTGGCAAAGGAATAAGACATTTTCAAAAGTCACCAGATATATTTGATAAACAACCATGGGACTTCTAGAAATGAAAAATATAATCATTGGAAGTCAGAACTCAGTCTACAGATTCAACAGCAGGTTAAACAAAGCTAGAGAAAGAATTAGTGGGCTGGATGATAGAACTGAAGGAATTATATAGAGTGTGGCACAGATTTTATAGAGTATAGAAGTTATATGTAGAATGGTTAGTCAGGGTTCCAGACGAAGACAATAGAAAGACTATGTCCTTTTCTCCCCCAAGTAACATTTTTAGTTCTAAGTGTTACAGACTTTTCTCATACACCTTGCTTTTTCCAGCATTCTGTGTGTGAGGTTCATCCGTACAGATACATGCATTTTCACTGCTCTGTAATATTCTGTCGTGTGACTATAGCTCAAATTATATATCTGTCACATATCTGTTTATATTTATTTATCTATCTGTCACATAGCTAGATGTCTATGGTTGATGAACATTTGGGTTCTTTCCAGTTTGAGGCTGTCACAAATATGCCATATGGTCACTTGTGTAAATATCTCCTGATGTAAGAGTTTCTCTAGTGCATTTGCCTAGGGATAGAATGACTACATTACAGGGGCGGCTGGGTGGCTCAGTCGGCTAAGCGTCTTGACTCTTGGTTTTGGCTCAGGTCACAATCTCACAGTTTCACTAGGTTGAGCCCCATGTCAGGCTCTGTGCCGACAGCACAGAGCCTGCTTAGGATTCTCCCTCTTTCTTTCTCTCTTCCCCTCCCCCACTTGCTCTGTCTCTCTGTCTCTCTCTCTCTGTCTCTCTCTCTCAAAATAAATAAATAAACTTAAAAAAATAATAATTCCTACATTATAGAACAAATCTCACACACAATGCCGAACGAACAAGCAAAATACATACGGTAGGATTCCTTTTAAATAAAGACCAATATATGCATACTTAACATTATACTGTTTAAGGATACATTCTTATGGAGCTTTAAAAAAAAGACATGACAGGGATGCCTGGGTAGTTCAGTCAGTTGAGCATCCAGTTTCGGCTCAGGTCATGATCTCATGGTTTGTGAGTTTGAGCCCCGCATCGGGCTCTGAGCTGACAGCTCAGAGCCTGGAACCTGCTTCAGATTTCGTGTCTCCATCTCTCTGTCCCTCCCCGCTTGCACTCTGTCTCTCTCTCAAAAATAAATAAGCATTAAAAATAATAATAATAAAAGGATATGAGAAAGCATTCTCCTGAATTCTGTGTTTATCTTAAGGTAGGGAATAGGGATGTCAGGAAATGGAATTAGAACAGGATACAAAGGAAATTTCAAAGATACTGATGTTTCTTAAGCTATTCCTTAGGTCGGGTGGTAGATACATGGGTCATTGTTCTTATTCTTTTTTTTTAATGTTTATTTATTTTTGAGAGAGACAGAGAGAGAGAGCATGAGTGGACGAGGGGCAGAGAGAGAGAGAGGGAGACCCAGAACCTGAAGCAGGCTTCAGGCTCTGAGCTGTCAGCACAGTGCCTGACACGGGGCTCGAACCCACGAACCACGAGATCATGACCTGAGCCAAAGTTGGACGCTTAACCACCTGAGCCATCCAGGCACCCCGTTTCTTATTCTTTAAACCATTCATACCTGTTTTATACTCTTGGAGGCATAACACATAATATTTTCAGAATTCACAGACTTTGCCATCAGACCTGAGTTCAGATCCCTGCTCTGCCATTCATTAGCAGTGTGACTGTGGTCAAGACCTCTCTGAGCCTTGGCTTCCCATCCGTAGAACAGGACGAGTCACTGCCTCATGATTGCTGTAGACACAGAGTTAAATAAGAGGCAGAGTGTTGGTTGGAAGGCATCACCCACATTTGAAGAGGTTTTTGACATACCTCCCAAGCCTCAAATACAGTCAACACTGTGCAGCTGTGGGGTCAGGGTCCAAGCAGTCGCAACTGAGTGGCCTTGTGGGGTTAGGCAGGGTGGCTTTCTGGAAGGAGGGGGGGTTTTTAGTGAAAGGGGGGTGTGGAGCATGAGGGTTTACGCAGTAGCGAGTTCTAGATGAGGCCTCCATGGGTTCTACAAGCGTGTTGCGTAGTGGGACCTTCCTCTCCTACCTTCTGCCACCATGCGAGGACTGTGGGTCTGTCGGGGAGGAATAAAGAGGAAGTCAAAGGGTCATTTCAGCCTCTGTGCTGCCGTTGGCAGGAGCTCCTGCCCAGAGGCCTGGACATCAAGCAGGAGGAGCTGGGGGACCTGGTGGACAAGGAGATGGCTGCCACGTCAGCTGCCATTGAAACCGCCACGGCCAGGATAGAGGTATGGAAGCGTCTGCCCGTCTCCTAAAGCCAGGCCCTTGCAGCTTCCTCGGGTGTGACGTTGCCCATGGGACGTGTCTCAGTTGTCCATCCAGGCCACAGATGGCCCCTGTAAAACCAACCCCAACCCAAACTCCCCAGGCTCCCTGAGGCATAGAAAAGGAGAAGGTCCTCACCTCCTTCGGTGTGAGGCCATCCTGCGTTATAGTTCCAGCTGGACCACTTGTTCGTCGTGTGACTTGTGATAGGTTGTTCCATTAGCCTCGCTCAGATTCCGTTTCTAGATGATGGCAGTGATAATAGTGCTTGCCTCAGAGGGGCGTTGGAAGAGTTAAATGAGATAATGCACATTTATCTTCGTGCCAGGCACGCACCAACAGTTCCGATTGTGTTGGGGAAAAGCTGAGTGGGCACCATTGGAAAGGTCACATATTGTTCCTTTGGTGGAAGGCTGCAGGCTGCCCACCTTGGTTTGCCCCTAGCCGCTGCCCCCTCTGGCAGGTGCAATATCTCAGAGTTCTGTGCACGTCGGCCTGGGTGCCAGAAAGTCAAGACGGACACTCAACGGACAGGAGAGCCAGCCTGCCGGGGCTGCTTCTCACTGACTAGATCGGAGGTCTGGGCTCTTTTCCCAACCCACCAGGACGTGGATGGGCGTTTCTGGATTTGGGTTTCTCAGCTACCACGGGGTATTGGACACAAGGTGCTTCAGGATGCCAGTGAGTGCTCCGTACCCACGATGTATTGAGATACCCTGCTTGTTTTCAACAGGAGATGCTCAGCAAATCCCGAGCTGGGGACACAGGAGTCAAATTGGAGGTGAACGAAAGGTCAGTCTACACAGTGTGGTGGTGCCTAGGTGATCAGGATCAGTCTCTCCTGCATTGGATTATATTAATTACAATAGGACATTAGCAGCCACAGGCATTGGCTGAGTCTGTATAATTGTCGATAACGGTATTCTTAATAATATTGCTGCTGCATTTTAGGGGAAAAGAAACCCCGAGAATCATCACATAACTGTCTGCGGTCAAGTCTCCTCACTCACGTACCTTTCCTCCAAGGCTTCACCGCACCCCCAGCCCCCCTCCCCCCGCCACCGTATTCCCCACCCCCTTTCCCATCCCAAGTTTGCCTGTGTTTAGGCATGAAAAAGAAAAACGTCTGTTTCATAGCTCTTGGTCTGTGTTCTGTGTCCCTGACCTTTTTTTTTTTCCCCTAGGATCCTTGGTTCCTGTACAAGCCTAATGCAAGCCATCCAGGTCCTGATTGTGGCCTCTAAGGACCTCCAGAGAGAGATAGTGGAGAGTGGCCGGGTAAGCGTGGCTGAGGGCCCCTGGATGGGGGGACCAGACATCATTCACAGACTCCCAGTTCACTGGGAGGCTCTGTCCACTCCATACACTCATCCACCTTCAGTCAAATCCACGGCTGCTGCCATCTTGTCCCATGTGTCCATCTGAGGGCGTGGTTCCCTTTCCCCGGGCCGAGCGCAGATGCCATGGGAATCTGGGGCGCTGCCAGGTCCCCAGGGAGCAGTCAGCCCCAGCCTCCAGCTGCAGGCTCGTTAACCCAGGCGCCATCGCCAGATCCTGCTCTGGAAACCCCGTGTGCATTGCAAGCCTGGGCCCTTGGAGGAGGAGGGGAGGGCTTTTGAAAAGTGGGCAAATGAGAAGAGCCAGCCTGGTGCTGACCTTTCATAGCGGGTGGGGCCATGTCTGTTTCTGACGGTGGAATCCACTCCTCGCAGACAGACTCTATCCCAGTTTCTGGTCAGCATCATCGCTTGGCTTTCTCAGTCCTCCGCGGGCATTCCTACTGCCGTGTTTCCTTCTCACACCTGCGTGCAGTGCAGCTCAGGAGACAGAGGTCCAGGGAGGGATTCCTGAGCCTGAAAACTATCCTTTATTTTTTTAATGTTTATTTATTTACTTAGAGAGAGAGAGAGAGAGAGAAAGTGGGAGAGAGGGGCAGAAAGAGAATCCCAAACAGGCTTCACACTGTCAGCACAGAGCCCGATGCTGGGCTCGATCCCATGAACCCTGAGGTCACGACCTGAGCCGAAACCAAGATTCAGACACTTGACCGACTGCACCACCCAGGCGCCCCCTGAAAGAACGAAGCCATATCTGCTTTGATGGTGGTGCTTCTTACCAGTCTGGGAGGGGATGGTTTCTGCCCCCCGAAAATACAGACGGGGACTGAGTAAGGAGAGCTTGGAGATTCTAAGATTATCGTCTTAGAATTTGGAAATGGAAGACACTTCCAAAGCATGGAAGCATTTTAAAATTCCAGGCAGAAATTATTTGCTTAAATTATTCACTGTGTAGTCTCTTCTTTTGGCAAATCATGGTAAGTGGTTGGACTCCAATCACGTCGTTCATCTATGCAGATGCCTATATACATATATATGTATATGTATATGTATATATACACTCTTATATATACAATGTAGAAACGCTGTGATATAATAGAAATTCTAGGGGCTTTGGAGTCAGAAAAGCCTGGGATTTACTTCCACTTATTTCCTGCATCAACTTGAAAAGTATTATTGCCTTTCTGAATCTTAGTTTTGTCATCTGTAAAATGGGATGATAATGCTTACCTCTTGCGGTTACTATGAGGTCTGTATGGGGTTATATATATATATATATATATATATATATATATATATATACACACACACACACAGATAGATAGATAGATAGATAGATATAGATATATATAGATATTTGTAGGTATCTAAGCACCGGGCACACAGTAGGCACTCAATAAAAGCTAGCCATTCTTATTTTTCATTTCCTTAGGGAACAGCATCGCCTAAAGAGTTTTATGCCAAGAATTCTCGATGGACGGAAGGACTCATTTCAGCGTCCAAAGCTGTGGGCTGGGGAGCCACTGTCATGGTGTAAGTGTCTGTTGCTCCCAAGGCTCCTCAACCCCACCCCCATTCCAGTGACCCATCGCAGAGAATAGCCGAGGGAAAATATCTCCCCCTTAGAAATGAACTGTTGATAGGGAAGACAACAGTACTAAACCTTTTTTTTTTTTTTTAGTGTTTATTTTTGAGAGAGAGAGAGAGAAAGGCAGAGTAGGGGTGGGGGGACAGAGAGAGAAAGAGACACAGAATCCAAAGCAGGCTCCAGGTTCTGAGATGTCAGCACAGAGCCCAGTGCGGGGCTCAAACTCATGAGCCATGAGATCAGGACCTGAGCCGAAGTCAGATGCTTAACCGACGGAGCCCCAACAGGACTAGAAGTTTAAAAGGAAACCTGGATCTCCTTGGCAGTGCAGAGGTGGAGCAGGCAGTCTGTGTTCTCTGAAAAAGCCAGGGTGATAGGCGAGGTCTAGAGGTGGGATTATAAGGGGTTGCAGCCGTCAGTGACATAATCTATCTTGTCCCTTCCTGACTCCCAGGGACGCAGCCGATCTGGTGGTACAAGGCAGAGGGAAATTTGAGGAACTGATGGTGTGTTCGCATGAAATTGCTGCTAGCACAGCCCAGCTTGTGGCTGCGTCTAAGGTAGGAGCCGCACACGACGCCCCGGGGCTCTGTAAGGGCCGGCTAGGTTAGAGACACTCGGATGATGGAGCCTGCCCCAAGAACAGAGGAATTATCCGGGGTCCACGTAGGTTGGGTCCCACATTAAAATTCTGCCTCTCAAGGGTCCCAAACTACCCTCCTCTGAGAGCCTGCCATCTGTCATCAAGGAGCCCCTCTGCCCAGCTTGTCACATGGGCTTCTCTTCTTGGCTTTCATCACTTTTGTTAGTAGTGGCCTTTGAGGGTCCCAGCCATGCCGACCTCTGATCGACAGTCTCGGCATTCAAGGAGCTCTTACTTAGATAAGGAATATGTCGGCACAGGGGGCTGCTTACCTGGCCCGGCTCTGAGGTTCCACAACCAATGTCTGCCTCTCCTTAAGAGTCTCTGCATTTGAACCACTGCCCCATCTAAACGTGATACAAAACTTGTTACCAAAATCTGTCTGTGAGTTATATAGTACCCCGGGGAGTGTTCTTATCGTCCTTACTTACCATCACCCCAAATTAGTTTCCATAACTAGGAAAGCTAGAGTCTGAGGCCACCAACTATGCCGGGGAGGTGACCCCAGAGGCAGCGATTTTTAAGAAGTCGATTGGGGACCACAGCGGATACCATGTTTGTCAAGAACTGTCGGACCGACTGTTTGATTCAGTCGTCGCCACGTTGTGTGAACGTCAATCCGCTTGGTCCTGGCAGGTGAAAGCTGATAAGGACAGCCCAAACCTGGCCCAGCTGCAGCAGGCCTCTCGGGGAGTAAACCAGGCCACCGCCACTGTTGTGGCTTCGACCATTTCTGGCAAATCACAGATCGAGGAGACAGGTAGCCTTCCAGAAGCAATGCTTTCCTTACCTATCTTGTTCAGCTATTTTTGTGTTCTTTTTCATGACCCCAATATCCCGCAATTCTGTTTCCAAATTCTGTACTGTTCATCGTTCTCCACGCATACTTATATTCTCGTAAGATGGGACACCGCATAAGCATCCTATTTGTATCTCCATGGCAACAGACCTTAAGGTGGATTTTCCATTTAGTAATTTCTCTGGATTCAAAGACATGAGTCTCCAGGCCTGGCTGTCCCGGGGGGTGAGGGGAGGGGTGGGGAGGTTCCGAGCCTCGTTACCCTTTCACGGCACTTCTGTCCCGTCCATCCATCAGTGACTTTCAAGTGTGTGGTGGGAACTAACAAACCAAGCCTTTTAGCAGAGCGCTGACATCGGCCGCCTCTCGGGCGAGAGTCAGCCATGGGCATTCTCTGACAAGACCTTCTCTCTTATCCTTGCAGACAATATGGACTTCTCTAGCATGACACTGACCCAGATCAAACGCCAGGAGATGGATTCCCAGGTACGATCCCCGCTTCTGAGTCCACTGTTCTGTTGCCGGTGACGTCACCCCCAAATCTCGTCCCCATGGAGAGAAGCCAGTGGGGGAGAGTCTTGGGGAGGAAACAAACACGGACGGACAGTCGCCCAGGAATGAATGCCCATGATGCTGGAAGGGACAGTGGAGGCGGCGGCAGATGACGGGTTAAGATCAGAATCTTAACTCTTGCTCACTAATGCCCCTCTCGACGTTACCATCAGGGATTTCCTAGCCGACATCAACGAGCATTTAATGTCTTCTGATTGACAATTTTTTAATTGTAGTTGACATCTAACGGTACATTAGTTTCAGGCATACATGTAGCGACAATTCCATGTATGGTCCCCATCTGTCACCATGCAACATCATGACAATATTTTGTTAATGACAATATTATTGACTATATTCCCTATGCCTATGATTTATTTTTCTCATAACTGGAATCCCGTACCTCTTAATACTGTTTACCTGCTGCACCCATCCCTCCGCCCGCTTCCCCTCTGACACCCACTAGTTTGTCCATTTCTGCTTTTTTTGTTTTTCAGCAGTTATTTTTTTTTAAACTTCTATGAATTATTTGTGTATGACCTCTGGTTTAAAAAAGAAAAATCAATTCACTGAGAACCCATCAAAAGACAATGCCATTATCCCCAATTGTTCAGTAAAGTTATGGCATGCAGAGGAATAGGAATCCATGGGACCCTGAAAAAAACCCTGACATCCTTGTTTTAGAATGACTGGTCCCAGGGGTGCCTGGGTGGTTCAGTCGGTTAAGCATCCAACTTTCGTTCAGGTCATGATCTCACAGCTCGTGAGTTTGAGTCCCGCACTGGGCTCTGTGCTGACAGCTCAGAGCCTGGAGCCTGCTTCAGATTCTGTGTCTCCCTCTCTCTGCGCCCCACCCCTGCTCATACTCTGCCTCTCTCTCCTTCAAAAAAAAAAAAAAAAAAGAAAAGAAAAAAAGAATTACTGGTCCCAGTCTTGGAGTAAAGTCCAGGTTGAAGACCGTTAAAGGCTCTGTATGTGTCTCTCGACATCTTTTAGAAAAAGTCATATGGCCAAATACTGGAAGACCTGAGGTCAGGCTTGAGTCTACACTGTCTACACTGTCTTGCTTACTGGTCTCATCCAGCCCCACTTGACTGCAGATCCCATCTGTATGCTGATAAGTACCAGAGCCTTCTCCCTGGCCTCAATCTTCTCCTTGAGCTCTGTGTTTGTCCAACTGCCTACTTGATCCCTCCACGTGATGCCAAATATATCTCTAATTGAATGGGTCCAAACCAGGGCTACTGGTTTCCTTCCCACTCAGATGTGTCCCTCCCCTGTTTTCTCCATCTCAGTAACTGGAACCCCCCCAGACCTGGATGGCGGAGACCTAGGAGGCATCCTTGGGTCCTCTCTTCTCCCTCTTCCTTCTACATCCAGTCCCCCAGCAGGTCCTGTCAACTGTGACTCTCCTGGCCTGAACCTTCCCCCTTTTCTCCGTTTCCCTAACCCCGCCTAAGCCACCACTGGTTCTCTCCTGAACTACTGCAAAAGCAACTTAACTGTAACTTATGCAAGTGTCTGTTTCCAAGTAGTTTTGTGGAGGGGCCGGGGAGGTGGGGCAGTTGGGGTGGAGACTAGGAAAGGGTGTTTCTGAGACAGCTCCAGCCCTGGGTTGACAGTTGGCAGAACTTGGTGAAGGCACACGATGGAGTGCGCCACATCATCTCCATTTCTCTGTATATGTTCTCCATTTTGCATAATCAAAAATTTGAAAAGAAAAAAAAGGAAACACCTAACCGGGCTTCATTGCTTCCACTCTCGCCCCCTACAGTTTGTTCAGGTTCCGCATATTTTATTTTATTTTATTTATTTATTTATTTATTTATTTATTTAATTTTAAGTTTCGTTATTTTGAGAGAGAGAGAGAGCGTGCACACACACATGTGAACGGCGGGGGGGGGGGGGGCAGAGAGAGCTGGAGAGAGAGAATCCCAAGCAGGCTCCACACTGTCAGTGCAGAGCCCAACATGGGGCTTGAACCCACGAACTGTGAGATCATGACCTGAGCTGAAATCAAAAGTCAGACGCTTAACTGACTTGAGCCGCCCAGGTGCCCCAATTTTACGTATTTTAAAAGCGTAAATAACATCACTTTATGTCCCTTGCTTAAAATTTTCCGATGGCTTTCCTTTCACACTTGAGTTAATACCCCAGCCCGGGGCCCTGGGCTGTTTTTCCACCCATCTCCCATGGCCCTCTCCCCCTCTCAACCTCCTTCCTGCCTGAGTAGCCTTTGCTGAGCACCCTTTGCCCTTATCACATGACCCTGTGTCACTTTCACTATGGGTCTGATCTATTCTTGTTCATGAGTTTATGTCTTTGCCCTGCAGGGTAAGCAGAGACCTTGTCTGTCCATCCACCACTGTGTCTCCAGCACCTGCCGCAGAGCCCCGGGGTACATGATGGGTGCTCAGCTCAGCAAATGTTTCTTGAATTAATAAATAAATTAATAAAATAACTAGAATTAATGAGGGGTAGGGATAGCCAGGGACCAGCCTTTTCCTTGGGAAGATTGTGTTTTTTCCTGTATAATGATAACCCTAAGTTGGACCAGCCCTTCAGAGATACCAGAGCCATCAGAGCTGGCTCTTGCCTGGATTTCCAGGAAAGCGGGATTGAAGGAGAAGGGGGATTTGGTTGGAACATGCCACACGGATGGGCTACACGTTGGAGTTGCTTTCAGATAGAGATTTCAGAGGAGCACGTTATGCGCCCTACTCCCAACAGGCGTTGGGGCTATAAGGCATCAGCTCCAGTAGAGGGCCCCAGTGAGGAACAAGAGGGGCCACTGGGATAGACTGGTGGATGGCAGAGGGTGGGGAAATCCACAGACCCGAGGATGAAATTGAGAACCAGGTACGCTATGGAAACGGGGTGAATAATCCAAAGGAAGAAGAGACCCGGAACATGGAGGCGAGGGACTGAGTTAACACGAGACCACTGTCCGGCTGCTGCTCAAGAGCACGTTCCACTCTTCCCACAGGTCCGGGTGCTAGAGCTGGAGAATGAACTGCAGAAGGAGCGTCAAAAACTGGGAGAGCTTCGGAAAAAGCACTACGAGCTCGCCGGTGTTGCCGAGGGCTGGGAAGAAGGTGGGCCTCTCTGAGGGCCGGTGAGGGCACGGTGAGGGGAGGGTGCACATCCCCTCAGAAGTGACCGAATGAGGCGCCCTTCAGGCCGCCCCTCACGACTCACGGAGCGTGTTTCCTCTGCAGTTGTAGATAACCTCCAAGCCCAGAACTGCCATAAATTGTGGCGAATCGAGAGCTTTGGGGGTCACCTGTTAAGACCTTAACCTTGACCAGTGGGCTCATCACCCACTCACCACTGTTCCCTTCCAGGCCCAGTTAGCCTGGTTTCCGGCCCAGCAGTTTCCTGTGTGGCTTGCACAGAGTTGAACGGTGAATGAAAAAATGGCGGCCAGCAGGCAGGGCAAGTGGATCACAGGCCTCTCGCTGACTAGGGTCAGCAGTGGGCACCAGTGGCCGCGCCATAAACAGGGTCAAGAGCTAGAAATGGAGTGGAGTAGGGGTACTGTCAGGCCCACCCACCCAGAGAGGCTTTATCGCCTGGAATGTACTGCTCTCCCATGTGCCTAATGCAGCCAACTTGATCACTGCTCTCCCGTGTGCCTAATGTGGCCAACTTGATCACAACCAGGACTGCCAACCCTCGTCTTGTCTGTGGGAACCAACCACAGATGCGTACCACTCATGGTCGGGCACCTAACTTGGGGAATAGATGCCTGTGAGCATGAGGTATCTTAGAGTCTAACGCTGGTCGCCGTTCCTGTTGGGTACATGAACGCGTGCACATGCGACGCGCTATGAAACAGAAATTACCGTTGTCTTTCAGGAACAGAAGCATCGCCACCAGCACTGCACGAAGCGGTCACCGGAAAAGAATAGAGCCACACCGACACCCCACACGTCTGAGTGTAAATCTTGTTGCAGTCTCTGTGTGTTATTCCCCAGCCACAGCCTAAGCCCCCGGGGGTCCCGGCGGCAGCCACACCGCACACCGCTCCCGTTGTCCAGAGCCGGGGACCCGAATGGCCTTCCACAGAGGAGGGGGACCAGGGCCGCCCCCGCGGAGAGGCCCTCCCTCCCAGTCCTGCCTGCTGTTTGACCCCCCACCCCCCCCCACCCCCCCGATGCTCGGCATCCTTGTCCGAGGGGCCTGCTGTTCCGGAGAGCCTGGCAAGGGGCCATCTATGCCTTCTCTTCTCTGTTTTCTTCTCAGCCTTTTCTTTTACCATCATTTGCACCAACTTGGGAGCATCCGAGGGCTGGTGGGCTCCAGACCAGGATGCCGCCCCGAATCTGCCGTCAGAACGGCAGGAGCGTCCTGGCTGAGCACGCCAAGGCAGCTCTCCCCTCTCTTGGCGGTTCCATGGTTTCCCACTGCTTCTTACGGTGGTTGGTTGGGTTTTCTTCGGGGGTGGGGGGCTGTTTTTGGTTTTTTGGTTCTCTTCTTTCAGTGTTCACTCGTAGAGCCAACTCTCCCAAAGGGAGCGCCCCCAGAGCTCTGAGCCATCAGGGGGCGGGGGGGGGCCCCTAACCACAGCAGGTAACAGCAATGGTGCTGCTTAGCCTCCACCTTGGTGCTCCACGCCAGCCTCCATGCTGAGTGTCCTGCGGAGCGAGGATGGGTCAGCCGAGGCCACTCCCCGGGGGCGGGCACCGCTGCAGGGCCACGCTTTCCTCCAAAGGCTGAAGCAGAGCGAGTGCCTTTTCCTCCTAAAGCGAGAGCCCGGCTGAGAGAGCCCCTGCCCACCTTCACGAGCGACCAGGGGTAAAGAAAGAAGGGGAGGAGGGGTGCACACTGCCCAGGTCTCGGGAGACCCCGCTCTTGGGAACTCTTCACGACCAGGCTGAAAAACCTGATCACATGCCTGAATGTGTTGGTGAGAGAAGCCACGTTTCTGACCCCAGAATGAATTTTCCGGGCCACCTCCCTTCAGACCCAGGCAGGACCCTGAGAGGGAGTGCATGAGGGGTTTCCAATTCCTTTCTCCAAATGGCTGCTTTGGCATCCTTGTGATGAAGCTATATAGTTCCACGTTCTACCTAATCGATAGACCCAGAAGATCAGGCCAACTTGCTCCCGGCAGGAAAGAACCCTGTGCTTGGTTTGGTACCTTTCATATTTATTACTAACCTCCGTTGAGCAGCAGCAGCCTACAGAAAGCCGCTTTGAGCAATCAGGATTTGAGGTGTGACGATGGCAAGGCGTGCGTTGCTGCCCTAGGTCATCAGTCTTCAAGTATCAGAAAAAAGCTTCCCAATCTGTTACCAGTCTAGACCCCGAAGCGAGCAGCTTCCTCCGAGCATCTGGGTCAGGGAAACCGAGAAAGGGGGACCACTGGCTCTGAGCCCTTCCAGCCACACATCCCGGGCCCTTGCTGCTCGGACGGGATGAGGACAGAAGGCACGTAACGGCTTCCTAGAGGCGGGCAGCCTGACAGCACTTGTCCACCTCCAGATGGACCCCCGCATTTAAGTGACCTTCCGATCTTGGACAAACAGCGTCTTCCTTCCTTATCTGTAGCAACTCGTAGGTAGAAAGCCAACAAGCACTTCCCAGGACCTGTCCCAAAGGAACGTCTCGAAGTGTTGCTACCTGACAGGTTGTGAGAGTCCTGTTTGATCACTGTGAATCAACCCCGCCCCTTCCTAACCACGCCCCTCCCTCTCTGTACATTTCCTAAGTAGGGCAGTCAAGACGCACCCTCCCATTAGCTCAGATTCCAAGAGTCAGGCGTGCTATCTCCACATTGGGCTAAGGGGGGGTGGTCAGCAGTAGAAGATGAGCGGTCTTATGCTTTAAAGCCCCTTGGTGCTCAGCGTTTTTCCATCCGCGGCTCAGAAGGAATGGTGTGCGGCATCCCCGTCCCCGTTGTGCGTTCTCAGAGTGGGTCAACATTACCACAGAGGACTAGTCCTCACTTCCCAGAGTCTTGGCCAAACTGTTGTGCTCTAGGTTCCCAGTGGTGACAAAAAAATCTAGAATGTGGGACCACACTAGGACTCTGAATCACACTCCCTCTAAAAAGAAGCCACGGTAACTTTTAACACCTTTGTGGACTGTGGACTTAGCCCGAGTAATCCAACCGTGCAGAAGGCAATTAAACAGGAACACAGGCTAATCCCGTCTGTGCCAGATGCAGCACAATTCTGTTGGTCATTGCTCACCTTGGAAGCTGGTCCATCCTCTAGCCAAAATCAAATTGTCCTACCTTGGCTTTTCTAAAAATGAGCGTATCTCTACTTGGTGTGAAATGCTCAATTAAAACAGGAATCACATCCTAAGGCTAAAAATGAACTCACAGCCTTTTAGTCACCTGAGCATCGGTAGTGACTGAAGTCCCATGGGTCAGTGTAAATGGGTCACAGCAAGGCAGAGCAAGAAAACGGCTTAGGGCCGATGAGAGGTTGAAAGACAGCCGTATCCGTTATTTAATTTTGTAATACAGTGCTCTAATACCTCTAGAGTAAGGGTCTGTGTGTACATAATAAGGAACACAATAGAAAAGACCTGCCTTTGTGGGGTTCTTTTATATCTGAGTCAGGAGTTTAAATTAGACTGTAATTTAGATTGTTTGCTGATTCTGCTGCTTACAGCAGGGTCCCTAGGATCCCACCTGAATGGGAGTCCCTAACCCATGGCTGGAAGAACCAAACATTGTCCAGAATATCCTTTTTTGGAAGTGTTTGAGCTGCCAGGTCAACACCAGGGTTTACCAGGTACCACGGGGGTCACGATGCATGTCGTCCATTCAGTCAGGTTGGTTTGCTTCGGCTCCTCCCTGAGGAGGAACTGGTTCTGAACTTGCACCTGGGACATACTTCTCTGCCGGCTCCGTGGCCCGGAGGCATCTGCCGGCTCCACTTACCCTGGTCTCTGACAACAGGTAGAAGTTCTTGCTACCTTCTACCGCCTTTGCAAGTCTCTGGAAATCCTTCCTGCCAATGAAAGCCTTCGATCCTGGCACTGGCCTCTCAACTAGATTGGCTTTGCCCGTCGCCATCTTCGGTCCTCCAGAGACCGCCATGTCTATAGCATAGAACACCACCACCACGGGCCTGCCAGCCTTCACCACAGCAAACCGGGCCAGCTGTCTGCTGCTCAAGTCCCCTTCGTCTCCCAGGGTCAGACCAAATGCAGGATCAGCGACCCAGAGTGGTGGCACAGCCTCTCACCCCCAGGAGCCAAAGCAACGGGAAACAATTGGTTAGATGCCGTGGGGTCCGATTCTGAGAGTAGGTCATTTCCAGACATGGTTTTCAGGTGACCCTCAACTACCTCAGGTTTGAAGGCCCTAAACGAAGCTGATTACTACTCATAGGGACAAACCGAGGGGGTTCAGATAAATCTTGGTGATAACTTATAACAAACTCTCACATTTAGGTTTGCAGGGATAGGTTGGGTTTGTTTTTTTTCTTGTTTTTAACCTTTCCCCCAGTTTTCCATTAGAATAGTTCCTATAAATGAATTTCATTTTCCACTGAGTGCCTACCTTCCCAGGGCAGGTAGCCACTGGCTTTTGTTCCCTTCCAACAATACTTTTCTTATGGTATTAAGACCTTTCTTTGTATAATACATTGCATCTGTGTTTTCAATTTTTCAAATAAATATTTCAACCTGGCAATGGAGAGTAGTTGTGATGACCGGCCAACCAAAGTGGTATGGAGGTTGGGGCTCCAGTGAAAAGCCTACACTTCTATCCTGGGATTCACTGAATCCACTTAAGCTCTGCACCTCTGGGAGTCGGTCTGAAAGACAGGACGTTTTCTGAGGAATACAACTGTAGAGAAACTGGTTTGCACCCCTTAATCATGTTCTGTCTCCTATACACTGTCCTGACCTTGGGAATGATCGAGCGGAACGTGCCAAAGTGGCCAATGCTGTCATTTATCTTGATGGCCGGGTCTGTGCATGAAATCTCGGGATTTGAGGTGTGATCTGAGGTCCCAGGCTATGGATGAGCCTTTCCCCGCCTGCAAGACACAATAGTAACCTGCTGTCTTAAAAATTGGATGGGACAAATGCCACTCAGTGCCAGGGGCTGCCAGTCTCGGCTCCCAGAGGATCTGCAGAGGGAGCTGCTGTTAAGCTAAGGGGACATCCAAGGGAGGGAGGGAGATGGGGAAGGCCCGGGGATGAATTGCCCAAATGACTCATCAAGTAAGGAGAGAGGGGCCGCCCGGCGGGAAGATGATCTGGATAAATACAGAAATGGGGGACGCTTGCCTACAGCCGGGGTTTTCTGCTCCCTGCAGCAAAATGCAAGGGTGAGCCTGTTGAATTTGAAGCACCACTGAGACAGTGGACAGGCCTTGGTCACAGCTGTCTTGTAGATCACTCCTGGGGCTCAAGTGTGAAGCTGAGGGGTCTAAAAAGCCAGGCAGAGGGCTGCTTTGAGCTTCGAAGTGACTTCCAGGGGCCTAGGTCTGGCCCGGCCAGCTGTGCCACCGAGGCAGGTGTACCCAGCCCTCGACACTGCCCAGCCTGCACATGGCCTTGACCAGATGCCCCAGAGGCTCTGGTACTCACACCTAAGGGGTCTTCCCAGCCTCCTGTGGCCACGCCCCAGTTCTAGAAAGGCAGCTTGGCTGGCTGGTCACTCCGGCAGTCAGAGCATTGCAAGGAATCTCGAGATCAGGCCACTAGAATGATACTAACAGGCCTTAATAAGGGCAGTAGGGGCGGGAATTAGGGCTTACACAGACGGGCCAAATTTGGGGCCTAGGGGTAGCCCTGCCAAAGTAAAAAGCAACGAAGGGAATGGGCAAGTGGAAGGATAGTGTAGCTGAAATCTAAGCCGAGGGCACACAGCTGAGGCACACGCTGTCCTGTTGTCTGAAGCCAGTGAGTTCATCTTGCTCAGTCTGTAACCCGTTCCTGAACAGATGGTAGGCCTTTCAGCATTTTGGGGCGAGTGAACGTTTCTCTATTTACTCTGCATTCTTAGTCATACACACGTTTTATGAATCCATCCACTGTGCGAGCGCCGAAATGTCAAAAGATGAAGACTGTCTGTTCCCTACCCTCAAAGGTTACGTGCACGTGTTAGGTTTTATCAGATGTCTGTTTTGTGCAGGGCTGGCAACACGGTGTAGAGCAGAAACCCACCCTTCTGGAGCTTACAGGCTACACAGGGAAACAAGCAGGACAATCCAATAATCACAAAGACAAATGCAGAACTGCAGTCGACCCTTGGGGCACCTGGGTGGCTCAGTCGGTTAAGCATCCGGCCTGGGCTCCGGTCACGATGGCCTTGGCTCAGGTCACGATCTCACTGCTCGTGAGTTCGAGCCCCGCGTCGGGCTCTGTGCTGACAGCTCGGAGCCTGGAGCCTGCTTTGGATTCTGTGTCTCCCTCTCTCTGCCCCTCCTCCACACGTGCGCGCGCTCTCTCTCTCTCAAAAATATATAAACGTTAAAATTTTTTTTTTACAAAAACCACAGCTGACCCTTGAACAACATGGGTTTGAGCTGCAGATTTTTTTATCTGTGAATATTTTTTGATAAACACAGTATAGCACTGTAGGTGCGTTTTGTGCCTCTCTTAATAGCATTTTCTTTTCTCTGGCTACGTTAGTGTGAGAATCCAGTGTATATGAAAATACTGATTGGAAGGGGTACATGCACCCAATCTTCATGGCAGCATTGTCAACAATAGCCAAATTATGGCAAGAGCCCAAATGTCCATCGACTGATGAATGGATAAAGCAGGTGTGGTATATATATAAAATGGAATACTAAGCCACAAAAAAGAATGAAACCTTGCCATTTGCAACGACGTGAATGGACCTAGGGAGTGTTCTGCTAAGCGAAATAAGTCAGAGAGAGAGAAATACCATATGGTTTCACTCACATGTGGAATTTAAGAAACAAAACAGAAGAACATAAGGCGGGAGGGAATGAGAGAGATAAACCAGAAAGCAGACTCTTAACTATGGAAAACAAACTGAGGGTTGTCAGAGGGGAGGTGGGCAGGGGGTGGGTTAAATCGGTGATCGGGATTAAGGAGGGCACTTGTGATGAGCACTGGGTGTTGCATGTAAGTGATGAATCACTAAATTCAATACCTGAAACTAATATTACACTCTATGTTAACTAACTGGAATTTAAATAAAAACTTGAAAAAGAAAAAAGAAGAATACGGCATATAACACATGTACAAAATAGGTATTTGCTGACTATTTAGGTTATCGGTAAGGCTTCTGGTGAACAGTAGGCTACTAAGTTTTGGGAAAGCCAAAAATTACATGTGGATTTTCAACTGTGTGGGCATCGGCGCCCCAAACCCCTACATTGTTCGAGTCAACTGTTCACCTAGAGTAGGCACAGTAACAATGCTCTGACAGCGTGGAATGCCAGGTTATAGAAAAACTTCCTTGATAAAGTGACAGCTAAAGTAAGTTACAGAGTGTGAGGAAGTGTTGACTAAGCCACAAGGGAGGGAAAGCCCGTTCTCGATCGCAGGAGCTGCATGTGCAAAGGCCCTGTGGGACATTAAAGGAACTGAAAGGCCAGTAGAGCGGGAGCCCAGACAGTGATTCAAGACGAGTCTGGGCAAAGAGGCAGGACCTGACGCAGACAATGGAAAGCAGTTGATGGGCTTTAGGCAAAGGGATGTCAAAACCGTATTTGCATTTCAAACAGACTATTCCAGATACAGTGTGGAGAACAGACCAGAGGGCAGGCCGCAAGAGTGGATGCAGAAATCCGGTAAAGAAGCTGCTGTATTAGTCCAGGCAGAGGATGGTGGAAGATAAGACAGTGGCAGTGGAGGGGCGCCTGGGTGGCTCAGTCAGTTAAGCATCTGACTTGGGCTCAGGTCATGATCTCACGGTTTGAGAGTTCAAGCCCCTCATCGGGCTCTGTGCTGGCGGTGCCCAGCCTGCATGGGGTTCTCTCTCCCTCTCTGCCCCTTCCCCAATTGCATGCTCTCTCTCAAAAATAAGTAAAATAAATAAACTTAAATAAAAAAAAGGAGTGGCAGCGGAGATGGGGGGAAATGACAGGACAGAAGCACGCGTAAAAGGCAAAATATTCAAGTCTTGGTTTAGATAGAGGGATACGGGAGAGGGAGGCCCAGGTTTCCGGCTTGTGCCATCCGCTCAAGAGAGAGAGGACACAAGAGGGCCAAGCTTGGCACAGATATTATGTCCTCAGCCGAGGTGCCTCTGAAGCACCCAGGTGAAAATGTTCGGTGGGCCCCTGGAGCCCAGGGAAGTCGGAAGCGATGGGAATTCATGGTAACTGGAACCATAGCGTAGATGGCCAAGAGGAGGGTGTGAAGAAAGAAGCGGGTCCAGCACTGAGGCATTTCGATATTCACAATAGTCAACTATAGGAGGCCACACTTGCCACGGACCTTTGAAAGAACAGCTTGAGAGGCAGGAGGAAAATCGGGTGAATTGGCACCTGGAAACAAAGGGGGGGACAGCGTTCCAAGGAGTGACACGAGATGGCGTCAGGTACTGCCCTTCTGGATGCGGGTTACAAGCAGATGCTGTAGGAGCTGTTGAGATCACTCCCAAATGGAAAGATCAGGAAAGGCTGCACGTGAACAGTGACTGATCCCCTAAGAGGCAGATCAGATTTCCACAGGTAGAAATTGGGGATGAGGACATAGCAGGTGCAGGAAGATGCCACAGAAGATGTCAGTGTGAGGAAGCGAGGCGAGGAAAACGTCTACACTCTGGTTTGGTTAAAGCATCAAATACAGGAGTGGAGAAATGGAAGACAGAGCTGAAGAGGTAAGTTGTGGCCGAGTGAAAGAAAATTTTGACTCAAGGGGCACCCCAATGGCTCAGTTGGTTGAGCGTCTGACTTCGGCTCAGGTCATGATCTCGCAGTTCATGAGTTCAAGCCCCACGTCGGGCTCTGTGCTGACAGCTCAGAGCCTGGAGCCTGTTTCCGATTCTGTCTCCCTCTCTCTCTTTGCCCCCCCCCCCCATTCCACCTCCTTGCTCTGTGTTTCTCTCCCAAAAATAAACAAACGTTAAAAAAAAAAAGAAAGAAAGAACATTTTGATCCCAGGCTGAGAAGTTTTCATTTTGTTCCCCAGTGAGCCACTGACGAGCCCTTGGTAGGAGAATGGGCTTGTCTCACATCCCCGCCTCTTGGGTTCACCGGTCAGACTGGCCAACCGGAAACACTGTTGTGTCACCCCACAGGATCCTCCACACTCCCTCGTGGCCCCCTTTCCACCCTGCCTTTTGCCTCTCACAATTCCATGAGCCTGCACTGAGCAATCTTGTGGGCACACGGGCTCCGTGATCCACACTGTTCCTAGAGAAAGTCTAAGTTTCTAGGTTTAGTAAAGCATCCAGGATCCTTGAAAGCATCCTGGACTGTCCCTCAAAAATTTCTCCTGAAATCTCCACGTCTAGTTACATTTTTTCCCCTCCAAGACCAACTTTGGAAACTAAATTGTATTCGACTCGTATCTGGTTGAAAATGACTAATATTACAACAGGTGTATCTTCTTGAATTCTGTCAATTCAGCAACCGTCGCTGATTTCCTATCCTACACACGAGACTAGTAAGAGGGAAAAAAAAAATAAGCAAGAGCTTGTCCCTTCTTTAAGGACCTTCCAGACTTGGAAGATAGACACATACATGACAAACTGAAGGATACGTGTGAAAGAGATGAAACGCTGTTTGAGGAAATCCAGCGGTATCCAAAGGAAAGAGAGGGGTGAGGCGATCACTTTAGGAGGTAACAGCATCTAGAGAGGTGTTTTTAAGGAGGAAGACGGAAGCACGCTTCAAAGCTAAAACAAAGTCGAAGGAGGTAGAGATGGAGGTATGGCGGAAGGAGGAGGAGGGCTGTAGCACATTCCTTGAGACGTGGATTCATTCATTCCTCCCCCAAGTCCTTATTCAATGCCGCCATGTTGAAGGCACGAGGGACACAGTGCCAGGGACACATCTGCCCTCCAAAAGCTTGGGTGGTCCGGTGGGTCAGCTGACGCCGAACCAGTGTGATGCAGGACCCAAAAGGTTCGTGGAAAGGAGGACCAGCACGTTCAAGAAGCTAGTACATTCAAGGAGGTCAGGGGAAGCTCCCGTGAGCAAATGACATTTAAGCTGAAACCTGAAGAGTAAGGAAAAGTTGGCAGTGGGGGGGGGGGGGGGGAGGGGGGGGAGGAATACTCCAGGCAAAGCTAACAGCAGGGAGAGAGACTTTGGAACACTGAAGAATGACAGAAGCCTGTGCGGATGGAGCGTGACCAAACTGAGTGCCAAATTGGAGAAGGTCTCGAATGCCACTTGAAGGATTGGAGGCTTTGTTAACTTTTTTTTTTTTTTTTTTTTTTTGAGACAGGGAGAGACAGCATGAACAGGGGAGGGTCAGAGAGAGGGAGACACAGAATCTGAAACAGGCTCCAGGCTCTGAGCCGTCAGCCCAGAGCCCGACGCGGGGCTCGAACTCACGGACCGCGAGATCGTGACCTGAGCCGAAGTCGGCCGCTTAACCGACTGAGCCACCCAGGCGCCCCATGTTTTTTTTTTTTTTTTAATTGAGGTGAAATTCTCATAAAATTAACCATTTAGTACACTTGGGACATTCACACCGTCATGCAACCACAATCTCTTTCCGGTTCCCAAACATTTTCATCTGCCCAGAAGAAAACCTCTTATCCACTCAGCAGCCACCCCTACCCGCCCTCTCCCCAGCCCCTTGAACCAACTGATTTGTTTCTGTCTCTATGCAACGGTGGATGACAGATGGCGTTATAAGCCAGTGAGGAAATTATGGGATATCTAAATACTCAAAACATTAAGTTTTATGGATATAAGTGGGGGGGGGGGGGTGTCACTGGGACAGAGAACAAAGGAAACTTCATTTTTACCTGGACTCTTTCCTTTTGACAGGCTTCAGGACGCGCTGATATCCCATACGGCACTTCTAGCATATTGAATATTTGAAGCTGAAGGAAACTGAGAAATAGCATGTACGGGAAGGACTTTGTGGCCTTCCTCTGAAGCAGGTCATGTGAGAGGTACCCTCCTTATACCTGGAGGAAAGGAACGTCCTTATCTCCATGTGAGGGATGCTGAGAAGAATCGGAACAGGGCTTCCCTGCTGTTTCTCCCAGTTTACTGCACTCAGATCACATTTTCTTCATTCCATCAGTTTTCTTATTTATTTTTTATTTATTTTTGAGAGAGAGCGAGTGAGCAGGGGAGGTGCCGGGGGGGTGGAGGGAGGGGGGACAGAGGATCTGAAGCGGGCTCTGCATGGACCGCAGAAAGCCCGAACTCACGAACTGTGAGATCACGACCTGAGCCGAAGGCAGACTCTCAACCCACTGAGCCACCTGGGGGGCCCCTCATTCTATCACTTTTTCCATGACTTTCATCATTAAACCTAGCATAGCAACACTCAGGTTTAAATAACCACTTCTTTAGGTCTTCATTCCTGTATGAAGACACCCGCATCATGTAAAACTGATTTCATATAAAAGTGTACGTTTTTCTGTTGTTCATCTGTCTTCTGTTGCAAGGGCCCCAGCTAAGAAGGTAGAAAGGCAGAGGAGGGAAAAGACCTTTTCCTCCCCTGCAGTTTCTGACAACCACAAAGGGACGGCCGGGATACCTCACTCGCTCCAGAGCAATTAGATGTAGGTGAAATCCTTTGCTAAAAGTACAATGGGATTGAGTGGCAAGTTTGGGGCAGACTTTAGGAAACTGGGGTGAAATGCTGTAGTTAATACGACAGCAAGGTTCCAGAACGGATAAGAGAACTTCCAAATCTGCAGGAGGAGCACAGTGACATTAGAAAGCATGCACTGGGGGGCACCTGGGTGGCTCAGTCGGTTAAGCGGCCGACTTCGGCTCAGGTCATGATCTCACGGTCCGTGAGTTCGAGCCCCGCGTCGGGCTCTGTGCTGACACCTCAGAGCCTGGAGCCTGTTTCAGATTCTGTGTCTCCCTCTCTCTGACCCTCCCCTGTTCATGCTCTGTCTCTGTCTCAAAAATAAATAAACATTAAAAAAAAAAAAAAAAGAAAGCATGCACTGGGGCACTGGGTGGCTCAGTCAGTTGAATATCCCAACTCTTGATTTCGTCTCAGG
This sequence comes from Panthera onca, assembly GCF_046562875.1. NCBI lineage: Eukaryota > Metazoa > Chordata > Mammalia > Carnivora > Felidae > Panthera > Panthera onca. Next base: position 9,787,514 of record NC_138354.1, read on the forward strand.
TTATGATCTCATGGTTGGTGAGATCGAGCCCCGCGTCAGGCTCTGAGCTAACAGTGCACAGAGCCTGCTTGAGATTCTCTCTCAAAATAAACTTAAAAAAAAAAAAAAGAAAGAAAGAAAGCATGCATCTACAGAGGAGTGACGGCATGATTCTTTGGTTTTCACCCGCAATGTTTAGAATCTCTGCAGCCAGACTGGAGAGAAGACACAGGCTGGTTTTGCAAGGGATGGACATTGGCCAAAAGGGCAGAGTGAAAACTCACTGAGGTGAGAACTGGATCGGTCAGGATATCCAAGCCATTTGGGAAAGGAAGAGAAGCCCAGAGGGGGCTGGTTAGAGCCAAAGAGACCTGGCTGCCATGAGGGTGAAAAGTCTATTCATAGAAGAACTGGGGAAATGTGAATTATGCATTAAAATGAAGGAGCAAGAGAGGTAACAGAATCATTTTATGGGAGGAATGAGAGATTGCAGAGTTTGACCCCCTCCCCTTCCCCCAGATGGCTTTTCTTTAATGCTGAGACTGGTAGAACAGGTGTTAGCTACTCAGTTTCATCCAAACCTTGAGACAGAATGATTATGAGGGGGTAATACCCCTTAGCTATTGTAAAGAAAGAAAAAAAAAAGGTGCCCTTTGGGTCTGCCTTCAGTCTAATTGTGCCATTTTCCGGGCAGTCTTTACAAAGGTCTGAGTAATTTACAAGGGAACAAAACAAAAACCCGACAACTAGCCGTGGGAGATCTCCAGCTACTTGCGGGTGCTCTGTTCCTGGGGGTCCCAGAGAAACCCTGCACAAGCAAAGGGCAGAGCCGCAGGGGGATTTGGGTTCTCAAAGAGCCACACAGCCTGGGAGGCACACACCACCCTAAGGGACGCGGGTCACTGGACGTGAGCGGATTCCCTTCTCCCTTGGGAAAGAGTCACCGAATGGGATCCCGCAAGTCTACAAGGCGAGGACGGAAGGCGGGAACGACGGACAGCAAGCGCTCTTCCATTCCTGACCCGAGACTCCCGAAGCCCACTGCGGGCAGGGAGCGGCCTAGAGCGGTTGCCCAGCAACCGGCTCCCTCGCCTGCTCTCGCGGGAGTCGCCCACAGTGACGCGAGACGCGCGTGGTGCACGGCGGGACCACGCGGCGTTCGCCCGCTGGCGGCGGGCTGGCTACGGAGGCTGGAGACGCGTCCTCACGGCCCAGGCTGGAGTACGACGTGGCCTCCCGGGCCGCAGCCTCCTGGGCTGGCCGCTTGCTGGGGCCGTGGATGGGCCACCGCCTGGAGGCGCGCCGTGGGGTAAGCTCCTTCCGCGCGCTCTGGCCGCGGGGCCTCGCGCGTCCCTGTCCTTGAGGCTCGCTTTTGGGCCGGCCACCAGCGCTTGCGACTCCCGCGAGGTGGGGGCCGCAGGACGCTGTGCGCCTGGGTGTGTCGGGCACGTCATAATGGAAAGGCAGTTCGGCGCATAGTAGGTGCGCAGTGTTTGCTGCTTAGCAGTCGCTCCAGCGGTCGATCCTGCGCCTTCTTCGCCGATTCCTGGGCCCCCGTGGGTTCCATGATGCAGCTCCTTCGATGACATTGGGTCTCCTCTGCCTGCTGCCCCTTCCTGGGTTTCTGCTCCTGAGCATTACGTCTCTGTTCAGGATTCAGTTCTTGGCGCTCTTTTAAGAGATGTTGGCCAGCCCTCCCGTGTCCCTGATCACCAAGGTTGTTTACATGGCTCCTAAATGCTGTCCTAAATGCATTTCATCTCTTTGTAGGGTAGCTTTGTGCCTTTTTCCCATATCGCAGACTCCGCCTGAATCTGGCCTCGTGATTTTCGCTTGTCTCCCAGTCTCCCTCCTCCTGTGTGTTGGCTGACTCCGTTCACAGCAGTCACTAAGGCATGAAACCGTCAGGTTTGACTCGTGACCAGCTCTTCAGCGCCATCATTCCGTGAGGTGGCGGGTCCTCTAAAGCCGTCCCCATCCTTCGGTTCCCACGGGTCTTTTCGGGCTCTGTTCCATTTCTTCGTTTAGTTTTCTTCAAACCGGATAATTTCAAAGGACGGGTCTTCAAGTTTGCTGATCTTTTCTTTTACTTCTCAGATCTGCTGCTGAACCCCTCTAGTGAGCTGTTCATTTAATGTACTCTTCAGTCCAGAATTTCTGGCTGGTTCGTCTCCCTAATTCTTTCTTTTCATAGATGTTCTCCTTTTGTTCATCTCTTGTTTTCCTGATTTCCTTTAGTTCTTTGGCCATGATTTCCTGAGCTCACTGAGCACATTTAAGATGGTTGGTTTAAAGTTTGTGCTTAGTAAGTGCGATGCCTGGGCTTCCTTGGGGATGGTTTCAGCCAAATTCTTTTTTTTTTCTTTTTTTTCCCCGGGAGTGGTCTGTACTTTCCTGTTTCTTTGTGTGTTTTATAATTTTTTTGGTGACGACTGTACATTCAAATGTTATAACGTGCTGACTTTCAACATGTGGTTTTCTTAAGTCATCAGGGATTGCTAATTTTTGTTTGCTGAGAGCCGGAACTGTGTTACCTTTCCAAACTAATTTTGCAAAATGTGTCTGCTTTGTTTTTGTATCATCACCGAAGTTTCTGTTCCGTTTTCTCTGCAGTCAGTAAGTAACCTGCCATAGATTTCCTTAAATGCTTGACTCTAAGTGGGGAAGCAGGCGAAGGGAATTCTGTCTCTTCAGGTCTGATAGATGCTCCCCGGGGAAGCCGTTGCCGCCAAGAAGGTCAAATGCACAGCAAGTATCTGTGCTGGTCGTCAGGGATCTGTCAGACTGTCCAAAACGTATAGCCCCAAATTTACGGAGGACGAGGTTTCCACAGCCTGCCCTGGGGCCAGCAGATTCTTCAGGAATGCAGGCTGCTACCCGTACAGCGGGAGCATGTCTGTCTGAGGAACGGGGGGATATTGGCTGGTTTCCACATGCTGCTCGCTTGTGAAGAATCAGCAACCTCTCCGTTCATTTTGGAAGGACTCCTCTGGTTGTTAAAAGTCTCTGGTCATGTTCCAGAATTCCAAAATAGTTGACTCTACTCATTTTTCCCAGTTCAGTGGTTGCTTTGGTGAAGGGACCAACCTTTAGAGCTTCCTACTCCTCCATTTTGTGTGCCATCACGCTGGGTAGTTTGGTTTGTTTTTTTTTTTTTTTTTTTAATGTTTATTTATTTTTGAGAGAGAGTGTGAGCTGGGAGGGGGCAGACAGAGAGGGAGACCCTCCAGGCTCTGAGCCATTCGCACAGAGCCTGACACGAGGCTCGAACTCATGAAGCACAAGATCGTGACCTAAGCCGAAGTGGGACACTTAACTGACTGAAACACCTAGGCATCCCTTGTTTTGTTTTTTTTAATTTGACAGTCTGTGTTTTAAATTGGTCTGTTTAGATAATTTACACTTAATATAAATTTTGATTGGTTAGGATTTAAGTCCGCAATTTTACTTTTTTCTCTTTGTTCCCTCTGGTTTTTTCTGTACTCTCTTCCCTTTTTCCTTCCCTGTTGTGTGATATTTGAACATTTTTTTAGTATGCCATTTTAATATGTCTAGAGGGGTTTTTTTTAATTTTTTTTAACGTTTATTCATTTTTGAGAGAGAGGGAGGGAGGAAGCAGGGGAGGGGCAGAGGGAGAGGGAGACACAAAATATGAAGCAGGCTCCAGGCTCTGAGCTGTCAGCACAGAGTGCCATGCGGGACCCAAACTCAAGAACTGTGAGATCATGACCTGAGCCGAAGTCGGACGCTTAACCGCCTGAGCCACCCCGGCGCCCCTGTCTAGAGGTTTCTAATGTAGCTCTCATTTTATAGGTTTTAGTGGTTGCTTTAGAGGTTGTATTATACATACTTAGGATAATTTACTAGTATCAGTCATTTTACCAGTTCACGTGGAATGTAGAAATTTTACCACCTTTGGGTCCCTTTGCCTTCCTTTATATGAGGCTTTAGTCTTAAATATTACCTCCGCACACATTGAGAACCACATGAGATGATGTTATAATTTTGCTTTCAGCCAACAAACATAACTAAAAATTCAAGAGATTATATTCACCCAGATATTTACACCAAAAAATGCTTTTTTCTTCATTTCTGTCTGATGTTTCAAGTTTCTGTTATTTCTTTTTCATTTGAAGAAGTTTCCCTTGATCACTTTTTAAAAAAAAAAGATTTTATTTTTAAGTAATCTCTACACCCAACGTGACGCTTGAACTAACAACCCTGGGATCAAGAGTCGCACACTCTTCTTTTTTTTACTTAAAAAAAATTATTTTTAACGTTTATTTATTATTGAGAGACAGACACAGAGCGTGAGCCAGGGAGGGGTAGAGACAGGGAGAGACATAGAATCTGAAGTAGGCTCCAGGCTCTGAGCGGTCAGCACAGAGCCCGATGCAGGGCTCGAACTCACGGACCGTGAGATCACGACCTGAACCGAAGTCGGTCGCTTAACTAACTGAGCCACCCAGGCGCCCCAAGAGTTGCACACTCTTCTCATGGAGCTTGCCATCCACCCCCCTTGATCACTTGTTTTGGAGCCAATCTGATGGTGGCAGATCATTTCATTTTCCTTTATTTCATAATGTCTTTATTTCCCCTTTGTTCCTGGAAGATATTCTCACTGGATATAGAATAATGGCTTTTCAGTTCTTTTCTTTCAGCACTTTAAAAATATTTGCCACTTCCTTCTCTCCTCATGATTTCTGATGAGAAATTGTTATTCCTTTGCATTGTTCTTTCCCTGTAGGTAGTATTTTCCCCTGTCAAGGTTTTTATCTTTATCTTTAATTTTCAGACATTTGATTATGATGTGTCTGGGTGTTGATTTATTTGGGTTTATCCTTTTACGGTTTGCTCAGATTCTTGAATTGATAGGTTTACGTCCTTTGCCAAATTTGGGGTATTTCCAGCCATTATTTCAAGTATTTTTTTAACTTTTTTTTCTTTTCTTTTAATTTTTTTTAATTTCCATCCAAATTAGTTAGCACATATTTTTTTTAACTTTTTTTAATGTTTATTTATTTTTTTTGAGAGAGAGACAGAGCGTGCACAGGGGAGGGGCAGAGAGAGAGGGAGACACAGAATCTGAAGCAGGCTCCAGGCTGTGAGCTATCAGCACAGAGCCGGATACAGGGCTCAAACCCATGAGCCGTGAGATCATGATCTGAGCTTAAGTCCGATGCTTAATTGACCGAGCCACCCAGATACCCCTCAAGTTTTATTTATTTGTTTGTTTGTTTATTAATGAGAGAGAGTGAGAGAGCGTGCATGCACATGCACAAGCCGAGGAGGGGCAGAGGAAGAGGGGGAGAGAGAATCCCAAGCAGGCTGTAAACCTAGCACAGAGGCTTGATCTCATGACCATTATATCATGACTTGAGCCAAAATCAAGAGTCAGATGCTTAACCAACTGAGCCACCCACATGCCTCTCTCCAAGTATATTTGTGTCCTTCACTCTTTCCTCTCTTTCTAGAACTCCAGTAAAATGAGTAAGATCTTTTGTTATTTTCCTGTAGACACTTGTTCATTTTTTTCTATTTTGTCTCTGTTGTTCAGATTGGATCATTTCTACTGATGTATCTTCAGGTTCACTGATTCTTTCCTCTGTTAAATCTTCATTTTGTATTAAGCACATCCTGTGAATTTTTCACTTACTGTAATTTTTCATTCTGAAATTTCTATTTGGGCCTTAAGATATTTTACTTTGATGAGGCTTTCTATTTTCTGGTATCTTTCAAGAGTGTTCATAATTACTTCTGGGAACATTTTTGTGATAGCTGCTCTAAAATCCTTCTTTAATAAATCCAACATCTTGTCACCTTAATGTTGGCATCTGTTGGTTTTCTTTTCTCATTTGAGTTGTTTTTCCTGGTTCTTAGTATGAAGAGTAGGTAATTTTGTATTTTATCCTGGGCGTTTTGAATCTTCTGTTTTGAGGCTCTAGTTCCTATGTAAATCTTCTATGTTAGCAGTTAGTCAGTATGTTTATATTCAAAATGCACATTCTGGTCCCTCTGTGTAGCCTCTGGTTTGAAGGTAACTTTGTTTTTCAGAACCTTTGCAGAGCTGTTTTGGCCTGCCCCGCTAGTGTGCTACCCAGAGGCCGGTTTGAACCCTCAGAGTATTTCACATTGTAGTTCAGTTCTCAGAGCTTCAGAGCTTTTGCCGTGTTGATGCCGGTGGGTTTCACACATGGGCTGCTTAGGGAGGCATGCCCAGTACTTCATACCCATATTTAAAGAATCCCTTTTTCTAGATCCTCACTGTCTACTTGAGAGGGGAGGGGGTGCCAGCTTCTTTAGTATTATTCAGTTAGTGCAGGTAGTGGATGATGGGGCTCCTCCCCAGTCTCCTCAGTGCCTGGTGGGGAGGGGAGAGGCTCTACCTCTGCTTTGTTGGTGCAAAGTGGGCCTGGTCTACAGGGCTTCATCCCACGGTCTCTGCAGTACCTGATGGGAGGGGAAAGGTATGGATTCTTTTCCAGTGTTTGCCTGGAGTAGGGTGGCTGCAGTCAAAAGGGTACCGTCCTGCAGAACTACCCTCTTCCTGGTCATTTGGCTGGAGAGAGTGGGCTTTTCTTGGCACTTTTGTGTTTGGGGTTGTGGGGGTGGGGCCGGGGCCTGTTGGCGTATTCTGGTTGCAGACTGCTCTGTCACCAGAGCCAAGATACAGAGAAGGCAAAAGAGACAGACCACCCAGGGAACTCACCACTGGGTCTCCTCTCAAGTCCCTAGCCAGTTGGCCTTCTTTTTTCCACCTTTCAAGAGGTTTTTTGATAGTTGCCTCACGTATTTTAAACGGGAGTTTCGGTTGTAATTAGCAAAAGGAATGTGATGGAATGTCCTTACTCCTCCTTCTGTGGGGCCAGGAACAACATCAGGCGTTTTTAATTGTTTTCTTCATACGTTTTAGAGTGTTACTCCTCATTTTAGCAGCGATACATTCGCTGCCGTGTGACGAAAATTCCTATCCATGTTGTGTGGGGGTGACGTCTCATGGCCCCGTGCTGCGGCAGGCGGTGAAAACCCGACCCCAGTCCACAGTGTGCAGAACTCCACTCTCCAGCCCCTCTGCCTTTGGAGCCTGGCCCATGGGACCTCTCCAGACCTCTCCCCTCATTTCGTCCATCCATTTGGGCCCTGTTCTCCAGGTGACCAGCCTCAGCCTGGTCACCCTTTGCTGGACTCGCAGCAGTAGGACTGGCAGGAGGAATAGGGGGATGATACGTGTCAAGCACTTAGAACAGCAGCTGGCGTGGGGGAAGCAGTCATTACATGGTGGTCGGTGGCTGTTACACCCTTCAATTTTGGCATAGTCTCCGCTTCAAGTAAAAGACAACCCAAAGTGTCTGTGCTCTCCCACTGAAGTAGGGGAGTCGGATTCTTGTTAGCTTCAGTTTGAAGATGAAATTGTCACTCCTCCAACCGTCTGCAGACATTTATTGAGCGCTCACGATGTTGTGCAGCCAAAGACGGACAAATAGTATATATGTGAATGTGCACAATAAAGTAAATAAATGCAGTGAGGGGTGCCTGGGTGGTTCAGCTGATTAAGCATCCGACTTGCACTCCGGTCGCGATCTCACGGTTCATGAGTTTGAGCCCCGTGTCAGGCTCTGTGCCGATAGCTCAGAGCCTGACCTGGAGCCCGGAGCCGGCTTCAGTTTCTGTGTCTCCCTCTCTCTCTGCCCCTCCCCTGCTCACACCCTGTCTCTGTGTCTCTCAAAACTAAACGTTAAAAAAATAAATGCAATGAAATTAGTCTGTACTAGATAGAACGGGGACCCCAGGGCAAGCGTGGCCATATGTTTCGGGTTGAGGAAGGGTTCACAGAGGTGGTGATGCTCAGGTTGAATCTTAGAACATAAGTAGGTTTTCCCCATGTGAGTAAAGGCATTTCATGCAGAAGCATACATCATTGTGGCAGGTAGTTTAGCGTCCACATAATCTGTGTCATGTCTTCAGGTGGATTGAGATTGTACGCTTAGAGAGGCACACAAGACAGACTCTAACCTAATTTACGAGGTTATGATTCTGGTTTTATCTCTTACCATTTGCATACAGATATTTATAATTTTGCCTGATGGAAAGTATTAATACTTGCACAGTGATACACAGTAACCATTTGAAAGACAAACTTCATGGATCTGACTCTGCAGACAAGACCAGCAGCCGTACACGCATTCAGTCCCAAGTAGAAGGTGAGAAAAGACCCACTGAGTCACTGATCTGAATGGAGGATGAAGGCAAGGAGTACGGGGTAGCAGATGCCTAAGTGACAGCAACTTGAGATTTTACTGTGGACGTGCCGGATCTCCCCGTAGCCGCCGGGCTGCTGATACACCTGTGCGGTCTCCATTTTTAGCTGCCTCGAGCATCTGTTAGAGGCAGAGCTGTTTTCTCCAGATTTCCATTGCTCTGTCTGGATACAACTTGGCCACATTCCATTTTATCTTCCATGTGGGGGCCTCTGGGGTGGGATGGCAGCTAAACCGGGCAGCTTTCCTCGCACTGTCACTGGTCTGCTGCTGTCCTCTCGAGCTTCTCTTTTCCTAGGACACTGCTGCCTGGAGGCTGCTGCTAATATCGGGGGCAGCACAGAGGGCCTGGCCCAGAGCCCTCGGAATCTCCCCTGTGTATCTTCCTTCCGCACCACTTTTTCCTGCCTCTGCTTTCATCACAGCCTCTCTTTGGACTGCAGCCTCTCACATTCCTCCACCTGAAACTCTTCCCCAGGCTCCTCTTAGCCCCTGGCCCCCTCTGCCTAGGACAAGACTTCCTCACTGAGGCCTTTGCTGGCTGACCTCTTCGGCTAAGTTGTGCCCCCACCGCCCATCCTATGCTGTCACGACAGCCTGGGGCAGATTGTATTCTGCCCCAGAATACAGATATTACTTCGTGCCACACAAGATACAGCACCCCGCGTGCTCTTCTTACCATATCTCCCACCCCGCGTGTTCTTCTTACTATATAACCTTACTGCTGCTCCCGTCACATGATGGTGGCAGTACGTCTCTTCCCCTAGAACCTGTGCACATCTTTGAGATTGCCTTGACCAAATACAGGAGGACAGAAGTGATGCCGTGGTACTTCTCAGGCTAGATCATCAAAATGCCATGCACGTCTACCTTTCTCGCCAGGAGTGCTCACCAGGAGTACGGCCAAGCTGCCGCACTCTGCGGAAGCTCAAACTAACCAATAGGGAGAGACGACAGGCAGAAGCAGCATGTAGCTGTAACGGCCCACGGTTCAGCAGAGGTCCCAGCTGATGCCGGCACCAGCCTCTCGTATGTGAGCTGAGATACCTCTAGATGATTCCAGCCGCCTACCGTCAGCCGCCCCTAGCCTTTGAGTCTTCCTAGCTGAGTTCCCAGACATGGTAGAGCAGAAACAAGCCAGTCCCCTGGAATCACAGAATCCCTGAGGATCATAAAATGAGTGTTTTATAACCACTACATATTCTGTTGGTTTCTTACGCTATTAGTAACTGAAGCAATCCTTTTCTTTTCTACTTCTGTACTTTTCGGTGCATTTCTTTTGGTTTAACGTATGCTCCTTGAGGGCCGGTACCGTGTCTGTAGTGGTCATTGCTGTATCTTGTGTGGCACAAAGAAGGTGGCGGGTGCACAATAAATAATGAATTCATGAATAGGAGCTATGTGTTTCTTCTTTTGATGTGGGTAGACACGTTGGTGTCTGTATGTGCAAGCAGGCACACATGTGTTTCTGCTTCCAGGGTAGCTTCTGGCCTGTGGTTCTGTGCTTAACGTGTTAGTCCCTCCCTCCCCAGGCATCTCCTCTCCCTCCCCACCCTGACTGATCTGTTGGTGTGAGACGTACTTGATTGTTTCTGCCACCTGGTTTTTTTTACTTGACAGGTGGTGCCTGTAAATGTTCACATCACCACTGCAGGGACAAGGGGAGAAAAGGTGAAGAGATAGGAGGCTAGGAGTTCCAGAGACAAACTTGACCCATTTCATAATTTAGTCAATGACAGTCTTGAGAGAATAAATACGAACCTTAGGTTACGTGGTATTTTGTCCTTCAGGGCTGGTCGCAGGTAGTATGGACTGTGGGGTTAACAGCCATTTTGGAAAAGCTTCAGCCTGCCCTCTAGTGGGAAGTAGCGCAATCCTGCTGTAAGTAGGGAAGTAGTAAGATCCTACTATATTCCACTCCCAGGCAACCTGGATCTCGGAACAAAGAAATTAGAGTGTAGGGGCCAGTTCTGTCTTGCTGACGATAATCGGGGCCTACGACATCATCTGGCATTTAGTAGGAGCTCCACTAAGATTTCTTGAACAGACTAAACAACGTGCACTGCTTATGAATGCCAGCACATTTCTCAAGAGCCTCCTGTGTTTAAGACATTAAACCAAGCACTGTAGATGATAGAAATCAGGGCCAGGTAGTTAATATTTTGGGCGTAGAGGCCATATGGTCTCTGTCCTACTCAACTCTGCTGTTGTGGTAGGAAAGCAGCCATAGACAATACATAACCTAATGAGCGTGTCTCTGTTTTAGTGAAATTTTATTTACAGAAACAGGTGGCCTGCTTGCAGGCCATAGTTTGCTAATCCCAATATAAATAATAGTATAAATAATAAAAATGGGGATGTTTCTAGTTGGGTTTACCAGTAACTCCCATTGCCAAATCCCCTAGATCCTTTAAAAATGTTTTTTTTAGGGGCGCCTGGGTGGCTCAGTCGGTTGAGCTTCCGACTTCGGCTCAGGTCATGATCTCACGGTCTGTGTGTTCGAGCCCCGCGTCGGGCTCTGTGCTGACAGCTCAGAGCCTGGAGCCTGCTTCAGATTCTGTGTCTCCCTCTCTCTCTGCCCCTCCCCTGCTCATGCTCTGTGTCTCTCTGTCTCAAAAATAAATAAAAACATTAAAAAAAATTTTTTTTTTAAATTTTTTTTTAGTATGAAGTATTTCAAATCTCAGAAATGTACAGAGGACAATATAATGAATACCTCATTCATCTATCACCCAGATGTACCAAATGTTCATATTTTGCCATGTTTCAAATCTTGAAAAATAACGATACATTATAGGTACAATCGAAATTCCTTTGTGTAGGCCAACTGGATGCCATTCTCTTCTTTCTCTTCCTGTCCGGAAGTGAACATAATGTTGAAGTTTTGTGTTTTCTTCCCATGCATGCAGTTACGTTCTTAATATATATGTAGGTATTCATATTAGGTATATTATTGTTTAGCATCCTTTAACTTTGCATGCATCGTTATGCCACTTTGCTTTTCCACTTACCATTGTTTTTGACATTTATCCATATACTATGTGTACAACACTGAATTATTTTTAATGGGAAGTGCTTTTTGCACACTAAGAAATCTTGGCCTCTCCCAAGGTCACAAAGATTATCTCCTATGTTTCCTTCTATAAGTTTTATAGTTTTACCCTTTGTTAAATTTTCTGATCCATTTTTAACTAATTTCTACATCCATGTGGGGCTCGAACTCATGACCCCAAGATCAAGAGTCATATGCTCTACCAACTGAGGCATCCAAGTGCCCCTCTCTGATCCATTTTCAATTAATTTTTGTGTATGGTGTGAGGTAGGGGTTGAGATTAATTTTTCCCATATGGGTATCTTGTGTGGGCATTTTATAATATGTTTACAAATTCTATGATACTCCTGTCTTCAAAAGATAGAACCCAATTCTCTTCTCTTAGGTGTGGACTGTACTTAATGACTTGATCTTAATGAGTAGAATGTGATAGAAATGATGTTATGTGACCCAAGATTAAGGCATAAAAGGCATTTTGGCTTCCCCCTTGCTCTCTCTCCTTGATGATTCACCCTGTGGGAAGCCAGATGTCATCATGGAGAGGTCCACATGGTGAAGAACTAGGCCTTCTGCCAATGGCTGGCAAGGAACTGAGGCCTTCTCTAAATGCTAAGTGAGTGAGCTGTCTTGAAAGCAAATTCTACAGCACTAGTTGAGCCTCCATGACTGCAGCCCTCACTGATGTCTTGACGTCCACCTCCTGGAAGATTCTGAGCCAGAACCACCTAGCTAAGCCACTCTCAAATTCCTGACTCACAGAAACTGTAAGATAAGAAATGTTTGTTGATTTAAGCCAGTAAATGGTGGGAAGCTATGCAGTAATACATAACTAATAGGTCCAATGTCCTAGCATCTTCCCCTTTGAATTACAATGGTGCCTATATTGAACATCAGTTGACTACATATATATTAGTCTTTTTCCTGGATTCTCTATTCTGTTTCAGTAATCGATATGTCTGTGTTTATGCCAATAACATACTGCCTTGATTGCTATGACTTTTACTATAGTCTTGAAGTCAGGTAGTGCAAGTCCTCCAACTTTGTTATTGTTATTTCTTTTGTCAAAATTGATTTGGCTATCCTGGGTTCTTTTGCATATCCATATATATTTGATTTTATTTATTTTTTTAATTTTTATTCATTCGTTTTTCGAGAGACAGAGAGAGACAGAGTGTGAGAGGGGAAGGGGCAGAGAGAGGGTGACACTGAATCCAAAGCAGGCTCCAGGCTCTGAGCTGTCAGCACAGAGCCCGACATGGAGCTCGAACCCACAAACCATGAGATCATGATCTGAGCCGAAGTCGGACGCTTAACTGACCAAGCCACCAAGGGGCCCCTCCATATATATTTTAAATCAGTTAGTCCATGGGGCGCCTGGGTGGCTCAGTTAAGCGTCTTTGGCTGAGGTCATGATCTCATGTTTCGTGAGTTTGAGCCCCGCCTTGGGCTCTGTGCTGACAGCTCAGAGCCTGGAGCCTGCTTCGGATTCTGTGTCTCCCTCTCTCTCTGCACCTCCCCCGCTTGCACTCTGCCTCTCGCTTTCTCAAAAATAAATAATCAGTCCATTTTTACAAGAAAAAAAACCTACTGGGATTTTCATTGGTATTGCACCAAATCGATAGTTCAACATGAAGCTAGTGGCTATCTTAGCAATATTGAATCTTCTAACACATGAACATATATCTCTCCATTTATTTAGATCTTCTTAAATTTCTCTCAAAAACACTTTGCAGATCTGTGTGATGTTTTAGTATAGAGGTCTTGTACATATTTTGTTAAATTTATTGCTGTTTTTCAAGTTTCTATGCTATTATAATTGGTATTTTTAAGTATAAAATTTTAATTATTGCTAAAATTGATTTTTATATATTGACACTGTTTTCATGTACTTTTGCTCAGTTCACTCATTAGCTCTAGCAGTTCTTTTGTAGATTGGGTAGGATTTTCTTTGAACACAAATCATTTTCTCTGCAAATAAGGAACACCTTTGCTTCTTCCTGTCCAATTTGTATGTCATTGCGTTCTTTTTCTTGCCTTGATTGCCCTGGTAATGTTGGATAGAACTGATGAGAGTGGACATCCTTAACTTGTCCCAGTCTTTCCTCATTAAGTGTAGGCTTAATTAAGTGTACAGCTCATTAGCTGTAGGCTTCCTAACATGTCCTTTATTAGGTTGAGGAAGTTCCTTTTTTTCCCTAGCTCACTGGGAAATATTTTTACTTCATCATAAATGGGTGTTGAATTTTGTCCATTGCTTTTTACTGACTGGATCCTCTGTCTTTTAATTGGAGTGCTTCTACCATTAACTTTAATGTAATTATTGACATGTTAGGTTTGCTTTTATCCTCTTGCTGTTTGGGATTTGCTCTTTGTTCCTGTTTCCCTCTCAGTTCTGCATTCTTTTGGATTAATCCGGTACTTTTTGTTATTCCATTGTCTCCTTTGTTGACTTGTTAGCTTAATTCTTTGTTTTGCTACTTTAGTGATACTTTAAAGGTTTTCGTATTCATCTTTAACTCATCAGAGCCTACAAGTAATAGGTGGGCACATCATATACATGGCTTAAAAACCTTTTTTCCCTGTCTCCCCATCTTAAAAACTTTTTAATATTATACTTTCATCCCTACCTTTACGGCCCCTTGTGCTATTGTTATTACGTATTTTACTATTACTCATGATACAAGCCCCTCAATACATTGTTATTGTTTTTCCCAGATTTATTGAGATATCATTGACATATTGACAAAGTTCAAGGTGTACAAATTGATGATTTGAAACATGTATATATTGTAAAATGATTACGATAAAGTTAGTTAATACCTCCATTCCCTCACATAATTACCATTTGTGTGTATGTGTGGTGATAATATGTCTTAACAAATTTCAAGTATACAATACAGTATTGTTAATTATAGTCATCATAATATACACTGGATCACCAGAACTTGTTCATCTTACGGCTGAAAGCTCTGACCAACATCTCCCCATTTTCCTCACCTTCCGGGCCCTGGCAATGACCATTCTATTCTCTGGGAGTTTGATTTTTTAATATTTATTTTTCTATGTTTATTTATTTATTTTGAGAGAGAGAGTGCAGGCAGGGGAGAGGCAGGGAAAGAATCTCAAGCAAGCTCTGTATTGTCATCACAGAGCCCAGTGCGGGGCTCGAGCCCATGAAGTATGAGCTCTTGACCTGAGCTGAAAATCAAGAATCAGACGCTCAACCAACTGAGCCACCTAGGTGTCTCTCTATGAGTTTGATTTTTTTAGATTCCACATATAACTGTCTCTGACTTATTTCACTTAGTATAATTCCCTCAAGATCTAGCCATGTTGTCACTAAAAGCAGGATTTCTTTCTTTTCGTGGCTGAATAATATTTCCTTCCCTGTCCATACCACATTGTCTTTATGCAGTCACCTGTAGATGGACACTTGGGTTATTTCCATGGCTTGGTTATTCTAAAGAATGCTGCAGGGAATGAACATGGAGAAACAGCTCTCTTCAAGGTCATGATTTCATTTCCTTTGGATATACACCCAGAAGTGAGATTACTGGGATATATGGCAGTTCTGTTTTGTATGTTTTTGAGGAACTGCCAAACTGTCTTCCACAGCAGTATTTGAGGGTTCTAATTTCTCTATATCCTCACCAACACTTACTTTCCTTTTATTATTATTATTATTATTTATAGTCATCTTAGTAGGTGTGAAATGGTATCTCATTGTGTTTTCATTTACATTTCCCTATGACTAATGGTACTGCTTTCATGTCCTTGTTGGCCATTTGTGTCTCTTTGGAGAAATATCTGTATGAGTCCTTTGCTTATTTTTTAATTGCACTATTCCTTTTGTTGTTGTTGACTTGCAGAGATTTGCTGTATATTCTGGATGTTAAACTCTGATCAAGTACCTGATCTGCAAATATTTTCTCCCATTCTGTGGACCGGCTTTGCACATTCTTGATAATCCTCTTTGATGCACAGGGTTTTTTGTTTGTTTGTTTGTTTGTTTATCTTGTTGAAGCCCAGTTTAGTTCTTCTTTTGTTGTAATGCTTTTGGTGTGAAAGCCAGTGTCATGAAGAATTTACCCCTTTGTTTTAGAAATTTTATGGTTTTAGCTTTCATATTTAGAATTGATTTCTTTTCAGTATTGTTTTTGCATATTTGGAACCCTTGCAGTTCCTTAGGAATTTGAGGATTGACTCTATTTCTGCAAAAAAAAAAAAAAAAAAAAGGCTACTGAAATTCGGATAGGGATTGCATTGAATCTGTAGATTGCTTTGGGTAGGATTGCCATCTTAACAATAAGTGTTCCAATCAATAGGGGTGTCTTTCTATTAGTTTAGGTCTTCTTTAATTTCTTTCAGCAATATTTTTTAGTTTTCAGTATGCAAATCTTTGGTAAAATTTATTCCTAGGTATTTTAGTATCTTAGATTTTACTGTAAATGGGATTATTTCCCCAGGTTTTTTAAAATTATTTATTGCTGATGTATACAAACAAAATTTAACACAATTGATTTTTGTGAGATCTTATATTCTACAACTTTGTTGATTTTATTAGCTCTAGTGACTCTTTTGTGAATTCTTTGGGATTTTCTGTATAGGATTGTGTCATCTACAAATAGAGATGGTGTGATTTCTTCCTTTGGAATTTGGGTGTCTTATTTCTTTTTCTAGTCTAGTATCTCTGGTTAGAACTTCCAGTTCATTGTTGAATAGCAGTGGCTAAAGGCTGCATCCTTGTTCTTTATTTTATGGATGCTTTCAGTCTTTCACCACTGAATATGCTATTAAATGTAAAGTTTTCATAAATACCTTTTGTCACCTTGAAGAATTTTCTATTTCTGCTTTATCATGACAAGATGTTGGATTTTGTCGAATGCCTTTTCTACATTAATGGAGATGAGTATGTGTTTTTCCTTTATTCTGTGAATGTGGTGTATTACACTGATTTTCATATATTCAACCAGCCATACATCCTTAGGATAAATCCCACTTGGTCATGATGTATATAATACTTTTTATATGCCAGATTTGGTTTGCTGGTATTTTGTTCAGGAGTTTTGCATCTCTTTTTTTTCCAAGTTTTTATTTAAATTCTAGTTAGTTAACACATATGGTAGCATCTATCTTCATAAAAGATATTGGTCTATAGTTTTCCTGTGATGTCTTTATCTGGTTTTGGTATCTGCCCTCTAGAATGACTCGCAAAGTGTTCCTCGTCTTCTGTTTTTTGGAAGAATTTGAGAATAGTTGGTGGTAATTTTTTTAAAAAGTTTATTGTATTTTGAGAGAGAGAATGCACGCAGGAGAAGGGCAGAGAGAGAGGTAGAGAGAAAATCCGAAGCAGTCTCCACACTGTCAGTGTGGAGCCCAATGAAGGGCTCAAGCTCATGAACCATGAGATCATGACCTGAGATAAAATCAAGAGTAGGACGCCTAACCGACTGAGCCACCTAGGCACCCCATTGGTAGTTCTTTAAGTATCCGGTAGAATTCACCAGTGAAGCCATCTGGTTCTTGTCTTTATTTGTTGGGAGGTTTTTGATTATTGATTCAGTCTTTTTACTTATTATAGGTCTCCTGAGATTTCTGCTGCATCTTTAGTCAGTTTAGATAATTTGCATATTACTAGGAATTTGTCCATTTCATTTAGATTATCTCATTTGTTGGTGTACAGTTATTCATAGTATTCTCTTATAATCCTTTTTCATTTCCATAAGGTTGGTAGTGTTCCCACTTTCATTTCCGATTTTAGTTATTTGTGTCTTCTTTTTTTGTCAGCCTGTCTATAGGTTTGCACATTTTGTTGATATTTCCAAAGAACCAACTTTTTGGTTTTTATTGATTGTTGTTTTCTATTCTGTACATTAATCTCCATTCTAATCATTATTTCCTTCTGATAGCTTTGCGCATAGTTTGCTTTTTTTTTCTAGTTCCCCATAGTATAAAGTTAGGTTATTGATTTGAAATCTTTCCTGATTTTAAAATGTAGGCATTTACAACTATACATTTCCTTATGAACACTGCCCTCACAGCATCCCACAGATTTAATTATGTTATCTTTTCATTTGAATTTGTCTTTTTAAATTTCCCTTGTGATTTCTTCTTTGACCCATTGTTCAAGAGTGTTAATTGTTTAAGAGTTTAATTTCCACCAACTTGTGCATTTTTTCAATTTTCCTTCTGTTATTGATTTCTACCTGTGTTCCTTTGTGGTCAGAGAAGATACATTGTATTATTAAAATCTTTTAAAATTTATGGAGACTTAGTTTGTAGTCTAACTTATGCCATATCCTGGAAAATATTCCATGTGTATTTAAGAAGGATATGTATTCTGCTGTTGTTGGGTACACTGTAGTTGTTTTATAGTATTGTTCAGGTGCTCTATTTCCCTGTTGAGCTTCTCTGTAGATAGTCTATCCATTGAAAATAGTACATTGACTGTTACTGTAGAACGGTCTATTTCTTCCTTCAATTCCTTCAATTTTTTGCATCATATAATTCAGGGCACTATGTTTTTGTTGCATGTATGTTTATAATTGTTGTATCTTCTTGATAAAATTGGTCCTTTTATCAGTAGATAAGGTCTCTTTGTCTTATAATAGTTTCTTAGTCTTTTTTGTGTGGTATTAGTGTGGTTGCAACTCCCAGGTCTCTCTTGGTTACTGTTAGCATGAAATATTTTTCCTTTCCAATCTTTGATTCTCAACCTATTTGTATCTTTGCATCTAACATGAGTCTTTTGAAGACAGCACCTAGTTGGATCATGTTTTTTCTCCATTCTGCCGAACTGCCTTTTGACTGAGATTTTTTATTTATATTTAAAGCAGTGACTCATAAGGAAGGCTTTCTTTTCCTTTTTCCTATTTGTTTCCTGTATGTGTTATACTTTTTTTTTGTTCTTCATTTTTTCCCATTACTGCCTTCTTTTGTATTTAGTTACTTTTTTTTATAGTGAACCACTTTGATTCCCTCTCATTTCTTTTTGCAGGTATTTTAAAAATATTTTCTTTGTGGTCACCATGGAATTACATTCATCATCTTAAATGTATAACAGTCTAGTTTGAACTGATAACAACTTAAGCGCACAAAAATTCTGCTTCTATACAGCTCTGCCACCCATTATTGTTGTCACAAATTACATCACTATATATGGTGTGGCCAATAACACAGATTTACAATTACTTTTTATGCATTTGTCTTTCATGTAAGAAATAAAACATGGAACTACAAACCAAAATACAATAAGGTTTTTGTATATGCCCATTTAGTTAGAGATCTTTGTTTTTTCATACAGCTTTAAGTTACTCATATCCTTTCATTTCCATCAAAAGGACTTACTTTAGCATTTTTTGTTAAATGGGGGTTTTAGTGTTATCAAATTTCCACAGTTTTTGTAACTATGAATAAGTTAATTTCTTTTTAATTTTTGAAGGAAATTTTTCCTGGATATAAAATTCTTGGTTGACAAGTGCATTTGTTACCACTTAAAAAAAATTGAGGTGTAAACATAGAACACTGTGTAAGTTTAAGGTGTACAGTGTGTTGATTTGATGTATTTGTATATTGCAATAAGATTACCACCATAGCTTTAGCTAAGACTACTGTCATGTCACATAATTAACACTTTTGGGTTGAGAACAATTAAGTACTAGGCTTTGAAGTTTATAATACAGTATTGTCGACTATAACCACTGTGTTGCTTGTTAGATCTCCAGAAGTCATTTTTCTCTTGGTTGCAAGTTTGTACACTTAAAATAACATCTCCTTGATTCCTCCACCCTCCAGCGTCTAGTAATCACCATTCTACTCTGTTTCTAGGAGTTTGGATTTTTTGGATTCCACATATAAGTAATATCATATAGTATTTGTCTTTCTCTGACTTATCTCACTTAGCATAATGTCCTAAGGGTGCATCCATGTTGTCTCAAGTGGCAGGATTTCCTTTTCTGATGGTAAATAGTATCCCATTGCATGCATATACCACATCTCTTTTATCCATCCTTCCACTGATGGGCACTCAGGTTGTTTCTACATCTTGGTTGTTGTAAATAATGCTGTAGTAAACATGGGAGTGCAGATATCTTTCAATGTATCATCTCTCTGCCTTCTGGTTTCAGGTGGTAAGTCAGCTGGTAATCTTACTGAGGATCTCTTGTACTTGACAAGTCACTTCTGTCTTGCTGCTTTCAAGACTCTGTCCTTTTTTTTTTTTTTTTTTTTTTTTTTTTTGCAGCTTCATGGTTGGTTTTGGCCAAACTTTTCACGTAGTATTCTGTAGTTGCTTAACACACACTTAAATGGTCTTATTGGGGGAGGGGAAAGGGGAGGTTCTTGTAGATTCCCAAGGAAATGTCAGAAAGGCAAAATATGGCCAGCATTATCCATTTGCTTTTTTGGATTTATTGGGTGAATAGCACTTTCCTTACATAAAAGCATCTGATCTCAGGTTTTACATACTGAGAACATGGAGATTTCAGTTTGAAGACACTCTGAAATCCTAAGAGTAGCATATCCCGACCACCCTCTAATAGCTAGCTTGTTTGTATAGGCAGAAGAATTCCACCTCTCCATTTTAGATGGCTAGATGTTTGTGGAAGGTCCTAGAATTGCTTGCCTCATTTACTGGGAAAAATCAAGATATAGGAAGTGACCTTTAGGGACACTTTTACTTGGAAAATTACAACACTAGTACACAAGTCAAGTCTTAAACACATTTAACATTTGCTTACTGAAAGCAATGTCATAAAGTCAAATAAGATTAACAGATTTTACTTTTTTCCCTCACAAGAACATAAAAATTATGGAAGGGGAACTTAACAGGAAATTTAAAAAAGGTAACACAATTTTTCCTTTTAGTAGTCCTTGGGTAGTTATGACAGAAAAGGTTCCACTGTTTTGTTTGTTTCTTTGAACGGGGATTTTGGTCCAAAGGTTTGTTTGCTTTTAATACCTGCTTCTGCCTCCCCCTCTATCAGATCGGCTTCCTCCACGGCCACCACCTCTTGGTGCTCCGCAGCTTGAACTGCTGTAGGAATCACGTGGAGGAGGGTACCCCCTTTCCATAGAAGGGGGAAGCCCTCTTGTCTGCCAACCCGATCATGACCACTTGAAGACTCTTTGTCTTTATACAGTTTGATTATAATGTATATTGGCGTGCATCTTTTTGAGCTCACTTTATTTGGAGTTTGTTGACTTCTTGGATCTGCTGACTAATATCTTTCACCAAATTTGGAAGGTTTTCACTATTACTTCTTCAAATATTCTTTCTGCCTTTCTCTGTCTCTTCTTTGAGACTCCCATAATGCATGTGTTCGTCTTCTTGTTTTTGTCCCACAGGGCTCTTAGTCTCTGTTTATTTTTTTCTCAATCTTTTTTCTTTCTGCTTCTCGAACTGGATAATTTCAGTCAAGTTCGGTGATTCTTCTGCCTGCTCACATCTGCTCTTGAAACCATCTAATGAATGTTTTATTTCAGTTAATGTACTTTTAGCTCCAGAATTTTTTTGGTTCCGTTTTGTAAGTTACCTCTTTATTAGTATTCTCATTTTGCTTAAACAGCATTTCCCTGATTTCCTTTAGCTCTTTGCCCATAGTTTCCTGTAGTTCTTGAGCAGATTTAACACTGTTCTTTTAAAGTCTTTGTTAAATCCAAGGTCTGGAAATTCTCAGGGCCAATTTGTGCCAGTTTATTTTTGTTACCTTGAGTGGACCATACTGTCTGGTTCCTTTGCATGACTTGTGATTGTCATCGAAACCTGGACATTTGTATAAAATGATATAGTAACTCTGGAAATCTGATCTCCCTCTGCCTTGCTGTTTGCTGGGGTTTGTAAAAATTAAATCACTGAAGGTTGTAATAGTCCTCTTATTTAGTGTCTTTTCCAAACTATTTTTGCAAACTGTATCATTGTCATGTGTGATTGCTGAAGTCTGTCATGTTGACTTGTATCTAGCTAATGTTTTGACAGAGATTTCCTTGAATACCAGGAGCTAAATATGGACGGGGGAAAAAACCCACTTCTAGTCTTTGTGGATTGCCTCCATGCTACAGCTTTTCTTCAACACTTGTCCAGGCCTACACTGATCTAGGATCAGGCCAAAGTGAAAACTTTGGTCTTGTCAGATACATTCTGAGCATGCATCTTGCCTTGGGCATGCATGTGGCCTTCTAAATCCTCTGTTATAATGGGTGATTATGAATGCCCTGATTTCCCATAGAAACTCCCACAATTTCCCTCCCATACTTTAGTCAGTCTGTATTAGTCTGTTAGGGGATTGCCATAACAAAATACCACAGACTGGATGGCTTAAACAATAGAAATTAATTTTTACACAGTTCTTGGATGCTGAAAGTCCAAGATCAATGTGTTGGTAGGGCTGGCTTCTCCTGAATCCTCTTGGTTGCAGTTGTCTGTCTTCTGGCTCTGTTCTTACATGGTCTTTGTACACAGACATCCCTGGGGTCTCTACCTCTTCTTATAAGGACACTGGTCATGCTGGATTAGGGCTCCACCCATATGACCTCAATGAAATTTAATTACCTCTTTAAGGAACCTGTCTCCAAATAGAGTCACATTGAGGATTGGGGTACAGCATATAAATTTGGGGGGAACAAAATTCAGTCCATAACAGTGGTTCATTGTGTGTCTCAACTGTAACCTTTTGCCCCATGCATCTGCGGTTGCTTGTCTCCTTTGCAATGTTTTCAAGCAGTGCCCGCTGTTTTTCCAGCCTGAATGAGTTCCAAGTTTGGCAAAATAGAGATGAGTTCCTGCATCATTCCCTCAGGTAGCCCCCATATAGAGCAGATATACATAGTAATTTGCAAATAAGGTCTGCTGTGCTTTGTGGAACCAGGAACCAGGTTCCCACACTAGGAATGCAGGTTTCTGTCTTGAAGATTACTGCCAAGATGGGGAGTAGGTGGGAGAAGGGCAAGCAAAAACATTACAAAGCTTTCCACCACTTTAAAATTGCAGTTTTTTTGATTCGGCATTTGTTTCATTGATGTAAACCTTTGATTGTTTTCCAGAGTGCTGATAAAGTTGGTTCTAACAGTTACTGCTAGTTTTGTGTTCTGTTTTGTTTTCATTTGTTTGCTTTTGATGTTTCTGTTGGAGGATGGGAGCTTGAAGCTGTCTACTCTGCCATTTTGCTTATGTCACTCAATTATGTCTTAAAGAGATTTAAATAATGGGGGGGGGGGGAGTCATATATCTACCTATGTAGTTACCATTTCCAGTGCTCTTCATTCCTTTGTGTAGATCCAGGTTTCCATCTGGAATTATTTTCCTTCTCCCTGAAGCACATCTCTTATACTGTTTTTACTTGTTTATATTGTTTTACTGTTTATAACATTTCTTATACTGTTAGTTTGACACTGACACTAAATTATACTGTTAGTTTTGTATGTCTGAAGACCTCTTTTAAAAAAAGATATTTTCACCAGGTATATATATCACTCTAGATTTAGTTTTTTCTCTTAGTACTTTGATGTTGTTACTCTCCTGTCTTCTCTCTTGCATTGTTTCCAACAAGAAATTTGGTTATTATCTTTATCTTTGTTCCTCTGTAAGTAACATGTATTCTATCTCTAGCTGTCTTTAGGGTCTTACCTGTGGCACTGGTTTTGAACAATTTGGTTATGATGTGACATTACCATGTGACTTGTTATAGTTCTCTTTGTTTCTTGTACTTGAGGTTGAGCTTCAGATATGTGGGTGTATATTTTTCATTATGTCTGGGAAGTTTGAGGCCATTATTTCTTATATTTTTCCATATCTGTAGTTATCTTTTTGAACATATGGAATACAGTTAAAACAACTTTCATTGTCCTCTGATAATTTTAACATGTGTGTCAGTTCTGGGTCAGTTCTGATTGATGACTCTTCTCTTGGTGAGTCGTGTTTTCCTGCTTGTTTATATTCCTGATAATCTTTGTTTGGATGCTAGACACTGTGAATTTTATCATGTTGAGTACTGGTCATTTTTTTATCCCTGTACATTTCTTAAACTTCGTTTTGGGATGCAGTTAAGATCCTTGAAAACAGTTTGATCCTTTTAGGTTTTGCTTTAATGATTTATAAGGTAGGTCCAGAGCAGTACTCAGTATAAGGCTGATTATTTCCCATCACTGAGGCAGCACCTTCCTAATACACCCCTAGCATTTAAAAGAAACTTAGTCGTCTTCTAGCCTACCTTGTTTCTGATGGGAAGCTGTGTTATTCTCTTAGTTGCTTTGTAGTTTGTTCAACTTCATGGATCTTTATGTTACAATTTTCATCACATTTGGGAAATTCAGACATTATCTTTTAAATATTTCCTCCTGCCCCAGTCTCACTTTTCCTTGTTACAGTCCAGTTACACAACATATGTAGACTATTTGATATTGTTTCATAGGTCCTGGAAGGTCTCTTCATTATGAGATCAGTTCTACTGATCTGTCTTTAAGTCCACTGACTTCATTTTGCTGTCTCCAATCTGATGTTAAGCTTATCTGGTAAAAAATTTCAATTATTGCTTAGTTTTAGTATTTCTGTTAGTTTCTTCCTTATAATTTCCATTTCTCTGCAGATTCCGTATCTGTTTACTCATTCAGACCATACTTTCCTTTAATTCTTTGGATGTATTTATAATAGTTACTTTAAGATCTTGGTTGGCTAAATCTAACATTTAGACCATCTTGGGTTCATTTCTATATACTGCTTTTTTTCTTTCTTGACTATGGATCTCATTGTTTTGTTTCTTTGTGTGTCTCAATGGCTTTTCATTGAATAGTGTATGCTGTCAACAATACTCTGGAGTCTCTTATCTCTCCATGAGATATATGGATTCTTGTTTTGGCAGGTAGTGTAATTACTGGCTAATGACCTTATACTTGTTTACACTTGGTTTTTTGTTTTGTTTTTACAGATACGGCCCCACTAACTTGGTGAGACTCAACCTCCAAACTCATTGCTTGTGGATCTTGTCATGGTTTGATTTTAGAATTTATTAAGGCAGACCTAGAGTAGGTCTTACTCTAGACTGTGGTCCTTACCTCAAGTTGTAGCCTTTCTGCTGTTTCAGCTGGATGCCAAGGATGTTAAAAATGCATTTATGAGATCTCTCCATTTTGGTAGGGCCAGAACTCCCCTGGCAATGCTCTTACCCCAGGATTGCTCTAACTCTAGTATTTCTGTTATAATCTTAACCCATTTAGTGCTTTGCTTTCTGGTACTCCTCAGGTGGTCTCTCTGTGCATATACAGCCCAACTATATTATTCAGGGTTCTCCAGAGAAACAGAGCCAATAGGATGGATACACATCCACACGCACACACACACGCACACAGTATTATTAGGAATTGGCTGAGAAGTCCCAAGATCTACAGTCAACAAGCTGGGGGGACCCAGGAGAGCCAAGGGCATAGTTTCAGTCCAAGGCCAAAGGCCTAAGAAGCAGAAGAACTGATAGTGAGTTCCAAGTTCAAGTCTGAAAGTAGGGGAGAGAAGACAGATGTTCCAGCTCAAAGCCAGGCAGAAAGAATTCTTACCCAGGCCTTTTGTTCTATTCAGGCCTTCAACAGATTGGTTGAGGCTTACCAACCAATTCCCCTGTGGAAGGGGAATTTTCTTTACTTAGTATACCAATTCAAATGTTAATCTCATCCAGAAATACTCTCACAGGCATCCCAAAAATAATCTTTAACCAAATATCTGGGCACACTGAGCCCCAGTCAAGTTGAGACATAAAATTAACCATCACTCCAGCCTTCAGCCACAGATTTTTGGGGAACTCACACATAGACTTCGGGAACTCCCTGTCTGCATGACATCCTCCTTTCTCTTGCTCTGCCCAGTGGTTTCCAGCAATTTGAGCAATCCTGAAGTCTGATTTTTGCCTCCTCAGCCCTACTCTAGCTGTCTGCACTGAACTTGGGAAATTGTCCCCAAGTAGAGGAACTAGGTGATTTTCAAGGCTCACTCAGGAGCGTCCTCTCAGGGATCAGTCTTGAGCTTTCCCCTGTTCTCTGTCTGACAGTAGTTGCCTCATAAATTTTGTCCATTTTTATAGTTGTTTATGGTGGGAGGACTGGCCTGGAATCACTTAATTATGGCTAGAAAGGTGGTTAATTTTTCAGCGGCCTTTATAGTATTTTATGATATGAATTATACACTGTCCATCTGTCCTTGGGTCGGTAGGCATTAGACATTTAGGGTTGTTCAGATTGCCGGTAATGCAAATGATGCTGCAGTGGCTGTCTTTGTACCCAGAAGTGGAACTGCACAGTTAGGAGGTACCTGTTTCTTCACTCTTACCTAGATATTGCCAAATTGCTCTCCAAATCATAGTTTTACGAATCCACAAACAGTATGTAAGTTCCATTTGTTCCACATTCTTGCCACAATTTGATCTTGTTGAACCATTAAATTTTTCTCCTTGAGCAAAGGAATGCAAAATTTTTACTACCGTAAAGCCTTCCTAGATTACTAGTGAGGTTAAATACATGTACATATATATTTACTTATTACTACCTATTTGGGTTTCCTATTCAATGAATTAATTTTTATATCACTTGTACTTTTTACATTTGAGTCTTTTTGTTACTGATTCCTTATAAATTTCATTTATGTGTTTTTTTATATGAGGTTTATTTGCTTATATGAGAGTGGTTTTTTTTTCTCAGTCTTAATTAGCTTCTCTTTTAGCACCTGTGTTGTCTTTTCCCATACAGGAGTGTTAACATTTTAATGTAGTCATACTTATCTGTATTTTACTAAATGATTTGCAGGTTTTGTGTGTCCATTTCTTCGACTTGTAAACACTGGGGTGCCCTGGGGCTCAGGTCTCAGACCTCTCTCGATCTACATTAATTCCAAAGTAATCTTAGTCTCCCAACATGTATACACTGATGGCTTTTATGTCTGGCTCTTCCTCTCAATTCCAGTAATATATGATAATTTAAAGGACCCTTGCTGAGCTAGATACTTTCTTTTTCCTTAGTATCCCAATTCTTGAATGGGAAGTCTGCAGTCACTGCCTCCATTTCCTCGTCTTCCATTTCATTGTTTAACTCACTGCAGCTTGGCTTTTGTCCCGCCATTCCGCTGCTGCTATTGACATTTGTTCCTAAATAACAGCCCATCCCTTTGCTTGTCAAATGAAGTCTTATATGAAATCAAACAGAAGCCGAATTGCCCTTGCAGTGGGTTGGGGAGAACTGCGTGCCTTTCTCATCTCTTCAAATTGCTCCAGAGGCATCTTTACCGAGTCCTGCCTATCTTTCCAACCTCTTTATTCCCTCAAACTTCCCAGTCTCCAGCCACATTGAACTGTTCGGAGACTCTTGTATCATACTCCTTTCCATCTCTGTGCCTCTGCACAGTGCTCCCGTATTTGCCTTGAACTTGCTTTAGCCAGTTCTCTCCCCTCCAGTAACACCTCCCAGCCTATCTACTTCTTTATCATTCCCTCTCTCTTTTGTGCGTCTGTTATCACACTGGCCACACTGAATTGTAGCTTTCTACTTACACCTATTTCTTCTCTACTAAAGAGAAGGCTTGTAGAGATCAGAGACCCTGGCTTTTCCCCTTTCATCTCTTCAGTGCAGATTAGCAGTGGAGTGAGTGAATGGTCCAGGAAGCTCAGCTAGTTCAAAATCTGAATTGGCAGACCACTAAAGGTTTCTTTGTTTTCAGCGGTTTTATTAAGATACAATTCACATGCCATACAATTCACAGGATTCTGCAACAATCACCATAATCTAATTTTAAAACAGTTTTGTTGCCCTTCAAAAAGAAAACTCTACTTTTTAGCAGTCTCCATTTTCCGACCCCCAACACACTCCCCAGCCCTCGACAACCACGAGCCCACTTTCTAAGACCACCACATTTAACATAGGTAAATTGATCACAAATCCTCAAAATCTCCCCGATTCTGGACCCGATGTGAAATTTGGTAGATAACTGTACCACTGAAACAATTTGTACCGCAGCAACTCCGACTCAGGTCGCAGCTTAAGGTTTGATCCGCAATCTGTTAGACTCTTTGTTAGACTGCTTGAGCGGGAATTTATTAGAATTAGATACACATTTAACAAGGGTGGTTGGTTTGGGTTGGTCTTGCATTTCAGTGTTGCTGTAGAAGTAAACCCCCTTGGGCAGTAAACAGGGCAACTGAAAAAACTCACTACCTCTGGTAACACTGTTCCGGGGACGTTAGTCCCCTAGAAAATAACATAGATGAAACATCACGTCGCTTTCCGGAGCTTTTATTCTTAACGCGACTCTTCCACAGGCTCACCTCGGTATGGGTGGGGTGCGGTGCGGTGCGGTGGACGCGCGGAACCCGCCAGAAGACGAGCGCCGCGTTTCTGCGAGACCGCCTTTGCCGAGCTGGGTCGGGTCTAGCGCGTTGCCGGGCAGCAGCGGCGTTGCCCGCGGCGGTCGCGCGTCCGGGTCGCGCGCGCGGTGACGCAGCCGGCGCGCGATGACGCGGCGCGCGGCGCGGTGCACGCTGGGATATTTAAGTCTTCTCCGCGGCGCGGAGCCGCGATGTCTCCGGCGGCTGCGGCGGCTGGCGGAGGCGAGCGGCGGCGGCCGATAGCGAGCGCCAGGGACGGCCGGGGCCGGAGCGGGGGCTGCGGTGGGTCGGCCGGGGCGGCGCTCCTTGGCTTGTCGCTGTTCGGCCTCGTGCTGTACCTGGTGCCGGCGGCGGCGGCGCTGGCCTGGCTGGCCGTGGGGGCCACCGCGGCCTGGTGGGGACTGAGCCGCGAGCCCCGAGGTTCGCGCGCCCTCTCCTCGTTCGTTCGGAGCGCGCAGCGTCAGCGAGCACTGCACGCTTCGCCTCCGGCCAAGTCGGCGGTGAACGGAAGTCTCCTAGAGCCGCGGAGCCCGCTCGAAGGACCCGACCCGGCCGAACTGCTCCTCATGGGCAGTTACCTGGGCAAGCCCGGCCCCCCGCAGCCTGTCCCCGCCCCGGAGGCCAGGGACCTGCTGGAGAGGCCTGGCCGCCGCTGCGCGTCCGCGCGCGCCGCGTCGCCAGCGCACTCGGCGCATCGCGCTCACCACATTCACCCTTCTCTCCCCACTCCTCTTCTCCGACCCTCGAGGAGGCCTTCCCACCGGTAAGATACGCTCACCTTCCCCAGACCCTCCTCTTTGTCGACCAGCTTTGAATGGAGGGCTTAACTTTTAAATCCGATTTTCTTTTTCGTTAAGTCAAAGTGGATTCTGTGTCGCTTTGTCCTCTTTAAACACCTTGGTGTGTGTCAACCGCCTCCTGCCCTCCTCGAACCTTTGGGATGAGATGTGATGGCAGAGCTGTTTCCTTCCTTACAGTTTTTAAAACTTAATTTTCATACGGCATGGATTCAGCAGGATACTTAATAAGCTACTAAAATATCCCACTTTTGGTGAAAATATCTTGTTCTTTCAAGAATAGTTTAGATCGTATATTTTGTTACATTTTTTCCTTTCGACCAGTAGGAGAAGTACATCAAAGCGGTGTTCCCAGGAGACCCCTCTTTGATAAAATTTGATGATAAATATCAAAGAGGCATTTCCGTTTAGTCCCAATAGCTGAGTGACACAAGGAAATCCAAAACTTTGGTGAAAATATTAGATTATGGATAAACACAAGTAGTTGAAGGATCAACTTTAGGTAGTAAAAATGTTTGACTTTGGGTGTATATTACTTATGACTCAGCATAAAAAACTGAAATGCTTTGAGAATTCTTCAAAAGTGCCGCCTGGCGTGCCCTAACATGCACTTTCCTTCCATTGTAGTTTTCCTTGTGTGGGCAGGGTTTTCAATTTCCCTCTCAAAATTGTTGAAATCCATTGTAGGGACAGCTGTTCAACAGCTGCCACTTGCCACCCTTAGATGGAATGGGGGAACGTTGCCATAAAAATGCTGTTTTGTGTGGCTCAAAAAGCGGTCTGAGCTCTCTGGAAAATAACCGAACCCACGTGATGCTTTAGGAGTCTACGTTTTCTGCCATTCTTTTAAGCTTCTTTGATTCTATAGTGTGTCTCCCATTCTCCATAGGGATTGTGGGACTTTATCAAACCGGTTTGTCATAACACCTCGAAGACGATACCCAATCCAGCAGGCCCAATATTCCCTTCTGGGGGTACTTCCTACAGTGTGCTGGAATGGTTATCACAAGAAGACTGTGCTATCTGCTCGTAATTCCAAAATGGTGTGCAGCCCAGTGACAGTGAGGATTGCTCCTCCAGATAGTAAATTGGCTCGTTCGCCAATGTGAGTATTACTGCTGGCAGAATGAACTCCGATTTATTTCCACTTATTCTTCTATAGCTACTCCTCTGACAAAACAAATGTAAAGCATAAAAGGGAAGAAACTGCTTATTTGAATGAGAAATCCCTAAATCTGGTCCTTGAACAGTTTTTTATGTTTGTTTTGTTTTGGCCTTAGGCTGTAGCTTTAATTGCTAGGGGCAGTTTCTATCAGTGTATACGTTTGCTTATCAGTTAGCTTCTGATTTTCAGCGGCTGAAGTCTGTGCTGTATGGCATGATTATTTATTTTTTTAACGTTCATTTATTTTTTAAAGAGAGTGAATGTGGGGGGGGTGCAGAGAGAGACAGGGACAGAGGATCTGAAGCAGGCTATGTGCTGACAGCAGAGACCTCGATGTGTAGGGCTCAAGCCCACGAACCGTGAGATCATGCCCTGAGCCAAGACAGAAGCTTAACCAACTGAGCCACTCTACTGTCCCTGACATGGTTATTAAAATGTGTTGATGCTAGAATATTATCTTTCCTTACAGACCAGAGCAGATAATCAACTCCACACTGTCCTCACCATCAAATAATGCCCCAGACCCATGTGCAAAGGAAACTGTACTGAGTGCCCTCAAGGAGAGAAAGAAAAGGACGGTGGAGGAAGAAGACCAAATATTTTTTGATAGCCAGGAAAATAAAAGAAGGTAACCAGCCCAGCAGAGTATTAAACAGGCCTCCCACATGGACTCCTGTGATTTGTTGAAATACAGATCATTGCCAAAAAGATACAAAGGCCAACTCCAGTTTGTGAGCTTTATATTTATAGTAGGCTTCTTTGGCTTCCGTGGAAGAGCTTGGTAACAAGGGCTTTAATGTTCTTAGTTTTCTAAGATACAAGTTAAACTTTATAATTTACCTTTTCCATAAGTGCCAGAGATAAGCTGACAGCTGTTAGCCATGTTAGCCTCATACTTTTGATACAAATGTGCTGAATCTTATTTTTTAGAGAGAATGCTAACAATCTTTCCCTCACCAGCTTGTGTTGTTCAGTTATTTGGGTAACCCCCATTTCAAGTGTCTTACTTGTGCTGAAGAAACGTTTAGCAAAGAAAGGTGAAGACTGGAATATGGCAGATTTATCAGTAATGAGAGTAAAACCAATTTCATTGTTTGATTTCTGATATCTTAATGAAAATGGAATAAACAGTCTGTCTCCTGAGTGTGGAAAGAGTAGAGGCTGAAGTCACTAGTTAGGATGCCGAACTGCTTATGGCTTTCCAAGAATCAGTTCAGGATTCCAGTCTTTTGTTTTTTGTTTTTTGTTTTTTTTCCAACGTTTTTTATTTACTTTTGGGACAGAGAGAGACAGAGCATGAACGGGGGAGGGGCAGAGAGAGAGGGAGACACAGAATCGGAAACAGGCTCCAGGCTCCGAGCCATCAGCCCAGAGCCCGACGCGGGGCTCGAACTCACGGACCGCGAGATCGTGACCTGGCTGAAGTCGGACGCTCAACCGACTGCGCCACCCAGGCGCCCCTCCAGTCTTTTGATTCAACAGATTGAGCACCTTCTTTTTGCCAGGGCCTACTCCAGGTACTGTGGATAGGGCAGCGAGCAAGATGGAGTTCCCATGGGACTTGGATAAGAAGATGAGGAATTCTAGATTGTGTCTAGAGGTTAAAAAAAGAAAAAAGAAACAACAGGGTGGATCTAACAGACTAATTAGAAGGGGGGGGGGTTCTTTATATTAGACAAGGAAGCACTCTGAGGAGACAGTGGACCCCATACTTGTTAAATATATTGTTTCTATTACCTAGACTAGATTTTTCATCTCCTACAAGTTCAAAGATGGCCATCTTTGATACTGCCAGTGGAAAATTAGGTAGGGAAATATTAATAAGTGGAAGTGTTTTATGTGATGTGGGAAGATCTGATGGTGGAGAGATGATTTACAAGTGAGCACTTTGAACTAATGTTAGCTAGCTAAGCAGGGGTGGCGAGTGGGGGTTGGAGGCAGGAGAAGGACTCTTTTTTTATATTCCCAGTAGGTCTCCCTTGTTCTCCAGTTAGAATTTTTCTTCACCCCATGAGCCTATATAACTGAAGACCCTGTTATCTTTCTCACACTTGGAGTAAGCGGTGATTATGGGCACCATGCATAGGTCCTTCTTATGTGTGTTATATGACATTTTTCCCTAACGGATTTGCCATATTAACCTTTAGAACACTATGGGATGTGTGGGTTGGTCCCTAAAGTGTTCATTGGTTTTTTGGTTTTAATCTGTGGATGGTAGAGTATCAAATTTGTGATTGTAAAACTTTGGAGAGAAGTTAGCAATTAATTGATACACCTTAATAAGGTCAAAAGGTCTTGAAGCATGTTTATACTTCCCTTGGTATGAGGACAATCTTAGAATAAATTTACCTTTCAGAATCTTTAGGATTTGAAGCAACTTTTCCTTATCTAGCGTGGAACTTATATGCCATGGAAATAGTATAAGGTTCCAGGAATATGAGGAGATACTCTAAGAAAAAAAAAAAGCAGTCATTTCATTTAATTGAGGGTTTTTTGATTTGTCACAGGCGCCATGATAGCAGTGGGAGTGGACATTCGGCATTTGAGCCCCTGGTGGCTAATGGAGTTCCTGCTGCTTTTGTGCCTAAGTAAGTGAGACTCTTATCTGAATGAGATAGACTGTTGGGGAAAGGGAACCCTCAGAGCTGTTTTCCTGTAGATTTTACTCTGTGCTTTTTTGTGATGCTTTATTAATTCAGGTTCAAATCTTTGAAATTGGAGAGGAACATTTTGAGTAATGTGCCACAGTATCATCTAATTTCTTCTAATATTTTTTCATTACTATGGATAAAATATGGTAAGGCTAAGAGTTTGTAAATGTATTTAACCACATATGTAAACAGGTTTGTGCAATGGATAAAATGCAACAGTGTGACATTTAAGATAAATGTTAAGTTTGTACGTGTGAGTTGAAGTATATTTAAGGAAGAATTGGATAGGAGGGAAAGTGGCTTAGAAATTGGTGAGGTACTTGGGGTGACTTACATGCTTATTGAGTTAGTAGTATGATAAGGCTGTCAGAAGAGCGGATGTGCTCCTAGTCTGTACTGATAAAAGAACAAAGACTAGCATGGAGCAGGTGAGAGGCAGTCCTGCTTCCCTTAATTCTGTTCAGATCATCCATGCAATGCTGTGCTTGCTTCGATGCCCTACACGGTAAGAGAAGATAAACACAACCTGACATTCATTCCACGTGAAGCAATTATAAGATGTTAAGGGGTGGTGGTGGCACATGAGTGGGTTTTAAAGGTACAAAGTACTAACCCAAAGGAGAAAAAATCTCAAGGAGAATAAGTAAATGAGGGAGGGGAGGCTAATGGTCTTCAAGAACCTCAAGGACAGTCGCATGGAAAAAAAAGAAGGAAAACAGTCGCTTGGTTTGGCTCCAGATGGGATTCCCCTGGTGAAATAGGTGGACCTTAGGGGAAATACATTTCCTCCATCCAGTGTAAGAGTGGCTAACAGTCATCACTCTAGGAGATCGTGAGTTGTCTACATTGTAACAAAGGTTGGATGACTATTCTACAAGAAAGATGTTTAGAGAATTTTTGTTTCAGCTGGAAGCTTAGAAAAATTGGTTGGTTCCTCTTAACTCTGATTTTTTTTTAATAGCTTTGTTGAAGTATAATTGACATTTATAATAAACTGTGCCTGTCTAAAGTGTACAGTTTGATAAGTTCTGACATGTATACACCTGCTAAACCATTGCCACAATCGAGGTAATAAACATAACCGTCACCTTCACAAGTTTCCCCGTGCCCCTTAGTAGCACCTCTCTCCAGTCCTGCCTCTATCCCCAGGCATCCACTGATCTGCTTTTTGTCACTGTAGATTAGGGTGCATTTTCTAAAATTTTTTTTTTTTTTTAATTTTATTTAAGTGGAATCCTACATTTCACTTTTTGAATATTTGGCTTTCCCTTCCTGCCTTTGTCAGAGATACTTAGCTGAAGTGGTGACAGTAATATTAAGAGCTTTATCCTTTTTTATTAAGTTTATTTAAGAAACATTTTATAGCCACGGATGAAAGCCTTCAAAGAATGTTGCCTTGTGCACCTCACTGTCCTTTTCTCTTGTATTAGGCCTGGCTCTCTGAAAAGAGGTCTCAATTGCCAGAGCTCAGATGACCACTTGAATAAGAGATCCCGCACCTCTTCCATGAGCTCCTTGACAAGCACGTACACAGGTGGCATCCCTAGCTCCAGCCGCAATGCCATTACCAGTTCTTACAGTTCTTCTCGAGGTTTCTCTCAGGTACGTTCATCCTGTGCTATGGGAGAAATGCGTTCCAAGCATTAATTAGTTGATTAGCCAGTGTTTACTAGGCACCTTCTGTTTGTCAGATATTGGGGTTACCTCTGAGCTAAACAGAAGATACAAACCCTTGAACGGTAACGGTAGACCCAGGGATGGACTAGAAAGCCCAGAAAGCAAACCAGGGCATGTGGCACAAAACAGCCAGTATTGCAGATAAATAGACTAAAGGATGAAGAATTCCATAAATGATACTAATTTAATTGAAAAGGTAGATTCAATCCCGATTGCACTGGGTCTTAGAAAAGAAATTCACCCTACTGTCATTGAGAATTTAGTGAAAGTTTTTAAAATATTGTCATTAAAAAAATTTCTTTTTTAGAAAAATTTGCAATTCTTTCTTAGTAAGAGGAAGTAGTGTGGCCTAGGGAACAGAGCAAGCTTTGCTACCAGACAGACTTGCGTTCAAATCTTGACTCTTGACTCTTAGTACCTATAGGGGCTTGGGCGGGTAAGTCACTTAAACCTTTCTCATCTCCAAAAGATTATTACAAAGATTGAGGGCAATGCTTGGAAAATGCCCATCACAGTGCCTGTCAGTAGTGGACACCCTATATATAGTAGCTAGAAAACAAATAAGGCATGTGTGAAAGATTTTTGAGAGGAGACCGTTTTTGAGATAAGATAATCCAGAAGGTTCTTAGGGTAATACAAATGAAAGATGAAGGCCTAAGCCAGAGCAGCCGTGGGAATATAAAGAATATTAAATAGTAACCTTTACCTGGAGCACTTACTCTGTGATAGGCCCTGTGCTAAGCACTTTACGTAACTTTCCTCACGTAATCATCACAACGCGCAGATTTAGGATAATTCTTAAGGGCCCTAGGATTTTCAGAACGGTCAGTGAGCACTGGCTTCAACTTGAAGTCACCAGCTGCGTTTGCCCGTGACAAGAGAGTCGGCCTGTCCTTTGAAGCTTTGAAGCCAGGCACCGACTTTATAGTTACAGAAGTCCTGGATGGCCTCTTCCAACGTAAGGCTCTCTGTACTGAAAATCTGTTGATTGGTGGAGCCGCCTTCATTAATGACCTTAGCTGGATCTTCTGGATAACTTTGCTGCAGCTTCTCCATCAGCACTTGCTGCTTTGCCTTGTTGTGCAGACGGCTTCTTCCCTTAAACCTCATTGAGTTGGCCTTTGCTGGCTTCAGACTTCGCTTCAGCTTCCTCACCTCTAAGCCTTCGTTGAATTGAGCTGGGTCTTGCTCTGGATGAGGCTTTGGCTTAAGGGAATGTTGTGGCTGGTTTGGTCTTCTGTCCAGCCCACTGAGACTTCCTCCCTCTCAGCAATAAGGCCTCCTCACTTTATCATTTGTGTGTTCCTTAGGGTAGCACTGCTGATTTCTTCAATACCTTTTCCTTTGCGTTCACACCTTGGTTATTGGGTACGAGAAGCCTAGCTTTCAGTGTCTCGGCTCTTGACCTGTCTTTCTCGCTCAGCTTGATCATTTGTAGCTTTTGCTTGAAAGTCAGACATGCGACTCTTCCTTTCACTTGGACACTTAGAGGCCATTGTAGGCTTGTTCTTGGTGTGATTTCCGTACTTTTGTATCTCGGCAAATAGGGAGGCCCGAGGAAAGGGGGAGAGAGGGTGGGGGAAGTGCCAGTTGGTGGAACAGGACACATGCATTTACCAGTTCAGTTTGCCACCTTGCACGGGTATGGGTTGTGATGTTCTAAGACAGTTACAGTTACAGTAAGAGTATTGAGGATCACTGATCACAGGTCATTATAACACATAGAATGATGATAAAGAGTTGGAAATATTGTAAGACTTACAAAATGTGAGACAGAGACATGAAGTGAGCACATGCTGTTGGGGAAATGGCAGCAATAGACTTGCTTAAAGCAAGAGTTGCCACAAACCTTCAAGTTTGTGAAAAATAGTATTTTTTTAAAGTTTATTTATTTTGAGAGTGAGACAGCGTGAGAGGGGGAGGGGCAGAGAGAGAAACTCCCAAGCAGACTCCACACAGGTGCTCTTACCCCAGTAGTTTTTGATAAATAACTTGTCCTTTTTAACTTTAAAAAAAAAAAAAAAAAAAAAAAAAAAAAAAAATCCTTTGTGTACATTTCCAACTCAAACTGAAGTCTCTTTGTTCAGACAGCCTTGGTTTTTTTGAATTGGAAATGATATTTGTAGGTACAGTCTCTAGGACCATTAAGGTATGCGTACCCTTTAGAAAGAGGACGCTCAATCGTTAGTTTGTACTGATATTTCAAATTCAGATTTAGGATTACAGAACTTTTTACATAATTTCTTTGATTTTATATTTTTATGTATTCTTATACAAAAAATGTCACTTCATAATTACTTATTTGATGGGTCCCTAGTACACACGATTTCAAAATAATGATGTCAGTGCCATTACAAACAATAAGACAAACCAGCTTAAGAATTATTTGTGACTCATTTTGTTGTTAGTGTATATCCTTGTATGGGTACTGGGGAATATACAATCAAAATACGTGTTATAAAGTAATGTGAATTCAGTGTTCTCATTTACACCACCAACTTGATATACGGTAAGGTTTATTCAGTGTATTTTAATGTTTTAGGGATTTCTTTTATTTTTGAATATAGTTTGCTTTTAATTATGTAAAATAAAATACTTAAATCGTCCAAAGGACGTTCGGACGTTCTTTATCAAATACGATAAAGCAAAATACACTCAGAAGTCCGGTTGCCACCTCTTTCTACTCCATGTTGTTCCCTTCCTGTTTTATTACTTTTTGATCGTCCTTCCACTGTTTTTTTTGTTTCCCCTCAAAACCATATGCAAATCCATGTCTATCTGTAAAGCCCACCTTCTAACCTTTGAGGCAGTGATAGGTGCAAGTTTGAGCCTTGCTTCGTCTTTCCCTCTACACCTGCATAGTCACTCTTTCCCTTTGGTGACAAACATTGGGTTGTTTCCATCTAATGCTGGGACAGATGGTGCTGTAGGTAATGCTCTAGTTCATGTGTCATTTCACACTTTGGCCTTTACACTTCTAGGATAGCTTCCCCAGAATATAGATTTCCAGGCCAAAGGTTAAATGCATGTGTAGTTTTGCTAGATATTGTTAACTTCCCCTTCTTAGAGTATGTACCATTTAGCATTCCCATCGGCATCGTATGAGTCACCATTTTTCCATAGTAATCAATAGATGAAGGTTGTCATAGCTTTGGATTTTTACCAGTTAGGTGAGGAGTAGTATTTGTGTCTCTTATGAGTGAGTTTGGGCGGATTTTCCTATATTGGAGAAACAGGATTTAAATGTAAAATAAAAGCCATGAAAGTATTTGTGAAAACGGTCTTCTTGTGCAATGCTGGTGGGAGTGTCAATTCATACAGTTCTCTAGAGGGCAGTGTGGCAGGTAATTACCAATATTAGAGATGCAGGTGCCCTTGGTCCAGCAGCCTTGCTTTTCGGAATTAATTCTACATATACACTGGAAAACATATACAAGGATGTTGATTGTAGCATTTTAATAGCAGAATCTTGGAAACAATGTAAATGTGCCTTTGGGTGGGGGGGGGGGGGTTGAATGACAGTTTTTCCATAAGTTGAAATACTATGTAACTATCCAAAAGAATAAGGTACCTTAATAGGCGCTGATGTGAATGATCTAAAAGATACATGACAAAAGCAAGGTGCAGAACTGTGTCTATAGTATCCTCTGTTGTTTGTGCTGCTGGTTTCTTTAATCTTTTAAAGTGCATAGAATAATTCTGACAGATTTCATTAAAAACTGGGAATAACTATTGCTGTAGGAGGGAAACTTTTTACTGTGTACTCTTTTTGTTGGAATTTGTGATACCTGCTGCAAGTAGTACATTTCCTGGTTTCAAAAAGGTTTTAAGTAAAATAAAATTCCCCTGCCCTGGGTGTCCCAGGCTCTGTCCCATAGTACCTGTTAACATTCGTGCTATATGCAAACACAGATAATACACAGAATTACTGGTCTGTGTTACACAAATGGGATCATCACGTGTGCTTTTTTGAAAAACATCCTTTTTTATCATATATTGCATAGCATTCTGTGTCATATCCATGTTGAAAATATTTTTTTTAAATCAGAGTCTAATGTAGAAAAACAAGTATTGTAAGTGTTTAGCTCCATGTAACCACCACCCAGGTCAAGTAATAAGTCATTTTCTTTTTATTTTTTTAACTTCGTTATTTTGAAAGAGCGAGAGCACAAGTTGGGGAGGGGCAGCGAGAGGGAGAGACAGAATCCCAAGCAGGCTCTTTGCCATCAGTGCAGAGCCTGACGCCAGGCTCGAACTCCAGAACCGTGAGATCATATCCTGAGCAGAGATCAAGAGTCAGACGCTTAACCACCTGAGCCACCCAGGTGCCCCAATAAATTTTCAACGCCCAGAAGCCCCTCTCGTACTCATTCCTTCCTTCTTGAATATTAGCACCATATAATTTTCCCTGTTTTAAAACCTGATATATATTGGGGCGCCTGGGTGGCGCAGTCGGTTAAGCGTCCGACTTCAGCCAGGTCACGATCTCGCGGTCCGTGAGTTCGAGCCCCGCGTCAGGCTCTGGGCTGATGGCTCGGAGCCTGGAGCCTGTTTCCGATTCTGTGTCTCCCTCTCTCTCTGCCCCTCCCCCGTTCATGCTCTGTCTCTCTCTGTCCCAAAAATAAAAAAAAAAATAAATAAAAAAAAAAAAAATAAATAAATAAATAAAACCTGATATATAAATGGAGACCAGAATATGTTTTCTTTGGTATTTGGCTTCTTTCACTCACCATTTTCTTTGCGAGATGCATCCATGTTGTTGCATGTAGCAACAAGTCTTTCATTTTCTTGCTGTGTTCATTTTTGTTATATGAATATACCACAATTTTTTCCTCCTCTTGTTGGGACATTGGGTTTCCAGTTTGGAGCTGTTATGCATATTAAATCTTTTGGTGCACGTATATAAAGTATGTGTAATTCTCAGTTTTAGTAGATTGTATTGAACTGTTTTAAAGTTATGTTTCAGGGTGCCTGGGTGGCTCAATCGGTTAAGTGTCTGACTTCAGCTCAGGTCATGATCTCACGGTTCGTGGGTTAGAGCCCCGCATTGGGCTCTGTGCTGACAGCTCAGAGCCTGGAGCCTGCTTTGGATTCTGTCTCCCTCCCTCTCTGCCCACCCCCTCTTGAGCTCCGTCTCTCTCCCTCCCTCCCTCCCTCCCTCCCTCTCTCTCTCTCTCTCTCTCTCAAAAATGAATAAATGTTAAAACAAAAATTTTTTAAATGAATAAATAAAAATTAAGTTTTGTTTCAAGGGTGCCTGGCTGGCTCAGTTAAACTGACTTTGGCTCAGATCATGATCTCACAGTTAATGAGTTCAAGCCCTGCATTGGGCAATAAACTTTTAAAAATATATATATAAATAAATAAATAGATGAAGGGAAGAAGGAAGGACGTTATGTTTCCGTTGATACTCCTACCCTTACCAGTGCAGTATGAGATTTTGTTCCTGTGGTTACACAGCCTCACTGACACTTGGTGTTACCAGTCTTTAATTACCCATTCCAGTGGGTGTGAAATAGTATTTCATTGTGGTTGTAATTTCCTAATTGTAATTTGTGGTTATAATTGTAATTGCTGATTGCTAATGAAATAGAGGTATGAACTGTTCATTGGCCATTCATACTTCCTTTTTTATGAAGTACCTATTCAGGTTTCTTGGCTTTCTTCTATTTAGTTGTCTTTTTTTTACTGATTTATATACATTCTTCATATATTCTAGATGCAAGCTCTCTGAATTCTATGTATTGCAACAAATCACTGTCCTATTCTGTGTCTCACCACTTGGGTTTCTTCAGATTTACTCTTATGGTTAATGTATTGTGTGCGCTGTTTAGGAACTTTTTGTCTACCTGAAGTCATGGTGGTGTTATGCTACCTTCTAGAAGCGTTATTATTTTTCTTCTCACATTGGGATCTATAATCCACCTGAAGTTGATTTTTGTATATGATGCGAGGTACGGATCAAAATTAGTGTCTTTCCACATAAATATCCATTCGACTTAGCAACATTTATTGAAAGGATGGATCACCCTTTCCCTCTTGCGCTGTGGCACTGCCTTTGTTATGATTTAAGTGTCCATAGATATATGTGGATCCATATCTAGATTCTGTTCTGTTGGTCTGTTTTTCTGCCCTGTACCTGTCTTCTTTTCTACGCTGTGCCACACAGTCTTTTAGTTTTGGTGTGTAGTAGAATAAGTCATCCAACTTTCTCATTTCTTTCATTCCTCTTCAGAATTGTCTTCGATCTTGACCCTTTGCGTTTTTCTGTAAGTTTAGAATTAGCTTGTTGATTTCCACCTAAATAAAGACCACTTGCTGAGATGTTAAGATTGCCTTTAATCTGCCAGTTATTTTGGAGAGAAATGACCTTTTTACAGTGTTGAATCTTCCAGTCCATGAACATGGTATATCCTTCATTTACATCTTTAACTTCACCATGTAGTTGTTCTACGTATTAAACTTATTCCTAGATATATGTTTTTGATGCTACTATAATGGTGTATTAAAATCTGTTGCTGATGTATAGAAATACAACTGATTATTGTATTCAGGAAATTTGCTAAATCCCATAAGCATCTATATATTCTTTAGG
Organism: Panthera onca; assembly: GCF_046562875.1. Classification (NCBI taxonomy): domain Eukaryota; kingdom Metazoa; phylum Chordata; class Mammalia; order Carnivora; family Felidae; genus Panthera; species Panthera onca. The sequence continues at coordinate 9,828,040 of NC_138354.1, forward strand.
ACTTTTGTGTGTGCATCACGTTGCCTACGATAATGACAGCTTTTTTTCTCCCTTTGCAGTCCTTCTGTTGTTTGCTTATGCCTTAGTGCATTTGGTTAAGACCTGAAGTACAACGTTGAATAGAAGTGATAGCAAACATCCTTGTCTTTCCTGATCTCAAAGGGAGTGCTTTCCACATTTCCTGTTACATGTGCTGTTTAATACAGGTATTTTGTAGATAGATACTCCTTATTGGATTAAGGAAGTTCCTTTTTCAAGGTTATGTATCAATGAATTTTAGAAGTCACTCTATTTTATGTTTTCCTTTTTCTTTAATTTCTGCCCTTATAGATATGACTTCTTTTTTTTTCTTTTTCCTTTTTTTTTCTTTTTTCATGTTTGATTTGTTGGGATTTCTTTCTGGCTTTTTAATCCGGATTCTTAGATCACTGGGGTTTTTCCATTGTTTTCCCTTTTCTAATATATGTATTTAAGGTTACACAGTTCCTGCAAACTTAACCGTAGCTGCATTTCCACAGCTTTGTAATAGAAGAATTTTTCATATTCATTCTTCGATTCATGGGTTACTTAGAAATTCATTGCTTAATTTCAAAACCATTAATTCCTTGTCCTCTTTGTTACTGGTTTTTAGCTAAATTCCATTAGCTCACAGGATATACTCCTCTGTCCGTTCTTGTTTTGAGATTTGCTCTGTGCCTGAGTACATGTTTAGTTTTGGTAAGTGTTCCAACTTCACTTGAAAAGAAATTTTATGAAGTGCTCGTTTACAGTTTATATTCCTCGGAGTTTGTCTTGTGGCTCGATATGTTTTGAAAAACTCTCAACCTAGTATTATCTCTTCAGATACTGTTCTGCCCTATTTCCTCCCCCCCTCAGTGTTCTAGGGCACATGGTAGACCTTTTCCTTTTGTCCGCGTCTGTCTGTGTCTCCCGTCATTTCGTCTCCACCTCTAGTCTTCCTTCGTCTAGTTTACTGATTTACTTTAGCCTTCTGTCATCCACTGCCATCCGTCTTAAGTAGTTTTGATTCTCTTTCTTACGGTTGTTACTGGTGTGCCAGGATTCTCCATATTGTCATTTAAATTCTTGTATAACAATTCTTCTAAGGTTTTATTCAATAATTCCAGCATTTGAGTCTTCTGGTCTGTTGTTGATGTCTGATTTTTTCCTCTGGGGTATTGGATAACTATTACTTTCTTATATATTTTTGTTGTTGCTTTATTTCTGTGTCAGACAAAAAAAAAAAAAAAAAGGAATGGTGACTTAAAGCTCTGAATGATGGTGTCTTCCTCCAGGGAGGTTTTACTTTTTTACTTTACTTGGGCAGTAGTTAGGATAGTGGCAGGTTACTTCTGTCCAGGTAGAATTGACATGGTTTTGAGTTGGTTGTCAGTTCTCGTGAGGGCTGCTTTATTTCTGATTTGCCCTATCTCCTCGTATGTAGCCTTTGGGATCCCAACCAGAAAGCTTTAGGTCTTATTAAGGACCCCCTACTTTGGAAGACCCTGAATTCATTTTTGTCTTTCCAGCCATATGAGACTGCCAAAAGCTTTTCCGTGCCTCTCAACTACAGCTTTTGCTTTTGGAATTGGCATTCGCCATGAGAGAAAAAGTAGCCTTAAATATGGGGGCTAACCCTTGGCTCCACGATGTCTACTGCCCCGCTGGCTCTTCCGTACTGCCATACCTTCAAACACACGTAGCTCAGACCTTCAGCATTTGCTTCTTGTCTCTGGCGGGAGTGTTAGTGTAGAACAACACGGTCAGCCTTTGCCTGGAAGTGGGTCAGATTTTAAGCAGCCTCATTTGTGGTGGAGCCTTTGACCTGTTGCAGGAAATACACTCCCTGACACTAATAACTGTTTGTTATTCTGTTTTAAGTAGTTACTGGTCCCCTCTCTGCTTGTCCCCTGCTCACATGCATGCACTGTCTCTCTCTGTCTCTCTCCATCTCTCTCTGTCTCTCTAAATAAATAAATAAAGTAATATGAAAGTTCTTTATTTGCTTATTTATATTTAGAGAGAGAGACAGCATGAGCTGGGGAGGGGCAGAGAGAGAGGGAGACACAGAATCTGAAGCAAACTGGGAGATTATGACCTGAGCCATAGTTGGATGCTTAACCGACTGAACCACCCAGGTGCCCCAATATGAACGTTCTTTATGTTTCTTTGGAAAAAAATGTACTGAGGTAGTGATCATCTCCAGTAATCAATTTCAGTGTCAGTCCTTACATTTGGTGCAGGTGGTAGTAGAGGTATTTAATTTAACTACATTTTTCCAGGGGAACACTAGTAAATATCCACATCTACAACCGTCTACACTGGAAGTCCTAGCATTGATACAAAATCGTCACAGATGTTACACTGGTACCAGTTATAGAAAAAGTAAACTGTCCTCTGACCTTTTGTGCGCGGCATTGATATCTCCCTGTGTCTTAACCAGATTTCTCATTTTCCAGAGTAGGCGTATGTATTTACCCTTGCCGTCAGCGCTTCCAGGCCTAACCTGCCTCTCGCCCTTGTGCCCCTTAACTATGTTCTACGTTGCAGCCAGACCGTGACATTTATTATCTACCAAGACACTTCCTACCTGCTGCCTTCCCTTGCTTTGTTCTGGTCTCCCTCTGGAATAACACGTCCATCCCACTGCAGGCACTCTTCAGGTGCTTTCTGTTAAGTCATGAAAGGCTGTCTTATCTTTTGGCTGTTACAGTCGATTTGTGTTCTTTCCTCTTTTTCACACCGTAAATTTCTTGATGGAACCGTCTTGCTCATCTTGGCATTCTTTGTAAAGTAGAAAGGTCTAGAGCCTCTGTGAAGTGGGGACTCTGCAAATCAAAGTTGAGTTATAGCGCAGAACTAAATTGACTGTTAGAAGTGTAGATTGACTATTTTTTTTAATGACTGTCCTTGTTACATCTTTTGCCTGTTTTTCATTTGGTACGTTCATTATATTTTTGTGGAGTTGCAGGACTTGCATTTTTCATGTTAAGGATAATAACTCTTCCTGAAAATATTTGCCTTTTAATTTTGTTTATAGTTTTTGTTTGTTTCGGGGTGTGTTTATTTCCAGCCTACATAGATTTTATTTCGATTTTATGGAAATGTGAGCATGGTGGAAAATACAGATGGCACCTAGAGTCTCCCTGCTGCGCGGTGATACTTTTGCACAGAGAGGTTCTTTACGTAGCGATTTTATGTGACAGTCTGTCAGTTTTCTGTCTTCTGTCTCTGGCACAGACTTCTCCCTGTCCCATAGTATGGAACAGCTAATCTGTTTTAGTCCTTTTGTGACACTTCTTACATGTAAACCTTGGTCACATCTGGATTGTGTGTGTGTGTGTCACCTGTGACAGACATAGTGGGGATACAGTATTTCCCCTTAAGTGTTGAACCAGGTCGTCCTTAACCCTGGCTAAACATTGGAATCATCTTTGGTACTTTATTAAAAACGTAAGGTGTGAGGTCCAAGCGTTCAGTTTTTGTTTTGTGTTTCTTTCCCTGAGTGCCCCAGCATTCCTCTCACACCCGTTCTCAGCCTTGGGTGTCCTGATACTGGTCTCGTGGAGCTGCCCTGTTTCACCACTTTCGCCACCTGTCTCCGAGTTTAAATTCTTCTTTACCTCTTCAGACTTTTATTAAAGATTGTTGTCTGCTTGTTTGTGCTTATATAACTGTTACTGAGTAAGAAACTTCTGGAAGAATGTCTGCAGTGATAAGTTATTAGTATTTTTGTAATTAAGCTAAAGACTTCACGAAACTTCACAGTGCTTGCTCTTTGTCAGTTATCGAGGCTGCTTTGCATGAGGGGAGGTGAGAACAGACCTTCGCTGCCAAGGAACCGATTGCCTGTTTGTTGGAACAGACAGGTGTCTGGATAATAATCATGTAACAGCAAATACCATAGATACTGTATAAGTCATAAATGTCATGATAGGACATCTTAAAAAAATAAAGTTGAAGCAGGGGGCACCTGGGTGGCTCGGTCGGTTAAGCATCCGACTTTGGCTCACGTCATGATCTCATAGTTTGTGAGTTCTAGCCCCACATCAGGCTCTGTGCTGGCAGCGCAGAGCCTGCTTGGGATTCTTTCTCCCTCTCTCTGCCCCTCTCCACTTGCTCTCTCTCAAAATATACCTAAAAAAAATAAAGTTGAAGTAAAACAAAACTAATAAAAGCAAGACTATTAGTTTACTGGCTTACCTTTGCCGTAATAGGTTTTTTGAGGCGGGGAGGGGGGTTGGGAAAGCTTCTTAATTGTATAATTTCTGCAGACAACATAAAGTAAAGCTGGATGCATCATAGGCTCTAAACCATGACTGAATGTAACCTTCTACTTTTTAATATATGCAAAAGTACATTGTTCCTTGTACTTTATTAGTTAGCATTTCCTTACTTGTTCAGATTTTTTCCCCGTAGTTAATACTGGCAACTGACTTTCCTTCAGGGGCCTTCCTTCACAGAGAAATGTTTTTCTTTATTTTTATTTTTCTAAATTTATTTTTGAGAGGACGCTCATGCACCAGGGAGGGGCAAAGGGAACGGGAGAGAGAGAGAATCCCAAGTAAGCTCCACGCTGCCAGCAAGGAGCCCAGTGTGGGGTTTGAACCCACGAACTGTGAGATCATGACCTGAACCAAAATCGAGTCAGATGCTTAACCGACTGAGCCATCCAGGTGCTCCTTTTTTGTTTTAAAAGATCGTATTTTTAAGTAATCTCTACACCCAACGTGGGGCTCGAACCCACAACACGGAGATTGAGTCTCTTGCTCCACTACGTCAGCCAGGTGCTCCACAAAAGATGTTTGTCACTGAGGAGGAGACCCTGTGTGTGGCGATGAACAGAATACAAAGTTGTATTGAAGGCGGATGTCACGCTGTCCAGTAGGGTAATCATGTCACTGCTTTTTGCCTTTTAGCTTTGGAAGAGAAGCGGGCCCAGCTTGTCACCGTTCTCCAGCCCAGCCTCATCCCGCTCGCAGACACCAGAGAGGCCAGCAAAGAAAATAAGGTAACGGGTCCTTGTTTGCACTGCAGACTAATGAGAGGGCAGGAAAGGAAGCACACGTACTTGGCTCTTAGGCCTCCTGCGGCTCCGATCCGGAGGACCCAAGATTGCCATCCAGAAGGACAGTGAAGTACCTGCCCAAACTGCTCTCGTCTCTTAAATGTCTTCTGTGCTGACCCTGGAGGCTCTGGCTCTCTTCCTCATCCTGCAGCACAAGCGACTGGGGTGTGAACGCAAAGGCCACAGGGTAGAGGGGGCACAGAGAATCATGGCAGGGGCAGGAGAGTTCATGTTCTGGACCCCAGCTGGTCTCCAGGCACCGACAGGCGACTAGACTGCTGCTCTTAGGGGTCAGCTCTGTGGCTACAGCTCTCGGGAACTGGGCGAGGTGTAAGTAAGGTTGTGAAGGTTCTCGTTTCGTGTTGGTTGTGAGACAGAGGTTTCTCCGTGGCTTCCATGAACTTCTCCCTTCGTTTTGTAGGAATTTCCTTTTGATTTCTCTTATTTTTTGTCCTGGCCTGTGATCTTAAATCACAGTTGTTCTAGACTTTGGCCGGGTTGGTAGTTACGAGGCTGTAAGTGGTTCCCCGATACTCTGTATCAGGAAGTCTTTCTAAATGCGCTTCTGCCTCTTCTGCCCTCAGAGAGGACGAGCTTTCTCACCGCTCCAGTTCTTCAACTCCTTTGGCAACAGACAAGGAGGCCCAGGGAGAAAAGGGTAGGTTGTGAAGTGCGCAGGAGTGGCTTCTGGCGGTGGGAGTGTTTATGGAGCATGTGAGACCCCTGCTCATCCGGAAGCATGCGCTGAGCCTCGCTGTGTGCAGGGCCTGGTAGGTGCAGAGGTCTGTGGTCTGTGGCACAGGCAGCTACGGCACCGGCCAGTGGATCTGTGGGCTGGCGATGAGCGCTGGTGGGGGCCTCTGAGCAGCCTGGGTGACTCCTGTCAGTAAGCACTTGTATGCCTGTGTTTGGAGCAGTTATCTTGATACCCTCCTGGCAGAAACCGTCTTGCAAACTCTCCAAGACCCCATCCACGGAAGACCAAATCTTTCAGACATAACCAGTGAGAATTCAGTGTTAAAAACCAAGTGTAGACAAACTTGGCCATTTCTGGAAGAGGAGGAAGAAAACAAGTCCATGTTGTTTCTTTAGCTGCAGATACAACCACATGGAAGGCGCAGAACTCGTGGAGCTCCCCTCCCACACCTGGCAGCTCTGGGCAGCGGAAGCGAAAGGTTCAGCTCCTACCCTCCCGGCGAGGGGCTCGGCTGACCCTGGTATGGCTTTGTCTGTCCACACCCGCCCACCCCAGCTCGGCATCCCCAAGTTCTAGGGTAGCTCAATACAGGTTTCTTCCAGCTTCCCTGATGGGCGTCTCGTCTTTCTCTCTGGCAGCCCCCACCTCCCCAGCTTGGCTACTCCATCACTGCCGAAGATCTAGATTTGGAAAAAAGAGCTTCCCTGCGGTGGTTTAACAAGGCCTTGGAGGATGGGACTGGTAAGGAAGACTGACCAGCTTCACGCTGCAAAGAGGAGTTTCCTCTGGTTTTATTTGGATCTTTCTCATCTGACAAATCCTTTTGGGGCCTCAGTGGAATCTGGAGAACAATGAGCATTGGAATCAAGGAGAAGCATTTCTTTCTTGCTTTTTTTTTTTTTTAAGTTTACTTATTTAGAGAATGCCAAATGGGGGAGGGCAGAGAGCGAGAGGAGAGAGAGAGAATCCCAAGCAGGCTCCATACTGACCGTTCAGGGCTTGAACTCACAAACTGTGAATCATGACCTGAGCCGAAGTCAGTCGCTCACCCGGAGCCACCCAGGTGCCCCAGGGGAAGCATTTCTAAATAAGCAGATACCGAGTCCGTGAGCATCTCGTGCTACGTGATGTGCCCCTGGAAAGAATTTCCCAGCACCTTTCTTTCTCCTTAGATACGGCTTCTAACTCTGGCACCGAGAAGCCCCCTACTACTCAACCTTCTTTGACATTTACCCTGCCAACTACTGGGACTGCCGCCTCCCCAGCTGCCCTCCCAGCCCCAAGCCCCAACCCGCTGCTGGAGAGCTTGAAGAAGAAGCAGAGTTCTGCAGGCCCACCCCCTTCCTCGGGTGAGTGGGCGAGCTCCATCTGCGGCGTCGAATGGCATCCGTCCATGGGTCACGTGGAGTAAAGGCGTCATGCCTGCCGGTCCGTGAAGGTCTTCGGGAGCTTGAACTTGCTGTGGCTCAGCAGTCCTGAGCTGGCGCACGCTTCCGAGCTTCAGAATTCTCTCATCAGGAGGTTCTAGGGAAGGGGGTCCGCGGCTTAGTCTTAGCAGTCGGAGGGTCTGGAGGCCAGAGCCACTCAGAGCCTTGCTGTTGTCCTCTGTAAAATGCACACGTTTACCTTTGAGGTGGCTCTGAGATGTAAATGTGATCCCATGGTTACCAAGTCTTGTCACATGACCACAGGCACAAGAGGACGTCATTTTTCCCTCTAGGTTTCCAAGGGTCCTTCATGGTACTGCATGTGCCCACACTCCTCTTGTTGCCCTTTAACATAGAGTAGTCTATCCGGCATCAGCCCGTCCCAGGGCTCAAGGGCAGAGACTCTTCCATTCGTGGTTATGTGCCCTGCACTCAGCACAGTAGGCAAACAGAGGCAGTCTTTGTTGGGTGAGTAGTAAGTAAGGTGCATCTGGGAAATTAACGGGACTGGAGTTTGGGTGATTGGGTTTTCCTTAGTTTCTACACATTACCCCCCAATGAGGCCACATCGTATCCCCTCATATCTTACGATCAGGGAAGGGTGGAAATAATGAATGTTTCCTTGATTTTAAGGGGTGGATACTTTAACGGTCTGTGGTGTAACGGTCCGTCACAATTTGTTGACGGACTCTGAATCCCCAGCACGGTGCTAGGGAGAGAAGCGTTGAATGCCATCACGTTTGAGGTATTCAGAATTTACTCTCTCTGTTCTTCCAGAATCTGCTGGAGTGGCAACCACTGGGGCCCACACACCTCCGAAGACACCCAGCCTTCCGGCCCCTCTTGGGTCTTCACAGTCGGGACCCCTTCCGGGCACCTCCTCGGACTCCAAATCCACAGCCGCTTTCTTAGGGCTGACCCCTGCTGCTTCCCCGATCCCAGCCACTGACCCCACCAAGTCTCCTCCCGCTCCTCAGGCTGAGACATCTGCCCCGTCTCCCACCCCAAAGCAAAGTCTTCTTCTGGGAATGCTGAGCACCCCACCTGCCGACCCCCCTACCTCCGCGGCCCCTGCCGTGTCCTCGGCATCTCCCATGTTCAAGCCCATCTTTCTGGCCCCGCCAAAAAGCGAGAATGAGGGCCCTTTGCCATCCAGCCCACCCAAGGTCACCACCGTGACCCCTTCCGGCTCCGCCCTCCCTGCGCCTGCCAGCAGCCCCAAGCTCACTTTCGAGCCGATCTTCGGCAGCATCGGGCCCCCTACGTCTGTGCCCTCGTCGGTCCCCTTCTTCAGTCAGACGGCCGTTCCAGCCACTGCCACGAGCACTCCTCTTTTCACCGGCCAGGCCGGTGCCACCTCAGCCGTGGCTCCCACGAGTACAGCCAGCACGTCCACAGACTCTGCTTCGAAGCCCACGTTCAGCTTTGGTGTGAGCAGCGTGACCAGCACCACCACTTCCGCTGCCCAGCCTTTCCTCTTCGGGGCTCCCCCTGCCTCCGGTGCCAGCTTCACCCCGGCCGTGGGCTCCATATTCCAGTTCGGCAAGCCTCCTGCCGCGCCCGCCTCGACGACGGTCACGACCTTTGTCCAGTCCCTCCCCGGGGCCGCGCCGACGACCGCCAGCGGCGGCGGCACCACCGGCTTCGGCGGTTTCGGCGGCGGCGGCCTCAGCACCCCCGCCCCGGTCACCAGCAGCCAGCCGGCGCCGACCTTCACGAGCGCCGCCACCGCGGCGTTCCACATTCCCTTCGGCTCGAGCGCCAAGCCCCCCCTCTCTTCGTACCCGGGAGCCAACCCCCAGCCCACGTTCGGGGCCGCCGACGGGCAGCAGCAGGGCACCGCCAAGCCGGCCCTCGCCCCGAGCTTCGGCAGCTCTTTCGCTTTCGGGAACTCCGCGGCCACGGCCCCGGCTGCGACCCCAGCGCCCGGCCCGGCCCAGCCCGCCTTCGGCGGCGCCACGCAGTCCGGCTTCGGCGGTTTGAAGCCCGCGGCGTCCGCCTTCGGCGCCCCCGCCAGCACCCAGCCGGCCTTCGGCAGCGGCACGTCCGTGTTCTCCTTTGGGGCGGCCGCCGCCTCCGGCTTCGGAGCTACGCCCCAGACCACCAGCGGCGGGACCGGTAGCTCCGTGTTCGGCAGCACGACGCTGGCGCCTTTCACGTTCGGGGGCTCGGCCGGCCCGGCCGGCGGCGGGGGCTTTGGGATCAACGCGGCCACCCCCGGCACCAGCTCTGCCTCTGGAGCGTTCAGCTTCGGCACGGGACAGAGCGGGACCGCTGGCGGCACGACCCCTTTCGGAGGAGGCTTGAGTCAGAGCACGTTGGGCGCACCCAGCCAGAGCACACCCTTTGCCTTCAGTGTGGCGAGCGCGCCCGAGAGCAAGCCCGTGTTCGGAGGTAAGATGAGGAACGGACTCGGGTGCTGCTCTGAGTGCTGGCCCCGGCCGCCCTCGGAGCTTTACGGTGTGGCGGTGACTGACGTTAGATACGGGGTCAGGGAGCTGTGCGTCCTGGGGGAAGACGGTCTGGTGGTCGAGGAGGTGGGCCTTGCTGAGGCAGTTTGAGCCGAGACTCCCCGTCTGTGATGCAGGGGTCGGGAGCGCGGGTGGGTAGGTGTGAGCCAGAGCACACTCTTCGGGCGCAGGAGAGCTGGCAGAGGCCCAGGGGTGGAAGCAAGCTCTGGTCACAAACAGCGAAAAGTGAGGTGTAGCTAGAGGCTCGAAGAACAGAAGTGCTCCAGGATGATGTGGGGAGGCAGAGTTGACGGTCACACGTGGCCAGGGTTAAGTTTGGATTTAAGCATTGAGGGAAATCCTGGTAGAATTTCAAGCAGAAGAATGAAGTGATCTGATGTGCCACGTGGAAAGAGACTCCCAAGGAGCTCTGATCCCGATAGCGTGCTTTCTTCAGGAAACGGGAGAGGTCTTGGGGAGGTCCGTGTACAGAGGAGGGCGTCTTGAAATGGTCGTTTGGAGAGTGGGAAAAGGAATGTAACGAGAATGTTGGAGAATCGCGGTTACGAATTCAAAGCGAGGCCGGCCCGTGCCGTCACACGTTGTTAATCAGCGACATCCAGACTGAGGTGGAGAACGGGTGCAGGCGCGCCTGTCACAGCCCCAGCTGGTGCCGCGAGAGGGGCAGGGCTCGGCAAGGTGGGGGCGATACTTGAAGTGCTCGCGGTGGCCATCTGGGTGCTGGGCAGTCCCGGGCAGCGGTGAGGGGTGACGGGGTGGGAGTGGGGTGCGAGGTCAGGACTGGGAGCGAGGCGGCCGGCACTCCCTGAGGCCTGTGGGGGGAGGCGGCGGCAGGACTGGACTTTGAACGTGGCCACGAGAAGGCAAGAGGACCCACACTGGTGGGGTGTTTGGAAGGTTCCAGTTTCTGATGCCAAGGGACAGATAAACAGGCGGCAGAGGCAGAACTCAGTCATGACAGAGGGAAGTAACCTGGTCCAGGTGGAGGCGAGGGGGGTGGGGGGCGTTGAGTGTCCCCAGAAATGCAGAGACTCTGTTCCTGAGGTGGCCGAAAGGCAGCACGGCGGTTAGCAGGCAGAGAGGCACTTCCTACCACCGGGGGAGCCAGCTTTGGTGGTCCAGGGCTGAGGTGCCCTGTGGGGACACCCCCCAATTCGTCATCCCGGCTGTTATGCACTCTGCCCACTGCCTAGTCGCTCGTTTTCTACGGTCTCTTTGTTCTAGGCACTTCCACACCCACTTTTGGTCAGAACACCCCTGCCCCCGGGGTGGGCGCATCGGGCAGTGGTCTCTCCTTTGGGGCATCCTCAACACCCACCCAAGGCTTTGTTGGAGTCGGACCTTTCGGTAAGCAGCCAGCGTGACCCTGCTTCTTTCTGCAAAGAAGGAGGGCGGCGGGGGGCCGGGGGGAGGTGGAGGAGGGGGTGGGTCTTGGCAGGTTCCTGGCTCTGGGGCTCCCTGCAAAAGATCAGGCTCACAGGCATGAGAAAGATGTGGCCTGGCTATGAGATTGGCAAAGCCCAGGTATGGAGTTGAGGGTGGAATGTTTCAGACCACTGGAAAGCCAAGGGCAAATGCCCTTTTGCTCACTCTCAGGTGTTCTGGGATTCTGTACTTTCAGTAGCCACCCCCCCCCCCCCCCCCCCCCACACACACACACACACAGCTGCCACTGTTTGGAAAGCCTGGTTTAAGTACTGGATTCTGTCGGCCTAACCTTCCGGAGATTAGGGTACCCAGGGAGGTGTCCCGGATAGCAGCTGCCCTGATGAGACCTTGTTGAATCTTTCCAGGATCGGCGGCCCCTTCATTTTCCATTGGTGCAGGATCCAAGACCCCGGGGGCTCGGCAGCGACTGCAGGCCCGCAGGCAGCACACCCGCAAGAAATAGCCTTTGTCCCCGTTCCATACCACCCCCCCCCACCCCCCTCCTTGCCCACATCTGGACCTCAGCACCTGCTAGGAAGAGCCTCTGACCCTTCTAGTTCCATAAAGCAACCTACCCCAGATCTCTGGCTTCCGCCACCAGGGAGGCGGTGGCAGCCCCGGTGGCCGGTTCCTGCTCCTTGAGGAAGAAGCCCCTGGCCTCTCGAGGGAGGGGGCTTGGGGCAGGAGCCTGATCCCTTTACTTGAATGGCTCCGTGGTGAGGCTGGAGAAAACTGAAGAAACATCTGTACATACTGTCCTCGTCCTCCCCTGACTCTTGTCTGGTGTATGAGCTTGGTCAGGCGGCCTCCCTTCCCGCCTTGCCCCCAGAGCCATCTCCTCTCGCCTGGCAGGTCGTAGGCACGGCCCTACCCACACGTGCCGCCGCCGTGCAGTGGATGATGGGAGTCGGGGAAGTGGGTCAGCCCCGCGGCTTTACCTTGCTTGGCTTGCCTATAAAAAGCGGTTCTCCTCGGGTCCCGTTAGGGGACTCTGCTTCCCCAGTTCTTGCTGCTTCGTCCCTCCCTGGTTCCCCGCAGGCTCTACCCCTTTTTAAAGGACCTTGAATCTAGCTTTGCCTTGGAGACCCCAGTGGGGCTGCTCCTGCTGGTCCACTTCCTCCTGCCAAGTCTGAGTCCATGTTTGTCCTCAACCCTCTGCCAGTTCGGCCCCTAAAAGCTCGGTGGCTCAAGACTGTTAGCCTGGCAGCTGCAGGGGAGCTACCTCGCTCCGGGGGAGTCGGGGGAGCGCCGGGAGCGGGCAGGATGTCCCCCGCTGCCTCCTCGCCCGCCTTCCCCGCTGGCCTCCGTGGGGCTCGTCCGCCTCCTCCCCGGGGTTGTATGTTTAAAGCCTTGTCCTGTGTTACTGTCTGATGCTCGCGTCTATTGCTCTTTGAATCGAGTTTGGAGGAAGAATTGAATTGTATGAGTGGCGGCATGTTGGTAGTGCCGGACTTCACTGTTTCAAGTTTCTGGGGCCTCGCTAATTGAATGTGGAAAGTAGCACCGCTTTATGGCTACACGTGCTGACTCCTGGATTTTCAAATGGTGTTTTGACTTTAAGGGCTGGCAGCCCAAGAGGATGGGGCCGAGGGGGAAGCAAAGTCCTCTTCCCTCTGCTGTTTCCCTCCCGCCTACCTGACCCCACCGTGGGCTGGATCCTCCCCAGAATGTTAGAAAACCAAAATTAACCAACCACGCTTCAAAATTCATCCCCCCACCCCCCCCTTCAGCAGAGCCTCCCCTCCGTCCCGTTCTTCCCCTGTTCCCAGATCACATACCCCAGGCCCAAGAGCCTTGCTGCCAATGCCCATCCTCTTTGGGAGAAGTATGAATGCGTGTGTCTAAATTAAAAGAAAAAAATATTTAAACATTTTTTAACGAAATAAAAATTTATTTTTGTATTTAAGCTAAATTGCCTTTTAAATTCCTTCAAGCTTGGTTCACTGAGGTGGTTAAGTATAAATGCTATTGACTAGGAATTAGCTGTATAGTTAAGTTATGCCTGTGTGGACAAGAGGCTCAGACTGTCCCAGGCAGCTTTCCCGAGGGACTAGAGCCCCTTCGGGACACATTCTATAAACCATAATTCTTATTTTATAAATAATGTGACGTAGATGTGACTTGTCCCCCCTCCCCCCTCGTGACTGAGGTTGAGTGTGACGCAGGGGACTGCTCCTTCCCACCCCCCAGGAAGAGCAGACAGTATTTACCTGTGTGTGGCGCCCAGAGGCCTGGACCTCGAGTCCCGAGTCCCTGTTAGGATCGGTGGGGGTGGGGGTGGGCACGGGTCTAGAAACCAAGCTTCTAGCGATACCTTCCGGAAGGTAGAGCCTCGTTAGTGTTAGTGTTCCGAGCTAGTTTACCTCAGGTCCACAGGCAGGACACTTGGCCCGGGAGCCCCCAAAGAGGGTGTCCCGGCGCGGCCTGAGTGTGTGTGTGTGTGTGTGTGTGGGGGGGGGGGGGGTGTGTGTGTGTGTACACGTACGTGCACTGGACAGGAACGGGAGGCTGGGACTTTCCATTACAAATAAAGACTTAATTCCTGTGAGGCTAGTTGGAATTTTTAGTATGAATGTGAGATTTTTCTCCTTGCTTATGTCATTAAGAATAAAAAAAAAAAACTGTGATCTATCATAGACCATGTCCTGCTTTTTATTTCCGTGGGCAGAGCTGTCACGAGCAAGAACACGGCCCGGGGAGGGGCCCAGGGGACAGGCAAGTCCACACTCTCCCTCCAGCTACCGCTTTCCTTCCTAAAGCAATAAAAAGAAAAGAACCTTAAAACCCGCCGGCTGAGCTGCGGGACGGCGGGGTCCCCCCGCGCAAGGCACAGCTCTGCGGACCTGCTCGGTGCGGGGCGGCGCCCCAGGGGCCGCCGCTCTGCGCCGTCTCTTCCTCCGCGGGGCGGCCTCGGGTGGAGGTGCCGGTGCTTCGGCCCGGGAGACCGAGCTAGAAGGAAAGTACCTAAGTTAGAGGTGCCCGGGTCGCCCGGCGTCTTCCAAGCAGCAGCCCCCCCCCCCCCCCCCCGCCCCACCCCGCCCCACCCCGCCCCCCACTCACCTCGGCACCTCCACCCGTTCAAGTACGGCAACAAAGAAGCCGCCGGTGAGCGTGGTTTCGGGGGAGGCCCGGAGGCAGCATTCAGCCCCCGGAAAAGTGCCGAGGCCACGGTGGGGCCAGGAGGGGAGGACGGGGACTAGCCTGTGGAGGTGAACAGACTTCTGGGTAAAAGACAGCAGCCCCCTTCCCCAGGACCCCGGCGGGTCCCCACTACCTGAAGGTCCCCGAGTTGTGCTGCAGGGCGTCCCGCACCACGTCTTCATTCTCCTCTTGGCAGAGGGAGCACGTGGAGTAGACCAGACGCTGCAGGGAGGGGAAAGTGAGCGCGTGGCACAGTGCTCGCCGCTGGAACCCAGCCAGGGCCTGCAAGCGCGCCTTGCTAGGTGTGCCCGCCCCGGGCTCCTCCAGCCGTCTGGTCGCCATACCTAGGGACAAAGCCTGTCAGCTGCAGACGGGCCTCGTTTCGCACCGAGATCCCTGCACTGCAGGGGACAACGTCTGCCCAGGGTCACCACTATTAGACCGAGGCCAAAGCGAACCGCTGCCCCTTCCGCCACGAGGTTGCCCCGCGTCTGGGTCCCGCGGCCAGGCTCTGTCCCCATCTCACCGGAGCCGCTACAAGAAGGATCCAGCAAGATGTACTGGACCTGACGGTAGCGCTGGTCGGAGGGCGATATCGCCAGGAAGTCCTCCTCGGCCAGCTCGCAGCACGAGACTCCGGCCCGGGCCAGCAGGGTAGCCATGGACGCCAGCCGCCCGGCGTCCAGGTCAAAGGCAAAGATCTTGCTGGAGAAGAGGGGAGAGACGGGGCGAACTGAGAATCCACGGGGAACCTCAGGGCCCGCAGTTCTGACACGAGAACATGTCCCTTCACAGGGACACAGAAGAGAAGGGACAGTGGTTAGAGGGACCTGACCTGGAGACTCTGCCCCAAGGGCTGAGGGATTCCTATCTCGCACCGGCCACCCAGAGGGCAGCTGAGCTTCGGGCTCTGCCACCAACTGCTCTGGGTCCAGAAGCGAATATTTAAAGGGAGATCCTCCTTTCGGCCTTCAAGCCCCCACTGGGTCACAGTTTTCCTCATCTGGTCCTCCAAGTACAGGGTCAGACCCCAGCTCCCTCGGGCTGACCGTGGCACTCACCCCTGGTTCTTGAGAAGAGCAGCCAAGTGACTGGTCTTGTTGCCTGGGGCAGCGCAGGCATCGATGACGTGGGAGCCGGGGGGCGGGGCCAGCAGCACGGCCGGCAGACAGCTGGCCTGGCAGGCAGAGCAGGCCCTGGGCTGGCGCACAGAGGCCCGGCTCCCTCTCGGTCCTCCCCTTCCCACCCACCTGCCCTACCTTGTCTTGTAGAATGAGGTGGCCGGCCTGGTACAGCGGGTGGTCGTGCAGATCCGTCTGGGCTGGAAACACCAGCAACTCTGGCAACAAGGGATCCAGAAGAAAGCACTTCCCTTTGAGGGCCCGGAGGTCCTCGAGGCTGCCAGGGAACAGGAAGCATCGGCACGTCTGAGTTCCTCCGGGTATGCGCCAGGCTGGCCATTTCACACGTTTCCTCACTTGAACTGTTCATTCACGCGACAGATGCTCCAGACAGCCAGGAAGCGAGGGACAGGATCGATTTGATACGAATGGGCAGCAGAGGGGCGCCTGGGTGGCTCAGTTAAGTGTCCAACTCGACTTCGGCCCAGGTCAGGATCTTGAGGTTCCTGGGCTCAAGTCCCATGTCAGGCTGCCAGCGCCGAGCATGCTCAGAATTCTCTCTCTCTCTCTCTCTCTCTCTCTCTGCCCCTGCCCTGTGTATGTGCACACGGGCTCTCTCTCTCAAACAAACAGAAAAACCACCTAACTTGGACAGAGGTCACTCCTGGGGAGGCGGGCACCGAGTTGACTGCTCAGGGGCAGGGGTCTCCTAACGTGAGGAGCGGAGACAAGGCCGACAACGATGCTCAGTTCGGAAAGCCATCCACAGGGGCAGAGCTGGAAGCCAAACCCAAATAGCCACTGCCTGGCGCACCGCCCGGCCTCCCAGCCACGTGCTGCGGGCAGGACGACAGAAGGACCGTCTACCACAGAAGGGGAAGGCGGACGCAGGGGCGGCTTCCCAGGATGAGGGGGATGGGAATGCAGGGGAGCAGCGGGGAGTGCACAGGAGCGGTGGCGGGCAACGGAAGCAGTGGGCACAGCACGAGAGAGCCAAGGACAGTTTAGGCAGGGGAGATCTTTCTGTGGCCGACCACATGACACGTCTGGAGGCGGAGAGACCAGGTCAGGGGCTGCTTCTGCCAAAGAAGACGGAAAACCACGGGCAGAGTGGGGGCAGGGGGCAGAAAGACGCCGCAGGCAAGGGCATAGGTGACGAGGGTGAGAAGAGAAGCATTTCCGGTGACTGGGTTCGTGGCCTGACCAAATGGTTGTGTGATGGTGAGGTCAGCTGCCAGGTTAAGAGGGAATGCAGAAGGGGCAAAGGTCAGGGATGCAAGGACGGGTTCAGAGTCCACAGAGCAATCCCCGTGCTGCACTACACTCACAACAGGAGGGATAAAAATCCTGATCGGCTCATCTGACAAAACTCAACATGCACTGAGGATAAAAACACTCTCGGCAAAGCAGGTGCAGAAGGCACACGCCTCGCCACAATAAAGGCCGTATGTGAAAAGCCCACAGCTGACATCCTCGGTGGGGAAAAGCTAAAAGCCCTTCCTCTAAGATCAAGATCAGGGATGCCCACTCTCACCCCTGTTACTCAACAGAGCCTGGTGAGCATTTGGGCGAGATCAAGAAGAAAAAGGCGCCCACGATGGAAAGGAAGAAGTAACACGGTCACTATCTGCAGATGATATATATAGAAAACCCTAAAAACTCCCAACCAAAAAAACTTGTCAGAATTTTTTTTTTTTTTTTTTTAAGTTTATTTGAAAGAGACAGAGCATAAGCAGGGGAGGGGCAGAGAGAGGGGAAGGAGAATCCCAAGCAGGCTCCTCGAGGTCAGTGTGCAGAGCCTGACTGGGGGCTCAAACCCACAAAACCGTGAGATCATGACCGAAGCCAAAATCAAGAGCCAGATGCTTAACTGAGCCACCCAGGCGCCCCCAAACTGTTAGAACTTATAAATGAATTCAGGCAAGTTGCAGGATACAAAATTCATACGCAAAAATCTGTTGTGTTTCTACACACTGACAACCTATCTGTTGGGGGAGGTCACAGAGATGTGACCACCTGTTGGGAGCAGGACCCGGGCAGTCAGAGGCTCCTCACCCCTGCCCCGGGATGAGCATCCTGCTTGCCTTCGCCCCTCCCAGAGGCTGCCTGAGGACACAGCCTTGAGAGAGTAATACGGTGTTGAGACCATCTGGAAGGTATGAGACAACCCATTAAGGCCTCTGTATAAACTGAAGATTCTGGCAGGCAGGTGTATGTTCCCTCGCTTATGAAACCTGCCACCTAGGGGCGCCTGGGTGGCTCAGTCAGTTGAGCGTCTGACTTTGGGTCAGGTCATGATCTCACAGTTCGTGAGTCTGAGCCCCGGACCGGGCCCACTGCTGTCAGCCTGTCAGCACAGAGCCCGCTTTGGATCCTCTGTCTCCCCTCTCTCTCCACCCCTCCCCTGTTTATGCTCTCAAAAACTAAAACATTAAAAAAAACAAAACAAAACAAAAAACCTGCCACCTACCCACCCTTTGGTCTCTCCTTGCCCTCTGCATACAGGGGCCAGTTTCAGATCAAAGGCTGCAAACCAACAACGGATGAACAAGCCTGGAGACCAAAGACACGGGCCTTGGGAAAGGCGTCCACAGAGGAAGTCCGCAGTTGGCCGGCGACCTCCGTGTGGGGAGGCGTGGCCCATACGTCGGCCTGGGGATCGCTGCACGAGCACGGGGCCGCCCGGGGAAGTGCGGGCCGCTTAACCACACGGATCGCACGGCTGGGAAAGTGAGGACGTGGAGGGCGCTGTGGTGGTGGACAGCAAAACAGACGAAGCACCGGGGCTGGCGGACCCCTCGTACAAGGGAAAGCGAGAACAGCCACGGCAACCCCAGCCAGCAGGGCAGTCCCCGGTTCAGGAGACACTCCTGATGAGTCTGCTCCTGCCGAGCTCACCGACGTAGCTGCCAAGCTCCAGCAAAAAGCCAGGGAAAGCAGCCAGGCGCAGCTGGTGCGGCCACGGGGCAGTGGCTTTTCCCTGACCGCGCACGAGGCGGAGATGCCCTCCAGTCGGGGCTGCCTGGCGCTACTTCCTTCCTTAGACACCGGATTACTCTAGCCCGCGGGGAGGCTTGGCCCTGTGAGGGGGACCTTCCCGGGCTTGTGGGACCCTGGGAATCTAGAGAGGAGATCTAACGAATTCTTAGGGGGGGCTGGGAGCGAGATGGGCCATCTGCACCCGTCTTTGAAGGCTCTGATCAGGCCACATGATGGCAGGGAAGAAAACCGACATTCTCCAGTCCACCCCCAGCCCCGGGACGGGATGCTGGTGTCCACGCTGAGCCCACTTGTGCCACAAAACGCTTAGAATGAATGCTGGGCAACGCGCTGCTGATCCAGGGGAAGTGGAGCAGTCCCGGGGACGGGTGTGGGTCGTGGGGAAGAGCCGGGCCTGAGAGGGAGCTCAGAAAGCCAAAAAGGCTATCCCAATGGGCCACGAAGGGTCTGGAGAAAGTAACCTGGAAGCAAATGTGATCTGACCGCATCGCTGCAGGGACCCCACCTGAACAGAGGTCAGCCCGTGGAAAGCCTTAAAACCCGAACAACAATTTCGGTCAAGAAAGTCCCTTGACACTGCAAGCTGCGTGTTCTGCCCCTGCCCGCGAATATGGGGTTTCTCTCTCTCTCTCCAGTACGAGGGAACACACCGGGCACAGACATCCCACAGGGCTGAACTCTGCAAGCCTCTTACGGTGAATTCACGCCGGTGCTGAGGGGAAACGCAGCTGGGAACCTGTAAACCTGTTACCCCCACGAAGAGTGACCGTCCGACAACACAAGCCACACAGGGAGACCGGAGGAACTACCTAAGATCTGCGCCGAGTGGGCACTGTGCGCCCTGCACATAGTCCTTCCAAAGCCTAGCAGGGCAGACAGAAGAGCCAGAAGGCTCCTGGTGGGTGACAGCCAGGACCTCACAAAGCGTGAGATCACGACCTGAGCCAGTATCAAGAGTTGGACACTTAACTGACTGAGCCATCCAGGTGCCCCAATGTTGGACCTTTCAAGTGCTCCCCCAAGGTCACCGGCACAACCCCACCACGTCATGGCATGGCGGCCAGAGACCTGTAAGATGGGCCCGCCGCATTAACGCGATAATGGTCACATGTGCAGACCTGCCTCTCTCGCAGGACATCCTGCAGGCTTTGCTGGAGATCTGAGAGAGGCTGGGCGGTGAACCCACGGAACATTCCAGGCCCGGACACTGCCCCAAGGTTTTGGGAATCGTTTGGTCGAGTAAGACCCGCCTTGTCACAGACGCCGTGATTGCCAGAGGGCACACTTATCCAGCCCCTAAGAACGTGGAAGATGTGTGTGAGCCTCTGCAGGGGTTTTTGGAGTCTGGAGGCCTCTTATTCCCTACCTGGCACAGTGCCGGGTCCTCTATACCGCCCGGTAAAGAAAGTGCACGTGTGCGAGCGGGGATCAGAGAGCGGGCTGCCCATGAAAAGGCAAAAATACCAGTGGGACAGATGAAAGCCCTGGGCGTCCCCCAAGCAGGGCTGCCACTGGAGTTCAAGGTGTCTGTGACTCTGGAAGGTGTGGGGCGGGCGCTGTGGCAGAGACAACAGACGGGAAGGGTGCCCCTGGGATTTGGGTCTCGGCGCCGGAAGGAGACAGAAGCCACGCATTCCGCCCCGTCCCCCTGGGCGGGGGGCAACAGCTTCCAGCGGGGTGCCCCACGCTCCTCCAGGCAGAGCCTCTCAGGAAGAAACAGCACAGAGAGCGTTCTGACTGGTGATCTCTCAGAGCCCTGGCCCTTAACCCTCCGCACGGGCAGCGGGCTGCGCCAAGGGCACTGGCCCCGCGGCTCGGACAGAGGATGGTGAATAAGCCCCTGTGCGGTCAGGGCATATGACAAGACCCGTGGTTCCCCTGCAGGAGCCCAAGGCAGGCCTCACCGGCCTCCACACCCCGGCTCCGAAGGCACTGACGCCCCCTGGCGGTCAAGAAACTGATGCCCTGGCTCAGGTACGAGCCCTAGCAACTGACCTTTGGCAGGCAGTGTGGACTAGGCGCGGAGGAAGCCGACCCACCGTCGCCCCCTGGCGGGACGGCCTGCTGCCGAGACGGCCTGCTGCCGAGGAAGCCAGATTGCCCCGCAGACGCGGTGACTTGACTTGGTTCACCCGGTTCACTCGGTAACACGACCTGTGTGTTCTAAGTAACGCCCGAGGCAACTGCCAAAGGTGCCTGCGGCCATCCTCCTGAGCTCCCAACCAGTAAGGAATTGGCAGACTGACTAGACGGCCCCTCCCTCCAAGCGAAGGTTCTAACTGCGACTTGGTTTGCGTGGTTATCACATCTGGCCCAACCTGAGCTTTCCTGGCCGCCGCACCAACTGGGCCGCCACCGTTGGGAGACTGAAAAAGACCCGTGGAGAGACATCCTCATCGACCAGTGACTGGGGGTCACGTTTGAAAGGCCGTGACGTGCAAGACCGGGCAGAAGAACATGATACTGAATGGAGGATCCTTCACCCACACACCCTGCAAGCAGCAGGACCGGCAGTCAGGAAAAAGAGATGTTTAATTTTTTTTTTAACGTTTTTATTTATTTCTGAGACAGAGAGCATGAGCAGGGGAGGGGCAGAGAGAGAGGGAGGCACAGAATCCGAAGCAGGCTCCAGGCTCCGAGCTGTCAGCACAGAGCCCGACGCGGGGCTCGAACTCACGGACCGCGAGATCATGACCTGAGCCGAAGTCCGACACTTAACCGACTGAGCCAGCCAGGCGCCCCGGAAAAAGGGATGTTGTAACAAGCAGATGACGTCACTAACAGAAAACCACCTTGGCTGGGTGGACTAGGCACCGTCCCTGCCGTTAGTACGTCCGGACGATCCACCGGTAGGGCCTGCTGCCCCATATGCCAGACCGGGGACCCTGCCGAGACACCCAACACCATAAAGCAAACAGCTGCCGCCCCCTTACCGTGCAGCAACGTGCGGCCACTGAGCACGCCAGGCTCCACCACGCCTGGGAAAGGAGTCACCCACTGACACGCACGCTGGGATGTCCCACACCTAGGCGGGGAGCTACCCGTCTCCCCCGGGATCCCGCTGCCCTGCGGCAAGCTGCACCTGCAGAAAAGCACCCCACCTGGAATGGCACACGCGTTCCTGGAAGAGGGGAGGAGGTGGGGGTCCCGGTCTGGCACATGCACCCCCCAGTCCCATCTCCTCATGGCGGACAGCGCCGCCTCCCCCCCCCCCCCCCCCCCCCGCCGACACTCATGCTGTGGTCAACCTGGTCAAGAGACTAAAGCTGCCAGCCTCCCTCTCCTCAAGGCCAGATGGGCACAGTCTGTCGTCTGTGAGGATATGATCATTTGGATGGTGCCTCTGTTCCTTCCGTGAAACTGGAGGACATTCTAGCACATACAGAAGCCCTTATGAAATTCACCCAGCCCACTGTGAATGGCAGCCAGTAAAGCCGGTCCTTACAGAACGCTGAAACGTCTCTAATAACAAAAGCTGCCCTCCAAAACAGGATGGCCTTGGAAATTATTACTGCCTCACAAGGAAGCACCTGCACCATTATCCAAACAGAATGTTCTATGTTTGTATCTGATGAATCCACTAAAGCACCATCTTTACTAAAATCATCTAAGGACACAAGTAAATGCCCTGAGTGATCTGACCTCCAGCCTAGAGGATTTTAAGAAATCAATGGTTTGGATCCTGGGGTTCTTGGAGGAAGAAGTTATCACTGATTTGGGGAATTTCTGCCTTAATCTGTTTTCTTCTGCACGTGCCTATACTGTTGCTGTGGCTTCTGCCTCCAGGGCAGCCAGCCAGCTACCAAAGGAGCTGTCTCTGTGCTCGTGAGACCCTCGCTGACCGCTCAGGGCACACTGAGGACAACAGTCACGTGGGATTTTAAGAGCTTGTCACAGGGGTTAGTGTGGAGGGAGGTCACCGAAAGGACATGACTACCAGTTGACCTGTGAGCTGGACCCCGGCAATCAGAGGCTCCTCCCCTCTTTCCCTATCCTTGGGATGGGCATTGCCACTCGCCTTCTCCACCAAAGGATGCTCCAAGGACAAAGCCTTGAGACAGGGTCATAGTGTTGAGACCATATGGACGGTGAAGGGGCATACCTCATTTCATTGCATTTTGCGCTTCACAGTTAAGTGCGTTTTTTACAAACTGAAGGCGCCATTTTTCCAACGCTATCTGCTCACTTCTTGCCTCTGGGTCATGTTTTTGGAATTGTCACAATATTTTAAATTTCTTATTATAATATTTATTATGGTCATCTCTGATTAGTGATTCTGACTCGCCAAAAACTCAAGTGATGCTCAGCATTTTGTAGCAATAAAGTATTTTTAAAATACATAGTTTTTTTTTTTTTGTTTTTTAGACATGATGCTCTATACACTTAAGAGATCACAGTATAGTAGAAACATAACTTTCATAGGCAGTGGGAAACCAAAAAATTCATTCCACTTGCTTTATTGCAGTGTTCTGGAACTGAACCTATAATATCTCCAACGTGGGGCCTGTATGTGACTGAACCCAATTAAGGCCTCTCAATAAACTTTCAAGATTCTGGCAGGTGGGGGCAAAGATGTACTTGCCTTCCAGTTACCCAAGACAAGCCTCGTATAGAAGTTCCCTTGCTTATTAAACCTGCCACCTATCAATCTGGAGCAGCCTGCCTCTTTTTTCATTCCTTCTCTGGCCCTGCCCTCTGTGTTTGGGGGCTGGTTTCAGATTATATCTGGGAAGCTCCCAAGGAGGTTGCAAACCAACATTATCTTGAAAAAGAAATTAACAATCCCATTTACACTTGTATCCAAAAAAATTCAAAGAGGTCAAAGTCCTGTACTCTTAAAACTATAAGATAGTGGGGTGCCTGGGTATCTCGGTTGGTTAAGCATCTGACTTCGGTTCAGGTTCTCATGGTTCGTGAGTTAGAGCCCTACATCAGGCTCTGTGCTGACAGCTCAGGGTCTGGAGCCTGCTTCAGATTCTGTGTCTCCCTCTCTCTCTCTCTCTGCCCCTCCCTGCTCATGCTGTCTCTCTCTCTCAAAAATAAACACTAAAAAATAATAGTAATAATAATAATAGTAATAATAAAACAAAATTACCTATTCTTGAAAAAACAAAGAAGTAAACAAACAAAAAACCTCTAAGATACTGATGAAAGAAACTAAAGATGATACAAACAAATGAAAAGATAGTCCATTCTCATGGACTGGAAGAATAATGCTAAAATGTCCATACTACCCAAAGCAATCTACAAGTTCAATGTGATCTCTATCAATTGCGATAGAATTGTTTACAGACAGAACAATCCTAAAATGTAGAACCACAAAAGACCCTGAAGAGCCAAAGCACTCTTGAGAAAGAGGAACAAAGCTGGACATACCACACTCCCTGATTTCAAACTATGTTACAAAGGTATAGAAATCAAGACAGTATGGCATTGGCATAAAATCAGACACACAGATCAATGGGACAAAACAGAGAGCCTAGAAATAAACCCATACTTAAATGATCAATTTATGACGGAGAAGCCAAGAATATACAGCAGGGGAAAAAAAAAAAAACCAGTCTCTTCAATAATGGCGTTGGGAAGACTGAAGCCACACGCAAAAGAACGAAACGGGACCCCTACTTTACACCAGACACAGAAACTAACTCAAAATGGACGAAAGACCTAAACGTGAGCCCTGGAAGCAGAACACCCCTGGAAGAAAACATGGGTGGTAAGCTCCCTGACATCTGTCTTGGTTTTTTTGATTTTTTTGGATCCAACTCCTAACAAAAAGCAAAAGCAAAAATAAACAGGTGGAACTATGCCAAACTAAAAAGTTCTGTAGGGCACAGGAAACCATCAACAAAATGAAAAAGCAACCTACCGCGTGGAAGAAAGTATCTGCAAACCACATATCTGGATAAGGAGTTAGTATCTAAAATATGTAAAGAACACTAACTCAACAGTTAACGAAAAAAAGGGGGAGGTGGGATTAAAACACACGTAAGGAATCTAAACAGTTGTCCAAAGAAACAGATGGCCAAAAAGGACACGAAAAGGTGCTGAACATCACTAGTCATCGGGGGAAATGGAAATGAAAGCCACAATGAAACATCACCTCACACCTGTGAGAATGGCTATTCCCAAAAAGAAATAACGAGGGTTGGTGAGGATGTGGAGAGAGGGGAGTCCCCGTGCACCGTTGGAGGAAATGTTAACTGGTGCAGCCGCTGTGGAAAACACTATGGAGGCTCATCAAAAAATTAAAAATGGAACTACCATATGATCCAGCAATCCCATTTCTAGGTATTTATCCAAAGAAAATGGAAACACTACTTCAGAAGGAGATCTGGACCCTGTTTACTGCAGTACTATCTATAACAGCCAAGATGTGGTCGACGTGTCAACTAAGAGATGAGCAAAAAAAAAATATGTAACTATATATACGTGTATGTGTGTACCTACACCTGTGTACACACACACATAGGAATATTATTCAGTTCCCTCTAAAAGAATAAAATCTTGCTATTTGTGACCACATGGATGGACCTTGAAAGTATTATGCTAAGTGAGACAAATCAAACAGAAAGACAAACACTGTATGTTCTATTGGGTGGACTCTCTTTTTAAAAACAAAAACCAAACCAAAACCAACCAACCAACTCATAAATACAGAGAACAGATTTGTGACTGCAGACGGGTGGGGGGGGGGGGCATGTGTGCAAAAGGGGGAAAGACAGTCAAAAGGTACAAGGTTCTACTTGAAGTCTTGGGGATCTAATATACAGCATGGTGACTAATAAAAACACACCCTTGCATATTTAAAAGATGCTAAGAGATCTTAAAAGTTCTCATCACAAGAAAAACAAACTTTCTGTAACTATGTGCGGTAACAAATGTTAACTAGATTTCTTGTAGCAATTCTTTCGCAGTGTACATACATACAAAGTCATTAGCCGTCCATCTGAAACTAATGTTATGTCAATTATAAGGGGGAGGGGACACTGCAAAATAAACCAACAGCCGTGTGTTTAAGCATGTTGCTTTGGAAGGATTTCTCTTAAATCTTGAATTTTGAATAAACAGGCTTTAGCAATTTAAAAAGAAGAAGCTGCAAAGTTCAGAGGGGAGATGAATTTAGTATGACACACACTGTGACTGTGGGGTCTGTTTACCACTCATATGACCCCGAGGGTAGGAACACTGAGAGAAGTCTAGACTGGGAGACACAAATCATCAGGCGAGAAGCAGGAGTTAAGAGTTCGAGAAATTGAGGGATGCATTAGAAGAACACAGGAGGGAACCACAAGAATCCCTGTTTAAGGGATAGAGGAAGACAGGCCTTGGAAGGAGAGGAAGCAACTGCCAGAAAAGTCCAAGAAACGGATCCCCGTCTCCCAGTGCCCCCCAGGCACCTCCCCTGGAGGAGGGCAGCCAGGCGGGGTTCTCAGCTCACCTGGAAGCCCGACCCTGGTAGGAGAAGCCTTGTCTCTTGAAGTAATCAACCGCATCATCACAACAGGTCTTCAGAGTGTTCACCCGCACAAACCGAGGCACCTGAGAGGCTGGGAAGCAATCGGCAGTGAGCGGGCAGGATCGAGGCCTCTCTTCCCAAGGCCCGCGAGCTACCCTCCTCCACACAGCTCCTTCCTGGGAGAAAGCTCACCTGGGCCAGGCTTGGATTCCACCTGCAACAGGTCCTCGTTCTTGCTCACACCTCGATGAACCTTGAGCCGGGCCAACTCAGCCTTCAGCCTTGCCTGGTGCCGGTCCAGCAAAGGTTTCCATCGGCCCCCACTGCCACCTTTAAAGCCCTTTCCCAGCAACAACTCATACACTAGTACCTGGGGATGAGGAAAGAAAGAGAAAAAACCTTAAACGTGAATGTCTTGGAACTCCGTAGTGTTGGAACCGCAAGCGCTGAACCAATCACCTATCCAGACCGCAACAGATGAAAGTGAGGTGTCCCGCCCAGGATCACAGCGGATTTACGGCTGAGCCCTGTCCCGAAACCTGTCCCCAGGGCCCAGGGCTCTGGATCCCAACCTTCCTCCTTGTCAGCATCATCCATTTGTTTCGGCCAGTGTCCCTGCCACGGCTACTTTGCACTTTCGTCCTTATTTCATCTTCCACTCGGCCCGAAGTTAAAGCACGGTCATCTCACCTCAAATAACCCGGCTTAAGAGTGCTCACCCTCATTTCAGAGGGGCGACTTGCCGAAGTCGCACCGTGGACGGTACCGCGCGGCGACCAGGTCCGGAGGGGGCTCACGGCCCAGCCCCGCCCCGCCCCGCCCCCCGGCCCCGCTACCTTGGCCAGGTGCGGCCGCAGTTTCTTCTCGGCGCGGAGGAGGCCGGCGCTGGTGATCACGGCGTCCAGCACGGAGGAGTAGCGCTGGGTCTCGCACACCAGCGCGTACAGCTGCTTCACGTTCTGCTCGTGGCCGAGAGGACACCGGCTGAGGCAGGGGCCCCCCGCCCGGGCTCCCCTCCCGCCCCTCGCCGGCCCGAACCCCGAACCCCGAACCCCGCTACCTGGAAGCTGCTGGCATACACCAGCCCCTTGATGGAACCTCGCCGGCTTTCCACGCCCGCCAGCACGGACGCTGCCGTCGCGTAGAGCGCCATGCTCTGCTCCCGCGCCTTTACGGCTCTGTCGCGAAGCGTGCCCGCCTCTGCACCGCCCTGTCTGCCTGCACTTCCGGAGTCAAAGGGCACGGAGGTTCCGACCCGGAAGCCCCAGAGCTCTTCCGAGGCTCTCGGGCGTGTTTGCGGCCGAACCCTGGGAGCACGTTTCCCTGTTTCGTAGCTCTTCGCTTTTTTTCTAACAAATCTTTGCCAATCTCATAGACAATGGAATTTTGCTGCTGTTTTAACTTCCCTGAGGTTGACTATTTTCCTATGCTTATTGGTCCTTTGTAATCTGTTATGGTAACATGCTAATGTCTTTTGGTCACTCTTACAGCATCCCTTAGTGTCCTTTGTATATGGACCGTATATAGCTCGTCTTAGGTGTTATTTTTTCCGGTTTGTTTTTGCCTTTAATGTGGCTTATAGTTGTTTTGGACAACTGTAAATGTTTATGACAACATTTATGAAACTATAAAAAACGTCTTCACTTTTTACAAATTTTGATGGTGTCTGCCTTCGGTGTCATGCTTGGAAATCCCTTCACACCTTTATAATATAGAAATCGTGGCTTCGTTTCTTCACACTTAAATCTTTAACCCATTTATAATTTAGTTTGCACATGATGTGAGGAAGAGCTCTTTGTTTCCAAATGGCTAGCTTTTCAGGCATTGTAATCATTCATTTACGGGAAAGTTTCCCCAGCCTGAACTCTAGTAGGAGAACAGGGATTTTGCAGTATTTGCCTCTGTCCCAAGCCCCCATGTGGTTAGTGGTACATATTGAGTGAACAGATCCAGTGCGTGTGTATCTCAAGCATTCAAGTAGGCCTCCATGGACCAGAATATTCCTGCCTGTATAGTCTCTGTATTGTCAGCAGCATGTCGGCAAGCATTTTGCAAGAAGGTTGACTAAAAATGCAAGAAGGTTGACTCTAAAATTGCTGACTGTTTAAAGGTTTAACCCAGTCCTGTGCCTCTAGGTTGGTTAATAAGTGATCTTTTAGTGGACTCCCCCAACCCGATCAAATCACATAATCTATTTTATTTTCTTCATAGCATCTGTTCCATATGTAGCTATGATTTATCCTCTAGCTGGCTCCATGAGGGCAAATCCTGTTTGACTTATCAATCCCTACCTCCTAAACCAGTGTTTTTCTCACAATAAGGACCTAATATATCTGTTGAATAAGTGAAAGAGTGAATGAATTGAGCACAAATTGATGTGGACACGTGGACAGCTGTGCCAGAGTTGACCCGTCCTAAATCCCAACCCCACTCCTTCAGGTGAGTGGTTAAAAGTGCAACAATACTAATAAAGTCCATAGTTGACTCAGATGTCCTTAATTTTTACCTAATGTACATTTTCTGTGCTTAAATACCAGGACACCACATTACATTCAGTCATCATGTCTCCTTAAGGCAACTCTTGGCTGTGAGTTTCTCAGACTTTCCTGGTTTTTGATGACCTTGATAGTTTTGAAGAGCCCTGGTGTTTTGTAGAATGTCCCTCCACTGGGATTTATCTGAGGTTTTCTTTCTCATGATCAGACTGGGGTTCTGGGGAGGAAGACTCCCAGTGTCATTCATCCTCATCAGATCTCATCAAGGGCATATAGTATCAACATGACCTTATTCACTGATGTGAACCTTCATCATCTGGTTATGGCCGTGTTTTTCAAGTTTCTCCACTGTAAACCTCTCTATCTTGTTCCCTCTGAAAAGAAGTCACTATGCACAGCCTGCCCTTAAGCAGTAGGGGGTTATACTGTCCTTGAGGGCAGAATAACTACAGAAGTTGTTTGGAATTCTTCTGCAGAACGGTCTCTTCTTCCAGATTTATTTAATCACTTATCAGCATGAACTCATGGATATTATACTTTGAGTTGTAACCCAGTACAGGTAGCCCCCGTTTTGAAAGTTTACATTAATTACACTGCTTCACTTTTACAAAAGACCTACATCAGTACCTGTTTTCGGTAATTGAAAGAAATCCTAAGAGGATTTTCACTTTTATGGAAAAAGGAGAGAAGTAAAAATAGCATCAGGGGTTCGTTTTGCTGCGAGCCCTGGTAGAGGCAGTGAGTACCCCAAGCAGTGAGAGTGATGCCACCAAGTTCCTTCCCCAATATCTCCACACATCTCAGCATCAACCTTCCATAGCTTGGAACTGTGTCTGTGAGCACCTGTGCTTTGCCTTGATTGACTGTGTTTGCAAGATGTATCCTAAGATAGGGGCACCTGGGTGGCTCAGTCGGTTAAGTGTCCGACTCTTGATTTCAGCTCAGGTCAATCAAGACCCGCATCTGGACCGCATCAGGCTCTGCGCTGGGTGTGGAGCCTGCTTGAGATTCTCTCCCCACTCTGCCTCCGCCCCTCCCCCCACGCACTCTGTCTCTGTCTCTCTCTCTCTCTCTCTCTCTCTCTCTCAAAAAAAAAAAAAAAAATGTATCCTAAGGTAAGAAAAGGTTAAGAGCAGTTAATTTTTTAGGTCTGGAAACACTAAAAAAATGTTTCCATATAAATTAATGGTAATTGCTTCTTCACTTTATTGCATTTCAGTTAATGAGAGATTTCATAGAAACACTCTACTTTTTTAAGTTATTTATTTTGACAGAGTGCGAGAGAGTAAGGGAGAGGCAGAGAGAGAAACCCAGGCAGGCTCCGCCTGTCAGCACAGTGAGCCGGAACTCACAAACCATGAGATCATGGCCTGAGCTGAAGTCAGCCACCAAACTGAGCCACCCAGGTGCCCCCACTCTACTTTTTGATAGCAGGGAAACCTGTACTACTTGATTTTGTTGCTCAAATTCTTCCCATCTTGGCCACTGGGAGAGCTTTCAGTTGGCTCCCATGTCCCTGCGACAGTCCTCTATTATTGCAGAGGTTTTTCCCACGGTTGTTTGGTTTTGAGCATTCCTAGCACTAGGAGACTCATGGCTTAGCTTGTGTATTTCCTCCCCCAGTCCTCGAAGCAGCCATTTCTCCAAGGAGCCCTGGTTCCATTTCACTGGAGAAGGGTATTAGGAGCCAAGATCTGGATGCCAGGTGACCTGTGCCTTTTAATGTTTAATATGTGACCACTAGAAAGCTTAAATCTACACATGTGGCTCTTCTATTTCTGTAGGCCAACACTGTTTTAAGTCTCCTCTATCCTAAAAAAGCCTTCCCTTAATCCCACCTTCTCTCAAATTCGTGACCCAGTTCTCTTCTTCCCTTCCCCATCAAGCTGCTTAAAACAAGAATCAGCAGTCATTGCCTTTACTTCTTCCTCACGTGCTGTTTAATTCCCTGCAGTCTGGCTTCCACCCTAGTCCACTGAGATGGCTTCCTCCAAGGCCACCAAGAATCTCCTGATATTCCTCAGGCCTTTCCTGCTGAGGCTGGGGTTTCACGGCACTGTTGGCACATCTTCTTTGCTGGAAAGCTTTGGCTTCTGTGACCTTTGCTGCTGGTACACACACCCCCCACCCCCAGTTCTCTGACCATTTCTACGTTTCCTTGGCAACCTTGTCTAAGCAGCTCCTTTAAGTTCTGGTGTTCCATCCTCTGACCTCCTTTCTACCAGTCTAGTATTTCCTCCTGGGGCAGACTCCCTCCCTTCCACACCGTCATTGCTACAGGACAAAGTTAATACGCACTAAAGTAGCATCAACGGCCCTCCCTGGTCTGGCCTCCACCCCCTCTCCAGGTGCAGCTCCAGCCGCAGCACCCCTCGGTGGACTAGACCCCCAAAAGCTCTTCCCCTCTGCCTGTATTCCACTTTTTTTCAGCTAAAATGCCAACTCCGCATAAAGAATTCACTGCTCTTTCCTCTGCCTTCTCCATATTGGGTGGATCTTTCGGGTGCAAGCAGAAACACGAACTCTGGCCAAACAAAAGGGATTTACTAAGTGAGCGCAGAGGTGTCTATTGGCACCTGGGGCTGGGGGGGTGGGGGGAGATGAAAGGTGAACGCACATCGGTAGTTGAGATGAGCTTAGAGAAGGGAGTATTTATAAAAGAATGGTCAGAGTTAAGAGAAATCATAAGAGATGGTGCAGGACTCAGGGCTAGTGACAGAACTGCTCGCCACCCGGCCTGAAGGAACAAAGGAGAGCAACAGAGGAAGGGACCCCCTGTTAGTGATCTCTGGATGAGGAAAGCTGCCAACCCACAGCCAGGCAGGCAGGAAACCAAAAAAATAAGTACCTGAACTCCTTCTCCTGCCCTTGGATCTCCGACCAGTCCCTCCCATCTGCTGACTCCAACAGGAAGCTAGAGGGTTTTGCGTTCCACCGGGGCCAGCCTCCCGGGACACAGAACAGGGGGGAGAGGTAGAGGGGAGTGGATGCAGAGGGTGACAATCTTCAGCCCAATCATGGAACTGAAGGAAGAGCTTCATAACCAAAAACCAGGTCTGCAAGGTGTCAAACAAGCAGGAGCCAGGGCCAAGGCCTCACAGATTCAGCCGGTAAAGATACAACAAGCACCTTTTGGCTCAGACAGCCTATTACTTACATGGGCAGAAGGAAGATCGGCCGAAGGTGCCTCACGGCCCTTGTCGCACACAACGGAAGGATGGCTGCAGTGAGGGCCGGGGGATCTCCTGTTGCTGAGAAGCCAGTTCTAGATGCAGCCAGGCTGTTTTACCGTCTACAGCTCTATTCGGAAGGAGGCGGGGCCGGAAGTCGCAGACCTATCAGAGCCTGGGAGGTGATGGTTCCTGACTCTCCTATGGGATAAGGTCAGTGGAGATGGCCTTGGGTCGGTGCCTCACAAGCCTCCCATCCTCTCTGGTTCCTGGAGGATCTCCCAGACAGCCTGCAGGTCAAGCCTTCGCCTGTGTGGCCAAGGTGAGTAAGTGCCAGGGGACCAGGACACAGCTGTTCCCCACAGAGGTCTCTCAGGCAGCTCCACAGACCTCAGTGGCACAAGGCTGGGGAGCTTCTCTCTAAAGCACCAGGTCTCAGATGACTCGGCCCCAGCCACTCTCTCTTCCAATTTTCAAATTCTTGGCAGAGAATTCAGCTGTCCCAGCCTCGGTCTGGAATGGACACCATCAGCTGTGGCCAGGGGCAGACTCACCACGGACAGAGGGAGGCTCTGAGCCACTCCTGTGCGCCCAGCAGCTTTCCGAGACAGGCCACACCCGTCTAGACCCTACTTGCTTCTGCTCTGAAGCAGTGTTATTTCCATCCCAACGAATGGTGAGGGAAGTCGAGAGAGAGGTCTTTGAAGACAGCGAAGACAGAGTGATTGGCGCGACTCTAACCACAGCCCAGCCTGCACGGCGCAGAGGCAAGATCTGACCTGACTGGAAGCTGGAGCAGTTTTAAAGGCCTGAGTGTAAAGCGGCGTATGTACAGTTGTTAACATTTGCAAATCATCTAAAGAGAAAGACGGTATCAAATTTATTATCCTTACGTTCACAATGACATGGAGAAATCACGTGCGGGAATGTTTCCAGCTTCAGTTAAAAGAGGAAGCAGAAAGTGTGCTTAGGAGGGACCAAGGGAAGCCTATCTTAACCCGTGGACACCCAGGCCTGGTTCTGCCGGTTTATGAGGAGGTGAATAACCCGGCAAAAGGTGAATCAATAGGCCCCTGGCTGTAGGGGAAGGGATTATGGTCCTTTTCTTCCTATCATTAAACGTTTCTAGGAACACACAGGCGTGAAGACCTTCCCACACGGTAAAGAACATCATCTCTGCACACTGGACCCAGCAGAGCCCCGGCTGGGAAGAGCCCGCGGGCAGGCAGACCGACCGGCAGCCCTACAGCTTGGTGGGCTGCGTGGGGGTGAGGTGGGCAGGCCCGCTGGGCGGGGGCAGCACCAGAGGCAGCGCGTTGCCGCCCTTCTCGTGCCAGCACGTGTCCAGGATGGGGTAGAGCTTGCCCTGGAAGTCAGCCTGGAACGTGTAGAGCGGCCGCAGGTCATCGGGCCGGTCAGCGTCAAAGAAGGTGAGCTCGCCACGCTCGTAGTGCAAGTAGACGCCGATGCGGTGGGGGTGGCCGGCCACAGGCAGGGGCACCCGAGGGCAGCCGAAGGCCTCGTACACCCGGCCCTCCTTCAGGCCAATGAGCCACACGCCATTCTCCGGGGACTTGCTCAGCCTGCCCTTGCGACTGGCTGTGCCCTTGATGACCCCCAGGCGCCAGTCGCTCTTGCTGCCTACCACCACCTCCCAGTAGTGACGGCCGCAGGAGAAGCCCCGGCTGGCCAGGACACAAGTACTGTAGTCAAAGCGCTCTGGCTGGCTGGCTCGCCGCTGGGCCAGGGGCCCACACTGCACCACCGTGTTGCCCTTGGAGAGTTCCAGGAGTGGGTGGGCGGTGGCGGGGTCCAGCTTGAGGGACTCCGGGGCTAGGAAAGATCAAAGAAGTGTGTTTTCCAGCTGCACAGAAGGCAGCAGACCCTACCCCAGAGGGAGGCCCTGAGCTCCTCAGGAGAGGAACTGCAAAGGCCTCATCCCAGAATCGGAGGGGCCTTCTGAGAAGGGGCACAGAAGAGGCAACCCTGAGGACTGCTGAATGAACAAACAATGCCTGAACGGTGGAAAAAATGGGGCAGCTGTGAGGGAGGCATTCTGGTTAAGGGAAAGGGCACGCACCTGCCTGCCTAAGATGGCGGTGCAGAAGGAA
Organism: Panthera onca; assembly: GCF_046562875.1. Taxonomy (NCBI): domain Eukaryota; kingdom Metazoa; phylum Chordata; class Mammalia; order Carnivora; family Felidae; genus Panthera; species Panthera onca. The sequence continues at coordinate 9,861,628 of NC_138354.1, forward strand.
GGTCCTGGAAGACAGCCCGTCACTTGTGCACCACAGCTGAACTCCCCAGGAGAATCCTTATCAAGTGCAATTGTTTTGATATCCTACCAGCCTATTCAAGGACAAACTGTCCCAACTGACCTCCGGATTACCTGCCAACTAATCAATTTACACCAAAACCACACAAACAACATTCACGGACCAGAGATCATCAGGTTTTTTCCTCCCCTCCCCTTTTTGTTTTACAATAAACCCTATTTTTGTCTTTGTTGGATGAAATCAGCTTATCGATTGATCTCCCTTATGTGCTAGTAACAAAGGAATTCGTTAAATGTCTTCGTGTTATTTTTTGACAGAGCGATAGCTACCATTTATTAAACACGAAACTATGCACACACACTTGAATGTTTATAAACTACACAGCCCAGCAAGGTGGACTTTAATACCCCCTCCTTGCAGATGAGGAAGCAGACTCAGATTACAGGTTGGATCTTCAGCTAGTAAGGGACAGAGCTGTCTGGTGGAGCCCCAAAGCCATGCTCTCAACACTTACCTACGCGAACACCCTTCCAGTCTTCTGCACCCTAAACTCTGGCACAAGTGACAAACTGCTACCCACCCCGCATGGCAGCCCTCAGGGAAGAGAACGGGTTGGAGCCTTACCCGGCAGAACTTTTCGGAAGAGCCTTTTCCACACAGTCAGCTTGATGTCAGCCTGGTGGAGGCCCGGCTTGAAGGAGATGGGGCTGAAGGCGCCTTCCAGAGGCCGGGCCTGCTGGAGCTCTGCTCTGAGGGCGACAGACCTACGTGATGGCGGGGATGCACACCGCGCACCCCAGCCCTCCACCCGCGGGCAAGTCCAACCAGCCAGTCACGGCTCAGGACACTGTGCACTCAAGAGGCCCATCATTTCCTCCCCTCCACCCCACTCTCAGAGGCCCCGCCCCTTCCTGGCAGGAGAAACACTACATCAGTGGTTCTCAAAGGGCATCACCTGGAGGCTTGTCAGAAATGCAAATTTCTCGGGGCCACCCCAGACCTGCTGAAAGCGATTACTAAGGCTCAGTGACGTTTTAAGGAGCCCTCCAGGTGGCTCTGATGCACACTAACATTTGAGGATCACTTCTCGATATTGGGCGACCCTGGCCCCCGGCCACAGCTGGCGCGGACACCTGCTCCCAATCAGCTACACTGTCCATTCTTTTAAACCAATGCTCCTAACCTGACTATCCCGAAGACCAAAGGAAATTTAAAACAGACAAGGAGATTCCCACAATCAGGATCTGAGGAAGGCTAAGAACTGCATGGCTATTCATTTGTTGGGGCTGGAACATGGATCCAATCCCTTCCCACAACCCATGGTGCAGGATTCGAGGCCCCTCATCCTGGCTCTTGCCCACCTCTCCCACTCATCGCCCATTCTGCCCTGTAGCCTACATTTTACCCCATTCGTACTGAGTTCACATTTCTCCCAAGTGTGCACACTTGAGCCTTTCAGATGACCCTTCCCCACTCTGCTTACCTGGCCAACACCTGTCCTCTGCCCTAAGCTCGCCCCCCTGTATGCCATCTTCGCCAGTCCCGCCCCCCCGCCCCGCCCCCAACCTCAGTCACCTCCTCCTGTTATTTCTGTAGCCCGTGTGAACTTCTCTGGTCTTAAGTACCCACAGTGATCAGTGATGTAACCGGAGTTCACCATCCGCCTCCCACCAGTCTTTGAGACCCTTAAAGGCAGGGGCATGACCTTCATCTCCCTGTTCCCTGGGCTCAGTACAGAGCCAGATGTGGGCAGCTGCTGACAAGGCACTGGTGCAGCTACAGGCAGGAAGTAGGGTAGAGGAGCCACCAGATCCAAGCTGAGAGCTCCCTCCAAGGTTATTACCTGGAGGCCGTGGAGTGATACTTCTGGAAAACAAGACAGGTGGGTTAAGGCATGGGGGAGGCTCTTGGGACCCTGGGGACCTGGGCGTGGGTGACACTCCCTTGTCCACTCACCCGGATGAACTCATAGTGACTCTCATTACTGAACTGCTCGAGCACACGTTCAGCCTGGCCCAGCCGCTCCTGAGTGCCCTTGGCCTGCTCCAGCTGCATGTCCAGGGAGGCCACAAGGCCACGGGTATGACCCTCCAACCCCTCCAGGCAACGGGCCTTCTCCTCATCCACCAGGTGGTGCAGCTCCTGGAACTCGCGACGGATCACCCAGCTGAAGACGTCAGATTCATTCTGGGACGAGAAGGGGCTGGTCACAGCCAGAACCTCAGCCAGAACTGCCTGCCTCTGGCTGACCCCCGTGTCCTCAGGCCCTGGCAGCTTAGGCCTTCCTGGGCTTTTCCAATCTGAGCCGGTTCTAGTACTTGAGTTGCAGGCTGACTTGTGCGCTGTTCACACTGTGCCCGGGCACCCCCCGTGTGGCCACGGGGGACAGCAACACAGGCAGGGGACAGACTGGGCCCCAGCACCCATTTCAAACACAGTGGCTCTGCTTTCTTCGGTCCTAACTATTAAACGTGCAAGTAAGATTTTGCTTCAGTACAGGGTTCCACAACTGGAAAAGGTCTGAAAGGCCCTGGGAGGGCAGACTTCAGAGAGCCAGATTCCCTGTGTAACCCTGAGTTCAGCCTCCATCAGACAGGGGAGATGCCGCCTCCCTGTCAGGCTGAGGAAGGTTAACCAAGAGGACCCTCAGGGGACATGGGTCTCCTGCTTCTGTTTCACAACTGCCTGCAGGGCCTGGGCTCCACATGCCTGCAGCCCCAGTGTGCCTGTCATTCAGGAAAAGCAGAAAGCCACCAAGGGCTTCAGGCCTTTCTATGCTCTGCTCCAAGCTACTGGGCAGGCTCCACAGACTGTCAAGGTCAAGCAGACACGGCGAGTCAGGCGTTGGGGGGGGGGGGGGGGAGGCAAGAGAGTCATGCCCACACTTTGAACTGTTTACATCTGGTACTTAGGTTCTGTGTTATCTCAGTCCCAAGGACAAGAGGGACACAGCCAATTTGGACAGAGTCCTGACAACTGAGTTGATTCCCCTGAGGGGATTTGCCCTTTCCCCACTCCGCCCTGCAACGCTTTGAATTCTGGCTTTATATGAAAGCATGGGTTTCTGTAAAGGACAAATCACAACCGGGCTCTGCAGGAAAGGGAAGGTGACCAGCCCCAGGGTTAAGGGGACAGAGGGAAAGGGCACTCACGACAATCCGGGTCCTGTTGTTCACCAGCTTGGCAATATGCTCATCCACCTTCTTCTGCTCCTGCTTCAGGTCAGAGATGAGAGCCGCTAGCTCCTCCTGGAGGCAACGTACCACGGCCTCATGAGTGGCTGACCCCTGCACGCTTTCGGCTCCTTGGGGCCAGCCCTGGGCTTCACCCATCCAGGGGACATCCCAGTGGCCACAAGCACTCCCAGTGGAACCAGGGAAAGGGCTACCCAGGTGCTCTTGACTCCAAAACAGGTGAAATTATTCAAGAATATTCCACATCGAGGGCAGGAATTACCCAGACAGAAAAGGATCTCCAGGTCATTCCTCTGCAGGACATGGAGACAGACCCTAAACGTTGTTACAACTACCTGGAAGTCACCGCACAACATCCAAGGGGGGCGATGACCGGTCTGAAGCCCATACTCCCTGAACAGAACGATGGCTGGTCACCAGCAGATCTAGAATCAGTGGGCATGCGATCAAGAGCATCACAAAAACGCTGGCTCCAAGTGAGGCCAATGGTGCATACAGTAGCCCAGGTTATACCTGGGGATTCCCCAATCCCTATAAAGACCTGACTCAATCGCTGGCAGGTTTGGGCCTCCCCAGGCTGAAGTAAACACACTTCTCCTGGCCTTCCTGGCCCCAAATCTGACGGAGTCTTAAAGATTCAACCAGGACCACCTAGACTCCCATCCAGCTGCACTACTCGAGTGGTGCTGGTTCGTGCCCATGGAGCGTACACAGTCTTTGGCTTAGACAGCTCCCAAGCAGAAATCAGCAGCAAGAGGGGTGCCTGGCTGGCTCGGTTGGAAGAGCAGGCAACTGATGATCACGGGTTGTGCGTTCAAGCCCCACAATGGGTATAGAGATTACCAAAAATATATAAATAAACTTAAGGAAAAGAAAAAAAGGAATCAGCCACAAGAGGCTTTCAGGAAAGGAGCAGAGTAAAGAATAAAACCAGTGTAGGGATAAACGGACACAGAGTCTTGCTCTGGAAAACAAGACATCAGAAGATCTCATAACAACCCGAGAACGAAATTCCAGTAGGAACTCTCCTGAGGCAGAAAGAGATGGGATTAGTTCTTTTCGTCAACTGGGTCACAGTGAGAGTAAACAGAAACACACAAATAAATAATCTCAAGATCTCAATCAACAGGAGGACAACAGGCATGCATAAAAGGGATCTAATAAAGGAACATAATTTAGTGGCATCACAGCAAAGAGTCTTGGGATCACAAACAGCCACATCCAAAACCAGGACCCAAGCCGTCCCCGGCTCCAAGCCAGAAATGATGAGTGAGCTCCTGTGTGTCTCCTTCTCTCCAGGGCTAATAAAACACAGGCTCTCGATCTCGCTGCACTGCAATCTGGCTTCCTCCTCCCACACTCCACTGAAACGACTCTTGCCAAGATAATCAATTCTTACTGCTAAACCTAACAGACTCTTTCCAATCCTCAGCAGGCATTTCACACAAGTGATCTTGTTCTCATTAAAACGCTCTGTCCTGATCTCCAGGAGGCCGTATTCAGCCAGTGTTCCTGTTCCCTCTGCTGATTCTTTCTGTCCTTTTTTGGGGTTCTTTCTCTACCCGAATCTTAAACCCTGGTGTCCTTTGGGGGCATCGTCCGTATCTTCCCTATCACTCTGCAGACTCTCCTGATTGGTCTTCTCCCGTAGCCTCAATTACCACCCATATGTAATTCTCCCAATCTTTTATCCCCAGCCTCAGTCTCCAGTCTACCCCCCAGCAGTGTTTGGACCACATCACCACTCTGCTTAAAACCGTCCGGAGACCCCACCATGATGGTCCTCTGAATAAACTACAGATCCCTTCACATTTCACAGAAGCCTTTGCAAGACCTGGCTCCTGCTTACCTCTCTCCAGAGCTTGACAGAACAACTTATAATTCTTCAAATATGTCTCCTGATCTTTTGCAGGGCTGTCTTTATACATGGAATGCTTTCCTCCCCTTTTTTTCCTACCACGTCCTCCCTGTGGTTCAGATCTTGGTTTAGCAGTCCACTTCCTCCAGAGAACCTTCCCTGACTACCTGAGAGCATGCAGGAGCTACAGTCCAGATGGCCTCACGATTGCCTGTATTTAACCTTGATGCTAGCACCCAACACATGGGGACCGTCAGACTCCCAGACTGTGAGCTCCCCGGGGCAGGCCAAACCACTTGCCCACTATTGTACCCTGTGCTCTAGCATACCTAGCACAGGTTAAGTGCCAAGCACACGTCTGTGGGTCAGAGGGTCTGGTGGATGGCCTGGCTGGCCCTGTGCACATTTCATACTTGTCTCCCAGGGTTCCGAGAGCAAAGAAACGCTGCTCACTCAGCCAGGAAATCCCAGGAACAGTGACAGGGGACCCCTCTGCCTTCATATCTGGATGTTCTTTCTTTTTCCCCACCCCTATCACCTGTATTTTGTCATTCCTTACCTTTACTCTCCCTTCCTCCCGAACACTCTGCCAGGTGCCCTATAACAATTCACTTTCCAGGATCCTTCCTGCCTCTTTTGATCTGTTGGCAGTGGAAAGAAAACTGGCCAGTTTGTGTCCTACCTCTGCCACCGACAAGCTGTATGACCTTGGGTTAAGACCCTTGGCTTCTCTGAGCCTGTTTCCTCATTTGTAAAATATAGTGAGAACCCCACCTTTCATAAATCTTAGATCAGCGTTATTCATCTTAAATAATGACGTGCTAAATCTAAGTTCAGGAGGGCAGGAATCCACTGTTTCCACAAATACATTTTGAGCTTTTACTACATGCTAGTCATGGCTCTAGGCACGAAAATACCCAAGGAAACAAAGTGCTTTCCCTCATGTGGAGTCTGGGAGAGCATTCAAAAAATGGATGAAAGCTGCGAAGAAAAACTGAGCGAGGGAAGGGGCTGGCACCCGACAAGGACTCTCCATCATGCCTGTCTGCAGTGCCCAGCACCTGGAGATTGGAGCTGCTGAGAACACACTCTACAGAGTTCAGCTCCAGGACAGGGCTACAGGGCGCCGGCATCCTGGCCTGAGACCCTTCTGTGCCAGGCGATGGCGCCAGAGAGCGCAGGAGCTGGGCTCCGTGGCCGCCACCCCCACCCCCCCTCCCCGGCCCCCTCCAGCCCACCTTCATGCGGCTGTAGACGGTGGAGACAGGCGTGACGCGGTGGTGCTGGTGGGAGCCCAGCAGGCCGCAGAGGCCGCAGATGAGCTCCTGGTCCCTCTCACAGAAGAGGCTGAGCGGGTTCCGGTGGTGCTGGCAGACCTTGGGCTCCGGGTCCCCGGGGAGCTGTAGAGCTTCAATCACCCGCGCCAGAGAGACGTTGGGCGGGGAGCTGCTGCTATCCACCTCCTGCCGGCACACTGGGCAGCGGAGCTCCGAGTCCAGGTGGTGGGACAGGTTCACCAGGCAGCCCTTGCAGTAGGAGTGGCCGCACTGCAGCATCATGGGCTCCTTGAAGACCTCCAGGCAGATGGGGCACTGAAGGCGGTCCTCCAGCTCGGGCACGCTCACCTGCCACGCCATCCACGGTGCCGGCTAGAACACAGGGCAGCTTTCTCAAGTCTGCTCCCTCCACACTGTGCCCCCAATCCCCCCGCCAAGTGCCACTGGGAAGTTAGAGCGCCTTAGGGTCTCCAGTCCTGGATTCCAATCCCAACGCCTATGACCTTGGGCCTATTTCCTATCTTTATTTTCTTTTTAATTTATTTTTGAGATCATGACCTGAGCCAAAGTTGGACACTTAACCGACTGAGCCACCCAGGCGCCCCTTTCCTATCTTTAAAATAAAGGGCTTAATTGGGGGGGGGGAATCACTTGTAGATATAGGATTCTACATTTTTCACCCCAATTTGTAGGTAAACACAAAAGGGGCCGTCTGCTGGGTCATCTGGAGTGACACCAACAATGTGCCCTCCAGCCGCAGTAGGCATACTGACTCAGAACTGGACAGCAAAAACAAGCAAAGGTCTTTCCCACCTTCTAGATCAGTTCTCAAAACTGGCGAGCAACCGTTGGAAGCACAATAACAACCGATTCCTGCGTCAGCCCCTCACACATATTCAGTGAGCCCCAGAAATCTGCATTTACAATAGCACCCTCCCTCCCCAAGGTCATTCTAAAGCAGAGAGTGCTGTCTTAACAACACTGTTCTGGAGACTCGGAGACCGAGGAGGGTGGCCTCCTAAATTCGCACCCACTCCCTGTGCAAAATGATCGGCACTGAGAGACGAGAAGCACCAGGTGCAAGTTGGCCACGGACCCAGGGAGGGCCCCCACAACGAACTACCTGCTTTCTCACAATCCACTGAGACGTTCGCTGGATCTGCTCTACCTTCTCTTCTCCCCAGGTTGGGACAGAGGCACTAAGAGATGTGGGGATTGTAGCTGACCGCCTGCTCCACCCTTTGTCTCTGCCCCTTTCCTCCTCCCCTTTCCCAGCAACACTCCTATGTCCTCAAGGTCACGCAGAATCAGGTGGAAACTGGGCCACATCACGAGACGGAGGAGGCAGCCTCCTTTCAGCTGGCGACGCTGATAATTCCAACATGCAGGCGCTCACCTTGGCCACGCTTCGGGGAAGCTGGGGAGACAGAGGAGTGGTCCCCCAGCCACACCTTACAGACCCCAAACAGGAGTGGATTCATGTTTTGACACAACTCTTTCTGAATCTGTTTTTTTGAAGACATTTTTATTTATTCAACTTCTTGAGACAGGACCTCTATAAAGTATGCATATCTTAACTATACACTTAATGTACACATTTCACACATTTACTCACCCTCGAGATCAACACACAGAATGTTTCCAGCACCCGGAAGACACTATGTGCTCCCCAGTCAGAAGCCCCTGGCAAGGATAGCTATTCCCCTGACTCTTATCATCGTAGATTTATATAGCTTTATTTTGACATTCAAATAAACAGAATTATCTAGGTTGTGCTCTTTCGTGTCTCACTTCCAATACAATTGAATACCATTAATACCATTACTCAATACCATTGAACTGGGAACCTTTTTATACAAAGCCTTTCAAAGGTTTAGGAGTTCAATGGCTTTTTTTTTTTTTTTTAAAGCTAATTTACTTATTTTGAGAGAGTGTGCACATGCAAATCGGGGAAGGGCAGAAAGAGAGAGGAAGAGAGAGAATCCCAAGCAGGCTCCATGCTGTCAGCACAAAGCCCAATGTGGGGCTCGATCCCACCAACCGTGAGATCATGACCTGAACCTGAAGTCAAGAGTCAGATACTTCACCGACTGAGCCACCCAGGTGTCCCTAACGACATTTCTTTATGCAGTTAATAAATATTACAGTCAGAAAATGCTACGCATATCATGGAGGTGGGATAAAAAAATTACTGATTTGAAAAGGAAGAGATGGAAGCAGGTCTCCAGGAGTGTTAAGAAATAAGGAGCTCAAGGGGCACCTGGGTGGCTCAGCTGGTTGAGCGTCTGACTACTGATTTCAGTTCAGGACATGATCTCATGGTTCATGAGTTCAAGTCCCGAGTCAGGCTCTGTCTGTGCTCAGTGCAGACCCTGCTTGGGATTCTCTCTCTCTCAAAATAAATAAACACTAAAAAAAAGAAAGGAAAGAACCAAGGAGCTCTAGACCAGTAAGACACAACTCCCAGAGACCTAAGCATCCCTGTCTGCCAGTAGGGGCCATCTCTACCCCGTGACAAGCAAGACCAAAGTCTGGCACAGGCATGTTGAAGGCTAATTTGATTTGTTAATTCAACAAACATTTATGGAGCACCTGATATGTGTCAAGCAGCAAGCTGAGCATTAGGGAAACATCAGGGAACAAGACAGATGAGGTTTTTGTCCTTTCAAAATTTGTAATATAACCGTAGTAGGAGTGAGGTAGGATCATCAACAAGAAAACATCATCGTATTTAATGGGACGCAGGAAGGAAACAATGTGCTGAGAAAGAATGGCAGGAGGGAATAGGTTGTTTGAGGGACAGAAAGGCCACAAACAAGGACGGGAGAGAGGCCTCTGCAAGCGGAGTGTGGCCCCCTGGCCAATTCCCAGCAAGGATGTGGGGACCTCAGATGTAGAGCCGCAAGGATCTAGGTTTACCAACACGAATGAGCTTTAGATTCTTTAGAAAGGGGCAGCGCAGTGTCTTTGAGGATGGATGGTTGAGACCCGAAGGATACAAACATGCCAACTGCCTGAAAAACTACAAGAGGGCAGACCAGGCCTGGGCAGCAAATGCAAAGGCTCTGAGGCTAGAAAGAGCCCAGTATTTAGGAGATACACTAGAGAAAATCTACGTAGCTGGAGCGTAGTGAGAGGGAACACCAGGAGAACAGGTCAGAGGGGCTGGCAGAGAGGGCCCTGGAGCAGGGCAAAGGTTCAGATTGAATTTCAAGGGCAGTGGGAGCTATAGGAGGATTTTAAGGCAAAGGAATATCATCTGACATATTTTTAAAAGACCACTCCGGCCACTTGTAGATAATGGATCAGAGTAACTTTAGCACTTGAGAGGATGGATTGTGAAGGCTGATAAGGAAAAGATCAAGGTAAAATGTACCTGGGAAATCTAGAGTCAAATGCCCAAGGACACCTGAGTAGCAGTGGTCCGCAGACTTCAGCAAACAACAGAATTACTCGGGGTGCTTGTGAAAATACAGACTTCTGGGCTCTAGCCTGAGTTTCTGATTCAGGAGCACAGGGATAGGCTCAAGAATTTGCATTTTTAACAAGTTTCCAGACAACACTGCTGCTGGTCTGGGGACTACACTTTGAGAACCACCGAAAAAGGCAATTGAGCACAGGAGCCTGGAGGTCTAGTGTGCAGGGGAGGCCTTAGGCTGGCCAGGTATATACCACCTGTTTACATCACATATTTAAACTTGTGGGAATGGCTGGGATCTCTCTGGGATTAGAACAGAGAAGGGCTGGGGCACCTGGGTGACTCAGTCGGTTAAGTTCCGGACTTTGGCTCAGGTCACAATCGCACAGTTCATGGGTTTGAGCCCCGCACTCGACTCTGTACTGACAACTCAGAGCCTGGAGCCTGCTTCGGATCCTGTCTCCTTCTCTCTCTCCCAAAAGTAAATAAACATTAAAAAATAAGAAGAACAGAGAAGGGCTGGGGCACCTGAGTGGTTCAGTCAGTTAAGCATCTGCCTTTGGCTCAGGTCATGATTTCACGGTTCATGAGTTCGAGCCCCACATCAGACTCTTTGCTGATTCAGATCAGACTCTCTGCTGAGCAGAGCCTGATTCAGCTCCTCTGTCCCCCACCCCCTACCCCTTCCCAGCTTGTGTGCTCTCTCACACATTCTCTCTCAAAAACAAAAGAAAAAAAACAAAACTTAAAAACAGGGAAGGGCAAGGGTCCAAGGATAGGGCCCTGAGGTTGTTACTGTATACAGGTCAAGAAGATGACTGAGAAGAGACAGCCAGACAGACAGGAAGAAAATCAGAATATGGAAGCAGATCCATTTGACCCTGAACACTAGAGAACTTTCTCAGGCAAGACTCAGGAAGACTGAGAAGATTCGGCATGCTGTTGCTAACTCCAATGTGTAGAAAGGCCACGAACAAGGACGGGAGAGAGGCCTCTGTGAGTGGAGTGTGGCCCCCTGGCCAATTTACAGCAAGGATGTGGGAACCTCAGGTGTAGAGCCTCAAGGATCTAGGTTTACCAACATGGATGAGCTTGAGATTCTTCCCCAGAGCCTGCATTATTAAGGCTGAGGCCTTGATTTTAGTTCATTGAGACTGGCTGGTGTCTCTGACCTACAAAATTTATGACAAATACATGAGATCATAAATATCTGTGGCTCAGAACAGCTAAATCTGTAGTAATCGATGGTGACAATAGGAAACTGATACAGAAGAGGACAAAAAGCATTTAAAGAGGAACCAACTTTATCAAATGCTGACAAGAGTCCAGGAATCTGAGGACACAGGGCTATCTTATGGATTTGACATGAAGTGCGGTCTTGGTGACATGGAGCAGGGGAAAGTGGTACTGCGGTGGGTTGAAGAAAACAGGGAGGATAAGGAAGTAGAGACAAAATAATTGAAAAACGCTCTATAGCAACTTAAAAAAAATTTTAAAAAAAAATTTTTTTTAACGTTTATTTATTTTTGAGACAGAGAGAGACAGAGCATGAACGGGGGAGGGTCAGAGAGAGGGAGACACAGAATCTGAAACAGGCTCCAGGCTCTGAGCTGTCAGCACAGAGCCCGACGCGGGGCTCGAACTCACGGACCGTGAGATCATGACCTGAGCCGAAGTCGGCCGCTTAACCGACTGAGCCACCCAGGCGCCCCCCAAAAAAATTTTTTTAATGCTTATTTTTGAGAGAGAGAGAGAGAGAGAGAGACAGAGAGAGAGAAAAGAGTGCGAGCAGGGGAGGGGCAGAGAGAGGGAGAGACACAGACTCCAAAGCAGGCCCCAGGCTCTGAGCTGTCAGCACAGAGGCCCACACGGGGCTCAAACCCACAAATGGTGAGATCATGACCTGAGCCGAACGAAGTCGGACGCTTAACCAACTGGCCACCCAGGCACCCCAACAACTCTTTTTGAGAAGTCGAGAAGACTAGGCATGGGACCACCTGCAGCAGGAGTGAGATGTGGGACAAAGGTGGGGCTTGTTTAGGGCGGGTGATTTTAGGAAACTTAGAAGCTGAAGAAATGATCCAATAGTCAAGGCATGATGGGTGCAGGAAATAGGGGCCACCTCTCAAATCCTGGAGTGGGCAAGAGCTGCAGGCCCCAGGGAAAAAGCAGGAGGGGGTGACGTCAAGGGCCATTCGTGCTTTGCACCCCCCGCCCCCACCACCGGGGAGCAGATATGGATTCTGTGGATTTAGTGACCGCAACGTGAAGGACAACGTTGCCTTGTTCTCTGACCAACGAGGCAGTTTGCCTTGAAAGGCCTGTCTGCGTCTACATTTCTCTAGCACGAAAAGGTCGAGGAAAATTGAAAAAGTGGAGGTAACCCACTTAGCAAGGCCGCACACTTCCGGCAGCAGGCTGTTTCTGGAACTCCGTCCTCCCCAGCCTGCTCCCGCCTCGTGTCCCACCACAAGCCCCACCCCACCCCACCAAGTCCCGAGCCACTGCCAGTCCCGACCACCCGCGTGGCCCATCTCCCGCGCCATCCCACGCGCGCCCCCGGCGCCCCGTCTTGCCACAGGCGTCCCCTTCACGCGCCTCCTCCTGATCCACTTCTCCCCGCCAAGGGGCTCCATCTCTCCCAGCGCGGCACCGCCCCACCTTCCATCAAGCTCGCACGCATCCGGCTCCGGGAGTCCCTGTCACGTGCCCATCAAGTTCCGCGCATGCCCTCCACCTGCCCGGTCACGCCCCACGCGTCACTTTCACGAGCCTGGTCCCGCCCCGCGTGTTCCCGCCACGTGCCCCATCAGGCGCCACACTGCCCCATCACGTGTCACTCGTCCCATCACGTGATCCACCACGCGCCACCGGAGGCCCCAGGGCAGTTGGCAGCTGTTGGTGCGAAACGTTGAGCGCCTCCTCGCGGGTCCCGGACGCCACCGGCGGGAGCGGGCGGCGGGGTATAAAGTGGGTGGCTGGGCCACCGCCAGGTGGAGAACGAGGGGTTGAGGGCTCGTGCGCGTCGGCAGGCCACGTGGCGATGGGGGGCAGCGCGCGGAACCCGGGGACCCTGCAAGGGGACAACGCTTCCGGCCAGGTGAGAGGCTGGGCTTTGGGGAGCCACGGGCAGGGGGTGTCGGAGTCGGGGTGCAGGCGGGGCGCTCTGAGGTTTTGTGTTTCTCCCCGCAAGTCTCCATACCAGAGGTTAAGTCGGAGGATGCGGGACATTTCCGGGGACCGGGGCGTGTTGAAGGACGTCATCCGAGAGGGTGCTGGAGAGCTGGTGACACCCGATGCTTCCGTGCTAGGTACCATCATCTGCCACCCAGCAGGAGATGTGAAAGTACCGGTCATCAAGTGTTTTCTGCATTATACCTAGAAAGGTGGGAGGGAAGGCTAGGTTTAAAACACACACAAAAGAAGGGTAGACCCCGCTCGCTTTATTACAATTCGGGCTTTTAAGGGAAAGCGAGGGAACCCATCTCCCCTTTGCATGAGGCCAGTGTAAACAAGGGACATTCTGAGGCCCTTGAACCTCACAACCAAGCTCTTGAATCTCACGGCCAAAGGGCAGGCATCTAAATGTTGACCAAAGATTTTCCTATCACTGTGGGTGGGAGGCGACTTGAGTACATCGAGTTCCCTTTTTTTTGTAACGGAGAATTGATATGGAGGGGTGCATGTTCTTGATTTTCCTTGTATTGTTTTTTTTTTTTTTTCCTGTCCTAGTGAAATATTCCGGATATCTGGAGCACATGGACAAGCCTTTTGATTCTAATTGCTTTAGGAAAACTCCTCGCTTGATGAAACTTGGAGAGGGTAAGTTGAGATTAGCAACTACAAAAGGAGGAATTGTTTGGGGAAACTGTTCAGAGCATGGAGTCCTTGAGTTGGTTTCTCTGAGACCGGGCTTTGCTACACCAATCATGGTCTTGTCCGCATTTTCCCCTGAGGCCTAGGTACTTGGGAGATGGTTTACCTGGCAAGGCTCCCTTTGCATCCCAAGAACTATTGGGCTTGTTCATTTGTCAACTGGACACTTATCAAGCAAGGGTTTAGTATCCATAATTCATACTGGAAAGAGAAGAGATACTCAGATGATTAGAATATCTCCACTAACGTGGTGGAAGAGGTTGATTGCATTCACAGAATTGGATGAGGTCCTGGGAGGTATAAGTAGTGTTGCGGGAGTGTTTAATGAAGCCACAATTGATTCCAGCTGGGAAGATCAGGGAAGGCTTCATGAAGGAGGGGGTATGTAAAATGAGCCCTGAAGTTTGAGTAATATTTCAGTCAGGGTAGAAGCTGGGTGTGGGGTGAGGCAGCAGGAACTTCCTTGCAGGAAGAAGGAACACGAGCAGTGATGTAGAGGCCACGGAAATCTCGGTTTCGCAATGGTGGGGGTGGCGGGGAAACGAAACTGAAAAGTGAGTTGGGACCACAGTGCAGAACACTCGGAGTCTGTTGTGGAAAGATCTGGACTTCAGGAAGAAAGAAATTGATAACCTTGGATCAGGATGCTGGGCGAGCTTCAGATTCTTTGTCCCTTCTTCCAGATATTACACTTTGGGGCATGGAGCTGGGCCTTCTGAGCATGCGGAGAGGAGAGCTGGCCAGGTTTCTGTTCAAACCAGCCTATGCCTATGGAACGCTGGGCTGCCCTCCCTTGATCCCCCCAAACACTACTGTCCTGTTCGAGATTGAGCTGCTTGACTTCCTGGACTCCGCTGAGTCAGACAAGTTTTGTGCCCTTTCAGCTGTAAGTTCTGGAGCACAGATGTCCATACTAACAGCATGCGCTAGTGTGTTTGGTGATTCCCCTACCTCGATCGTGATAGTCTGCCCCACGTTCCACCACAAGGCTCCCGTGTGGCAGTGGTAGTGGCAGTGGAAGAGTTCCCCCGCTTCCTGGTACACCTCTGAGTATGGGCAGATGTTCTAGGCCAATGCTGGGCCTTGGGTCTGTTCTGGACCCGCAGTTTGAGGTGATTTTTTTTTTTAGTCATCATTTTCCTAGTTTTCCCTGCAAGACCATGAACGTTGGCTTCTCAACATTAAGTTGGGTTTCTAACAAGTCAAGCATCGGTAGTGATCAGCTAGGGTGAAATATGGTTTCTTGGCCAACCCCGGCTACTTGATAGCAGAAGAGAGTATTAAGTAGATGGAATACCAGGACGTCAGGTGTAGATGGGGAAAGTCCCAGGCAAGTGGGAACACATGACCACTGCCCTCATAACTCAGATGTTGTCTTTGTGGCCTCTCACTTCACACATCCCGTGGGTGCCGTATGCACTCTCAGTCCTGCTCTCCCACCCTGTATGTGTGTCCTTAGATGTCCACCCAGGTTTGTACCTGGATATGATGTCTCCCCAGCTAAGCTGTCATTACCTCAAGGGAGGGCCCTTCCCTTTTTCTGACCTTCCCATAAAACCGGTTCTTGCAAATGCCTGGGGCCCACCTCTGGTGTACTGATTGAGAATCTCAGTGGGGGAAGGGGTGGATAGGGCCAGGACATCTGTGTTTAAAAAGAGACTTCGTGGGTGATTGACCTGTACCCAGGGCACAGCATTGTGGCCATGAAGACCAGTAGGGCCCCGGGCAGACCAAAATCTCTTGTTTGTTGGACAAATGGTGGTTGTGAGACCCGCTTTCTGTTTGGCAAGTTCCATCAGTTTCTGATTTCGTGAGGCCGTGCTTCTTCAGGGAGCATCTCTAGAAGTGAGGGAGACCAGTGTGTGGCTCTGGTGTCTACGGTGGGAGTAGTAACAATAGCAACCCCCTTTGTCTTCTGCCGGGCATCACAGAGACGACCTCTGCAGGGGCACCAGGCCCAGTGCTTGGCACCCACACAGCAGTAAGCAGAAGTGCATCATCTGAAGCAGAAACCCTAACATCTGTAAGGACACTTGCACTGTGATGTCACGGCTTTCAGTTTCCTTGTTGGGTGTCCTTGTCTTTTTTCCTCAGGAGCAGCAAGATCAGTTTCCGCTTCAGAAGGTCCTAAAAGTGGCAGCTACCGAACGGGAGTTTGGCAACTATCTTTTCCGCCAAAGTCGTTTCTATGATGCCAAAGTGAGGTATAAACGGGTAAGGATGCTTCACAAACATAAATTTAGGGGTGCCTGCCTGGCTTAGTCATAAGGGCACGCAACTCGTGATCATGGGGTCATGAGTTTGAGCCCCAAGTTGGGTGTAGAAATTACCAAAAATAATAAATTTTTAAATTTAGACCCTTAAAATGGTCTCTTTTTTTTTTTTTTTTTTCTTTGAGAGAGAGCATGGGGGCCTGGGGGCAGGGGCAGAGAGAACCTTAAGCAGCCTCCGTGCTCAGTTAGACATAGAGCTCAGTCCCACAACCCTGGGATCATAACCTGAGCCAAAACCAAGAATCAGACATTCAACTGACAAAGCTACCCAGGCATCCCTGAAAATGTTTTTACAAAGTTCTTGGGGTGCCTCGATGGTTCAGTCAGTTGAGTGTCCAACTCTTGATTTTTATTTTGTATTTATTTTTTTTGGCTCAGGTCATGATTTTCGCCTCAGTGTAGAGCCTGCTTGGGATAGTCTCTCCCCCCCTCCGCCCTGCCCTGTCCCTCCTCCTCCCCCTCCTCCCCAGCACATGCAAGCAAGCAACCTTGTTGCGCATGTATGGCTCTCTTCCCATCTCTAAAAAAACAACCTAAAAACTTTTTAAATGTTCTTGTTTGTTCTTATTTTTCATATGCAGTCTTTGGAAAAAAAAAAGTCTCATTAAAAAATTCTCATGCCGGGAATAATGACTGAGAGAGGGGACATGGGATTTGAGGAGCCCAGTAATGTTCTGTGTTTGTGTCTGGATGTGGTTACGTGGGTGTGTTCAGATTGTGAAAGGTTGTTGAACTGTCCACTTGTTTTACCTGTGTGTGTACGTTTGTGTGTATTTCAGTAAAAAGTCTTTAAGAGTTCTCCTTCCAGGATTAGGTCCTACCAACTGATTTTCCATCCCGCTTGCCATCTTCATTTCCTGTCTCTCTGACGGTGGAGCTTTCTCTAGCTCTCTGAGGTGACTCCATTCTCACCAGGCTTCTGATTGTGGTTTGGCTTCGTGCATAGGTTATGCTGACAGGAATTCACTGTTTGCTTTGTAACTCATTCAACAAATACTATAAGCATTTTCTGTGTGCCAAACTGTGCCCTAGGTTCTAGAGGCGAGTCTAGGGGTATTCTGATTTTCTCTCATTTGCGAAGGGAGCCTAAATCAGTCAGAGTTTGTATTCAGCAGTAAGCAACAGAATCCTGAAAAACTTAAATCTTCAGATTTAATTTTTATTTAAATGAGAAGGGAGGCAGTCCAAGGGTGGTAGATCAGTTCCACAAAGCCGTCAGGGATTCGGGTTCCTTTTGTCTTTCTGCTCCACTACCCTTAAACATCTCCTTGTCTTTTTTGCCCCGAGATGGTCCTTCAACCTGTAGCATCACATGGTCCCCTGGGCAGGAAGGAGGGAGAGGAGAAGAGTGTGGTGTGTTCGTGTTAAGAGCTCTCCAGAAGTACTCCCTTAACCCGGTGACTTTCGTTTTTATATCCTTGGCCAGACCCATATTCAGCGGACCCCGTTGACTGTAGGAAGCTAGGAAATGTAGTTGGTGTACCACTGCTTTGGGTGACATAGAGGCTCTGCTAGAGGGGGAGGGAGATTGATACTGGGTAGGTGGCTAAAGGTATCTGCCAGGTTTGGTCTCTGCGTATTGCTTGAGAGAGAAACACGGAGACTGGAGAATGTGTGTGTGTGTGCGCTTTCGGAATGCTGATAGAATCAGGGTCCTAAACGTGGAGCGTATAGGCTTGGGTTCATAGTTGGCTCAAATCGTGGATACTATTAATGTTGTAAAGTTTTTTGAAACCGAGCTTGCTCACATGGGAAAAAACTTTCCAGTGAACAGACCAGTCCTTCCATTGTTAGTCCTGTTTCCCGGGGCTGGTCCCCTGAGGTGGTCCCTCTTTAAGCCTGTTTGCTGCTTTTTCTGGCATTGTGAATTGATACTCGACATGCTTTAGTTCCTGTTTTTGACATCTCTTGCTTCTCGTTCTGGAACGTGGATCTCTAATTCCCACTAGGGCTTTCCCTCTGCTCTCTGGTGTTCTGGTTCAGTGTTCTTATCCTGGGCTGCCCTGTGCTTCTGTTTGTGGACTTCCTGTTGTTTTTCTCCACTTGCCCCCTTGTGCTGATAGAGCGCATCCTTACATTTCTAAAAATATTCTTGTAGTTCACACTTAGCAGTTGGCATACGGAGTATAGAATTCTAGGAATTCTAGCATGCAGCCATCATCCCTCAGATTTTGAAGAATATTGTTTGATTCTAGCTTTACAATGGCTGTCAGGAAGTCTGGATAAAATTTAGGTTCCTGTACCTTTATATGTGGCTTTTTCTTTTTCTTCTCTGTAAGGATGTAAGGATCTTTCTTCTTCTAGTGTCATTAAAATTTTACAGTGGTGTTTGTGTTTTTTAAAATTTGTTGGTATTGAGCCCCTGGTGCATCTTTCAGGAAACCTGTCCTGTGTTCTGGAAACTTCCTTCATCTGTTTCTTTGGTAATTTGCCCTTGTTTCTGTCTTCTCTTTTTTGGGACTCTCGGTTGTCAGTCCTCCTGGATTGAGCCTCAACTTTCCTTTTTTTCTGTCCTTGCCCATCTCGCTTTTGCCATCCCACTGTCTGGGAGCTGTCCTGGACTCTATTTGCCATCTCGTCTGAGGAACGGTTCATTCATTTGTTGTTTTTTTTTTTTTTTTTTTTTAACTTTCCCCAGCATTCTGTTCTTGTTTCACGCATACATCAGCTTTTCTTATGTTTTGAGTATTGGTTGTAATTTTCTACTCTCTGCTTTTCAGATTTAAAAAAAAAAACTCCATTCTTTTTCTGCCTGATTTTTTTTTTTTTTTTTTTCTGCCCATTGGATATTGTCCATTTGTCTTAGGTTTGGTGGTAGGTCCCAGACTCCTATCATTAGGTCAGTGTTACTGTTTCTTATGTGAAAGGCTTGAGGTGAGTAAAGCAGGGCTGGTTGGTAGCTGTGCTCCGTAATGGTTTCCGATGCCGAGCACTCTTCCATCTCTCTGTGTTCCCATTTGTAGGGCAGAGCTCTGGGCCTTGTGGTTGAGAATGGTGGCCTCTAAATTCCAAGCACCGGAGGGAAAAGAGAGGGCTGAGAGTATGTGCCTGTGACCCTCACACTGAGTGATGTTTTCCAGAACCTTGTCTTTTGGCTCTAACCAGCAGCTGCAAGGAAAGCTAGCAAATCCCTATACTCCGATTGCACGTGCACCCAGCAAAAAATCCTGCTACTATGGGAGAGGGGAGGACAGCCACTGGGAGACAGGAGGCCGTCTCTTCCATAGAGGCTTTCCTCAAATGTCTCGCAACCTTCAGCTGCCCATTAGGATGGGAAAGAGGCATCGGAAGTGCTTGGTAGGGCACGTCGCAGTGTGCTCACTTGGCCTCCCACGTGTCTCTGTCCACTTGTTTCCGCAGGAGCCACTCTGTTCTCCATCGCCTGCCTGTGTGAATGCCTGGCTCCCAGCGTCCTGGGAGCCGCTGGGAGCCGAACAGGGGAACGGGACAGAGGGCCTCTCCGGCTGTTACTGAAACGGTCCTCTAATACCCCTGTTACCAGTTTACCTCCCTCCTGCCCTCTGCTGTCCCTGAATCGAGAACTCTTTTGGTTCTATTCCATTTCTCCGGAAGATAGACTCCATGATCCTGGAGGTGGTGGGGAGGAGTGGCCATCTGGATGCATAGGGACAGGAACTGAGTGGCAATGTTCAACGTGTCCTGTTTATTCAGCTCCACTTCTACAGTAGCTCTGATGGCTCGTTCTGTCAGTTCCTGGGGCTCTGAGCTGCAGACCAGCCCCTTCTTTATTGGTGCTCCCTTCTGCTGGGTTGGTCAGACTCTGCCATCTGTTCTGACATGTTGGGCTTGTTACCAGTTCTCTTGTTCTTTGTTCTTTGTTCTTGTTGGATTGTGCCTTTCTGTTCCATAGGGCAGGAGAGACTAAAAGGTGAGTGTGAAATCTGTCTTGCTCAGCCACAGGTTTTGCTACCTGCTCATGATAGAAATGTTCTCCGTCTTCAGAGCGGGAAATTGGTGTTGATTGAGTGCCATTGTTCCCAGCCTTTTGCTCAGCTTCATGTGGGACGTGCCATCTAGGCAGGGTCCTTGCCTTCACATAATGGTAACATAGGTAGGGAGATAAAAGGTACTCCCAGTGACCAAGAAATCCCTGTAGGATCTAGTACTATAGCCTTTTGGAGGAGGAAAATCTTTGTGGGCTAGCCCATCTGGTAGTGGTTTCTTGGAAGCAATGGCACGGGAGCTGAGTCTAGAAGGATGAAATGGCAGAGAAAGAGGCAGAAGATAATTCTGGGCAGGAGAAAAGGATGAGCAAAGGTGTAGAAGTGAGAAGAGCCTGTTCAAAGGCCAGTTGGTGGTCACTTAGTCTACAGCACAGGTTACATTTGGAGAATACCAGGAAAATAGAGTTCAGGTAACCAGATTCAAGAAGACCTTAAAATGTGTACGGATGGGTCTGGACTTGCTGAAGAAGAAGGAAGGGGAGAGTGAGGTTATAAAAGTGATATTTAGGGAGGACGTGAAGGTTGGTAGCACGCAGGTAGTGTGTAGGAGCTCGTGAGAGCCAATTGTAAAATGGCTCAGGAAGTTTTACGAGCTGGTTAATGTTACTTTGGCAGCTTGAGATCGGCCAGGGTTAAACTGTTTACACCACAGGAATGGGCACACCCTGCAAGGCACCCCTTCCCCAAGAGCTGATTGTTAAACATTTACCAGCACACCACCATATGCAGGACACGTTGAAGGGACAGACTTTTGTTAGTGAATTTTCCATTCTACGTGAGGCACTGCTTCAGGCGTGTTGCAGCTAAGCCTGTCACGGGGATCCTGGAATGTGTTTCAGAAGGTGGGAATTGTGCAGATAAAAGTTTTGGAAATATTTTCAAAACCAAGTAACTAGACCTGATGATGATGTTTTATGAGTGACAAAGGAAACCAAAGAATAGACTTGCGTGAAGCTTTCTCATTTGAGAAAAATTTTTAAACAGGAATAACTGGCAAAGAGATGTATTAACTTCAGTTTCACTCACTGGTGAGAACAGCCAGATAAAGGTGGCCTGTAGAAGACGGTTTCTAGGTGGCAGACTGTCCCATGATTCCGTTTAGGAATGGGGCCAGAGTTTAGGGGACAGATCCAGGTCGGTGATAGGAGACCTGAAGCAATTCAGAAGGTGTGAGGGCAATGGACAGAAACTTCTGTGACAAATGCCTGGGGCTTGGAGATGAAAGGGGAGGCAAAAGAAGGCTGGTGGCTCTGTGCCTCCGGCACCATCTTGTCTGATGTGTTTTCCAGTTTGTCTGTCGTCTTCCAAATGGGGTCCTGCCTGTGAGTCACACTGACACTGCTCAGGCTTTGTCTTCATCGCTTTTCTTCCTTTGCTATTGTTAGAATTCACATACCATGAAGTTTACACTTTTAAAATGCAGTTTGGTGGTTTGTCGTGTATTCATAAGGTTGTGCATCTATCAACACGACATAATTCCAGGTCGTTTCATCACCTTGAAAAGAAGCCTTGTACCTGTGGGCAGTTCCTCTCCTATCCCTCAACACCTCTTGATCGCTCCTATTTTGCTTTGTTTCTATGAATTTGCCTATTCCTAGACATTGTACATAAATAGAATCCCCAAATGTGTGGTGCTCTGTGTCTAGCTTCTTTCACTTAGGTGAACTTTGAAAATATATTGCTATGTTGTAATGTGTATTAATGCTCTATTCTTTCTTTAAAAATGTTGTCTCAATTTTGATAGAAATGTGCAAACCTAAAATTCATCATTTTGATTATTTTCAGGTATGCAATCCAGTGGTATTAAGTACATTCAGTATTGTGAAACTGTCATTACCACTGCCCATTTCTGGAACTTTTCATTATCCCAAACATTGTTTAGCTATTAAACAATAACTCCCCATTCTCCCCCTCCTCCAGCCCCAGTAATCTTTATTTCTACTTCATGCTTCTCTGAATTTGTCTCTCATGGGTACTCATTTAAGTGGAATCCTACAATATTTGTCCTTTTGTGATTGGCTTCTTTCACTTGGCATAGTATTTTCAAGGTTCATCCATGTTCTAGCATATACCAAATTTCATTCGTTTTAAGGTTGAACGATATATTGTGTGGATTTAACTGGGTTTTGTTCATTCATCGGTTGGTGGACACTTGGGTTGTTGTTTCCTCTTTTTGGCTACTGTGAATAATGTTGCTTTTACATCGGCGTACAAGTTCTTGTGTAGACCGAAGTTTTCATTTTTCTTGGGTTTGTGCCTAGGAGTGCAAGTGCTGGCTCATGTAGTAACTCCCTTGGTTAACTTTTTGAAATACTGCCAAACTATTTTCCATAGTGGCTGCAACATTTCACATTCCCACCAACAACACAAGGGTTCCAGTTACTCTGCGTCCTCACCGATGCTTGTTTTCCATCTTTCAAATTATAGGCATCCTAGTGGGTGTGGAGTGGTATCTCATGATTTTGACTGCACTTCCTGATAACCAAAAAGATGTTGCCCATCTTTTTATGTGTTTATTGGCTATTTGTAGGTCATATTTGGAGAAATGTCAGTTCATATTCTTTGTCCGTTTTTTTTTAACGTTTGTTTATTTTTGAGAGACCGAGACAGAGTGTGAGCAGGGAAGGGGGCAGGAGAGAGGGAGATACAGAATCCAAAGCAGGCTCCAGACTCTGAGCTGTTGGTTCAGAGCCTGACACGGGGCTTGAACTCCCAAACCATGAGATCGTGACCTGAGCTGAAGTCAGACGCTTAACCAACTGAGCCACCCAGGCGCCCCTTCTTTGCCCATTTTTAATTGGATTTTCTTCTTATAAAAGTTATTTATATTGTCTGGATAGTAGGTTCTTCTTAAATATGATTTACAAATATTTTCTCCGATTCTGTGAGTTGTCATTTCACATTCTTTTTCTTTTCAGGAATGTACAAGTGTCTTTTCATTCAAAAATACAAAATCATCTATAGGCATACACAGTGACATCAGTAAGCCACTGTGTTATTAGTTTAAACCAGTAAATGATGGTTATAGTGACTTTTTTCAGTCATTTTCTTTGTTTTCTTGATAATATCCTTTGAAACACAAAAGTTTTTAAACTTGAAGTCCAGCTTATCTTTTTTATGTGTGTGATTTGTGCTTTGCATGTCATGTCTAAGAAACCATTATCCAAAGTCAGAAAGATTTATATCTGTTTTCTTCTAAGAGTCTTACAGTTTAACTCCTCCATTTAGGTGTATCATCCATTTTGTTAGCATTTGTATATGTGTGAAGTGGAAATCCAACCTCACTCTTTTGCATATCGACAACCAGTTGTCCCAGCACCATTTGTTGAAAAGACTACTCTTTCCTCGTTGAATGGGGCTGGTACCCTTGTTGAAAATCCATGGACTCTACACAAGTGTAGGTTTGTTTCTGGACTCTCAATCTACATTCTCCATTCTATTCTCTTGATCTGTGTGTGTCCAAACCACTCTGGCTTGCTTACTGTAGCTTTGTAATAAGCTTTGAAATTGAAAGTGTGAGTCTTCCATTTTTATTCTTGTTTTAAGTATTGTTTTGGCTACTTGACATCCCTTGAATTCCCATGCAAACTTTCAGATCAGCTTGACCATTTCTGCAAAGACTGTTGAAATTTTGGTAGTGGTTGCTTTGAATTTATGTATCAACCTTGGGAGTATTGCCTTCCTATTAAGTCTTATACAGGGAATGTATTTCCATTTAGGCCTTTAGTTTTTTCTTTAAAAAAATTTTTTTTAACGTTTATTTATTTTTGAGACCGAGAGAGACAAAGCATGAACAGGGGAGGGTCAGAGAGAGGGAGACACAGAATCTGAAACAGGCTCCAGGCTCTGAGCTGTCAGCACAGAGCCTGACGCGGGACTCAAACTCACGGACCACGAGATCATGACCTGAGCCGAAGTCGGCCGCTTAACTGACTGAGCCACCCAGGCGCCCCAGGCCTTTAGTTTTTTCAACAGTGTTTTGTAGTTTCCAATATACCGTTCTTGCATTTTAAATTTATCGTGACTTCATTTTGATGCTATTATAAATGGAGTTGTCGTCCTCATTTTTGGATGGTTTATTGTTGGAGTATAGACTTACAGCTAACTCTCCTGTGTTGATCTTGAACTCATTTTTTTTTTTTTTTTAGCTCTAATACATTTTTTTTCTGGATTCTTAGGGCTTTTAATAGCAAGATTACATACCTCCTCTTGACTACCTATTTTCCTTGTCCACAGGCCTTGCTGCTGCTTCACCGGCGATCAGCACCCCCTGAAGAGCAGCACCTGGTGGAAGCAGCCAAGCTTCTTGTCCTCCTTAACCTGTCCTTTACATACCTGAAGCTGGAGCGGCCTGCCACGGCCCTGCGTTATGGAGAACAGGCTCTGATCATTGACCGGAAGAATGCCAAGGCCCTCTTCCGGTGCGGACAGGTGTGTTGGAGGGCAGGGACTGGGGAACGAATGCCCAAGAAAAGGTAGTGGTGATGTTCAACTTGGGCCCTAGAAAAACACTGTCTTTCCTAACCAAGTGTGTTTTTAAAACTCCATCCTTTGACAGGCCTGTCTTATCATGACTGAGTATCAGAAGGCTCGAGATTTTCTAGTCCGAGCCCAGAAGGAACAGCCCTTCAATCATGACATCAATAACGAGCTGAAGAAACTGGCCAGGTGAGACCTCTGTTTGCGGGAGTGCGAACCAAAGAGAGAGAGATGAGCCTTGGGGCTGCGGTTCACGTCTGTCCACCTGGCGAAGGACTATTTGGCAATGTTGTGTGGAGCGTGTTACAAGGCAGTGCCCCCTAGAGCTGGCTTTAAGAAGTGCTAAACCAACAGCTCCCACTGAGGAGCCTGGGACAAACTTCAAAACTGCAAATCCGGATCCTATCCCATCTCCCTATTCCCCACCCCTTACCCCCAAAGTAAGCACTCTATAACAGGCGGGCCAGTGTAATTTTTTAAAAAGGTCTTGTTCGGGGTGCCTGGGTGGCTCAGTCGGTTAAGCGTCCGACTTCGGTTCAGGTCACGATCTCACGATCCGTGAGTTCGAGCCCCGCGTCGGGCTCTGGGCTGACTGCTCAGAGCCTGGAGCCTGTTTCAGATTCTGTGTCTCCCTCTCTCTCTGACCCTCCCCCGTTCATGCTTTGTCTCTCTCTGTCTCAAAAATAAATAAACGTTAAAAAAAAAAAAAAAAGTCTTGTTCTTCAGATATTTTCCCCTACTTGCCACAACTGAAAACCACTGTTCTTAACAGACTGCAGAAATGTGTCTTGTAGATCCTGGTTTGACCTGCAGTGGATCTTTCAGGTCTAATTCATACCCAGAGGGTGATTTTTTGTTATCCAAGTAATACCAGTACCAGTCTTTCAGTAGTGTAGCTTTTTGTGATTACAGAAGTTACTTTCAAAGTTTTCTACTTTGACTATATCAGCATATAAATAAGAGTTGTCCAGAATTCCATCACTTCCTAATCTGTCCAGTTTCTTAGGTATTATTTTTTTGTTCTTCTCTACTGGTAAGATTCTCTACTCCTGTTGACATTAAACATTTAATCTGGATTGCTAGTTGAAGCCCCTTGACGTTAAAAAGAAAAAAAATCCTGTGTGCACCCCTTAACACTTGAATCCATTTGTTATATTTCAGACCTTTTAAGACTGTCCAGAAATCTCTTTTCTGATTGTTTTTAAACTGAAATATTTATTACGTAATTAGACTAAGTTCTACACCCAACATGGGACTTGAACTTACAACCCGGAGATCAGGAGTCACATGTTCTACTGACTGAGCCAGCCAGGCGCCCCTCTTCTCCGGTTTTTAAAAGTATCCTGTCCCACCTAGGTGCCAAAAATAATAAGTGTATCCTTTGAAGATACTTACTAGTCCGATGTAGAAATTTTGGAATCTGACCATTATTTAGCAAAGAAATCTCAAGGTAAGTCAGAGGTCACCGAGTATGAGGCCATTTGGGAAGACTCAGCCTGGCAGCCCTTACAGTGGCTCCAGCCTTTAAGGCTGTCATCTTCTCAGATCGTGGGCTTCAGGTTGTCCATGTGCTTCTTAAACAGCCCTTCCCTGGGAGCCTCTCCTGGTTCCCCTACCCGTCTGGTTTCCATCGCCCCCAGATTCAGTTCAGGGCTTGCTGAATTTTCGATGTTTCTGGACCTGAGTGGAGTATTCTAGCCACCAGATGTCACCTCCTACAAAGACAGACTTTCTCTAATGTGTATTTTTGTCTCCAGCTATTACAGGGACTACACAGATAAAGAGAAAGAAATGTGTCACCGAATGTTCGCTGCTTATGATAATGGCTCTACAGTAGGAGAAAATTGAAGGTAATCAAAGGGCTGAAGCGTGCAAGGCTTCAGGATTTTGTCCAGTATATGGAAGGATGGTTGTTCTCCTCAGCCCACTAGTGAATAGTGGCTGTCTACAAGTGAGTATAGATGGGAGGGGTAGAAAGTTTCTGCGGGAAGCTAATGGCACAGTGACTGTGTAGAGTGCACATACCATGGGCGCCTTCTCATGAAGATGATCATGGTGAAGATTGGAAAGTTCCAGAGCTGGAGATTCAGTTTATAGGTGGAGGCGGTCTTAAGCCTTAAAATTAAAAACTTTTTCCATGTTTTATGTTAACCTTTCCCTCCCAGTAGCTCGGAACATGAAACTGTTGAGTATAGTCATTAATGTGATGGTTTATCTGGGCTTTGCGATGAAGAGTAATGCCTTTCTTAATCTGTTTTTTCCTGGAAGCCTCCAGCATCACTTTATGTCTAACACATTGTTAAGACAAAATCCAGATGTTGGGCAGTAGGGATGAGCTGTGACTCTTAAGTTCTGCTTACTGTCAGTTGGAGAGATTTGAAGGTGTTGGAACCACCAGGGATCACAACCTAACTTTCCTGCTGCAGCAGATGCCTTGTGATTTAGCAGGCACAGGGTTAAGGTTCCCCTGTGAGTTCATGAGATAATTCTCTAGTCTGGTTTACTATTACTTAAGAAAATTAATGGAAACAAAATCACCTGCCTTAAACACCTGCTTTGCTGGGTAGATAACTCAGCTCTCTTGAGAGAAGTTAAACAAGGAGCAACAAGAAAACAGCTGCCGAATGGGCTCATGGTAATAAATCTCTCCTTTGTTGCTACCTACATCTCTCTACAAAAGAGATTGGAGAGAAGAAGGCAGTGAAAAGGCCTATTCATCCCAGACATTTTCGCAAGTGATCTAAAAGCTGTTGTTCTCTGCCCTGTCAAAAACAACCAGTCGGTATCAGAAGTAAATGTTGCCTTTATCACAAGCTCTGACCCAGTGACCCTGGCCTTTGGGTCTTTCGGGGACATTGAAGTATTAGTGGGTTTTCTGAACTGAGACGTGAGCCAGAATACTTCTCCTATTTGGCTACTGTTAATGTCCAGCAGGAAGAGAGGTTTGCTGGCTTTTTGCCAGACGTTTTGGACTGTCGTGTCATCTGGCATGTCCTACCATTTAGTGGAGACCCAGTTCTTCCAGGGTCTGTCCTGGAAACAGATCTTGGAAAATCCAGCAGGGCAGCTCCTCATCGTTGTCTCTAACCCCCCAGCTTTCTCCGTCTCGAAGGTGTTTTGGACCTGATGAGTTTTTAGATGGTTTCCCAGATATTCCTAAGTTTTGGGTGTTTTGTCATATTAGGAATGACTGTGTTTGAGTCTAAAATGGCCATTATTGGGAGGCCTGGGTGGCTCAGTCAGTTAGGCATCGGACTTCAGCTCAGGTCACGATGTCACAGTTCGTGGGTTCGAGCCCCGTGTAGGGCTCTGTGCTGACAGCTCAGGGCCTAGAGCCTGCAAAATGGCTATTCTTGTCTTACTGCCACTACTGTTGGGTCTTCAGTGTTCTATCACTTAACAAGTTTTAAGATTCTTTCGACAACCTAGTTTTGACACAATTGGTTCTTGTTTTCCAAGATGTTAAATACTAGTGATCTGTCTGCATCTTGTCTTACAAGATGTTGGTCCTCCTGGTGGAATAAGTGTTCTCTTTTTTTTTTTTTTTTAATTTTTTTTTTAACGTTTATTTATTTTTGAGACAGAGAGAGACAGAGCATGAACGGGGGAGGGGCAGAGAGAGGGAGACACAGAATCGGAAGCAGGCTCCAGGCTCTGAGCCATCAGCCCAGAGCCGGACGCGGGGCTCGAACTCACGGACCGCGAGATCGTGACCTGAGCCGAAGTTGGACGCCCAACCGACTGAGCCACCCAGGCGCCCCAGTGTTCTCTTAATTTACAGTCTCGAAGTTTCCGCTTATAACAGACTACATTTTTGGAGATCAGAGACCGTGTGTTTTCTGTCTTCGTATTTTCTAGTGTCTGGAAGCTTGCCCAGCACATAATTGGCACTCAGTAAATGTTGGTCGGATCAAGTGTAAAATAGCCGAAATGCTAAACCAGACTTTTTGAAACCATATCCTCCAAGCTGGCTCTTGTATTGGCTGTCAGGACCCTCATTATTGCCAGTGACAGAAACCTGTCTTCAACGAGCATCAGCTAAAAAAGAGATTTGCTGAAGGGATTTGGGCACTCACAGAATCTGAGTTGAACAGCCAGTACTTGAGCAGGTGGACACCTGCGGTTCTGAAGGCCTCAACAACTTTGTCTCCTCTGCTTCATGCTCTCCTACTGTAGAGTGCCCAAGTGTCCTTTCGCAGCCTTTCTATTTGAGAGCGGGCTCTTCCCTACCCCCACACCTTCCTCTTCTTCCTGTACCAGCCAGGGCTCCAGCTTGCAAACTCCTGAAGCGGGACTCTGGCCTGTTACCGTGTGTTGAGTCCCATGAGTGGCTCCCTTCTTAGCGCTGCATAGTAGGGCGGGGGAGCAATGACTGAAGGAAGAAAGCCACTTGTCTCAGAACACAAAGGGGAGGAAGAGGAGGGGCAGATTCGAGGGAAGATGCCCATCGAGGGCATTTAGCTGTTGCAGCTCTCACTGTTCTGCGGAGTGTGACTTCTGTCTCACTCTAGCGGAGGCAGCGGGTTGAACGAGGCATCTCTTTGCGGCTGCTGGCATCTCCACGGTGCAAAGGAGCAGACACGGCATTGCCATTGCGGCACCCTTTTTCCTCTGGGTGGATCTCCAGAGGGTATGTCGACCACACACGTACTTCTGGATGGGCGTATTCTTGGGGTGATCTAAGAGGTCAAGATGGAAGTCAGCCTTTCGACTCCTGCACTTTGGAAGGCCTGAAGGTTTATAGCAAACCCCGAGCTGGTGTACGATAAGCTGTTTTGAAGCTGCAAACAAACCTGTGGTTTGCAGTGCAGTGGATGCAGTGTTCCTGCACGTGTACTTAACGGTGTTCAGACTTTGACAACTAGACGTTTCCTAGCTACCTACTTGGTGGAGACCTCCCATAGCTCCCTCCCGAGTACTAGTGGTTTCACCGGGGCCACCAGAGGGCTTTCATAACAGGTGCCCACCTAGTTGGAAACACTTGGGGTAGTGTTCTAACCTTTTTCCTAGTTCTGTTTCTGTGGCTTGTGTTGCTCTCTTCAGTTAGAGCTTGAGTGTGTCCTTCTTGTCCTGACACGCTAGCAGCATCTGAGACCATTGCCGTACTTCTATCGTGTCTGGAAAAGAGATATAAAGTGAGCACCGTAGCTATTTTCAGCTGAAATGGTTGACCTAAAATAGGTGAATTCAGGGGTGCCTGGGTGGCTCAGTGGTGTGTTCAATTCCTTACTTCGGCCCAGGTCATGATCGCAGGGTCACGGGATCGGACCCAGCGTAAGATTCAACACAGAGCACCCCCCAGATTCCCTCCCTCCCTCTATCTCTGCCCCTCCCCCCTCCCTTGTGCTCTGTCTCTCTCAAAATAAATATTGTTTAAAAAATAGGTGAATTTAGGGACAGTATCACCTATGCTCCCTTTGTGTGATAAGAATATTACTAACTGAAAACCCAATGTAGTGTGTGTGTGTGTGTTTTTAAGAGCTTTTGTTTTCCCTACAATTTATAAATGCCTTGGTTTTTGTTTGTTGAACTGTTTGCCTTTATCCTTACCTCTTTAAAACTCTGGTACCAGGGGTGCCTGGTCAGTTAACTTAGTTAAGTGTCTGACTCTTGATTTTTGGCTCATGTCGTGATCTCATGGTTTGTGAGTTCGAGCCTCTCATTGGGCTGTGTGCTGAGAGCGCAGAGCCTGCTTGGGATTCTCTCTTTGACCCTCCCTCACTTGTGCATGTGTTCTCTCTCAAAAAATAAACTTTAAAAATCCTACATATTAAAACTCTGTGATACCATTTAGTCTAGGACTTCCCTTTCTTCTCAGGGACCTCCCTCTTAGAAATCGCCCATTTTGTGTACCAATCCGTTGAAAATGTTCCATAAGCCTGATGCATAACTGCCATTCTGGGATTTCTTTTATCTGCTGGGCTGAATCCACTATTTACTGGCTCACTTTTCTTGGTTTACTTCCTTGTGTGGCTATTCTCAAATAACATCCAAAAATTGGATGTATAATAGATAAATTTTTCCACTCCTCCTGTGTCCAATTCACACTTGGTTACACACTTTATAGCTTGGTATAGATTTTAGAACGAAAAGAATCCCCTCCCTAGTTAGAACCTATCCCCCATTTCAAAGCTCCCTTCCTCATGAGAAATGAGCCCCCTATTAGGACTTGCCTCCCACAGTAACTATCCCCACCCCCAGACCCTGCTTACAAGATCTCCACTCCAAGACTGTGCATCCCTCCCGCCTTAGCCCTCACAGCTTTCCCCTCAGGCACCTCCACCCCCAATGCCACTCCTGTCAGTAGTCCTGCCCCTTCTCAGAGCTCCTCCTCCTCAACTCCAGATGCTGGTAAAAATGTATCTCTTTATTTTTAACTCCTCTAAAATTTCAGTGTGTGTCCAGGTGCCCCCAGATGCTCAAGTCCTTCACATAGGTACCTTAATTCTAGAGGTTCATGTTCTTGAGAGCTAAGAGATTCTTCTATATTTCCTTAATGACATTCCCCCCCCCCCTTCTTTTTCCCTCTCTTCTTGTTCTAGGACTCCTGTTGGTTGGATGTTAGACCTTCTGCAGGGATCCTCTATATCCTTTATGTTTCTTTACATTTTTTAAAATACTTATTTTTGAGAGAGAGTACAAGCAGGGGAGGGGCAGAGAGAGAAAGAGACACGGAGACACAGAATCTGAAGCAGGCTCCACACCCTGAGCTATGAGCACAGAACCCAGTGAGGGACCATGGAACTCCCAAACCACGAGGTCATGACCTGAGCCCAAGTCGGACGTTTAACTGACTGAGCCACCCATAAACCTTTACGTTTCTGTAAAATTGTCTCTCTTAACTCCCTCACTGCCCTGCCTCCTGCCAGGAAACATACCTCATTTCCAACTCTCTCCTGTTGGCTTTTTTTCATTTCAGCAAATATTTGAAACCACGAGATCTTTTCAGATTTCCCTCTTTTATAGTTTCCCTCTCTCTCCACCTTTGTATGATGAAATATCTCAAACTTAGACAAGTAGAATAATAGGATTTCCCCCATGTATTCAGCATTCAGGTTTAATAGTATCAACATAGAACCAGTGTTTCCATCTGTGACCCCACCCATTTCTTCCCCACCCCTAGCACTGTTGGGGTAATTTGAAGTGGATCCTAATAATACTGTCATTTCATCCACAAGGATTTCCCATTTCCTTATGTACCTCTAAAAGATAAGGACCATTCTTGCACATTTTGTTTTGTACTCTGAGATGTTTATTTTTCTGCTTACTTGCTTTCATCTTTCTCTTTTCCATGTTTCATGTTGCAGACTTTCCACAGTTGTTTTTTGGTTGCCTGTTCACACTTTAGAACGTAGCAATAGAAAAATTGATCAGGAGTTTTGTTAGGGGAGCCTGGCTAGCTCAGTCAGTTAAGTGTCAGACTCATGTTTTCAGCTCAGGTCATGATGTCATGGTTTGTGAGTTTGAGCCCCGCGTCGGGCTCTGTGCTGATGCACGGAGCCTGCTTGGGATTTTCTCTCTCCTTCTCTCTCTGCCCCTCCTCCACTCATGTTGTCTCTGTCTCTCTCAAGATAAATAAATAAACTTAAAATAAAAAACTTCTGTATACCTGGGCAGGATATCCACTCACTCACTCTTAAGACTGAGCAGGTGAGAACCAATCAAAATGCTTTGAGATCCTTAAATACCAGAAGGAAGGGGATTTGCACTGGGCCCCAGCTCTTAACAATAGTTTCCCCCAAAATTTTTTCCTCAGGTGGATTTTTCTGGCTGAAACAGTGGACACAAGTGCTGCATTATCTTAACTGTACATCTCCAATTTCTAGTGAAGTTGAGCGGCTTTTTGTGTTTTTAATTGGCTCTCTCTACTGTTAAAGCAACTTACCTCTTGATCTCCTTTGCCTGCTCTCATTTTGGGTCTTTATAGTTGATTTGTAAAAACCCTTTTTTATGTGAAGGATGTTAATTAAATGTTATGTAACTTGAAATATTCTCCAGGCTGTTTTGCCTATTGATATAGTTACACATGTCACTGTTTCTGTATGGCTTTTGGAATTCACGTTATGCTTCTGTCTGACCTACGGGAGTAAGGCCGAGCTCCGTAATGAGCTAGCAGGAGTGCCCCAAGTGAAGGGTTTTCAACAGTTCTTCCTGGAGTCTGAGCACTATTGTAGGTCTGTTCTCAAACCCATTCATCTTTCCGACATTCCTGAGGGAGAAATGATTGTTTCCACTTTACAGATTGGGAAAGGCATGAAGCTCAAAGAATTAGACCCTTTCCCTGTGGAGGTCTTTGTGCTTATGAATAAACAACTCTGACCATTTTCATTGGATTTGAAATCTAAACCCCAGATGATATCTGAAGCTTTAAATATATTCAGCAGCTCTCTTCAGTTGGAGTGTTACCACCAGGTGCCCATGGATTTTTCTCCCTCACTTAGATGTTTAAGAATTTCTTCCTTTTTTTTTCCTGCTTTCCACACTTAAGCTGAAGCCTTTGAGCTGTAGAATTAAGAGGATTGAGCCATGTTGTGTGGCCAGCCTCAGGGAAAGAGTATCTTAACAGACTTTAAAAAAAAAAAAAAAAAAAAAGAATGTTTTCTGGGAAGCCAGAGCAGCTCCCAGGAGGCTCAGGTGGAAATAAAGGCCATGCTGCAGAGAATACATTCCTGTTCGCTGAAATTCTGAGATTTCGTCCTGCTTCAGAGAGTTGGCCTGAAGTGAGCACTAAAGCAGCAGGCCCCACAGAGCTTGGTGCCACCACAGAAGCTAGAGATGTCCTCTGGGGTCAGGGGTTCCCTCGTTCCAAAATAGCCTTCCTGTGTCCGGCCGGGCTAGTCCGTTGCCAGGAAACCCTAGGAGCAAATCATCTTTTCCCCATATCCAGTATGTGACTGGATCTAGATGGGGAATCTCTTTGATCCCCCTCTTCCCAAAGAGATTAAGAAGAAACTCACAAATTGACGCTTGAGTCTATAAGGATGTTTCATGCCTCCAGTTAGACTCGTCTGAGTCCTGAACAAATAACTCATTTAAAGGTATTTTTGTAATTTTATATATTATTATTCTGACTTTATTCCTCTGAGTCTCCACTTTTTTTTTTTTTCCTCTGAATCTCCAACTTTTTTTTTTCTCTCCTCAAAATGTAGTTGTATTTTCCCCAGGGTAACTGGGCCAGGCAGGCGCTCCCTTGTTGTCAGATGAGGGCCCTGTCGGTTTTTCAGGCAAACTGTTAGACACAGTCCCTTGATCTTTTGAATATCTGTGAAATGCCTTTTCTCCCAGCTCAGGAGGTATCACTGAAGTCATCCCTTTGTTGTGTGACTATAAATAACTCCACTCAGGTTGGCACCTTTTCATTCTACCCCTGCCTGGGAAAGCATTTCCCCTGGCAGAGTTTCTTTGGCCCCTTCACTCCTCTTCACATCCTCTCTTGGCACCTGTGATGGGCCTGAAACCTGCTTCCTCCTAAGGTTTACTTCAGTCCATTCTGTGCTCTCTGTGCATGAGGTATCAGTGAGGGCTACTTAATTAAATTGCAGGAGATCACTAGGTTCCTTTTTCTAATTTTCAAAATCTGCAATCGTGGAAGTGCCCTTTACCATTCACTGCAGGGTTGATAAATGGGAAATTGGGCTTCTCCGTCTTCACTCCCTTGCTGTGACTGTAGCAAAGTCCTCGAACCCCTCTGGGCTTTGATCGCATCACGTGTAGGATGAAGTGATCGGATCTGTAGGGTCACTGTGTATTTCCTGAGGTTCTGTCAGATGTTGGCTTAGTCCGTTTTAATTTCTTGGGTTCCTAACCCGGTTCATAAACCCTGCCTCCAGGCATATGTAATCCCAGACACCGATCTAGGTGAACAAGGGTACAGGCGCACATAATGAACGGAGAGGCTAAGCAATAAGGAATGAACATCAAGTGTCTTAGTGTCTTGGGACACCTGAGGGAGAAGACAGTCTTAGCTGGTTTTCCTGGCTGCCCTCCTCAGGGTTTTGCAGAGAAGCTAGAAACATGGGGGTGAAGCCGAGAGGAACTGGGATGAGCCCCAAAGTTTCAAGAATCCAGTGAACGGTTTTCAAATCTAATAGACAAAGGGAGGGAGCTATGAGCAAAAATCACCTCTAGCACAGAGGACACAGTCTGCCCTGTTGTGACCACACCCACCACGGTCATTTTCACAGTCGGAACCAGAAAGGCTGTGAGAGACAGATGCGGGCATTTTCTCTACAATTCTTGTTGGCATCCTGATCTATCATAGGGCTTGTTTGTGGTTTTCTTTTCTGGGGCAGGGGGTAGGTGAGTTTATTGTGATATCCATGAAGAGAGAGCAAATTCCTCTGTACTCCTATTGCCACTAGAACAAATGGCCCGTAGAGGCTGCTTGCATTCCTTGGCTAGTGGCCCCTTTCTTCATCTTCAAAGCCGTCAGCATAGCGTCTTCAGTCTCCCCCTGCCATGAATCTCTCTCTCTCTCTCTATCCTTCCCTCCTCTCTTCTTCTGTCCTGTTCTCTTCTCTTTTTCTGACCCTCCTGCTTCTTCCTGCCTCCTCCTTGCAAGGAAGGATCCTTCTGAATGTGCTGGGCCCACCCAAGTAATCCAGGTTAATCTCCCATCTCAAGATCCTTAATTTAATGGTCAAGTTCTCCTTGCCACTCTAACGGTAGCATACATACATAGTGTGAGGTTCCAGATGTTAAGACATGGACATCTTTGGGGGATGCATTTATAACAACAACTGCTGGGAAACCACACATCTCTTTAAGATAACTCACAATCCTACATCATAAATGTTCTGCACTTAATCCTTGTATCCCAAATAAGGTCACCGTAACAGCCTTCCTTGGAATCTTTCCTCTCTCGTAGTAATCCCTTCTGGTGGCTGGGGGAATAATGGAGATCAGGGGGAAACCCTGGGACCAGGAGACTGCCACAGCCAACCTCACAGCTAGCAGATGGGGGCCTGAATGCAGATACGGGGTGAGTGGAGAGAGAAGAAATTCAGGGACTGCTTTTGGTGGCAAGAATCACAGTTTGGTATTGCAGCAGGGGAAGGAATCAAGAATGATTCCCAGATTTCCAGCTCCAATAACTGGGTCCATGGAGGGGTTAGCAACTGAAGGAGTTTTAAGATGGGGATCTTTTGTCTGCGGCTTGAGGAATTTGAGGTGACTACAGGACATGTAGGTGGGGGTGGCTAGCAGACAGCTGGAGGGCTGGAGAGCAGGTGGCAGCCACAAGTATCTGCAGGGCAGTATGCCCAGGAATGGGAATGAGGTCACCCAGGAGGAGGGGTAGAAAGAGGAAGGAAGGCCAAGGTTGGACCCCGGAGTACCAGCTTTGAGCTGACAAAAGAGGACAGAAAGCAGGAGGAGAACGAGCCACTGTGAAAACAGCAAAGTAGAACAGGAGGTTTAGTCAGGAGTCAATGGTGGGCATCATGGCATCCACGAACCCCTGAATAGCTGTGTGTATCCCCAGAATCCATGCCTGCCATCACTTCTCAGAGGGGCCTCTGACTCCAGAAAACGTGCAGACCGACTAGGGGCTCAGATTTCAAAGAGTAACCAGCAGGGTCAAATCTAGCAGCACAGAGGACTCAAAAGACCAGGACTGAAAAATGTTCATTGGATTTGCCAGTGGCAACTTACGGTGACCCGGGCAGCAGTGGAGAAGCGGGAACAAAGGGCAAGAGCACCGTGGGTGTGGAGTGAGCGGGAGCGAGAGGGTAGAGTGTGAGCACAGCTTCCAGAGCTTCTGGTTCCACAGGGCAGTAGGGCCCGAGAATTCAGGGTTCTAACATTCCCAGGTCATGTGGATGCAGCTGGTCTGTGGTCCATGGCAGCGCCGGCCTTTTCTCCAGACCTTTTTGTGTGAGGAGACGGGTTGGATGGTACTAGAAACCTCACATGCTAAATGATATAAACCTTATTTTGAAACAAAGGTAGCAGTTGGGTGGCACTTTTTACCCCTTGGACCACATGCCCTGCTGCTTCCACCTTTGCACCGTGGAGGTTGATGGCCATAAGCTCTGACAGTTGTCATCGGAAGTGCAGCAGGGCTATGCTGTGGGTCCTGGCCATCTCCACTGGACTGGGGCATGCTTGGTTCAGCTTAGCCTAGAAAGGGTGGGCTTGGAGGGACCACTCAGAGCTTGAAAGGGTTCCCAGCGGCAGGGAACACCACTGTATGGCCCCTGGCTCAGGCGGGCACTAAGAAGTCGAGGAATGTGGCCCAGGGAAGGGGCAGATTGCTGAGCTGGAGGACCACCAGGGAGGCCAAGAGGCCAGCAATAGTAGGAGTCAGCATGGAGCCACAGAAGCAGGGGCAGTCGAAGGAGGGCCCAGCAGCGAGTGTCTGCTTTGAACAGCTGCCTGGCAGGGTGGCAGGAGCAGGAGTGGCAGATTGGAGGACCTTATAGGCCAGATCAGCACGTCACAAGAGTGTGAATGGCTTCTGGCTCCTTCTAAAATAATTCTCCCCACCATGGAATTACTTGAGATACCCAGGCTAGGTTCTTCCGATGGGCTGAGTAATGCTTTTGGAGAAAGAGAACCAGTTAAACAGCTTCCAGGAGGAGCTGTGAGTCTTCACCTTTACGTGCAATGTTTGTGCATTGGCTGGGATCTTGAAGAGGGATCCACAGCTTTCATCACTTTTCTCAACGACCCGCCATTACGGGTGTATCTCCCAGATGCCGCTCAAGGTGGGCCCTTCACTCTGGTTCCCTGAGCGGCACTAGACAGAAGCGCTGCCGGAGAGGGCAGGGAGACCGGGTGGGTCTGGCACCCGACGCCGTGGGAACCCTGCTCACCCTGCCCAGCCCAGGGCTTTGGACTCCTGCCTCCAGCCTCCACATCCTGGGTTCTGCAGCCTCCGGCTCGGGCTTCCAGGATTACATCACCTCCCCGGCTCCTCTGTTACACTTTCACACTCTTCTCTGGTTACTGCTCACTTTTGTGTGCAGCTATTGTAGACGCCGATTGTATCCTCACTTGAGTCTCTCTTTCACATTGACTGCCTTTTCCCCAGGCCTGGCTCTGCGCTCCTCGGAAGCCGCTTGTTGAGTATGAATGTATTCAGTGGGCGTCTGCTTGCTGGAACGTGGTCTGGGTTCCCTGCCTAAGTGGGGCCGCTTTTGTCTATGCAGGTCTCTGAGCTTATCTTTCTGTGAGCCCTGGAGACATGCTGACCTTTTCCTCTGACTGTGCCTCCGTGTGCTACGAGATTTGGTTTTGCAGAATGTGAACTTTTCTATTTTGGTATCTTTTTATTTGTGCTCAAGTGTTACTTTTTATTGGTTCCAGTGTGAAAATTCAACTACCTGAACCTCCTAAAATCCCAGTGTCTGATCTTGGCGGTTCTCTCTACCATCCGTTCCTGGGAACGTGTTCACACTGAATGAATATTGATCACAGCATTTATGTCTGAAGTCACTGCACAGGATACGAACTAGATTGAGACGGGGTTTTTTTTTTTTTTTTCAGTTGATTATTTTCAAGCTATAATAATGATAAAATGGAGATTTTCAAACCCATTTAAAGGTAGCAAGGATGGCGTGTCGACCTCCCCATGTATGCATTACCCATCTGACCATGATCAGCATTCTGCGTGCTGCTTCCTCTACTCACCCCACCCATACTGACAGCTGTGTGTCAGTAGTAAAATTTAAATTATGAAAATGCTACATGCTTATAGGCTTTTTTTTTTTTTTAAAAGGTTGAGAAGTAAAAGCTCCCAGTCCCCAAGCCCACACTCCAGAGGTAACCAGTGTTGACGTTTTATATGTGTCCTTCCTGAAGGTTTTTTGTGAATATTTGAGAATGTGGGTGTATATGCGGTGTTTCCCACAAATAGAATTATGTATTTTGTATTATGTAATATGCATTTAAATACATTTCAGGGGCCACCTGGCTGGCTCAGTCAGAAGAGCATGTTGCTGTTGAATGGAGTTGGGGGACAGGGAGTGAGACTACCTGTAAGAGGGGCCTCATCAGTTTGTCTCTCCTCCATTACTCTCATTTGTCTGTTTATGCTTCCCCTTGGCCAGCCAGTAATGTCTTGTTTCCTTCTAGTATTTTTATAGTTCTTTTTTTAGGTTTAGGGTTCTAAACTATTGGCAGTTTATTTCCATCCTTAATTTGAATTGGGGATATACATCTTTATATTTTATTCAAATGTCTAAAGTAGTTTTCCTGGTCGGCGGGGGGGAGTGGCGCCTGGGTAGCTCAGTCGGTTAAGTGTCTGACTCTTGGTTTTGGCTCAGGTCAAGATCTCACAGTTCTTGGGTTTGAGCCCCGCATAGGCTTTGTGCTAACAGTGCAGAGCCTGCTTGGGGTTCTCTCTCTCCCTCTCTCTGCCCCTCCCCCACTCGTGCTGTCTCTCTCTCACAATAATAAATAAATAACATAGTTTTCCCAGCACGCCTGGCCAGCTTAGTCAGAGGAGCAAGCGACTCCTGGTCGTCGTGAGTTTGAGCCCCACGTTGGGTGTAGAGTTTACTTAAAAATAAAATCTTTAAAAAACAGTGATAAATAGTTGTCCCAAATTTCTGTTTATGGACTCATAATACCCAGAACAAAGGGTTCACATCTATACAGGGTAAATTAACTGCTTCTTACACTTTAATGGTAGACTGACTCTTCATGTTTGTACAACAAACGGTAGCATTCATAGTGGAATGACTAAATCATGCTCCATGGATGCTCTGGTGGGTTTCCCTCTCCCCTTACTGATTCTGGGGCTTGAGCTCTGTCTTGTTTCATCAGTAGGTTCTGAAGTCCTGTTAGGCCTCAAGCTGGACAGCAGTTGCAAGTGATCAGAGGTGATGTCAGATTGGTTTTGGCCCCACAGCTAGACATTTCTCGGTGTGATTGCATCAGAGGTCCTCATGAGATTACTGCCAGCCTATTGTTTCTTCATAACTTCGCTTGGGTTTGGACAGGAAAGTGCTTTTGATGTTTCTGCCCTCACGCATCCTGTGTGGTCCCACCCCATCCCTCCCTTGTCTGGATGCCCGGCACGGTGCAGCAAACGCCTCCCACTTCTGGGGCTATAGAGAAGGGGCCTCATTCTAATCAGGCATGTGTGTGGACTATTGACTGGAGCCCACATGTGGCCTGTCCAGTGTGACGGCCTTAGAGTGGTTGCTCTGGTGTGGCAGCTTGGGTTTGTGGAGGCATACATGGGGGATACATGTTGGGCAGCACAGCGCTGCCCAACAGAAGAGTGAAGCTGCCAGTCTCTGAAGGCCTGGACCCGCTTTGCAGCTCCCACCTCAGTGTGCTGGGCAGAGCAGCCTGAGAGCCTAGGTTAGAGAGCCTTGCTCTCCCCATGCAGTTCTCATGCCCCTTCAATCTCTTCCCCACAGGGCAGCCACAACAGTCCCTCTTTTCTTAAAAAGCTTCTCCAGGGGCACCTGGGTGGCTCTCTTGGTTAGGCCTCTGACCCTTGATTTCAGCTCAGGTCATGATCTCACAGTTCATGAGTTTGAGCCCTACATCAGGCTCTGTGCTGACAGCATGGAGCCTGCTTGGGATTCTCTCTCTGTGTCTGTCTCTGTGCCTTCCCCTCTTGGGTGTATGCTCACTCACTTTTAAAAATAAAGAGGGGCGCCTGAGTGGGGTGGCTCAGTTGGTTAAGGGTCTGACTTCAGCTCAGGTCATGATCTCACAGTTCACGGCCATGTTTTACTGGTGCCATGTTTTTCTGTAATTTGGGATAAAGGTGGTCAACAAAGGCTTATAATGAGAAGAGTTCCACAGTATTTATAGGAACAAAAAGCGCTCTTCATAGATTTAAATGAGAGACAAGATGGACAACTGGAGGAGGAAGCGTTGGCCTTCCCCTCCCTGTTCTGGGCTGCTGCTCCTGCACCAGGGGGGGCGTCCCACGCGGGCTTCTCCTCCCCTCAGAAACTGCTGTCCTTCATGAAGGGAGTGGAGGCAGTATCCTTACTGGCACATCTGCTTGCCCCAGTGCTGGGAATGCACGCCCAGCCTCCCAGCCCTCTGTGTACCCACATTCTGCAGCTCTGGGGCCAGTGTTTAGTGCCAGGGGATCAGGGAGGAGGGATGGTGGGCAAAGACTGCAGAACCATCAGTAGTTGTTATAATGGCATCTGTCACATGCCCTCCTTCAGATAACTGTCACGATTGTACCAGCTCAGTGAAGTTCATGTTATTGTGCACGGTCTATAGATGAGGAAACGGGAGCACAGAGCAGAAGTAGTGGCACCCAGGAGTTGAACTGCGGTCTTCTGGTT
Organism: Panthera onca; assembly: GCF_046562875.1. Taxonomy (NCBI): domain Eukaryota; kingdom Metazoa; phylum Chordata; class Mammalia; order Carnivora; family Felidae; genus Panthera; species Panthera onca. The sequence continues at coordinate 9,902,251 of NC_138354.1, forward strand.
CTGGATAAACCGCCACCCTGTCTCTTTGCACCAGTGTGCAGTGTGATGGCGGTTGTGCCATGGAGCTGCTTGGGAAACGTTTGTCCAGGCTCTTAGTGTGGTGACATCCTGGTGGCTCGTGCTGCCTAGTGTGTTTTACAGGTCTTTGGTGGTATCCCACTGAGAAGCAGCTGCTTCTATATTGGACTCTTCGGGGTGTTTTTCACATCTTTAAATGGCTAAGGAAGTGTCACTCCTTGTGGAACAGTTGAGAAATTCTGATGAATATGGCTCTACCTGCATTCAAAAATTAGTCTTTTATTTTTGGGGCTTCATTTGAAAAATGAAGTTGAGCTGGATGAAGTGAGGGTCCTTTCTGTTCTGATTTTCTGAGACTGTCCTGTGTTCGTGATTTCGCCTTTCAGAGCCGCCATGTTAATTGGTTACCGTTTCCCAGAGCCCATCCAGTAGGGGCTCTACAGCCATGCGTCTGTTCCCCGACCCCGTCTAGTGTCGTCACCACAGACCTGGGACCGACCGGCTTTGGCTCCTTCTGATGTGTGGCTGTGACCGCCTGTGGCCCTTGCAGCTGAGGGCTCAGTGTGGGGCAACTGAGCCCTGTCGGATTCCTAACTGCTGTGCCTGATTCCTAGGTTCTCCGACTGAACTTCAAACAAGAGGAGCCAGGCTGCTGGAGTTGTCCGTCGTCGTTGGGGGCGGGGGGCTTTTGGGAAAGAACTGCCCAGGGCAGACTGTGTTGCAGGGACCTGCTTGGAAGTCGGGGCAGGAATTCCCCAGCCCTGGGCCATTGCCTCATCTCTGCCTGGCACGGCCGAAGTATGTTTTCACAGGTGCTGTTTTCTGTTTCACGTTTTCATACACGGAGTAGGGGGAAGTGCAGCTACTGACAAGCAGGAAAATGCTATTTTTTTTTTTTTAATTCAGTTTCTTTTTTTCTTTTTCTTTTTTTAATGGAATTAGTCCTTGGCTTTTCTCCCAGTCTCAGCCCCCCTTCCGGCTGTTAATGTCCCTGGGTAAATACAGATAGAGATTGCTTTGTGTATTTTATGGGGTTTTCTGTTTTAGAGAGAGAATTATGTTACACATGTTTTCGTTGTCAATAAATAAAACCTTACCCTGTCCTGGCAAGATCCAGTATACATTGTGTGAATTCGACTAAATTTGTAAAGTCAGTAGTGGGGGTAGAGGGACAGCTGCTCGTCAAGACCAAGGGGATCGGCAAGAGCCAGAACTGGGTCTCTTCTCCAGAGCACTTCTTCCTGACGTACCCAGGAATGAGATGCCCACGCACTGGGACGGGGGTTCCCTTGACACCTCCCTTCTGTGGGGAGGTGCTGCTGTGGGACAAATCCAGTAGAAACGCTGGAGCCGGCTCTCCCCCATTTGGTTCCCCCCCGGGCTGGGGCCTGGCTCCCTGCGGGTGCCGAGGCGGGAGGGGCCCCGTCTGGGCTCTGGCCCTGAGCCCCGCAGGCCACCCCACAGCTTTGTCGCGGTCTTCACACCAATGCGCCGGGCCTTCCCACCACAGCCACGCTGCCCTTGGGTCCTTCTGTCAACCCTGTGCCCTCCCTCCTCACCCTTCCCGACCCTCATCTTCCTTCCTGGCCGACCTTCCTCGAGGGTGTTGTCTACACTGGCTTCGCTCTTGCTGCCAGTTACTCCCCAGCCCACTGCCTTCCCGGTGTCTCGCCCTGCCCTGTGGTGCAGTCAGATCCAGCGGGTTTCCCTCTTAGGCTCTTCCCTGAGTTTCCGAGTTGGAAGCTCTTGATTTCTTCCCACCCCTCGGGCAGCCCTTTGGTCTCACTCTTATTACCACACCCCAGCCCTCACTCTTCAGAATCACTCCCGGAACTTCCCATGTGTAGTCCACACGGCCAGCGGCCGAGGCCTCACAAGTGACCCAGCCAGACCACGGGGCCGGACGTGTTTCCTGACCCAAGAGGCACCTGGCCCGTGTCCCCACCCTCTGCAAAAAGCCAAGTCTTCCCGGGGCAGGCTGGGCCCTCCCACTGTGCCTGGGGAGAAAGGGTGCTGAGAGGCCTCCCTGGGTGACCCCTCTGGTAGCCTCGGAAGAACGGTTTTCTCGAGAAGCCGTGGAGACCTTGCCGATGGTTCCCAGATCAGCTCCAGACCTCATGACCACGGCCTGGGATCACCTGGAGTCGGACCTCCCTCAACCCCCGCCCTGCACTAGCACCTCGCCCAGCCCTGCCTCCGCACCCAGCAAGGCCATCCGCCCACCTGCGCTCTCCTCTTTGGCCTCCGGTGTGGCCGTACAGCCCCGCTGTCTTAAGTGCCACTCTGGTGTCTTCACTCCTCAGTCTTCACTGACCTCCTCTCCCTCAGTTCTTGCTGCTCAACTCCTGCCCCAGCCTTGCCTGCACCCCCCCCCCCCAGCGTGCGCGCACGTGTACGCACGTGTGTGGTGCACACAGCACCCTCGAGCGGTGGGAACCGCCCCGTCACTGCCCGCTCCCCTCTCGGCCTCTTTCCCCAGCTTTTCCTTGGGGGATACTCGCCGAAAGCTTTAGCAGAGGAGTGGTCCCAGGTGGGGGTGTTTCAGGAAGGTCACTCTGGGCTGAAGCCTCTTGGGAAGACCGTCTGGAAGCACGACGAGTTGGAACACACACTCTTCAACCCGGCAGGTCCCACTTGTAATAAATCCTCTGCCCTTTGAGACCACTTGCGCTTGCAGACTAAAGGCGCGGCTCCTGTGCCACCGGTTGAGGCCGTGGCAAAACTGGAAGCAACCGGAAGTCCTTCGAAGGGGAGTGGCGAGGGAGCTCCCGGTGCCGCTGTCCTGGGGACACTTTGTGGCTTCGACCAAGACGGAACCTGGAGAACGACACACGGGGGTGTGAATATACGTATGTGAATAAGAACTGGAAGAAAGCACTTCAGACTTCCCAGTGGCCCTTCCGGCAAGCGCAGGCGTGGGAGACGGGGGGCTCCATGTTGCGTTCTGAGGGCTTCTGCATGGTCTGCGATGTGTCCGGGTGTGGCCAGTGTGGTCCAATGCTGAGGGACCGGGCGGCGGGGCCAGCCGGCGGCAAGGACGGAGCCGGGACTGTAGGAACGTGGTGGGCGTCACCGTGCGCGTGCGCGCGGGACACTGGGGTCTTCTCTTTCTGCCAGGGGGCCGTGTGGCCCCCGAAGGACCAGGAAACCAGCTCGTATGTGGCTGATCTCCAAAGAAACTTCGGAGAGGGCTCCTCGGGAGGCCAGCACGAGGCAACTAAGGTGCAGCCCAGGTGGCACTGGCCTCGTCCGGCCGCGTCGCGCAGTTGGCGCTCGGGAAACCACTCTTTCCCTCACGTGGGTTTGGCGGTTTAGGCTCCTCTGTAAGTTCAGGTGCAGACAATAGACGCAATTACGCCCGGCGGTCAAGGCACGCCACCACCGGCCCGTGCAGGGCCCCCCCTGTTTCCTCTCCGTCGTCCCCGTGTCCTCTCGCGCGCAGACAGCCGGGTTGCCGGGCCGCGTGTGCGGCTTGGTCTTTGCGTTCTCGCGAGAGGTGTGCGTCGGGCGGCGCTACGAAGTCAGCCTCCCCGCGGCTCGGCGGGCAGTGTGGTGGCAGGGTAATGACGGGACCCTCGGGGCCTGGCTTCCGTTCATTCCTGCCGCGGCTCTGTGAGGTGAACTCGCCAGGGAAGGAGGAAAGTGGCTTAGGGAGGTTCCGAAACTAACCCGGAGCGGCCCGCCTCTTCCACGGGGCTCCCTCCGCACGGCCCCAGCTCGGGGAGCCTCGCTCTCCCCGCTCCAGCCCTGCCAGCACCCGCGGCCCTGGGCGGCGTCGTCATCGGAGAGAAGGTGGCCGAGGCCCAGGGGAGGAAGCGCTTGCCCCAGGCCGTGCGGCCGGAGCCGAGCGAGGACCTGGTTCCAACTTTCCACCGGGTTGTCAGGGACCTCTCCCTCTCTGTCTCCGCCCAGGGCCGGGCGCCGTCTTCAGAAGGAGGGCTTGAGTTCTTCCCCTCTCAAGCCAAGCCCGAAGGAAGGCCCCGGCTGACGTCTGCCGAGCAAACCAGGCGATAGGTGGCGACATAACCCACCGCATGCCTCCCCAAGCGAGCCAGGCGGCCCCGGAGAAACCGTGGCCCACCTCAGCCACAGCGAGTGGCCTGCGCGGCCCCCCTTTATGGGAGATGGTGACCTGTTGAGACGGGCACCCGGCCCCTCTCTGCCCACGTCGTCAGCACGGTCGCTCAGTAAAGACTGGCCTGTGCCGGGTGCTGGGACCGGGCTCGGAGAGTCCGGCCGCTGCTCTCAACAAGGAAGAGGCAGCAGGCACCGCCGGCGCTGAGCGCCCAGGCCGGGCAGGCCAGAATGGGGCGGTGGTGGGGAGCTCCAGGGAGAGAGGAGGCAGGAACACAGCCTGCCCTCGGGTTTGAGGGGAGTGGGCAGACCAGACCCCGGGGAGCCTGTGTGACCGGCCGGCCGAGGGACCCAGACCCTCCTGTAGGCCACGGGGAGCCCAAGGCGCTCTCTTCCCAGGGAAAACCTGCCACGCGCCTCAGTCTCTCACCCCCAAGGGGCCAGGCTGGCTGCAGAGAGAGACTTTGCTCTCCTTCTCCTTCCTCACCTGGTTAAGAGGCTTACCTTGACCTCTCAAATGTCTGGTCAACTCAGTCATGTAATGATACAACGATGTGAGCAGTCTGATTTAATCCAGAGTATCGGTTAAGCACAAAATGCCCGTGTGCTTGTGTCTGTGTGCGTGCGTGCATGTTTGCACATGTGCACTCATGTGTTTGGCTTTGGAGGCAGACATTCTAGAAAAAGAAATGGCAGCAGATAATACAATAGGACAGAAATGTTGTAATAAATCAAAAACAATGTTTTTCTTATAAACCCAATACTCTTAATTCCATTCAAACCAAAAAGCACAGCGGCGGGTAGAGAGGGAGTTCACCCAAACCCCAATTTCCCCCCTCTCCCCCCGCCCCGCCACCACACCCCTGCACTGCTCACATCAAAGTGGAGACACCCTGAAACATTCACACGCAGAAAGGGACAGGACTTGGGGGTGCGTGTGGAGAAATCCCAGGACACAACAGCACCCAGGCCACAGAATGCAGACAAATGGCTACTTAAGAAAATAGGGGTTCCAGAAAAGGGGCCACGTGACCCCAGAGGGAGCCCCAGACTTATTCCTGCCAGGTGACCAGACGTCTCTGTAGCAACCCTTTGGGGCCTGTGCCAGGAAGCTGTTCACTCAGCGGTGGGTTCTCCTTATACCCTAGCAGAATCTGAATCCAAATTCCTTCTGGGAAACCTCGTGTTGGTTTCTAAGAACCTTTTTTTTTTTTTTTTTTTTTTGAGATTTTTATTTATTTTGGAGAGACAGCACGAGCAGGGGAGGGTCAGAGAGAGAGAGAGAGAGAGAGAGAGAGAGAACCCAAGCAGGCTCCACGCTGACAGGGCAACAGGCCCCTCTAAGAACCTTTTGAGGTAGGGGCGCCTGGGTGGTTCAGTCGATTCAGTGGCCAGTTCTTGGTTTGGGGCTCCTGTCCCGATCTCACAGTCCGTGAGTTCGAGTCCTGTGTTGGGCTCCGTGCCGACAGCGCTGGGCCTGCTTGGGATCCTGTCTCTCCCTCTCTCTCTGCCCCTTCCCCGTTCATGCTCGCTCGCTCTCTCAACAAATAAATAAACTTTGATATTTTTTTAAAAAGAGCCTCTTGAGGTAAATTGTGAGGTGGGGCAATGAGAGACTGTGGCATCATTGTCTGATCTTAAAGAATGGGCTTCCCAAACTCACTCGTGTTTGCTCGGTGTGGCTTGTATTGGCAGGACCCCTACATAGCTCGTGAGACCCCCCCAACCACACACACACACACACAAAACGTACCTCAACACCCTCGGCAGAAGGGAAATTAAAATCATTTCCCTCAATTGCTGCTGCTCCTGTCCCCTCCCCTGTTCCCTGAGCCAGACTCCCAGGGTCCTGCTGTTCTCCCTCCCACTCAGCCTCACCCCATGTCTGCAGGGCTGACAGTTCTGCCCCCTTAATGTCCCTCGTGCCGCCCCCAACTCTTCATCTCTGCCACGCTTGGATCTGACCCTAACCTTGATCGCCCTCCCAGCCAGCCTCCCCGGTCCAGTCTGGGCTCCACTATCCCTCCTCCACCTGCTAGCTCTGTCCTGCCCCGGCTTAAATGCTTCAGTAGCTCCCGGTAGCCTCTGAGATAAAGTTCAAACTCCCTGATTTAGGGTGTTGTATGGAAACCAATTTGACAGTAAATTTCATATATTAAAAAAAATAATAATAATTAAAAAAAAAAAAAAAAAAAACAACAAACTCCCTGATTTAGCACAGAAGGCCTGGCTCCCCTCCAGCCACTATGTGCCAGGCTCCCTGCCTTCCAGCCACACTGAGCTGCTGTCGGGCCCTTACAGCTCACACCATTCCGCATCTCTGTGCTGCTCTAACCAGACTCCTTTTCCGGAACTCAGTTTAAGATCGGGTCTCTGGTCAAAGTCCTGGTGGGACCCTGAGTGAAGACACACATGTCCCCAGTTACCATCGGCGGTCCCAGTAAGCATGGCAAAGGGGCCACACGGCACGAGAGTGAATTTCTCTATCCCCCAGTCCATCAAACAAAATCACAGAGACTTTCTTCTTTCTTTGATATTAAAATATTTCTCATGTTTTTAAAAATCGTTTATTTTGGGGGCACCTGGGTGGCTCAGGTCGGTTGAGCGTCCAACTTTGGCTCAGGTCATGATCTCACGGCTCATGAGTTCGAGCCCCGAATCAGGCTCCGCACTGACAGCTCAGAGCCTGTAGCCTGCTTCAGATTCTGTGCCTCCCTCGCTCTCTGCCCCTCCCCCATTCATGCTCTGTCTCTCTTCCTTTCAAAAATAAATATTAAAAAAATTTTTTTGATAAAATCATTTAAATTTCTTTATGCAAAACCACGCATATAAGGTAGTTAAAAATACATGCATAAACCTAGAGAGGGGGAAGAAAGCTTGTCTTAAGCCCCGCCTCCTGCAGGCAGCCTTCCCTGATCACTCTGACAAAGCTACCTCTGAGACGCCCAGTCCTAGGTCCGCATCACACCACAGTCCTCAGATGGTCTGGCCTGACCTCCCCAAGAGTGAGAGCTTCTTGAGGGCAAGGACAATATTTCACCTGATTTTGGTTGTCCATTCTTCAGCACAGTCTGACAGGATCCCCAGTTTGTCCAAGGCGTACACAGATCTCATTATGAACGCTTCGTGGACAAGTCAGATAGTGTGGAATAGGTGGCTTGGAGTGAGGTCCGCGGCTGGTTTCCTGTGGGAAAAAACCTGGTTCAAGGACCCTTGATGAAAAAGAAAAGACAAACCCTTTTTGTCTGTGACTGACTGGGAGCTCACTGGGGGCAGGGGGTGGGGCACGGTGACTGCTAAAAGGGCAGGACAGATGCTGATGGGTCAGGCTTGGGAACAGCACCCATACAGCAGGAGGGGGCCCGTCGTTTGTGCTGGCTCACACCCCAGCCAGGGACCCTAGGCAGGTCTGCAGGCTGCAGATTGGAGGACAGTCACCAGCCCAGAGAAGGGCCAAGGGCACAAGGGCACGTGGACGAAGTCCTGCTCTGTGCCTGGCTTCTCCACCTTCTTGAACGACTACCTCCCTCCATGCTGTTTGTTGAGAGTCAATCAAATCCGATGGCATCCCTGGGTGTCATGGAGAGCCCTTGGGGCCACAGCAGGCAGCAACGAGGTGGCTGGAAATGCAGTGAGGGTGTTGAACTTTGATTGTGAATAGTTGTCAAAAACGTGGCATTGGCTGGGAAGGTCGGAGACCACGGCATTGGCTGAAGTCCTGACCATTCAGTCCCCGCCCCACAGATGAAGCGACTCCCCAGCGCAGGGGCCTCTCCCTTGGGCACCATCACCCGTGTTCCTTTGCAAGCGCTGTGCACCTCTACCCCCACGACGTCCTCCCCGCTCGGTGACGGTGATGCAGACGCCCAGGCGGGCCGACCCCTGTATGGCCACAGCCGATAGTTACCAGCCATCAATAGCACAGTGTCCCCAGCACACAAAGAGCCTCACTCAGGCTCCAAGGAATGGATGTGAAAATCACCAAAGTGCCTTTCCAACCTCAGGATTACTCAGCAGCCTCTCGTGCGTCACTGGTTCCTTTTCTGATTCCATGAGGAGGCCCTTCCCAACCTCACCATGATTCCCAGACCCCCTCCTTCCCTTCCAAGCACCCCCACTCTGCTCTCTGGCCCCAGAGACCTGGCCTCCTCCTCCACAGAGACAGTAAAGGCCATCGGGCACAAAATAAGGCCCCCCTCTCTCCTCACCCCTACCTCTTCTGTATCTTTGCCCATCCTGCCCCCTCCCCTGTGTCCTGGGGGATAGAAGGGTGCTGCTCCTTGCCCGTCTATGGTCCGTGTGATTGACCCTGGCCTCGTGCAGATCATCCGCCATCCTCTGTGCTCCTCCTATGCTTCTTCCCTCCTGCCTCTGCACATGGCCCAGCCTCTGATTCCTACCAGAACATTCCTTCAGTGCCGCCCCTCTTTTCAGCCACAGCCAGACTGCTTTTATTTTATTCTATCCATTCACCTCTTGAAACTCATCCATGCAGTCAACTGTTGCCCCTCATCCCATCCCCAGTCCCTTCTCCTGCTCAGGCAGGGGAGTTCACAATTTTTACAGGAGAATCTCTTCGTATATTTCTTTCTCCTTTGTTGAAAAAATGAAAAGTGATTCACTTACCATGAATGTCACTCTTTTGAAATATATAATTCCGGGGCGCCTGGGTGGCTCAGTCAGTTGAGCAGCTGACTCTTGGTTTCAGCTCAGGTCGTGATCTCAAGGTTCGCGAGATGGAGCTCCAGTGTTGGGCTCTGTGCTGAGAGTGGAGCCTGCTTAGGATTCTCCCTCTCTGCCCCTCCCCTGCTCATGTTCTCTCCCTCCCTCCCTGTCTCTCCCTCTCCTTCTCTCTCTCTCTCTCTCAAAATAAACAAATAGACAAAAATAAAGTATACAATTCAGCTGGGGGGGGTGGTTAGCATGATCACAAAGTTCTCCAACTCTCATCCTATCTTAATTCAAGAATATTTCGATCACCCCAAAAAGAAACGCCATACCCATCTGCAGTCACTTCCCATTCCCCTCTCCCCTTAGGCTCTGACAACCACCCATCTACTTTCTATCTTGATGGATCTGTGTGTTCTGGAGATTTCATATACGTGCAGCCAAACAACGTTCGTCCTTTTGTGTCTGGCTTCTTTCGCTAACCACGATGTTCATCCACGTGGTAGCATGTGGCAGGACCCCAGTCCTGTTTACGGATGACCAGTATCCTCTTGTGTGGAGACACAACCTTGTGTCCATCATTCATCAGCCGCTAGACGTTTGGCTCGTCTCCACTCGGGGGCTGTTACAAATAATGCTACTATTAACATTCGTGTATATTTTTGTGTGAACACTTGTTTTCACTTCTTTTAGGTGTATACGTAGGAATGGAATTGCTGTGTCCTATGGTAATTCCGTGTGTAAATTTCAGGGGAACAGTTATACTGTTTTCCACAGAGGTTCCACCATTTTACATTCCCACCAGGTATTGTATGTTCTAGTTTTTCCACATCTTTGCTAGCACTTTTTTTGTTTTTATTTATTTATTTATTTATTTATTTTTAATGTTTATTCATTTTGGAGAGACAGAGTGCAAGCAGGGGAGGGGCAAAGAGAGAGGAAGACACAGAATCCGAAGCAGGCTCCAGGTTCTGAGCTGTCAGCACACAGCCTGACACAAGGCTCGAACTCACGGACCGAGAGATCATGACCTGAGCCGAGGTCACACTTAACCGACTGAGCCACCCAGGCGCCCCATTTTTTATTAAATTTTAAATGTTTTATTATTTATTTTTGAGAGAGTGCAAGTGGGGGAGGGGCAGAGAGAGAGGGGGGGGGGACAGAGGATCTAAAGCAGGCTCCATGCTAACAGCAGAGAGCCCGATGCAGAGTTCCAACTCACAAACCGTGAGATCATGACCTCAGCCCAAGTCAAGAGCCTGCTTAACCAAGTGAACCACCCGGGCGCCCTTTTTTGTTTCTTTCTTTCTTTCTTTCTTTCTTTTTTTTTTTTTTTTAAGATCTTATTTTTAAATAACCTCTACACCCACCGTGGGGCTCGAACTCACCTGAGATCAAGGGTCTCAAGCTCCCTGGCCAGTCACCCCTTTTTTTAAATCTTTTTGAATATAGCCATCCTAGGGAGTGTGAAATGGCATCTCATTGTGGTTTTGATTTGCATTTCCCGAGTGACAACTGAAGTCAAGCATCTTTTAATGTGCTTGTAAGCCATTTGTAAATCTTCTATGAAGAACTGTCTATGTAGATCCTTTGACCATATTTTAATTGGGTCACTTGAGTTTTTATTGTTGAATTGTAAGAGTTCTGTATTCCACAAGTCCCATATCGGATTTATGATTTACAAAAATGTTCTCCCATTCTGTAGATTGCCTTTTCACTTTTTGATGGTGTCCTTGGAAACACAAAAGTTTTGATGCAGTCCACATATACCTATCTTTTGTTTTTACTATTGTTATGCTATTGGTATCATATATAAGAAACCATTGCCACATCTAAGGTCATGATGATTTACCCCTGCATTTTCTTTTAAGGACTTTATAGCTTTAGCTCTTATATTGAGGTTGTCGATCCATTTTGAGTTCATTTTGTATATGGTATGGATATCCAGTTCAAGCACCATTTGTAGAATAAATGACTCAAGACCCATTGAATGGTCTTGGCCCCCTTGCCAAAAATCAATTGGCCATAGATACATGGGGTTCTCTATTTTACCAAACTATGTATCTTGAAGTCTATATTCTTATGCCACCAGCATACGGTCTTGATTACTGTAGCCTAGCAATAAATTTTGTCGTCAGGAACTGTGAGTTCTCCAGCTTTGTTCTTTTGTTTGTTTGTTTGTTTGTTTTAGCTATTCCAGTTTCCTTGAATTTTTCCGTATCAGTTTTAGGATCAGCTTGTCCATTTCTGCAAAAAAAAGCAGCTTTGGGGGAAGCTTTGGTAGGGACTGATTTGAGTCTATAGACCAAGTTGGGGAATGCTGCCATTTTAACAATATGAAATCTTCCAATCCATGAACATGGATGTCTTTCCAAGTCTCCTTTGCTTTCTTTGGTTCCACTCCGCAGCTTTCAGTGTGTCCTCCCCCTGCCTGTTAAGCCCGCACCAGCCAGGCTTTGGCTCCCTTGTCCGCACTTGCTCTCTCAGCGCCTCCTCCATTGGTCACCCCTTGGCCTGTTACTGTCACCGTTCTCTGGACACCACTCTGACCTAGGTCCTCAGTGACCCCTGAATTGACGGTCTGGTGAGCGCGTACCTCCTGGAAAGGTTCCCACAGACCTCTGAGGTCTTCTGCCAGTTTCGAACACTCCTTTGTTAAAATTCCTTCTCATGCCACTTTTGCAAACCACTCTCAGGTGCTCGGTGGCTCGTGCTACGTGCTAGGTCTCTCTGCCTCCTTCGCTGACCCGCCTCCTCCCCTTCCTCCTGCCCCTCCCTCCCCTCCCTCCCCTTTCCTCGGTCCCTTAAATGTTGGAGCTGTGTCCTGGGTATTCCTCTCTTCCATATGAATGAGTTCATCTTGGGCAGACTCATTGGCTTCCAAGGCCTCAGCCTCCCTCTTTACCTCAGAGCCTCCCAGACCTTCTCCTCCAGCCCCACCATTCTGGAACCTTCGGTGCTGTATCCAGGGACCCTGAGACCACCACTCCCTGGTCCCTCTTCTCTCTCATGCTCCCGAGGCTGGCTGGTGGTCACACCCCCACACAGGCACAAACCTAGGGGCCCCCATGCTTGACTCCTCTCCCTTGTCTTCACTCCCAAATCTCATCCACTGCCACATCTTACGGCTTTTGCCCCCTAAATACCTATTTTTAATGTTTATTTATTTGGGGGTGGGGTGTGGGGAGGGGGGCAGAGAGAGAGGGAGACAGAATCGGAAGCAGGCTCCAGGCTCTGAGCTGTCAGCACAGGGCCCAAAGCGGGGGCTCAAACTCAGGAGCCTTGAGATCATGAACTGAGCGGGAAGTCCAATGCTCAGCCGACAGAGCCACCCAGGCGCCCGACCCCCTAAAGGCGGGTCCAAGGTGGCACAGGGCAGGCTGTGCGCAGCCGAAGGAGGGTGGGGGTGCAGCAGTCCAGCCTACAGCGTCAGGAGCACGATGACCGCAGGCAGGCTGCAGGCTCAGAGAAGGGGCCGGTAGGTGGGCACACACTGAGGTCAGCGGGGAGGCGGAGGGAGTTCCAGAGCCGCACGATGGTGGGACCCCCCCCGAGTGTGGGTTCAGGAACAGTCTGAGGCAGTGTGGCTGGGAGGGCGCAGGAGCACCGAGGGCGAGAGGCGGAGTGCCATGGTCCAGACAACTTTGCAGTTCATCCTCGTGCCTGTGTGACCTCAGGTGCGGCATTTAATACCAAAGCCTCGGTTTCCTTGTCCGGCACGTGGCTTGTGGTGGGATCACGTCCTATCTGGCTCGTGAAAGTCCTCTGTAAATGGTAAAGTGCTGGGAGAGTGTAAGACCACTCAGGGCCAGAGAGGGAAACGGGTAGCTCATTGTGAAGGCCGCAAATACCAAGTGAAAGCGCTCAGGCTTTACTTCAGCTACGGAGAGGATATTAGACGCGACCTTTTAAGATTCCAAATGACGGAATGTATGGGGCGGGGCTGTGTGGCTTTCCCAACATTGATGAGAGGGCCCAGTTGGCAAACCATCAGGCTGCCCATCCTCCAACAGAACCTCCAACAGGTCCGTTCAGGACCAGCACTGGGCATCCGGGTCCTGTGGTAGGAGTGGGTTCTTCACCCCACCACCACGTTTGGGGGTCGGGGGAGGCTCGCACTGGACTGCAGGAGGGCCAGACCCTGTCGAGGGCTCGGACCTAAGGGGATTTGGGGGCGCGAGGAAGGCCCGAGAGAGTCCAGCGCAGGGATGACCCAGGCAGGCTTCACGGAGGAGGCGGCCTTGAGCCCCCTAAGCGCTCCCGAGGCTAGGCGGCGGCGGACGAGCAGCCCACGGAGCGGAGGGGCCGTTCCAGCGAGGCTTGGCAGGCAGGGGTGTGGCCCGAAGCCGGGAGCCGGGCCGCCCCGGGGGTGGGGGTGGGGGTGGGGGGGGCCGCGCGCGGGTGGAGCTCCGGGGACGCCACGCCCCGAACCCCGCCCGGCCGGGCGCTCTCCTCGAGCGGCTCCCGGGGTCCCCGCCGCCTGCGATTTCGGCGCGTCAGCAGAGCGGAAACGGGAGCGGCGCCAGCCCCGGATCGGCGGGGACGCGGCCTGGCAGCGCGGCCGGCGGCTCCGCAGGTTCTGTTCCGCCCGCGTTTGTGTTGGCAGCTGCCCGCGGCGCGCGGCCGGGCGCGATGAAAGGGCCTTCTGTGTGCGCCGAGTGGCCCCGCTCGCCTTTCATTCTTAATATAATCTTCACTTCATTTTCAGCCGAGCAGAGGTTCTCTTGGAATGTTTCCCCTTCTTCCAAAAATACATCCGCGTGCGCGCGCGTGTGTGTGTGTGCGCGCGTGTGTGTGTGTGTGTGTGTGTGTGCGCGCGCGCGCGCGTGTGTGTTTGCAAAAGTTCCTTCACGGTGAAGGTCGGGATTGTCCTGGGGAGGGGAAGTGCGAAACCCGAGGCGGGTTCAGAGCGAGACAGAAATGCCTTTCTTCCTGCGCAGGGGCCTCCCCGGGGGTCGCAGCCTCCGTTGGGGTGTCCGCCCTCGAGGCCCCGGGGTCTGGGGGAGAAGGATGGGGATTCTTCTCTAACCACGGCCCACAGCCTGACCCCAGGATGAATGGGCTGTTTGGAGAGGAGGTCAGTGAGGAGGGAGTGAGGTGCCTTCTCAAGGGGTCCCTGTCCAGGGCTGGTCAAAGAGCACTGCCATCAGGTGCGGCCAGCCCCGGACTGTCCTTACAGAAATGAACAGAAAGGGAGACGAGACCTCTGTGTCCCGCGTTCTGCTGGGGGAGACAGTATTCGCTACCGATGCCCGCTGCCCGCTGTGTGGGCTTGAAACAGCCTGCAGCGGTGCCTGGGAACTGTCACCGGTCAGCCACCATTCACCTGGCGGTGCAGAGCGGCATTACACCTGAGAAAAATTTCAAGATTCTACCGAAGACAGACAGCGTCGCCCAGGCCAGGACTTTTCCCTACGTGGTTCCAGGCCCTGGGCGCTAGGCAGGATTATCCTGACTTCTTGTTCGGGAAAAGGACGGCTCAGAGAAGCTAAGTAACTTACCCCCAGTCCCAGAGCGTGAGGGTGCCAGAACTGGAAATGTGGAAGCAGGTGGCAGAAAGCCTAACTTCTGCCTTGGGCATCACTGGTTTCCAAGCTGTGTTCTGCCAAGCTTCTACCTGCTTGGAGGGCTCTGAAAATGTACAATTCTGATTCTTGTTTTAAAAAAAAAAATTAGTTCGTGTTTAGATTGGGACTTCTGTTTTGAGCAATAGAGTGGATTATATAACCTGAAAAGCATCCGGCTCTGAACACCTAGAAAAGCCAGGCTGAAACCAAAACAGTCAAACAAAAGAAAACTACCAACAGCATCCTTTCCAATCCAAGAAGTGAAGAAACAAACCACATCCTTTTAAGTCCAAGAAGTGAAGAAACAAAAGAAAATTCTCCAACCCGAAATGAAGTTGGCCACAACTGCCCTCGCCGGGGGACCAGGGAGTGGTGAGGGCACAGGCAGAAAGTGGGGACCGGTTGTCATCCAGGGAAGGTGAGGCCTTGGACCAACCGAAGTGGGGGTTGAAGCAGAGACCCCAACTAGAGCCGAAGCTGTGGGGGGTGATACCCTCAGTGCAATCATGTGCTGGGGAAGAAGGAAGGACCTTTAGGCACAGAGGACAAGAAGGAAATTTGGCTTTCCAACCTGGCTGGTAGAATTTTTAAAAATCCCTCATGATAGTTTGTTACCATGAGCCAGTGCTTATACAAGTTTTAGATTCACATTGACTCTACCCTGCAAAACCTAAAACTGAGAGATTAACATATCTGTTGGTCCCAGGTTTAATTAGAGACAGACTCCAAACTTGCTTTAAAGGAACAGGACGATGGGGCGCCTGGGTGGTTCAGTCAGTTAAGCGTCCAATTTCGGCTCAGGTCGTGATCTCATGGTTTTGTGAGTTCAAGCCCCATGTCAGGCTCTGTGCTGACAGCTAGAAGCCTGGAGCCTATTTCAGGTTCTGTGTCTCCCTCTGTCCCTCCCCCGCTCACACTCTCTCTCTCTCTCTTTCTCTCAAAAATAAATAAAAACATTAAAAAAATTTTTTTAATAAAAATTAAAATTTAAAAAGAAGGAAAATAATACCAGAAGGAAACCTGGAACATCGGGCTTGACAAAAAAACAATAGAAATGATAGATGTCTGGGCAAATACAACAGACTATTCTAAGTTTCAAAAACGATGTCTGACAGTTGAAAGGAAAAAGCTATAACATTGTTTGGTGGGATTTTCAGCGTAGGTCCACGTAGGATATGACCACCACAATGTAAAGGGGAAGAGGAAAGGAACCTATATTATGGTAAGGTTTCTATACTCCATGTGAAGTAGTAAAACATTGATTCTAAATAGACTGGAAAAGTTAAGTCTGTATGCTCCCTAGAGACACCACTAAAAAACTATACAAAAAGATACAGTCAGAAACACAATAGATAAAACAAAATACTAACAAGCATGCAAACAACCCAAAAGACAGGAAAGGGGAAATAGAGAAGCATACAAGGGAAAAACGGAAAATTGATAAAATGTACATCTACATCCCCACAGGTAGATAATAATCCTAAATGTAGATAAACACACCAACTAAAAGAAAGAGATTGTCAGAAAGGATGGAAGGAGAAACAAAACAAGACCTAACAATACGCTGCCTACGAGAAACTTACTTCAAATGTAATGATACACATAGGCTGAAAGTAGAGGAATGGAAAAAGAAAACATTCAAAAGAAAGCTGCAGTGGCGATATTAAGATCAGGCTAAGTAGACTCCTGAGCAAAGAAATTTACAAGGGACAAGTTCAGTTTACCAAGGACACCTAGCAATCTTAAACGTGTACGCACCCTAAAACAGAGCTTTGGAATACATGGAACAAAGGCTGGCAGAAATGAAAGGAGAAATAGACAAATTCGCAATTACAGAGACTATAGCACTTTTCTCTCAGCTGAGTGGGAATAGTCCTGGAAGACAGAAAACTAGAAAGGCCATTGAAGAAAGAACAAGACCATCAGTCAACTGGATCTAACATTTATAAAACACTCTATACGACAACATCAGAATACACCTCCTTTTCAAGTGCCCATGGAACATTCACCAGGATAGCCTGTATTCAGTGTCCTGAAACTAACCTTTACAAATGTTAAAGAAGTGAAACTATACAAAGTGTGACTCTAGTGCCCTGAAACTAGGCATCCGCAACAATAACACAAAAAAATACTCAAACACCTGAAAATGAGACAACATACTTCTAAATAATCCATGAGACTGAATACCCCTTATTCATTGTACGTGGCCCGTATTACCCTGATGTCAAAGCCAGACAAAAACATACAACCACAGAAAACTGGAAACCAATAGCCTTTATGAATATAGGTGAGGAAAAAAAATCTCAACAAAATACCAGCAAAGTGAACTCAACGGCATATAAAAAAGATGATATACCATGACCAAGTGGGATTTATCCCAGAAATACAACAGTAGTTCAACAAACAGAAATCAGTCAAAATTAACTCAAATTGTATCAAAACGTAAGAGCTAAAGTGATAAAATTCCTATAAGAAAACATAGTAAATCTTCATGACCTTGAATTTGGCAATGGTTTCTTAGAAATGACATTAAAAGCGGGGCGCCTGGGTGGTTCAGTCGGTTAAGCTTCCGACTTCGGCTCAGGTCATGATCTCGTGGTCTGTGAGTTCGAGCCCTGCATCGGGCTCTGTGCTGACAGCTCAGAGCCTGGATCCTGTTTTGGATTCTGTGTCTCCCTCTCTCTCTGATCCTCCCCGGTTCATGCTCTGTCTGTCTCAAAAATAAATAAATGTTAAAAAAAATTTTTTTAAATACATTAAAAGCATGAGCAACAGAAGAAAAAAATAGATAAATTGGACTTTGTCAAACTCAAAAAAAAAAATTATGCTTCAAAGGATACTACCAAGAAAGTGAAAAGATAACAAAACAGGAGAAAATATTTGTAAATTATATCTCTGATAAAGAACTAGTATCCAGAATATATAAAGAACTCTAAAAACCCAACAATAACAAGACCAACAACCCAATTTAAAAATGGGTAAAAGACCTAAATCACATTTCTCCAAAAAGAGATATACAGATGGCCAATAAGCACATGAAAAGGTGCCCAATATCATTAGGCATTAGGGAAATACAAATCAAAACCCAGTGAGAAACCACTTCGTGCCTACTGGAATGGCTATATTTTTTTAAAAAAGGAAAAACACGTTTGCAAGGATGTGAAGAAATGTGGACAACACATTCATGGTTGGTGGGAATATAAAACGGACAGCCTCTGTGGCAACAGTTAACCATATTGTTACCATAGGACCCAGCGATTCCACCAAGAGAACTGAAAACATATGTTCACACAAAAATATATGCATGAATATTCATAGCAACAGTGTTCACAGCAGCCAAAAGTTGGAGGTCAAACTGATGCCTGAAGAAATCAAAAGTCCAAACCGACCTATAATTAAATAGATGGAACTAGTAGTTTGACATCTTCAAAAATGAAATACTCGGCCGCCTGGGTGGCTCAGTCAGTTAAGCGTCCGACTTCAGCTCAGGTCATGATCTCACAGTTCGTGGGTTTGAGACCTGCGTGGGGCTCTGTGCTGACAGCTCCGAGCCTGGAGCCTGCTTTGGACACCGTGTCCCCCTCTCTCTCTGCCCCTCGCCCCCCATATACTCTGTCTCTCTCAAAAATAAACATTAAAAAAAATTTTTTTAAAGATTCTCTTCCTCTCCCTCTGCTCCTCCCTTGCTATAAATACGTACGTACGTACATGCATACATACATACATACATACAAACACTAGGTTTAGGTGGCTTTTTAGGTGAGTTCTTCCAGGTATTCAAGGAACATAAAATATAAATCATGAACAAAATATTCCAAGGAAGAAAAAAGGAGAGAATGTTTTACTGACTCATTTTATAAGGCTGATAACAGTATCAACCCAAACACCCAACAAAAACAGTAGGAAAAAAAGGAAATTATAAATCAGTCTCTTCTAATAGCACTGAATATGTCACAAATGCAAAAATTCTGAGTAAACTTAGCAAATTAAATGTAGCAGTAAAAAAATTAGGACATTATGACCAACTTGCAAATTATACCAGGTATACAAATAATGCTCAGTATTATTAGGAAATATATTAATGCAATTCACTGTATTACCAGTCAAAGGAGAAAAGCCATGGGGCGCCTGGGTGGCTCAGTCGGTCAAGCGTCCGACTTCCGACTTCCGCTCAGGTCATGATCTGGCGGTTTGTGAGTTTGAGCCCCAAGTCAGGCTCTGTGCTGACTGCTCGGAGCCTGGAGCCTGCTTCAGATTCTGTGTCTGCCCCTCTCTCTACCCCTCCCCGGCTCACACTCTGTGTCTCTCTCTCAAATAATAAATAAATGTTAAAAAAAAAGAAAAGAAAAGAAAAGAAAAGCCAGATGATCTTCTCAATAAATGCAGAGAAAACAATCGAAAAAATAGCATTCGTTTATGTTAAAAATAAAAACTCTCAGTAAACTACAAACACAAGGGCATTTCCTTAATCTGAGACTGCTGTGCATACACCCCTACATGTTCTTCCCTCCTTTTTTGCCAATAGCATTTTTAGCTGGGCATCTGCACCACCAGCAGAAGGGTTAACCTTCCCAGCTTCCCTTGCTGTGGACTCTGTTGCAGTGGGGTCTAAGGGCCGATTTCTGGGAGCCTTACTTACCAGACAGCTACTGTGCACCCTTCGCCTCTGTTTCATCTTTTCCTTCATCCTGGGTAGAACTCAGAGGCCACCTTGGACCATGAGGACCATAAAGACTGTGGAGCGGTGAGCACAAAGTAGCTCGAGTCTCTGAGGACTTCTTGTAAACGAGATGTCATACCAGCCTCTGGTTGCCGACATCTGACCTGTTTTATCAAAGAGAGGTAAGTGCGGCGCCTGGAGGGCTCAGTCAGTTAAGCATCTGACCCTGGATTTCGGCTCAGGTCGTGATCTCATGGTTCATGGGTTCAAGCCCCGCATCGGGCTCTGTGCTGACAGCGCGGAGCCTGCTTGGAATTCTCTCTCTCCCTCTCTCTCTCTGCCCTTCTCCCCCTTGTGCACACATGCTCGTGCTCTCTCTCAAAATAAACTTAAACACACACACACACACAAAAGCCTCAATCAGTTGTCATACTTAATAGTGGAATATTAGAAACGCTCCCTTAAAATCAGCAATTCTGTTTCAATTCAGGATTGTCCTGAAATTCCTGGTCAATACAGTAGGATCAGGAAATAAATACGACACTCTTCAAAGTGAAGGGGAGTCGCATGGTTTCCCCACCTTATCACCCAACAATTCCAATTCCATTAAGTATCCAAACTCTTGCACATATTCATGAGGAGACATGTACAGGAATGTTCATGACATCGTTGCTTTCGGTGAAAATGTGGGGTCAGCCTAAGCACCCATCAGTAAGTCAGTGGTCAAAGAAATCAAATTATTTT
This sequence comes from Panthera onca, assembly GCF_046562875.1. Taxonomy (NCBI): domain Eukaryota; kingdom Metazoa; phylum Chordata; class Mammalia; order Carnivora; family Felidae; genus Panthera; species Panthera onca. Next base: position 9,921,982 of record NC_138354.1, read on the forward strand.
CCCCATGTAATCAAATTTTATGTAACAGCCAAAATAACAACCAAAGTTACATGTACTACGTGGATAGATGCAAGACACGCTGTTGATTTTCTAGGCAGTATCTTTCTCTGTTGGAAATATGTACTGCAATTTTTACAGATGAAATTTCATGGCGTCTGTTTTGCTTTAAAATAAGTCAGAAGAGGGGCTTCTGGGTGGCTCAGCCAGTTAAGCAGCTGACTCTTGATTTTAGCTCAGGCCACTATCTCACTCTTCGTGGGTTTGAACCCTGAGTCAGGCTCTGTGCTGACAGCACATAGCCTGCTTGGGATTCTCTCTCTCTCTCTGCCCCAGCCCCACTAGCGCTCGCTTGCTTTCTCTCGCTCTCTCTCAAAATAAAAAAGAACTAAACTTTAAAAAAATGATTTAAAATAAGTCAGAAGAGTGAGAGGAAGTAGGTAGGGGCGTTAACAAAGCACATGTAGCCATAACTGATTGTTGCTGACGTTGGTATATGGATACACAGGGGTTCATTATATTATTCTCTGCTTTTGTATACATTAGGGAAAATAGTATGAAAAGAAGGCATTGAGAACAACATACTCAAAATGACAGTATTTTTACATAGTTTAACTTTTTTTTTTTTTTTTTTTTTTTTTTTTTAGAGAGAGAGAGAGAGAGTGAGTGGGAAAGGGGCAGAGGGACAGAGAGGGAATCCCAAGCAGGCTTCCCCCTGAGCTCGGAACCCCACACGGGGCTCAATCCCACGACCCTGGGAGCATGACCTGAGCTGAAACCAAGAGTTGGGTGCCCAATCAACTGAGCCAGCCAGGCGCCCCTGCATAGTTTAAAAGCGCACAAAACATCACTGTATATTGTGCAGTGATTACATATATAAGGTTTTAATGTATATATTTTTATATATGGTTTTAAAATACATATATGGTTTTTAAAAACATTCATAAGAGTGATAAACACTAAATTCAGGAAGATAGAGGAATTAAGATGGGGAAGAGCTGCGTAGGAAACTTCAGCTGGTTTTGTGATATTTAAAAATTTTTGTTAATATTTATTTATCTTTGAGAGAGAGAGAGAGAGGGCTCGAGAGGGGGAGGGCCAGAGAGAGAGGGAGACGCAGAATCTGAAGCGGTTTTGTGATATTTTCTTTCTTAAAAGAAAATCTGAAGCAAATAATGCAAAATGTGCAGATTTGACAAAGCTGGATTGTATTAGCTGTTGGTTATATAATTTCTGAACTTTTTTTTCTGAATGCTTGACACATTTACTTTTAAAAACATTTTTAGCTGTTTACAGAAGAACAACATGCCTACTCAAATGACTTTTAAAGTTCATTTATTTTCAGAGAGAAAGAGAGAGCACAAGCAGGGGAGGGGCAGAGAGAGACGGAGAGAGAGAATCCCAAACAGGCTCCGCACTGTCAGCGCAGAGCCCGACATGGGGCTTGAACCCACAAACCACAAGATCATGACCTGAGCCGAAATCAAGAGTCAGGCGCTTAACCGACTAAGCCACCCACGCACCCTTCAAATGAATTTTAAACCAAATGCTTACACATTTTCAATCACCAAAGCAAAATTTATGACTAAACTGAATTTAATAAATGATTGCTATTGTTAAAAAGTAAATGGGGCGCCTGCGTGGCTCAGTTGGTTAAGCGTCCAACTTCGGCTCAGGTCATGATCTCACGGTTCATGGGTTTGAGCCCCACATCAGGCTCTGTGCTGACAGCTCAGAGCCTGGAGCCTCCTTCCAATTCTGTGTCTTCTCTTTGCCCCTCCCCCGCTCGTGCTCTGTCTCTGTCTCTGTCTCTCTCTCTCTCAAAAATAAATAAATGTTAAAAAAATTAAAAAATAAATGAATTTGACACTATAATTATACTAATAAAATATCATTTCTATCTGTTCTGTATACTGAGAATCTCATACAAAAAAAAATAACTTTAAAAATCTTATTAGGAATTGCATCATAAAACAACTTTGTCCAGATAGAGTTCACAAAACATACGATTTAAAGTGTACAATTCAGTATTTTTTAGTACATTAACAGATAATGTACGATCATCACCACAGTCAACTTTAGAACTTTTCAACACCTCCAAAACAATTATAACCATGTAACCTCTCCCATCTCTCCCAGACTTATGCCAAAACTAGTCTACTTGGTGTTTTCTAAAGATTTATCTGTATTGAACATTTCATATAAATAGTATCATATAATATGTGGCCTTCTGTGACCGGATTCTTTCATTTAGCAAAATGTTTTCAATGTCCATCCATGTTATAGCATATATGAGTACTTCTTGCCTTTTTATCTCCTTGGCTTTTTTAAAAAATTTTTAATGTTTATTTATTATTGAGAGACAGAGACAGCGCGTGAGCAGGGGAGGGGCAGAGAAAGAAGGAGACAGAATCTGAAGCAGGCTCCAAGCTGTCAGCACAGAGCCTGATGCGGGGCTCGAACTCACAAACCATGAGATCGTGACCTGAGCCAAAGTGGGACACTTAACTGACTGAGCCACCCAGGCGCCCCATCCTTTTTTATCTCCTTGTATGGAACCACCAAATATTGTTTATCCACCCATCAGTTGATGAACATTTGGTTTGTTTCCATCTTTTGGCTACTATGAATAATTCTGGTGTAAATATTCATATACAAGTAGTTCTGTGGATGTATGTTTTCATTTGTCTTGGATGTATATCTAGTAGTAGAATTGCCAAATCATATGGTAACTGAACTTTAAACTGTCTAAAGAATTGCCAGGTTGTTTTCTCAAAGCAACTGTATCATTTTATATTCCCACCACCTGTGCATGAAGGTTCTGATTTCTCCACATCCTCACCAACACTTGTTATTATCTGACTGTTTGATTATAGTCATCCTAAGGGTGTGAAGTGGTATCTTGTGGATTTCGTTTGCATTTCCCTAATGCCTGATGATGCTGGACATCTTTTCATGTGCTTTTTGGCCATTCATGTATCTTCTTGAGAGAAATGTTCATTCAGATCCTTTGTTCATTTTTAAATTGGGTTGTTTGTCTTTTTATTGTTGAGTTGCAACTGTTCTTTATACACTATAGATACAACTCCCTTTTCAGATACATGATTTGCAAAAATTTCTGACATTCTGTTAGTTTCCTTTCACTTCCTTGATAGTGACTTCTGAAGCACAATTTTTTTTTTTTTTAAGTTTGATAAAGTCTAATTTTCTATATTCTTACTCTGTTGCTCATGCTTTTGGTAACATATCCAAGAAACGTGCCTGGTCAGGGTCATGAAGATGCATCCCTATGTTTTCTTCTAAGAGGTTTATAGTTTTGGCTCTCATATCTTTGATCAATTTTGAGTTGATTTTTTTATATGGTGTGAGACCAGGAGCCAACTTCACTTTGCATGTGGCTCTCCAGTTGTCCCAGGAACCATTTGTTGAAGAGACCATTCTTTCCCTATTGGATAGTCTTGGCACCTTTGTGAAAAAAATCAGTGACCATAGACACATGGGTTTTTTCCTAGACTCTCAATTCTATTTTACTGATTTATATATCTATCCTTATGTTAGTACCACCCTGTCTTGACGACTTTGCTTTGTAGTAAATCTTGTAAACAGGAAGTTTGAGTTCCCCAACCTTTTTAAAAAATTTTTTGAAGACTGTTTTGGCTATTCTGGGTGCCTTGTATTTCCACATAATTTTAGGATCAGCCTGCTCATTTCTGGTAGGGAAAAAAAGCAGTCATAATTTTTATGGGAGTTGCATTGAATCTTCAGGCTAATTTAATAATAAGCCTTCCAATCTATGACTTCACAATATTATTCTGGATCTCTTAACTTGTTCCTGTGGATTCACATTACTGTCTCATTTCCTTAGCTTTGCTTCCACTCATCTCTTCTGCGCTGTTGTTAGCCAAAAAAAACAAGTCAACACAACGACAAAAACCCATTACATTTCTATATGTTATAGGCTCAACAATACATTATATGCATGTTGTTTTATGCTATTGCTTTTTAAATCATTTTAGAGAAATAAGAAGCAATGTGCATTTATATTGCCTTTTAGAGTTACATAATTACCTGTGGCTATTGTTTTTTCCCCTTCTGTGAATCCTATCACTTGTTTTGGGATCACTTGATCTCAGCCTGAAGAACTCCTTTTAGTACTTCTTATAAGGCAGTCTGGTTGCAACAAATTACCTCAGTTTTTGTTTTTTTGGGAATGTCTTCATTTTTTCTTGATTTTTGAAAGATAGCTTTGCTGAATATAAGCTTCTTGGTTGACAGGTTTTTTTTTTTTCTTTGAGAATTTTAAATATGTTACCCCAGCACCTTCTGGCCCCATCGTGTCTAATGAGAAATAATCTATCTTATTGATGTTCCCTTGTAAGTGACCGGCTGTTTTCCTCTTGCTGTTTTCAAGATTTTCTCTTGTCTTTGGCTTTCAGCATTTACACTATGATGTGTCAGTGTATGGGTCTTTTTGTGTTTATACTATTTGGAATTTGTTGAGGTCACTGGATGTGTAGATTAATGTTTTTTCAATTAGTTTGGGAATTTCTCAGCCATTATTTCTTCAAATATTTGTTCTGCTCATTTCTTCTAGTGAATTTTTCACTTTAATGACTGTAATTTTTAACTCGAGAATATCCATTTGATTTCTTGTATAATTTCTATCTCTTTATTGATATTCTCAATTTGCTGCAACTTAATCATCACATCTCCTTTTACTTCTCTTGTCATAGATTCCCTTAGTTTTTTTGAATATGTTTATAATGGCTGCTTTGGGCCGCCTGGGTGGCTCAGTCAGTTGAGCATCCGACTCTTGATTTCAGCTCAGGTCATGATCCCAGGATCATGGGATCAAGCCCCATGCCGGGCTCTGCACTGAGTGTGGAGCCTGCTTAAGATTCTGTCTCTCGGGGCGCCTGGGTGGCTCAGTCCGTAAAGCGTCCGACTTCGGCTCAGGTCATGATCTCGCGGTCTGTGAGTTCGAGCCCCGCGTCGGGCTCTGTGTGGACAGGTTAGAGCTCAGAGCCTGGAGGCTGCTTTGAATTCTGTGTCTCCCTCTCTCTCTGCCCCTCCCCCACTTGCATTCTGTCTCTGTCTCTCGAAAATGAATAAATGTTAAAAATTAAAAAAAAAAAAAAAAGATTCTGTCTCTCTCTCCCTTTGCTCCTCCCCTGCTTATGCTCTCTCTCTCTCTCTCTCAAATAAAAAATAAATAAAAATCAAAAAGTAAGAATTTATAAAATGGCTACTTTGAGGGGTTTTAGATCCAATACCTGGTCACTCTCATAGGCTGTTTCTGTTACCTGATTTTTTTCCTGGTATGTGAGTCATACTTTTCTGTGTCCTTTTTTTTAAGTATGTATTTATTTTGAGAGAGAGAGGGAGAGGGGGAGAGAGAATCCCAAGCAAGCTCCATGCTGTCAGCACAGAGCTGACAGGGGGTTCAGTCTCATGAACAGTGAGATCATGACCTGAGCCAATATCAAGGGTCGCACTGAACCACTCAGGTGCCCCAACTTTTCTGTTTCTTTGAATGTCTCATATTTTTTTTTGTTGCAACCTGGATAATTGTAGGTTATAGACATTTGATTTCAGATTATATACTGTAGGGACTCGTGTGGTCCCCCCTCCCCTGGGTCCCGTTATTGTTATTTGCTTGTTTATATATGTAGTGACTGAGGGGCGCCTGGGTGGCTCAGTCAGTTGAGTGACCGACTTCGGCTCAGGTCATGATCTTGCAGTTCGTGAGTTCGAGCCCCGCGTCAGGCTCTGTGCTGACAGCTCAGAGCCTGGAGCCCGCTTCGGATTCTGTGTCTCCCCCTCTCTCTACCCCTCCCCTGCTCACGCTCTGTGTCTCTCTGTCTCTCAATAATAAACAAACGTTTAAAAAAAATTTATATATGTAGTAGCTGAAAGGCTTATTTATTCCACCCTCTTTCCTTCTCCGTGTGTAGCCTCTGATGTTGCTTCCAAGGAGGCGTAACCATAGGCATGCCCACAGTTACGCCAGAACGGCCATGGTCTCGGCAGGCTTCTCCTTGACTGTCTCTTCCTCTGATTCCACCCGTACATTAAGCTCCACTAATCGCTGTAATTATACAATATTATTTTCAACAATGTGCTATGGCATAAATTGGTCTCACGCTGATCCAATCAAATTTGAGCTCATTTGATAGTTCCCGAGGTCAGTGTTTGAGATTTGTTCTGACCCCAGGAGAGCTCTTTCTGGTCGTCTCTCTCCCTGATCCTCTCTGCCTACAGTTTAGTCTGTGTCTCTAATGAATTTGCTCACTTCCTTCCAACGGCGTTGTACCGCAGTCCCCACTGTTTTTGAGAGCACTGCTGGGCCCCAGCTTCTTCACACTCTGTTGTAAATAAGTCCGTTCCTTTGGGAAGAGATCCGGAGCCGTCTGTCCTACAGTCTGCCTCATCCTGTAGGTACAGTCTCTGTGCCGTGACTCTCGAGCTGGAGACAGGACAAGGGTATGCTTCCCTCTCTGAGAGACAAGTCTGCTTCAGGAGCCGAGGGCTCAGTAGAGGGGAAAGGCAGCAGCCTCCGGTCTTCCTGGTTGTCCTCTCCCGCGATGGAACCTCTGCCTCACAAGCCAAGGCAAGGGGATCGGGGCCTAAGATTCTCCGTGGTCTCATGCTCGCGGCAGAGTGGGGTCTGGGCAGAAGGGATCCCAGAGCTGAAAAGTGCTGCTGTCCTGCCCCTTTGGGGAGAACAGCCCTCTTGACTGGGAGCTGGAGGGAAAGGGACTTCTCCGTTCTGGGCCGCCCCAGTCTGGAGTGGAATTATCATCTTGAGGAGCTAGAGGTGGGGCTGGGGGGGTCTTGGTTCAAATCCCACAGACCCTCACTGTTCCTACCAACCCTTGGTAGATTTGAATAAACGTTTCTTCTTCGTTTGTTTTTGTTTTGTTTTGTTTTGTTTTGTTTTGTTTTGTTTTGTTTTGTTTGAGAGAGGGGAGGTGCAAGTGAGCGAGGGGCAGAGACACAGAGAGAGAGGGAGAGAGAGAAGCGAGGCTTACCCAAAGCGGGGCGCAAGCTCACCTGATGAGGGACTCATGAACCGTGAGATCGTGACCTGAGTCGAAGTCAGATGCTTAACACCTGAGCCCCCCCCCCTCCGGGCGCCCCATCTCTTCATTTGTTATATGCCTTTAAGACCATTTCCAAAGGGTGCCTGAGTGCTGTGATGAGCAAAGTCCCCCTCCCACCCCTGGCCGACAAGCCAGCGTGAGGGAGAAATATTCCTTTGCTGTTTTAAGTCACTGCGAGTAGAGTTTTTGTTGCCACAGCAAATCTAGCTTAGTGGTTCTCACGCTGGAGCGCACATTGGAATTACCCAGAAGGCTTATTAAAATACAGAGTCCCGGGGCGCCTGGGCGGCTCAGTCAGTTGAGCAGTCTGACTCTTGGTTTCGGCCCAGGTCATGATCTCCCGGGTTTCGTGAGACTGAGCCCTGCTTAGGGCTCCGCGCTGACTGTGCAGGGCCTGCTTGGGATTCTCTCCCTCTCCCTCACTCTCTGCCCCTCCCCGACTCAAGCTCTCTTTCTCTCAAAACAAAACAAAACAAAACAAAACAAAACTTTAACATACAGAGCAGCTCTCCTCCTGAGTTTCTGATTCAGCAGCTCTGGGGTGGCGACAGAGAATTCCCATTTCTAGTTCCCAGGGAAAAGTGATCCGGCCATCCCTCTTTGAGAACCACTGCTGCACTGAAACGCAGGGGTAAATAACAGCCCGGTAGCCCTGACCTCACTCGAGAGTTGTAGGAATCATGGCGTTAACATCCGCAAGTCATTGAGACTGTGGCACACTGGCAGCCTCAGTGCTACTGTTAATATGTCCCAAGGTTTTCTTAATATAAAGATATTCTCAGGTGGTTCGATTTTAATACTATTTGGCCTTTTACTCCAATAACCCCGATGACTGGACTTCCCAGGATTTTCAGTTGTCTCTTTTTCTTCCTTCCGGATCCACATAGAGCTCCCGCCAATTTGCCAGGAAAGAGAGCCAGCCATCCAGGCAGGATTGTTAACTAGACCGCATCACCTTACCTGCTTTCCCCGGGGGGGGGGGGGGGGGGGGGGGGGGGGGGGGGGGGAGGGGGGGGAGCCGCTCCCCCAGTGCGCGGGGGAGGGGGGAGAGAGGGGGTCAGCCCTTTCCTCCCCCTGCACAAAGGGGCATGGGCTGTGTGACTGCGGTTCCCCTCGGTTCCCCTCAGGACTGGGCTTTGGGGAGGGGGCGGGTCTCCTTTTTTGGCAAAGCCAGTGCAAGGCCCCAAAACGGTGTTATCGGAGTAGTGCTGAGATTTCTTCCTGGCGGACAGATTGTGTAGAAGGAAAGACAGGCACCAAGCCGAGTCGGGGAGCTGGGGGGGCGGTACCTGGCTTCGGCCGCTGCCTCCATGCCTGAGGAATCGAGGAACCGAGGTTTGCTGCCCTTCAGGAGGCTGTGGCCCGAGAGGAAAAGGCAAGAGCCGTTCCCTTTGAATTCCTCAGAGGGAAAGATTGGTGGGGCTGCCGTAGTCTAAATGATGGCACTCCGCAATTTGGTGCCCCAGTGCCGTGTCATAACCCTCCCAAGACTCCCCGGGAGGGCCTCAGGTCAGGCACTGACAGTGAGGGTAGCCCACATTCTGTGTCCCGTGCCATTAACTCATTTAATCCCCCCCCCCCCAATAGCAAAGCCCATACCTCCATTACTGTCAGTTCACAGCTGGAGAAACGGAAGCACCGAGAGGTTCGGCGTTTTGTCCAAGGTCACACAGCTAGTGAAGAGAGCCAGGCTTCGAACCCGGTTGGTTCTAGAGTCTCTGCTGTCAAGCCTGCCACTGTCGCACTGTAAGACTCCCCAGAGTGCAAGCCCCATGCAGACAGGGACCCGTCCTGTCTCGCCTACGCCGGAGCCCCAGCCCTGGAAGACTGCCTTCCCTGTAGGAGGTACCCCGTAACCATCTGTAGAATGAACGAGCAAGTCCCCACTGTGACGCTGGTGGGCAGAGACTGCTGAATATGTGCTGGGTGTACAAAGGAGGCTCAGAGAAGACTGACCCCTCCGAGATCTCCCAGGGCGTGGTGTGGCCAGAACCACTGCCCAAGGCTAATTAGACGAACGAAGTGCCTGCGAGTCTCTCCAAAGCAAGAACCTGGGGCAGGGTGAGGTTCTGCGGGCGGAGGCTGCCCCAGAGAGGCAGAGCCCAGTGAGTGGGCGGGGAGGGCACCGTGCCTGACGCTCATGTCCTAGCCATCACGAGAGACAGACGCCGAAGGCTGCTGTGCAATAACACTGAGCTTGGACACAAGGAAGAATCTGGGGTTTTCCACCATGACCTAGACTGTGGGTGGTGGCCAGAGACCCAGGTTCAAATCCCAGCTCCAGGGGTACTGCCGCCTGGGAAAGTCCACCCTGCAGGTGATTGTGAATAGCTCAAGCAGGCCCTTACCCACTTGGGCTCCTCCCAGACCTGGCCCGAGCGCTTCAGCCCCCAGGGAGCTGCCTCTCCCCAACCTCTCGCCAGGCGTGGATTTCCCAGAGAGAGGCCTGGACTGGTGGGGTGTGATGTTGCCTCAAATAGGTCACTTTTCCAGCCGGTCACTTTTTCCCTGCTGCTGCTGACCCAGAGAGAGCTGGCACATTGGCCTGCCTGAAGGGAGGAGGTGGAAGGGAGGGGGGCGAGGAGAGAACCTGGACCCTGCCCAGTCTAACACCTCCCAGAGCTCCAGCCCTGTGCAGGGAGCGGTGGCGGGGGGTGGGGGGGGGGGTGTGCATCAGGGGAGGCCTGGGCCGCCAGCAGAGACAGCAGGCCTAAGACCGTGGGGGCCTTGCTTAAAACGCACTTCTGGCCCCACTCCTGGGAGTCCAGGGCCTGGAACCTCCATTGTGAGGAGCTCCCCAGATTCTTCCGACGCAGGCCTCAGACGCCCTTTGGGGCTCCCTGGCAGAGGAGCCCCACCCCCACTTCCAGGGCGCCTTAAGTTCCTCCTTTCCTCTCTCTGTTCCTGGTTGCCGGGGAGGCCCGGGTGGTGCAGCAGGCCCCTCACCGCACCCGACCCTCATTCCTCACCCAGAGCTACCCAGCTCTGACTCTTCCCCAACCTGACTCGGCCAAGGATATGCACTGGCCCCTCTGCAGCCGGCCCGAGCCAGCCCGAAAGTCAGCGGTCTCGGCCTGGGGGACAGAGCTGCGGCGGGGGACCCTCCCCGCACCCCCTCCTGTGGAGACCAGGGGCAGGCAGCAAGCCTGGTGCGTGGTGGGGAGGAGGAGGTGGAAACTCTGTCCGGATGGTCAAATGAGGCATGACCAGAGGGCGGGGCCTGGGGGTGGGGGGGCCTAGCCGGCCAGCTCTGTTCCATGCACAAGCATGTGCAGGATGCCATGGGGCTATTTTTACTCCTGCCAAGGAAATAGCATGATTTATGTGAGGCCTGGTCCCCTTCAGGGCTATGTTATAAATACACCTGGCCCCACACTCGTGTTTGCTTGGAGAGGAAGCTCGGGCCCTGTCCTGGGTGGCCTCCCTCCTGCCTCCCTCCCAGCCTCACTGGGTCGTGTCCACGTGTGGCCTCCTCCGAATGCCCTCCCTCTTCCTGTGGTGGCTCAGCTCTCCTTGCTCATCAGGGCCTCACATGCTTTCAGGAGTGACAGCTGTCTGGGTGCTGGCTTTGATGAGGGAAAGAGGAGAGAGGCCTTGAATTTGGGGTTCATGCTGCCTCCAAGGGCCAGTCTGGGTAACAGGAAGGAGAGAGGGATCCAGGCAAGAGGGAGGCAGGCCTGAGAAACACACGGCCCCTCCTTGAAGATGTGCCCCTCCGACCAGAGTCCCTTCCCGGAAAGTAGGAGGCCAGACAGAGAGGGTGCCTGAGGGGCCTTTCTGGGCCCCGACTGGTCCCTGCCCTGCTCCCTGCCTTCAGCTCCCAGAAGGGCAGGTAGTGCTTCATCATGGAAAAATCTAGTCTCGGGAGCACCGGCTGAGCTATTCCCTGATCGGCTCCGTGGTCTTAGGAAGTCCCGCAATTTCTTCTGAAATGGGTACAAAGATGCATACCTTCTAGATTGATGTATGTGAGATTCAGCCCAGGCCAGAGGGACAGGGAGATATTCAGGGCAGGCAGCCTGCGTCTGACATCATTCTCATCCTCTGAGAAACCCTGGTCATGGGGCGGGGGGCACAGGGGCCGCACTGATCTGTGGACCCCACCTCTGCTCTGCCGGGAAGAAGGCAGGGAGGGCTGCTTCTCAGTGAGCTCCTGCGTCACTCAGTTCCTTCGTGGTCATTCAGTGCAGCATCCAAACCTTTCACAGAAGGCCAGGATTAGTCCCGTTACAGATACTAAGAGCTACAAGGAGCCCCAGAGGTCACCTAAGAATGACAGTCGGCTATTGCCACAAAAATGCTGTGTACCAAGCTGCTTGAAGACCCAGAAGCTTGAACCAACAAGCATTTATTTCTTGTTCATTCTGCCGGGCAGCTGGACTTGGCTCCAAGTCGGTCCAGGACTGGCTCCACACGTCCCTCAACCTCTGTGGACAAGGAGGGGCTGGCTGGGGCGTGTCACGGCTGAGCCCAACCTAACGCTCCTGCCATGGAGGGGGGCGGTGGGGAAGGGAGTGACCATCGCTAACTAATAATCTCGTGAACTAACTTCCCGATCTGCCCCGGACGATGAGACGGGATCATGGAGATGCTCTGGGGCGAGGGGCGGCAGAAGGGACAGATGTCGCAGAATCCACCCCCCCCCACGACACCCCACTAACCTCAGCTCCATCCAGAGCCTTCTGGCTCCTGCTTCGATGGTGGGAGGTGGAGGGAACTGCTTCGTTATTCACATGCTCTGCTCTTCTGCAGTTCTGAGCTACGTCCTGGGAAAGGCCATGCAAAGAGGAAGAGGAGACGGGGGGGGGGGGGGGGATGTCTAGCATCCAACCACACAACTGTGCCATCTTGAAAAGGAATGAACTTAATGCCAGCACCTTCCGCTGTAACTGACCAAGGTCCAGGCTTGGAGAACGACACTGGACCATAGTGTTTATGGTGAGAAAAACAATCCAGACAAGAAGGAGGGCGGGGCGGGGGCCCCCACTTCCTGCACCTGGGATTCGTGGGAAAGCAAGTGACTACATTGCATGTCCCCACCTGGGCTTCTGGATAAATGGAGAAGGGAACCAGGGGTGGGGTTCTCTTGCCATTGGGACTGTGGAGGAAACCCCTTGGACTGAGCCACATCAAAGTGAACACGATGGCCAGCATGGTCAGGCAGGGGTAGCCTGGACACAGAGCTCTCTAAGGCCCCTCCGAGTGGGTCCTGCAGGACGAGTCCCAGGGTTAAAAGCCAGCCGTCAGCCACAGAGGCATCTGTGGTGGCCACGGTGCCACGTCAGCTAAGGGTGGGAGGGGGTGCAAGCCAGGCCCGCATCCTGGAGGCCGGCAGACCCCAGCAGGTGCCAGCACGGGCCCCAGGCCAGCAGAAGGCTGGACCCTTCATCCCTCGCTCCCTCTGCATCCAGGCCACCCTCTCTGGGAGGGAAGAGGAGTGTGGAAGCGGTGGTTCTGAGAAAGATGGGGTCTGTTTTCCTCTATGAAAGGCTAAGAGCCACTAGAAGGGAGCCTCATCAGTCATCTGAGCAGACACACAGGATACCCCCTGCCCATCCCCACGCTAACACAGCCCTCACACTGCTGACGTCACTCCCCCCCAGAATAGGTCTGAGCGGTTCGCTCTCTTGCTTAACACTTGGGGCCAGCCCCTCGCCCGTGGGGCAGGGGTCCACCTTCCCCGCCTCTCTAGTCCCCCGGCCCCACAGCTGGATCCAGCCATGCCAAAGGAGAGAGACAGAGACCTCTGGTTGTCCCTTGATACCTCCTTCCCCTTCTTCTGTGGCATTTGAACCCCTGAGTTTTAGCTGGATATGCAGCCACCCAGAATAATCTCTTCGCTGTCCTTGTGGCTAGGGTGGTTACAAACCACATTCTGGCCAACAGGTTATAAACAGTGTCACCTGTCAGCTTCTGAAAGCCTTCCTTCAGCACACTGGCATGTATATTCCCCCCCTTTTTTCTTCACCTCTTCCTCCACGCCACTGCCTGGAATGTGGGTGTGATGGCCGGGACTCTAACTGCCATCTTGGGCCAAGAGGTCAAAACCTGCATTCCAGGGATGTGCGGTGAGCTGGAAAGAGCCTGGGTCCCTGAGGAATTCATGGAGCTGAGACACCAAGTTAGCGGTGACTGCCTCCCTCTGGATTTTCCCATGAGAAGGGAGGTGGGGAGGGTGGGGAGAGAAGCTTCTATGTTGTTGAAGTGGCTACTGCCTTTCTGTTGCTGTAACTAACAAACACATGGAACTCACTGTTTCCAGAACGGGCCACATTCTTTCAGCCCTCCAGGTCTTTGCACCTGCTCCCTTTTCCTGTCCCCACTGCCACCCAACAGCCTGAGAAACTCCCATTTAGCTTTAAAAACTCATGCCAGACATCTTCTTCCCTGCAAAGAAACCTAAGACTACACTTATTTTAGGTGATTAATGAGCCGTTTCTTCTCGTTTTTCTTGCATTTTATTCTTAAACCCTCACAGAGTTAGCTGCTTCCGGTTGCGGGTCCCCCCCCCCAACTCAGATTCACCCCAGGGTCAGCACCGTCTAGACTCCTGTCTCTCCAGCCCAGCAACATGCTCCTCGGGGACTCTGTGTCTTTACCCTCCTGGTCCTTTGTGAAGTTCGATTCATCATGGGGTCTGGTGGGTTTATGCAGGGCGGGGGTGATTCTAAATCGCAACCCTGCCCTCTCCTGTCATTCTGTCCCCCTCACGCCCGCCCCGGGCTGGCAAGGTGGTGAGGGTCAGCCGAGGCCAAGGGCAGGCAAGGTGGCCACGTACCTGGACTGTGCCAAAAACAGTGCTGGGCGGTGGGAGATCCGCTCTGTGGAGTGGAGGTGGGGGCCTCAGACCAGGGCTGCGGGTGATGTGCTCAGGTGTCCGGGCTGTGGACGGAAGGGAACAGGTGCACCAGGAGAGTGTAGATTCCGCTGCCTAGAACCTTATCCGGCCCGGCCCGGACACACAGTCCGGGCATCATTGCTTCAGCCATGGAGGGTCAGCTGGCCCTGGCTCTCCAGGGCACTGACTTACACGAGACCCTCTTTGTAACCAACCTCGTTGCTAGCAGGGACGTTGACAGCGTGCCGGGCCCCTCCTGGGCGGAGCTCCCCTACCCCTTCCTCCCCTGGTGACCCTGCCGGGAGGACTGGTCCCCGCACACACGGGGGAGAGGAGGGCCCAGCCACAGATGGTGGACACCCGGACCGGCCTCAGAGCCACACACCCTCAGAACAGACGGAGCCCCAGCTTCAGACTGAGCTCCACTAGTCTGAACGTGTCCGCGTGGGACCGGGCTGAAGTCAATTATGTCAGAGAGAAAAATCCATCTGTCCCTAAAGGGTCTGTTGTCTGGTTATTACAGAGTAACTCGTTGGGCAAACGAACCACGTCCAATAAGGTGGTGTGATTACAACGAACGGAAGGGACTCAGGATATTCCCTGGACTGGCTGATGATGAACTGGGCGTTGGGAATCCAAGTATTCCCAGGTTTCTGAGCACAAACCCCTGGCTGGATGTGACGTCACCGGCCGCAGTGAGGACAAGAAGAGAGGTAGAGGGGCAGGTGGGGGTGAGGGAAAGACAAGAACCCCGTTCTGGTTGCTGTGAGCGTGGGCTGTCCTAGCGGAGACACATGCCAGGCACTCAGTTGGATGTCGGGACTCAGAGGGCAGGCTGGGTGGGAAATGGGAATTTGGCAGCCACCTCGTACAAATGAGAGAGGTCCTTGGGGGGTTGGGGGGGGGCGGTGGTGGGGAAGGTGCTGCCCTGCCAGCATTCGGAAGTAATGGGAAAGTTTGAGGCACACCCAGCACACGCAGGTCAAGGTCAGGGAACCAGATGCCTTTTCGGAGGACTCTGGAACGGAAGCTCCATGTGGGCAGGGACCTTATCACTTGTCTGCTTCCCCCATCTCGGCCCTCCTGGGGAGACTTCCAGACCCACAGGTGGAGCGGACTGTGCCTCGCGCACCCCAGGGGGCTCCCCATTGGCATCAGGCATGCTGTGCTGTCGGGTATATGCCTTTTAAGGGAACATAAGTGAAGGAAGGCAGGATTCGGGGCCTGAGGTTGTGGAAACAAATGTGAAGGATGGGTTTCAGGAAGTAGGTGCCACCCGATGGGCCTTCTCTATGGGCACCAGGTGGGAGCAGGCAGAAGACGGGGTGGGGAGGAGTGCGAGGGGTTGCGTGCAGCCCCCACTCCCTGCTCTGTGTCCTTCTCATCCCCACAGCTCAAGGTGGGCTCAGCCTGCACGTGTGGGGGGTGGGGATGCTGGGGGAGGCAGGGTCTGATCTTGCCACCCCCCTCACATCTGGACAAAAGAACCAGGACCACTGGGGCACGGGCCCTGAGTCTCCTTCCCCCCAATCCTGGGAGCTGTGACTTGTCCAGGTCAGGCAGCCCAGCGAGGGGCTTGCGGCCCTCCAGGCACTACACCCCCACCCCCTCCAGCCCTTTCTGCAGCTGGAGGCCATTTCCTTCCCCAAGGACACAGCCCCCCGAGGTGGCACAGAGGGTACAGGAGCCCGGGGACAGCCATCCACTGCAGAGCTCTTTCCACACCTCCGCTGCCTGTCCCCTGCCTGGGAACCCCTGCCGGGGGTCCCTGGCTCCTTGCTTCCTCTCCGGGGGCAGCCCTGGGTGAGGGCAGGACCTGGGGAGACTGGGAGGCCCAAATCTTCAGTGGGTCCTGTTCTCTCTGGGGCCAAAAAAATTCGGGGGTGGGGGCTCAGCCTTCTGTTCTGCCCCTGCGGCCACACAGCAACTACGGCCATGGGGTTGGGGTTGGGGGCGGAAAGAAAACCCCAACACCCCGCTTTCCACCCCAGGCCCCAACTTCTCTGTATTTGTTTATTTACCTTGGAAAAGGCCCCACGGCCCAGGCAGGAAATGGGCCAATTCCAGGAGGCTCGGCCGGGCTGGGGAACAAGGAGCCACATTGTGCTCCGTGCCCGGCTGCTCCCCACCCTGGGCCTGCCGCGGGAGCCCAGAGAGGGGGATCTGCGTGGGGGCCCGGCAGGAAGGAGGCGTGGGGCTCCAAGCCAGCCGTCCATGAAAGGGCTTCTGTGCGGGGGCGGGATGGGGGCTGCCGTGTCCCCACCCCTCCTGGGAGCGGACGCAGCAAGGATGCGGGGCAGGGGGCGGCCCCTTGCTATGGCCTAGGGCCCTCCTGGCACCGACCCGCCAGGTCAGGCGAGACACCCAGGAGCCGCCTGGCCACGGCGCCCCCTCCCCTTCCCAAGCAGATGCCACCCCTCCGTGGTGGGGACGTCCTGCCCTTAGCCTCCCCTCCCTGGTCCCAATTCCTGCCAGGCAGCTGGCCCAACCTCAGGCCTCCCTGCGGAGAAGCCTGTAGGCTTCGGAGAGTCCTGTGGTCAGAGCCCTGCCCTGGCTGATGAGGGCCAAGCCGGTGTGGAGGTTGATGTCACCGTGGGGGCACTCGGGGAGGGCTGGCCCTTCCCCAGCTCTGGACTCTTCCCTACCAGCAGACTGTGTCCATGGGGGCTGATCGTTCATTCGTTCATTCACGTGGCTCCCTGTCTGTAGCCACACACTCCCTTCCTCCCTATTCGTGCAGCCCTGACAGGCCACAGCCACCTCCCCCAGGTCCCAGAGTGCCGGTCTGAGAATGGCACCCCATCTCTACGGTCTTCTGCAGAGGCTTCCCACTACTTTCTGGGTCAAGACACTCAGGGCCCTGCACACTCGGCCCCACCTGCCCTTAGGCCCCAGCACACCAATGATGGGATGTGGGGAGACAAGGGATGTGGGGGGACCTCCCCGTCTCAGCACTCAGTGGGGCTTTTGGATGAACATGTCCTTCAATCTGGAAGAGAGTCTGAGGGGGCTCAGAATTGGGATAAAGACCTGGGACAAGAAATGCATGCAGGAGTCACCTAGGACTGCCCCTCCCAGCTAAGTTACCACCCTCCACCCTGCCACTCAGGGCATGGCTCTGTGCCCCCACACCTGCAGGCCCTCACAGCCCCACATCACCCAGCATGTGTGTGTGTGTGTGTGTGTGTGTGTGTGTGTGTGTGTGTGTCTGTGTGTGTGTGTGCACGCGCGTGTACCCATCTGCACTAATCTCCGAATGGATCATCAGCCTTTCCGGCCGGGACTGGGTCTGTGTCCTCACTGTGTCCCCAGATGTGGGCCATAGCAGGTGCTCAGTAAATGTGTATGGGATGAAGGAAGCAGGAGAGGAAGGGAGGAACGAAGGAAGGAACAGACCTGAATATAAAGAGAGATAATCTGCTTCCAGATGGGTGGGCTCGATATTGTAAAAGCGTGAGTTTCCCCAAATTAATCTATAACTTCAATAAAGTAATCTCTAAATCCAATAGGACTACTTAAGGAAGTAGAAGACACAGTTCTTCTAGAAGAGAAAGTGAGCAAGAAGGAGCCAAGACGATGATCCAGAGGAAAAAAGACGAGGACCTGCCCTTCTAGCTATTAAAGCAAATGACACGTTCTCAATCATTCAAACCAACGAGTCCTACGCAGCCGATGCTGGGGGCACGGACGTGTGTCCCACACCGTTAGGAGCGGCTCTTCCTGTATGGACTCATCTGAACCTCAAGTTAATCTCCTTTCACAGCTCCTGTCATTTCCAGGTAAGGAAACTGAGGAAACACCCCACGCAGTGGGTACTATTACTCATCCAGTCCAGCTAGAATATTTTCATGCTGTGTGAAATGCTGAGCCACGGTTACTCAGGGGGCAGACTGAGCTTTGAAAGGGCCCAAGACCCATCCAGTGAAAAAAAGCTGCAGA
This sequence comes from Panthera onca, assembly GCF_046562875.1. NCBI lineage: Eukaryota > Metazoa > Chordata > Mammalia > Carnivora > Felidae > Panthera > Panthera onca. The sequence goes on from NC_138354.1 coordinate 9,939,859, forward strand.
ATGGTACATACATCTTTGAAGGGGAACACAAGAAAACACCCGTTGTTCTGTATACACGTGCATGGAGGGAGGTGAGTGCATAGAAGTTTCCGGAAGGAAACAGAGTGAGACCCACCATCTCAACCCTGCAGGGGGGAGAGGGATGGGGACTTTTGGATTTCCCTTCATATACTTCTCGTGCCTCTTTCCTTCTTCCGTGGGAAAACCTAACACACAGAAACGTGCCCCAAATGTAGGTGTTCGCACTGAAACTTGTTATCAGATGAGCACCTGTGTGACGCCACCCGGCCAAGAGAGGGACACTCACTGCCAGTCCCAGAGCCCCTTCCTGCCCTTCCCAAACATAACCAACTCCCGGTCCCTGCATGACTGCCACATCTACTTACCAATTATGATGTCACCTGCTTTGCATTTCTGTAACGTTTATCAAAAATAGCAAACCGGGGCACCTGGGTGGCTCAGTCGGTTAAGCATCTGACTTCAGCTCAGGTCATGACCTTACGGTTCGTGGGTTCCCCCCGCATCAAGCTCTGTGCTGGCAGCTCAGAGCCTGGAGCCTGCCTCAGATTCTCCCTCTCTCTCTCTCTCTCTCTCTCTCTCTCTCTCTCTGCCCTCCCCGTCTCTGTCTCTCAAAAATGAATAAGTATTGAAAAAAAATTGTTTTAAATAGCAATCTAATTTACTTTCGCCTGTTTCCAGGCTTTGTCTAAACGAACAGTAGGTATTCTGCTGGCCCTGGCTTCTTTCAGCCTTACGATTTAAGATTCACCACGTTGGTGCACGTAGCTTGTATAAAGACGCTAGTCTCAGGACGCCTGGCTGGCTCAGTGAGAAGAGTGAGCGGCTCTTGATCTCAGGGTCGTGAGTTCAAGCCCCACATTGGCTGTAGAGATTACTTAAACAAACAAACAAAAATCATGCTAGTGTCACTCATGGGGCTCCACCCTCATGACCTGTCAGCTGCCAAAGACCCCACCTCGTTACGTTACCTGCACACAGAGGGTTGGATTTTGGCCCAGGAATTTGGGGGAACACAGACACTCAGTCTATAAGATGTACGTGCCATCTATAAGCAAGCCCCAAACTGGAGACGGCCCAGATGTCCGTCACCAGAACAAACTGTGTCACGTCCATACAGCGGAGCCCCACTCGGCAATAAGAGCAAACAAATCACAGAGACTCACAATGACACAGAGGAGTCGCATAGACACCACGCCGAGCGCAAGAAGCCAGACACAAAGAGCAAATACCGTAGGATCCCATTTATAAGACGGTCCAGAACAGGTGCAGCAGAGCTGAGACACAAGCAACAAGAACAGCAGAGCGTCTGGCTGGAAGGGGACATGAAGCAGCCCTTGGTGGGGGGGGGGGGGGGGGGGGGCCTGGGGGGCGGCGGGGAGGGGGGGGAGCGCACATGCTCTGTTTCTTGATCTGGGTGGTGGTCACAGGGCCGTGTTCACTTTGGGATTTTTTTGTTTTTTAATTTTTTTATTTTTGAGTGAGAGCACGCGAGCAGGGGAGAGGGGCAGAGGGAGAGAGAATCTTAAGCAGGCTCTGTGCTGAGTGTGGGGCTCGAGCCCACAACCCTGGGATAGTGACCTGACCTAAAATCAAGAGTCAGATGCTCAACCGACTGAGCCACCCAGGCGCCCCCATATTCACTTTGTTACTAATTGGTCAAGCTGAACACGCAAGACTTGTGCATCTGAACATAAATTATATCTCAGTTAAAAAAACACACAAAAAACAACTATATGCATGTATCACTTTAATTACAAAAGTATTGGGGCACCTGGCTGGCTTAGTTGGAGGAACATGTGACTCTTGATCTCGGGGTCATGAGTTCCAGCCCCATGCTGGATGTGGCGATTACTTAAAAATAAAAATCATTTAAAAAATTACAAAAGTGAGGTGCCTAGATGGCTCAGTCGGTTAAGAGTCTGACTCGTAATTTCAGCTCAGGTCATGATATCGTGGTTTGTGGGTTCGAGCCCTGTGTTAGGCTCTGCCCTGGCAGTGCAGAGTCTGCTTGGGATTCTCTCTCCCTCTATCTCTGCCCCTCCCATGCGCTCTCTTTCTCTCTCAAAATAAATAAATAAATTTTTAAAATGCTACCTTTTAAAAAAAATTACAAAAGTATTATAAGTAAACAAAAGCATCCCAATTTTACTCACCTGTAAGAATGTCTTTGAGTCTGGATAGACACACCTCCCACTGCCAACAGGGAACCTTCCAGAGAGGGGAAGAGAAGGCATGAAGAATGTGAATTTTCACTTTTTTAAAAAATGTTTTAATGTTTATTTTTGAGAGAAAGAGAGAGCATGAGCTGGGGAGGGACAGAGAGAGAGGGAGACACAGAATCCGAAGCAGGCTCCGGGCTCCGAGCTGTCAGCACAGAGCCCAATGTGGGGTTCGAACCCACGAACCATGAGATCATGACCTGAGCCGAAGTCGGACGCTTAACCAATGAGCCACCCAGGCGCCCCTGGATTTTCACTTTTTTTTTTTAAATTTTTTTTTAACGTTTATTTATTTTTGAGACAGAGAGAGACAGAGCATGAATGGGGGAGGGCCAGAGAGAGGGAGACACAGAATCCGAAGCAGGCTCCGGGCTCCGAGCTGTCAGCACAGAGCCCAATGTGGGGTTCGAACCCACGAACCATGAGATCATGACCTGAGCCGAAGTCGGACGCTTAACCAATGAGCCACCCAGGCGCCCCTGGATTTTCACTTTTTTTTTTTAAATTTTTTTTTAACGTTTATTTATTTTTGAGACAGAGAGAGACAGAGCATGAATGGGGGAGGGCCAGAGAGAGGGAGACACAGAATCTGAAACAGGCTCCAGGCTCCGAGATGTCAGCACAGAGACCGATGCGGGGCTTGAACCCACGGACCGCGAGATCATGACCTGAGCCAAAGTCGGCTGCCCAACCTACTGAGCCACCCAGGCGCCCCTGGATTTTCACTTTTTTTTTAAAGTTTATTTATTTGTAATCTCTACCCCCAAGATGGGGCTCAAACTCACGACCCCGAGATCAAGAGTCTCACGGTCTGCCAACTGAGCCAGCCAGGCACCCCATTTCACTTTCTATTGAGTAAACTCGAAAGTGTGCACAGAACATAATGCTAGTTTTTAAAATATGTGTGATTATAAATTATATATATTCTGTTTCTTTCTCTTTAAAAAGAATAATCAGAAAGCAATGGCGATGAAGAGTCCACAGTCAGCAGAGGGTTGTCCTGAGCCAAGATGTGGCCCAAGCCCAGGGAGGCGGCACAGATTAGCTAAGAGGACAGGTGCAGAGCACGGTTTGAACCCAGGCAGCTGAATCCAGAAACTGTGTCCTGAACCAGCCTGCGTGGGGCCTAGAGGCGTCAAAGATCCACGTGTGGTTTGCCCCAGGGGGGTGGGGATGCCTGCCGAAATGGTAGTACAGGCCACAGGAGAAGACGTATGGGAAGGGGGCTTCTGTCCTTCTCGTGGGATAACGCTCCCCTTGCCTCTCCCCAGAGCACACCCAGGAAGGACAAGCAACCGGCGAGGACCAGGGAGGGACCAAGATGGAGGGACATCCTCCCTGCCTGTGCCGCAGCTGGGAGAGACACAATGACGGGGCCATGGACGCGGGGACTCCCTGGTGGGATGACCTAAGGCAGAGAGGTAAGGCAGGGCATAGGCCAAGTGTCTGGCCCAAGGTCCAGCTGACCACTCAGCCTCAGTTTCCTCATCTGTAAAATGGGACAAATAAGGTCATGGGTATGAAAGGGCCTCACAGGACACAGGGAGTGGTTGGGACCATAATCTGAAAGAGTTGGAGCCTGGAAGGGGAGGCGGTCTGGGCTGTGAAGCAGTGGGAGGCCCTCCCTGGGCCGTACGGTGGGGGGGGCCTGGGGGCAGCGTCCACACCTTTTCCTCCACACGTCCGTCCCTGGCTGAGGGAGGCCACGGTCCGGAGTGGCTAAAGGTCATGCTTCTGCATCTGACAGGCCTTGTCAGGCTTCTGCCCTCACACCTTGAGAGGCCAGTGTGGCCTAGAGCCAGGCTCCTATGCTGGCTGCCCTGGAGGTGGGGGCTGGGGCGGGGCAGGAGGAAGGCTCCAGAACACGTTCAGGAGCTCAGGACCGTCCAGCCTGGAGCCTCCCCAGGCAGGGGCGGAGTAAGGAGGTGAGACCCTTGGTGGTCAGGGCCCACTTGCCCCACAGGCAGGTGACTTTCCCTGGGGAAGCCCCAGAGGCCAGCCCTGCAGACCGCAGCTTCAGAAGGGGGGTGGTCCCGGGCCCTGGAGCCAAGGGAGACCCGGGCTGGGGAGCACGAGGCCCGTCCGCTGCCGGGACAGCCTATGGGCCTGGACCCGAGGCCCCCGGCTGCACTGGGCAGGGCGGCAGAGGCGGCAGGGGCCGGGCTGGGGCCTCCTTCCTCCCTGCTCGGCAGCTGAGGTTATTTTTTTCCCCTCCGCTGCTGCTGAATTTCCCTTCAAGTTGGATAAATAAGCAGCAGGTTCCAACGTCAACGAAACAGGAGCTGGAGCTGCCGCACAAAAGCGGCTTTCAGTAGCCGCGGGCGCCTCCCGGCCGCCCTGGCCCCAGGGTGGCTGCAGTAGCCCCAGCAGGGCTTGGGGCTGGACACAGGACGAGGGGCTCCCCAGAGGAGGGGTGCCTCTTCCCGGCAGCAACCCCAGAGTCCCTGCGCTGAGAGGGCCTGCTTCCTGCTCATAGCTCTGCAACCCTCTGCCTCAAATACCTCTCCCCTTCCCTTGGCCTGGTGAGAGCACCTTCCTCTCCAACACTCACGCACTCGCACTCGTCACCTCTTTGGGTCCCTGCCTGCACCCGCCCCCTGCCGCAGAGCCCACGCTTGTCCTTTGCCCCCCATAGCATGCCCTCCCTTAAAATCTTCCCAGGCTCCCCGTTGCCCAACGGTAAATCCCAGATTTCCAGCCTCCACTACGGACCCTGGCAGGCTGCTGCCTTTTTCTCTCCAAAGCTTTTGCAAAGGCTGTGCCCTCTGTCTAGAACACCCTTCCCTCTCTTCTACCTGGCTCCCACTTAGCTTTGAGACCCAGCTCATGTATCACCTTCTGACACGCACCCTGGCGTCTCTCTAACCGCAGCAATCGGCTGACACCACAGTGGTGGCTCTCCCATCTACGACTCGGGCTGTCCCTGGGCCGCCAGAGAGCAGGCGGCCAGGCCAGCCCTGCCTGTGCTGTGTGAGCAAAGGCTCCCGGCGCAAAGGAGGTGCTCAGTTAACATTTGCTGCCAAAAGATGTGATTCCTACAAAATCACATTAACATTCCGCTCATGTAAACTAAATGCAAACCAAACTGCACTGACCGCAGTCCAGCACCTGGGAAGGGGAGAGAAGGTACAAGACAACTTTTGGGGGTGAAGAATATATTCACGATTATTATTTTTTAATCCTGGCACTATTGCTTGCCCTTAGGCCAGTAGTTTTAACTCTCCCTAAGCCCATGAAAACTAAAATAAGAGCCATCTCATAAGGTGTTAAGAGGACCAAATAAGATATAAATCAAGGGTGCCAAGCTGGCTCAGTTGGTAGAACATGCGACTCCTGATCATCTCCGGGTCCTGAGTTCGAGCCCCACATCGGGCACAGAGCTCACCAAAAAAAAAAAAAAAAAAAGGTAAATGAATACTTAAAATATGGTACTTTTTTTTTAAGTTTATTTACTTAGGGGTGCCTGGGTGGCTCAGTCGGTTAAGTGTCTGACTTTGGCTCAGGTCATGATCTCATGGTTTGTGAGTTCGAGCCCCGCGTCGGGCTCTCTGCTGTCAGCGCAGAGCCTGCTTGGGATCCTCTGTCCCCCTCTGTCACTGCCCCTCCCCTGCTCGCTCTCTCTCTCTCTCTCAAAAATAAATACACTTTTTTTTAAAAAGTGTACTTATTTATATTGAGAAAAGGAGAGTGGGGAGGGGCAGAGAGAGAGAGGGAGAGAGAGAATCCCAAGCAGGCTCTGACCACAGCCCAACGCAGGGCTTGATCCCATGAACCCTGAGATCATGACCTGAGCCAAAACCAAGAGTGGGATGCTCAACCAACTGAGCCCCCCGGGCGCCCCAGGACTTATTTTTAAGTTCGTTTCACACTATACTGGCCAGTTATTGTATCTAACAGTTATGTACCAGTTATTAACATTTTAATGTGCTAGTGCCTGGCAAGATAGTTGCATTTTAACCAGAAGATACTCATTATCTGCCTCGATTGTGGTGATGATTCCACAAGTATATCCATACGTCAAAAGTCATCAAATTGTACACTTTATTTTTTTTAAGATTTTATTTAAGTCATCTCTACACCCAAGGTGGGGCTCAAACTCACAACACCGAGATCAAGAGTTGCACACTCTACCGACTGAGCCAGCCAGATGCCCCAAAATTGTACACTTTAAATATGTGAATTGCACATCAATAATGTACCTCAATGATGCTGTAAAAAAAACTCATATACCCGTTGATCTAACAAGTTCTCAGACTCTATGCTATAAAAATAAAAGCACAAGTACATTCAGCATTTGACAAACATTTTCTATAAAGGGCCAAATAGTAACTATTTTCTGCTTTGTGGGCCATGTAGTCTCTATCACAACTCCCTCTGCTATCGTAGCTCAAAGACTGCAGATTCTGTGTCAACCAGTGAGCATGACTTTGTTCCAGTAAAACTTTATTCACAAAAACAGGCAGCGGGTCCAGATTTGGCCCGTGGACCACATTTTGCAGACCCTGAATATAGATACATATATTCATTTATCTGCATGGTAATAGAAATCATAACAGAAACCACCTAAATGTCTATCTAAAGGGGATTAGCTAAATAATTTATAATAATTCCACACAGTGACAGAGTGACAGTTAAGAAGAATGGGTTAAGGGCACCTGGGTGGCTCAGTCAGTTGAGTGTCTGACTTCAGCTCAGGTCATGATCTCACGGTCCGTGAGTTTGAGCCCCGAGTCGGGTCTGAGCCTGCTTCGGGATTCTGTGTCTCCTTCTCTCTCTGCCCCTCCCCGGCTCGTGCTCTGTTTCTCTCTCAAAAATAAAAATTTTAAAAAATTTAAAAAAAGAAGAAGAATGGGTAATGGGTTGGATCCTGTGTATCGACACAGGAAGACATTCGTGACAGATTATTTTCAAATAGTTTATTATGAGACTTTAAAATGAACAGAAAGTTGAACCAAGAATGTAGATTCCACCATCGACATTGTGCTATGCTTATATTAATCATCTATCCATCCATCTATCTGTATCCATGATAAATTTTTAGGTGAGGAAAATGAGGTGTAAAATGTAGAATATTCATTCCATTTCAGTAAAACAAAAGCTAAGAAAAGACTAAACTATGCATGTATGTGTTTGCAAAGTAAGAAAGTATCAGAAGAGGTGTCTGAACTTTTTAAAAAAAATTTTTAATGTTTATTTATTTTTGAGAGAGAGAGAGAGAGTACAAGCGGGGGCGGGGCAGAGAGAGAGGGAGACACAGAATCTAAAACAGGCTCCAGGCTCGGAGCTGTCAGCACAGAGCCTGACGTGGGGCTCAAACTCACCAACCGCAAGATCATGACCTAAGCCAAAGTCGGATGCTTATCCGACTGAGCCACCCAGGCACCCTGAGAAGTGCCTGAACTCTTAATGTTGGTTGTCTGAGGGCTGGGTTTGTAAAGAGAGGGGAAAGGATTACTTCTCTCCTCACCTCTAATGCTGATCAGTTGTGAAAACTGGAAATGCCCTAATAAGGAGTTTTTTAAATGCTTCTTTAGTAAGAATAGAACAGTCCAGGCCAGCCCTGGACACCCCCATAAAGGGAAATCGAGTCAGAACCAGGGTTCAGGGAGGTGGGCCCATTCCCTGAGCACCACCGAGCATGTCAGCTGGCCCTGCCCCGTGCACAGGCACGCGTGCACACACACACAAGCAACCAGGCCCCTGCATGTCCCTGTGCAAATGCACACACTTACCTCGCCCCTGCCTCCCCTGTCCCAGCACTGCCCACCTCTGCCTGCCCAGACTGTGGCATCACTCTGCACCTGCCCCTGCCCAGGAACAGGGGCATCGTTGTAGCTTGGCGGGCCCTCCCCAACCAGCGACAGCCCCCCTGAAGGGTGTCCTGGCACCTGGGCACCCGGAGAAGGTGTGGGATGGGCCTGCTTACTCCCACAAACACCTCTGTGCTCCAGGGCCCAATCAATACCCTTCCCCCGCCCTCAGGCTCCATTTGCATTCAGGCTCTTCCAGAAAGATCTCCGACCCCCTCCTCATTACAACATGCTTTTCATTCAACAAACTTTGATGGGAGCTTGTCCAGGCCAGGCACCCAAGACACCCAGGCTGGTGGGGAAGAGGGCACAGCTACAGGCACCAGGGCCATCCAGCAGGGTAGTGTCCTGGAGGAGGCAGGGTCAGAGCCAAGCTGGGGAAGGGCAGGGCAGCAAGTGTCCAGTGGGAGTGATATGTGGCCATAGTCAGGGAGACCGTGGGAAGAAGGGCCTCTGGGAGTGCAGGCGAGGGTGACAAAAGGGGCGTGGGGGACACAGGTGGGGAGGTGTCCCTTCCCACGTGTGCAGGACCCCCAGGAAGGAAGGCCTCTCCCGGGAGGAGCTGAGAGAGGGTTCCACTACCCCCTCGCCCCTGTCTCCGGCCCCTCTGCCCAGTGAAGCAGGAATGGGGGTGGGCACTGATGGTAATCCCCCTCCTCCCAGTCCATAGTCTCCCTTTCAGGGAGCCCTCGGGTATTGTTCTGCCTTTGTAAAGAGGGAGATCGAGTGACAAAGCCGGGTGGGTGGGCAGGCGGCCCAAGAGGCCTCTTCTCTCCAGGCAGCATCTGCATGGGGGAGGGGCCCTTCCACACCCCCACCTCTGGCTTCCCAGGAGCAGCTGTTGCCATGGTGAGAGTCCAGGCATCCCCCAGCTCCTGGGGCGCCCTCTCCCCCATTGCTACATAGGAAGGGCCCCCAGACTCCTCTCCGCCCTGCTGGGGGACAGGAGCACAAAAAACCTGGCTCCCAGGCCAGGGCTGGTGGTGGGAAAAGCCTGCACTGGCCTCAGCCTCCCCGCCCGGCTGCCAGCAGAGGGGCACCTCTGGAGCCCCCACCTCCTACACACACCCTGACGCGGGGCCCCCGCTATCATTCATGCACCTCTGCCTCCTGGAGGCCAGACACACAGAGAAATAAAATGTTCCCAAGGTCCTCGAGCAGCTGCTGGTATTAGGGTGGAGTGGGGATGGATGGAGGGCTAACTGTGAGTGCACAATGCGGGGACAAGGACCCTGGGCCCACAGAGCAGACCCTCCAGCCCCATCTAGGAGAGCTGGGCTGGGGGACTGCCCCTGCGAGGTGATGCTGGAGGCTGGTTGTGCCAAGCAGGGCAGGAGAGAAAAGGCCTCCTGGTCTGGGGAGATTGGAGGCATGATGGCAGGATGTGGCTTGGTGCTTCCATTGAGGGGGTGGGGAAGTGGGGGGGATACAGTGGGGGGGGGGGGGAAGTCATGGCAGGAAATGAAGAGGCGAGTTGGGTGGGGGCTGTGCCTGGAAGGGCTTCATCCCCAGGAGCATGGGCTTCACCCTGGGCAATGGGAAGCTGCTGCTGACATTTTGGGAAACTGTTATCCTTGACCAGGGGGTCAATGCCAGGTCCTTTTTTTGCAAGATACCCTACCTCCTTGGGAAGGTCGGGAGCTTGTAGCCGCACCCGTCGTGGCTCAGGTGGGCTGAGTGCACGCTATGCGCTGGCCACAAGGCTGTATGCCCCTCCACGGATGCCCAATCTCACGGGGCCACTCCGAGAGCATGAGGCTGGGTGCACACCCAATACAGAGCGCCCCCCACCTTTCCTTCTCCCTTCCCTGCAGGCAAGTCTCTACATGGTGTGAGTGCACCAGCCTGAGTCTCCACCACGTGCCACAAGGGGCAGGTGCCCTTCCTCTGCTGGTGACAGGCAGCCTCATGCCGTGGAAGAGCCTGAACGCCCACCCTGATCCTTCCGAGCTGTGTAATCCCAGCAAATTATCTGGGGTTTCCTGTGCCTCAATTCCTCGTCTGTAAAATGGTTACAGAAGTCCTTGCAAGACTGTTAGGAGGGTTAGAAAGGCCACTGTGTGAAGTGCCTGGCCCAGGGCCTGCTTCGTTCACGGGAGGTCCTGGGCCCCTCTCCCAGCCCCCCTGCAGGGCAGGTCTCTCCCTCAGCCTATCTCTCAGCACCCTGAGCAGCTGCTAGTGCGTCTGGACCTGTGGAGTCTGAGTTTTCCAGGTACGTCTAAGTCAAGGGGGTGGGGACAGACGGGGCAGGGCCTGGGGTGGGGGTGGGACCATAGTCTCTAAGTGAGTCCCAGACCAGAGCAGAGCCCTGTGGGTGGTCTGCTGGGTGGCATTTGTGTTTCCCTGCAGAGCTTCTCTGGGAGCCATGGTGGGAAGCTGGCAGGGCAGACACAGGTGCTCTGGGACTCCAAGTGGCCCCCAACAACCCCAGGCAGGGTGGGGCGGGGTAGGCCACTCAGGGGTCGCCATTCCAGATCTCACTCATTGTCACGGGCGGACTGAGCCACACCCGTAGGGGGTCACAGATACCGCACTGTGCACTGGTGAATCCATCTGTACCACGAGGACAGTCCTCCTCGCTCCCCGTGGTTGAGGAGCTGCCCATGGAAGCAGGGGGGTAACAGTCTCATGTCATCCTGATGGCTCTCAGGTTTAGGTGAGGAGGGTATGAGGTGGACTCCTAAGGTACCCGTGGGACGTTGCTGTGTATCGCCCCTCTGCTCTGCAGGCACAGGAAGGAGAACAGGGCTCTGCCGGGGACTGGCGGGTGGTGGGGAGTGAATCTTGGAAGTTCTCATCACTGGTGAAAAAAAATGTGTAACTGTGTACCATGCCAGATGGTGACCACTTGACATGGGGGCTGATTATTTCCCAATGTGCGCAAACAGCGAGTCATGCTGTGCATGTGAAACTAATATGAGGTTATGTGTCAATTATACTTTGATTTAAAAAGCCCAGAGTCCATGGAGCACCTCGGTGGCGCTCTGGGGGGTCTGTTGAGCCTCCAACTTCGGCTCAGGTCATGATCTTGCAGATCGTGAGTTCGAGCCCCACATCGGGCTTGCTGCTGTCAGCCACAGAGCCACTTTGGATCTTCTGTCCCCTTCTCTCTGCCCCTCCCCTGCTTGTCTTCTCCCAAAAATAAATTTTAAAAAATAATAAAAAGCCCAGTCTTTCAGCTCTAAGGGAAGCACTTTCTAAGGGTGTCCCAGAGGTGGCAAGGTGGCACCCGGGGGGGGGGGGGGGGGGGCGGAGCCTGTGTCCCCCAGGGGAGAGCAGCAACCTTATGAAACCAGTACGGGGGTGGGGAGAGCGCCTGGCTGGTGCAATTGGTAGAGCATATGAGTCTTGATCTCGGGGTTGTAAGTTCGGACCTTACTCATTTAAGATTACTTAAAAAAATTAATATCTTAAAAACAACAAGAAAACAAAACAAGAAAAATAAGTTCGGAGACAGTAACAAATGCAACACCTAATAGCTTCATACCCGTGGGTATGTCACTCCTCTGAGCCTCAGTTTCCCCACCTGGATTGAGGAGTAGAGACCAATGAAGTCAAGTGTGCAGCGTGACCCATAAGCAGCATGTGTGCTTGTTTTTACAGGATTATCTATCTGCCTGTTTTACAGAAAAGGAAACTGAGGCTGAGGGAGAAGAGCCCAAACTCACATACAACTGGTGAAGGCACAGGAAGCACTGGAATACAAGCCACTGGAATACAAGCCGGAGGCTTCCCAACGCGTGGAGGCCTCTAACAATGGTCTGCCGCCTGGGGTAAAGAGAAGCGACCCGGGGTGGAGGGCGGGGGAGTCTTCGATTGTCATGTCGCTGGGAGAGAGCGGGGAAAGCAAGGGAAGGGGAAGCACCGAGTGCGAGCGCGCGGGTCCAGGACGCACGTGCAGCCCATACCGCCGGAACTCGCCTATGCGGATGCCCCGGCGCGGCGGCGAGACGCGGCGCCTTTAAAGCCCGGTGGGGGGCGTGCCCAGCGCGCGGAGGGCCCGCCTCTGGGCGTGTCCGCCAGGCGCCCCGCCCCGAGGCTTGTAGCGGCGGCCCCGGGAGGCGGCGCCCGCTCTGGCTCCGCGGCCGCTCAAGTGGCAGCGGCTGTGGCGGCTCAGCGGGCTCGGTGCCTCCTCTCCCTCGGGCGGCTTCCCTGCGCGCTGCCGGGGCGCCCGGACGCACGAGGGCGGCTCGGCGATGGCCAGCGCCCTGCGACGTGGCGGGCGGGCACGGGGGCGCCGGACGGCGCGGCCCGAGTGAGCCGGGGCCGCCCTCCCGCCCTCGGCCGGGGCCGCCCGGGATGGCCGTGCCGCCGCTCCGCCGGGCGCTGCTGCTGTGGCAGCTGCTGGCGGCGGGCGGCGCGGCGCTGGAGATCGGCCGTTTCGATCCGGAGCGCGGGCGAGGGCCGGCGCCCTGCCAGGCGGTGGAGATCCCCATGTGCCGCGGCATCGGCTACAACCTGACCCGCATGCCCAACCTGCTGGGCCACACGTCGCAGGGTGAGGCGGCCGCCGAGCTGGCCGAGTTCGCGCCGCTCGTGCAGTACGGCTGCCACAGCCACCTGCGCTTCTTCCTGTGCTCGCTGTACGCGCCCATGTGCACGGACCAGGTCTCGACGCCCATCCCCGCCTGCCGGCCCATGTGCGAGCAGGCGCGCCTGCGCTGCGCGCCCATCATGGAGCAGTTCAACTTCGGCTGGCCGGACTCGCTGGACTGCGCCCGGCTGCCCACGCGCAACGACCCGCACGCGCTCTGCATGGAGGCGCCCGAGAACGCCACCGCCGGCCCTGCGGAGCCCCACAAGGGCCTGGGCATGCTGCCCGTGGCGCCCCGGCCCGCGAGGCCCCCCGGCGACCCCGCCTCTGGCCCGGGCGGCGGCGGCACCTGCGAGAACCCAGAGAAGTTCCAGTACGTGGAGAAGAGCCGCTCGTGCGCGCCGCGCTGCGGGCCGGGCGTCGAGGTGTTCTGGTCGCGGCGCGACAAGGACTTCGCGCTCGTCTGGATGGCCGTGTGGTCGGCGCTGTGCTTCTTCTCCACGGCCTTCACCGTGCTCACCTTCCTGCTGGAGCCCCACCGCTTCCAGTACCCTGAGCGCCCCATCATCTTCCTGTCCATGTGCTACAACGTCTACTCGCTGGCCTTCCTCATCCGCGCGGTGGCCGGCGCTCAGAGCGTGGCGTGCGACCAGGAGGCAGGAGCACTGTACGTGATCCAGGAGGGGCTGGAGAACACGGGCTGCACGCTCGTCTTCCTGCTGCTCTACTACTTCGGCATGGCCAGCTCGCTGTGGTGGGTGGTGCTGACACTCACCTGGTTCCTGGCAGCGGGCAAGAAGTGGGGCCACGAGGCCATCGAGGCCCATGGCAGCTACTTCCACATGGCGGCCTGGGGCCTGCCGGCCCTCAAGACCATCATTATCCTGACCTTGCGCAAGGTGGCGGGCGACGAGCTGACCGGGCTCTGCTACGTGGCCAGCATGGATGCGGCCGCCCTGACGGGCTTTGTGCTGGTTCCCCTCTCCTGCTACCTGGTGCTGGGCACCAGCTTCCTCCTGACTGGCTTCGTGGCCCTCTTCCACATCCGCAAGATCATGAAGACAGGCGGCACCAACACGGAGAAGCTGGAGAAGCTCATGGTCAAGATTGGGGTCTTCTCCATCCTCTACACGGTGCCTGCCACCTGCGTCATTGTGTGCTATGTCTATGAACGCCTCAACATGGACTTCTGGCGCCTTCGGGCCACAGAGCAGCCCTGCCTGGCAGCCGCCATGCCCGGGGGCCGGAGGGACTGCTCACTACAAGGGGGGTCGGTGCCCACCGTGGCTGTCTTTATGCTCAAGATCTTCATGTCGCTGGTGGTGGGCATCACCAGCGGGGTCTGGGTGTGGAGCTCCAAGACTTTCCAGACCTGGCAGAGCCTGTGCCACCGCAAGATGGCAGCTGGCCGGGCCCGGGCAAAGGCCTGCCGGGCTCCCGGGGGCTATGGCCGTGGCACCCATTGCCACTATAAGGCCCCCACCGTGGTCTTGCACATGACTAAGACGGACCCTTCTCTGGAGAACCCCACGCACCTCTAGGGACACAGGCCTGTGTGGGGCGGCTGTTGCCCCCTCCTGCCCCTCCCCCCCCCGGAGGAGACAGCTGACTAGCAGCTGCCCAGCTGTCAAGGTCAGGCAAGTGAGTGCGAGGGGCCGAGGACCAGGGCGTGGAGCCTCTCCTTCCACCCTCATTCACGGAGACCCAGTGAGGCTCACTCCCCTGTGGCCCAGTGGAGGGGGCGGGCCTGGCCAGGTCCCCACAGGGTCCTGGGGGAGCAGGTGGAGAGGAGGAGGGGCAGAAGGGGGCGTGGTCCAGCAGGGAGTTTATTTAATGATGTAATTTATTGTTGAGTTTCTCTGGAAGCTGTGACTGGAATAAACCCCCGTGTGGCACTGCTGAGTCCTCTGTGGGCTGGGAAGGGGGTAAGGTCAGAGAGTGAGGGTCCTGTAGGAGTCCCTCTGGTGGGGTGAGCTGGGTGGCTGCTGGCCTCATGGCCCCGGCCCCATTCTCTGCCTCCCTGCCGGTCAGGAGGACGTCCCTGTGGAGCAGCTGTCTTTGCAGGAGTCCCAGATTCTGTGTGTGTGCGTTGTCCCTTCTCACCAGTCTTTGCCCTTTGCCCGAGTCCTGGGTTCCCGCTTCCCAAAGTGTAACCAGGATGCCTGCCAGGATACTCAGGAATCCCCTGAGAGGACACCTCTGGCCCTGGGGACTCTAGACTGTTTGGTGGCCCTGGGAAAGACTGCTTTCTTCATTTGTATAGAAAACGAGGGCATCAGCCTATCTCCAAAGTTCCCTTGGGGGCTCAGGACCTGCTCCCGCTGTCTCCTATAGGCTGTCCTACTGTCCCTTCCCTGGGGCCTAAGGGCTAAGGCTGGAGTGACTGTCCTCATTGCCTTCCAAGATTGCTGGTGTGTCCACCTCTCTCCTTGGGCTCCTAGTCAGGACACCCCACGGCATCCCTTCATCTTACCAGGTGGAGTGGAGATGGGGCAGGACTGGCTGGTATAGGGGCATCTTGGTGGCACAGACACAGGGGATGGTGAAACCCTTGAGCAGCTCCGGAAGGGCTGCCGAAGGACTTGGGGTGCTGGGCACCGTGTGAGAAATGGGGCAGGTGCGGGGGCATATGCGTGGCTGCTCCAGGCCAGCTTACACACTCATATGCCCAGGGACAGGAAAAGGTACCTGTGTATCCGTGCGCCGGGCTTCGTCATCTCTGCCCACTGTAAGGAGTGTGTGGCTGTCCCAGAGACGCCCATCGGCTTGGGGCAGGAGGTCAGACCCCAGAGCCCCATCTTGGCCTCTGCTTTGGCCACTGTGACTCCAGCCAGGTGTATCGGTCATTGTCCTGGGTGCATGATACAGAGCCGGCATTCAGTGTCACTGCCAAGAGGCTCCAAGGGTCCAGCCTCACTTCAGAACCAAGGGGAGGCTCAAGGCCGACTGCTTCCTGTGAAGCAGGGCTGAGTGCCTAAACCCAGGGCCTCTCAGGCCAGAGCTCTTTGCCCTGCACCAGCCACCAAGCTCTGCGGGACAAGAAGGAAGCCAAATGGAGCCCCAACAGGCTGTGTCAGACTCCCATCAGGAGCTAAGAATTAAGGGCTGTCCCTCAGCACAAGCAGCAGCCCAGAGCCCCCAGGAGAACTCTGCCGCCTCGGCACCTTGGGCTTATGCATTTCATGCACGGGACGGCCCAGCCCATCCAAATCTTTCCTTCTCAGAGCACACAGGAGGCCCTCTTGCCTTCTCTACAGCAAAGCCAAGTGACCCTAACACCTTGTAACTCCCTAGGAGGGTCCTTGACTGACAGATTGTGCCTCCTGAATGTGACAGGGGCCCAGGTTGGAAGGGGAGACGGTGGCTGCGTGGATTGGGCTTGCAGGCCAGGTCTGCAGGGAGTGGCCCCAGTTCACCCCTGTCCCTTGCCAGTCAGCGGCCCTGGGAGAGATGATGCTTGACTAAGTCCCACCCAGCGGAAAAAATTTGGGCTCCCAGGACAACTGGGAGGGGGGTGATGGAGGGTTAAGGGGCTCTGCCAGCAGCCTCTCGGCACTTGGGGACACTGGAAGGTCCCAGACCCCGGGAGAGAAGGAAGGAATCGTTTATTAAAGACCTTTTACAGAAGTCCTCCATTAGATCCTTCTCTCCCCATTTTCCAGATGGGAAGTGTGGAGTGCTTGGCTGGCTCAAGGTCACACAGCCAGGTAGCGTGCAGCCTCCAGAGCCTTTGATTTCCACCGCGCCACGGATTCCACCTGGGTGGGCAAGGGATGGCGGGTGTTATAACCTAGGGTGGTTTTGTCCAGAGAAACACCCCCCCACCAGCCCCCAAAAGGAAATTCCAGAGCCCAAGGGAAGTGTCTCAGAAAGCAACACCTGCTGGCCAGTCACTGTGTGTCCCCGGCCCCTCCCTGCCAGCCTTGTGCGTGGGAGACCCAAGTTAAGGGAACTCCTTAGCCCTGACCTATTAGTTCCAAGGAAATGATTCAAAGTTCACAGGAATCGGTGGCAGTGATCTTGACCAAGGTCAGCCTGAGGAGAGGCCCCAGAGTGTCAGTGGCTGCTCACGGCCACACCCCGGAGGCAGAAACTCCAGGACTGCCCTGAGTGTGAAAAGGTCTGAAGGCTCCGGGCAGGGGCAGTGGTGGAAACTTCTCTTCCCACCCGGTTGGAGTTTCTCAATATCCTGCTAAGGAGGCCCTGGCTCCCGGCAATCCAGATACCACCTCACTGCCACACACCGCCCCCCCCCCCTTCCCCAGACACCGCAGCAAACCCCCCATCCCCTGGGGACACTGCCACCCCACACACACACCTGCAGCACCCTCCCCCATCCTCTGGGTACGGGGTCTGAGGAGAAAGCCCAGGCAGGACAGGGGAGAGGTCTCCGTTGATTCCCAGGAACAATGCCTCAGACCCGGTCCTCAGGAGGAAAAGTTCTCTTGTCCCCTCTTGCAGTAGTCAACGGAAGTTAGGCGGCTCCCCGAGGTCGCGCCCACAGCAGGGAGGATGGGCTGATGGTTTAACAGGACCAGGGTGCTGACCTCAAGAAGACGTGGCCCCCGGAACACCATCCTAGGGGAGCCTGAGAAGCCCACTGAGGAGAGGACATCACAGAAGTGGCCGAGCCCCCGAGTCCTGCTGTGACTGTGTAGGAAATGCACAGAGGCCCACAGCTCCCTTCCCCAGAGTGTGAGCACTCGTCAGACCGGAGCTGACCTTGGGGCAAACTGCTCACTCAAGCCAGGGGCCCGGCTCGGAGCTCACACTCCCCGAGCGTGGACTCCACAGAGCAACCCAGGGTTTTGGTTTCTCCTTTTTCTGCCCATTTTACCCAACGCTGCCCCAGGTTCAGGTGGTCAGGAGTCGGCAGTGTCCCTTCTTGGTCAAGGGGCTCACAGAGTGTGCTCTGCAAAATCTTTGAATTCCAGAAGCAGATTGCCACCTAGCAGTGACCTACTGAACCAACCACTCTGACTTGATAAAAACGCCCAGCATAAAAAATAAATGGAGACATAAATAAAATTGCTTACGTGGTAGAACTGATGAAGCAGAGTACAAGGGAATTCATATTTTCACTCTTTTTGCGTTATGTTTGAAATTTTCCTGGAAAAGAAGTGTTTTAAAATGTCTGGGATGCCTGGGTGGCTCAGTTGGTTGAGCGTCCGACTTCGGCTAAGGTCATGATCTCACAGCTTGTGAGTTAGAGCCCCGTGTCGGGCTCTGTGCTGACAGCTTGGAGCCTGCTTTGGAGTCTGTGTCTCCCTCTCTCTCTGCCCCTCCCCCGCTCATGCTCGGTCTCTGTCAAAAATAAATAAATATTAAAAAAAATTTTTTTTAATGTCAGCAATTACCCCTAAATTAATTCTTCCAGCCCCATACAAATTCCCAGCTAAGCCTTTAGAAATATTTGTCCCTAATTACTAGAAAAATGTTTTTAAAGTTTGTTTTGAGAGAGAGAGAGAGAGAGAGAGAGAGCGAGCGCACGCTGGGGCAGGGGGGCAGGGATGAGGGCAGAGACAGGGAGAGAGGGAGAATCCCAAGCAGGCTCCGCGCAGTCAGAACACAGAGCCTGATGCGGGGCTCGAAATCACAAAACCATGAGATCATGACCTGAGCCAAAATCAAGAGTCAGAAGCTTAACCAATTGAGCCACCCATGCGCCCCCCCCCCACCCCCCCCACCCCGCCCCGGCCGGAAATTTCCAATGACAATTTTGGGGGTTTCAAGAGACCAGGCCAGAAGCTTGAAAGTCACGCTCTGATTACTGGGCACCAGAAATCTCTCCAGGAAGCAAAGAAATGCAAATGGATGTGGCCTGTGGTTAAAAAGATGGTCAGAAGTCCTCTCAGCTCCGGGAAAGAGCCCTGGGGGCCAGGTGAGCCACTACCGCCCCCACAAACACAAAGAAAGATTCACCAGAACTGCTGCTTCTTTATAAACACAAGTACATAATGTTTATTTGAAATTCCAATTTATTACAAGTTTACCCTTGAACGGGGCCCTTCCTCCTTAAAGACAATTAAAAAAAAAAAAAACAACAACAAACAATTCAGGTGTCACTGAAGTGGGAACACAGGATTCTCACTGTTAACAAGAACAGACTGGCTCTAGGGTAAGAGGCAGGGGGAGGTGTTGGTGGCTGGGATCACGGAACTGTAGCGTCAGTGCTAACTCCGAACCTGTGGGAGAAGGGACAGTAAACCTATCCAGCAGCCACTGGAGCAAATCCCCCCCGGTCTCTGGGCAGGGTAGGCGGGGCGAGACAGGGAACACACCTTGAAATTCAGTATTAAGAGGCTTTATTCTCAAGTTCTAGGAGCTGCAATCCCCTTGGTGGACATGTTTTCCCTTAACTTAAATAGTTACAGAAGAGCTGAGGTGCTCACATTTGCTAAATTCAAAGCTGGTAGAAAAGAAAATTAAACCCTGTTTTGCATTTTATCAAAATCTGCCATAAAAGGGAAAGAAGACTAGGAAGTCCTGCCCAACCAGAGCCACTAACGCCAGACTCCTTGCGGAAGGGCCGGCAGAGCTCCTCCACACCCCCCCACTCCCACCCGACACGCAGCTGGCGGACCGGCAAGATTCAGCTTCGTGGGGACACGGTGGGGGGAGGCGGGAGGTGGCGGCTGTAGATGGAGGCGGCAGAATCGGCGGTCGGGGCAGGCAGAGGGACAGCCCTTCCCCCCCAGGTCCCACCACCTGCCCTGATGACCCTCCAGCCTGGCTTCTCTGAAGGAGAGAGGATGGGCTGAGGGAGGAGACGGGGCAAAGTAAAGCGAACACGTTATCATATAAACTGTACTGTACATGTGCCAAAGCAAGATGACAGAAATATCTTACAAGATGTTCTTTATACAATATCACTGCTGAAACAAGCAACTTTTAATAACTAGAAAAGTCAATTAAAAAAAATTAAACATTTAAATTCTTCCTGCTTTTCTTCTCCCCTAAGAGCTTGTCTGGTACGTGGGTGGGCTGGGCTCCAACACCCCTCTGGCCAGACCCATCGAAGTAAAGGTTATACGCATGATTATAAGCAGGACTCCAGTCTCTAAGTGAAGTGCCTTAGGTTTTTTGTGGGGTTTTTTTTAGTTTTTTTTTTTAAGTGTTTTTTTTTTTTTTTTTTTTTTTTTCCTGAGGGGGTGAGGTGGGGTGGGGTGGGAGCAGGGAGAGAGCGATCACAAAGAGGGGGAGGGGTTAGATTCAGGAATGGCTCCGGGACGTGTCCCTTTACTCTGCCAAGAGCAACTCAAAGGAGCACAAGTGTCTCATGATGCTGGTGAATACAGAACGTGGTGTGGCACTCACTGATAGCGTCACCTGAGGGAGGGGGAGCGAGACACAGAGGACGGGCTTGAAGAAACAAGACTGGGTGTAAATACAGATTAAAAAAAATCAACACCACCTCCCCAGTTGGCCTGATTACCCCCGATCCTTCTATGTAATGCAGTAACCCCTCCCCTAGAGACCAGAGGCTTGGCACTGTTGTGGTGGCCAAAGCGAGAGGGACCCCGGGAAAGAAGGTTAAAGGACGGGGGCTCACGACAAGGGCTGCACCCCCAGCCCCTCCCTGGACACTTTCAGGGCCAAGGCCCTCGTCTACCACCCGCCGTGTCTCTGGGCAGAGACCACCCAAGAGCAGGTTCTCCAAAGAGCTCTGCGTGCGGAGGGCCCTCTGGAGAGCTGGGAAGGGCGGCAGAAGCTCAGGATGACGGGCACTTCGGGACTCCCCGTGACTCCCTCCCTTCCACACTCCTGTCCGCCTTCCTCTCCCGCCCCCCGCTCACCCTCCCCAGCTCTCTCCATTCCCCCCACCTCAGCTCCCTTACCAGGGCCCTGCCTCTCTATTTCTTCTGCCTTCGTCCCCTGGACTGTCCGATGGGCTCTGACTCACTGTCCCCTTCATCTTCAGCAAGCCGATCGGGAAACTTCTTGCGTTTCCTGCGGACATATGGGTGGCCAGGAAGGTGTTTATGCAACAGAGCCACCAGACACTGTTCTGTCTTCACCATACAGTTTAGCACATGGCTGCCCCGGCAGTTGTAGAGCTCAGCATTGGTAAACACTTGCTTCATGTCAGTAAGAAACTCCTGCACAGAGCGGTAGCTCCCACAGGAACATTTGTTCTGCATTGTCTGGAAGTCCATGGGGTGGGTGATGACATCATAGTAATCCTCGGCCTCGTCTCTGGTCACGGGCTCCCTGTGGAAGAGAACCAAACGGAGATGTGAACGTGGCCTCGAGAACAGACACAAACCTTGTTATCAAACCACCGCTCCCAGAACGCCCGCCCCTGCGGAGATCGGCCAGCTGGCAGGCGGAGAAGAGGTGCGTCCACCTTGTACAAAGTGCTCTCCCTTACCAGTTTGGGAAGCTAACTCCTCCACCACTCACACATGTCCTAAACGAAGGGATCGGGGGTGGATCCCATGGCCTCCGCTCAGCACGCCCCGGGCCAGCTGCCTATCTGCACGCTCTGAGAACCCACAAGGTGGGTCCTGCTTCCCTGTGCTGGAGACACAAAGCCCACCTGAAAGGCCAGCTGAAGCGGTACTTCACGATCTTGTGGAGGATCTCTTCACACTTCTGCAACTCCAGGCTTTGCCTCCGGGAGCTCCGCTTGGTCTGGAGTACCTGGCACCAAAAAAGAGAGACATGTTATTACAGGTCCAAGAGAAGAGTGGACGGAACAGAAAATGTGTGTATCTGTTTTTAAAAAAAAAAAAAAAAAAAAAAAAGAAAGAAAAAAAAAGGAGTTCAACCATTTTCTTGGAGCAGAGATAGTCAACATCATCCGACATTCAAGTCAGGGAGTGCGCTCAGCCAGGGGGCAGGCGTCTTCCCATCAGCCCACTTGCCTCCTCCCGGCAAAGGGAGCAGCAGAGGGCAGGCAGCAGTTGCCGTATTACAGCCGTCCTGCTGGAGGTCAGCTAGAGAGGCCACTGTCACCAGGACGGCGGCCTGAGAGCAGATGGACCTGGGATTATGTGCACACCATGGAGGGGTATAAAACAGCAAGTGCGGAGAGCAGGACTGGTTACAGGGACCACTGGCGGCTAACTCTGGGGGGGTGGAGGGCCTGAGGGAAGAAAAGCGAGAGGCACGACTCCTTTCCTGGGCTCTCCTGCTGCAGGCATGTGGGAGCTAAGTGGCTGAGGAGGAAAGGGCGGGTGTCCCCTCCAGGGAGTTATCACTGCTGCGGCTCACAGTGGTCAGAGCCACGGGCTTGAAGAGTTAGTTAGAGTCGGGCCAGCAGAAGGATCTCACAATGCCCCCGAGCTCCCTAGAGGCTCGCTTTATGCCCCCAACCCCAATTTGCTCTGTCAGAATAAGTTAATTTTCAAGAGCCTCTTTATTGTTCTTGGAAGCTCAAGTAAAATCTGAAGTAAAACCACTAAAATTACATTGGTTGGGGGAGCAGAGGGGAGGGTAACACCCCTCCACGACAACTGTCGGCAAAAGACTCAAGAGTGAGTGAGGCTCCAACATTGCTGACATTCCCACAATGGAGACCCAGCCCCTCTGAGCCACTGGAGACACATGGATACTATTTTAAAATCCCTAACAAGTCACAGGCTGCCTATTAACTAGGGGAGACGATATCTGCAGGCTACAGCAGGGGAATGCCGGACATAGCTGCTCCCGGAGGGCCTGCTGCCTCCAGGCCCACCCATCTGCCACACGCAGCAGCCTGCAAAGTTGGGGAGGGGGGCGCCAGGGGGAGGCTTCCACCTGTTGCACACTGGCGGGGGGGGGGGGGGGGGGGGGAGGAGGGGAAGCGTTAGAGGGAAGGGGAGAAATCACTTACCAGCTCCTCCACCTCAGCGTCGTCCACAGGTGGTACCTTCGGCCGAGACTTCCTCGCAGGATGAGGCTTCTTGCCTGGCCGTCGTCCTGGCCTCGCTGCAGGAGGGATGACACCGTGCTTGCCCCGGACAGTCTTTCGAGGTCTCACTGAAATAGAAAACATGGATTTGGAGTCGAACAGCTGAGGAAGAAGGGAACACATCTATGGAATGGGAAGAGCACCCAGTCGAGCAAAGCAACGGCTCCCCGTGGTTGTAAGGAGCTCTTACAGTTTCTCTCTTGCCTTACCTAACAGGACACTTTAAAGGTAGAGAAGGAGATGAACGGATAGCTTTCATCAACTGCCAAAGACCTGCTAAGAGTCTCTTCGGCAGGCTCTCTTCAGAACGGCTCTCTCTGCCCCACTCACTGTTCACAGTCACTCCTGGGAACGAACGAGTCAGTGGTGAGCTGACTCACCCAGGAGGAGAGGCCGTCTGCTAACAGGTCTGCCCGGAATTCCCACAGCCCCAGCTCAGCCTGTCAACGTACGTCCTTACGTGGAGGGGGACTCTGAACGTAGAACACTTCCTAGTTCCCCAAGGAATCCTACATTCACCACAACCTTCTCAGAGAAAAGCAGATACCTATGCAAAGTCTCCCTCATCGAATCCAATTTCTGGCTTACCCTAGTCCAGCTTTCTCGCATTTCTGAAAACCACAGACAGTGGACCAGGCCACTTCCACACGAGCCCTTGCCCACAACCCCGAAAGGAACAATAAAGAATACAAAGACCCCCAAGATGACCTGTGTCTCAGGTTTACAACAGGTGGTCAATGTCAGACAAACCAACATTTCTCAATATGTCCTCCAGGAGCGATGCTCCATAAGGATTAGCTCAAAGCTTCTCCACTGAACACAGGGAGGTGACATGTGGACAGAGACGGGGGTATACACAGTCAGTGACACAAAGAATCAATAAACAGTGTTTTACATTCACTTCTGGACCCTGATAACCCTTCATAAGCTATTTTAAGGTATCTAAGCTCAAGACCAGGCTTGAAAGAGAGAATAAAAAACTGACACCAAGGATGAAACTCAAAATGCTAGACACAGCCACCAACCCGGGCCTCGAGCTGTACTAAGGAACACATCTTTGGTGGCCTAAAAGGTGCAGCAGACAAAGGGCTCAGAGGTATACTAATATTTCCTAGACCCTTTTGGCAGACAAGAACTTAGAAACCTGGAGAGAGAACAATTCCTTGGAAAGAGAAGATAACTCACAAGTGAAAGCATCCACTACTCCGAAAACAAAACCAAATGAGTACACTGTTACATTCAGAATCTATTCCCAGACAACCGTGCATCTGAACTGCACTCTCTAGCCAGCAGATGAAGTCTCTTCCTGTAAGGGACTACGTGTCTCCTTACCCTGGATAACTGGAAAATTATGCCTGGGGAATAAATTAAAAAAAAAAAAAAAACAACCCTATAGGAATGAGAGAAATTAATGGGTCTCAAATTAGAGCCCTGCAGGACTGGGAAGATGGGGGCAGGCGGGCACACCCAAACCTCTCAAGGTTTTAGAAGCACCACCGCCAGAAGACTGGTCACACCAAACACCTTCTCAGACTCTATACCAAGATGTGAATGTTCAGAGTGCTGTGATCTTGGGAACTGTATCATCTGTTCAAAAGCTCATCAAAATCTTGACTTGTGGTCTCTTTTCTACCAGCCTACAAGGAAGGGTATATACTCTGCAAAGGAGAAGGCTGTTGAAAGTCTAGACTGCAGGACTTTAGGCTTAATCATGAAAAGGACTCATGAAAAATGACCATCACAGAAGTGACAGAGTCAACGAAGTAAAGTATAAATGATGAGGCCTCCCCAACCCTGGCTCCTGCTGGCATCTAGTGAGAAACAGATCTGAACCTTCCAAACAACCACCCTAACCCACGAGAAAACAAGTCTTCTCTTTTTAAAACCAGCAAACCTATAGACCTGCATGCCACATAAATGAGAAAAATCACTGTAACCAGAAAAAAAATCACTTCTCTGACAGCAGCACTGCACCAGAGGCTAAAACAACCATTAAGAGATGACAATGGGCCTAGACCTTCCTTACCCATTGTCCCCACTGTCCCCATACACTGAGAGGTTTGAATCAGGAGACATGTCATCAACACACTTGGGGGCTCGAATTCCACTCAATCTTGGACCAATTGGACCTACCATAGGGCTGATCCAACCTCCCACTAGGAAAGTGGTTAAATGGCATCTTGAAAGCCCATTTGAAACCATGGCAGTGGAGTCACCCACCCCACAGCCACAACATGTGAGAGCAATGCTGGGTGGGGGTCTGCTGCCAACGCAGTCTTCCTAAGGCAGCCTGGAAAACTGTGAGGTCAACTATGAAGGCAAACTGAATACTTACATCGCAAACCAGCCACCTCATAATCTTCTTCCTCCTCCTCCTCCTCCTCTTCTTCCTCCTCTTCATTGCTCTCATCATCTTCACTGTCCTCAGAGGCAGACTCTTCAGTGTAATTCCTGTGGGGAGGGAAAAGCACGTAGGGAAGGACCGTGGTTCTAGGCCTGAGCGCCCGAGGAAGGATGAATTCCCACACCCCTGTAGCTTTCTCCTCTTCACCAACTAGGCAGGTTTGATGACAAGGCCAGGACACGGGAAGCAGAACGAAAGCCTAAGCTTCAACAGCATCTCTCCCCAACCAGGCCATAAATGCTTTGGATGAGACACCAACAGCACCAGAAATCAAGCCCAAAATACAACCCCACCTCTCCTCACATAAAACAACACAAAACCTGTTTCTTTTGTCTCAACAGAATCAGCCAGGTAACGTAACATTTCAGATATGAAAAGTTGCTCCCGACCTTGGGGCAGACTGAACGAACGAGCAGCCCGGACAGGTGTTACTCCACCTTGACGGCCCCCTTCCAGGAGTGGGACAGCTTACAGATGACCACGACATCAAAGCAATGCTAATCCCGGCTCTGAACAGCTGGTCTAAAGCCCCGCCATTTCAGAGGAGTGTGCCTTACTCGGCTCTCAGTGTGGCTGGAGCGGAGTGAGAAGTAACTGAGTAACGCCGTCACGTGGGGTCAGGATCAAACAGCTCTGCCCTCTCGGAGACCAAGCCAGAGCACCCAGAAGCTGCCCTTTCACAACCTCCAACTGCAATGTGGGAAACGGGATTAACGTGGCCAGTATGAAGGCATCTCCTCTTTACAAGGCCCCAGTGTTCGGCCTTGTGGGGGTCAGGGTGGTGAACAAAGCACCACCTCCACTCTCGGGGCAACAGCAATCTCCTGGAAGACAGTCACTTGTAAGCCTAACCACGGAGGCACGATGCACCAAAGACCGCGAGACTGGATGCTCATTTGGAACACAGAGGAGGAACAGCTAATTTTACGAATACAAAAACACTTCAAAAAAGTGAAATTTTAGGTAGGCCATAGGCAGTTCCCTCAGTACTGGGGAGAGGGAATATTCCCAGCTAGGAGGAACACGCAGAGGCAAGGCTACCCAATGAATAGTCTGTAACAAGCACACAAAATGGGAATAAGGGCTCATAAAAACAGACCGGGGAGGGGCCCCGCGTCAGGCTCTCAGCTGTCAGCACGGAGCCTGGAGCCTGGAGCCTGCTTTGGATTCTCTGCCTCCTTTTCCTCTCTCTGCCCCTCCCCTGGTCATGTTCTCTCTCTCGTTCTCAAAAATAAATAAATGTTAAAAAAAAAATTTTTTTAACACAGACTGGGGGCACCTAGAGCTCAGTCAGTTAAGTGTCCAACTATTGGGTTCAGCTCAAGTCATGATCTCACGGTTTCATGAGTTTCAGCCCTGCATTGGGCTCTGTGCTGACAGTGTGGAGCCTGCTTGGGATTCCCTCTCCCTTTCTCTCTCTGCCCCTGCCCTACTTGTGCTGTCTCTGTCTCTCTCAAAATAAATAAACAACAACAACAACAACGACGACGACAACAAAGACCAGCATTCTATAACAATCTCAAAAATTAGGCCCAGGAATTTGGACTGTATTTTCTAGAAGCAGTGGAAAAATTAAGGTTTTTAAACAGGAGAGTAACACGAACAGATAGATCTCTGCCTTATGTAAACTGTTCTGGTATCACCATAAAAGCTGGACGAATAAGAGGGGGAAAGATTGGAGGTAAGGAATTAAGAAGCCACTGGAGGAGCCCAGATGAGAGAGACAGGAGGGCCAAATGACAGCAGGGACCATGGAGAGTACACAGCAGATGACTGATTTTGTAAGACGTCTGGACACACAGATAATGTCTGGCAAATGAGCATGGAAATTGAGAGAGAGGACGACTTTCAAGTTGACAGCAAAGTTGTAATCGTGATCGGGCAGGAAAACAACAGGTATGCGTAAGGAAGGTCAGAAGTTTCGGGGTTTTTAGTGGTGGGTGGTTGCAGAAGTGATCGCAAATCAAGAAGTGGCCCAAGTGGAAGTAAAAGGCAAAAGGAGACATACTGCTAGGCAGGATCAAGAAGACACAGAACGTGTCTCACAATGAAGATGAGAAATGTCAACATTAAGCTAAAGTGAAATCAGAGTCCTTTGAGCTCTTACTGTAATACCTCAAATGATCAGGCTCCATACGCAAAAGATGAACTTACAGCTCCTTAGAATAATTCAGTTTGAATAACTAAAGCTTAATTATAAACCAGCCATTTCATCTGTTTTGAAAAGAAGAAATTCTCACCTGCCACGGGAGTTGCGCCTGGCAGTAGCAGGCTGGCAAGCGGGGCACTGCCACTCACCATCTGGCACCTCATAGAGGGCTGGCCTCAGACAAAACAGGTGGAAGGCTTTGTTACATTCATCACACAAGATCAGTTTGTCATCCTCACCTGCAAGGAGATAAACCTGTAGAGCACTGTCGGGAGCACAGCAATGGTTGGCAAGCTGTAACAAAGAGCCACTCACCCTCCATTAACGCCATAGGGGAGCCAAGAGTCTAGCAAACTGTTATCCCTTTTTAGAAAAAATGCAGTCATTTCTGAGAAGAAATGAAGCATAACTACACTACTGGTAATTTAACACTCAGGTCTTCTGACTTCTATCCCCAAATCCAACTCCATCTAGGAGAGGACAGTTAAAACATTTACAAAGTGACAGCAAATACCAAGTCCTAGCAGGAAATGTCACTGCTCCTCTCCCACTAAGAAACAAATCCCCCATGAAGTATTAACATTTCCTATCCATCCTCTTCCTCGATACCCTCCCCCACTCTTCCCAACTCCTATCTGATATCGTTCTCTTAAATCACTCGATTTCAAAATATATGAAATCAACCTGACATGGTCATTTCCCTCTAGAACGTTTATTCTAAAACAATGTTGAGAGCAACTGATGGGTTTTACACAGGATCTTTTCATCCTTGGGAAGGGAATTAAATCCTAACCTAGTTCACAAAATAACTTCAGCCACTGAGAAGGCAATCACTTGAGGGCTATTAGTCATTAAGTTCCTTTTACACGGGCTCTGAAAGCTAAAAGCATTAAAGAGTCCCAAACGCCTTGCTCTGTAGGACTGTGACGGTTGGCCCAAACCTGAGTATTCTTCCCAATGCACAAATACTGCCCTCTGCTGGTAGAATATCTTACTTCATGGATGACTAAAAACTCAGATTTAAAATTGTAGGTTAATTTTGTTCCCTGTAGAAAATTTAAAGATTGGCAAGATAAACCGCTCTTATATTCAAAACTGAGGAACAAAGGGTTTGCTCTGATTTGCTGTCATGTTACTTCAAAGGGCAGCATTTTACAGATCTCTAGAAAAAGGCAAATTCTGTTCCATTACACTTGAAAGTTGTGCACAGAAATCTTCAGGGGGGGAAATATCTTTGGAATGGAAGCCCCAGTCCCTATTACACTCAGACACACAACACTGATTTAAATATACCTTTCTTTCGACAAACTTTGCATCTAGCATTTTCTGCTGACATATCCCACTTGATACAGGCATCAAGCATCCCAAGTAGAACATGCATTCTGGAAAAAGTCTGAGCTTCACGGATTGCTGTCTTCCATTTCTCCAGAGCAGACGCAACCTAAACAGAGACCACATCAGGTCAGCGCCGCCACAGCGACCTCAAGGACATGACATGCAGACTGTTGGCGAAATGCTGCCGGAGAGCATGAACTGACGGCATCAGGAACAGGTGGAGGGGTGAGAGAAGGCTGGATACATTTATCTCCTACCCAGGAGATAGGAGGCTTTTCCAGTCTCACCCGTTTAGTTTATAGAAGAAATCAAGGCTCTGAAGAGTGGAAAAAACTTACCAAAGGTTACATAAAGAATTAAGGCAGGGGGTGGGGAGCGGGGGAGGGTGATCAGACACCTGTCTCTTCCAGTGAAATCCACTTAAAGATTGAGTGTCATTTAAAAGCACGAACACTTGTGTACACGCTAAGCGTGCAGTGACGTCATGGAGCTACCGCAACTCTGGTCAACAAGATGATCGGTTTCTGCGTTATGTGCCACAACCCCAGTTTACAGGGCCTGGAAATTATAGTAAATACTCTCCATGAAACATTCTACAACACTTAAAAAATATTTTAATTTTTTTTAAATGTTTATTCATTTTGGAGAGAGAGAGTGTGAGCAGAGGAGGGACAGAGAGGGAGACACAGAATCCGAAGCAGACTTCAGGTTCTGAGCTGTCAGCACAGAGCCCGATGCAGACCCAAACCCACAAACTGAGATCATGACCTGAGCCGAAGTCAGCCACGTAACCGACTGAGCCACCCAAGCGCCCCAACACTTAAAAATACTATGCACTGGGGGCGCCTGGGTGGCGCAGTCGGTTAAGCGTCCGACTTCAGCCAGGTCACGATCTCGCGGTCCGTGAGTTCGAGCCCCGCGTCGGGCTCTGGGCTGATGGCTCAGAGCCTGGAGCCTGTTTCCGATTCTGTGTCTCCCTCTCTCTGCCCCTCCCCCGTTCATGCTCTGTCTGTCTCTCTCTGTCCCAAAAATAAATAAAAAACGTTGAAAAAAAAAAAATTAAAAAAAAAAATACTATGCACTGATCTGAAGTATTCCTCTTGACTTTATCACCAACTTGTAAGTGAAAATTTCAGAGGCCCAGGGCTCAGACTCACTTCTTCCCGGGAGTTACTCTCAGCATAATAAGCACTGCCTCTTCCCATCTTCAGAAAATGCAAATTAATTCAGAATAAGCCAGGGAAAACAGTTAGGAAGGGGGAGGAGGGATTAAAACTCTCAACGACAGGGGCACCTGGGTGGCTCAGTCGGTTAAGTGTCCCAACTCTCGACTCGATTTCAGCTCAGGTCACGATCTAAGGTTCATGAGATTGGGCCTGCATTGGGCTCTGCGCTGACGGTGTGGAGCCTGCTTGGGATTCTTGCTCTCCCTCTCCTTCTGTCCCTCTCTCACTAGCACGCATGTGTGCCCTCTCTCAAAATAAATAAACTTAAAAAAAAATTCAATGATAAACACAACCCTCTCTCCTATAAAATATACATTCTAAGGAAAACCAGAAATGCCATTTTTGGATAATTCCTTTATTTGTATTACTGTTTCATTAATCAAAAGGTGTTTATATCTTCAAAACATTTCTTACCTCAATGATGAGGTAAGCATCTGCATGAACAAATGCCTCTAAAGGGATTATCATTCTCAGACAGTCAGAAAACACAGCAGCGATGGACGAGGGAAAGCTTGGGAGCTACACCGGAAGCTGAGAGATTAGGTCATCCTACTGTCATCCACCTTGTGGGGATCGTATTGCTTAACCCGGCCAACCTGGCCGTAACTGAACTCAAATTCAAGGAGCGATGCCTGCTGCTTTTACAACTTGGCTACCAGGCCTAGCTGACTAACAATACCACTGCTGCACATCTCTGCTCTACCCTAGGCAGAGGTCTATTTTAAGTAACATAGTCTTTATCTTATAGGAAAGGCTAGTTATCCTGGAAGCCCACAGGCTTTAAAATAGAGCTGCCAAGGGACAAAGACCGTTGAGCTACTTCTGAAGCTGTGGTGTGAGGTTTGAGAGTGGGGAACAAAGGCTGCCCTTTCTCTTTCTTATGGAAACAGAGAACCACAGAGAGCCCTGTGTGTATCAATTCATGAATAACAAGAATACGTAATATAAATACAACAAAAAGTCTATTTAAGGGGCAGCTAAAATTCTAGTAGAATCTGGCTCATTCCTTACTCCAACCTCCACTGCAGATAATTTCAACATCTGCCTTCAAAATACAGTACAATTTCCTTCCTTCCCTCCTCAGAGCTCCTCAGTAAAATGTGAAGTCCACAATCGCAGCTTGCCTCGCTGAGCTGTTCCCATGATGCCAGGGAGAGCTGACCTATGGTACACAGATTCTTGTAGCATGGTAACAACCCACATGCCTTCAATGGAATACAAATTTAAGAATTTTAGGTTCAGGGGCACCTGGGTGGCCCAGTCGGTTAAGCATCTGACTTTGGCTCAGGTCATGATCGTGCAGTTCCTGAGTTTGAGCCCCGCGTCATACTCGGTGCTGACAGCTCAGAGCCTGAAGCCTGCTTCAGATTCTGTCTTCCTCGCTCTCTGCCCCTCCCCCGCTCATGTTCGGTCTCTCTCTCAAAAATAAGTAAACATTAAAAAAAAAAAAAAAAAGATTCAGTCCTTAAAAAGAGTGCCCTAACAGACAGAAATGGCTCAAATGGGCTTTGCTGTCCTCTAGTGGACAGACGCACGGAGAGCATTCAAGAGTCCTATTAGCATATAGTACCCTCTCTGTTTTTTTTTTTTTTTTTTTTTTTTTACTATTTCCTATGAATTAAAGATTTGAGTACTCAATAGCACATCTGGCCTCATTAAAATAAAAAAAATTTTTTGGAAGATCCTGGAAATAGGCTTACTTAACCTCATTTTAATACAGACTTGAGACATAATTTATGTCAACAAGTTCACCTGTAAAGAAAACAATGGTTTTTCATGTATTTGCAGAGCTGTACAACTAGCGACATAATCTTAATTCTAGAACATTTGCAGCACCCCCGAAAGAACCCCTGCACCCACTAGTAGCCACTCCACATCCTCCACCCTAACCCACCACTTCCCCAGACCTAGGCAACCACTAATTCACTTTTGGTCTAGAGATTCTCTTATTCTGGACATTCTGTATACCTTTTGTGTGGCCTTTTGTGACTGACTTCTTTTACTGAGCATAATTTTTCTAGGTCCATCCACATCGTAGCATATAACAATACTTCATTCCATTTTAACTGCTGAATAATAACCACTGAATGGATAATTCACATTTTGTCTATCCATTCATCAGTTGAGGGACATCTGGGGTATTTCCATTTTGGGGCTATTATAAATAATACTGCTATGAACATATGTGCACATTTGTATAATCTTCATTTACTATTTTTGCCCGAAGTCTCATAGCAATTTGGGGCCAGGTCTCCTTCACATTTCTAGATCCCCAATCCCAGTGCTCTTGACATCATAGATACTGGATAATCACTAGCATCCTGTTAAACCCACTGAGTTATCCACTTAGACCAGCCTACATTCCAACCAACCTCTAATTTTGAGGGCAAAACATTAGGCATTCAAGATTTGAAAGACCATCCTGTTCTCCTGTCATTGTAAAAACTTCCAAACAGTCCAGCACATTAAAACAAAAACCCCACACCATATTCAACACACTGGGTTTTTTGTTTTGCTTTTAAAGACACTGTTTTCAAAACAGATATACAGTGGCAACAAAGTTTTGACATTCGACACTGGTGGTATCCAGGAAATCCTCTAGGTCTTACAATGCTGCTGGAGGCTAAACACATTATTCTGATGGAAAATTCAAATCTCTAGCATGTTTAAATAAAATTGGTCCCTAGGTAGAAGTGGATGTAACAGAATCAAGGGGAAGCCAGCTTACCTGCAAAGTTCCCATTAATCCTTTCACTAACAGTAAAAAGGCAATATCCTATCTTGGCTAGGATATGACAAGGTTTTCAACCATATTCTTCCACAAAAGAACATTTAAAATGGAAAAACAGATAATCAAGTTTAGGGACAAATACATCCAAAGTAAATAGCCTTAAAAGAACTCAGGATTTTGCCAATTTATACAACGGCTTTCCCACTTAATGCAAAAAAAAAAATTAAATAAACATTAAATATCTGAAATCATCAACTATTACGAAAAGGGATTCGAGAAACCATCTACTTTTATAAGTAAGGAAACTGAAGACTGATATTTTAAAGACTGATATTAGTTCAAGCAACCACCTAGTGCCAGCTGAAAAACCCTAGCCTGTGCTAAGTGGAAACCTTCAAAGCAAAGGGCAGTGGAAAATTTCAGAGCTGTGGCAAAGCTGACCTTTGGTCGGGAACTGCAGGCAGGGCATAATGCCATTTTAATGGAGAACATTGTTGAACTACTTAGTAGGCAACCTAATTGATTTTCCAAGAAACTCTTCCATGCTTTCCATTTGTGCACCATGTGTCTGGGCCCCAAGGTTAAACCAGCAAAACGCTCATATTTTCCTCCCCGATCAAGTTAAGAATGAAGTCTCATATGACAAGCTAAAAAGAGGTTACTTTGCTATGGGGAGGAATATTAAAAAAGAACTTTTGACAAGAATTCTATAGCTACTGCTGCGCAATGAGAAACTGTTACTGGCAAAGAAATGTCAAGGGAACATCACGTCAAGAAAGAGACTCTTCTGGATACAGTTAAAAATAAAGCCCATGCAGTACTCAGCAAGGCTAAAACTGAGGCCTAATGAGAAAAGACTTAGCAAAGGAGACTATTAACCATCTAACATCTTAGACTTCATCTAGAAGCTTACCTGAATGCCGTGCCACCATCAAAAGAGAACAGAGAAGTGGGAACGAAATCCCAGGAAGATACCAACATGTGTGGAGTATTTGAATCTAAGTCATGAATTAATAGTTAAACCTTTATTGGGGTGCCTGGGTGGCTCAGTCTGTTAAGCATCCGACTGCGGCTCAAGTCAAGATCTCACAGTTCATGGGTTTGAGCCCCGTGTCGGGCACTGTGCTGACAGCCTAGAGCCTGCTTCAGATTCTGTGTCTCCCTCCCTCTCTGCCCCTCCCCACTCGCGCGGTCTGTCTCTCTCTCTCTCTCAAAAATAAATAAAAACATTAAAAAAAAATAGTTAAACCTTTATCGGACTGAATCTTAGTTCTCTGCTCTGCTTACCTCCTTCCCAAAAGCATCCTTTTATCATGCTTCACCCTTGGCCTGAGGAAGAAATGGAGGGTAACTTGACAACAGTGTACAAATACCTGAGGAGCTTTAGAGAGTAAACTCATTCTGTGTTCTGTATCAATTTGGAGGGAAAACAAGGACCGGCTGGCCCGTGAGGAGAAAGCCAATGTCAGCTCAATCTAACGAAGCCTATGTGCCCTTCCACGACTGGATTAACTCCTACTTATTCTTCAAAACCCAGCTGACATGGCCTCTCCTCCTGCCCCGCTTTGCCCTAGGTACCCCTCACAGGCAGGCTGGCTCCCGAACTTTCTCATCAGCGCTCGGATGCCACCAAGACCATCCTTCCCATGCCAGCGGGACTCCTTGAGGGCAAGGACTTCTGGCTTCTACTCATCACCATGACCTCCAGACTTCCCACACGACTGGCACAAGGCAAGTCTTTACCAGATGTTTGTGAACAGAAGGAAATGAGGGAGTGGAGAAAAATCAAAAACAGGGAAAAGTGTTCTTCTATGGGATAATGCCTGGGACCACTCCCTTCATGTAGTGTTTTCAAATTCTTTTCTTCCTAAGTAATCTTAAGCAGAAATCTAATAGACAAAACAAAAAAATGGAGCTGATTATTCTAATAAAGAAAAACCAGAGACATTTCATCAGTAAGGAATTAAGATACTGAGAAAACAGTGTCACGTGGATCTACACGGACTGAAAGGAGACAGAGATTATGCTGAGGGGTGAAAAATCGCAGAACATGATGCAGAGGACTCCATTCTGTCCAACTGCCATAAAACTAGCTTCATATGTATACAGAAAACACACCAAAGTACTAAAGACTGATATCCTTGGGGAGCAACACCAGGACAGGAGTGGTTTCATGTTTCACGTACCTCTCACACTGGATTTACTTACAATGAGCATGTTACTTCTAAAACTTAAAAACCAAAAAAACTGGATATCCACATGCAAAAAACGGAGGTTAGACCCTTACTCTGCAAAAATTAACTCAATATGAATAAAAAATTCATTTAATTAATTTTTTTGAGAGAGAGAGAGAGCACGCGCGCACACACACCCGTGTGCACAAGCTAGGGAGGGGCAGAGAGAGGGGGAGAGACTCCACGCTGTCAGCACAGAGCCCAACGCGGGGCTCGAACCCATGAACCACGATATCATGACCTGAGCCGAAATCAAGAGTCAGGTGCTTAACTGACTGAGCCCCCCCAGGTGCACTTGGATCAAAGATTTAAGTGTAAGAGCTCAAACTCTAAAACCTGTAGAAGAAAACAGAGGGGAAGGACACTGGATTTGCGGACACTGGATTTGGCAATATTTCCTGGATGTGACACTAAAAGCAGAAGCAGCAAAAGAAACAACAGGTAAGGTGAATTTTGTCAAACTTTAAAACTTTCACACATCAATGGACATCACCAAGAGAAGTAAAAGGCAGCGCACAGGATGCGAGAATATATTAGCAAATCACACATGTGATAAAGGATTAATACCCAGAACATATAAAGAACCTACATAACTCAACAGTGAAAAATATACAACCCAATTAAAAAGCAGCCAAAGGACTCAAAGCAACATTTCCCCCAAGAAGACAGACAAAAGGCCAACAAAGACATTGCTCAACATCACTAATCATTAGGGGAATGCAAATCAAAACCACAAGAGATCACTTCACACCCATCAGGATGACTGCAACCAAAGAAACAGAAAATACCAAGTGTTGGCAAGAATGCAGAGAAATCAGAGCCCTTGTGCACTGCTGATGGGCATGTAAAATGGTGCAGCTTCTATGGAAAACACGACCGTTCTTGAAAAAATTAACCAGAATTACTATAATGATGCAGCAATTATACTTCTAGGTATACAGCCAAAAGAACTGAAAGTAAGAACTAACAGATAACTGTATACTGGTGTTTAAAGCAGCATTACTGGATGTGAGGGCCACCGGCTGCAATATCTGTCATGCCAGTTCTCCAGGATGGATCTGGCACATGTGGTGGGCTAGCTGAATG
The DNA here is from genome assembly GCF_046562875.1 of Panthera onca. Taxonomy (NCBI): domain Eukaryota; kingdom Metazoa; phylum Chordata; class Mammalia; order Carnivora; family Felidae; genus Panthera; species Panthera onca. The sequence continues at coordinate 9,975,503 of NC_138354.1, forward strand.
TATCCTTCCTCCCTCACTGTCCAGCCCTCCTGAACCTTCCCCCATAGAGCAGGACCATTCTTCAGTCAAGGGTATACAGTGGCACTCCCCTGCTAGAGGCTCCCAGCAAGCTCTCAAGGCCCACAGCAGCATCACCCACTAGAGCCAAAAGGTGGAAGTTACCCAAGTGTGCCTGGACGGATGAATATGGAATGTGGTATATACACAGAATGGACTATTACTCAGTCTTAAAAGGGAAATTCTGGCACATAATATAACACAGATGAGCTTTGAAGACGTTATGCTAAGTTAAATACACCAGTCGCAGAAGGACAAATAGCATGATTCCACTTCTATGTAACGGTGCTCAGACTAGTTGAATTCAGACACAGAAAGAAAGTGGTGGTTGTCAGGGATTGAGGGGAGAGTGAAATGGGTAGTTCAGTCTTTAAGGGGCAGAGTGTCAGCTTGCAAAGGTAAAAAGGTTCTGGAGATGGATAGGGGAGATGGCTACATAATACCGTAGGCACTCGACACACAACTGACAAAGAGCATAGAAACGGCTAAAATGACTAAGTGCTCATTACGAGTATTTTACCATTTTTGAAAACTTAAAAACTGCTACCACCTTTTAAAAAGAAATCAGCTCTGGCAAAAGGGGCTGGGGACACTCTGAGCCATTATCCAGCTCTGCTCCACAGACGAATCTGAAAACCACAAAATTTAGTGAAAGTGATAAAAATGGACCACTGGTGCAGGAACAGTGCTTACAGAAGGTAAAATCACAGGGTCAGACCATTTTGAAACCAGACCGCACTCTTCCACAGTCATGAAACTGCATCTTCATGAACAAAATACCTTTGCTTCCTCTGCCATTTTCTTCTCTTCATCCACCTCTTCTGTCTTTGCTGAATCTTCGCTTTGGAGTTTTCTTCTCTTTTGTTTGGGAGCCATGAAGCCTTGGAGAAACTTCTTTATGACACTGGCTTGTAGGGCAATCACACACTCACCAAAATCCTTCAGTTTCTCTAATGAGATCACCTACAGGAAATGATGGAAACACCAGAATGAATGAAAGGTCAAGATGGAAACACCAGAATGAATGAAAGGCCAAGATGCGAGGAGACTATCCTCAACTAAATTAAAATCAACCTGGGCCCCAAATGGGTCACATAGCATGAATTTACCTCGGTGCCTCAGTTCAGTGGGTGGTTTATACATTGAAAAGCAACTTATTACTTTCCATTTCCCTGGCAATGGGACCCACGGGATGCTGAAACTTGCTCCACTCAAGAAGTCATTCATTCACTCAGCAGCTGAGTACCTACTATGTACAAACTGCAGTCTCAAGGCAGAGAGAAAATGAGAAGGAAAATAAACATTACCTGACCCACCGGCTTACAAACTATACAAGCCAGGTAAATATGCTTTCCATACTTTTTCACCTAAGCCTCTCATTTATGTCCTGGATAAGGAAATCATTTTGATTCAAAGCATGCACTTAAGTGAACACTACCTTCTCAGTCACACAAAACATGTCAATTAGAGATAGCATTTTAGAACAACAAAGAAATAAAGATGAATGATGGCAACCCGATGTTAGCAAGGTGTGAGCCTGGGTCTGGCACAAAGCAGGCAATGGATAAATATATGCTAAATAAACAAAAAAGTATATGTTGATTTTGAAACTGGCAAAATCCTTTAGGGTGAAGAATTCTTTAAAAACATCATTAAGAACAACAAAGATGTTTAAATCCTTTTTCTCAGGAAATGTGCCACGCATTCATAACCAAATTACAGAGAAAAGGCTGGGGGTGCCTGGCTGGCTCAGTCAGTGGAGCAAAAGACTCTGGATTTTAGGATGGGGAGTGTGAGCCCCACAATGGGCATGGAGATTACTTTAAAAAATAAATAAATAAATAAATAAATAAATAAATAAATAAATAAATAAAGGAGAGAAAGCTGCATATATGTTTTACTAATTCTAATAGCAAAGACACAGAAATATGGAAGTCTGGCTGTAAGACATCTACCCTATCAACTCCTACCATTATTATGTACCCCAAAGTAATATAAAGACTGAGAACAATGGAATGTATTTGTAAATTAGGAAAAATGGGGAGAAAAGATGCAACTGCTCATAAAAAAATCACACAATACATGTTTAATGCATACGTATAATTTGAAAAGACCCACAAGTGTTATTACCTTTGGAGTTATATGGACTTTATCATTTAAAATCAGTAAAAAGCACTTTACAACAACTGATGGATAGTATTTTCCAATCTTCTCTCAGGCTGTGGTATCTAAACCTACCTCACGTGGAACATGAGGTCTCCTGAACTGGTTCATCCACAGCACGTGACAGTCTTTTGGAGCAGTAAATGACAAGACCGTAAATGGGCCTTGAAATGTATCCATTCACCAGCACCAGTGCTACCCAACATTAAGCAAACCCTTCTGAGCCAATCAGTGACAAGGATGGACAAATGGGAATACACAAACATGTTTCAGACCTTAAAGCATAGGCACCAATTACATGGGAATGTTAAATAACAGATACGTTAAGCAATGTTCCAGAACTGTGACTCCAAAACCAGTTTTCTATTCAACTTAATAGAAAAGAGATTTTTGGAGAGCTTGGCTCAGTTGGTGGAGTGTCTGACTCTTGATCTCGGGGTTGTGGATTCAAGACCCACAATGGGTGTAGAGATTAAAAATAACATCTTTAAAAAAAAAAAAAAAAAATAGAAAAACTCTTTTTGAACAAAGGATCTAAGTGTATGATGAGATTTTCCAGATATCAAAGGAAAAATACCACATGTACACAGAGAATTTTTGGTTCCACAGGTCTTTCAGGACAAACCCACATGTGATTTCCGGGGTCATCTGGGGAAGTCAAGAACATCAGGGCACAATTCCGAATTGAGTTTACATAAGTAACAGATTTCATTGGGTGTTTATGTTCTTACCCGAGCTTCAAATTCTGATGTTTCTTCCACATAACCAAGTCCCCCCTTTTGTAACCTTGTTGCAACTTCAATGAGATCACTACGAAGAAAGTTTAAAAGCTCCTGGTTGCCATCACAGGATTTTAGACCCAAATTTGGCTTCCGGGCCAGATGAATAGAATGAATAATGTCCTGGTACCTAGAAAAGTTGGAGTAGAGGGAAGGGGAAATAAAGGAACATTTCAAAACGGTCTATAAATTTCAACGATTTGAATGGCAGGTCTCATTTCTAGAAGACTTACTCAGACTGTTTTCATCTTTCCTGGGTGTTTCTTCAGACTCACGGTTTCTTGCACAAATTCTCAAATTTTTCTTACTCATTTTAAAAACACCTTTCTTTTATTCTGTATTTGATAATCCCAGTATCTGAAGTGGAGTGCTTTACCTGGCTCTCATTCACATTTCCTGGTCTGGTTTTGTTTTGACCTTTTTACCTTGAGTTTCTTGGATTTCTATCTGTGGAAATTCTTTGAGGCCTGGTTTGAAGCTTACTTCTCCACAAAGAATGTGCACTTGCTCATGTCAGCTGCCAGGAATTGCTACCAACCTGAGATAACTTTAAATCACCTGCCTGGAATTCCTTACAACATAGAAAAAAACATGAAACTGAGCAGAGACCCTACAGAAGGACCTTCAAGTTCACTCTCACACTACAGATTAACCTGCTGAAGTCCCAGCAGCAGACTCTCTTCTCTGTTGGCTTCTTACAACAAAATGAAAACTAAAGCTCAAGGTCATCTCCGTTGAGTTAGACTAAGTTTCCATTTCGTTCATTCCAAGCACTTTTAATATTATTTTCCTCTGAATACAACCTTCACTGTATCCCATGGGTTTTCTTACAAAGGACTTCCCTTTCCTTGCTTTCATTCTAGAATTCCCTTTTATTTTCTTCTTTGATACATTATCTAGGAATACATTTAATTTTCAGTTAAGATCCTTTGGTTATCTTTAAAGAATTTATTTCTAACTTTATCATAATCTGATCAGAGAATGTATCCTGAAATTACTTTTTAAAAAAATTTTTTAATGTTTATTTTTGAGACAGGGAGAGGGAGAGGGAGAGACAGAACATGAACGGGTAGGGGCACAGAGACGGAGACACAGAATCTGAAGCAGCCTCCAGGCTCTGAGCTGTGAGCACAGTGCCTGATGCCGGGCTTGAACTCACAAACTGTGAGATCATGACCTGAGCCAAAGTCAGACGCTTAACCAACTGAGCCACCCAGGCACCCCTTACATCTGTTGAGATTGCTTTTGTGGCTGAGTATATGATTATCTTTTATAAATGTTGACGGATATAACAAAAAAACTTCACTTCTGTTTCCAGTTGGCCTGGTATCTATCATTTTGTTTTTAAATTCCTTTTTTATTGAGATAATTGAGTGCACACTCTATATCCTCCATCACTTATTTTCTTGAAAAGAGCATATACATTTTTGTTTTATAAATTTGAACCTCAAATGGTTTGTGATACATTATCCTATCCTTATCCCCTTGGCCATCCCAAAGGAAACTCAAATAACCACCAACAAAAGAACAGATAAATTAGATTCACAAAGATTACACAAATTCACAGAATCATATATAGAAAGGAAAATGATGGGAGTTCAGTTATAAAAATCACGGATGGAACCTGAAACTAGTATATTGTATATCAACTATACTTCACTTAAACACAATGATTTTTTAGTATAAGAATGCTAACTAAAAAACATTAAATCTCAAAGACCACATATGCTTGATAGCCTTTAAAAAGTTCAAAATCAGCAAAACAAGATAGGTGAGATTTTTTTTTAATGTTCAACAGAAGAAAAAAGTTTAAGTTTTGTTTTTAATTCCAACTATCAAAAATACTTTACCCAAACAGAAGGAAAGTCACAGAACTATATTCCTTTGTGATTCTATGTATTGACATTTTTCCTTGTCTTTCTTAATTTGCCTGGTCATATCTACATTAAAACACCATGATTCAGAATGCAATTTTAATCTCCACATTAAGTAGGAGACTAAAACTAGTATACTGTACCCACCATCACTCACAAAAGTCTGGAGAACTTGCAACGTACTGAATGGTATTTTCCTTCTCTCTTCAACCAAACCTAAATTAAACCATGAAAGCGTGCACTTGATACTAAAGGCAGCCTTAAGCCAAAACTTTGCCCTGTCTTTGACAGGAACAATGGCTAGAGCAGGACGGACACTAGCAAATCCCAGATGTAGACAGTTTTTGTTTTGAGGGGCTTTTTAAGACAGAATTCACATTAACATTAAACTCACCATTTTAAAGCATACACTTCAGTGGCTTTTATGTTGTGGAACCACCAAAACTACCTAATTCCGAGACTTCCATCACCTCAGGAAGAAATCCCACACCTGTGAGCAGTCACTCCCAATTCTCCCCGTCCCCCACCCACTGGAAAGCACCTGTATATTTTCTGTCTCTGTGGAGTTGTCTATTCTGAAAGTCTTACACAAATGAATCCTAAAACATGTGTCTGTTTACCTAGCTTCTTTGACTCCACCGTTTCAGCCATGTCGTAGCATGTACCAGTACTTTCTTTTGTTGCTCAATTTACGGCGATGCTACATTTTGTTCATCTGTCAGCTGAAGGACATTTAGGTTGTTTGCATTTTGGGGCTATTTTCAATATTGACAGAATACTTCCGAATGCCAACTGATGTGGCACTGACCTTGCAAAGATGCCTAACCACAATGAGGACCTCAGCTCGCTGCACGGCACACACTAATCAACAAATAACCCTGCCACCCTGTACGTACGTTAAAGTTTAAAAGCAGACTTTTCCAAATAAGCAGGAGTCAAGAAAATACCAAGCAACAAGGACATTAAAGGGTTACAGACACTTTTAAAAAATGTATTTTAATAGCTTTTATGAATAAACAAAGATCCCCTAAGATATTTAAATGCTGAAGAGAAGCCGTGAGGAGCAAGATGAAAGTCCTTACCTCTTCTCCAGTCTCTCTTTAAGCTGACTTTCTCTTATTCCCTGAGGGTGAAGGCAGTTTAGCAACTCATCCAGTTCCTTCTGACTATCACATAAAAACCTGTAAGGAGCAAAACAGACCTAGTGACTCTGAAAAACAATCAAATACTAAGAAAGAGATCTACAGAGATCTAGGGTTGTTGGTGGGAGTTGGGAGAGAATTCCAAACTTGCTCACAAGTAGAATAATTTACTATTTCCATGAAGTGTAATGTTAAGTTTACCCTAGAATATTGAAGCCAAGGTTTCCTACTAAAATAGACAAATTTTATAAAGTTAATAAGCACAGTTGTCACACACCTTCAAAAGAGTAAACTTATGTACAAAACTAAAAGATAAAAGGTCATTAAACCAAAAGGTGGATCAGAGGTGGAACAGTTAATGCAATCACAAAGTGAAAGGGACCCTCTCAAAACCTAGCTCCCTGCCTGAAAGAGAACTGACACAAAAGATTATTACTATGTACACAATATTTTATTCTTTAGTTAATAAAGATGAAAATCCTAAATCTATTCCCAGAATTAAAAGCACTGCCAACGTAATGTAAGATCTATTATAGAACATACACAGTTACTTTATAAGGGGGAAATAAAATTCCAAAGCTTAGAAAAAATATATTATTATCAAAAAAAAAAAGTGTGCTTTTAAAGCAATGAGTTTACATATTCAAGAAATCAAAGTCATACAAAATGATCTTATTTAATAATCACTGGTATCACTATATTAAATATTTTCCTTCTTTTTCTTAATTTATTATCTTGGGAGAGAGTGTGAAGATGTGCACACAGGCGTGTGATCAGGGAAGGAGCAGAGAAGGAGGGAGAGAGAATCCCAAGCAGGCTCCACGCTGTCAGTGCGGAGCCTGACACAGGGCCCGATCTCACCAATCGAACTGTGAGATCATGACCTGACCCAAAATCAAGTCAGAAGCTCAACCGACTGAGCCACCTAGGTGTCCCTAAAATATTTTAACGTGAAAAAAGAAAAAATAGAGCAACCAGACAAATGCTCACATTACCATAGATTCTGTCCTTGTTTGGGTATGGTGGTCTCCACAGCAACTTCTGCTGATGGGCCAGGTTGTACGTTCATGCTTACGTTTTTGCCTAGGTTTGCTTTCTTACCTAAAAAAAATGAAAACATTTGGTTGAATATAGTAAATACCCAATTCCTACTTTCAAACCTCAGTGGGACACAGTGCCAAGGCCAACAACTAATAACACAGATGCTGCGTATTGAATATAGCCAATGTACAGCAGGTGCTAGTTTCTCTTAAACACCTTATGTACAGCACATCATGAGATAATTGCTCTCTATGCAGCTGAACAGCTGCACAGTCCAAGGTTCAGAGTGTGGCAACTTAGAATGGAATGGGAGCACTGAATAACTATCAAACAATTTACTTCTTGTACATCTGTAGTGAAGTAGAGACAACTGAAACATATAAAACCATAAACTTACCCCTGGAGGCTTCAAATGTCAAACATGATTAACTTTTTTGTAAACCAGCTCCTATCTACCATTAGGACATGAATACAGACAGATCTTAAGCCAAGGTGAAACCTGTACTAATACTCTCATGGCTCCTGTCCCTTGCTCCCATTCTGCCCTCTTTACCCTGCGGGCACTTTCCCTGCAATAGAACACATGACCCTGTAGTCTTGAGTCAAGTGACTCTGAAGTGACCTTGCCATGCCTGAATGAGGGAACATGAAGCAACAACATCCGCCAGGATGCGCTGGAAGTGAAGGGACTGATGTCCATCCTCTCTTGAGAGCTAGAACTACGGAAACCTGATTTCTAAAGACAGCCATTAAGCTTTTGAACATCATAAAATCAGTCTCTCCTCCTGCTGGAAACTCTCCCCCCAGATCTGAAGATCCGGACTTCACATTTACTGCTCTCACATACAACTGCCCTCATGTGGGTATTTACAAAGTTTACTAAAACTAGATCTTTCTACTAAGTACTACAATCTAACACTTAATACAATGCGCAATATGAAAATACCTGTGAAACTCTGAGCTATATATTAATTTCTTTAACAATTTTGAGTTTTAAGTTTGGGTTAAGAGTTTCTCTAAAATGAAGGAAAACTGCATTTTACAAAAATCTCTCCAAGAAATATAATGATCTAATATTTGAGAAGTAATTTGCATCAGGTCGTAGAAAGTAGAGCTAGAAGGAAGTTTGCAGATCATTTAACCCAGGGGTTCTCAATTGGGAGCCAGGCTGCCTCCCAGAAGCCATGTGGCAATGTCTAGGGACATATTTGGCTGTCACTATTGCATCTAGTCCACGGAGGCCAGGGATGCTGCTAAATATCCTACAATACACAGGAATGACCCCCAACTACAAAGAATTATCTCACCCAAAATGTCAGTAAGGTTGAGAAATCCTGACTTAACCTCACCATTTGGTTTCTTTCATTAAAAATTTTTTCTTTTAATTTCTTTCTTGAAATATTATACATATTATATATGTAAATGTTGTTATATATAATATATATTCAATATATACCTCAAGAAAAAAAGTGCTCCTCTGTATTTATTTTACAAACTGAATAGACCCGTGTAACTAGAACCCAGATCAAGAAAATGAACATCAGTATCCCTTTATGACCCTTTCTCCGTCACTTATTTTTAGTTATTTGCTGTTTCCCCTCACTAGAATTTTAGTTAAATGACATTCAGGACCTTATCTGTCTTGTTTGCTATCTTGTAGCAAAACATGAAAAGTTGGTTGGCACACACAAGATGCTCTATAAATACTGAATAAATAAGTTTTGGAAGATGTGTAACTGCCTTCTTAGCCCCTTCACCTCAATTCCAGCCATTAAGGTTCCTACAAAGAGACTTTTAAGGAACAAAGTTTGAAGACTACTTGTATAAAATCTAATACCCAAATATCCTAATATTCAAGCTCTTTTCACACTATACCTGGAACAAAATTGGTAATCATATGTTAGTTTCCTTCCTTCTTCCGTGCATTTCACATTCTCCCATCCCACTCAAATACATCTACCTAAGAAGACAATAAAGAATTCTTTCAAATGGAAAAAGTGACAGAGAAAATACAGTCCTTATTAATGACCCTACCCAAGCAAGGTAAAAGAACTGGTAGATATATACATACTTCGGGGACAGTAATCCTCATCAGGAGAGTCTGCACGGTCTTTGCGGTGATTGAATCGGTAGTCGATGCTGTCATGTACCCAGCCTTTTTCAATGAACAATCCTGGAACTTCATCTGAGAAGAGCCAGTACCTATAAATCACAACCATATATTAATAAGATAACGACAGATTATGAGCATGACTGTTAGTGGAGATGATCACACAATATCACTGAGAATTCAGATAGATACAAATGATAAAGTAAGGCACAGAATACCAACATTTTTGAAATTTGAGATTCACAGCTGTAATTTTTATAACTTCTAATATTTCTGTTTAGGTTCCACACAATGTACACATGCAAAATGTATCGCTATTTTTAATAAACTCTATTTGAATTACATTTCGCAAATCACAATAATTTAAGTTTCATATTTGTAGTATCTTCAAGAACAGGGTCATGTCTTACTTAACTTTGTAACTAGCATGTGGCACAGAAAATATTCAATAAATGTGTGAAGAGCAATTGTTTCTGACATCCATAAATAGGGAAGCCTGTCTATTCTTGGTACTTTAGGCAGTTTCATAACTAGGAACAATATAACAGCTCTAGAAGATAACAAAAATTAAGTTTAGTAACTTACCTGTTATGGTTTCGATCTGTACCAATAGGAGTCCTGCGCATGACCAGCTTTGCCTTGGCAATTCCTTCCTGGAAAGCCTTCTCGGCAGCTGCTTTGTGCTTTCGTATTCGTTCTTCTTCAGCTTCACGTTCTAGTTTCACTGTTACAGATAAAAAGAATCAACTAGATTTTTTCCCCTAATAAATTCCATCCTTACAAATTAAGTAGAATACAGAGTAGAAAGTATAAAGTCGATTTTCCATCAAACCTTATTAGTTTCCTTCTCCTGATTCTGATCTGTTATAAGAAATGATGTGCTATAAGGCTGGTTGCCCTATGTCCTTTGAATTCTCATGATACCGCAACCACCGACTCAATGCAAAATCTTTTCTCTTCAAAATCTAACTTCTTACTAATTTTAATAATCAAATTAGATTAATTCTATTAATAATTTAAAATGGAACATTAAAACAGTCCCTAAAGGGAATTAATTGATCCTCAAAATTATGAGAATGAATAAAACCAGAATAGTTATTTTGAAAACATATTTTGGTACTGAGGAAGCTGATTATTATTCAGCTTATTAGCCTTGGTGACAAGCAAAAAGAACTGAGAAATCAAGGGCGGGCAGGCAAGCACTTGTGGATAATAATCATCACTGCATACTGAATACCATTCGGGGGTTGGTTATTCAGCAAGTTACTACTGTTACAGATGAAAAAAAAGAAGTTTTACTCAATTTATTCCCGATCATTCATCCACCCAGAAATTTCTCTCAACAACAAAAGCAGCTCAGTAATCTTGTCTTTTTAGTTTTTCTATAACTGTCACAAATTTTGAAACAGTAAGTATACAGTGCTGCTATTTACAAGGCCAGAATTTGTAACACCGATCTTCTAATAATGACAGCCTCTACAGTATGATAAGAATCTGGAAAACACATCAATCTACAGGCATTACTTTAAACAAGACAAATCTCAGTTATTTAAAACCAACATGATACTTGTTACCTTTAACAAAGTTTGCTCTCCTAAATGGAACTATGTTTGCAACAAGGATTACAGTAAATATAAGTACAAAGGTAATGATAAAAACAGTAATGGCTTCATCACAATACAAGTTCTTTCTCCTATGGCCACAAATAAACAAAAAACTCAGGGCGAGTCATAAAAAGAAGACCAAATTTAGTTTCAGAGGCTATAGAACTGAAGGAGACACTGAAAGACCTGAATTCTAATTCAAGTACTGGCCTTGGCAAAATATTAACAGGCTTTGTCCCTTATTTCTCTACATCAATTAAGAGTGCCATAAATAAATAAATAAATAAATAAATAAATAAATAAATAAATAAATAAATAAATATCAACTGCCTTTCCTCTGTCCTGTGTTAAGATAAATATAACACACAGAAAGAAACACTTCAAAAACCCAAGAAGAGGGGCGCCAGGGTGGCGGTTTAAGCATCCGACTTTTTTTTTAATGCTTATTTTTGAGAGAGAGAGAGAGAGAGAGCGAGCGAGCACGTGAATGAGGGAGGGGCAGAGAGAGGGAGACACAGAATCTGAAGCAGGCTCCAGGCTCTGAGCTGTCAGCACAGAGCCTGACTTGGGGCTTGAAATCGTGGACCACGAGCTCATGACCTCAGCCAAAGTCGGGACACTTAACCTACTGAGCCACCCAGGCACCTCATGACTTTTGATTTTAGCTCAGATCATTATCTCATGGTTGGTGAGTTCTAGCCCAGCATTGGGCTCCATGCTGACAGTGCTGAGCCTGCTTGGGATTCTCCTTCCCTCTCTCTCTGCCCCTCCCTCAATTGCCCAGGCTCTACCTCTCTCAAAATAAATAAACTTAAAAAAAGAGGGGGGTGCATGGGTAGCTCAGTCAGTTAAGCATCCAACTTGAGCTCAGGTCATGATTTCATGGTTCATTAGTTCGAGCTCCATGTTGGGCTCTGTGCTGACAGCTCAGAGCCTGGAGCCTGGTTTAGATTCTGTGTCTCCCTCTTTCTCTGTCCCTCCCCTGTTCACACTCTGTCTCTCTCAAAAATTAACTAAAAATTTTTTTTTAACTTAAAAAACCATTAAAAAGAAAACTCAAGAAGAAATCATTACATTTCTGGTGAAACACAGCTAAAGTGTGATTACATATATATATGTGTGTATATATATACATATATATATATACACACATATACATATACATATATACACACACACACGTATACATACATGTATATAATAGTTATATATATACAATTATTACATATATAATATTACATACATATACACAATGACTATATATATAACTTTAAAACTGGAAAGTACACACATATAAATGCAATGTGTGTATCTATACATGTATATATATATACACATATATGTATGTGTGTATATATATGTAAAAACATTCCAGCGGCCTTACTTAGTATAAACTAAAACCTGTTTTTGGTTTTTTTTTTTTTAGGTTTTCTTTATTTACTTATTTTGACAGAGCACAAGCAGAGGAAAGGCAGAGAGAAAGGAAGAATCCCAAGCAGAATCTGTGCTGCCAGCACAGAGCCCAATGTGGGGCTCAAACTCACAAAATGTGAGATCATGACCTGAGCTGAAATCAAGAATCAGATGCTTAACCGACTGAGCCAGTCAGGAGCCCTTAAAATCTGTTTTAAAAGAAGTATTACATATACATGAAAGAACTACTGAAGTTATTTCTATGTATCTAATTCTTAGTATCCAACTTTGACAAATAAATGGTTTTTACCATCTTCGTTTCACAAGCTGGAAACTTTCCTAAGGTTGGTGATACTGTAACAGCGATCAAAATAGCTTAAAAATCAAAAAACCCCAATAAACATAGCAGGTTTACTGTGGGTAACAGCAACTATGAAACTTATTTTGTGTACATCATAAGACTGAGCAAATAAGTATACACTGATATTGATGGATACACTAAGGTTCTCATGATGTTATAAGAAGGGAGATACAAATACAGAATGAGGGATGGCAAACCGGAACCCTTGGGTGTCAAAATTTAGGAATAAATTTAACAAAGTACAAAAGGTATACTTTGAAAACTACAAAATATTTGTTGAAAGAAAGTAATGATCTAAATAAAGAAAGCATCTGATGTTCATGGATCAGAAGACAAAATATCATTAAGAGAGCAATACTCAAAACTGACCTATCTACAGGGACCTATCTACAGTCAGTTGAGCGTCAGGCTTCAGCTCAGGTCACGATCTCACAGTTCAGGAGTTTGTGTCCTGCACTGGGCTCGCTGCTGTCAGTGCAGAGTCTGCTTCAATCCTCTGCATGGCCCCCCCCCACCCCTGCTCCTTCCCTGCTTGTATTCTCTCAAAAATAAAACATTTTTAAAAATTTGTTTTTTTAACGTTTATTTATTTCTGAGAGAGAGACAGAGCATGAGTGGGGGAGGGGCAGAGAGAGAGGGAGACACAGAATCCGAAGCAGGCTCCAGGCTCTGAGCTGTCAGCACAGAGCCCGACGCGGGGCTCGAACTCACAAACCACGAGATCGTGACCTGACCCGAAGTCGGTCACTCAACCGACTGCGCCACCCAGGCACCCCAGAAAGAAAACATTTTTTAAAAAAAGGAACTGAGGGGTGCCTGGGTGGCTCAGTTGGTTGAGCGTCCGACTTCGGCTCAGGTCACGATCTCACAGTCCGTGAGTTCGAGCCCCGCGTCAGGCTCTGGGCTGATGGCTTGGAGCCTGGAGCCTGCTTCCGATTCTGTGTCTCCCTCTCTCTCTGCCCCTCCCCCGTTCATGCTCTGTCTCTCTCTGTCTCAAAAATAAATAAATGTTAAAAAAATTAAAAAAAAAAAAAAAAAAAAGGAACTGATAAGGGCGCCTGGGTGGCTCAGTTGGTTGAGCGACTTCAGCTCAGGTCATGATCTTGCGGTTTTTGAGTTCGAGCCCCGCATCGGGCTCTGTGCTGACAGCTCAGAGCCTGGAGCCTGCTTCCAATTCTGTGTCTCCTTCTCTCTCTGCCCCTCCCCCACTTGTGCTCTGTCCCTCTCTCAAAAATAAATGTAAAAAAAAATTTTTTTTAAAGGAACTGATCTATAGATTCAACACAATCTCTATCAGAATCCTAGCTTTCTTTGCAGAAAGTAACTGATTCTAAAACCACGGTGGAATAAGGGACCCAGAACATATAAAACGATCTTGAAAAAGAACAAATTAGAAAATTCACACTTCTCCAATTCCGAACTTATTACGAAGCAACAAGAATCTAGACAGAACTTATTACAAAGCAACAAGAATTTAGACACCGTGGTACTGGTGCTAAGGACAGACAGATCAATACAACAGAACTGAGAGTCCGGAAATAAAAACAACGTGTCTATAGTCAAATGATGTGGTTTTTTTTTAAGTTTATTCATTTATTTTGAGAGAGCACAAGCGAGAGCAAGAGTGAGGGAGGGCAGAGAGAATTAGAATCCCAAGCAGGCTCCACACTGTCAGCACAGAGCCAACCCGGAGCTTGAACTCACAAACAGTGAGATCATGAACTGAGCCAAAATCAAGAGTTGGATGCTGTAGCCAACTGAACCACCAAGGTGTTCCACAGTCAAATGATTTTTGACAAGGGTATCAAAATCATTCAGTGGGGAAAGAGCAGTCATTTGAATAAATGATATTACACCACATGCAAAAGAATAAGGTTGGGTCCCTACCCTCATACCATATACAAAAATTAACTCAGAATGAACCAAAGACCTAAATGTAAGAGTTAAAGACCTTGGATTTGGCAACAGATTCTTAGATATGACACTAAAACTAAGAACAACCAAAGAAAAAATAGATAAATTGGACTTTCAAACTTAAAATTTGGGCTTCAAAGGATACTATCAAGAAAGTAAAAAGACAACACAAAAGCTGGGTGAAAATATCTGCAGATCATAGATCTGATAAGGGATTTATATCTAGAAAATATAAAGATCTCATGGGCGCCTGGGTGGCGCAGTCGGTTAAGCGTCCGACTTCAGCCAGGTCACGATCTCGCGGTCCGTGAGTTCTAGCCCCGCGTCAAGGCTCTGGGCTGATGGCTCGGAGCCTGGAGCCTGTTTTTGATTCTTTGTCTTCCTCTCTCTCTGCCCCTCCCCCGTTCATGCTCTGTCTCTCTCTGTCCCAAAAAAATAAATAAAAAACGTTGAAAAAAAAAAAAATAAAAAAAAAAAAAAAAGATCTCTTACAATTTAATAATAAAAAGACAACCCAATTTGAAAACGGACAAAAGATTGGAATATTCCTGCAAAGAAACACAAATGACCAAGAGGCACATATGGAGATGCCTGATATCATTAGTCATCAAGGAAACGCATATCAAAACCACAGTGACATACTAATTCACAACCACTAGAATCAAGGAGTCATTTAATAACAAGTGTTGTTGATGCAGAAAAATTAGAATTCTCGTACACTACAGGTACATCTGTATGTAAAATTGTGCACCCACTTTGGAAAATGTCTAGCAGTTCCTCCAAATAGTTGAGGATAGCGAACATATGACCCAGCAATTCAATTCTGATATATACCTAAGAGAAACGACAACGTCCACACAAGAACTTATATACCAATGCTTATAGCAGTCTTCATAGTAGCCAAAAGGTGGAAACAAATCAAACATCCATCAACTAATGAATGGATAAACAAAATGTGGTATATCCAAACAACGGAGTATCATTCAGCCATAGAAGAAATGAAAACTGATAACTACCACAACATGGATGAACCCTGACAACATTATGCTGAGTGAAAGAAACCAGACATAAAAGACCATGCATTCATTATAGGATTTCATTTATATATGTCAGAAAAGGTAAGTCTGGATGGACAGGGTGATGATAGCTAAAGAGTATAGGGTTTCTTTCTGAGATGAGTATGTTCTAAAATTATGATGAAAGTTACACATATAAGGGGGAGGGGGTGCCAGGGTGGTTCAGTTGGTTAAGTGTCCGACTCTTGGTTTCAGCTCAGGTCATGATCTCAGTTTGTGAGTTTCAGCCCCACGTCGGGCTCTGTGCTGACAATGCAGAGACTGTTTGGGATTCTCTCTCTCCTCCTCTCTCTGACCCTCCCCTACTCGCACTCTCTCTCTCTCAAGATAAACTTTCAAGTTTATTAAAAAAACACTCAGGACGCCTGGGTGGCTCAGTCGGTTAAACATCCGACTCAGCTCAGGTCATGATCTCGTGGTTCAGGAGTTCGAGCCCCATGTCCGGCTGGTGCCTGCTTCAGATTCTGTGTCCCCTCTCTCTCTGCCCCTACCCCTCCCCTGCTGGCAATCTGTATCTTTCTCAAAAATAAAAGAAAACATTAATAAAAAAAATTTAACACATTAAAAAAAACAACTATGAGTTATTCACTTAATGGACAAGTTGTATGGTATGTGAACTATTTAATAAAGCTGTTTACAAAAATGTTCAAGTGTGCCTGGGTGGCTCAGTCGGCTTAGCATCTGACTTTGGCTCAGATCATGATTTCATGGTTCGTGAGTTCAAGCCCCACAATGGGCTCACTGCTGTTGGTGCAGAGCCTGCTTCAGTTCCTCTGTTTCCCTCCCCCCTCTACCCCACCCCTGCTCACAAGCATGGGTGCGCTCTCTCTCTCTCTCTCTCTCTCTCTCTCTCTCTCTCAAAATACTGAACATTAAAAAAAATGTTCAGGGGCGCCTGGGTGGCGCAGTCGGTTAAGCATCCGACTTCAGTCAGGTCACGATCTCGCGGTCCGTGAGTTCGAGCCCCGCGTCAGGCTCTGGGCTGATGGCTCGGAGCCTGGAGCCTGTTTCCGATTCTGTGTTTCCCTCTCTCTCTGCCCCTCCCCTGTTCATGCTCTGTCTCTCTCTGTCCCAAAAATAAATTAAAAACGTTGAAAAAAAAAAAAAAAAAAATTTAAAAAAAATGTTCAGGTTTGACAGAGTTATCAAAGTCCCAAATTTTTACATTCTTAAACCTTAACAAGGGAAAGATTAATACCTGAGTTGGCAACTGTGCTGAGGGCTTCAAAGACCCTGCCATTCAATTGTTGTAACAATCTTAACAAGCATGTTAAGGGAACTGAGGCATGAATAAGTAACTTGCCCAAAGGGAATACAGCTAAGTCAGAGGTAAGGTCTGAAACCAGGCCAGCGATTCCCAAGTTATAGGTTATTTCCACTATGGCCATTTGTGATTTTGGTCCTTTACTAAATCCAGAAGAGATGCCAATGTCACATTAATCTCAAACCATCCCTCACTGCAGAATGCCAGGATGAACACGCCTGCCAGAATATTGCCTAAGTGGGGTCTGGGTTACTGCATACAGAAATAACCGAACAACTGTGACAGAGAGAGACTGTACCCTGGCAATTTCCTTCCTTCTACTACCTTCTAAAGGGTTTCCCTTCTGCTCCCAACACAAGGCTTTCTTTACCTTTCATTTCTCTCTCCTGGATCTCCCGCTCCTTCTTGGCCTGGATGGCGAGCAGCCGCCTGCTCTTCACCGCGCTAATCATGTCTTCAGCTCCCACATCTACCTGGGGTTCAAACTTCACAACCTCTTTTTTCCTATCAGTTTTGCCCAGCCCATTCTCCTCTTTTCCATTTTCCTTGTTTCTGGCTTCCATTTCTTTCCTTTTCTGTTTCTCTGCTCTCTTCTTATCATTCTCCTCCTTCAGTACAGCAAGCCGCTCTTTCCACAACTCTGCAGACATCTGCTGTCTGGTTTCCATGTGGTCTTGCACCGAGTACGTCATGAGGATGCGGTGGCAGAGGGCCGTCAAGATCTGGAGCTTCTCTTCTGACGTCAGTTCAAAAAACTCCGAGGTCTCCAGCTTCTCTAGGAACTCATCTTGTACTTCATTATCCTCAAATGGTGCTGAATCTTTATTGTCGTCCGTGTCTGAGCCCTCGCTTTCTTCCTGAACGTCAGATTTGCGCAAGCAGAGCCGCACCAGCTCCGAGACAGAATGTAGGGTCAGAGGGATTTCTGACAGCTTCATTCCCAATTCACCATAGTCTTCTGCTATTTCATCTTGCAATAAGGTCTGTAAGAGGATGACCAACACTCTATTCAGATATAAAAAGCCACCTTTTTCTGCACTCAAGGCTTCCATGAGGGACACAGCAGTAATAGGATACTGAGCATCTGGTAAGAGGAGCCCGGAGTAACAGCTCAGGAACTCCACCACCATGGCCACGTCCCCAAACAGTGTGTTGGGCAGCCCTTCGGGGGTATCCACCAACCTAAACGCCGGAAGGCTTTTGCCAGTTAACTCTTGGTCCTCGTACCTCTTCTGCTTTTCTAGTTTCTCAAGCATTTCTTTCTCTCTCCTCTCCTTGGCTTTCTCCTTCAACTTTTCTTTCAGCTCCTCTCGTTTCTTTTTCAAATATTCTTTGCGCTGCTCTTCAGACATAGAGGCCCACCGCTTTTTATGTTCTAGAAGCTCAAAGCGTTTTTGAACAATACTTCGCAGCTCTTCTGGGAGACGAGCTCTATCTTCACTGGAGAGCAGACGAGCTGTTTTGGAGATAACACAGGACAGGGCACTCTTCTTGTCCTCCCTGTCTTTGTTTTCTTTGTAGTAGGCAATAAGGTGTAGGGCAGCAGGAGGCAGATGTTTATGGGGTTTACTAGAAGACCTGGGTGTACCCCCAGAATTCCGTGGGGCTCGGGTCATCTTCTGAGTGCCTTTGGCCATATCCAACAAAGTCATCTGCTTCATTTTGGTTTTAGGAGTCTTCAAGCCCTTTTTAGGAGATTTGGAATTACCTGTGGATTTCTGTCCATTAAGGATGCCTTTGCTTCTACCCTTCACTTTCAAAGGTTTGTCACTATGCTTCCCTGATTTCTTGGCAGGTGGGCCTTTCTTAGGAATGTGAAAGTTGGCGTGTAGCTTGTTGGGTGACATCATCTTCATCACTTCTTCCAGATGTTCTTCTGGAGACTTGGAATTCTTTGAGTTCTTCACTTTGAGTGGTGAGCCATTCAAGGATTTCTTCAAATGTACGTGACACCATAACTTGGGATTTAGTGGTGAGCTCAGAGAAGAGTTGTCTGTCTTGGATTTTTTTGAAGGCTTCCTATCTGGGGATCCAGTATTCTTCCTCTTAGTAGAAGGGTTGAGAGTCATGTACTAGAATTTAAGGACAGGAGCAAAATTAATTTTAAAAACTAATTTAAAGAAGCAACACTTAAGCATCATAAAGGCCCTCTTCCCTAGCTATCCAGGTAAAGATACATATTCATTTCTGTTCAAAGACACCATGTCCCTAAACAAAGACATGAATGTTAGTTGATGTTTTGGCCCTATCAATACAAAACTGATAGCCAGACTTAAAAATCTATACTCTTAAACATTTTTGCTATGTAGCTATATGTGTTCTGTTTATATATGGTGCTAGCAATTCTTAGATATTTTAATGACATCTGTGAGCCCTTTCCCCAGAAGCAACATGATAATTCTGCATTCTATTTCAGAATCCATCTGTGGATCCCAGACCGAGGATACCTGATTTAGATAATGGCAACATCTAAAGAGTCAATAAAGTATTACTCTGGATCTCTTATCCTTTAAACCTCTGTTCCCACTAGGAACATTCTATGCTTTTAAGTAGAAAAATTTAAGTATTTTTGTCTAAATGCAGAAGCAGATTTTCTTACTTACAATACCACAACAAAAATCACTGCTCATAAACAGGGAGCCCTCCCGCCCCTGGTTCCTCACACTCCACTCTGTCCTGTCGCCACACATCGAGAACTCATTCCCATGAATACATTACTACCTATAAGCCCTCTATATTCTCAACCTCGTACAATCCCCTCATGTCCTTCAAATTCACTCCCTCTAGTAGCCCAACTCTGCAATCCTTTAATCCCTGCCAGGACCTTAAATCCATTAGTTCTACCAAACTTTCTGCACACTCGCTTCCTTGTTCTTCTTACCCACATTAAATTCCGGTCAGTTGCTATAATCAATCTTGCACGAACCTCTGGTTCCCTGGCCTCTCTGCTCTACTACACCTACTTCCCCGGCCCATACATGTTCAGCTTACACAGGCATGGAATTAAAGATACAAACGCAGTGTGTGGTCTCACTTTAAATTCAGAACCAGGTACCTCAAATGCATCCTGAATACCACCCTTAATATATTCCTTATCGATTTAACATATTCCTTTAGTCCATTCACTTCCCTCTCCCCTGGACACATATCTATCTCCTATCTCCTCAAACCACCATATCCCCTTCACAGAGAATTAGTTAATAGGTTAGAACCCAGTCAACTTGTCATAATACCATGGTTTCTGTTTAACAGTGGATTTAAAAAAAAAAAAAAAAAAAAAAAAAAGCTGTGGATTTTCAAACTTTAAATTTTTTTTTTAACATTTATTCATTTTTGAGAGTGAGAGAGACCGAGCATGAGCGGGGGAGGGGCAGACAGAGAGGTAGACACAGAATCCGAAGCAGGCTCCAGGCTCTGAGCTGTCAGCACAGAGCCTGAGTGGGGCCCAAACTCACGAACCGTGAAATCATGACCTGAGCTGCAGTTGGACGCTTAACCGACTGAGCCACCCAGACGCCCTGATTTTCAAACTTTAAAGAATGTAATTACAAAGAAAAAAGCTTGGCAGCTAAACCGTAAACTAAATGAAATAATAACCAAGCAAAGTAAAAGAGCCACTTTCAAAAAAATTCTAGTGACTAGGAGAAAGATTAGAAAACCTTTAGAATATTTGATTTCTGTTACCAAAAAGCAACTAAGCACAGAGGGCACTCAGAGACCTGAGCCTAACTCAAAGTTTCTGAGTGGGAAGGACGAACTTGACAGAAGCTGCATATAGACAGCAGCCTGGAGGCAGCTGGTAAGACAGGCCCACAGGAGAGGAGACTGCAGGTGAGGAAGCAGCTAAACACTATGGAACATGAAATGATGAGCTCCTTTAAAAAGGCGAGAAGGAAGTGCTACGAGGAGTACACCCCAGAGATGATAGGAAAGAACACCCATGTTCTTGTCAGGAGTAAACAGGTACAGTAAAATTTAATAAGCTGTACTGCAACACCAGGTAAGATTTAAACATTATGGATCTAATCACCAGAGAAACAAACTCACAGAACCAAGGCAGCACAAGTAGGAGAAATATGGTCTGCAATGAATGAGTGGACTACACCTAACATCCTCCTTTTGATTAAGTCCCCAGCTTCAAGGATTTTATTTTTTTAAGTAATCTCTACACCCAACATGGGTTTAAACTCACAACCCCAAGATCAAAAGTCGCACACTCCACCAACTGAGCCAGCCAGGCGCCCCAAGTCTCCAACTTTTGCCTTTTACGGACAACAGGCAATTACAGATTATTGTTCCTCTAGCGGGCTGTTTTTGTTGCCTGACTAAAACTATAAGTTTTGTTCCCCAATTATCATCCTCCATATCAGCTGACAAAGAGGTTTCATAGTTTATAGAACATAAACAATATCTATCTGTAACTCAGGGGATATTTTCTCCAGAAGCAGAATTTCCCAGTCCTAGTTCCCCAGAACTAGATTTCAAAATGTTAACAAGAGTGAGCAAAGATCGCTTATGTGAGACTCCACTCTCCGCTTGGACAGTAATAGTACCAATACTCCAAAGACCACCCTACAAATCACAGACTAAGGCCCAAAACTACTCTGGCAGGAACTAAAGACAAATGTGTTAACTAAAGACAAGTTAACCATCCTCTTCAACCAGCCTTGGAAAATCTTCAGAGTACAGACATAACAGATGGATACTTTTTCTAATGCTCAGGATAACAGGCTATATTTAAAGTCATTCTAAAATGAAATTTATCACTAAAAAGGAGACTAGCGTGAGACTGTTTCATTTTTACCATTTCAAATAGGTATCATTTAATAGGGCCTATTATAATTTGGCCACTTCTTAATTTACTGATTAATTTTCTATTTAAAAAGTCACTCAAATGTTCATAAGGTTCTTTAAATTTCTTCTATTTAGAAGCATTATACTATGCAGAATTGATGTAAGAGCTGGGATGGCTTAGCCATGAGAGGGTCCAGCAACCCATTTATTTTTATTTATAAGGTGTGTTTTTTGGCCAAATCACACCATATAATTTTTTTTCTTAAAAATGAAAGAAATTAACTCACCCAACCCCCTCCCAACAGGCCGGCTCCCCGCGTGAGCAGTCCTTCAGTAACTGGATCATCTCAGCATAGGGCATGCTGGGCAGTCACAGCCACATGGGAGCCGGCATGGCTGGACTCAGGGGGATCTGAAAAAGTATAAAACCACTTATGTGCTAAGGGTCTCCCTATCCCCCATTCAGCATAAGTAATCTACCAGAATAGTGCACAGAGAGGGAGAAAAGAATGGACACCCAGAATAGCAGAATTACAGGTTTTAGGCAAGGCCCTTTCTAAGTGCTAAACAGGAACGCAATACTGATGAATGTCTCACAATGTGAAAGCCTTTAAGAAAAAGTGTATACAATTCTATACCTGCTCCCTGTCAAGTGAAACAAACCACCACCCCAAATAAGAAAATCTATTAAATAAGATAAAAATGAAGAAACTTTATTTATAGCAGCTCACTCTGATGCTAAATTTAACTTGATAGTAAGTGGCCAAGAGCCCTGCACTGGAAAACTCCAGCAATCTGTATTCTAACATTTACTTCTCTCTACATTCACCCCAGGAGCTGTGGTAGGAGTTTCAAGGTAACACTCACACAATGGGCTCGCCTCAATCTCTAGATGTCTTTATCAGGAAATGTGCAAAATAGGTTACCATAAAATAGTCTTAAGTACTTCTAAAGTTAACTTATTTTTAAAGTGCTTCTGCTCTAGTCTCTAACTCAAACAGAAAATTCCAAAGGCAAATTTAAAGAAAAACATCAAAACCCTGAACATTTACTTGAAACATTAATTAGGAGAGATAAGAAACATCTTTAAAAATATATAATGTCATTAAGTAATGAGACAAAATTAAATTACATCAGGTGCCTTTTGATATAATTCACTCTAAGAGGCACACAACATCAATTTTGTGGTATCTCCACCAAAAACCCATAACCTGAATGTAATTATATGGAAATAACCCTGAATTGAGAAGAAGCATCATATAAAAATAACTGGCCTGTATCCTTATAAAATGTCAAAAGTTTCTGAAAGACAAAGAAAAGCTGAGAGACTGCTCCAGATCAGAGGAGACCTCAGTCTCCTAACAAGTCACAAAACAAGGAAACATAATACATGATACTACACTGGAGCCTGTGAAAACAAAAACAAAATTTAGCTAAGAAGACAATATTGGGACAAATTTCAAAACATGTGTAAGAACTGCAGATAACAGTATTGTTTCAATGCTAATTTCCTGATTTTGATACCTGTACTATACTTATGTTAGAAAATAGCCTTGTCAGGGCACCTGGGTGGTTCAGTCAGTTAAAAGTCTAACTTCGGCTCAGGTCATGATCTCACAGTTGGTGAGTTTGAGCCCCGCATCGGGCTCCGTGCTGACAGCTCAGAGCCTGGAGCCTGCTTTGGATTCTGTGTCTCCCTCTCTCACTCTCTCTCCCCCTCCCTCCCCCTCCCTCAAATAAATAAATAAATAAATAGATAGATAGATAGATAGACAGATAGATAGATAAATAAATGTTAAAAAAAAAAAAAAAAAAGTAGCATTTAGCCATTATATATTGATCCAAAAGCTTCCCTACTATGGGGTACCTGGGTGGCTCAGTGAGTTAAGCATCCAACTTTGGCTCAGATCATGATCTTGCAGTTCAGGAGTTTGAGCCCCCCGTTGGGCTCTGTGCTGACAGCTCAAAGCCTGCAGCCTGCTTCGGACTCTGTGTCTCCCTCTGTCTCTCTCTGCCCCTGCCCCTCCGGCTTGTGCTCTCCCTCGCTCTCAAAAATAAATATATAAACATTAAATTTTTTTTCTTAAACCAAAGCCTCCCTACTAGGATATACCAATCTAAAATAAGAGTAACAAACACTAGAGCTGCAATGTTATTACCAAAGGGCAATGAGCCAAGATAGCGGATTTCATCTTAGATGACTGGGATCACACAAATAAATGCCTTATAAATCACTCTCCCAAGTCATTATCCCTAAACTCAACTGTCCACTGCACTTTTTTTCAATGAATGGTACTTCTTAAAGAGATGACTTCACAAGCCACACACCTATTATACCTATACTAAATATCACAGAACATAAAATGAGTAAGATAGCTCTTCTATTCAGGTTTTATGTTCTAGAGTTTGTAGGACCACAAACACACTCTCATTATCACAATAGGCCCTATTCGGCTCACACTCCAAAATTCCATATCCCTAAATAACTTTTTCCTCTTTCCCACCTAAGCTCTCCCTGCTGGTCCTTTCCTCAAACTACTGCTCAGAACTTGCTTCCTCTCTCCAGGTCTCCTCTCTCTCCACAGTAGCTACATTCAGCAGCCTGGGAGAATATCAAGTTCTACAAAATCCAAAGAGAAGGCAAAGAGAGAAAAACAATTTTTTCAAGCTATTGACTTTGGAATAGGCAGATCATAGATCTGATCAACGTGAATCCTCAAGGCATTATTTAAAATCTCCTTTAGATGAAGAAAGAAAATCCAAAGCATTGTTTTATGGTCTACTTATCTATGTCTTTACTGTATTCTGTCCTGGCTGAGATGCTATAAGTTCCTTAAGAAAACTACAAATAGGAAAAACACAACTTATATGCAAAACTCAGGAGACAAAATCAGCGGCAG
The DNA here is from genome assembly GCF_046562875.1 of Panthera onca. Lineage (NCBI taxonomy): Eukaryota > Metazoa > Chordata > Mammalia > Carnivora > Felidae > Panthera > Panthera onca. The sequence goes on from NC_138354.1 coordinate 9,999,995, forward strand.
GTCAAATCGTACAGGGAGATAAGAATTACTGTGTAGAATGGTATTGTACAGGAGTCTCAATTTCTCTAAGCATAATCACTGACTTCAGGCAGCACTTTGTTCTAAACAAGCTTACAATTCCTAACCTCAATCTTAATTATAGCCAGGTTCTATTAAGTTAGTATCTTAAGACCTCATTAGAAAATTTGAGAATAGGTGATTTATTCATACACTCCTGGAATTCTAGTCTCTGGCTCCTACAGAAAGTGAGTTAAGCATCCACAGAAAGTGTGGATCGGCTTTTTTGTTCTTATTAGCCCAAAAGACCTTTTACCCATAAATAATACTTAGTCTTTCTTCTTCTTCGTTTTAAGTCTTTCTTTCATGTCATTCACATACTTAAACTAAACTAAAATACATAAAAGACAGCTGTTAAGATTTAACAAGAGGAAAATATTTAAGGACTCAAATGACCCAAGGGTCTAAAAACTCATTCAGAGATGATTTTATACAGGATTTTCATACAGTAATGACAGTAATCTTATGTTATAGCCACTGAAAGCCTTATCAGAATTCCAAAACTCTATAGCAATGAAATGACAAAGAATTAAAACTTCCCCTCAGTAAATAAAAAACTTTAGTACTGATCTAGAAAAAGCCAATTGGGGCGCCTGGGTGGCTCAGTCGGTTGAGCGTCCGACTTCAGCTCAGGTCATGATCTCGCGGTCTGTGAGTTCGAGCCCCGCGTCGGGCTCTGTGCTGACAGCTCAGAGCCTGGAGCCTGTTTCAGACTCTGTCTCCCTCTCTCTCTGACCCTCCCCCATTCATGCTCTGTCTCTCCCTGTCTCAAAAATAAATAAACGTTAAAAAAAAAAAAAATTTAGAAAAAGCCAATTAATTAATTTCTAATTTTCCTTTTTATGCAAATAATAAAAATTTAAAGAGCATAGGAAGAAAATGCTTGATCATGCCGGTCTGGAATAAGAAAACATGCTAAATATTAAACTATGGTTGGAGAAATAAAATTATTTCTCAATATAATTTTGTCAGCAAAATCAGTCTAAAATAATTGAAGTAATTTAATTGTATGCCTCAAGATGTGCTTCATTTTTCAAAATTGAAAGGAAGGGGAAAAATCTGTTTTAAATGGATCAGTAGCCCTCTGCCAGTCCTATCCTGGCCCAAAGACAAAGGTGAAATATCAGTATGCAAATCAGTGAAGTTGCCAACAAAAGACATATATACTCTCAAAACTTACATTAAAAAAAAATCTTATTGGAGGGGCACCTGGGTGGCTCAGTAGGTTTGAGCATCCAACTTCGGCTCAGGCCATGATCTCATAACTTGTGAGTTTGAGCCTCACATCGGGCTCTCTGCTGTCAGCATAGAGCCTTTTTCAGATCCTCTACCCCCTCTCTCTCTCCCCTGCTTGCATGCACATGCACATTCTCTCTCAAAAATAAACAAACATTAAAAAAAAAATCTTATTGGAGAAACCCTGAGATAGAAAAGACAATCAGAAATCTGAGGCCAAGGTCTTGGCTTTTGTCATTTTAGTTTCTGTTGGTTTTAATCAGACTAGCCTCAGTTCCTGCAACTGGAAAATAAGATTATGTGTATGTGTATGTAGGTATGTATGTGTGTATATGTATATAAAATACACATACACCCGACACAACATTATAAGAATTGTTTGGAAGATCAAACGAGTTGATTAAAGAAAACAAAAAACAAACAAAAAAAAACATTTTCAAGAGGGAAATGCTAGGTTTTCTACTAATCTGCCATACAAACCAATACCCATTCCAAGTCTTTTTCAAGGCTGCTGATGTGTTTATCTTATCTGATATACAAAATCAGTTTTCATTCTTAGGAATTAATTTGTAAAAAATTGTTTCCTATTTATATCATACCTCATTCCAAGAAGAATCTGAGGCAAAAAACCGTGTGTGTGTCTGTGTGTCTGTGTTTTAATCAACCATAGTAAAAAATAAATCAATCTAGGAGAGATTTTCAATATCAACCCCACATCATCATCTACATAAAACAGATGGATGTCAAAATTTCTGAATCCATTATCTGATGTTAAGAGCTCAAAATCTAATCTAACTGGAGCCACTGAAGAAAACGAACTCGTTTAAGGGTTCTACCTTGCTCTTCAAAAATTAATAGTGACCTTACCTTGTATGGATCAAGTAAAAAGTCACTGAACTTGCTAGGCAGGGAATATTTCTTCACCAATTCGTCTTCTACCACCCATGGTGCATTTTCACCAGTACCAGCCCGTAATGCGTTATGCCGTATAAAGTATCGAAGTATCTCCTTATTTGGTGGGCGTTCTGTACGAATCAAGCTGTCTGCTGGCACATTACTGATGATCTAGGTTAACAAATATAAATAACTTACCACTGGGGTTAAAAGCAATTAACCACTGAGAACAAAGATTTATGTTCTTTCCAGAAAAATCATAATTCCCTCTATAAAACAGGGCTATAAACTAGATGAAAGAAAAATAATTTTCAGAGACAGAATGTTAAACACATCCCTAGGCAATTTATCTGTATGTATCAAAGACCTAAAAATGTGCATACCCACTGAACCAGCAATTCCTCTTGTTAAGAATTTAGAAATAAACAGACTGTCAACTGCTAATAAAAGGAAGGGGGGGAAAAAGGGGAAAACTACATAAAGGTACATCAGTAAGGGATTCATTTTTTAAATTAGAATACATCCATACAATGAATGAATGCAACCATTATATGCATATAATATATACATGCATATAATTATGTATATTACATATAATATACACAACCATAGGGGGAAAATGTTAATCAGGACAAATTTATCAGAATCGTCTAAGGTGCAGATTCTTGGCCCCCAAACTTACTGAATGAGAAGAATCTCTGGCAGTAGAGGCTGGGAATCTAGATTTTTTTAATAAAACCCCCTGATGACTATCATACACACTACAATCTGAAAATACTGTTTTGGAAAAAAATTTAATGACATCACAGACGTTTACCATATAGTAAATGAAAAAAGCAAGTTACAAAATAGTATGTATAGAATCCTCTCTTCTTTCCCCCTAAAATTTTATTTTTAGGTAATCTCTATACCCAACATGTGACTCAAACTCATAACCCCAAGATCAAGTATCATACTTTACCAACTGAGCCAGCGAATGCCCCGACTCCTATTTTCAAAAGTCACTTAAAAGCTGGGGCACCTGGGTGGCTCAGGTCCTGATCCCAGGGTTGTGGGATGGAGCCCCGTGTTGGGCTCTGTGCTGAGCATGGAGGCTGTTCAAGATTCTCTTTCTCTCTCCCTCTGCCCCTCACCCCTACTCAATGTTCTAAAAAAAACAAACAAGCTAACCACCACTAACCACATCTATATTCACCAAATATCATCTCTGAGCACAGGATTAGAAATACCTTTTATCCTTATTTGTATATTCTATCTTCCTCTATTTACTACACGTAAACAAAGCAATTTACATTCTTCACACTCATCAGTAAGAATACAAACGATAATCAGGGAAGTGGATGAGACTCCCTAGTAATAATATTTTAATTAGCAACCCTGCTGAAGGTGAAGAAACTTAGTGAAAAACTGTATTTAACATCCAATATTCAAATATAAAGAAATCCTAACAATTTAACAATGCCTTCACATCAACTATAAAACAAATGGAGTCAAAGTGCTGGGGGCGATTAGATGACTCAGTCAGAAGAGCATTCGACTCTTATCTCAGGGTTGTAAGTTCAAGCCCCACTTGGGTATAGAAATTACTTAAAATTAAAATCTTCAAAAAAAAAAAAAAAGAGTCAAAATAGAATAAGACTTGTCAACTTTTTGAGGTGGGAAAAAAAATCCAACACGCTGAAGAGCCAAAAGAACTGGGTTATACTCCTTCCCACGCTCATTTACTAAATTAGGAACCTTGACAGAATTCTTCAACTTCTCAGGCCCTAGCTGTTTCTTCTATAAACAGTTGAACAGGAAGACAAATGCGCAGTTATCTTCCATATCCAGCAGCCCATCTTGTCTCTTTCTAAATACAAGATTTTACACATACAGGTATACAAGTACCTGAAACTAATATGCCATATTTCATGGATTCTAAGACACTATCAATGAAAAAACACAGTGTTTTATATGCCACTAAGAAAACAATTCTTGCCAATTCATTTAAGCAATGTCCTGACTCTGGACATATTAAAAACATTCAAACCTTAGAATCAATAAAACTTAGCACTAAGTTATTTTAAGGGTATTTACTGTTTTAGATTATTAGCTTCACAGATACCTTGTAAAAGTGCTGATGAGAACTGACTTGGTTTCTGAGTTTATTACAAATTGCTTTATTTTTAACTGGGAAGAGCTATTTCCTGGAGAAAGTCCGTAACTGCTGCAAACCGATTCTTATTTTTCAAATTGAGTTTGAAACTCAAATGCAAATTATTCTTAGACCCTAATAATTCTTATTAAAAGAAAACAGTATGCTATCTCCTAGGGGAAAAAAATACAATTTAACTTAAGGTCATAATTACAAAGACTACAAAAGCCTAGAATTTACCGTAGAAACACATTCATTCACATTTTTCTGTAGCACATTTTCTCCAAGAAAACTGGCCCTATGGTATTTTCTGAAATAGCATTTTTGACATTTAAGAGGTTTAATATAAAGTGCCAACTAACCTTATCTTCATTTTGTAATTTCACATCATATTTGTGAGGCAGAAATTTTGGCGGAGCCCATTTCCTTTCTCCTTTTTTTAACGAAGTAGGGAGTTTTCGTGGAGATCTACGTGCTCTGTCATCTAGTCAAATCAATAGAAAATTAGTGAAAAAAATACGTCTTTAACTTTATCCATTCATTTATTAATAATCTTATTGAACACCTACTCTGCACCAGGCACTGAGTGATGAGACACAAAGATGAATCATAAAGTCCTTACCTCAAGCAGATCAAGTCTGTGAGAGTCTACAAAACTTACAATATAGGGGCGCCTGGGTGGCTCAGTCGGTTAAATGTCCGACTTTGACTCAGGTCATGATCTTGCGGTCCGTGAGTTCAAGCCCCGCGTCAGGTTCTGTGCTGACAGCTCAGAGCCTGGAGCCTGTTTCACATTCTGTGTCTCCCTCTCTCTGACCCTCCCCCATTCATGCTCTGTCTCCCTCTGTCTCGAAAATAAATAAACATTAAAAAAAAAATTTTTTTTTAAATAAAACTTACAATATAATGTGGCAAAATACTGTAACAGAGATTGGGACAAAAAAAGTACTATGAGAACAGAGAGGAGCAACTCTAACTTGGTCTGGAAGACAGGCAAAGGAGAGGCCTAGAACGACTAGAACTTGTTCAGAGACTATAAGCCGTAAAATGAGTGAATATGATCTAGGCTATAGTAAAAACATCAGACTAAAGATATGTAGGAGCCAAATTATAAATAACACTGTACACCTTTTTAAAAAATTTTTTAAATGTTTATTTTTGAAAGAGGGAAAGTGTGAGCGGGGGAAGGACAGAGAGAGGGAGACAGGATCTGAAGCAGGTTCTGCGCTGACAGCAAAGAGCCCAATGTGGGGCCCAAACTCATAAACTGTGAGATCATTACCTGAACTGAAGTTGAACACTTAACCCACTGAGTCACCCAGGTACCCCCATTAATTTTTTTTTTTTTTTTAAGTAGGCTCCATGTCCAATGTCCAGCGTAGGGCTTGAACTCGAGACCCTAAGATCAAGAGTCACATGCTCTACCAACTGAGCCAGCAGCCAGGAGCCCTAACACTGTATACCCTTTAGAGACTAGAATTTGTCTCATGGGCACTAGGGAAACAAAGGATTTCTTGTCTAACTAACTAGATATAAATTTTGAAAGATTACTAGTCTGAAAAAAACTGAGAAAGAAAATAACACTTTTGGAAGTTAGAAAATGAGTAAAATGGCAAGGTGAGACTGAAGAATGGGGAAATCACAAGATGCAATACTAAACACCTGAATTAATGTAACTGGAATGGAGACTAAAAGAGTCAAGAGGTATTTAGAATACAAGACTTGGTAACCACCTAGATGGGGAAATGCTAACGGCTTCCAAGTTTTCTGCCTTAGGGACCAAGGAGACGACAGTGTCATTAACTGAGTAAAAGAATGCTGAAAGACTAGCAGGATTCTTGTTGACATGCCTTGGGAAGACAACATAAGCAAGACGATTAATTCAGCTTTACAGGTGTTAAATTTGAACTGCTTGGGACATGCATGTGAAGACTAGATCTAAAGTTTAGGAGTTAAACTGATGTGGTCCTGGAAATCGTCAGCCTTTATACAGATTAAGAATTTAAACTGTGGACGGAATGAAATGTAACAGTACACTTCTGCAAAAAAATAAAAAGGCAGCAAGGGTGCCTGGGTGGCTCAGTAGGTCAAGTGACCAACTCTTATTTTCGGCTCAGGTCACTATCTCATGGTTCATGAGTTTGAGCCCCATATTGGGCTCCTCACTGATAGCACAGAACCTGCTTGGGATTCTCTCTCCCATTCTCTCTCTCGGTCCATTTCCCAATCACATGCGTACACTCTCTCTCTCAAAATAAATAAATAAACTTTAAAAAAAAAAAAAAAGGCAGCAGGCAGCTCTTCCTGCCCACAGGCTTTATCCCCGTACTTTAATAAAATCACCTTTTTGCACCAAAAAAAAAGGGGGGGGGGGAAGCAGAAAATTCCTATGAAAAATAATTTAATGAGAAAAGGAGGTTTAAAAAAAAAAAAAACAGGAAAGTAGGGGTTCTTGGCTGGTTCAGTTGGAAAAGTATGTGACTCTTGATCTCAGGGTCATGAGTTCAAGTCCCATATTGGGTGCAGAAATTACTAAAAATAAAAATAAAACAGAAAAGTAGTTGGGAAACCTAAGAGACTATAGTACTAAATAAGCTGAAAGATATGAGAGTGACCAACAGTGTTAAATGGAACAGAAAAGTAAAAAAAACAAAGAAGAAATCAGTGAATTTTGCAATTAGGGGGTCACCTATAACCTTATTAGGAACAGTTTTAGGAATAAAGAGGCAGAAGTCACACTTATACATGACAGCGTAAGGAATAAACTCATGGTCAGAAAGCAGAGACAACATTCTCAAGAATCTTACCTTGAATGAATTAAGACAGAAACAGAACAACAGGATCAAGGGAGGATAGTTTTTGTTTTTAGAAAATGGGACTTTATTTATAAGTTAAGAATGATTAGAAAAAGGGTTTAAAACATTCTATAGTAGAGTAATAAGTTTACCTATTCCTTGAAAAACTAGGAGGGAATGGAATTCAAAGAACAAGTATCTTGGCCAATTGGAAAGAAAGACCACTCCCTTCTAAGATGGAGGAAGAATACAGAAATTGCTACCAGAGAGGTTAGGAACACAAAGCTGGTAAGTTCCTGCCCTAATACATTATTTCCGCCCCCCACAAAGTAAAAGGCAAGGTCACATGATGAGAACATATTTTTCATACTGGAATTTGCCTATCATATTTCTATGAAAATTCTAATCAATTTTTCCCTGAAGACATTCAGAGTACACCGTAACATTCTTTAGCTCACCTACGACGCGTAACAATATACTAGAAATGACATTATATCCCAATAATTAAAACCTGAACTAAGGCACAGGCTCTAAAAAATAGCCAAAGCCTAAAACCAGCAGTTCCTGGTACATGATGCTTAAGGTATAAAACTAACAACTATAACACATCATTGGTAAGCCAATGATTTGATTCTATAATAAAAGAAGTGTTAGAAGACCTAACAGCCAACACTTAACCAAAACACTTATCCTCCTCAAATCTTAGGATCTGTGAAAAACACACATATTATAAACCTCCAGTATCAAAAAGGAGAAAAACTGAAAAACACAGACATTAGCATTCATAGTACACAGTGGAAAACAAAACTAAAGTATCAACAACTGCGGGGGAGGGGGACAGCTACACAACAATCTTAGAAGCTGCCTTGGGAGTAGGTAAGGACATCCCTCTAAAACCATCTGCACATATCCAAAACATCTGGAGACACAAAACAGAAGGCAGACGGTGGAACATTCTAATGCAACATTCTAACTCGAACTTTATGACAGTTAAATAATGAAGTAAAATTACTGGATCCTCTAACAGTCACAGAGAGGGGATCAGTATACACAAACCCTCTTGAGTAATCCTATTTTTGGAAAAAGAAGGGATCCAAATAAATTCCTTATTTACACAAATTAAAAAAAAAAAAAAAAAAGAAGAAGGACTCAGAGACTAAAAGTCTCCCCGGTGAACAACATCTCTGTTTCTCAACTTTCAACACATCATGGTTAAGGTCTCCAGGCCCCCAAAATTTACTTTTAGAGTTTCACAATTCTGGCAATTCCTATCTGAGAGGGACCTGAATTTATGCAGATAAAATGAAATCTCTTAAAAGCACCGCAATGGCTTACAAAATGAAAAAAGAAAAAAAAAAAGAGCGGGACCCTTGGGTGGCTCAGTCGGTTAAGTGTCTGACTTCAGCTCAGATCATGATCTCACGGTTCAAGAGTTTGAGCCCGTCAGGCTCTGCACTGACAGCTCAGAGCCTGGAACCTGCTTCTGATTCTGTACCTCCCTCTCTCTCTGCCCCTCCCCTGCTTGTGCGCATGGGCTCTCTCTCCCTCTCAAAAATAAACCAATATACAAGAAAGAGAGAAAGAGAGAGAGGGAGGGAGGGAAAGAGAGAGAGAGAGCGAAAGAAAGAAAAAGAAAGAAAGAAAAGAAAAGAAAAGAAAAGAAAAGAAAAGAAAAGAAAAGAAAAGGATGGATTCGAATTAGCTCCTCCTATTCCAATCGCCCCCCTTCCACGCATCCTTACGGATGTCCAACTTGGAGAAAAGGAAAGCAAACTCTTTCCCATCCTGAGTAGGCAGGTATGTGCACACAGATTTCTAAGCAGCCAGAGGTAAGACTTCTCCCTGGTCTTAACTGTGTGGGGAGATTTAAATCTTGATTCCCTTAGTGGATATTTTAATTGTTTTCTGAATCATAAATGAACAAAAACGTATCTATTTATCTATAAAACTTAATTACAAATTTAATTGTTAGAACTCAAAAGATTTATGGAGGATAAAATAAACAGAGTAGCATAACTCACTAAGGAAAGCTAGCATCATACATACTAATACTCTCTCTCCTTCCTTCATCCTCTTTTACAATTGGCTCCTTCTTCTGATGATCCTGAGCAATTTGGCTAGAATTCTCTTTGTCACTTGAGGGAGAATCACAGGCACCGTCTGATTTCTTCTCAGTGGCCTCTTCATCCACTTTCTCCAAAGGATGAATCTTCACAATCCTCACCTTGAGCATTTTTTCCTTCCCAACCTATAAAGGAGACAAGAGAGAATCAAAGATAATAAAGAACCAAGAACCTAAAGATGTTTAGAATATATTATCCAATATATATCCCACTTCACCTGACAAAAAAAATCCACTGAAAAAGTAGCCAAGTTGTGATTTTTTTTCCCAACTTTGTTTCTCAGACTTCTAAACGGCAATAGGATACCTTAAAAAATAAAATGATCACAATCTAGTTCATAATTCATGTACTGATGTACTAAGGCTAAAAGGCCATCACTACACTAACCTGACATATGTGTAAACACAGTTCAAGAACTTCCATTTTGTTAAAAAATCAACTATGTAGGGGTGCCTGGCTCGCTCAGTCAGAATAGCATGCAACTCTTGATCCTGAGGTTGTAAGTTCCAACTCCACGTTGGGTGTAGAGACTACTTAAAAATAATATCTTTGATAAATATATAACTATACATACGAATATCCAATTATTTTAGAATCATCTGTTGAAAAGACTATCTTTTCTTCACTTAATCATCTAACTCTATCAAAAATGAGCAGCGTGTGTATGCATGGATGGACGTATAGGAGTCTATTTCTGGATGCTATTGTGTCCCAATGAATCTATTAGTCTATCTTTACAACAATTTCATATCACCTTAATACTTGAAAATAAGGCTCAAAATCAGACAGTATTATACCTCTAACTTGGTTGTTCTTTGTCAAAGTTCTTTGCATTTTCACATGAATTTTACAATCAGCTTGACAGTTCCTATAAAAAAGCTTCTGGGATTTTTTAAAATAATTTTTTAATTTGAGTATAGTTGAAAAGCTGCTAGGATTTTATAGCATTTGTGGTGTATCTACACATCACTTTGCGAAGAACTGCCATTTTAACAATACTGAGTTTTCTGACCCATGAAGACAATATCTCTCTCCATCATTTAAGATCTTGTTTAATTTCTCTCAGAAACATTTTATAATTTTTAGTGTCTAGGTCCTGTATGCCTCTTGTCAGATTTACTCCTAGAGCATAGCATATTTTTGATGTTATCATAAATGGTACTGATCTTTCTAAATTTCAATTTCCAATTGCATGTTGCTAACATTGGTTTTCGTATTATTTACCCTATATCCTGCTACCCTGCTAAACTCACTTGTTAGTTCTAAGAGGTTTTATGGGAGATTCCAGATTTTCTACATGGACAATCATGCTGTCTACACATAAAGATAACTATACTTCTTCCTTTACAATTTAGATGCCCTTTATTTCCTTTTCTTGACATACAACTAGCTAGAACCTCAAATACAATGTTAAATGGAGTGGGAGAGCAAGCATTCAGTCTTTTACCATTAGGTATAATGCTAGCTGGTGACTAATCTGTAAATATCCTTTATCAGGTTGAAGAAATTTTTTTTTTTTTTTTTTTTTTTAGGTTGAAGAAATTTCTATTTGCAGTTTGCTATAAGTTTTTATTAGGAACTAATGTCAGACTTTGTTGAATGCTTTCTTTGTGTAAACTGGAGATGACCATATAGTTTTTCTTGGTTGTTCTTAATTGAATTATAAATTTAAAAGAGCCCAAATGTCCATCAGCAGATGAATGGATAAAGATATGGTACATAAATATATACAATGGAGTACTACTCAGCAATCAAAAAGAACGAAATCTTGCCATTTATGACAATGTGGATGGAACCAGAGGGTATTATGCTAAGCAAAATTAGAGAAAGACAAGTATCGTATGACTTCACTCATATGAGGAATTTAAGATACGAAACAGATGAACATAAGGGGAAGGGAAGCAAAAATAACATAAAAAACAGGGAGGGGGACAAAACACAAAAGACTCTTAAATATAAAGAACAGAGGGTTACTAGAAGGATTGTGGGAGGAAGGTGGACTAAATGGGTAAGGGGCATTAAGGAATCTACTCCTGAAATCATTGTTGCACTACGTGCTAACAAATTTGGATGTAAATTTACAAATATATTTTAAAAAAGAATTATACATAAATTTATAACAACTTTGCATTTGGAGGATTAACCCCACTGGGTAATGATGAATTATCCTTCTCCTAAGGAAGTGTTGCATTTCATTTGCTAAAATTTTGATTAGAAAATTTTCCATCTATGGGTACCTGGGTGGCTCAGTCAGTTGAGCTTCTAACTCTTGATTTTGCCTCAGGTCATGATCCCAGGGTTGCGTGATCGAGCCCTGAGCTGGGTTCTGTGCTGAACGTGGAACCTGCTTGGGATTTTCTCTCTCCTTCTCTCTCTCTCTCCCCTCTGCCCCTCTCCCCTGATTGTGGTCTCTCTCTTGCTCTCTAAAAATAAAAACAATAAAAATAGGAGTGCCTGGGTGATTCAGCCAGTTAAGCATCCAACTTCAGCTCAGGTCATGATCTCACAGTTCATGGGTGGGAGCCCCACGTCAGCCTCTGTGCTGACAGCTCAGAACCTGGAGTCTGCTTCAGATTCTGTGTCTCCCTCTTCTCTCTCTGCCCCATCCCCACTTGCACTCTGTCTCTCTCAAAAATAAACATTAAAAAAATTTTTTTTTAATAAAAATAAAGAAATTTTGCATCTATGTTCACACAGGAGTTTTGTGAACACAGAAATTTTTTTTGCCTTAGTCCATAGTTTTTTTTTATAATGTGTTTATATGGTCTTAGTATTGGGGTAATACTGACCTCATACAATAATGTGCAAAGAATTCTCTCCTCCCTCCGCTCTTCTATTTTCTGGAAACGTCCGGATAGAATTGGTGCTATTTCTTCCTTAAATGTTTGGTAGAACTCACCAATGAAGACATTTGGGCCTGGAGTTTTGCCAGATAATTTTAACTACAAACTCATTTTCTTTAATAGATATAGGACTGTTAAGGTTTTTATTTCTTGCTGAATGCATTTTGATAGTATCTTTCAAGGAATTTGTCCATTTAAGTTGTCAAATTTATTGGCATAAAGATGCTCCTAACATTCTCTTATAATCCTGTCAATATATGTAGACTGTAGTGACATCATCTAATTCCTCATATTGGTTAATTTGTATCCTCTCTTTTTTTCCTGAGAGTTTGGCTAGAGGTTTATCAATTTCACTGATCTTTTCAAATTACCAGCTTTTGGTTGCACGACTTTCCTGTTTTCTATTTTACTGATTTTCACTTTGATCTAAACTTATTAAATCTTTTCTTCTTGTTTTCTTTGAATTTGAAAGCTCTTCTTTTTCTTAATTTCTTAAGGTAGAAGTCAATAATTTGAGAACTTTCTATTTTGTTTGTTTAAAGTTGCTTGGTTGTTTAGTGCTATACATTTCTCCTAAGCCCTACCATAAGCAACATCTCACAAATTCTAATATATTGTGTTTTCATTTTTTTTTTTAATGTTTATTTATTTTGAGAGAGAGAGAGACGCACATCCAAGCAGGGAGCGGGAGGGAGAGTGGGAGAGGGGAAGAGAGAGAGAGAGAATTTCCCAAGCATGCTTGATCTCAGGAACCGTGAGATCATCACCTGAGTCAAATGCTTAACCAACTGAGTCACCCAGATGCCTTCATTCACATTCAGTTCAAAACATTTTCTAATTTCCCTTTTGATTTTCCCTTAACTCTGAGTAAGTTAAAGGTATGTTATTTAGTTTCCAATTATTTGTAATTTCCAATTATTTGCAGTTTCCAGACAACTATTATTGATTTCTAATGTAATTCCATTTTCATCACAGTATATTCTCTGTAGGACTTGAATCCTTTTCAATTTATTTTATGGCCCAGAGTATGATCCACCTTGGTAAACTATACATTTGAGAGGAATGTCTCTTCTGTAGTTATCAGGTAGAGTATTTTATAAATGGTAATTAAGTCACATTGGTTGATAATGCTAACTCAAGTTTTCCATATTCTTGCTGACTTTCTGTCTCCATTTTCTATCAGTTACTGAGAAGAGAGGTGTTGAAAACTCCAACCATAACTATGATATCTATTTCTTCTTACAGCTCTATCCATTTGTTTCATATATCTTGAAAAACTCATTAGTAAATGCATAAACATTAAGGGCTGCTGTGTCTTCTTAAAAAAACTGACCCCTCTCATTATGAAATATTTCTTAACTAAAATTCAAATTAAAAAAAAAAAAATGTAGGGGCGCCTGGGTGGCTCAGTCTGTTAAGTGTTCAACTTCAGCTCAGGTCATGATCTTGCAGTTAGTTCTTGAGTTCAAGCCCCGCATCGGGCTCTGTGCTGACAGCTCAGAGCCTGGAGCCTGCTTCAGATTCTGTGTCTCCCTCTCTCTCTGCCCACCCTTGCTCACACACTCTCTCTCTCCCAAAAAAAACACTTAAAAAAAAAAAAAAAAAAAAAAAATTTTTTTTTTTAAATTTTACCTATGGTAATACTTTTTGCCCTGAAATCTACTTTGTCTTATATTTACATAGCCATTCCAGATTTCTTTCCTTTTTTGAGAGAGAGAAAGAACACACACAAGCAGGGAAGGAGGGGCAGAGGGAGAGGTAGAAAGAATCTCAAACAGGCTCCAAGCCCAACACAGAGCTCCACACCGGGCTCAATCTCAATCTCACAATTGCGAGATCATGACCTGAGCCAAAATCAAGAGTTGGGTGCTCAACCTACTGAGCCCCCCAGGCACCTTGACATTCCAGAATTCTTTTTTTTTTTTAAGTTTATGTATTTACTCTGAGAGAGAGTTGGGGGAAGGGGAAGAGACAGAGGGAGAGAGGGAAAATCCCAGGCAGGTTCCACACTCTCAGTGCAGAGCCCAATGCAGCGCTTGGACTCACAAACCATGAGATCATGACCTGAGCTGAAGTCAGCTTAAGTGACTGAGCCACCCAGGCGACCCCAGATTTCTTTTAATGTTAAGATGATATCTCTTTCTCCATCTTTTTACCATTATCCTATATGCATCGTATAGGCAGCATATAATTGCATCTTGCTTTTTTATCCAATCTGGCAATTTCTATCTTTTAACTTAAATGTTTAGATCATTTATATTAAATAATTACAAATACCACTAGGTACAGTTGCTTTCTATTCAGCATCACGAAAACTAAAAAAATTGTGCTCTTTAAAAGACACTGTTAAGAGAATCAAAACACAAGCCTCAACGGGCGACTGGGTGGCTCAGTAGGTTGAGTGTCTGACTTTTGGGTCAGGTCATGATCTCATGGTCCATGAGTTTGAGGCCCATGTCACGCTCTGTGCTGACAGCTCAGAGCCTGGAGCCTGCTTCGAGTTCTGTGTCCTCCTCTCTCTCTGCCCCTCCCCTGCTTGCACTCTCTCTCTCTCTCAAAAAAATAAACATTAAAAAACAAAAAACATGAAACACAAGCCCTAGTGGGGAGCAAATAAAGAACTTGTATCCAGATCTAATAAAGAACTTGTATCCAGAATAAAAAAGTCTCAAAACTCAAAAACAAGAAAACAATCCAATTTAAAAATGGACAAAGATTTTTTTTTTTATTTTTTTTTAATGTTTATTTATTTTTGAGACAGAGAGAGACGGAGCATGAATGGGAGAGGGTCAGAGAGAGAGGGAGACACAGAATCTGAAGCAGGCTCCAGGCTCTGAGCTGTCAGCACAGAGCCCGACGCGGGGCTCGAACTCACGGACCGTGAGATCATGACCTGAGCCGAAGTCAGACGCTTAACCGACTGAGCCACGCAGGCGCCCCAAAATGGACAAACATCTGAACAGACACTTCATCAAAAGAAATATATATAAAAGGATAGCAACAAAAATATGAGAAGATCTTCGACATTAGTTATTAAAATGATATTCAGGGACACCTAAGTGGCTCAGTCAGTTAAGCATCCAACTCTTGATTTTACCTCAGGTCAGGATCTCAGTTTTGTGAATTCAAGCCCTGTATTGGGTGCAAAGCCTGCTTGGAATTCTCTGCCTCCCTCTCTCTCTGCTCCTCCTCACTCCCACTCTCTCTCTCTCTCTCTCGCTCTCAAAAGTAAAATAAACATTTAAAAACACCAACAAAAAAAGGTATCTAAGAAAAAAATCCTTGGTCAAAAGGTATGTGCACATTCAATTGTCTTCAATAATGTTGAAGTGTTTATCAAAATAGTTCCACATTCTTGTCAAAACTTGGCATTATTTTTACTTTTTCTTATTTACTAATCTGATATGTATAAAATGGTCCTGCTATACTTTTTACTTGATTTCTTGGATCACTATGTTTTCATACGTTTTATGGGCATACAGATCTCCCCAATTTTAATTTCTCTCTCCCCCTTTGTCAAACTTTTCCTCTTTCACCTTCCAGATGTGTACAGCATATTTTCCTCGTGCCACTCCAAATCTGTCTCCATTCTGGTCTACCTTGCTCTGGGCTTATACAGGCTGATCTTTGTGGCCTACATCAAAGGGCTCCCTTGTCCTCTAGATTTTGGTGAGTTCAACCCATGGGAAACAAGAGCAGAAAATCAGATAGTGGAAGAAAAGTGATGTCGGGGTATTTACTCCCATCTCCCTGTGAAATGGGTCACACCTTACCACTGAAATACTCTTCTCTTCCACAACTACATTACTCTCTTCTTGTTCCAGTACCCACTCCCTCCTGTTTCTTACAATTTTCTTACAATGCTTATATAAGCATTTTCTCACTCTGAATACAGTCGTAAGTTCACAACCAAGAGGCACCAAAGCTAAGGACAAAACCAATACACTGAGAAGCCCAAAGCAGAAAGGCAGAAAGATACAAAGCATAGGTCCTTGACAATATTTCCCAACCTCTACGCCACATCTGGTGTCACCCACCTCGAAGACTTACATGAGATAACCAAATGTTTTCACTGCCTAAACCAATGCTATACTACTCAATGCTATCCACAGAGTATCATCATCATACCCTAGAGCTTGCATACTTTTAGGGCCTATCCTAGACCTTCTGAACCAAACTATCAGGGGATGGCACCCAAGAATGTATATTCAGAAGTCCTTTAAGTGATTCTATTTAGGCTAAAGCTTGAGAAGTACTGGCACTGTTAGTTAACTACTTCATTACATACAGACGAAATCACTCTTAACTGAAACATCAATATCAACAAGTTTTGTTTTGTATTTAATTTTCTTTTTTGAGTGATCTCTATACTCAATGTGGGGCCTGAACTCACAACCCCGGAGATCGAGAGTCACATGCTCCACCGACTGAGCCAGCCAAGCGCCTCTGAACATGCTATTTAAATATCTGAGTGAGTGAATGAGTGAGGAAGGGAGAGAGGGAAGGAAGAAAACAAAAGAGAGAAGGAAAGAAAGAAAGAAAGAAAGAAAGAAAGAAAGAAAGGTAGATAGATAGATAGATATTTGAGCCTATTTACTACTTCAACATTTCTGTGCATATTCTGCAAGACACTATGGTAAAGCAACCAGCCTAGTGTCCACTATAGATATTTAACAAATGTTAGTTCCCTTACTCCTGAATCTTACTTTAAGCTTTCAAAGGATTATACAGGGATTGCTTTAGTTTTAGGTTGTTATCACTTTAGTAATAGTTATCCTTGTGCTATCTGGGCTACAAAATTAAAAAACAAATATAGCAGGGGTGCCTGGGTGGCTCAGTCAGTTAAGCATCCGACTTAGGCTCAGGTCATGATCTCACAGTTCATGAGTTAGAGCCCCTCATCAGGCTCTGTGCAGTCAGCAAAGAGCCTGGAGACTGCTTCAGATTGTCTCTCCCTCTCTCTCTGCCCCTCCCATGCTCCTGCTCGGTCTCTCTCTCTCAAATAAAAACAAAAAAATTTAAAAAAACAAAAACAACAACAACAACAAAAAACAAATTTAGCAGAGAAAGAAAAAAGTCAACTTGCTCACTATTGTAGTGAAATGACATTCTTTGCTTTTGGTACCACAGATTTGGATTAAACATCTGAAAGTCTTTGAAACAAAGTATGAAAAAATTACACAACCAAAAAAAGTCAAGATAGCAGTTATCAAAAAGGGCTAAAACAAGGAAAACAAGGATGCAGCAGTACACAGTGTAACAATTTTTGTAATATTAACATAATGTTAAATATTCCCAACAATGATTATGGTTCTAAAATTTGACCCTTATAATATCTGACACTAAGCAAAGCAAACTTCAAATATAACACAATTTTGCACACAGAAATGTACTCTATAATCTATACTAGAAGCTCTAATCCTGACATATGGTTATGGAGTCAAATTGTACCAAAAAAGGGGGGAGCAGGTACTTACCTCAAAATCACACTCTTCTCCCACAGCATATTTGGTCATGATCTCCAACCAAGCAGTATCTACTAACTTCTCTAGAGAGGCTGTGTTATGGTGAACCATTTCCAGAACAAGTTTCTCGTACCAGGCAGGGAACTCTTCCTTCAAACTAAACAAACACATTATTAGTTACCAAGAAAATGCAGAAAAACCTATCTAGAGAATTAATTCAAATTCATTCAAACATTTCTTTAGCAAAGCTAAGTGAGGCACTGGGGAACACAAAGATTAAAAACCATGTGGCACACAGGACAAATAAGGAACTGGTAAAGAACTCTGTCAGATGGACCCATCCAGGTTAATTTTCTCTTCTGGAAAATAAGAGTAACAGGCACATCATCAGTAAGGCTGAACATTTTCCCATTTGTTTTTATAGTAGACTTCCTTTTTCAGGTATGAATTATTTATTCATACCCTTTGCCCATTTTTTGTTAGAAGACTAACTTGAGTCTATTTGTGTTACACCTTCATCAAGAAAATGCTTCCCTATGCATTCATTCAGTTAGTACCCACAATGCCTCAGGAGGGGTGTAGAATTTTGATTTTATGAGTAAGGAAAATAAATCAGGAAGGACTGGAACCATGACTTGAACTCCAAAGCTCTTGCAAAAGTGAAACAATTAAGTGCTACTTTCTACTTATTAAACTCACGAACATGCCCAGTATAAGCAAGGAAAGAGTGCAATGTGCATTCATGCACAGCTGACAGCCTAGGTTTCTACTCTTTTGGAAAGCAGTTTGACAATTATCAAAAGTGTCAACTTGGGGCGCCTGGGTGGCTCAGTCGGTTAAGCGTCCAACTTCAGCTTCATGATCTCACACTCCATGGGTTCGAGCCCCGCATCAGGACCTGTGCTAACAGCTCAGAGCCCGGAGCCTGCTTCAGATTCTGTGTCTCCCTCTCCCTCTGCCCCTCCCCTGCTCATGCTCTGTCTCTCTCACTCTCAAAAATGAATAAATGTTAAAAAAAAATTTTTTTTAAGTGTCAACATGTACACAAAGATGGTCATTGCTGGATTCTTCATGATAGCAGAAAATGGGAAGCAATCTAAATGGAAACTCATTAAGATCTCCAGTTCTGGGAGCGCCTGGGTGACTCAGTCGGTTGGGCGTCTGACTTTGGCTCAGGTCATGATCTCACAGTCCGTGAGTTCGAGCCCCGCGTCGGGCTCTGTGCTGACAGCTCAGAGCCTGGAGCCTGCTTCAGATTCTGTGTCTCCCTCTCTCTCTGACCCTCCCCCATTCATGCTCTGTCTCTCTCTGTCTCAAAAATAAATAAACATTAAAAAAAAAAAAATTTAAGATCTCCAGTTCTGGCCAGATCAATTAATATTTGTGTTGCAAGGCAAGGAAGGACCAGGCATGAGAACATTCATACACATCCAAGTATTAGGCTTACTATCATCATATTCCCACTCTGTTCATAACTAAAAATGTTCCTCCAACTGACTGCTAGATTTAAAATCTCTTACCATACTGCCTTAAAATTTACCTGAGTTATATCTGCTTTTCCCCAGTCCCAATCAATAAGCTTCTAGTCTCCCTGCCTTTGTTAAGGCTTTTACCTTTGTCCTCTCCCCACCATCCTCCCTCCCAGCTTAATCATCCTCCAAAGATGTCCTCAGACTTCCTTAACTCCATGAGGCCTTTCCTGGCCCCTATAAATGCTTAATAATAAGCCTCCCAGTCACCAAGCTTTTTAAAACTTCATTGTCCACAGCTACTTCTGGGGAGTGAGGATGGACGATGATGTTCAGATTCTTTTACTAACTCTGTAGTGTTTACATACTTAAACAAGTATGCATTACTTTTATAAACCAAAAAAAAAAAAAAAAAAAAAGATTTCTTCTTGAATAAAAATTGTATAATCATACTTTTTCAGTAATCCCTCTCATCATTCTCTATATTCTGTTCACTATCAAATCACATAAAACATTCCCCCATCTGTGTTCTTTAGAACTTCACTCTGCTGTAATGGCTTCTAAGATCAAGTAAGTTTGAGATCCACAAGGTTAAACCAAGCTACAGTTTCTTTACTGGAGGTCTTCTGAAAATCTTAAATACCCTAAGTATTATGACTTTTCAAGAAGTTTGTAGCAGTTTTCCAAAGTTATGGCCCAAAACCCTCTTTTCAGGAAGGATTACAGACTCCAACTCATTATTTCTATTCCCAATAATGCCATCACTCTCTACCTGAATACTATCCTAGCAAGCCCACATCAACTTCCCACCTGCTTTTCCTTCTTGAACTCTTCCTACACAGTTCCCAGATTAATCTCAAAGCCTAAACATCAATCACCAAATCCATCCCATGTTTCTCTCCTGTTCAAAAATTACTGCTGTCCTCCTATTGTTCACAGAATTAAATATGAATAGCTCATCTTGTCTTCCATAATCTGGTACAAACTATATTTCAAGTGTTACCTTCCTCATAGAGCCACATGAAGTTTTCCCTAACAATTCCAGGTTAGTCTCTACCCTCTAAATTCCCACTGCCTCTTTGTGTGGAGAAAAGCAATTTATTTATATTTTGAAACTGAATTCTCTTATTACTCCTAACAGTTTTTCATGGATTCTCTTTGGATTTTTCCCAAAGAGTAACAATAACTGATTTCCTCTTCAGTACTCTTCATACTCTTTGTTGTAGGTTAATGGTTACTATCTTTTATTTACATATAATTTTCACACACACAACTTTTTGTCTCAAAAAGATACCCAGAGAAGGCAACATTATCTCTATTTGCAAAAAGCAAACAGTAAGTGCTCATATAGTGCAGAGGATAGTGTCTCAGCACTGTAATCAATTCAAGAATAAGTCAAATATGAGACCTGCCCTCAAGAAGTCCACAAGCTAGGAAGGGGAAAAAGATACTTTCAAACAGAGACGGAGGCAAACCATAAGACACTCTTGAATACAGAGAATAAACTGCGGGTTAATGAGGGGCACAGGGGCAGGAAAAATGGTAATGGCACTGAGGAGGGCACTTGTGGGATGAACACCGGATGTACGTGATGAATCATGGGAATCTACTCACAAAGCCAAGAGCACACTGTACACACTGTATGTTGGCTAACTTGACAATAAATTGTATTTAAAAAATAATAATAAATAAATAAAAAGATTTTCTTCTTAAAGTCCACAAGCTACTGTAGGGGTCAGCAAAAGCCCAAGGGCCAAATTCAGCCGACCACCGGTTTTTGTAAATAAAATTTTCTTTTATTTACAGCCATTCACATTCATTTACATTTTACCTATAGCTGTTTTCACTGTACAATGTCACAGACAAATAACTGAGACAGAGACCCTAAAATATTTACTAAGTGACACTTTACAGATAAAGTTGCACAACTCCTGGTCTAGTACACTAAACAAGACACATATGTAATTAACACTAATCCAGGGTGTTAATCCAGGGTGCCTGAGTGACTCAGTCAGCAAAGCATCCAACTTTGGCTCAGGTCATAATCTCACGGTTTGTGGGTTCAAACCCCGCATCAGGGTCTGTGCGGACACCTCGGAGACTGGAGCCTGCTTTGGATTCTGTGTCTCCCTCTCTCTCTGCCCCTCCCCCTCTCGCACTCAGTCTCTCTCTCTCTCTCAAAAATAAATAAACATTAAAAAACAAATTTTTTTTTAGGGGGGCCTGGGTGGCTCAGTTAGTTAAGCAGCTGCATGACTCGGCTCAGGTCACGATCTCACTCACAGCTCTTGGGTTCGAGACTCGCATTGGGCTCTCTGCTGTCAGCACAGAGCCCACTTCAGATAGATCCTTGGTCTCCCTCTCTCTCTCAAAAATAAATAAACATTTAAAAACAATTTCTTTTAAAGTAATAACACTAACCCAAAATGGAACAATGTAAGACTCAACTAATTATTAGTCAGTGATGGAGCCACTACTAGAACTAGGTCTTAACTGCACCTAGTGTCATTACACCAGCAAAAAAGCAGAACAGTATTAGATTACTAAACTGTATGCTCTCTGCTTATCTGCTACCAACAGAAGTCAATGAAAAGTCCACAGAAAGTTTCTATTCCCAATTCCCAAAAGAGTTCTGTTTTATGATCACCCCTAGTTTCCATGTATCTTTTGCAAGCTCCTACTGCCCAAATTCTGAGTGTTTTCTGAGAGAATACCCATATGAGTAGGCACTTTCAACATACACAAGTGTTTTTTAAGTTTATGTATTTATTTTGAGAGAGAGAGAGAAGAGAGAGCAGGGGCAGGGCAGAGAGAGAGGGAAATAGAATCCAGAGTAGGCTCTGTACTGTCAGTGCAGAGCCCAATGCAGGGCTTGAACTCCCGAACCATGAAATCATGACCTGAACCAAAATCAGGAGTTGGATGCTTAACCGACTGACCCACTCAGGCACCCCAAACTGTGAATTTTTTTTTTGATAGCCGCTGTAAAGACTGTCCTAAATTTCAAATGACCACAAAATAAAGAAAATTTTCTAATTTGCTGCCTCTGTATTACTTCCAAATTGTGTCAGCTTCCTTTGCTTAGAACATTTCCAGGATATTTACAAGGTAAAACTATAGAGCAAGAACACTTAAAAGCCTGGTAAATACCCTAAATAAGTGTACATACAACGATATATTCCATGTACTTTGTTACCAGCAAAATGCCACTAGGCAAAGGGACTCAGATACCAATACATTATACTAATGTATTCTAACGTATGCCCATAAATTTAAATACAAATATTGCTTTACTGTTAACATTCCCTCTTTCCCAATAATTTGAAGATGGTGCTAGAAGGGCAATGCTTCTATTACTTACAGTTCAGCAACTTCCTGTTCCTCCTCCCAGGCTTCCTTGTGTGTTAGCTGACTGCTTCCGGTACTCTTACAGGTCCAAATGCGCTCACTGTACCTTTCCAGGCGGGCCTCATACTCTCTGTTAGCAGTCGCTCAGGAAAATAATAATCAAGCAACTGAGAAAACTCATCCACATCCACAGATTACTTACACAGAAAAAAGTCTATAATATGGCAACCTTTCTATATTGTACAGCTTAAGGTAAAATTGAAATCACAGTTTTCAAGTGGCAAATTCAAACAAAATTATTAAAGCCAAAGTATGATTCAAATGGTTTGTCATGTTTTTGTTTTACAAATAAAATATTACTATTTTAGTACAAATGTGATTTATTCAATTCACCTGTTTCAGATTCCCACAGCACTAAAAATTTGTAAGACAAAGTAAAGGTAAATTAAACACAGGTTGTAAGGAATAAGAATGCAAGGTACGTGGAATTGTTACCTAACTTAGATGGTCAGCAAGTTTAAGAATCTTCCATAGAAAGAGGAGAGGACTACCCCAGTCTCACAGGCAATTTGAATAGCCCTGTATACCAGCTAATGATCCACTTACTATAAGCTTCCAGCCTACTTTGGAAACACCTGTTGAGTTTAAAAAATAAATTCCATAAAGCCCTAAAAATAATTTGGATATCATATTTATCCAGCCTTTATGTCGCCTCCAATAATACTACACTCACAAGTCATTTACCAGACATTGTTCGGTCTTTGTAAGGCAGATGGAGGAAGAAAACATCCTACAAGTTAGTGCCATATAAATGGTAACTTTCCACATCGTCCCAACTGGAATTCACTATCAGCCAGACACATTCAAATTCAAATGACAAGTTAACTCATTTATTTTATGCACAGCAACAGATGCTACCCAAAAAAATAAACTGACACCACAACGAGAGAATTAGCTGCCGATCTCTGTACTTTCCAAGTGACACTTTTTATAGTAGTTGAAAGAAAAGTATTTAAGCAGCTCCCTCTGTAATACTACCTCACAACTCAACAAGTAATTCGTTTTAAATATACAGAGATTCTTTGAAATCAGTGCAAAGATAGATGACAGGGACAAATGCATAGATAACCCAAAATAGTAGTTTTAGCCAATAGTATGAGCACCTTCCCTTACTGTAGCATTCTCTGGATCTGCCAAAACCAAAACAGTTTAAGTCTATTTTCCTCACCAGAGAGGTGATACTAATATTTAAATGATTAAACAAAATAGAGTACCAGTAAAAACCAGGAGTCAAGCTTCCATATAAAGCTATATAAATTCAATCTCACTGAAAATTTATAAAAATTTATAGAGAAAAAAGGAAATAGCATGACTTCCAAAGTGACATTATCATAACTAATCAATAAGATAAATTATTATGTTTCTGTCTGTTTGCACGGGGAGGGGGGAGGTGAATCAGGACAGGAAGAATCAGGGGCGCCAGAGTGACTCAGTCAGTTAAGCGTCTTGATTTCGGCTCAGTTGATTTCGGTTCTCACGGTTGATGAGTTTGAACCCCACATCGAGCTCTGCATGGACTGCGGAGGCTGCTTGGGAGTCTGCCTCCCTCTCTCTCAAAATAAATAAAAATTAAATTAAAAAAAAAGAATCAGAAAGTGGATTTATTAAAGCATTTAAAGAGCTTGATAACATTCTAATACGTTATTTAGTTATACTGAAGAAATTCACTGTGTAATCAGAGAGAATGTGAGATAAAACAAATAGATCTTAAAGATTATTAAGTTTCTGTTATTAGCTGTTATTTTTAAAAGTAGGAGTCATGTGCCCGGTGATTCTCCTTTGATCTAGACCTATGCAGCCAACAACATACAACTCGGGTATATCACCTAGATGCTCAAATCCAACTTTTTCTAAACTCTTCTTTTTACCCCCTTCCCTTCCCTCCCCTCCTAAACTTGCTCCTTAGCAATTATTCCCAATCTCTCTTAATGGCCCTTGTGTCCAAGTCAGAAATGAGGGAAGCATACTCAGCTCTTCAGTCCCTAATTGCAACCACTTAGGTTTTTCTCAGTTCAGTCCTTCCTCTTCCACAACAGAGCCATTATTTAAATTTAGCCTCTGATCCTCCCTTCCCACCTAGCCATAACAGTTTTAAACATTTTAATTGACCTCACCGGTAATCCTCCTCAGGTCCTTTGTGCTTCTCACCCAAACATCCTTTTACTCAATCTTATTTGTTTTTAAACCCAGTTCTACAGTTTACTTTAAAATCTCATTTGCCCTCAGGCCCCTGAAATGCAAATACGTTCGCACTGGGAAGTAATCCTCTGGCTCCCACATTACTGAAAATCACTCAAGATTTTGTTGAGCTTTACTTAGTGGTTTTTATTCTTTCTTTCGTTTGTTTTTTTTTTTTTTTTTTTTTAAGTTTATTTTTGAGAGAGAGACACAGAGCACGAGCAGGAGAGGGGCAGAGATAGAAGGAGACACAAAAACCGAAGCAGGCTCCAGGCTCCGAGCTGTCAGCACAGAGCCCAATGCGGGGCTCAAACCCACCAACCAACCTTAAGATCACGACCTGAGACGAAGTCGGTCGCTTAACCGACTGAGCCACCCAGGTACTCCTATTCTTTTAAGAAGAAAAAAAGGGGGAAACTTTTTTTCTCAAATGATACATATTTAAATATTAAATTTTTTTGCTGATTATAGTTTTTCAAACAATACAAGACCCTTCTACCTGGATACATGGCTTTCCCACCATCCTTTGAAAATCACTATCAACATAACATTCTCATTCGCGGTGGCAGTATCAATGCCCGTAACTTCAATTACTATCTACATGCTAATAATTTCTAGCACCCAAACTAAACTTCCTATCTTCACCCCCCATTCCCAGTCAAAACAAAAAGAAAAAAAACACCAGATCCTCTTCCAGCGTTCTCTATTATCAGAGAATGACCAACTAACCAAGTGATAACCAAAATACAATCCTTGATTCCTCCCCAATCAATTACCAAATCCTGTCAAATCTACCAAATTTATTTCTGTAATCTATTGTACTTCTCAAGGGCTAGTACATTTGTTCAGATCACCATTACCTATTGCCTCGTTTATTTAGTAACTGCCTCACTAGTCTCAAGGCTACAGATTCTCAACACTGCAGCCACAGTGAGCTTTCAACCTAAAAGCCTGCTTCCATCCTGATTGAATTTTTCAAAGTTTATTTACTTTAAGAGAGAGAGAGAGAAAGAGGGAGGGGGCAGAGAGAGGGAAAGAATTTCAAGCAGTGCAGAGCCTGATGCAGGACCTGATCCCATGAATCATCACGACCTGACACAAATCGAGTCAAAAGACAAGAGTCAAAAGATGCTCAACCAACTGAACCACCCAAGCGCCTCCTGCTCCAATTTTTGAACAGCCTCCAATATATTTAAGGCAGAATCCAAACTCCTCAGCCTATCTCCCAAGGACTTATATGGTCCAGCCCCTTTGTGTATCTCACCACTAAGCAACTCTATCTCAATTCCCATTTCTTCACTCTAGCTATATAAAACTTCTTTCCATTAAAATTTAAGAATCTCCAAGTTCACAAACTCTTCTCTTCTTGATCTAACTACCCTAATCATACTTTAGATATGAACTTAAAAGTGACTTTCCCCTGAAACATTCCCTGAACCCTGAAACATAGGAGACTGTATTATTTACAAATATTCACCTCCCTTCCATAAAAGGATTCTACATCTCCACCCTCTGCCCTGTGGCTTGCAATGCCTCCTATGAAGAGTAATGCCCATTCCCTCTCCACTGATGTTAGCCTCGGTCACATGCCTTGTTTTGACCAACAGATGAAAAACATGACAGATGCCACTTCCAAGAAACTCAAAAAGCCACCATAGCATCCTCCAGATCTTTCTGCCACCAGAGGGGAGCCTGGGTGGCTCAGTCGGTTGAGTACCCAACTCTTGATTCTCAGCTCACGTCATGATCCCAGGGTTGTGGAACTGAGCCATGTGCATCAGGATCTGCACTGAACAAGGAGCCTGCTTGAGTTTCTCTCTCTCTGGGGGTGCCTGGGTGGCTCAGTCGGTTAAGCTGGAAAACATTTAATTACTTGTGGCTCACATTATATTTCTATTGGACAGCACTGTCTACCTAAGATTCACATCTAGGAATGCATGCCCTCTGACAATACATGAAAAATTTAACTAGTAATCTACGATTCATTCCGAAAATCAAAAACTTAAAGTCCTACAACCCAACATTGGATATTTTTAAGTTTATGTAACTCTGCTCTGGTTGTTACTTTGTCTTATGTTAAGAGAAAGAGAAAAAAATTAAAAAGAAGAGAAAAAAGCCCATTAGAAGGATACTGAGTCAGCTGCCTCTAAATCCTATTTCAGATTTTAGGTTACCAAAATAAGTCACTTACTCTCAAATAACTACTCAGAGCAAATGCCAATTGAGGTTTTTATGTTCCAGCCACTGTTGCACATATAATTGCAGACAAAATGTCAAAGCAATTCTCCAAAGGTTGTGTAAGTTATAAGTGACAAGATATTCTCAAATCCTATATATCTCATTATGCATCTACTTTTTCATGAGTTCAAGAGCTACCTCCTCACAATATGCTGCTTCATTGTTCTCTTTAGCCTTCTTTCAATAAAAGTACTTGATAGCCTGAAAGGAAGTGGCCCAGCAAAGTATGGAGGTTAAATAAGCATAACTATAACCCTAAGAGTTCTAAGTGAAATGACAAAGCACCAGCTCCAGATTTGCTTTTTATCCTATTTTCTGTCTCTGGAACAGTCTGTCATCAAGTTAAAAACAATTCTAATCTAGTTTAACTTCTCACTCTTAAGAAATTAAATTATAAAAACCAACCTAAGAAATCATTATTCCAACTGTCCAATAAAATCCTGGCTTGCAACTACAATTTAACTCCAGCTCTTACAACTTGGCTGTAGTCACTCTTGCCTAGAGCCTGATTAACTATGTTCTAATAGCCCCTCCTCATTATGCCATCTAAGAGCTCTCATAGGGGCGTCTGGGTGACTCAGTCGGCTAAGCTTCTGACTTCAAGGGCTCAGGCCACGATCTCACAATTCGTGGGGCTCATAGGTTCTAGCCCCCCCGACAGACTCTGTGCTGACAGCCCAGAGCCTGTCTCCCTCTCTCTGCCCCTCCCCCATCACGCTGCCTCTTTGTCTCTCAAAAATAAGTAAACATTAAGAAAAGAAAAAAATAAAATAAAAGCTCTCATATATTGATATTACAAGGTTATGAAGTAGATGTTCCCAAGCTTTACAAAGCAGGACAGTAAAGCAATACGACAAACATATTACCCTCAGCAGGCTGCTTGTAGCTTCAGTTTCTCCTTAAAACCCATCTGGACTTACTCACTGTATTATCCTATTGCCAGATAATAACATCAAGAACTGATTCTGATAATCTTTCCAAGGAAGATCTAGTGTATTGCCTTAGTATTAACCTAGGAAGTAACGTCCCATAGATTCAAACCTATAATACAAAAAACGTAATCATCAATATATAAAACCTAGTCATTAAACGTGTGCATCATTCACAACTACCACTGGAAGTTTAATGAAGAGGTACAATAAAGCCTTCAAGAACATACCATCACTTAAAGCTTTAAGTCAATAAAATGTTATACTGATTTGCTATTGCATATACATGCAATCGAAAGGCAGGTATTAGGAGAAAATTAAAGATCAAATCCTATTAAAAACATAATTGTAAATATTAAGAACTGGAAACAGTATACTTTAAATGCAGCTGTTAACCAACCACATACCTGTTCTCTATGAAATCACTAAGAGCCTAATAAAGAAATAGACCAACCTGCCAACCACACAGCACAATTGTTTAAAACCATCCTCAAAGAGCTTCCACTTGTAGAAATTCCCATGCAAGCAATTTCTCCCTCAATATGCAATGCAATGTAAGGACTCCTTTGTTAAAGGGGTTGGTTCTACATACTGGTATAGGAAATACTTAAAATGAAGAATTTTTAAAAATACCTAACATATAAAAGGTGCAGGTTTCAATTTTCAATTGTTCTCATTAAGAGAAATTCCTCATATATATCATTACATTTCACCTATTTCTGTAAACGATATGAAAAAGCCTGTACTGCCAATTCTAAAAAATTAGCTCTCTTTTAGCCATTTTTCACATGGCTCAACACCTATCACTGACTTGGAACTTGTCTCTATTGAGTGTGTCTTATGCTACACTCCAAGCAGACAGAAAAATAAACATCTGGTAATACTAGTGTGTGAGTATCCACCAACTGCTCAAAAAATGGTATTTGAATAACATTTGAAAAGGATATGGCAGATCCCCACAATAATTTTTTTTAACCCCACTGATGGGGCTAAATATTTTTTTTACAAAGTAGGACACCTTTAGAATAATGATGGATTTAGCGGTTGGAGTACTTCTCCAAAGCTTCCCAAAAGTCCTTACAAGACAAGAAAAAGAACCAGATTATCATGGAACCCCTCCCTAAAATGCACCTTATCTCATACCACTGACAGAGGTTGACTAACATGAAAAACCAAGCATTCCACCTTCTTTCCTGGATTTGCTTACAAGGATAAGGTAGAAAGGCACTGCATTCTCCTCCTAACTCTCATCATTTCAGAGTGTTTGACCTTTAACAAGTCCACCAACCCTCTGGGTTCACTTGGCAAATGAGGCTAGAGAATCCAACCATCCCCAAGATCCATTTCAGCCACAAGATGCTCTAGCTTTATTTCTCCAACAGCTTTCCTACAGCACAGGCTCACTTTCCAGGCCCCTTTGTATGTAAACACCCTACATCCACAAACTGCACTGGAACAAGAAACAGGCTATCCTGTAGAAGATCATATTATATCAAAGAGAGGATCAAAATGAAGTGAAATCAAATGATATCATCGCTCACATGGACACTTCCTCCCATACAGAAGCAAGCAAGCAAGCAAACAGAAACGAAGAAATCAAATCCTTCCAAAGGAAAAGAGCCGATAAAACTCAATATATTTAGCCTCCACTGCTGAAGAAAGCATTGGAGAAAGCAAGCAAGCAAACAGAAACTAAGAAATCAAGTCCTTCCAAAAGGAAAGGCTGATGAAACTCAATGTATTTAGCCTTCACTCCTAAAGAAAGCGTTGATTCCGAAATCTACTTCTTTTTTACACTTGTGCTTCCAAAAGGACTCATCCGGCATCCATAAAAAAAAGTAAATAAGAAGACTTCAAGCTTACACAAGAAACCTTAAACGATGATTAGAAAGGAGGATGCGTCTTATTTAAAACATCAGCCTCCTGTTCCTAAAATACAACATAAAACCGTTAAGTAGGTCTTGGTATTTTTTCTATGTTCATTTAAAGGCAGATACCGATCTCCTCCTAAATCGTCAACATTTCAAACCTGTGCATGCCGGGGAAGGCAGGCATCATCTCCTCCAAGATAACTTTTTCTTCCCCTTCCCCGGTCTGGAATTCGTTCCGGGGTATGTGCCTCACGATCCTGTCAGCTCACGACCAGCCTAAAGTCCACTCGGGAGGAGAAAAACCCAAGTGCCCCCGCGGAGATGGGGGGAAAAAACGCACACAAAAAATCTTGCACAAGCCGCATCACGAGGCCGCATGGGTACAATTTCAAAGACTTCAAGAGGAAGGTTTAATTTAAAAAGGAAAAGCAGCCAAGGACCCCCACCTCCCGTTCGTACTTAGGGCCTAATGCCACCCGGGGGAAAGGGGGGCCGCTCCTCGAAAACGAGGCCCGGGGACAAAGTGCGGAGCCGGGAAAGGATGGAGGGCACGGGGCCCCGGGCCGGCCCGCGCCCCCGCCCGCCCGCCCGCCCTCCCACCCCGCGGAACGGCGGGCTCGAGCTCCCCGCCCGGGGGTGCAGGCCCGCCGGCGCCGGGCGCGCTGACAGCTGCCACAGGGGCGGGCTGCGCGGCCCGCCGGGCCCGGCGAGCCCCCGGCCCACCCCGCCCCACCCCGCGGGCGGCCTGGCGGCCAGGCTGGAAAGGATACTCCCGGGTGCGGAAAGCCTCCTGAGTGTGCGCGATGGTGAAGAGCGGCTCTTCGCCGGGAAGCGGCTTCACCAGCGGGAAGGGCTTGCGGCCCAGGAGCGGCGCCATCGCGGCGGCGGCGGCGGCGGCCCGGAAGGCGGCGGCTCCTCGGCGAGCCCGCGGCGCAACACTAGGCCCCGCGGCCCGGAGCGAGCGCCTGGCTCCCGGGGGTGGGGTGGGGGAGGGGAGGGGTGAGAGGGCGGCGCGAACTCGGCTCCCTCAGTGCTGGCGCGGCCGCGCGAGGGCCATGCAACGGGACGCAGGGACACGGAACTCCCACGCACACCGCTGCGCCGCCCGGCGGCCTCCGGCCCAACCTTCGCTACGGGTCCCCGCGTTCGGCAGTCACGACTCCTCCTCAGCTGCACCGGAGGAAATTATTGAAAAATGGCGGGAGATTCCCCTCCTCCCCCCCGCCCGGTCAGCGCACACACTAACTTGCTCCCCTGTGGCGCCGGTGGCGAATGCTCCAATAGGCGGAGAGCCGATCAGCGCTCACGGTCTACTGGCTCACGGGAGCTGCCGCTCTGCGCTTGGGTCCCGCCCCCTTTCCGGGCCGCGTAGTTGGGTTGCAGCGCACCAGAGGGCAGTATGAAGGGGTGAAAGGTCACGTTATGTAAGCTCTGGTGACAGGCCTGCGGGCCTCCAGCGGCGGAGTTGAAAATGGGGGTCAGCGGGGGACCGAAAGGCCTGGAATTCAAAGAGGTCAGACCAGAGAAGCCCCTTAACATATACAGACACTGCGCCATCTGTCACCGACGGCGACACCGACATCCGGGCACCACTGTCCGTGTGGTGCGCCGGAGGGGGAGGGGGAGCGCGCGGCCAGGGGCTTTGTCTTTCCACCGTGCTCCGCCCCCTCCTTAAAGGCGCCGCGTTCGGCCACGCCCGGGGAGGCGCGGGTGGGGCGGAAAGAGAGGAGGGGTTGGCGGGAATAAGCCCCAAGATCCTACCCAAGCGAAGGTTCTCCTGAAGAACAGCTTGAGCCCCCAGTCTTGCTCACCCCAAAGTTAACTTCTGGAAGAGAGTGTGGTGGAGATGTGGATACTAGTATGATGCTTGTTTTTAGGGGCTTGGCGGAAAGGATCATACAGGAGCTTCTTTGGAAAAATATACTAAAAGACATACCTAGTAAAGATACATCCATTAATTCTAATAGTCTTTCGCAGCACCTCCAAAGTTGAGGGCTCTGGACTGGGAGCTTCAGAGGAAAAACAAAAAATAAGACCGAGACTGTTCTGAGAAAACAGGAGGCACGAATAATGCCAGTTCGGTGAAGAGTGCTGTCCGAAGTGCACAGTCCCAAGACAGCAGTAACTGCCTGGAGAGTGAGGCCATTTGAGCTGCTTCCCCGAGCACATTACACCCACATAGTCCAAACCATGTCCTATCCAGGACAAGCCGAAACACTCACGGATAATTCTCTCCCTAATTAAATTGTCCCCTTCCGTTCAAAGATCTTCACTGGCCTCAGAACATACCTCCCCAGCCTGTTCTTCAACAGGGCGGAGAAAGCGGTGGTGCGTGGCAGTGTCAGACCCTTTTCGTCTCATCTTGAGGTGAGAAGTCTCCCCCCAGGGAAGGGTAAGTACCAGGTCAGTCGCCATCCCAATGGAGCCTCCTCTGGTCACCTAGCAGAGATAGGACTGCATCCTCCTTCGGTAGCTATTTCTTCTAAAAGCATTATGAGCAACCTCGGAGGACAGGACATTTGAGTCGATTGTGAAAAGAGTGGCATTTCACTAAGCAGAGAAATGAGGGACGAACATTCTAGGCAGAAGGAGCCGCAGAGCCTTCTTGATAGATTCAGGACAGCACACCTTAAAACGTAGGGATTTTGAGGTGGAAAGTATCAACAGATGAGGGTGGCAATGGAAGCGATCATCCGGGCCACAGCGTGTGATGGCTAGAGTGACGTAGTTATTTGTGGCAGGGATACCAAGGGACCCAAATGTAACAAAATCAAGGGAGACAGGTGGACAGATTTGAGAGGCACAGACGAGGTGACTAATGGGACGGACATTTGCAGGACTAGATCCTCTGTAGCAGACTACACACAGGATAAGGACTCCAACAACATTAAGAGACAAATTTTGGAAAAATTGATTATTTCAAAATAGTGTCTAACTGCCCATGAGAGTGGGGACCATCATCATTTCAGCGCTTGGGGCCACTGTAAGCTGAATCCAGCCCTGGTGTTGGTAAAGCAGAGATCTAAAATGGGAGAATCAGCGGGGACCTGGGTGGCTCAGTGGGTCAAGTGTCCGACTTCGGCTCAGGTCATGGTCTTGCAGTTTGCGAGTTCGAGCCCCAAGTCGGGCTCTGTGCTGACAGCTCGGAGCCCTCTTGGGATTCTCTCTCACACTCGTTCTGCCCCAGCCCTGCTTGTGCCCACTCTCTCAAATTAAATAAATAAACTTAAAAAAAAAAATAGCAAACTTTAATGTGACTCTTGCTTGGTTGGTGTCCTCCACTTCTGTGGGTCAAATTTACAAATGATAAAGTTGATTAACATGAGATTTTACCATCTTGTCCTGAAGATGTTGAGGAAAAATATAGGGGGCGCCTGGCTGGCTCAGTCAGTGGAGTATGTGACTCTTGATCTCGGGATCATGAGTTCAAGCCCCATTTTGCATAAAGCTTACTCAAAAGAATAATAATAAATTTTAAAATTTTTTAAAGAAAGAAAAAAAATGGAAGAGACTGTTAATGTAACTATCAGTTTCCTGCTCTAATATTTTCATTGACTCTTGTTGCAGTCAAACTCTTTTTTTTTTTTTTAATTTTTATTTTTAACATGTATTTATTTTCGAGAGAGAGAGAGAGAGATTGTGGGCTGGGGAGGGGCAGAGAGAAGCGGAGACACAGAATCTGAAGCAGGCTCCAGGCTCTGAACTGTCAGCACAGAGCCTGATGCAGGGCTCAAACTCACAAGCCTCTTGAGATCATGACCTGAGCCTCTCAACCAACTGAGCCATCCAGGTGCCTCCTCAGTCCTCAGACTCTTAACCCAGCAAGCCCCTACTGGACTACTTCCTCCTAATTCCCAGAACTCATTAGCTTTATTCCTACCCACTGCTGGAAATGGACTTTTTTCTCCTCTGTGCATTTCAACCCAATACTTCCTTCCTAATGCCTTTTCCCAATTGTTCCAGCCCACATCCGCTTTTACTATACTCTCAAGGTTTTTTTTACCATAATTTTAGCAAAATTCATTGTTCAGTGTGTTTTCTTTCCTAACATTTGAATAAACAAGTTAATCCAAAAAGGAAGAGATTAAAATGTGTAGCTTCCAGGGATCTGCACCAAAGCTTCCATTGCTCCAAGTCGGCTATGGCTGCTTAGTCGCAGGAATAAGACTGTCCAAGGAAGTGTAGCCATTTCCCTACATGGATCTCCACTGGGTAGTTTTAGGACATGAGCTCAGTCAGCAAGATCTGTTTCTGTGGTCTGTATCATGTGGAGCTATGCCCTGCCACGTAGTCCTCGTTCATTGATGCAGGCACAGACCTTTGCTTAGACAGTTCCGGCTCCTGCCTGGGCTTTTCCTCCCTGTCCTGCTGGTTCCTTAAACTCAAAACATCCCAGAGCCACAATCTTACCGTCTTCCTTCCCTCCATCATCTGCTTTATCAGAATGGTTTTCATTTTTATTAACGGCCCACCTTCCTCACCACCTCGCGGGCTCAGGTTTGACCTCTCTTGAGCTCCACGGGCATAGGATCAACCAGACAATGTCAGTTCTTGAACTGTCCTTTTCCTGCCATCCCCACAGCATCCTATTTCAGGCCTCTATTATTTCTGGCCAAAACTACTACTATAATGCCTTTCTTCTTTTGAAATGTTTTAGGGGTGCCTCTCAATTGGTAGAGCATGCTACTCTCAATCTTAGGGTTGTGAATTCAAGCCCCACGTTGGGCATGGAACCTACTTACAAGTAAAAGTTTTAAACTCCATTAAAATTATGTCTTTTTTTATGGTAAAATGAACATAGTTCCCCAAAAGAAACATTTAAATGTACTTTAAAAAACAACAACAGGGGCGCCTAAGTGACTCAGTCAGGTAAGGTCCGACTTTAGCTCGGGTCATGCTCTCACAGTTCGTGAGTTCAAGGCCCACCTTGGGCTCTGTGCTGACAGCTCAGAGCCTAGAGCCTGCTTCAAATTCTGTGTCTCCCTCTCTCTGCCCCTCCCCCGCTCGTATACTGTCTCTCTTCTCTCTGTATCAAAAATAATAAACATTAAAAAATAAAAATAAAAAAACAACAGCAATAAAAAACATCAACAAACAGTTCTACAAAAATCAGCCCTAGAGCACTTTCCCCATCCACTTCCTGTTCCCTCAAGCACTCATTTTCAAATTGTTAAACTGTGTTAAATTGGTAAAAGGAAACTTCATTGTTTTTTATGTTTTATTTTTGAGAGAGAGAGAGCAAGAGAGAGTGTGAATGGGGGAGGGGCAGAGAGAGAGGAAGACACAATCCAAAGCGGGCTCCAGGATCTGAGCCGCCAGCACAGAGCCTGACCCAAGGCTCAAACTCCTGAACCACAAGATCATGGCCTGAGCCGAAGCCTGAGGCTTAACCAACTGAGCCACCCAGGCAACCCCCGGATTCCATTTTAATGAAGTTTCCTAGGGGCACCTAAATGTTTCAGTCAGTTAAGCGGAGGACTTCCGGCTCAGGTCATGATCTCACAGCTTGTGGTTCGAGCTCCACATGGGACTCTCAGCTGCCAGCTCAGAGCCTGGAGCCTGCCTCCGATTCTGTGTCTCCCTCGCTCTCTGCTCCTCCCCTAATCACACACTCTCTCTCAAAAATAAACATTCAAAAAAAAAAAAAATCTATGGAAGAAATTTCCAATTTCTTTTTTTTAAGTTTATTTATTTTTGAGAGAGAGACAGATTTCGAAATAACATATATGTTGCTATGTTTGTTTCTCAGTTTTAATGTTAGCTGTTGTCATTCTTCAATGGAAGATGAGGTCTCACCTCCCCCACAAATACCACACACATTCAATCATATTCCCCAAATAATTATTGCAATTGGTTAAATCCACATTCAGTGTAGAACTTATGATTATTATTCATAGATGATCCACATGGTGAACTGATTACATTTTTCTTTTGTTTTCACTGGTTTGCATCAGTCTATTTCCACTTCCTTTTCTAAGTACCTATCACTACTCTATCACTACTCTATCCCTCAACTGACACAACTCTAAGTCTCCTCTCAATACATGCAAACCTAGCAAGTCTTCCTATTTGTCCCCTGCCTCTTTCCTTTCCTAGGCATTTTGAACACAACCTCACTCCCCTGCTCTGGGCTTTCAATGGCTGGCTCCCTAAAGTCAACAAAGTAAAATCAAGCTGTTTAGTCTGGCCTTCCAGGCCCTCCACAATCTGTCCTCAGTCTTTTTCCTACTTCCCTCGAACCCCTTACTCTAGTAAACTAGGTTTATCTAGGTTTCTAAATACCATTCCCCACTAAAAGGATCCAGGGCTCCTGGGAAAAAGGAATGGGGCTAGCAAAGTTCAAGGTGAGTCAGGAACAACTTGTGCCTAAAAGTAAAGAAGTGCTCAAATAGAGATGGGGACATGTCAAAAGGACTCGGGAGCCAGCATGAAGGGATTCTAACTGACTAAATCTGGGACAATTTGAACAACAACAACAAAAAATGACAGCAACAGATTGTGGCACATTGAATGTAAGGGGAAACCATGAGCCATAGTAATATTCAGAGAGAAGATCGCTTCTAGGCCTTTTGGCTAAGATCAAGTGCAGAGAAAGGAGGGAGGGAGGGAGGGAAGGAAGGAAGGAAGGAAGGAAGGAATGGAGGGAGGAAGGGAGAAAGAGAGGAAAGAAAAGAAAGGGAGAAAGAAGAAAGAATAAGGAAAAGGAAGGAAGGAAGAAAGAAAAAGAAAAGAGGAAGGGCAATGTGCTATTTACAGAAGGCTGCCAGTGATTGAATGTGAAAAGAATGTTAGATTTAGAAAACTCACCATTTTGCAGACTCTAGTGAAGTAACTTGATTCAGAAATGGACCATCAATGGATACTAAAATCACTGGTCTAAGTGAATGGTCTAAGATTATCACCTGCCCCCCCGACCTACAAATTACTTATGTAAAAGTGCCCTGAAAATGGAAAGATCTGGCAGACACCTTAGCCAAGTGATCGATCTCAGCATTACCAATAATGAGACAAAAGAATGTTTCTCTTGATTCAAGGCAGTGAAAAATACATATCAACTCTGTAGCATTCTAACCAAAAACATTCCCCCTGAAATCCTTAGAAAATAGAAAAACCCAGTTTGTGGGACATTCTATGAATAACTGCCTAGACCCTTCAAAAATAACAATGACACAAGATACACCTATCCACCCACCTCCAACTTCTAAAAGGAAACTAAAGAGACATGAGAACTGTGTGTGCAGTGTGTGACCCTAGAGTTAGATCCTGGATCTGGGGACAGGGGCTAAAGAGAACTACTACCGTTATTGGAACAGTTGGGGCAATTTAAATATGTTCATATTAAATACTATTATTGTATCATTGTTAAGTTTCTTGGGTATGATCATGATACTCTGGTCATGTTGAGGAATGTCCTTGTTCTTGGGACATACAAGCTGAAGTATTCATGGCTAAAGTGCCAGAATGACAGCAACCGATTTCAAGTAATTCACCTTACACCCCCCACCCCCCAAAAAAATAAAGAAAAAAAATGGCAATGTGGCAAATGTTAGTAATTGGTGAATCTAAGTGAAGGGTACACATAGTTTATTGAACTATTTCTTTCAGCTCTCTGTAGCTTTGAAAAGTCTCAAAGAGCTGGAGAAAATAGAAACTCAATTCCCTGGTTACTGCTACCCATTAACCCCGTGCTTCACTGCCACCATTTGTCCGCATTAACCTGCCCACAAGTAGTCTTTCCTCATAAGCAGAGAAAAATGTCAAGGCCCAGCCCCGAATGCCACCTCTCCAAAAGCTTTCTGTGATCTCAAAGCCTCAAAGTTTTTCTCTGGACCCTGACAGTACTCTGCCTTCTCCACCCACCGTGGCACAGGTTGCTGCCTACCTTCTCCACCTCACCAGACTGGAAGCTCCTGCAAGGCAGAGACCTGTCTACCAATTGTAATTTATATAGAGAGAACCCAGAATGTGCTTTCAATATTTGTAAAATAAACGCCATTTTCCAAGATGACAAATACCTTAGGCATGTGGAAATCTGCTCCCAGGTGCTCAGCTTTTCCATGCTCCAAATTCTCTTGTGCAGAACCCATCAAGCTCTATTGATCTTTCTTTGGGCTTATTCATATTCAATGAATTTAGTTAGTGAGCTATCTATTTTTAAGAATTCAAGTGTGGGTTCCAGCAGTCCGCAAACTGTCATTGGCTCCACAGGGGAACGGGGGGGGGGGGGGGGGGGGGGCCCAGGCAAAAAAAAAAAAAAAAGAATTCAAGTGTGGGGGCACCTGGGTGGCTTAGTTGATTGAATGTACGACTCTGGGTTTCAGCTCAGGTCATGATCTCACAGTTTGTGAGATCGAGCCCTGCACCAGATTCTGCTCTGACAGCGTGGAACCTGCCTAGGATTCTTTCCCTCTCTCGCTGCCCCTCCCCTGCTTGCGTACTCTCTTAACTCTAAATAAACATTAAAAAAAAAAAAAGTTTTTTGGGGCTCCTGGGTGGCTTAGTCGGTTAAGCATCTGACTTCGTTCGGCTCAGGTCATGATCTTGCAGTTCGTGAGGTCAAGCCCTGCATCAGGCTCTGTGCTGACAGCTCAGAGCCTGGAACCTGCCTCAGATTCTGTGTCTCTCTCTCTCTCTCTCTCTTTGCCCCTCCCCCACTCACACTCTGTTTCTCTCTCAAAAATAAAGATTAAAAAAAAAAAGTATTCAGTATTTCAGTAAGTTTTCATTAAAAAAAAACTTGCAAAAAGTCAATGTAAAATTGGAAAAAAAAAAGTTTTCGAGTGTGCATATATACATTGGGCCTAATAATACCCAGAAGCATTTTTTGAGTTATTTGTGAGTAACTTGTGGTCATTGCTTGATGTTTCCTCTTCTCTTTTTCTTCTCCAACCCTTACCCCATCAACATTCTGGGACGGTGGTGGAGACTGCTAGCCTGATACCTTAGAGTATCAGTGAAGTGGTGCTAAGGTGATGTCAACAGAAGAGAATGGTTTCCATCTCACCTTTTCCATTATCCCACATGTTCCTTCGTGGACTCCACTCCACACCTGCTACAGTATGCTCTAGAAGGTTCTATGCAAAGGTCTATTCCCTAGCCAGGCTGTCTCCTGAGGGATAGGATTCCTGGCTTCCTGTGTTCCCAGTTCTAGCACTCGGTCACAGAGTAACTGAAAATGCCAACTGCTATCTCCTATTAGTTTTCTCTCCTGCTTTCCTCGTGTGCCACTTGATTTCAGTAATTGTCATTTACAGAAATGATTTGGTTCTTTTTCAAATCTTATTGGTCATTTTTTATGATCTCAGTACACTTTTAATAACTTCCTTTGTTTAAACACATTAAACTATACCTTAAAAAAAATTTTATGTTTATTTTTGAGAGAGAGAGAGATGCAAAGTATGAACGGGGGAGGGTAGAGAGAGGGAGATACAGAATCCAAAGCAGGCGCCAGGCTCTGAGCTGTCAGCACAGAGCCCGATGTGGGGCTCGAACTCACAAACCACGAAATCGTGACCTAAGCAGAAGTCAGACGCTTAACCAACTGAGCCACCCAGGTGCCCCTAGAATATACTTCTCTTATGTACCACTTACAATTCCCTCTCTGTGACATTCATTTGACAACTTAATAGTACATATTTCTTATGTACCCAGTTTACTTTTAAGTAAACTGTACCCTCAACAAGGGGTTCAAATTCACAATCCCAACATCAAGAGTTGCATGCTCTCTCAACTGAGCCCAGTTGGGAAAAAGAGAAAAAAGAGAGTAGGGATGACAAAACAGGGCAGCAAAACTTGGGATGCTGGTCTCATCCATGATACCTGGAAGCCCCTGAGAGAGATCAGACGAATTACTTTACGGAATACTGAAATGAAAATTCTTGAACATACAGAATATAGAATTCTTTTCCACTGTGACATGACTTTATTGGTTTCCTTAGGAATCAGGAGCACAAAAAGGAACTGGACGGAAAGCACATTGTGACTGCCAGAGCCTTGGGGGAGTGGCAAACACGGAGCACCTGCTAAACGGGTCCAAGGTCATGAAAAGTTTTGGAGAAAGCTAGCAATGGCCACACAGTGTTATGAATGTACTTATTACCACTAAGCGGTACCCTTTTAAATGGTTAAAATGGTAAATTTGATGTTATATGCACTTTACCATAATCTAAAAAAGTAAAAATGAAAGAAAAAAACCACTCATGAATGCCTCCTAAAGACCTGGAGCCATGGCAAACATACACTGGTTGCATTCAGCGTGCAGAGGGACGGAAGTGTAAATCAGACTACGTGACAACTTCAAGAGGGATCTCCAAATCGTTTCTATCAGAAAGCTCCTCTGTGGGAGTAATAAGACAATTCGCAGGCACTCAGCCACCACCCCACTAGGCCCTGCCCCCACAACCTCCAAGAAAGAAGCACTCAAATACCAACAAGACGTATTTCAAATAGTTTAATTTTAAAAATATTCTATTCAGTGCTAAAATATGTCTTCACTCACTGTTGCCCATTTCCATTTTCTTAAACTTTTTTGAACAAAAAATAAAATCACAAAGTTCAATTAAACATGCAGATTTCAAAGAAGAGGGAACTTTCTAGAAAGTCTGAGCTGAAGGAGTACTGTGGGGGATGGGTACTGTTGGCAGAACCTCAAATCCTTGCTGGGGCAGAGTCTGTGGCAAGAGGCAGGGGATGTTGGAATGAAACATACAGGTGAGACCAGGGAAAGCTGTGTGTGTATGTGTGTATGTGTGTCTGCGTGTCTGCGTGTGTCTGCGTGTGTGTTGGGGAAAGGGGGTGGTTGCAGCAGGGGACAAAGGACTGTCAGCAGCTGGAGAGCCCATGAGAGGCAGGATAACCTCAGGAATGGGCAGAAGTGTCAGGACAGAAATCTCTACAGACTTTTCCGCCCTCGTGCGCAGCCTTCCCTTCCCTCCAAAGTCTCTACCAGGCCTTCTCCAACAGCAGCTTACAGGCCCCTAGCCTGATAGGAAAGTCCATGAATCTACAGTCTCCATTCAAGTTCAAGTAACCCTGGGCACTCTCTTCTCTAGAGGGTGCCTTCCACATCTCCTTCCACATCCTCCTGTAGAAGGGCCAGCGGCTCAGTCCAGAGGTTCTGGAGCAGAGACTGCTACCTGGAGGTGACAGATGAACCTTGGGATGGCTGACGCCCCAGCCTACTTGGGGTGCAAAAAGAACAGGAGCGCTCCTCTTCTCAGGAGCAAGCAAACACAGGTGCCAGGGACGGGAAGATGATGCTATCACCCCAAGTCCTATGTCACCCTTCCAGCCCAGAAGGCTCCTATGTGCAAGCTCTGGAGCCCAGTGCTTGCCCTTACCCCAGCAACAAAGCACGGCCAGAACCAGAATGCAATAAATAGAGGCAGGGGGCCAGGAGGCGAAGGGCGCCAGGATGGTGCTAGCTTTCTGATGCTGTCTGCGGCACTGCGGGTTGGTCCACACAGAAGCGTTTCAGGGGTGGGGCACCTGAGTCTTCCTCTTCCTCAGCAATCTAGGAGCAGTCAGAGCATAAAATTATAGGACCATCCCTCTGTACCAGAACCTCCCCATCCACCCTAATTACAGCCCAGAAGCCCACCCCCAACCTTCTTGCCGATAAACAAACCTCTTCCCCTACCTTATAACCTGGAGACACCAGCTTCCCTTGCTGCCTCCCCACCCTGGTCATAGCACATCTGATGCTGTCAGCTCCAATTCGCATCAACAGAGTCCGGACTTGTTTTTAGAAATGGGGAAACCCAAAGTGGCTCCTTACCTGTGTCTCTAGTGGAACTGGTTCTTCCTTCGTGAGGGTGGGAGGTTCATCAGCAACTTCTGAGGCGGGCAGGGAGGGCTCTGAAAAAGCAGCAAGGTCAGTAAAACTGCAGGGCCTCCTGAGACAGGAGACTCCTGTGGAATCTCCCTCAAGCTGGGGGAGCTTCCCTAAGAGCTATGTGGAGACACCTTGGGGAAGAGCAACACTGGCCAGAGAATCAATATATGTCATCAGAAGAAATTTACAGGGTATAATGCAAAGAGCATAATCTCTGAAGTCAGAAGGAATGAAATTGGAGACATCCGGTTCCACCAGTTGCTAGCTATGTGATCTCAGACAAGCAGTTTACCCTTTCTAGGATTCTACTTTGTCATCTGTACATGGTAGAGATGACAGCTGCTATCTCATAGGAAAATTATACCAAGTATCAAACATGAAAAGTGCCTTACACAGAGCCTGGCACTCAATTGTGTTGCTTGTTTTCTTCTTTCATTCTGTGAGAGGGGAAAACACAACCCTTCCCCAAAACGGCTCAAACATTGACAAATGGCTCAAGGCTGCCAGGTCCATCTTCTCTAACCTCTTCCTCTAACGAACAGAAACATCAAGAGCACAGGCCCTTCCAAGATGCTCATCCTGGGCCAACTGCGACTCACCCTCGAGGATCTCCTGGCCCAGAGTAGGGGGCTGGGAGTCATCTGTGCGGAAGTCAGAGGTGTGTGCTGGGCTCAGGGACTCACTCTGCTGGGGGCTGGGGCTTGAGTTGGTGCTGCTGTCCACCTTGAGTTGATAGACGTCAGACACAGAACTCTGGTTGCTGTTTTCATCTGAAAACCAAACATGACAAAGGCAACAGCTGAGAGTAGTCATTTTTCTTGAGAGTAACGGTACAAGAGCCAAGAGCCTGGTGTCTCCTTAGACAGCCACGGGCACGACCAAACACAATGATCGCTGCTGCAGATGCCCCCGGAACCGAAGGCAAACAAACAAAGGTAGGGCAAATTATCCACAGTCTAGTAAGAGAGTTCATTTAAACATTTTCTGTTTCACAACATACAGTCTCAGTGCCAGATGCAGCCAAAATCTTTAAGTTCACGCAACATTTACATTTCAGGAAGGTCAGGGTATACTTAGTAATCCCTTCTTTCTTACTCACCAAGTATAGTTTGGACCGGGTATTTTCTCACTGTCCAGTGGAAAGGAGTGACGTAGCTGTGCCTCTCAACCTTCCTCACAACACGAGAGGTGTAGAAAATGCTAAAATCTGCCTGGCATTCTCGGCTATCTCAAGGAGCGTGGTGCTATCTAGAGGCGGTCACTCGGGCCCTTCAGTGGCCCAGGCTCCACTTGGCCACCTCAAGGACCAAGAAATTCTCATCTGGCATAGTCTGTCTGAAGGCTTAAAGTCACCACCTAAGTTAAAAACTAAGGAGTTAAAAGCTCCTTCCTTTCCCTCCCCTCCAGCAGCTGGTCACCAAATCTGGTCCGGCCTACCGCTCTGACATCCGTGGTGTTCATTCCTTCCTCTCCTGCCACCTTAGTTCAGGCCTCCTTGTCTCTGGCTTGGCCTCCTGCAACAGGCACCTGACTGCCCTTCCCTCAGTCTCCTGTACTCCAGCCCACACGTCACACCGTTGCCAGAGAGATCCCTCTAAATCCTTCAGCGGTTCTCTGCTGCACAAAGGATACAATTCAAACTCCAGGGCTACCCTGGGCAGGCACAGATAGCCCTATCACAACTTACAAAATCTTTTCTGACCTACAGGCTTACTGACGACTGTTCCTCCACACAGCAGGCTTCCACACTGCGGCCTCGGCTCCAGCGAAGCGGACTAACCTAAGGCCTGCTTCAAGCACAGGTGTCCGGTATGACCTGCTCTTTCTGGTCTTCCTGGAAGGTCCCGATACATGCCACCAATCGGCTCGAGCACCGCTTCCTCCGTGTCCCAGGTTCCTCTGGGTGACCACCCTATTATGCTCCTGTTGTACCCTGTGCACACCTACGTTTACTATTTTACACACCAATTTCCACTGTGCTCTGTGCAAGCAGGCTCGGGGGCTTACTTGTCCTGTCCTTGGATCTCCAGTGCAGTACCCGGTACCTGGCACACAGTAGGAGTTCAGCAAATGTTCACTGAATGAAAGGGATGCGATGTAGGCCAGATTGAGGAAACGGAGCCTCGGATGTCTCCCAGAGCTTTGTGATTATTGGCCACCCCACACATAACTAGAAAACTGTTCCCTCGTATTCTCCTTCCCCCACCATGCTCACTGACCTCGGGTGGCTGGGGGAGATGGGGAGAGGATCCCTGCACACTCCCAGCCTCGTTCCAAGCCCTTTCTAGTCTTTACTCCTACAAAGACCACGATCTTCTATGCTAAAACGGAAGCAACATTCTATTGTAAAAAGAATAAAGCTCTGTCACTTTTGAGCTTAGGCAAACACCTCTTCTCGGAGTATCGGCTTCCTTCAATAGGGATGATGATAACCGCTTACTTTAGGTCACAGGCCGAGGGGAAGAACAAAAATGAGAAGCTCAGTGCTTCTGAACAGCAGCCACCACACAGGTGTGAAGG
The DNA here is from genome assembly GCF_046562875.1 of Panthera onca. Lineage (NCBI taxonomy): Eukaryota > Metazoa > Chordata > Mammalia > Carnivora > Felidae > Panthera > Panthera onca. The sequence goes on from NC_138354.1 coordinate 10,043,988, forward strand.
CAGTACTGGGACCACAGTGCTGACACAGGCGGGACACTTACTGCAGGCTGGTTCCAGAGGCGGAACTTTTGCTGACAGTGGATGGGAGAGGCCCTGGCTTTGGGTGGCCTGGTCTAAGGCCATACATACAGTCTAAAGAAAAGAGCTTCTCATCCAGAGAACCAGAACCTGACACGAAGCCTGCCACTTACTAGTTATGTACCTCGAGATATGGAACTTCATCTCTCTGAGCCTCGGTTTCCCTACATGGAAAATGAAGCTGCTATCATCTACTTTGCAGGGTTGCTGTGAGGCTTAAATTAAAAGACTTGATGTAAAGTGCCAGCAAGATACCAACAAAACAGCAGGCACTGAAGTGACACGCAAAGCTATTCTTCTCATTATTAATGGGTTCATCTAAGTGCTGCTTTTCCTGCAAGGAAGACATACGGATGCAACTCACCCTGGAATTCAAGAAGGAGAGAGGAATTGGCTGAAGCATCAGAGGGAAAGCCATTAGGTTCCCGGGCTGCTGAACTGTTCGATTTTGACTTTTCTTTCTAGAAAAGGAAAAAAAGAGGAATATGACACAGCCAAGTGGGAGACCCACAGAGAGGGAGAAGGGTGCTAGTAAGACACCACAGAGGTCTGGATTACGACTGAACAGGAATAATGACAACAGTTTGAGAATCCAGGACCCAAGGAATCACAGAATCCTGGACAAGGTGTCCCCAAGTCTCAGTGTCTCTATGCTATAAAACGGACCCTTCCAGCACTAATATGACTCAAAAGTGAGAAACAGATACGTAGGCTTCCACTAGAGCTCCCTGCAGTTCTCTTCTGCTTCCTGCCCTGAGCGAATGCTCTATCCAACTTGTTCCCTGTGTGGATGGACAGGAAATACAGAGTACTGATTTGAGAAGGATTCTTGTTTGCGTAGCACAGCAGGAAAAAGTGAAAGAATGGACAAAGAAAGGAGTCGCTTTATATGTAATGCAAGCAGTGACGGGACAAAGGGGCCCCTCTAGTACGATTCCTGACAATCAACCCATCCACTCAAAATGATCACCCCATGTCTACCTCTGCCTAGAACATCATTTCCTTCGAGCAGGATGCAGGTTACACACATGGGTGACCACAGTGCGGAGGTAAGCACCAGCTTGCAACACAGGAGCCCACAGGAAAGGAAATAATCCATGCGAACATTTGCAAGTGAGAGCAGCCAAAGTTTAAATCTGGGTAATCTCAAATTTACTAATTTATACTTTTTATACAAGTCTATTTATTGCACATGCATTTAATATTTGGTAACAGCTCTCAATCCTCTCTCTGCAACGAGTCAACTGTACACACTCGTGCACGTCTTTCCCTTCATTCTTTCCACATGCAGACATAATTTTAAGGCAATTACACTTTACATTTCACCACATGAACTACAGAAACACAAATTTTACTAGCTGCATTATATTCCATAAACCGTAATTCACTTAATCGCTTCTTACCTATTGGTAATTTTTTATAAATGTTTATTTTGAGAGAGAGAGAGAGAGAGAGAGAGAATGAATCCCAAGCAGGCTCCACACTGTCAGCATGGAACACGACTCAGGGCTTGATCTCGCGAGCTGCAAAATCATGACCTGAGCTGAAATCAGGAGTCAAAATGCTTAACTGACTGAGCCACCCAGCTACCCCTCACCTATTGGCCATTTAGCTTTAACTTATTTCGGGTTGTTTTGTTTTGTGTTTTTTTTTCGGTTTGTGTTTATTTAATGCCACTAGGAATAAAGCCACAATGCTCAACTTTCACTTCTTCTCTGGGTCATTTTATTTTGATAAATTCACACACAAAATATTCCTTCTAGATCAAAAAGTATAAACATATGATGTTTCTTGAAATACACTGTACCTCATGACTCTCTAAAAGGATCATAGCAATGTATTTGGTACAGATGCCAACATCTGGCTTCATCATTTTTTCCTGATCTCTCATTTGTTTTAATTTTAACGATTCTGTGTTCTGTAAGATACGTATTCAGTTTGAAAATTCTGAAAATACAGAAAAAGGAAATCACCTGTACAGCCAACCTATCTATATATTTGTATGAAGACGGATCATGATATAATATTGCAACCTATTTCCCTCCCCCAATTATCTGTATTAAAAACATTTTCCAGGGCACATGGCTGGCTCGGTCAGTGGAGCGTGCGACTCTTGCTCTTGACGTTCTAAGTTTGAGCCCCATGCTGAATGGAGAGAGGACTTAAAAATAAAATCGTTAAGGGGCGCCTGGGTGGCTCAGTCAGTTAAGGGTCCAACTTCTGCTCAAGTCATGATCTCACGGTTTGTGGGTCTGAGTCCCGCATTGGGCTCTGTGCTGACAGCTCAGAGCCTGGAGCCTGCTTCAGATTCTGTGTCTCCCTCTCTCTCTGCCCCTCCCCCACTCACGTGCCCGCCCTCCCCCCAAAAAATAAAAACATCCAAAAAAATTTTTTTAATCTTTAAAAAATGTTTTCCCCTGTCACTTGAATACTCTTCTAGAACATCTTTTATAATGGTTACAAAGCTTTACAAGAGAACAGGTGCATGATAACTTAACGAATTCTCCACAATACAGTCTATTTTGTTTGCAATTCTTAAACACTCTGAACCATATTATAATGCTCAATGATGTAGATGTACCTTGTACACATCATGATTATCTCCTGAAAATAAGTTCCTAGAGATAAAACTTCTAGATCAAAGGGATAAACATTTTGAAAACGATCCCCCCTCCACTATACTGAGGTATAACTGACAACTAAACTGGTAAGGTATTTACAGTGCACACTGGGGACATGCCAGGCCATACACTGTGGAAGCGCTCCCGCCATCACTGAAAACTTTTCAATGTACATGTGAGAGCAGCCTAACCTGGGTAAAGTTTGTACCAATCTACTCTCGTCAATGGTGTCTCACTCCCTTGGATCCTTCCCACTTTCTCTTCACCAATTTGATCATCGTCTCCTATTTTGCCTAATGTAGCAGATATATACTAGTACCTTAGAAGATGGCACACCACTGTGAACCACTGGAGGACAGATAAACTGATGGACCTCAGCAAACACTGCGAGAAGCCCTTGGGAGACACAAAGGGAACCAGGTCCTAGGCAGGGAGAATGTGTTGTTGTTTTATTTTTTTTTTTTAATTTTTTTTTTTAACGTTTATTTATTTTTGAGAGAGAGAGAGACAGAGCATGAACGGGGGAGGGTCAGAGAGAGGGAGACACAGAATCTGAAACAGGCTCCAGGCTCTGAGCGGTCAGCACAGAGCCCGACGCGGGGCTCGAACTCACGGACCGCGAGATCGTGACCTGAGCTGAAGTCGGACGCCCAACCGACCGAGCCACCCAGGCGCCCCGTGTTGTTGTTGTTTTAAATGTTTATTAATCAATTCATCTATTTAGAGAGAGAGAGCCTAACAGACTAAGACACTCAGGTGCCCCTGGCAGGAGGAATCTGAATTAGGAAATATGTGAGAAATGCATTGGGGCAGGGAAGGGCTTTCTACCAGTGCACCCCCCTCTCCACATACCCAAGAGATTTAATTGTCTGACCTTCGACCCTTAGTGGGTAATGGCACCACTAGAGCCAGGGCTGGATGAAAAATAAAGGGTGGCTCCAGAGCTCCCCTAACTTTCACCCAGCAGCTCTCTGGGGCTGGCAATGACAAGGAAGGCTGGCGGCTCCCAGATAAAGTGGCATCTGGAAGACTGGTACCAGGGACTTCCCTGGGAGGCAGGGGAAGAGGGACAGGGGATAAGGGAAAGGCTGAATCCCAAGGCTCACACAATGGCCTAAATTCACTCAGAGGAAGGAAAACCAGAGCCTGGGCTTACATCCTCCCTCAGTTACACACTTCTAGCCATGGCAGCTCAGAGTCCCCTGGGAATAAAAACTGAGTGCACAGAAGAAACTAACCAGACTCGAGAGGAAACAAGCACCAGGAAAGACAAGAAACAGAACAAGCTATACCGGAAGAAGGACACTAACAGGACACGAGAATTTCAATAAAACACTGTAGGTCTCCTCAGAAAGAAGAGGATACTGGAAAGTTGTTCTGAAGAACCACCAACTTGAGGAAATTTGGTGTGAATGATGTAATTGTAATAACAGGACAAACATACAAAAAATAAGCAAGGATACAGAAAATTTGGGTAACATAATAAATACTTGTTTATTGTTTAATTTCGTACCTAGAGAGTATATTTGTTTTAATCACAAGTGAATGGTCCAAAAATCAATCACGTACTAGACCAGATAAAAAAAAGTCCCGATAATCCCAAAGAACGAATATCCTACCAATTCAATAAAATCAGAACACCACTTTTAAAAAGACAGCTAAAAAATAATCCCACACAGGGGCACCTGTGTGGCTCAGTCGGTTGAGCGTCCGACTTTGGCTCAGGTCATGATCTCACAGTTGGTGAGTTTGAGCCCCGTGTCGGGCTCTGTGCTGATGGCTCAAAGCCTGGGGCCTACTTTGGATTCTGTGTCTCCCTCTCTCTCTGCTCTTCCCCCACTCATGTTCTGTCTCTCTCTCCTTCAGAAATAAATAAACATTAAAAAAAATTCTTTTTTAAATCTCACATCTAGAAATTAAAAATCATCGTATTAAACTTTGGATTAGGGCGCCTGGGTGGCTCAGTCAGTTAAGGGTCCAACTTCGGTTCACGTTGCGATCTCATGGTTTGTGAGTTTGAGCCCCACTTCAGGCTCTGTGCTGACAGCTCAGAACCTGGAGCGTGCTTCGGATTCTGTGTCTCCCTCTCTCTCTCTGCCCCTCTGCTGCTTGTGCTCTCCCTCAAAAATAAATAACCATTAAAAAAATAATCAAAATAAAACAAACAAACTTTGGGTTAAAAAGGGAAACTAAAGAGGAATTTATAAAAAACTTAAAACAATTACACTATCGATGACATTTTGATATGCATATATGTCAAAATTTGGGAGACAACTAATGTGAAAAAAAAATTTGTTTTCAGTAATCTCTATGCCCAAGGCGGGGCTCAAACTCACAAGATCAAGAGTCGCATGCTCCACCGACTGAACCAGCTAGACATCCCTAAAGTGAAATGTATTTTTTTAAAAGAAAACAAAGCTGGAAAAAAAGTGCTAAGTTTAATACAAGGAGCTAGAAAAAGTACAACAGAGTAAACCCAATAAAACATAAAAGGAAAGAACAATGGCAACAACTAACGAAATAGAGAACAAAGCAAACAAAAGGTGAACAAAAATTACGAGATTTTTTTGATAAAGATTTTAGGAGAGACAATAAACTCGATCATATTATGGAAATATGAATATTATGAATAACTACATACCAATACATTTGAAAACTCTGATCAGTGTTCTTCAGCAGGGGTGTTGCTGGCATTTGAACAGGGCCAATTAATTCTTTATTATACAAGACTGAGTCATGAACTGCCAAAAGGTTAGCATTACTGGCCAACGGGGAAGTGCCCTGCCTCATTTCTACACACTTCTGGGGAAATGAAGAAAGGCGGAGGACCTAACACTGCACTCTCCTAAAGAACCAATTTCTGGGAAATACATAAAATGCAAAATAAATGCCAAAAAAAGAGAAAATCTAAATACACCAATCACCATTAAAGCCACCATAACAATCATCCCTCAACCAAAAGCCCAGAAAGTACTAAAAGTGAGTTCTACCAAACTTAATTTTGTTCTAGAAATCAAAAGAGAGGGGCAATTGCCTCATTTGTTTTAGGAGGCTAATGTAATCTTAATGCCATAACAAGGTAAGGATAATATATTAAAAGAAAATTATAGGCCAATTTCACTTATGACCCAGATGCAAGTACCTCAAATGAAGTATCTTAAATGTGAATTAAACACCAGGTTATATGTGGGGAAGCATATCCAAGTAGAATTTCTCTTAGGCATGTAAGAATGTAAAAGGGTCAACATCAGAAATTTTATTAATTCATCATACTAATACATTAAAGATTAGAGGAGGCAAATCACATGAACATTTCAGTAAACTCAGGAAAAGCAGCTGGATCAAGTCTAACATCTATTCATAATTTTTAATAAATCTTAGAAAGCTAAAAAGAGAAGGGAATATTTATTTTATTATTATTATCATTAATATTTCAGAGGTAGCACACACTAGCACGAGAGAGGGGCTGAGAGAGAGGGAGAGAGAGAATCCCAAGTAGATTCCATGCTCAGCGCTGAGCCCGATGTGGGCTTGATCCCGTGACCCTGGGACCATGACCTGAGCCGAAATCAAGAGTGGGATGCTCAACCAACTGAGCCATCCAGGCACCCTGGGAAGTTTTATTTTGATAAAGGCTATCTTCCCAATAAACCTACAGCAAGAGAGAAAACTCGCCCTACTTAATATTAATAAATACTAAAAACTGATGGTAAATAAAAATCATTCCAGTGCAGGAGATAAAATTACAACAAAACAGAATGGAGAGCTGAAAAACAGATCTAGATATGAATATGGCACACAACACAGATGACATCCCAAGTCAGCGGAGAAAGAATAGATTGTTTAGTAAACAGTATTAGGTGAAAAAGCTCTCTGTATGAAGGAAAATTAAAATTAGATCCAGATCTCCATCATTAAAAAACAACAATAGCCAAAAACCTAACAGGACCAACTCTTGATTTTGGCTCAGGTCACGATCTAACAGTTCATGAGTCTGAGCTCTGTGTCAGGCTGTGCACTGACAGTGCGGAGCCTGCTTGTGATTCTCTCTCTCCCTCTCTCTCTCTGCCCCTCCCTGGCTCACACTGTCTCTATCTCTCTCAAAATAAATAAAGAAACCTAAGAAAAAACCCAAAACCTAACAGAAGATGGAGATGTTCTTTATGACCATGCAGTGGAGAATAATTTTCAAACAAGATTCAAAAAGCAAAACCCGTATGAAAAAATTTGTTTGACACAAAATTAAAGGACATTATTGACAAAGTTCTCAGACAGGTGACATGTCAGACAGATGCCTGCAATGTACAAAAGTGACCAGAGTTTTCTGTAGCTACGGTATCAATGAATCCATGCAAATCAGAAAAGACAGGAAACCCAATACAAAAAATGCAAAAGAAATCAGAGAAGAGGTATTTAAATGGATAAAAGGAAGTATGAATGGAAACCTGAAGAGAGACAATTATCAACCTCCTGACTAATCAGAGAAATGCAAAATAAACAAAGAGCTTGAAGACTGGCAGGACTGGTTATATCCAATGCCATGAAGTTGTGGCAGTGTGAGCCCCCGGGTACCCCTGGGGAAGTGTACTAACTACGCTGGTGCAGCCCTTCTCGAGAGAGATTGGGCAGCAGTCAGTAAAAACAATTCGTGTGCACGCCCCGGGACAGCAATCCCACTCCTGGGCATCTGATCCACGAGTCCTCCAGAAGAATGGGACGGTTTAGGGGATGTCATCTGTGCTACCAAAAAGCTAGAGCTTTTGGTAGAAAGTACAGACACAGACCCATTATTTGGACACTTGAAATACGACAAAGGTGGCTCTACAGAGCAGGAGGAAAAGGACAATCTTTTCAATAACTGGTGCTGGGACAAATGCACATCCACGTGGAAAAAAAATGACATCAGGCCCTTACTTCAAAATACACAGAAATCAGTGCCAGGTGTGTTATAAATGGGAACTGAATAATGAACTTTTAGAAGACTACACGGAGATGATCTTTGTGGCCTCAAAGAAGGAAAAGGTAATTATTTAAAAAAAGATTAATTAATTCGCCTACATTAAAATTCAAAACTTTCAGGGGCCTGGCTGGCTCAGTCAGGATAGCATGTGACTCTTCATCTCAGGGTCGTGAGTTCAAGCCCCACCGTGGGTGTAGAGATTACTTAAACATAACACCTTTAAAAAAAAATTTTTTTTTAAAGTTATGTACTCAAGGCAGCCTAAAGAGAGTGCAAAGACAAGCCATGGAATGGAAAAAGGTATGAAAAGTATACAATCGATGAAGGCTTTGTGTCCAGAATATAGAAAATTCCTGTAAGTCACAAGGAAAAAAACAATCAAAGAGACTTAAAGAGCCACTTTCTGAAACAGGAAATCCAAAAGGTTCAGTCCTAAACATTAAAAACATGTTCAAACTCATTAGTTATTACATAAGTAGTCACCAAACTAAAATCACAACTTATCTTTACATATAAGTAACAATACCAACTGTTGAGGATTTGGTGCAATGAGAACTCTATTCCTGGTGGGAATGTAAATTGGTACAACCACTCTGAGAAACAGTTTAGCATTAGCTACTCTAGGTCAACATACGTACACTCTAAGACCCAGCAATTCCACTCATAAGAATATCTCCTAGGAAAACCCATGCACAGGCTGACCCATATACTGAATAAGAATGTTCACAGGAGCATTGTTTCTATTACCCCAAATGGGGAACAACCCAAAAAGCCATCTACAGGAGGATCAGAGAGGTAAATCAGGGCACGAGGCCTATAATAAAATTCCAAACAGTAATGAAAAGGGACAAATGGCTCCAAAGATAACATGGGTGAATGTTACCAACCTAACGCCGAGCACAAAAAGCAAGACACAGGAAAACAGACACTTCATGATGCTGTTTATATAAACTTAAAAATGTTTACAAAGGACTAGAGAAGTGGTAAGAAAAGCAAAAGTAGGAAAGAGAGGGGCGCCTGGGTGGCTCAGTCGGTTAAGTGCCGGACTTCCCCTCAGGTCATGATCTCACGGTTCGTGGGTTCGAGCCCCGCGTCGGGCTCTGTGCTGGCAGCTCAGAGCCTGGAGCCTGCTTCAGATTCTGTGTCTCCCTCTCTCTCTGCCCCTCCCCCGCTCGCCCTCTGTCTCTCTGTCTCTCAAAAGTAAATAAACATTAAAAAAAAAAATTTAAAAAAAAAAATTAAAAAAAAAAAAAGTAGGAAAGAGAATTCTAGCGGGGGAGGGGACACCATCAAGAGTCAAACACAGGCCTCTGGGGAAGTTGGCAATGCTCTGTTTGTTGACCTGGGTTGTTTTTACAAGGGTACTAGTTTTATGTTTTTTCATTATACTGACCGTACATTTATGTTTTATATACTGTCTGTATGTGTTTGATATTTGAGCTTTTTAAAAACAATTAGAGAAGAAAAGTTGGAGACAATCTACATGTTTGTCACTTAGGGAAAGTAGATAAATGTGGTCATTGCATATAAGAAAATACAATGCAAGATTCGAAGTTAATAATTCTATTCACGGCTACAGAAAGCACAGTGCTCTATAAATTTTAAAATATGAACATGATACAATGCTGTGTATTTTTCAAGAATACACAGCTATGCACATAAACCCATGGAAGAGGAATTTAAAAAGTATATATATATATTTAAAACACATATAATGTACTATAACGGACAGCTATTTGGCTAAGAGCAAGAGTCAGCAAACTTCTTACAAGGCCATGTAAGAAATATTTAGACTTTGCAGGTTTTTAGGTCTTATGGCAATTACTCAACTCTGCCATTTGAACTCAAAAGCGGCCACAGACAATAAGGAAATCAACAGGCATGGCTGTGTACTAATTAAACCATACTATCACAGGGAGCAGGCTGAGGGTGTGGTTCATCGAGCCTTGAAAAAGAGGAATGGGTTAAGGAAAGGAAATAAAAGGGGGTAAAGAAAGAGAGACTTTCCATGGATCAACCACAGAGGGTGCCCCTGATGTACTTGCAGCTCAATTCTGGGGAAATAAATTCCTTTATAATTAAGAGACAATCAAGGAAAGAAAGGAAGGAAGTAAATGGTACCTTTTTGTTGTTTTGATTTTCTTCCACACTTACCTCCTTGCTGTCTGTTACAGGAACCCATTTAAATATCCTAAGGGATGTGTCACCCACAGTCACCCACTTTTTCTCCCTGAAAGAAAGACACTTCTTAAAACCGATAAATAATGAAACAGATTTTCTGTTCATAATGTGATTTTATACTTCTCAGCAACTTACTCCTTCAATCTTTTACAAATAACTTTTTTTAATGTTTATTTAATTTTGAGGGGGGGGTGGATCTGAAGCAGGCTCCACGCTGACAGCAGAGAGCATGACAAAGAGCTCAAACTCACCAACCGGGATGTCAGGACCTCAGCCCAAGTCAGACGCTTAACTGACTGAACCACCCAGATGCCCTCCCACCAATTTTTAAATTTATTTTAGTAACCTCTGCACCCAACATGCACTCAAACTCATGACCCTGACATCAAGAGTCACATGCTCTTCCAACTGAGCCAGCCAGGCACCCCACATTCCTTCGATCTTAAATGCCTTCCAAACTTCCTCTCCATCAAATTATACTTTACCTTTTGATGCAAAATCAACCCTTCCAAAAAGACGTCTCTGTCAAATTCCTTTGGGTCCAAACCCTCTACTTGCCTTTCCTCGTGTGCAGTGTACCAAAGCCCTTCTTACCTCACTGACTACACCAAGTACTGGCACATTTTCACACTCTGGTATCTACCTGGCATTACTTCTTTATTTTCCAAAAATGAATTCAATTCCACTGATGTTTACAAAGCCCTATTATACAAGACCCTGCAGAAGACAAAGGATGTGTTAAGATACGGTCCTGACCTCGGGAGCACAAAGAAATAACAAGTCAAGTAAGGAAATCAGTGTAACACATGAAGGTGATAAGGAAGTTGAGAAGGCTGCAAGACGGTTGAGATGAGGACATCACCTGGCAAGGGGAACTCCTAGGACCCCTGTGGAACTCTAGGTTGAAACACGATTCTGTTTCAAAATAATCTCAGGAACAGGACAGGATGCTTCCAAGTCTTACACTGGTTTCTGAAAGAGGTGAAGACTAAGCCACAAAAAGACTGCTTTAAGGTTTTATCTTACAAAGGAAGTTACTTAAAAAAGGAGCAGTTTTTCCCCCATTCTTGAATAAGGACGAGATTATGGACAAGCAGAGTTGGGGAGCCTGAAGTATGACTTCTGAAAATTTCAAGTCCAAATGTGAGGTTACAAAAAAAGCAAAAAAAGTAACTGTTGTGCCTGCTGATATTGAGAATGCTGTTCAGCAAATAGAAAGAAGAATGAACTACATACTTAAGACACTGAAATTAATTCCTATACAGAGCACTCCACTTTCTCATTTATTCAATAAATATTTGCTACACATGACCCTGTGCTAAACCCTGGGCACACAGGGAGCAAGATATACGGTCCCTAGCCTCACAGAGCCTCCATTTCAATTGGAAACAGATACCAAACAACTCATTTCACAGTCGCTTAATCATTAGGTTTAACCACATCAAATTTCCACTTGTGTTAAGTTGAAAAGTCAAATATAGGAAATATCTTACAATTCAACCTAATACAATTGAGGAAAGTACTATGAAAGGGACCTGATTTAGACTGGGGATTTTGAAAGGTGTCCCTTGAGAAAGCAATTAAAAAAAAATTTTTTTTTAAATGTTTATTTATTTTTGAAAGAGAGAGACAGAGTGTGAGTTGGGGAGGGGCAGAGAGAGGGGGAGACACAGAATCCAAAGAGGGCTCTAGGCTCTGAGCTGTCAGCACAGAGCCTGACAAGGGGCTTGAACCCATGAGCCATGAGATCATGACCTGAGCCAAAGTCAGATGCTTAACTGACTGAGCCACCCAGGTGCCCCGAGAAAGCAATTTTTGAGCAGATCTAGTAGTTAACTAGGCAAGGAGGAAGAGAGGGTAGAGAAGGATGCCTGGCAGGACATGGCTCCAGCTGAAAGATGGCCATCAACCCCCCCAGGAAAAGAGGGCAGTTTGAACCAGGTGGGTAAGGTAGGAAGGATCATCTTTGATCTTTGGTCTTTAACCTAAGAGCAAGAAGGGTTCACTGAAGCGTTGTTTCTTAAGCGGGGGAGTGCTATGATAATATTTACACTGGAAAGAAAGTGAAATCACTCTGACTGCAACGTGATGAATGGACTGAGTAATGAGGAAGAATTGAAGCAAGGAGACCATAGAAGCTAAGAGTTCCAGGTGAGAGGATGGTCATCTGGCCTAAACTGCAGGTAGGAACAGAAACAGCCAGAAGACAAAGATGTGCCGATTCTTAGGTTTCACCAAAAAACCCCAGGATTAGATTTGGAGGGGAAAAGAAATCATTGTTTAACTAGTATGTATGAGTCCCAACTACAATAAAGACTTTACATATAAAGAGATAAGGAACTTAAACTTGAGTAGAAATGAATAAACACGCAAAAGAAAAAAAAATTCCAAGGTAACAACGCCTCTAAAAGGGGGTGGAGGACGAAGGGCTGGAAGTCTCCCGCTGAGGGAGTTAACCCCTACTTGGGCTTTAAAACTATTACTAGCTGTCAGCTAGAGAAAAGGGCTCATGAACTTGGTGCAACAGTTGTCTGTTAAAGTTTAATGTGAAAATACATCAAAGTTCCTAATACAAAATAGGCGGTTTGGGGTGCTTGAGTGCTCGGTTGAGCCACCGACTGTTGATTTCGGATCAGATCATGATCCCCCTGTCTGGCTCTGCGCTGAGTGTGGAGACTGCTTGGGATTCTGTCTACCCCTCTGTCCTTCTCCCCCACTCGCTAGCTCTCTCTAAAAAAAACAAAACAAAACAAAAAAAAAAACAAAATAGGCGGTCAACCGGCCCTGCAATGAACATTACACCAGCCGTTTCCAAATGAGGGTGGGGTCTCAACTGCTTAACCAACAGCTGGCAGCACCAAGGAAAAAACGCCTACCCAGTTGGCTGCGTGTGGACCGGTATCAGGAGAAAGAGAGGGAGTTTGATTCCGATGACCACGCCTGTTCTCGTGACAGGTAGGTTCAGCGTGAGCTCTCACCAAACTTACAGCGAGTTACTACGCAGAGCGCTCGGTCTGGCCGGCGGGGACCCCCCAGGGATTGTTAGAGATATTATTTGGGGCAGTTAAGAACGCAAAAGGCTCCTGAAGCAGGCGGGCGCAGGGACAGAACCGCGGAGCCCGGCGTCCAAAAGAGGTCCCGCGGCCCCAGCGCGGCCGGAAGTCGGCAGACCCTCTGGGAGACGCGCGACCCTTGGGCAGGTGGGCGGGCCTCGCGAGCCGGGCGACCCGCTGATTGGTGGCAGCCGCGCGCCCTCTGACCTCACGCCGACGCGAGCTGCACCCTCCTCCCGCCTTCTCCCGCTCCCCCCCTCCCCCCAAGCGCCTGCCGGTCGGCTCCCACCCTGCCAGCTGGTACCGCGCTCCTCTGGGCCAGGGCCGGCGACTACCACCGGCACTCTCTGCCCCAGCCCCTCACCATTTCCGCACTTTCTCGATGGCCGCCATCACCTTCTTGATGTCGTCCTTGGCCCGACTGCGGGTCTCGGCCCGGACCGACCGGCCCGACATGGCGGCAGCGGGAGCGGCGGGGGCTGGGGCACTGCTCCCAAGACACGGGGAATCGCGCGCCTCACGCGCCGCCGCCCGCCCGCCGCAGCAGCGTCACGGCGGCAGTCTCCCCCTCCGTGCGCGCGTGCGCGAGGAAGCGCGCGCACCCACCCGCCTCTTGGGGCTCAAGGCCTCAGCGCGCCTGCGCGCCCCGCCCCGGGCGTCCCTCCCTAGGCGCCCCGGGAGTCCCCTCGGCCCCCACGCAGGCCGGGATGCGCGGCGGCCAGGCGGCACGTGCTGTTGGCAAGGCGAGGTGCGAGGCGCAACCGGTGGGGTCCCTGGCTGTCAAGTGGTTTGGATGTAGGCACCTTTGTCCTCTGGCCCGGGTTGCTGCCATTACCTATGCTTTATGCACTTGACCCTGACGGGTGCGGGGTCCTGTTACCTCTCCAGTGCCCTCGCTTTCCAGTTATACTGCGGTGCTCTAACCACAGAATTTCACACCTTTCTTCAGGATGCCTTCTGACTTTTGCACACACCTGTTCCCTACTTGGAAGTTTCTCATTGCTTTACCTGATTAACTACTTACTCGTTTAACCTCCAGCTCAAACTCAGGGAAACCTTCCCCGATATTCTCGGGTTTCACCTAGCATGCCACATCACTGCCTTATTTAATTCTGCAATCATTAACTGAATGGTGCCTGCCTTGTACAGGGCTCTGTGCTCAATGCAGAGAACGAAAATCTGGGGTTTTGCCTTCAGAGCTTCCAGTTTAGAAAAACCCGTAGACCGGAAAGCAGTCATTTCAAATGTCATTTTATAAATGATAGGCTTAAGGAAGTTCAAGATGCTATAACAGCCCTAATCTACAGGAAGGGTGTCTAGAGGCTTCTGGGAAAATATAACCTTGAAGCTGACCTCTGGAAATAGGGTACATGCAATTGCTCCGAGGCCTGTGTCCACAGACATTGTAGAACATGTTCAATAAGTTCGGGTGAATGTTTAGTTTTGAGTATAGCTCCCTTGCTCTCCCTACCCCACCCCCCAACAGGCATTTATTGATGCCTGCAGTATTAATGGGAGGGTCCTATAGTAGCTGCCTCAGGAGACATGAAGGAAGCAGGTGACCGTTTGAGTTGATTGGTTGGTAGTGGCTACTTCTCTCACCGCTAAAGAAACTTCCTTCTGTGTGCCCCAGAGAAATGCCTCGCTAACTCTGAACTTGACACAGCCTGACTATGTTCAGCCTTTCATGATCAACTAACATCATGGCTTGATAAGCATATGCTGTCTTGCTAATGAGAAGCCCACGAATAACGGCTGCCTGACTGAGGAGTGGAAGAGCTGAAGCAGCATGTGAAGGGAAGGGATGATTCTAGAACTAGTGGAATGAAAGGTGGCACATCTGTTTCTCAAGCCCAAATGATCCAAAATAATTCAATCTAAGTGCTGCCTGAGCACCTGTTATATGCCCTATGGCATATAGGACACTGTGATGCCAAGATGAGTAAGACACACTCGCTGCCCTTGAGGTGAGGATAAGGAAAGCGGTAAGAACATAAAACGAGGCAGAGCATGGCAAGTGCCGTGGAAGAGGACAGCTCCCTAGAATTCTCCAATCCCGTTCGGAGGTCCCCCTGGTCTAAACACACAGCTCAACTCCTGACAGTCATGTCTAACTCCTCTCTCACCCTTGTCCAAGTCCTGGCCAGTCTTCCAGCTGACGTTTCTCACCTATTGCTTCTCTCCACTCCAAGGCTGCTACTCCCTCTAGCAGCTCTAGCCTTCTGTGCCCCTCTCTCCTCCAGCCCCCCCTGCCAGTCCGCCACCTTCCTCAGGCCATCCCCTGCTCCGAAGACCCAGTGAGCTCCCTTTTCCTGCCCACATTTGTGCACCTAGCCCTACATTCCCCCACCTCATCTCCACTGGGACTCTTCCTGCATAAGAGGATGATTAAAGTGAGTACCTACCAACTACTCCCCACAGGCCACACAAATGCCCTCTGTTGACATCCTTTTCTAAAAAAAAAAAAAAAAAATCACACATTGACATTTTTTAGGTGCAAGCCCTGTGCCAGCTGCTGAGGAGGATGCAGAGATGAGTCAGCCCAGACCTCTGCCTTGGGCAACTTGCATTCAAGACAGTGACTTCCTCTCTCAGAGTAAAAGCCACTACGGTGGCCTGCAATGCCCCATCTGTCCCCAGGCCTCCTCTCACTAACTCTCTGACTTCCTCTCCTATAATTCTACCCTTTGCTGTCTCTGCTCCAACGACACTGGCCTTCTTTGCTCATCTGAAAACATCCAGCAAAGTTCCTGCCTCAGGGCCTTTGCACTGCAGGTCCCTTTACCTGAAACACCCATACCATATATATTTCATGGCTCATTCTCCCACATCCTTCAGTTCTTTACTCAAATGTTATCTTCTCCATGCAGCCTTTCTTAGCCACCTGTGGAAGAATGCAGTATCCATTCCCCTGGCACACTCTGTATCCCCCTTCCACAATTGGTTTTTCTCCAGAGCATGCATCACCACCTGAAACACTATTTTACTTGTCTATCTTGCTTATTATCTATCCTTCCTTTCAGTAGTTCTGTGAAGGTAGCAACATGGTCTGTTTTGTTATGTTCACTGATTACCCCTAGTAGCATCTAAAACAAGAGACTGAGGGCACTTGGCTGACTCAGTCGGTACGGCATGCGAGTCTTGATCTTGGGGTCATGAGTTCGAGCCCCATGTTGGGTGTAGAGATTACTTAAAAATAAAATCTTTTTTAAAAAAAAGAATAAAATAAAATGAAACAGAGCCTGGGACTCAGTAGGTGCTCATTACATATTTGTTGAATGAATACCCCACCTCAATGCATCCTCTTCCATGAAGCCTTCCCCAGGTCACTCTGAGTAGGAGGAAGGATGCCTCCCTTCCCTGAATCCCCGCAGGACCCTGAATACAGTCTGCATTACACTCAGCAGCAGGGACTTCCAGGACAGGCAAGAGAAGCCACCCTGAGGACCACAGGACACTGGGTGTACGTCATCCCTCATATGTTCCCAAAGATCCTATGCTTAACCACAATTTGAAGTTCTTGTTCATTTGGTCTTTATTTACTTTTTAAACATTTATTCATTTTTGAGAGAGATGGAGCAAGAGAAAGAGAGAGAGCAGGGGAGGGGCAGAGAGAGAGAGGCAGACACAGCATCTGAAGCAGGCTCCAGGCTCTGAGCTGTCAGCACAGTCTGACACGGGACTCGAACTCATGAACTGTGAGATCATGACCTGAACCGAAGTCAGATGCTTAGCTGACTGAGCCACCCAGGTGCCCCTCATTTGCTCTTTATTATCTGCTATCCCCTGGAGCATCAGCCCTGTGAGGGTGGGGACCCCATGCTCAAGTCCACCATTACATCCCTAATGCCTAGCACGACACTTATGACAGGAGATGTACTTACTAAAGAGTGATGGAGAATGAATGAATGAATGAATGAATGAATGAATGAATGAATGCCATTCTTTCCCAGCAGACTCTCTTCAGGGCCCACCATCCACCATGTCCTCCCTCTCTGCCCTGTCCACGTGACCTGTAGAGCACCCCACTTTCCCTGTCAGAGTGACATAGCCCCACCGCAGCACTCAGGCTCCCTCAACCAGCACACGTACCTACGGCCCAGCACACTCGCGACGACTGTGGCTCTTCTAAAATCCTTTCTGTGGCTCCCCATTGCCTCAGTGCAAACTTACACTGTGGCATTACTCAGGCCCCCCGATATGACCTTGGTCACAGGGAAACAAGAATGCTAGGAGAGAGAAGCTGGGGCCAGAATCCCAGCTCAGCCACACACTTGTGTCATGGCTTTGCCATAGTCACCTAACCACTCTGAATCCCAGTTTCGTCCGAGTTTTTGTTTTACTTTTCTGTGAAGTGAGTTCGCTAACGACGGCTCTGTACCTCACAGGGTTGTACTGAGGATCTGGTGAGGTGGGAGAGTGGATGAACTTGGGAAAGTACAAAGTGCCTTGCAGGCAGAGATGCTTTTCAGTTTCCAGTGCCACTGCTCTGCCTGTACTTAGTTCCAGCTAAACAAGACGTGTTCCCCGTTCCCTGCACAGACGTCGCACA
Organism: Panthera onca; assembly: GCF_046562875.1. NCBI lineage: Eukaryota > Metazoa > Chordata > Mammalia > Carnivora > Felidae > Panthera > Panthera onca. The sequence continues at coordinate 10,061,433 of NC_138354.1, forward strand.
TTCCCAGCTCTGTGCGATGACTCACACCGCCTCTCCCCTGAGCAAGGTCGCTCTCTCTCTCTCTCTGAACCTGCTTACCGCCCTCCTTTTGAAATGCCCACCTCTCAAGACTCACCTCCTCCACTGTGGTCCTCGAAGCATGTAATCCCACCCTTTCTCGGACCCCGAGGGCACTGGGTTCACCTCTGTCGGCCCCCTCCTTTTATTTTACCTTCTGGAAAGCTGAGATCCTCACCAGGCTGCTTCAGTGGAGGACAGGGCCCGAGGAACCTGGTGATGCCCATGGTTCCAGCCTAGAACCCTGAGTGCCCATCTCCCATGCTGGTATCTGCGAGAACCTGTTTGAAGACAGGCCTCGAGGAGGAAGAGCCTGAACTATGCTGGAGTTCTTCTCCCTTCCCTCCATCTTGGGTTGTGTTAAAAGCCCTGTTGAGAGAGAAGACAGAGGACCAGGATCAGGGTGGTCTTTCTGTGAAAGGCACTTTGCAGCTGTACTCCCCTACAAGGCCACAGAGGCCCAAGAACCAGTCCTGAGGCATAAGGGAAACCTAGGAGTGCTTGTGAAGGACTCCCCATGCCTTTGTAAGCTGGGACAGTGAACTGGAATTCCTTGAGAGGTTGTATGGGCTAAAAATGGAAGGTTCAAGAAGGACTTTAAAATATTCACAGGCGGTGGGTCCCTCATGCATTGCTAACGAGCAGTGCCAGGAAGTGAGAAACAAGAGTACAGCCAGCAGTGAGGAGCTTCGCACCGTGGGAGCGCTCTCCTTTCTCTCTCCCGGCCATCCTGGTGGCGGCTCTTGGTTGGGGCCGGCCGCACCTAAGGCAGGAAGACGGTGGCTGCAAAGGAGATGAAAAAGTCACTGGAGTCAATCAGCTCTAGGCTCCAGCTCGTTATGGAAAGTGGAATGTACTTGCCAGGGTACGAGCTGACCGAAAATGATCAGGCATGGCGAAGTGGAACTGGTCACCCTCGCCAACAACTGCCCAGCCTTGAGGAAACCTGAAAAAGAACACTGTGCCACGTTGGCCAAAACGACGGCGGCAACAATGCTGAGTTGGGCACGGCTTGTGGGAAATACGGGAGCTTGCACGCTGGCTATCACTGATCCAGGTGATTCTGACATCATTAGAAGCATGCCAGAAGGGACTGGTGAAAAGCCAATCACACAAAATTTCTCTTTAATAAAACCGGCCAGGGCGCCTGGGTGGCTCAGTGGTTACGCGCCTGACTCTTGGTTTCGGCTCAGGTCACGACCTGGCGGTTTGTGGGCTTGAGCCCCACGTCGGGCTCTGCGTCGACACTGCAGAGCCTGCTTGGGATTTTCTCTCGCCCTCTCTGCCCCTTCCCTGCTTGTGTGTATGCATGTGAGCTCTCTCTCTCTCTCTCAAAATAAACAGATACTAAAAAAAAAAAAAACAAAAAACTGGCCAGAGCCCATTAAAAAAAAAAAAAAAAAACAGAAAAGAAAAAAGAATACAGCCAGTGAGGGCTAGACAGAGGCAGAGAGGGTCCAGTGCTGCCCCCAACTGTGATGACTACTCCTCCCCTCCCCCCTCTCAAGAAACTTGTTAAAATGCAGATCCCTGGACCCTGTCCCCAAGGTTTTAATCTCCGTAGTTCTGTGATACAGCTTGGGTACATGTATTTTATTCTCATTATATTTATCTTAATATATAACACATCCACCTGCTGGAAAATTAAAAGGTTACAATGATGTTAGTAATTTTGAAGCTGGGTGATGGGTACGTGGGGTTCGTGATCCTGTTCTCCCTCCTTTCATTATACTCTGAAACTGTCTATAATAAAACATTTTTGTAAACATATGCAGTGAAGTTCAAAGGTTAAAACAATAAAGCAAGCCCCTCCCTTCCTACAGTCACCTTGTGGTCACCCTGTTCCTCACTGCCTCACCTTCCAGAGACAGTCTACACCCATGGTCTCAACCTGGATGCACCTGGGAAGTTTCAACATGTATTGAAGCCTACTCTCCACACACACACACCCCAGTCCCCACCCCCCCTCCAGAGATACTGATTTGAGAGTCTGCAGCCTGGACATCGGGGCTTGTTTGGTAAGCTTTCCAGATCCCTCTAAAGTATGGCCAAGATTGAGAGCTACTGGTCCACACAGTTATGAACACACATACAAAAATACATATTCCTTTGTTTTTCCACACAAATTATAGCACACTCTATGCATTATATTCTACTTTGATTTGATTTTACCTAATATACCATTGTATTTGTTTTCTGTTGCAGTGGTGGCAAATGACAACAAACTTCCTGGCTTAAATAGCGTAAGTGTATTGTCTTTTCTTTTTCCCCCATGATAAGTGTATTCGTTAATCCCCATCATCTACTTCACCCATCCCCTACCAACCTCCCTTCTGGTAACCAGCAGTTTGTCCCCCCATAGTTAAGAACCTGTTTCTTGGTTTGTCTCTCTTTTCCCTTTGTTCACTTGCTTTCCTAAATTCCACCTGTGAGTAAAATCATTTGGTATTTGTCTTTCTCTGACGGAGTTATTTTGCTTAACATTATACTCTAGCTCCATCCATGTCATTACAAATGGCAAGACTTCTTTCTTTTTTATAGCTGAATAATATTCCATTATATATATGATATATATCATATATATATATGTATGATATATATATGTACGTGTATGATATATATACATATACATATATAGCATCTTCTTTATTCATTCGTCAATCAGTGGACACTTGGGCTTCTTCCATATCTTGGCTATATGTAAATAATGATGCTATAAACATCAAGGTGCATGTGTCCCTTTGAATTAGTGTTTTTGTATTGTTTGGGTAAATACCCAGTTGTGTGATTACTGGATCACAGGGTAGTTCTATTTTTCATTTTTTGAGGAACATCTGTATTATTTTCCAGAATGGCTGCACCAGTTTCTATTCCCACCAATAATGTGCAAGAGTTCCTTTTTCTCCACATCCTTGCCAACACCTGTTGTTTCTTGTGTTGTTGATTTTGGCCATTCTGACAGGTGTGAGGTGACATCTCATTGTAGTTTTGACTTACATTTCCCTGATGATGAGTGATGTTGGCCATCTGTATGTCTTCTTTGGAGAAATGTCTGCTCACGTCTCCTGCCTATTTTAAAATTGGATTACTTGGTTCTTTATGCATTTTGGATACTAACCCTTTATCAGATGTGTCATTTGCAAATATTTTCTCCCATTCAGTAGGTTGTCTTTTAGTTTTGTTGTTTCCTTTGTTGTGCAGAAGCTTCTTATTTTGATGTAGTCCCAATAGTTTATTTTTGCTTTTATTTCCTTTGCCTAAGGAGACATACCTAGAAAAATGTTGCTGTAGCTTATGTCAGAGAGATCACAGCCTGTGCTCTCTTCAAGGATTTTTTTTTTTTTTTTGAAAATTGTTTAAAGTTTATTGATTTGTTGTGTGAGAGACACAGCGGGGGCTGGGGGGCAGAGAGGGAGAGAATCCCAAGCAGGCTCCACCCTGTCAGCACAGAACCTGACATGGGGCTCGAACCCATGAATCGTGAGATCATGACCCAAGCCTAAATCAAGAGTCTGATGCTTAACCAACTGAGCCATCCAGGCATGCCTCTCTTCAAGGATTTTTATAGTTTCAGGTTTCAATCCATTTTGAGTTTACTTTTGTTTGATTTTTTAAATGTTTATTTATTATTTTGAGAGACAGAGAGAGACAGAGTATGAGCAGGGGAGGGGCAGAGAGAGAGGAAGACACAGAATCTGAAGCAGGCTCCAGGCTCTGAGCTGTCAGCACAGAGCCTAACGAAGGGCTGGAACTCACAAACTGTGAGATCATGACCTGAGCCGAAGTCAGAGACTTACCTGACTGAGCCACCCAGGTGCCCCAATTCTGAGTTTATTTTTGGTGTAAGAAAGTGGTCCAATTTCATTCTTTTTCATGTAGCTGTCTAGTTTTTCCAACACTATTTGTTGAAGAGATTGTCTTTTTCCCACTGCATATTCTTGACTCTTTTGTTGAAGATTAATTGACCATATAATTGTGGGTTTGTTTCTGGACTTTCTATCTTGTTCCATTGATCTATGTGTCCATTTCTGTGCCAACACCATACTGTTTTCATTGCTGCAGCTTTGTAGTATAACTTGAAATTTGGAATTGTGATACCTCCAGCTTCGTTTCTTTTTCAAGATTGTTTGGCTATTTGGAGTCTCTTGTGGTACCATACAAATTGTACGATTATTCTAGTTCTGTGAAAAATGCTGTCGGTATTTTGATAGGAATTACATTAAATCTGTAGATTTCTTTAAAAAAAATTTTAATGTTTATTTATATTTGAGAGAGAGAGAGAGAGTGTGTGAGCTGGGGAAGGGCAGAGAGAGTGGGAGACACAGAATCCAAAGCAGGCTCCAGGCTCTGAGCTGTCAGCACAGAGACCAACGCAGGGCTCAAATTTGTGAACTGTGAGATCATGATCTGAGCCAAAGTCAGACACTTAAAGGAGTGAGCCATCCAGGCACCCCTAAATCTGTACAATTCTTTAGGTAGATGTACATTTTAACAATATTTGTTCTTCCAATACATGAGTATGGAATATCTTTCCATTTTTTAAATGTTTATTTATTTTTGAGAGAAAGAGAGAGCAGGGGAGGGGCAGAGAGAGAAGGAGACACAGAATTTGAAGCAGGCTTCTGGCTCTGAGCTGTCAGCATAGCTGACAACGCCTGGTCTGAACCCATGAACAGCAAGATCATGACCTGAGCCAAAGTCGGACACTTAACTAACTGAGTCACCCAGGTGCCCCTATCTTTCCATTTTTGTGTGTGTGTTATCTTCAATTTCTTTCATCAGTGTTTTATAATTTTCAGAATACAGGTCTTTAACCTTCTTGGTTAAGTTTATTTCTATGTGTGTGATTATTTTCAGTGCAATTGTAAATGGGATTGCTTTCTTAATTTCCCTTTCTATTGCTTTATTATTAGTGTATAGAAATGCAATGGAATTCTGTACACTGATTTTGTATCCTGTGACCTTACTGAATTCATTTATCCGTTCTAATAGTTGTTTTTTTTTTTTTTTTTTTTTTTTTTTGGAGTCAAGTTTTCTACATATAGTATCATATCATCTGCAAACAGTGAAGTTTTGCTTCTTCCTTGCCCATTTGGATGCTTTTTATTTCTTTTTCTTGTCTGATTGCTGTGGCTAGGACTTCCAGTACTATGTTGAATGAAAGTGGTGAGAGTGGACACCCCTGTCTTATTCCTGATCTTAGGGGGATAGCTCTCAGGTTTTCACCATTGAGTATGATGTCCTCTGTGGGTTTTTCATATGTGGCCTTTATTATGTTGAGGTGTTCCCTTTATTTTTTTTTTTTAACGTTTATTTATTTTTGAGACAGAGAGAGACAGAGCATGAACGGGGGAGGGTCAGAGAGAGGGAGACACAGAATCTGAAACAGGCTCCAGGCTCTGAGCAGTCAGCACAGAGCCCGACGCGGGGCTCGAACTCATGGACCGCGAGATCGTGACCTGAGCTGAAGTCGGCCGCTCAACCGACTGAGCCACCCAGGCGCCCCGAGGTATGTTCCCTTTAGACCTGCTTTGCTGAAGGCTTTTGTCATAAATGGATGTTATACTTTGTCAAATGCTTTTTCTGCATATATTTAAATTATCATATGGTGTCTATCCTTTCTCTTGTTGTGATGTATCACATTGGTTGATTTGCAAATATTGAACTACCCTTGCACTCTGGGAATAAATCCCACTTAATCATGGTGAATGATTTTTTTTTTTTAATGTATTGTTCAATTTGGTTTGCTAACGTTTTGTTGAGGATTTTTGCATCTATACCCATCAGAAATATTGGCCTACTGTTTTCTTTTCCTTTTTTGTAGTGTGTTTATCTGGTTTTGGTATGAGGGTAGTGTAGGCATCCCAGAATAACTTTGGAAGCTCTCCTTTTCCATTTTTTGGAATACTTTGAGAAGAATAGGTATTAACTCTTTAAATGTTTGGTAGAATTCACCTGGGAAGCCACCTGGTCTTGGACTTTTATTTGTTGGGAATTTTTTGATTAGTGATTCAATTTCATTGCAGGTAATTGGTCTGTTCAAATTTTCTATTTCTTCCTCGTTCAATTTCGGTAGGTTATATGTTTCTAGAAATTTATCCATTTCTTCCAGGTGGTCCAATTTTCCGGTATAATTTTTCATAATATTCTCTTATGATCCTTTGTATTTCTATGGTCTCAGTTGTTATTTCTCCTCTTTCATTTCTGATTTTGTTTCTTTGAGTCCTCTCTCTCTCTTGCTTCCCTTTTTGTATTTGTTTTTCTTTTTCTTTTCTTTTCTTTTTTTTTTTTTTTTGATGAGTCTGGCTAAAGGTTTACAATTTTGTTGATCTTTTCAAAGAACCAGCTCCTAGTTTCATTGATCTGTTCTGGTGTTGTTTTTTTTTTTTTTAATTTCTAATTATTTTATTTCTGCTATAATCTTTATTATAATTTCCTTCCTTCTACTGGTTTTGGGTTTTTTTCTTCTTCTTCTTTTTATAGCTCCTTTAAGTGTAATGTTAGGTTGGTATTTTTCTTGCTTCTTGAGGCAGACCTGTATTGCTATAAACGTCCCTCCTAGAATAGCTTTTGATGCATCCCAAAGATTTTTGGATGTTTTCAATTTCATTTGTCTCCATGTATTTTTTTAAATTTCCTCTTTTTTTTTTTTTTTGTTTGACCCATTTATTGTTTAGTAGCAATTATTTAACCTCCATATATTTATGCTCTTTCCAGATTGTTTCTTGCAGTTGATTTCTGGTTTCATAGCATTGTGGTCAGGAAAAATTCATGGAATTACTTTGATCTTGAATTTGTTGAGACTTGTTTTGTGGCGTCATATGTTACCTATTCTGGAGAATGTTTCACGTGCACTTGAAAAGAATGTATATTTTGCTGTTTTAGGATGGAATGTTCTGAATATATCCATTAAATCCATCTGGTCCAATGTGTCATTCAAAGCCACTGTTTCTGTTTGGATGATTTGTCTATTGAGATAAGTGGGTTGTGAAAGTCCCACAAGTGTATTGTCTTGTAGAATCAGAAGTCTCACATGGATCTCACTAGCCTAAGATTAAAGTACATTCCTTCCTACAGGCTCTGAAGGAGAATCTGTTTCCTTTCTTTTTCCAGCTTCTAGAAGCTGCCCACTTTTCTTGGTTCATGGCTCTTTCCTCCATCTTCAAAACCCAGCAGTATCAGGTTGAGTCCTTCCCTTGCTGCTGTCTCTCTGATTTTCCCTTCTGCCTTGCTCTTCCACTTTTAAAGATGTTGTATCCCTGTGTTACATTGAGCCCACCCAGATAATCCAGGATAATCTCCCTATTTTAAAGCCAGTTGATTAGCAATCTGTAATTCCACCTGCTACTTTAATTCCCCTTTGGCATGTGTCCCTACAAAATTCTTATGCTAAAGTCCTCCACCTCCCCACTCTCCTGATGGTGTTGGGAGGTAGGGCCTTTGGGAGGTGATTAGGTCCTAAGAGTAGACCCCTCACGAATGATATTTGTGACCCTATAAAAGAGAACTCAGGGGCACCTGGGTGGCTCAGTCAGTTAAGTGTCCAACTCATGATTTCATGGTTCATGAGACTGAACCCCACATCGGGCTCCACGCTGACCATGCGGAGCCTGCACGGGATTCTCTCTCTCCCTCTCTTTCTGCCCCTCCCTCTCTCTCTCTCAAAATAAATAAATAAACTTTTTTAAAAAAGGACCTCAGAGAGCTCCTTTGCTCACTTTCTGCCATGTGAGGATACAAGATGATGGTCATTTATAAAACAGCAGGCATGTTCTCAGCAGACATCAAATCTGCCAGCACCTTGATCATGCTTAGCCATCCCATCCTCCAGAACTATAAGAAATAAATTTCTGTTGTTTTAGCCACCTAGCTTATGGTGCTTTGTTATAGCAGCCCAAACTAAGACAGCATGTAACCTAGCAAATTCACAGGTTCCAGGGAATAGGATGTGGGCATCTCTGAGGAGGCCATTATTCTACCACAGCATAGAGATTCGTCCATATCAGAGGCAAATGTACTTTTTAAAAGGTGATCGTATGTATAGCCCAGTTTGGAAGTCAAAGTGGGGCCCAGTTCAGAAAGAACATGCAAGGTTGAGTAGTGAGCTCTAACCTGTTTGTGTATGTATGTATGTATGTATGTATGTATATACTATATACACACACAATAGATATAGATATAGATATATAGATATATAAGTATAGATTTTGTATAAAATCTGTTTGTTTATTTTTATTTAAATATTCTCCTTACCTTAAAAATAAGCAAACAAAAATACTCTTTGGGATTTTAACCTAGGCATGTACAGCCAGGCCTGCCTTTTCCCTACAGCCACAGGAATGAAACATCTTGTGTACTTCACACACAGCCCGTAGAAGTCTCAGCAACTAAGTCTGGAAGGAATGAAAGAAGAAAAAAAGAGGGAAGGAGCTCTCCTTACCACCCTCCTGATCCTGGGTCTGCCCGGTTTTCCACCTGCCTCTCCGAGTGGGCCTGTTCTGTTTTCTTCTCCAGCCTCTGTTGTGACTTCCACTCACCTGTAGAGATAGGACACACCCTCAGGCAGGGCAGTGGCATAAGGAATAATGGAGGTATTTCTGGAGCCACAAAGAAACCCTAAATATTATAACAAAAGTTGCCCCTATTGCTCTAATCACTTAGAAAATTACAAGGGCATGGGAGCTGTGAGCCACGAGCCATGATTGAAGACCGAAATATGTATCTCTTATTACGAATCGTATCACAGGAGTAACTGAAGAGATATTCTGGTTGCTCTGTCTTTTAATAATAACGTAGTGTGAAAATAAATAAAGGAAACATCATTAAAAATGGAGCCGGGGCGGGGGGTGCCTAGGTGGCTCAGTTCAGTTGGGCGTCCAACTTCGGCTCAAGTCATGATCTCACAGTTCGTGGGTTCGAGCCCCACATCAGGCTCTGTGCTGACAGCTCAGAGCCTGGAGCCTGCTTGAGATTCTGTGTCTCCCTCTCTTTCTGCCTCTCTCCCACTTGCTCTATCTCTCTCTCTCAAAAATAAATAAAAACATGAAAAAAAAAAAGGGAGGAAGTTTACTTTACATAGCCCAGCAGGAAGGCAGCTCTCTTTGCCCAGCCCAGCCGATGTACTCAGCCAATGAGAAGCTGTCACTACCCTAAACTCTTGTAAACAGCCCCTCTCAACTTTTTCTTTCCTCCATAAATGTAAGGCCCTCTTCATTCTGTACTAAGTGTACTAATCAGGACAGGCTAGCTGTTGTAACAAACAACCCCGCACATTCCATGCCTTTAACACAACATAAATTTATTTCTTTTTCGTGGTCACAGTACAATGCTGGGGTCAGGGAGAATCTGCTCCACAGAGTCGTTCAGGGGCCCAGTTTCCCTCCATCTACTGACTCATCCATCTACATCCTCGGCAGTCTCCACTGAATCCTCTGCTCCCATGGAGCAGAAAAGGGAAGCGAGAACACGGAGAACCACAGGAGGGTTTCTAGAGACAGTCCCAGACTCAACAGATCACTCTGCACACATTCTAGGACTCATCACACGGCATCACCTAATTGCAAGAGAGGCTGGGAATTGCCTAACCTTGTATCCAAGAGAAAGAGAAGGATGTGGCAATCTCTGCCATAGTGGGCAAACTTGGGGTGTGGCACATCAAGAAATTCACCTTTGCCCTGGGCTTCAGATCACAAAAGGCTTATGAGGTATGCAGGGCAGAGGCCACGTTGTTAGGGTGAACTACGCACTCAGGGACCAGAGACCAGTCATCGTCACCTGTCATCAACATCTCTTTCACTTCGGGTTTGTTGTGATGGTCGCTGTTTTCCCTGCCTCTGGGCTCCCAAAACCACTGAAACATGCCTGGACCATCAAATCCACTGGCTACATGGGGACAGTTTGTGTACATGTCTATGTCCCTACCTAAAAATTGTTTTGCAACCTGTAAATGCCAAGGCAGAGGACTTGGCATTCATTTAAGATCTGCTAAATTAGCTGGATCTGAAAGACATGATAGAAGATGAGAAGGGGGACCTTTTAGTGGACAGAGGGAAAAGCGATCATGCTGTCCAGCAAGCAGCAAGGAATGGGTTGCTGAATCCTGCAACATCACGGCGGCCTCTGGATGTTTTGTCACTGATGCGGAATGAGCCCCCCCAGCCTTGCTCCCATCAGCTGATCCCCCAGAATCAGTAGGAGATGATGGTTCTGGGTTCCAGGGATTCCAGAAAGTCTTAAGAGCAGGGGAGCAAGCAGGTATGAGGGGTCTGGTGGATTGCAGCTACCCCCACCCCACCCTTACTGCATGGGGGTGAAGGCTTCTTGGTAGCTAGTAGCTTGTGCCTTGAGTTCAAATTGTCTGCACGTGATGGAGGTGAACTGAAGTCCTGGTAGATGCTTAGGGTGGCTATAGCCTCCAAACCCCAGGGTTTGACCTTCTGGTGCTAGAGCTTTAGTGATCTCCTCACTCGGGAGTCATTAGTCCCTGGAAGAATCACACTCCAGTGTGTGAACTCACAAGATGTCATCCCAGCAAGTAATGGAATGCTTTCCATTGGCAACACAGTTGCATGGTGGATGGGGTAAGCGGAGGCCATAGTGAGCTCATTAACTGTTGAGCAATAAGTCTATGTGTTCATCGTGTTGGCCAACAAATATGAAGTGCCAACTGTGTGCTCACTTGCATGGGTATGCTAAGAATAGAAAGAGGTGCAAGACAGACTCCTGAAACTATAAAGTCCCCGTCCTCAAGGAACTTGCCTCTGGATGGCAAGATCAGAGACAGTGTGGGGTAACATTAAGAACAAGCTTGAACCCTACACTCCGTCCCGGGGTTGAATTCTTACTTGCCATTTAACCTCAACAAACCTCAGTTTTTCCATCTGCAACATGGGGATAATTGCTACCTCACAAGAGCTTCTCTGAAATGAATGAGAAAATGTCATGAGAGTTTACTGTGAATACTTTCAATGTATCACATGATGGCCTTACTGGTTTTGGAAAAGAAATGCACACTCGTAGAAAACAGACCACACGGAACCAAAACTTTATGCACCTTTTTCCAAGACCTTACTCTCTGAAACATGACTTTGCTGGAGCAGCTGTAATTATGAAAACACATCCATGCAGCGGACACTACTCAAAGCTTCAAGTATCACAAAAAGTTCAGCAAAGCAGCTGGTTTCCTCGATGCTCCCGAGGCACTGGTTGCAGGCAGTGGGAAGGCCCCACAGCCCCCGGGAGAGTGGTCAGGATGAGGGTGGGGCTGGGGCCAGGGAGAGGGAGCGAGGAGTCCCTGGGATGTGACAGCCAGCCATCCCATGGATGGATGAGAACTCCGCCTTAACCTCTCCCTGTATTATGTGCTGTAAAAACCTACAAGACACGTCTGTTCCTGACCCTCCCAGGTTCTTGGGAGTTTAAAGGATGTGCCCCAAATCACAGGCTGGTTAAAGGCTTCGGGATCCGTGGGTCCTGCTGGAAAGGCCACTTCTGAAGGGAGGTGTCCAGAACGAGCACCCAGGTGGGCACTCAGGGATCTTGAGGCGCTGGGGCAATTGGGGAAGGTTCCAGGGAGGTCGAAGATCTTTTATTCAACTGACTGGCTCTCCCTTGGGCCCAGAGCACAGATAAATAACAACACGATGTGGGGCAGGGATGAAGGAATGTGAAGGTTTGTGAAAACAATGAGGAGCCATTCAAGTTAGTCTGAGGTAATGAGAGGAAAGCAGTTTCCAAAGACAAACTCCTGAGCCAGCTAAGGTGATGGCCCGTGTGGTCAGCTGGAGGATTTCTGGTGCCAAGCAACGGAAGGATAGCCGGAGAGGGCCCCTGGATGACCACTGGGCACAAGCGAGAGAACACTCACCTGTAGGGACAGGACACACCCTGGGCAAGGCAGTCCTGTATGAAGAACATTCCAAATGAAGGCAGGATAGCACAGTGCAGTGCTTCCCAAACTTTGGTATCCGAATCACCTGGGAGCTAATAAAGAACGCAGAGGCCCAGGCCTGGTGAAGCAGGATAGGACCCGGGCCTTTGTTGTTATATCCCAGCCTCCGGTGATTCTGACACCTGCCGCAGCTTGAGAACTTTTCAGAACATGAGCTCTGGACCCAGACTCCGTGGGTTTGAATCCCAGCTCGGCCATGTGTTTCCTCAGCGACTCTGGCAATGCTATAGATTCACCGTTTGTGATCTGGAACTTCTAACAGTACCTATCTCAGAACTGCTGGGAGGGAGGAATGAGTTGTTAGCAGCACAGCCACTGGAATGGTGTCTGGACCATAAGACGTACTGTGGGAATGGTAGTCACTATTCTCCAACCTGTGTCATCTGTGGCAGAAAGCTGCCATTAGAGAGGAAAATTAAAGGAATTGCAGGGTAAGAGAGGATATTCAGTACATTTAACTGAGATTTTTACAAAAACAGAAAACCCTACTCAGCTAGCATATGTGACCAGCCAGTGAGCAGCTTGAGACGTCTGAGTGAGAAGCTGAGCGCCCAGGTTGCCATGACAGCAGCCAACAACAGGAGGAGGAAAAGCTCTCTCGGTTTGTTAGAGAAAGCTGGGGTGCTCAGCTCCCCACATGGCTTCCTTCCCGTTGGCTCGATCCTGGGACGTGATGGAGGAATGATCGAGGTGGAAGAGGCTCCCACACGGGTACCCCGCCTGCAGCTGCTCTCTGGGATACTTGGAAGAACTTAAAGGGGAGACTGGAGAGCCAGTCATCAGCCCACAGGTACCTGTTAAGAAAATATACAGGGTTGCTTCCACATATCCAGAACTTCTAGAAGTACTCTGAGACATACTCGGCTGAACCCCCTGGGAACACACAATAAACCCATCTCCTTTCTGATGGGTTAAGGAGAGCTTAGGTGGGTGAACTTGAAACCGTAGGCAAAAAACCAAGCGTGGGTAACAGCGTCAGGTGTGGGCAAAGAGGATGCCTTCTGGGGAACCTGTCGTGGCCTCCTCCTGCCGTGCCCCTGCCCACGGGGCACAGGTTTGTGGGGCCAGGGAAACGTAGACACCCAGAGCTTGTGTCCTCACTTCACGCATCAGACGACAGTTGAGGTTAGACCTTAGACCTTGGAATCCCTGTCCAAAGTGACCCAAGCCCGCTTCTGATGCCTACAGGAGCCTCTCTCCAGGTCCATTTTCACAAAGGCAGTGCTGCCCCATGGCGCACACCCTAGGGCCCAAGTCCTGGGTGGCCAAGGGACGGTGGTTTGCAGCGACAGGGCGCTTGGGAGGCATGTGCTGGGGTTCCCTCGCAATGTGGCAAAGAACCAGGTGGGAAGAGGAGAGGCCTGGACCACTGGATGGCCAGCTGTGACACCACACTGTGGCAGAGACTGGACTCTGAGAACTCCAAATTCAAACTTGGCCTTTCAGTATGTTATGTCAAGGTAGGAGGGTGGAACAGATTTGGGCTCAGCTTGATTTACAACTTTTAAACATTAAGACCTGGCATGTGGTTCTCCATTTGCATTCTTGCCTCTGATTTCACAAATGTTGGGGGTGGGGGGGTGCGCCTGATGACTAAAGACACGTACTTTAGTACCAGATAGGCCGAAACTGAAACATCTCTGAGTGTGCCATTTATTATGTGCCTCGGGCAATTTACTTCAACACTCTAATAATACTGATGTTAAGGCTCTTTCGGTTCCAGGGAGTATCCCAATTCAAATGGACTTGTAAGTAAGGGATTTGTTGGTTCCTACAACTGACAAGTCCAGTAGTAGAAACCTCAGGTGTGTCTGGATCCGGCAGTCTCATCAGCAACCTCAGCACATGGTCTCCACATCTTTGGCCCTGCTTTCCTGTGCTAGCTTCCTTCTTGGGCAGGACTACGCACATGGTCATAAGCTTACATCCTACTTACGAAGCAATCCCTGCAGAAAATGAAAGGTATCACTTTTCCAAAGATCTGGCAAAATCCAGGGATCTGATGATTGGTTATATGCCCACCATAGAGAGTCTGTGTCTATCCCCTACAAATCATGTGGATTAAGAGTCAGGGAAGTCGTTTTCACCAAATAAAAACTAAGATGCGGTTACCAGGAGAATAACTGCGGCAAAAACGAGTGGTTTGATGGGGGAATAAATGCTTAGCGCTCAACGTGAGCCACTACTGATGTGATGGGGAAAAGGCAAATAGACTCAAAACTAGGTATGCATACAGAACGGAAAGCAAGTGGAAACCGTGTTCGTTTTCCAACTGCCCCGAATTCTGGAATGAGTTGGCAGCTTGAAGAAATGAAGCCTTGGAAATGCACTCACAATCTCAGAAGACACACTACGGTCGTATGTATGAATCACGCTTTCGGTTGCTGTGGCTGATTCTGCAAACACCAACCCGTGCCCATCAGTGCGCCTCAGCCTCAAAACTTGGGTATGACACCAAGCCTTGTTCGCCAAGAAGACTGTTACTGGAATTGTGTAGAGAAGCACATGAATCCCCAAATTATTAAGTTTCTAGGTACGCGGCCAATTTGGGGCAACGTTCAGTCTCTCTAACGCTGAGATAACCTACTATCACTGAGGACTCATCACGACAGTGTCTGCTTTCTACTCGCCTCCTGTCATCTCCAGCTACAGAACAATCTTAAATATTGAGGATCCTTCTTACCCTGATAGAAATTGACCAAGACTATTCATAGATCTCTAAATGTGGACTTTTGTGGTTTACACTTTTTTTCTATTTTTGATGACTGATAAAAATAGGCTATATACATTTTAAAGATTTCCCCAGTTTTTTATTTTGAAAAATTGCAAACCCACAGAAGTTCAAATAGTACTACTAAAATATTAACACCGCCTTCACACACACACACACACATTTTTGATCAAACAAAACCACGGCGGCCTCTGCTCTATGTTAATATCCAGATACCTTCTCCATGCTTACGAGAGAAGCAGCCTCATGTTTAGTGAGAGGAGCAGTGTCCTCAGGAAGCCTCAGTGTTCTTTTTTGTAGGACTTCACTGATCTCATTAGAAACTCACAGCCCTGCAAGGCCCTTTGCACAGGATTTATTCCCATTTTACAGATGAGGAAACAAACTCAGACAGGCCAAGTGATCTATCTGCTCAAGGGTTGTCAGTAAGTGACCCAGACGAACCTGGAACCAAAGACTTCTGACTTCAGTAACTCAACATATTCGGGTCACTTCTCTCCTGGATATACAGTGAGAGTAAAGCCGGAGCCAAACAGATATGCAAAGAAGTGTTTTAGCTTCATTCTTCTGACCGTCTGAAAGCAAATATTCACCAGGACCCATGTGCACAGCATTATCAATCAGAAGTCTTATCAGGAGCATAAAACTGCAATGGAAATTGAGAGCAGAAGGGTGCACACAGAGGGTACAGAAATATCTGTTAACTGCCCCCAATTCGACTTCAATATTTACCGAGCGCTTACTCTGTTCCCGGTATTGTGCTTGGGATACCGAGCAAACAAGGTAGACAAAGATTCTGCCCTTGTGGAGCTCACATTCCCGTGGGCTAATGAACAATCCAGAAGCTGCCAATGAGAGATTGGTGGGCTGCATCTGGCCCACATTAGTGTTTTGTCTGGTCCACAGTGTTTCATTTTTGTCTTTTTATAATAAGTCGCCAACTTCTAGCTTCTCTGAAACAGGCAACTTCTGTGGGATTCCCGAATAAGAAGTAACAGCCCCCCCGCCGCCAGGACACGTGTCTTCTGGAGATCACTTCAGTTCCCAGGATCTCCCACTGTCTTACACCCAGGCAACTGTGGCCCAATTCATGCATTTGCGTTTCCTACTCGACATCCTAAAGCATTTAAGCTGAAACCCCTGAAGCAAACAAATATTCAAAGGAGATCATTTCGGATCAGATAAAGTCATACAAAAGAAATAAAATGAGCTAACGTGACAGGAGTGACAGGATTGGTGGAAAGGGCTACTTCAGACTGGGTGGCCAGGGAGGGTCTCTCCGAAGTGTAACTGAAACAGAGAACTGCGTTACCAACAGGAAAAATGCTTCGAAGCAGAGGAACAGCACGGGCACAGGTTCCACTTGGGGCAGGAAATAACTTGGCCTGGTCAAATAACAGCAGCAAGTTTGGGGTGGTTGGGAGAGGGGTAAGAGGTTCACAGAGGAAGGAAGAAGCCAGATTACACAGGACCTTAAAGGCCATGATGAGAATCTTGGATTTTATTCCAGGTGCGATAGGAAGCCTTTGGAAGGCTTTTGCTTGGGAACAATGTGATCTGGTTTACACTTTCAAAGATCACTGTGGGATGCAGGGAAGTGATGTAAACGAGGCAAGAGAAGAAGCAGGGAGACCAACGAGAAGGCTGGATTATCGTAGTCCAGTAGGTGCCAGTGGCTAGGACCAGGATGGTTAACAGAAAAGATGGAGAAAAGCAGATTCAGGACATAATCTGGAGTAGAACCAAAAGAATTTTCTGATGGAGTGGATGGCAATAGTGCCAGTGGGCCGGAAGGATTAACAAAAAAGGGAGTAACAAGAGAGAACTCCAAGGTTGTGCCTTGTTCAAAGGGATGTCTAGGGGAGGCCCCCATCGCAGGGACCGAGGGCAAGACAGGGATTTCGGATGGATAAATTTTGCCAAGACGCAAGTCGTCCTAGAGCCTCATTTCCCTTCTCCCACACCCAAGCATTCTCAAATCCAAGCAGCTGAACTTGTAAATGCCTCACCTCTTACCAACTCTATCCCTTCAACTTCAGACCCACCGCCTCCGTCTGGATCCAATTCTGTCTCTTGCCGGGACTTTCCCAACAGCCTTCTACAGCTATGAATGAACTAGCAAAAAGCACTTACTCCCCACGCGTACCTCTCTCCCACTTAGCCATCCTTGACGGCAGAGATGACGCCCTATTCGTATTCATCCCCGGTGCTAGTGCTGTGCTGGGCCCACAGTGGGCACTCAAATATTTGATGAACTGAAAAGAGGTCTCCTCAGATAGAATACAACCTCCTTGCAGAGAGGAGTCCTATCTTGGAATTCTAGCATTCCTCTACACAACTTAAAGAACCAGCTGCCAAATGTATAATCAAGTTCCAGAAACTTCGCCTTCCCAAGGGACGGGTTTCTTTCTTTTTCATTTAGTTTCAAAGTACTGAGTCCCATATTTACCTGGTAGTTAAGAAACGAGATTGGCCAACAGACAACGTATATTATTACTCTTTTCCACTTTTCTTCCAAATCTAGGGACTTTATATGTGCATACGTTAACAACATCTTTGTAAGGAGGCCAAGAGAGAGGATTATTCTCCATTTTACAAGAAAAAAAACTGAGGCACCAAATGAAATCCCTAAATTCCTTTTTGATGGAATTCGGAGCTTCACCTGGATTAAGACTGGTCCTTCCCTGACACAATCCCACAGTTCTGTAATTGGAGGGTATCCCAGGCTCCCACCCCTGCAAAACTGCTGGTTAGTACTCAGGGGTTCCCTAGGTTTTGCCTCCACAACTGCAAACTCCTTTGGGTACCAGGGTGTGTTGCCCCAAGGTCAAAGGCCATGTCCTCTCTCTCCAACTGTCCATTTCCCTCAGCACCTGGTGAAGACAGATTCCATTCCTTCGGCCCAGGAGAAAGAGAAGCACCTTGGTCATTAGACCGGGAAGTCAAGTAAGGCCAGGAGTCACAACCAGCAAGAAGAGAGAGATCAAAATAGGCAAGAAGAGTTTCAATGGGGGAAAGGAGAGAGGAGCCACCACTGAAAATCCAAATACTCCTTTCAAGAGGCTTCCAGCTGAGGAGTATCTGGGAGGAGGAAGTGGCAGCCGCGGCGCAGGCCAGATCCTTCCTGCCACACCCGCCCAGAGTCATTTCTTCAAGGCACCCAGGCTTCTCAGAGCCTCCTGGGCCTGGGTCAGCTGCTGCTGCAGCCTCTGGCGGGTGCTCTCGTTGGAGGCCCGCTTCAGGAGGCCCTGCATTTCTTCTACCACCGCCCGATGGCCAGGGGTGTTATGGAAAAGCCGCACTGCCCGGTCCCCACAGGAGGCCAGAAGCCGGCCAGTGATGTCAAAGGACAAGTCAGTGATACACTCCCCATGGACCTGCTCAAAGCACTCCTCCTTCTCACCCCGCCGGGTGTTGTAGAGATGAATACTGCTGCCACTGGCCAAGGCCAAGACCTGGGCGTCAGGGGAGAGAGCCAGGCGGCACGGCATGGTGCTCGCCTCTTCAAAGCAGCCTGTCCTCAGCAAGTAGGGATCCTGCTGCTTCTTGTACTCCACATCTGTGTCCCACAGTTTCCACGTCCCGTCCTTGGAGACCGAGGCCATCCTGCAGCATGGAAAATCACGGCTCGAGCCCCAGTGCACTCTGGAGGGGAGGGCACTGGGACAGCATTAGGGGCTCCAGCTAGGAAGCCAAGTGCACGGCTAGGTCTACTTCCTGCTGAGGGCCGGGCACTCTACCCACTTCAGAGCTGCTGCAGAGATAGGCAAAAAAAAGGCCCTGGTTGCCAACAGGGGCTGGGAGCCGCTGGTAAGACATCAGAGAGGATTCACTCACCTGCGGGAGTCATTGGAGAAAGCGAAGAAGTGGACGGCGGCCGAGTGACCCTTCAGTTCAAAGGCTCGCACAACCTCCTGGAAGTCCCCTTTTTTCCCAAAGCAGACTTCCCAAACTTTGACATCCGGGGTGAAGCCACACGAGGCCACAAACCTGTCACACAACCAGATTCCTTTACAACTTCATCTCGAGGGCATTTCATTTCTGCCAACCTGCTAAACCTCATTCCCGAGAAAGTTCATCATCTTCTACCTCAATAACACCGTGCTTTTAAAAATATGACCTCGGTCCATCCTCATGGCCAGGCTAGAAGATACATGGTACCCCCACTGCGCATGATTCCATCCGGTCTGCTCCTTCCACTATCTGAAGCGGGCTCTCTGCTCTGTTCCTGGCCATGCCTTCTGCCCATCCCAGAGGCCAAGTCCCTCCCTCCTCACCTGCTACAAGGGGATATAGCAGCATGGGTATTGTTCATCTGGTTAGTGTTGATGGTAGACAGCACATGACCTTTCAGATTCCAGATGAGGATAGTTGTGTCACTGGAAGCAGTCATGATGAACTTCCCTGAGAGGGCAGGAGGGTGACATGAGCCAAGGTCAAGGCCCTGACCACATGTCATCCTCTACGCAGACACTTACGAAGGTCTCGCTGTCCCAAGTATCCATGCTCCCCTCCTGGACCAAGGGTCACCACAGACTAGGATTTTGCTGAACGCTGTGGGTCTTACCTGCCTCCCCTGGGGACCTGCTGTGGCTCCCAGGACTCCAGGGGAACCCAGAGCCAGAGTCCCTTTGTCAAAAGTAGGGCTGAGCATAACTCTCAGGCAGCATTAACTCATTCGGCCAATAACTGGGGCTGTTCCCTCTAGTCTTAGGTAAGCTCCGTCCTCTGCAAGCCTCTTACCTGTGTCGGCAATGCCGATGTTGATGACGGATGCCTTGTGCTTTTTGGGGAAGTCCTCTGGGGTGGCCGTGAAGGTATAGCCTCCATCCTCTCGCTTGGTCATCTTGAAGACACGAAGGGTGTCTCCGTTGGCCAGCCAGACGATGAAGGCTCTAGAGACAAGTAGCAGACAAGGCACTCACTTGTTTGGACACGGAGGCCTGTGTGTGCCAGTTCCTATGCTAGGCTCTGAGGAAAATCATGGGCCTTCCTTCGTACCCCAGTCCGGCCCTGCAACTTAACCCCTTGGCTCAAAACCTCTTACTACTCCTCAGAAGGTAGGCCTCTCCCAGCTTTGGCTCTTTCAGTTTCTCTCTAGGGTTTGGAAAACCACGACAGCTCCCAAGACGAATCTGGAGCCAGGCTTTGGTACTTCCCAAGTAGGAACACACCTTCCCCTCTCTGCTTCCTTGCTGCGTAAAATGCACAGACCTCCAGGGAGCCCCGGGCGGTGCTCAAGCTGTCCAGTTCTCTTTCTGCCACCCCCAGGGAGACCCAGGGTCCCCCCTCACCATCCCAAGTCAGGTATGGGAAGGACAGAAGCCTGGGCTTCTGCAGGCACAGCTGAAGCTCCATCCTGTCGCACCTGCAGTCAGGGCTGAAGCGCACCAGGGTGGCGTGGTCCAGCTCCACGTTGGCTCTCATGCTGCGGTGCTCCCGCTGCAGGAAGTCCTTGGTGCTCCAGATGCGGACGGTGCGATCATCTGCACAGGTGGCCAGGTACTTGCCATTGCTGCTAAAGTCCATGCAAGATATGTTCCCACTGTGGCTCTAAGGGAAGGGTTGCAGGAAGTATGAACAGGGACCCCTTGGGTAGACGGAGTCTGTTGCCTGGATTAACAGCAAGCTGCTGATGGGGTAAAATGAGAGGGGACAGGATGGGGCAGCCCCCACTGATTTTGGTCAGAGGCAGCAGGGTCTGTCATGTGCACAGAACACTAAAAAGGAGAAGTCTGTGGGGGGGTGAGTCTTTGTATATGTGTGCTGAGCATGGGTACCCATGTACCTTCAGTGCTGCAGCCAGGAGGCGGTGAGTAAAGTTGTGTTGTTGTGGCTTCTCCTTGCGAACTCGCTGATGCTGTTTCTGCTTCTTGGATCTCAAGGACTTGTCAAGTGGAAGTCCATTTGCCTTCTGGCCTGTGAGGAAGGGCCGTGTCATCTATCCATCCGCTCACTAAGCATTTCTGACCGCCTATAATTGGCCAGGAATCGAGGGAGCATCAAGAGATGACCAGATAGGCCCCGGGCTCGAGGAGAGAGAGTGATGGGAGTAAAAACAGGGCTTTGGAATCAGACTGGGTTTGGATTGTAGCTCTACCACGAGGGCTCTTGAGGAGACTGCTTGCTGTCAGTCCACATAGCACCTCAATGCAAGTTAGAAAAGGAGCCCTCTCTGCAAGAACAGCTCAGTGGGTACACAGCACAGCCAACAAGGGGCAGATCCTTGGCCACACATCCCTAGGTAGGAAATAATGTGCACAACCAAACCTGGTGGTCCTGGGCTTGGGCAAGTTATTTAATTGCTCTGGGCTTTGGTTTCCTTAAAGAGAAGTTGTGAGAATTGGACAATATACACAAAAAAGAGAAGCAGAGTACCCAAGACGAGTATTAAAGGCTCAGAGGACTCCCAGAAGGAACTCAAGGATGAGAGGTAGTCAGTACCTGTTGAGGGAGTACCTGTCCTGTGCCAGAAATGGTGCCAGTCACTTTTGTATAAAATAGCTAATTTAGGGGCAGCTGGGTGGCACAGTCGGTTGAGCACTCAACTCTTGAGATGAGCTCAGGTCATATGATCTTGCCGTTTGTGAGTTCGAGCCCGCAGAGGCCCCGCGTCTGGGTCCGAGACGACAGTGGGGAGCCTGCTTAGGATTCTTTCTCTCTGCTCTTCCCCTGCTGGAGCGCTCTCTCTCTCAAAATAAACTTAAAAAAAAAAAAAATAGCTAATCTAATTGAGAATCAGATCAGTTGCAAAGTGGGCATGTGTTAGATTACTGCAGATGCTCCTTAATTCGTACAGAAAAAAAAAAAAAACTCCCGAGGCTCCTATACAGAGACCACCACGACCCGCCCTCTCCAGCCTTGTCCCGCAAGCGTCCTCCTCCTCCCCCCCCCCCCCCCCGAAGGGCATACCAAATGCCGTTTCAGAACTCCTTGCCTTCATGCATGTAACCTTTGCCAGCAGTACTCTTCCTCCCTCCTTGGCCAAACTCTTACCGTGTATCCTTCAAGACCCCACACCACGTGTTTCCTACTCTCAGCGAAGATTTTCTTGACCCCTCCCCACCGAAAAAGCAGGGCTGACCACTCCCACCCTTGGGTTTCCTGGTGCTAGGACTGACCTCTTCTGTGACACCTATTACAGTGTATTTTTCACTTACATTTTCGGATGTTCTTCTCTTACGCGGCAGTGTACTTCCTAAAGGAAAAGTCCCGACACCTACTGCGATAGTATGTATATACTTCAATAAACGTTGCTCATGTCGGGGAATGAGTCGGAGTACTTACAAATGGTGCCCGTCTACCCTCACCCTTCCCTATTTTCCTAGAATAACGAACAAGCAGCGCGCTCGAGAGAGTTTACGGGGGCTCTCACGGCAACCCCGGGGAGACGCTGGGGCTCGGCGGGACAGCGCCTCATCCTCGGCCACCGAGAAAGTGGCAGCGCCGGACCGACGCTGTAACTAGTCCTCCCGAAGGGGCGCGACCAGCCCGGCGAGCCGGCACCTCGTCTCGAGAAGCGAAACTCATTTAACAAAAGGAGAAACTGAGGCCCACGGGGTCCCCCCCCCCAAACCGCAGGTCGGACCAGTGGGAGGCCAGGATCATGGTCCTCGTGGGTCGCCCCCACCCGCCCCTGCCCCACTAACCGGCGGATCGGCTGCTCGTCTCCTCCTCCGCGCGCAGCCACCCCCGCGCTACCGCCGCCGTCGCCATCAAGGCCAGCAGTCCGAGCAACAGCGACAGGCCCATCAGCTCCGGCAACTGCAGCAGCTCCATGACTGCACTGCCGCTGCCACCTCAGCCTCTAACTACGCGGGCGCCTGCACGCCTCCGCGGGACCGCGCACGCACACAGCACGGGGCCTGGTCGTTGGCGCGTCCCTAGGGGCGGGGTCTGGCCGTTGGGCACCTTGCGGGGCGGGGCTTGACCTGCAGAGCGTCCAAAAGGGCGGGACCTGGCTGACGGAGTGTCTCGCGGGCGGGGCTTGACCGTTGGTGCGACTCGCGGGGCGGGGCTGGACCCGTAGCGCGTCCAGAGGGGCGGGGCCTGGCTGCCGATGCGTCTCGCGGGCGGGGCTTAACCGTTGGTGCGTCTCGCGGGGCGGGGCCTGACTGTTGGAGTGACCCGCTGTGCAGGGCCCACCCTTGGATCGGGCCGAGGGGCGGGGCCTGGCCCTTGTGGGGTCCGGTTTTTGAGGTTGTGCTGTCCCCCAAGCTGGGGGGCGAATTCTGCAGGCTCTGCTGAGTCCTCTCCTTGAGTAATTTACTGATAATTGTTTATTAAAGGCGTTATTCCAGCCATCACCACAGTGGATCCTTTCAAGGAGCCAAGGCAGGAATTATTACTCCCATTTAACAGGTCTTAACATCAGAGGAAATTTAGATGGGCTTTTGGTATTAATGGAGGAGAGAAAGGGTAGCCCTAGAATTGAAGCATGGAATAATAGCCTCAGCAGAGAGCTGGGAAGGGATGCTCTGGGAAGGCAAGGGCATGAGCAAAAAAAGTAAGTAGTAGATAAGAATGGAAAGATCTGGAGAGCCTTGAGAGCCAGCTGAATCCAACCAGCAGAAAGGAGCCTCGGGGCGCCTGGGTGGCTCAGTCGGTTGAGCACCGGCTTCAGCTCAGGGCACAATCTCACGGTCCATGAGTTCGAGCCCCGCGTCGGGCTCTGTGCTGACAGCTCAGAGCCTGGAGCCTGTTTCGGATTCTGTGTCTCCCTCTCTCTCTGACCCTCCCCCATTCATGCTTTGTCTCTCTCTGTCTCAAAAATAAATAAACGTTAAAAAAAAAAAAAAAAAAAAGAAAGGAGCCTCTGCTGGTTATTTCAGGGCGAGTTAGGGCGAAACTGGTGTCTCTTGAAATTCTCTGGGAAGATCAGTTGTGTGCCAAAACCAAAGACAGAAGGAAAATCAGGAGGTGTTTGCAAGGATCCAAGAAGGAGATAATAAGGGCCTGGACTTAGGTGGGCTGGGAAGTGGAAAGGAACTTGAAAAGATTTTTAACAAGATATTTGTATTTTGAGATTATAGATTCACAAGGAGTTGGAAAAAACGGAACAGGAAGTTTCCACGAACGTTCACCCAGTTTCCCCCAATGGTAACATCTTACATAACTATAGTGTGATATCAAAACCAGGAAATTGGCCTGGATACAATCTACAAAGTTCATTCAGCTCTAACCAAAAAGGAGATATTCTGAAAGACTAATTGATAGTATTTTAATTAGACCTGCTTGGACAGAAAGGAAATGTTCCCAGAACAGGGAGCAGGGCTCCGTGGGTCTCCCAGCCCTATAACCCAGAGTAAGTACCAGGGTCAGGGATTCCAGATGCAAAGCTTCCATGCCCAACAGGGAACCTCTCCTGAAGTGCAGGCTCTCAGGCCTTTAGAAGGACCCTCTAAGGAGAGAGGATGCTCTAGAGACTAGAGGACAGACAGATACACCCATAACCTCGGTTGAGGACATAGATCCAGTCAGAGAGCAAACAGAGGGTGGCCTCATTTCCTTCCCTTTTGTCCTTGGAGGTGTGTGTGTGGGGGGGATTGGCATGGACTCAGCTGTGGGCAGTGGTGGAAGCAGGGGGAGGGGAGGGGTCCAGAACATCCTGGGGCTTTTCCTCTTTAATTTGCTACTGAGAACTGTAGCACCAGCCATGAACCACTTTCTCCATCACCTAGAGACAAAGCTGTACTTTTTTTTTCCTTTAGGTTATTTACTTTTTTATTTAAGCAGTCTCTACACCCAACATGGGGCTCAAACTCATGACCCTCGAGATCAAGAATTGCATGCTCCACTGACTTAGCCAGCCAGGTGCTCCGACAAAGCTGTACTTTTAGAAGAACTTCCTTTACTCACCTGGGTGGCTTAGAACTTCGGCTCGGGTCATGACCTCACGGTTCGTGAGTTCAAACCCCACATCGGGCTGGCTGCTGTCCACGTGGACCCCGCTTTGGATCCTCTGTCCCCCTCTCTGCCCCTCTCTGCTTGTGTGTGCTCTCTTTCTCTCTCTCTATCCCTCAAAATTAGTAAACATTTTTTAAAAAAGTTCCTTCACCAAGCATTTTGCATGTGACATTGATTGATCCGGGAGCTTTGCATTTCATTTAATCTCACATTCCCATCCCACAGATTAGGAAACTGATGCTCTAGGAGGTGCTCATTAGGTGACTTTCCAGGGATCACACAGGGGAAGAGTGACATGGGAACCCATGCAGATCTGTGACTCCAATCTGTTGATGTGGGGGAAAAGGAGAAGAAAGAGTAGGATTCTGTGTACAGCTCGGTCAAGGCTACAAGATTCTTTCACATCAAGAATTTGGTTGATTTTTATAGTGGCCTTTAAGGCAAGTGATGCTATGAAATTAAGCAAATGGAAAGAAAAAAACAACAACAACTAGGCTCAGATCAAGTGATTTACCCAAGGTCAACAAGGAAGCAAGAGAAAGAGCTCATTGGGGTGGGTAGTAAACTGAGATGGGCTACACGCATACTCCTCCCACCTTGCCACTCGCCACGCCACTCGCCACTCGGTGGGTGGTGATCTGGCCTGGCTCTTACCTCTGGTGTCACAGGGCTCAGCTGGAAGCCAAAGTCAACTTGTGGAAGGACAACCAATGACACAAAGCAGGATTTGGGAAGGCTGGGCAGGTCAGGGAGGGAGCTGTACCGATGAGTTTGGAGGGGCAGTGAGACTTGGCTATACCTTTGGCGGGGTGGGCATTCAGACAGGGGAGGCGGAAGGGAGTGGCTCTGGCAGCCCATCTGGGTGAGTGTTGCTGATGGCACCAGAGGAATGTGAAGGGAGGGAGGCTGTGGAGAGAAATGAGGCCAGAGAGGTAGCAAGGCCCGTTCACAAAGCACCTTGACCATGGGCCCAGAAACCTGGCCTCATCAGAGGGCAGCGGGAGTGAAGGAAGTAGTGGAAATACAACTTCACAATCTGCAACTGAAGACCCACCTTGTATTGATTGGAGGCCTTCCTACCTGGCCTCTGTGTTAGGCAAAACAATAAATTTCTTCCTTTGTTTAAGTAGCAGTTCTTGGAGTATGGACCCTGGACCAGCACCATTAGACATGCAGATTCTTAGACCCCATCCCAGACCTGCAGACTCAGAAACTCTGAACCACCCATTTAACTAGCTTGAGTTCCAGGCATATGTTATTTGCAGCTCGAAGCCTCGATTACAGTCGTTCTTGCATATTGGAATCACCTTAAAAAAATGCTAGTGTCTAAACTTCCACCCTGAGGGCTTCTGATTGAATTGGTCTGGACTGGACCCGGCTGTGAAGATTTTTTAAAGCCCTTCCAAGCTATTCAAATGCACGCTTAAGCTCGAGAAGTAGCTCCCAGGGATCCAGCGGGCCAGTACAAGACTGTGTAGGAGGGGATGCTCTGTTGGACCAGGGTGGCGGCTGTGGGGATGGAGGTCAACTGGCCAGCCCTTGGTAACGGATGGCTGTTTTCAGCTTGGACAAATGTCTGGGTGGTGGCACCATTCCTGGGGATGGGGAACACGAAAAGGACCATGTTTGAGATGGAAGACTGTGGGCTGCAGTCTCAGAAATGATGAATTCTGTTCCTTGAAGCTAAAGGGAGCTGTGAAACATTCAGAGGGAGGGGGCAGGGTGGCAGTTGGATATGTGCTTGAGTAGCTCCAGGGGCAGAGCAGGACAGATGCAGAATAGTGGGTCCTCGGCAGAGAAGGCAAAGGGAATGGTATTACCTAACGCTTGCCACCAAATGAGAAGTGGGCCAGGAAGGAACTGGCCAGGAGGAAGAGCCTCCCACAGCAGGCACTGGGAAGGCACTGTCAGGCAGGTGGGAGAGCCTGGAGAGAATTCAAGAGTCACAGGGAAAAAGGGGTTCAAGAATGAGGTCCAGGGGCCCAGGGGTGGTGGGGGAGTATTGAGGGAAAAAGAGCACTGCAAAGTGGTTGTTGGATTTGGCAACAAGGGAGTCCTGTGACCTCAGTGAGCGTGAGTCAGTGCAGGGGTGAGGCTGGGGTGGAAGCTGGCAGAAGGAGACCAAAGACAGGGGGTGAGTGGGAGGGGAGGAGAGAGGGAGAGCAAGTGTAGATAACTTTCTCAAAGGAAAGTGGCATCTATTGGGGGGACACAGGGTCAAAAGGATGTCTTACAGGGACCTTCCTGGAAGGGTGTGGGCGGTGAAAACAGAGCACACTGCTAGGATTTTACCTCTCAGCCACTTCAAACCTTTGTCTGTGGCAACAAATAGCACTCAATGCCTGGGTGCATGTGGTACCTGCACAGTAAAGAGAGGTGGCTAGGGGCGCCTGGGTGGCTGAGTCGGACTGAGTGTCAGACTTTGGCTCAGGTCTGTGGGTTTGTGGGTTTGATCCCGGCATCGGGCTCTCTGCTGTCAGTGCGGAGCCTGCTTTGAATCCTCTGTCCCCATCTCTTTCTCAAAAATAAACACTAAAAAATAATTACGGGCGCCTAGGTGGCTCAGTCAGTTAAGCATCTGACTTCCGCTCTGGTCATGATTTTGCGGTCCGTGGGTTTAAGCCCCGTGTCAGGCTCTGTGCTGAGAGCTCAGAGCCTGGAGCCTGCTTCAGATTCTGTGTCTCCCTGTCTCTCTGCCCCTCCCCGACTCACACTCTGTCTCTCTCTGTCTCTCAAAAATGAATAAATGTTAAAAAAATTTTTTTTAAAAAGAGAGATGGCTAAAAGCAGAGACTAGGGTCAGAAGGTGTGAGTGGGCATCTCACTAACCATACAATGTCGGGCTAGTTAACCTCTCTGTGCCTCAATTTTTCATCTGTAAAATGGGGGTGCTAATAGTAACTATTATGATAACTCTTACGTAGTGTTACATGTGCCAGTCACTGCTGTAAGTGCTTTGTATATATTTACTTTGAGATCCTCACAGCTGGCCCATAGAGGTAGGTGTTAATATGTAATAAGTGAGTTAATATATATAAAATGCTTAAAATAGTAGTTGGCACGTAGTAAATGCTAGAGGAGTGTGCAGTTAGTATTGTCATCGCTATTATGATTCCACATAAATGAGGGAAAGTCAAAGGCCACAGAAGACCGTCTGCTGTTTATATCCTGCAAGCATCTGCAGAAGTTGAGATGTGAGAAGATTCAGACTCCCCCACCTTGAATCAGCTTCATGAGGAGAGGGATCCAGTGGTGAACAGAATCCCAGCACCAAGACCATCATCTAGGCCACAGTGGGCCCTCAGAAAGGATCTGTTAAATGGCTCAATAGAAGAATCAATGAAATATGGGGACCATTCACCCCAACTCCCCATCTAAAGTATCAGTTCCTTCTAAGACATCCCAACCAAGTGTGTGTCTGCCCTCTATTTGCACATCACTACCCCCAGGGGCAACACATTCTCCTTCTGGATGGCTCCCTGTGATTTCCACTCATGGGCTCGGCTCTGCCCTCTTCCAACTTGGAAGGTGGTAAGCCTTTCTGAACCTTCTCCTGGCCATGGAGCGAGGATTTCCAGGATGAGTGTCTGTCATCTCTGACCTGGATGACAGCAACAGCCTAAAACTGGCCTCCTTGCTCCTGCCCTTGCCCCATGGTGGCCTCTTCCTGACTCCGCACCCAGAGAGATCCTGTGAAGACCTTATACCTGATCTTGTCAAACCTCTACTCCAAACCCTCCAGTGGCTTCCAGCTCAGAGGAAAAGCTAAGGTCCTTTGAAGGCCACCTCCCATTGCCAATTGGCTCTGTCTATCCGTCCCAGTGAGACACACTGACAGTCCCCAACAGTTTTTGTTTTTATTGGTTGAAAATTCTTTACAAAATCCACACACACGCATCCACATGCACACAAGATGCCTCCCCTGGTCTGGCCACCTCCTGCCCTGCTGTCTCCTGGGATCAGACCTTCCTGGCCTCACCCAGGTTTGCCACCCTGCAGCACCCTACCCCCCACTGGGCTACCAGTGGAGAAGCAGAGAATGGGACGCTCCGTTTCTGTCTCTCTGATCAGAAACAGAGGCCTGTGCCCTATTTGGGGGCGGGGGGGGGTACAGGGAGGGATGGTGGGGAAACAGGATCATCCCCCTTGCTCCTACGAGCTCCCTGAGTTGTCAGCTTAGGCCCCAAGTATCACAGTTGCTAAGGCCTTGGGATCATCTTCTGGTTGAAGCTTCTCCATCCCCATTTTTCAGACTGGAAAGTGAAGGTCCCAAGAGAGAGTATGAATCCTCCAGGTCACGGTGTTAGTCTCTGGTGGGGCAGGGAATGGAACGCCGTTCTTCCTGGCTTCCAGGAGGTGGAAGAGATTTGGGCCCTGCTAGACCCTCAGGAAAGGGGACAGCCAGGGCAAGGGGCAGGAGGGGAGTGCCCAGAAGTTGTCCCTGGAGCCCAGGCCCAAGGAAAGCAGCCCCTGGGCAGCTGAGTAAGTGGCAGTGTCTGGCCAGCACTATAAAGGTTTGCCAAGGGTGCCCTCTGTGACTGCCCGTGTGGCTTGCTCAGGTATACAGCCTGGATCTGTGAGGATACTGGTAGACGTGCTCAGCTGGCGGAGAGAGTTCAAGACAGCTGGGGAAAGAGAGTGAGAGAGTGAGAGAGAGAGAGAGAGAGAGAAAGGGAAAGATACCTCCTGGGTCAGGGCCTACCCTTGGATGTTGAGGACAAAGGGATAGCGGGGAGATAGTAGGTGGCAAGACTGTCAGCCCCTCGTAGGACCTATGTCTGCAGGTGTCCTGGTAGCCAGTGGACTATCCAGGGTACATAGTGGGATGGCCCAAACTCTAGGCTATTTTGAAGTCAGGCTGGACCTACAGTCTGAGCAGGTGGAACCCTCTGCCCGGAGGCCTGGACATTCTGGTGGGCAGGCAGGTGGCTCACGTACTTGGCCGGAGAGCAGGCAGGGAGCAGTACTGGTCCAGCCAAGCCAGTGAGGTCTGACGGAGGCTCTGCAAGCTTGCTGTGGACACCATCCCATTGAAGGACTCGAACAGAGGCCGAATGAGGATGCTGAACTGGGCCCAGGTCAAGGATCAGGCCTGCTGTCCACCCAGTACCCTCACCCAGCTCACGTGTAGCTCTGACATCTGGGCCAAACAAGGGGAAGGGCCTGGCCACTGTGGCACCTTGAACCTCGAGGCCTCCCGCTATAGCTACCATCCAATTCTGCCCGGCTCCTCTATGCCCTTCCTCTAGCTGGACTATCCCCCCTCCCTGGGCTTCCTGCCCAGGCTCAGCCAAGAACTTGACCAGGTAAGGGAGAGATTCCATGTCTTCTTTAGGACCGACCCCACTCACATCACCCAGACTTTAGGCTCTTCCAAACTGCCCTTGGAACATTCTGTGGGCGGGGCTGTGTTCCCCTCACCCGGGGGCTCCTCCCTCGGTTGCCCTCTGCTCCCAGCTAATCACTGGACACTCCTGCTGGCCAAGATGCCAAGGGCCTGGAAAGAGGGAGCGGAACCAGGGCCCCTTCCCCTGGGAGCAGCTCTGGGACCCTGCCTGGCCTGTGGCGCTGAGCCTGCAGTCAGGCGCAGCTTGGTCCGGCTGCGGCGCTCACCCTACCGCTGGCCAAGTAAGGATACCACCCAGAACTTCCAGTTGTGCAGTGTCCGGGTGCGGACATAGTCGTTGAACATGTCTCGCATCTGGTCGAAACGCTGGTGCGTGATGGGCACCCCGGTAGCAGGCAGCTGCTGCTGGCACAGGCTGGGGTGTACATGGGGCTGGTCAGGGCTTGGGAGTCCTGCCCCTTTCCCCCCACGGCGCACGCGTGCGCACGCGCATGCGCACCCCCCCACCTACACCTACTTAATGGCAGCGTTGAGCTCCTCGATCTGGTCCCGTAGCTGCTGGGCCTCCTCCTGCATGGCCGCCCGCTCCTGCTGCAGCATGGCGATGTACTCGGCCGTCTTCTGCAGTGTGGTTGCTTTGCTCACCTGCAGGCATCCCCAGTGTGGCTCAGGTGCTGGAGGTGGCCCCACTCTGGGGCCCACTGAGGAGGAAACTGGGTGTCTGGGGGGCCCTGGGGCTTGGTCCTGGGCAGGGGGTCTACGAAGGAGCCCTGTGGTTCCGGGGGTGCGGGCCCGGGCTGGAGGCTCACCTTGAGGCTGGGCTGGGCGCTGAGTGTGCTCACCAGCCCGTGCAGGGTGTCAAACCCCAGCTTGATATTGAAGCGCCTCTTCTGCTCTGCAGAGATGTGTGTGATGCGCCGGTTCTCAGTCTTGGGGAGGCAGACAGGGGGGTGAGCCTAGGAAGGAGCATGGAAGGGCCTGGGGGTAGCAAACAGTTCTTGGGGTGAGGGAATGGTGCCACCTTGTTGTTGTCTGGACGACCCCGGCTTAGGATGGGTTGAGGGGGAGAGACGCAGACACTCAGGGTCCCCGGGCCTGGAATGGAGTTGAGTTCCCCAGACAGCCTCCGCTCACCACCTGTGGCCGGGAAAGACAGACCCCCAGACAGACCGACACAGGGGAGAGGGGTCCCATTGCCCCTTCCCTCTCATCCTGGCCTCAGATGTGGGCCCCCCTTCTTCCTTCCCCTTTCTCCATCCCCTAGGGACCCCCCTCCCGGATCCCTGCAAGCCCTCTTTACCGCTGTGTGCTGGGGGCGAGAGCCGCTCCGCTTTGGGGACAATGAGGGGCCTGGGAGGTGCCAGTGTGGTTGGGCCTGGAGGGGGCCGGGGTGGTGTGGGGGCCGGGGTCGGGGGTAGGAAGGTGCAGGGGAATTCAGGGGCCGTCTCCTGCAGGGGTGGAGAAGGGCAGAGAGTTGGGGTGAAGCCCTGGGCTCACCCTCACCTCCCAGTGCCCGCCATCTTACCGGGGACCCTGAGGGCCGGAGGAGGGTGCTGGATACGAGTGGTGGTTCCAGGGCTTGCTCAGGCTTGGCTGTGCACAGGCAGAACTGTGAGGGACACTGGGGCCAGCCCCAGCCCCGTCATCTCCCAAGACCCCATCCCTCCCCTCCAGATAGCTCACTCCCCTTTTGGGTTTGGGGCCCATGTCCCTAATTCCTCGCCACCTCCCCCACAGCTGAGCCCACCCGTTACCACTTCACCCTCTCCTCCCACAGGCTCCCCACTTCCCCTCTGAGGACAGTGCTCTTCCCATCTTACCTGCTGTGAGCAGCTGTGTGAGGCAGGGGTTGTTGCCCCCCGCTGGGGTAGTGGGGTTGGCGGTGGCAGGGGCCAAGGTTGGGGGGCTGGGCTTCTCCCCTCTAGGGGATGGGGCGGGGGGCTTGCCTCTGGACCTCATGCCTTGGGGCACTGTGAAGTGAGGCCCAAATTGGGGCTCCAGATACCCTGAGGGTAGAAGGTCTATGGGGAAGGGAGCAGGGGCAGGGCCTGGACCAGGCTGGGGGGTAGGTGGGAAGGCAGTGGGAGCCGGCAGTGGGGACACTCCTGGGGCAGGAGGGACAGTAGAGAAGGGGAATCTAGGAGAGAAGAGAGGCTCTTCCTGCAGCAAAGCAGGGGGAGGAGCCATGGGAGGGAAGGCGGGTGGGGGACAGGGCTCTAGACCAGGCCCCTTGGGAAGGGCAGGGTATTGGAAGAGGGGTGGGGGTGCTGGCGGGGGTGGGAGCTTGGGCTTGGGGTCTTCAGGAAGGAGGAAATCAGAGTTCAGGAAGGCACTGGAGTCCAGGGTGCCAGGGCAGCTGCTCCGAGCCTGGTTGGGGGACAGAGAGAGAGCAGGGGAGAAAGCTGGCCTTTGCAGCCACCCAGGCAGGCTCTTGCCCTGGCTGAGGTCTGGACTGGGCACTGGGAGAGAGAGGAGAAATGATCCCTGTTGTCCCCCCCACCTACACACACCAAAGGAAATTGTAACCTAATGAGGGGAGGGAGTGGAACACACTTAGGCACACATTAGGTGTAAGAAAGAGCATCAGTCTTCCTGCCCATCTTTTCATTCACCAAATAATGATTCCATCCTACCACCAATCCATTCATTCTCCATTCCCCTATTTGGCCTCTCACCTGTGAGCTAACTCATCTATCTCTCCACCGACCTGTGAGGTATAAACCCATTCACCAATCCATCCAACCCATTCATCCACCAACCCATCCAGACATAATCCATCCACCTATCCACCATCTGTTCATTGACCAGCCACTTATCCAGCCACCACCCTATTCATCTACAAATCCGTCCACCAGCACATGCATCCAACCAACCACTCGCTTACCCATGTAAGCATCCACCCCCCTCTACAACCCGTGTATCCATTCACCAACACACCCATCCATCCACACATTCACTCATTCACTTAGTGGCTCAACCATTGGGCAACCATTGACCCTATGCTTCTTGAACTGTGGTAGGTATGGAAGATGCGGCGGTGAGCAAGGCCTAGCTCTTCCAGTAAGGAGCTCACGGTCTGGTTGAGGAGAGAGACCTCTCAGCAATGAACTACAATAGTGCCGGAACAGTCTGATGACAGAGGGACCTGGCAGCAGAGAGGCAACCACCGAATTGAGCCTGTGAGTTCCGTCTCCCAAATGGCAGGTTCACCGTTTCCTAAATGCTCACACTGAGCTTTCTGTCTCCGTGTGTGCTCTCCTCCCATCTGGCTTGCCCTTTACTGGCCTCTTCTGGCCAAACCCAACACATTCACTAAGCCCAGACCCTCGCCTCCTCCAGGAAGCCTTCCCCAAGCACCCCAGTCCTTCGTGGTACCCTGCTCCTTGCTCCCCTGCCCTCAGCCTCCCTCCCAGAACCACTTGGTCCACCTCTGCTTCACAACGGTTTCCTCCTCAGCTGAACTGCGCCCACTCAGAGGGCAGAGATGGGGTCTGTCTCCCCCCTCCAGTCCCTCTCAGTCGACCAAGCGTAGGAATGGGCACCCAGGAAGTGCCCTGAGTATCTCCTGGACATGGGCAGGTGAGCGAGGCACGGCTGAATGGCGTGGGGTGGGAGCTCACCTGCAGGCGGTTATTCCCTGAGAGGTGGGTCATGCCTGACGAGGCAGGGGGCACCTCTGAGCCCAGGATCGAACTGCCGAAGAAAGGGTCAGCCATGGTGCCAAAACTGGGGGGCTCCGGGAAGTGTGAGGGCGTGGGTGTCTGTGGGGGGCGGTAGCTGGTGAAGAAATCTGCAATTCAACATACAGGGTGGTGGCAGTTAAGGATAGGGCCAGGCGTGGCTGGAGGCAGTGGGAGGAGAGTGGGCCTCGTGCCCTGTCCCCAAGCTGGGCTGGCCTGGCTGGCGGTGAGGTGGGGGGAGGCGGGGGAGGGGGGGCTTCCACAGGAGATTGTGAAATTGAGAGAGTTTCTGTCTCACTCAGGGGAAGCAGCAACAGAGGTTCGGTTGGGATGGGCCTGCGTGGAGGACAGCAGAGGCCGTGTGGGGGCGTGAGCAGGACCCCCGGGGAAACAGCCCTCCCACCGAGCCCCACACTCGGCTCATGAGGCCCCCTTCCCTGTCCCAGGCCTGGGCACTCCCCTCTTCTGCTCCTGTTACCAGCCCTGCTGGGGCCAGAGAAAGGGGAGGGGTAATAGAGAGTGCCCTGAAGGGACAGGGGTGGGGTGCAAAGGGGCAGAGGTCCGGGATAGGGAAGAGCCCCAGGGTGATAGGAGTTCAAGGGGTGAGATAGAGGTGAGAGGGGTCAGGAGGTCAGTGGGTCTGCGAAGTTGGCTTGTGGGAAGGTCAAGTGGGGCCTCAAAAGCAGAGCCCGGGAGTGGGGTGGAAGGGCTAAGGGGGTCATAGCAGGGGTCAGAGGGTGGGCTCAGAGCGGGGGCAGGAGTTGGGGGGGGCACTGGAAAGCCTGGAAGAGCTGGCGGGAAGGGTCAGCCAGATTGTCTGAGGTGCGGGTTGTGTAAGCCCCAGGCTATTCTGGTTTTGGGAAGCAGCTGCCTGCGGCCTGACCACATCCCGGGCCTGGGCGCCGCCCGCCCACCCGCTCCCTTCCGGGCACCTTTCTCTGACCCTGACCAGTCTTTGGCCTGCAGCAGCTCCTAAGACCTCCTGGTCTTGTCCCACCCAGCTCCGCTGGCCTTGGATGGGCCCTGGCTCCCCCGGCAGGGGAGCTGGTCAGGCCTCCTCCCAAGAGAAGGAGACTCAGGAGTGGGACAGATAAGACCATGCCAAATCTGGAGCCTGCTGTGTGTTGAACTTGTATGTGCATCTTTTTTTTTTTTTTTTATCTTTTCCTTCTTTTTTTTAAAGTTTTTAAAACTTATTTTGAGAGAGACAAAGATAGAATGAGTGGGGGAGGGGCAGAGAGAGAGGGTGAGAGAGAGAATCCCAAGCAGGCTCTGTGCTGCCAGCACAGAGCCCGACGCAGGGCTCGAACTCACGAAACCGTGAGATCATGACCCGACCCGAAACCAAGAGTCGGACGCTTAACCAACTGAGCCACCCAGGTGCCCCTAAACTTGTCTGCACGTCTTACGTGACTCTGGTGCCCACCTGTCACTGGAAGGCTGGCTCTACATGTAGCATCTATCTGTCTCCCTGTGTGTGTGTGTGTGTGTGTGTGTGTGTGGCTCTGTCTGAGCCTGTGTGCCTGCCTTGATGTGAGGTGCTCGGCATGTGCATGTCTGCTCTGTGCCTGGTGTGGGTGTGTCTTTCCTTGGCCACCTGATCAGAAAGGATCTTTTTGTCCTACTGTCTCCGTTTAACCAAGGGACTGAGTGGCAGAGAGTGAGTGGTCACCGATCCTCTATCCCCCAGCCCCCACGGACTGTGGGTCTCACCACTAGGCCCCCTGAGGTCCAGGCTCTAGAACTAGCCACATACTGGGCCTGCTTCCTGCTCACTGCTGCTGCCTGCCCCCCGGTGCTCAGAAGGGTTCATGCAGTAAGGAGCCCAGCTCGCCACTGAGTCACCACCAACCCCAGCCATAGTTTACCCTCAGTTGCCCCTCTCCGCTTCCTAGCCCTGACCAGCCACCCACGGACCCCTAGTCTCCCCCATCCCAAGCTTCTACCCCCACCATCGATGTGCATCCCCTCCCTGAGACCCTCTCCTGCTCCAAGCCCCCTCCCCTTCCTTGAGCACTCCTCACCAAGCCCCCTCCCTCCATAGAGTTCCGGCTTCTTCACTGGGATTCCTCTCAAGCGAAGAGCTCTTGGGGGACAATCAAAGCACCAGCCCCGGTGTCCCTGGTGGTCCCTACCCTCCCTGTAATGGAGCACGAGAGGGGGCCACACTAACCACCTCCTCTGCATGACCCACACCCCCTATCGTAGGTTGCCCATGCTCACCCCCACCCAGGCAGCCACCCTGGGTTGAGAGAAGCGGCTTCTCAGCCCCAGTTTTGGCCCTGGAGCCCCGGGTCCAGGAAGTTTCCTACCTGTGGCAGGGGTGCGTGTGCCCAGACAGGACCGCTGCCCTCCCAGGCTGGTCTGCTCTCAGGGCACTGCCATCAACACTTCTGCCCCCACAGCCCCCACCCTGTCCAGGGCTGAGGCAGGGGTGGGGGTGGTTCCTCATTCCCTAGTTCCCTCCCCACCTCTTGACTGACAGGCCCAGGACCCTGTGAAAAAGGAGTGGAGGGGTCATTGCCACTAAACCTGTATCCCAGAACCCCCCTTTCTCGCCCTGGAGCCTTGGCTAAGGCAAGCCAAGTCTCTATGGCTACCTGACCCCTAGCATGGCTCCAGAATCCCCTAAATGTTTGATTATCGGGGACAGTCTCCAAGATATAGCTAAGTAAAAGAAATGATGTAGGAAGAGTGTGTTGTGAAAACAAAAAGAGACATTTGTCCACAGCTGCTATACAGACATGGGTATCTCTGGGAGGACACAAAAACCAGTGACCGAGTGGCCCTGGGGTCAGGAGAGGGAGGCACAGAAACATGTTACTTAAAAAGTGCTTGGGGTGCCTGGGTGGCTCACTCAGTTAAGCGTCTGACTTCTGCTCAGGTCATGGTCTCACAGTTCATGGGTTCGAGCCCCACATCGGGCTCACTGTTGACAGCACAGAGCCTGCTTCAGATCCTCTCTCTCCCTCTCTCTCTGCCCCTCTTCATGTGCTCATTTCTCTCTCTCTCAAAAACAAGTAAACATTAAAAAAATTTTTTTAAGTGCTTTACAAGATACAATTCCTGGGATTTTCTTTTTCTTTTTCTTTTTTTTTTAAGTTGATTTATTTTGAGAGAGAAAGAGAGTACAAGCAGGGTAGAGGCAGAGAGAGAGGGAGAGAGAGAATCCCAAGCAGATTCTGAACTGTCAGTACAGAGCCTGATGAGGGGCTTGAACCCACAAACCACAGGATCATGACCTGAGCCGAAACCAAGAGTCAATGCTCAACCGACTGAGCCACCAAGGTGCCCCAATAAATAGTTTTTAAAGGGAATTAAATAAATAATAAACAGACCCAAACAAATGAAAGTCCCTTTCTCTCCTGAGAGTCCCAGCATCCATTGCTTCCTGGGAGCCCAAAGAGCCTAGAGCCTGAAGCTTCAGTGCCCCTGAGCCTTGACCCCTGCTCAGTATCCAGTCTGGCCCTGCTCTCACCTGAGGCCAAGTCATTTGCATCCCAAGTCCTGACAAAGGGAGACCAGGAAGATCCCTCAGAAATCACTCAGATCATCCACCCTCCCACAGGGGCCTGAGGTCTGGTGGTCATGCTGGGACTTTCCTCACACTGACCCAGCCACGGGCCCCGCCTCCCCCTTCCCCCAGGACAGGGCGCTGCTTCACCTGAGATCTCCATGAAGTCATCCAGGCTGGGCTGCAGGGGTGTCAGGTCCGGCTGGATCATGTCAGCATTGCCCACATAAGCTGGAGGGGGCAGTGGTGACGTCAGGAGCGGCAGGCCGGGTGGACTGGGGGCCACCCACCCCTGGCCACCCTCCCTTGGCTGCCCGGGTTTTCACAGGCCTCCCTTTGCAGGTGCAGGCCCTTACCGTCCTCAGGGCGCAGCTGCAGGGGCGTGGAGCTGGGCTGAGTCATGGTGAAGAGCGTGTCGGAGATGTCGGACAAAAAGCAGTCCAGGTCCAGAAGCTGCCGCCCGCCAGGCTCCTCCTCTGGGCCCCCGAGCAGCACGGGCACCACGCTGGAGAAGAGCTGCTCGCACCATCGCTCCGGTGGTTGCCAACCCCCTTCCACCTAGGGAGACAGAACCTTCAGCAGCCACGAGAGAGGGACACGGGGGTCTCCCGCTGCCCTTGGCCCTTTCATATGGCCCCCGCCTGGGGGATGAAGTGGTCAGTACATGGCCCTCCTCACCTCTCTCTCTGGAGGACCCAGTTTGCCTACTGGAAGGCTTATGGTCACCCCATTGGCCTTTAACAACTGTCCCCACGAGCTAGAGCTGGATGGCCTGCTGAACAGATAATGGGCCTCTTCCTGTCCCCTCTACTTTTTCTGCCTGGAACCTCAGTTCTTAGGGACTTCCGTTCCCCCATGCCTCCCACCACCTCGCTCAAGGACTTCCCACCCTTCAGGAGGAGAAGGGCTCAATCAACCAGAGGACGGCGGCCACGCCCACTGCCCCCATCGGGTCCCGCCCTCATCTCCTAGAGGGAAGCTGTCAATTCTCTGGGTCCAGGGAGCACCCACCTGCTTTGGGGTCAGGAGATCCCCTTCCCTGCTGCACTTACGGAGCTGCAGGAACACACAGAGGTGGACAATGGATCCCTTGTCCCTCTTCCATCACTTCCCGCCAAGGCCTCCCCTACTCACAAGCTCCCCCAGATGAAAGGGATGCCGGTTTCCCCTCTGGAGCTCCTCCGCGCTGGGAGGTAAGGAGGCTGCGAGGGGACCCTCGGCCACACGGTGGCGCTGTCAGCCCGGGTCTTAAGGGGAGGCAGGGTCGAGGGGCGTCTCGCCCCGGGCTCTTTCAAGAGAGGCAGTGGTCAGCAACCCCCCCGGGGCCCCCCCACTGACCCGCTTCTTGTAGTAGATGCGCCACTTGTGGTACTCGCGCATCACCACCTCGATGCGCCGCTTCCAGTAATTGCCCTCTAGGACCACGGCCTGGAGAGGGCCCGGGAGGGGGCTCAGTGAGACGGGCAGCACGGACCCCACCCCTCACCCGATCCCCATCGGCGCCAGCCCCTCCCGCCCGGCGCTAGGAGGCACCGGGCTTGGTAGGGAAGCAGGCAGGCGGGAGGTCCTGCGTCTCAGCTACCTCTGGTTTTCGGTGCTCATCAGCCTCAGGCCCCTGCAGGGGGGTCACGAAGCCACACACGGGGCTCTTCCTCCGCTCCACATCTGAGAGAAGGGGGCCAGGTCAGGAGGGTACCCAGCTCCATCACTTCCCACTCCAAGGGGACTGGGACTCAAGTGCCACGCTAGGAAATCCTGCTTAGACTAAGTACCACCTCCTCCAGAAGTCTTTCTGCCTGCTCCAGCCCTCCCAGAGCTCCCTCTTCTATGGGAACCCCGTAAAAGGAACCTCCCGCACCTCCTCTGCCCCCCTTGGCAGCCCAGCAGGTGTGCAGGCAATGGTTGCTGAATGGGATTGTGTGATCACGGGAAATGAGCTGCCCCAACATCAGACCCTCAGACTAGCAGGCCAGGGCCTGGAGCCCTTGGTCCCCTGCCTCGGGCACTGCCCAAGCTGATGCCAGATAACCACCCCTTGTCCCTTCAGGCCACCTAGCTGAGCCCTTTTGCCACCTCCTCCACTCCCTTCCCTATCTCCAGTCCTGGTCTCTCCCCAGGTTCCTCCTTTTGGGCCCATAAACATATTCCAAGCTCCCCTGTTCCTGCCAAACTTTCCCTTCCTTTGCTTCCCCAACAAGCTAATCTTCTTCCCTTTCACCCCTTTGTTTTGCTCCTTGTTCTGGAAGATTTGCCACCACTACCTGCACTCCATGCCTCCTGGTCTCCTCTTCACTTCCTGTAACTCAGTACCTGCCCCCAGTGTTCTGTCAAGGCCCTTGTCTGCCCCCCCCCCCCCCCGCCCCACCAAGGCCCATCCCTCTGGGCCTCAGTGGTGGAGCACCCCCTCCTCCCTCGACAAGGGAACCTTCCCTTGGTTCTCCTGTTCCCCTGACCATTTTCACTGGTCCTTCTTCGAGGCCCGCCCCCCAACCTCTCTCATCCTGCCTCTTTCCAGGCTTATTTTCCAGCTGCCCACAGAATCTCCATCAGGATGTACCAAATTAAAAGTAAAACAAACAAAAAAAAAGGATGTCCCAAAACTTGAAACATCCCTCCCAAGCCTGTGCCTCTGGACGGTCACTGCTGCCTCCCAGTCACAGAAACTCCCCACTAGCCCCAGCATTCCTATCTAAGTCACTCTGGAGGATGTGTGGCATTTCTTCCACTGTCCCCTCCCCTCCATATTCAATGCCACCCCGGTCTGATGTCATTTCTCACCCGGACCTCCCTGACTCCAGCCTCACCCTCTCCAGCCCATCTTCCTGTCATGGCCTGGAAATGCAGAAACCCTCCATGGTTCCCTAGACCTCCAGGATAAAGTCCACACCTCTTACCTTGGCTTCCAAACCCTCCATGACTGGCCTGTCGGCTTCATCCCCCTTTTCACCTCTTTCATAGGCCCCACCTTGAAGCCAAACGGCTTTTCCCCACCACAGCTCACCTTGTGGTGTTATTCTACACCACCCTTCCCTTCCCTCCTCTGCCTCACCCACACCTGCCCACCCATCAGGATTGCCCAGGGCCACCCCTCTTCCAGGAAGCTTCCCTCCTCTGAAACCCCATGGTCTTATCTGCCTCGCTCTCCACTTGGCCTTGGCCATTTCTCTGCATGCTGGCCTCCCTGCTGGGAGTAAAAGCAGGAGCTGTTGCCCTTTAGACTGAAATCCCTGAATCTGGAGCAGAGCTTGGCACACAGTAGGGCTTCCAAACCTTGGGCTCCCCAAGCAGTGACTTTTTCCGCCTTAGCGCTCAGCAAACTTCCTCTCAGACAATTGACAGACAAGGGGGACCACCCGAACGTGACACTTATTGGGACCTTCAGCATCATTTACAAAGTTCTGTCCTAAAGGACATTCTCCCAAATGATCCCCATGAGAATGGGAGAGGGAGTTTGTCCTGGTACCTGAACGTGGCTGGGAAGACAAAGGGATGGGCCCTCGGGTGTAGGGACTCCCTGGGGTTAGAGCAAGGAGGGTCTCAGAGAGTGGCTGTCCTGGCTTCCCAGATGAGGAGATGGGCACTAGGAAAGAATAAGTTTGTCCAGGGTCCCCAGAGGGTCAGGTCTGAGCAGGCCTGGCTGGGCTTTTCCTTCCCCACCTTGGGGACCCTGTGCTCCAGACAGAAGGGCAGTGACCATGTGGCTCCTGGATCTGGGGTAGGCTTTATTCAACACCAATAAGTTCACCCATTCGGGCAACCACCTGGCCCCTTGCACCTAAGCTGTGACAGATACTGGGACAAGGAATCGGTGGATAAATCGGGGCGCTCAAGCTTAGTTGGAGAGATAAGGAAAGCACACACAGAACACAAGCTAAAGCAAGGTGGGGAGCCTCCCATGAGACGTGCACAGTGCCCTGGGTGCTCAGAGGACACCAGGATTTGAGGGTGTGAGAAAGGAGGGGATCTTGGAGGCCAGGAGCCTGCAGAGGGGTGGCAGGTTCGAGGGGATGAGCCAGGCAGTCCTCCAGCTGTCCCCACCCCTCTCCCTTTCCTGAAGCCCACCTTCAAACCCTCAGTGCTCAGGGAGAAGGCGCGTGCTGACATTTGTTACATGCCTGCCGCGTGTTGTTACTATCGTCACAAAAATATCATCACCTTCAGGGGCCCTTGTGTGTGTCAGGCCCTGTGCTGAGATATGAATGATCTCCCTGAAGACTCACAGCAAACCTCAGAGCGGGACCTACTGTTATTCCCACTCTGCAGATGAGTGAGCTCCAGCTAAGGAGGCTAGGGACTCTCCCAAGGTCACACAGCTGGGGCATCCTAGAACTTGACTCAACCCACCTCTGTCTGACACAGAACGTGGGGTGCTTCCAGCAACTTGTGCAATAGCTGGAGACCAGGGTCTGCCTGTCTGGGTGAG
The DNA here is from genome assembly GCF_046562875.1 of Panthera onca. NCBI lineage: Eukaryota > Metazoa > Chordata > Mammalia > Carnivora > Felidae > Panthera > Panthera onca. The sequence goes on from NC_138354.1 coordinate 10,103,041, forward strand.
GGCCCTGGGTGGCATCAGAAATGTCTTCTGCAGAGAGAAGGATCTGCATCCCATCCAGCTTCGTGGGGAAGGGTGGAGAGCGCAGAGGTGTGTGGAGGGGTGGGCAGTGACTCCCTCTGGCCTGTCAGCTTCCTGGTCTGAGTAGGGCCCATCCTATGTGTTGTCAGTTGAGGACTGGAAGCCAGCCAGCTCGGAGCAGTAGAAGGAGCACTGGGTTCAGAGTAGGAGAGCCCTGGACTTCTAGCTAATCACAGTTCTGCTTCTTTTATGCTCCATGACCCTGAACAGGTTACTGGCCTTCTGGGCCTTACTTGCTCATCCATAAAATGGGAGTGATAATATCTATCTGCCAAGGTTGCTAGGAAGCCTCAAGTAAGATGGTTTAGGGAGCACTGGGCACATAGATAAATAGAAACCAGAAAACCCTCCCTCTCTCTGCTTGGATGGAATCCAATGGAGCCAGGACAGAGAATACTGAGTATGGTCCCTCCTGGGCTGTGTGTTCCCAGCTCAGGGAAGCCTTTGATCAAGCGGGACTTGGTTGATCTGGACAAGGTCCCAACCCAGGGCCAACTGGTCTGAGGCTGCTCAGCCTCTGCTGCTGGGCCGTGGTGGGTGGGTGGGTCTCATATCCCCAAATGAATGACCGTGACCTCCTCAAGGGCATCTCAGATTCAACCATCATTTATTTAGCATCAGTTCTGTGCCAGGCCCATTCATACTTGTTATCACCATGCCAACCAGGAAAAGTAGGACTATTGGTCTTATTTTATAGATAAGGAAACAGATTCAGAGAGGTTAGTCACACGGCCTGCAGTCACACAGCCGGCAAGGGCAGAGACTGGGGAGGAAAGCAGCTCTGGGTAACTCCCAAGTCCGAAGCCCCCTCCACTGTACCACATGGCCTCTCTGGCCCCTTGTCCCCAGTCTCCATGGGGGCACCTGATGGGGGTTCAGTGAGGACTTTAGTGAAAGGCTGGTGGAGACCCAGGCAGGATCCTTAGCTTCCCCATTCCCAGTGTGATGCCATTGGCCTAGCCAGCATCTAGCACCTCTTTCCACCCTGGCATCTGGAGCACTGACTATGCTGACGGAATGCAGAAAGGGTCTTGAACTGCCCTCCAAATCTCTGACAACCTTAGGATTCCAAGGGGTGACCTCCGCTGTGCCTAGCATCCCAGGGCAGAGTACCCTTTGGGACACGTTCCCCGAGACTCTGGGGGTCAGATGCTGGTGCTGGCCCTAAGGGGGTTTCCTGGGCACCTCCCACATGCAGCCCCCCTTGCTGGCGAGGCCCATGGTGCCCACTCACACTGGATATACCAGGCCCTCCAGATGGCGTTGTTGAGACGGATCTTGTCCCGGCAAAGCAGCTTGAGGCCTTTGAAGTTCTTCCACTTGGGAGACACCAGCTTGCCACTGTCAGAGGGAGAGGGCTGGGTCAGGGGGTTGGACAAGGGGCAGCTCAGGGAGGCCTCCTGCAGGGCTGGCTCCCCACTCTTCCCATGCGCTGGTTACTCATCCATGCTGGGCGAGCTGAGGACTCCCCTGCAACCCCACAAATCCTGCCCCTCACTCTGCCTGAAATCCCTACCCTGAGAGTCAGGCCTTTAAAAAACCCTCCCAGGTCCCTGCTCCAGGCTGAGCTGCTCATTAACCTACCACCAGAACTAAAACCAGGCTGAAACCTGTTTGTCAGCTCCTTCCTCAGAACAATAATACCACGGCCTCATGGGCATCCTTTTCTTAGGCTGGCTAGGGAGGGTTCTCAGAGTCATTTCTTACAGAGGGAAACTGAGTGCCTGGGAGGGAAAGGGACATGCCTAAGGTCACATGGTGGAGACTGATGCAGGCCCTGTGGCCTTTTCTCCACCAGTCTCACTGGCCCTCTTTGGCCTCCTCCGGGGATGGGTAAGGTGTGCCTGGGTGAGGAGAGAATCTCTTCACTACCGGTGGCTTCCAAGCAGCCAGCTGTTGCCTTTTCCTGGCCCTTCTGGCGTCTGCCCACTCCAGAATCCCAGGATGGCAATCTGGACTGAGCTGGATGGGGTGCACCCCTTCTTAGGGGCGTGTGCAAAACAACAGCCATCAGGCCCCAAAGGAAGGCAGCTGGGATGGTGGAGTGGTGGGCAGTGGGGAGGCAGCACCCTTACCCCAGCCCTCACCCTGACCCTAATCCTAGCAGTCAATGAAATCCACTCTCGCAATGACTCTCCAGGTCAAGATGTGCTAGGCACAGGCCAGTCTGCTACCGCTAAGGATCTGACCTAGGAGGTCAAGATGCTCAGAGTCTAGACCCCCACTGATCCCTCCCTCCTCCCTCCCTCCTCGTGGTCCACAAGCCAGGGCTGTATACGAGTCCCCTCTGGCCCATCTCCTCCAACCCTTGCTCACATGGAAGGCTGAGGCCTGGGGGACACCAGGCCTGCCTTCTCCCAAGGCTTCTCCCTCATCGTGGGGGTGATGGGTGGGTGGGTGGCAATCTGACTCCTACAGCCCCTGAAGCGCATGGGTCACCAGGTCTCTTCTCCTCTCTGGTCTCCAAGCTCCTGTGTTTGTTTTGGGGTATGGAGTGGAAAGAGCTGCCACCCCAGGGTACCACAGGCCTCATTACCCAAATAGAGTACATAGCCCATGCCTGCTGGCTGGCCCTCTCCCTCCTAAGTTAGATAAACACCATCTGTCTCGAAGGGAGACTTGGGTGGGGTGCACTGATACCTCCTGGGCCAGCTTCTTTGGCACCTGGGGGGACTCCTGAGTTTGTTGCTACTGCCTGTATCCCAGCAACCTCCCCACCCACTCTGATCACTCAGTGTCCCACGCCCAGCCTGCCTCCCCTCCCTCCCTGTCCTTGCCGAGGTTCTGGGGTTTGTGGCCAGGAAGGGCTCAGGGAGATGAGATAGTGACAACATACAAGCCCAGAAGGAAAGGATTTGGTCTGTGCTGGGCTTGTTGGCTGGGAGGGGAGGAGAGGGGCTCAGCCCAGAGGAAAAAGCCCATGACCAGGGCTCAAAGGCTTCTTCTGACCAATAGAAAATCTGGGAATCTCAGGGATGGGTGGGAGAAAACCTAGAACTCTTAGTTCAGCACCGCCCCCCCTTCATGAGTCCAAGCTCCCTTATAGGAACTCCCTGAGAGTCTCTCTGACAGGGTCCTGCCTCGGGTCTACATGCCCGGGGCCATTCTTTCCACAGCTAGCCAGCTCTGGCCACAAACAAGTGTTTTCTTGGAACTTCCACACCCTGTCTCCCTGGGGCTTCCACCCACAGAAACACGGAATATGCATCTCCTCTTAGGAGAGAAGTCCTCCCTCTGCCCACAATGCCCTGCTGAGGATGAAAGCTGGCCAGGCACCCACAGGCTGTCCTCTGGGCCAAGCACCTGGGGACCCCTTGCCTTGCTGTCCCTTGCCATCCAGTCACTCTCTCGGGGCATCCTGGCTTCTCTAGTCCACTCCTCTCCGGGGGACCCCTATAATTAGGGGTATTCAAGGGCTAAAACACTGTCCCAGTTTGAGCCTCAGATTTTTTTCTCTACCAAACAGGGGAAGCCAAAGGCTCCTGTAGTACTGAGTCACCTCCATCCATGGCTCTTAGGCCCCCACAGAGACTAAATATGCTGGGTATTTAGGGGAAAAGAACAGCCCTCTCCTCCCCAGCTGCCCTGGGTCACATCAGATTCTAGTCCAGCCTCTTAGTGGGAGCAGTTTTTGGAGTGTGCTCTGCTCCTGACCTTGCCCCCTCCCCTGAACCTCCTCTTTTGGTCACCCATGGTCTGTGGGGTGTAGTATGAAGGAGGAAGCTGAAGTTGGGAGCAGGTAAGAAACGTGGGGGGTCGGGGGGGGGGGGGCTGGGAGAACCTGGGGGGTGCCCACATCCGGTGTACCAGGACCTTAGATGCTCTGTCCCAGTCTGTCCCGTGATGTCCCAGGAGGCGGGGGAAGGGAAGAAAGGGACGGGAATTTGAACTTTCCACATCGGTCCGGCGCCCTGGACGATCAGGTTGCAACATGACCTGGGCCCGGGGCCAGAGCATATGGGCCAAGGTTACACCGCCTGCAGCCAATGGGGTCGTGGCTGGGCTGCCGCGATTGGGGGTGGGCAACACCCCCGCAATCCCCACCCCAGCTCCGGCTCCAGATCAGAGAGCTTCAAGGGCCGTTCTGTATCCCGCGGTTCTCAGAAGGGGAGGAGGCGCCCTGAGGAAGAGGAATATTTGCACAGAGAAAAGATCAAGGCTGGCCGATCCCCCTTTCACCTCTACAGTTTTCGGTTGATAATTTATCCTGGCCCCTCAGCTCCTGGGAACTTTGCTCCAGGGCACCGGGCCAGACCTCGGGTTCGCGCCCTCTCCAGGGACGCAGGCAGGCGTGGAAGCCCGGGCCAGGCGCGGTCCGCGAGCTCCTCGACGCGCATAGCAGGGGTCCCAGGCAGCGTTAGGCGCTCAGCCTCGCGCTGCGACCCGGGTAGGCGAACCCAGGCCTCCCGGGGAACCAGCAGCACCCCCTGCCGGGCGCCCGCTGGGAAACTCTGCCAGCTGGGCCCGCCGGAGCACCCTTCTCCCGCCACCCTCGACCTAACAGGTCAAGAACAAGTGTCCCGGCAATTGGGAAGTACAGGGTGGACAAGAGATTGGGTTTCAAAAGTGTTGGCTATGAATCGGGACAATCATGGGCGTGAGGAGTTTCGCCAGGGTGCAGGAATGGAGTGGGTCTGGGCCCGGGTACTGGGGAGGGAGCGGAGGGCCGAGGTGGTCTGGTGGAGTGGCCCCCAGAGTGGAGGGTGGGAATGGCTTAGGGTCCTGGGAGCTCGAGGGATGCCCTGGAATTTCTTTGGGGGCAGAGGAGTCAGGATGGGGAGAGGGGCCTTGGTGGGTCGAGGTGGAGGTCGAGGTGGAGGACAGGACGTCCGCAACCTGGGGAGGGAGTGAAAGTGGTGAGCCATGGGAATCTGGAGGCAGGGCCGGGGCCAGCCTGCCCCGGAGGCAGGCTCGGGGTTGGGGGAGAAGGGTGTCCAGGATGTGGTCGGACTCTCCGAGAGCAGCCAGGGACCAAAGTTTGGGGCCGGGTGGGGTGTCCGGGGCCCCAGCGCGTGGTGCCGCCACGGAGGGCCGAGGCTGCCGGGCCCCGGAGCCGCCCTCACCTGTAGGCCAGGCTCATGCACTCGAAGAGGCGGGTGAGTGTGGGGTCGATGCTGCGCGGCCCGAAGTCGGCGGGCCCCATGGGCCCCTCCTGGTCGCGCCGCCGGGTCAGCGAGTCGCTGTGCGGCGACGACACCATGAAGTGACCGCTGTGGATGACCTGCGAGCGGAGCAGCCCGCCCGCGCTGCGCCGGTTACTCGGGTCCTCCGAATCTGTGTCTGAGTCCGAGTCTTGGCTGGGGACGACCCGCGGGCAGGACAAACCGGCGGCCAGACCCGCCAACGCCCGGGCCATGGCTTTCGTCGCAGCCGCCTCGCCCGGGCTCCGTGGAGCAGCTGGCGCGGCCAGTGTGGCCAGATTGGCCTCATTAACATAACCCCGCCCCTCCGTAGCCATAGGTCGTTCCAGGGGGCGGGGCCTTGGGGACAGCGCGCGGGAGCAGGCGGGACTGGGTTTAAATTAGCATAATCAATATGCACGCTAAAAATAAATAAATTAGCATGATCAATATGCTAAGCGAGAGCGCGGGTGGAGCTACTGCGGGTCTGGAGTTTGGAAGAGGAAGAGGTCCCTATTTCCCCTCCTGCCCCTCCTTATGCGGTTCCCCTATGTCACCCAAAAGGGGTCTCAAGAAGAGTTGACGAGTAGAGCACCAGGTTGGCTCAATCGGTTGAACAACCTACTCTTGATCTCCGCTCAGCTCATGATCTTGGCTTGGGTCAAGATCTCATGGTTCAGGGAGTTCAAGCCCCAGGTCGGGCTCTGCACTGACAGTGCGGAGCCTGCTCGGAATTCTCTCTCCCTCTCTCTGCCTGCTCCTACCCCGCTCGTGTTTGTGCGCGCACTCTCTCTCTCAAGAAAGAAAGAAAAAGAAAGAAAGAAAAAAGTTTGACTGCTAATCATTCACACCTGAGCCAGAAAGTGCCTCAGTGCCTGGGATTCCTTGCTTCCAGTGCCCTCCTGTGAAGTCCCTCAGCTAACTACACCCCTTCCTCCCTGCCCTCTCTGGTGTCCAGGCTCCCATTCACCCTCTCTCAGCCCTGCACACAGCTGGAAGCACGCGCCTGTCAGAGTCTTGTGTGGCCTGGCCCACAGGAAGGTCCCAGCACCCCCCAGTTGCCATTATGATCATCACTACACCTGCACAGAGGCCCCGAGGTTTACATGAGTGTGAATCCATGAGTGGTGACAGGTGATGACTGGCAAGGTGGAGCCTTGGTCACCTTCCCCTGGACATCCCCCAGGCAAGCCATCTGCTCTGGAGCTTTGGGTCCTCCCTCTCACTGGCCCTGGGGTCCAGCTCACGTTCCTGTTTCTGAAGTCTCTCCTGTCACCCTGAGAACTGGGCTGTTTGGTCTAGAGCACTCACACTGTCACCTAGCTGGCATCTTTAACAATCCTCAGAGGTGGGATTCTTGCCCCACTTCAGGGCATGTCACCAGCGTCCACAGGAGTGGAAACACCCAAATATCTACACAGGGCCCGAAACGGAACCTGGTCTAGAATTCCAGACTTCCCATCCAGGGTTATCTCTGGTGGGGGAGGGGAGGGCTAGAGGCCAAAGCTAACCTCCCTTGATTTTGTGGACAGTGTGGCCTATGTGTAGTCACAGGAGAGAAAGCGGGGCCTGGAAGCTTGGAGAAGGTTCTCTCAGAGTGTTTTCTTCCCTCCCCTGGTAGGGTCACACAGCTCCCGAAATCAAATGGCAGTGCCTCGAGGGCCCCTGTGATCACCTGAGATGCTGAAATGATTGCCCAAGGCTGCTCACAGTCCCGTCTCTCCACCCACCCACCCCATGTCCCTTGGCCAGGTACCCTCTGTCCCTGCCAAACAGTCACTTCTCAGTCCCTGGTGCCCCAAGTGCTGCTCTCTGCAGGGGTGCATTCTCTCTGCTCATCTGATGGCCAAATTCTGGGGCCTCAGGTACCCACCTCAGCCTGCCTCCTCGGGAGAGAGAGCCATTCCTAAGTGGTCCTTTTGGGATCCTTGGCACGGAGACCGACAGGGTCACTACCTATTCTTTATGTGCCTGTCTGGCTCTGCCCCTGGCCTATGGGCCCTGAGATAGGACTGTTCCTCGGGTGTCTGAACCCCCACACTGAGCATGCAGGGGCTTGGGAATGCTTGGAGAAGGGCATGACACTAAGAGGACATGGCGGCCACTTTGGGGAGCAGGGGTGGGAAGCAGGGCCACTTCTCTGTTGGAGCCTCCTAGTTTCAAGGACCCCGCTTTAGGCAGAGGTCTGAATTGATCCTTGCTGCTAATTCCATGAACGCCCCTGGGCAAATCTCTGTCTTACTGGGGCTCTGTCTCAGTCTCTCGCTCTGTCTCTGTCAACTCAGGAAGTGGAATTCAGAGCTTTCTTAGGATTCTGTAACTGTTAACACCTTGGGTTCTAAGTCTGTCCTATCAGCATCCCACCTCACCCCACCACGCTCCCGCTCCCGCTGGCCTCCTGTCCCCAGGAGAAAATCTCAGAATGGCCTCCTGTGGTTCGAGAGACTTTCTCATGAGTTGAGACTCAGTAGGGTGAATTATCTGTCTCACCCCATTACCCTCTCTTTCCCCAGCCATCAGCTGGCTCTCTGCACCCTGTTCTTGCCCTCCTCGGGGCCTGATAATACCTTTGGAGGGCTAAGGACTGAAAAAGACAATCCCTCTCTGTGTAATTCAAAACAGAACAACAGTACATTGTACAATAAACACAAGGAAGTTCATAAGTTCCAATTTCTTCCACGAGGACATCTTCAATTGGAAAAAAAAATCCATTACTAAATTTTTTTTTCAAAAAAAAAAAAAAAAAAGAAAGAAAGAAAAAGAAAAAAGAAAACGTTTCAATACTCCAAGCTTGCTGAGGCCTGGAATGCATGCTTCATCTGCCTTGTCCAGCCTCCCCCAATCATCATTCCTAACCATACTGAAGTAGGTAATATTACCTCCATTTTACAGTTGAAGAAACAGGTCAGGGAGTGAGACACTTGCTCAAGGTCCTGCCGTGAGAAAGGGCAGAGCCAGGTCTGACTCTGAAGTCCAGCCTCCTTCACTTATGAGGCTGCCACTTGTCTCCTCTTAAATATGATTCTAGCCACGGTCAACTGGAGAAGTCAAACCAGCTGGTGGCATGGGGGCCCTGGCATGCCTGGGCTTCGGCACAGCTGGTTCAGGGTGCCCTTGCCCGGATGACAGTGCAGGCTTGTGCGAGCTGGCCTGGGCTCACCCTTCTCCTCTCTTTCCCATCTGGCCCCCGTTACCCACAGCCCCGGGCTTACAGCCTCTCTCTACAGCCAAGTCTCGTTCACAGGCCACGGAGGTGCAGGACCGGGTGTGAAACCCTGGCTGTCCCTGCCGTCCTGCTTGACATCACACCCGCCCTGTGTCCCAGCCTTCGCTCTCAGAATCCCCTCCTTTCCCTCCTCGTCTGGAAAGCTCACCCAAACTAGAAGTGCCGCCTCCACCTCCAACATCTCCCCGGAGTTCCCACAACCCTTGTTCCAATACAACTTTTAACTGCGTTCTGCTCTGCGTTCCCAGTGAGGGGTGCACATCCCTCCGTATCCCACTAGATGGCGAACTGCCTGAAAGCGAGAATCCCATCCTCTCCATAGACCATTTTTCTCCAAGTGCGAACGGGGCAGATGGGTTTTTGTTGAATGAATTGAGTTTATACTGTATCTGTCCACGACGTGTGTTCTATCTGCCCATCCATCTACACACACACGCACAGACACACACAGATGACACTTACTAAGTGTGTATTATGTGCCTATCCTAGTGTTAGTATTTCACTTTTGCGAAAGTTAAAAAATACAGAGGGGCCCTTGGGTGGCTCCGTCAGCATCTGATTCTCGGCTTCCGCTCAGGTCACGATCTCACGGTTTCGAGCCCCGTGTCTGGCTCTGCACTGGCAGTGTGGAGCCTGCTTGGGATTCTCTCCCCCTCTCTCTCTGCCCCTCCCCTGCTGGCGCTGTCTCGATCTCTCTCAAAATAAATAAGCTTAAAAAAATACAGAAATGCAAAGATTTGGCCCTTGTAATATCCATAGCGATGGAAAGTAGATTAGCAGCTGCTGGGGGTTGGGAATAGTTGGGTGTGGACAATTAGAATAACTACTAATGGGTATTGGGTTTCACCTTGGGGATGGTGAAAATGTTCTAGAATGAGATAGTTGGGGATAGTTGTGCAGCTTTGTGAATATGCTGAATGACACTGAAAAAGGGTGAATTTTATAGTAAGTGTATTCTATCTCAGTAAAATCAGGCACTTTTGTATATCGTTCCATTTCCTGGTAGTCCTCTCCACTGTGCACGTGTGTGGATGTGTTACATTTTACCGAGGGGAAACTGAGGCTCTGGGAGGTGATTCAGAGTACTGTTGTGAGAGTGAACCATAAATGGCTTTTGTTGGTGGCGCCTAACCTAGCCCGTCTGTAGAATGTTCATGACCACTCCGTGATTTTCAACTCATCTTGTAGACAAAGGAACAGGCTTTGCCGAAGGTCAAAAGGTACAAGGAGAGCTGAGATTCACACGCAGGCAATCTGATGCCAGCCTGCCCCCAAGAACCTACATTCTCCAATTAGAAGGACGAGCGATCGCTCAGGAGGACGTGGTACCAGCAGAATTTCATCCGTGCCGCTGCCAGGGTAACTTGGCCCAATCACTTCAGAAAACTATTTGTCAGTACCTACTAGGGCTGAACATCCACCCCCCTTATAACCCAGCAATTCCACAGAAACGGGTGTGTATGTGCAACAAATACATATACATGACTATTCACTCAGCATTATTCCTATAATGCAGCCAGGCGCTGCCTCCTCACACTACAGAATATTAACACAGTAACGGGAATGAACACCGTATGACCAAATGCAACCATATGGGTACATCTCACCGGCAATATGGTGAACAAAAGAAGCCTGACACAGGAGGGTATGTGCTGTAAGACTTCATTTATATAAGGCTCCAAAACAAGCTAATCTGTGGTTTTGGAGTCAGGGTAGTGTTTAGCTTTGAGGTGAGAGAAGGGATCAAGAAGGGGCTTCCTGGAGTGCTGCTAACATTTTGTCTCAGTATCTGGGTTCAGGTTACGTGGGTGCATTTGCTGGAAATACTCATCAAGCTGGATACTTACGATGTGTGTACTCTAACATAGGTATGTTAGATTTAAAAGGTTTTTTTTTTTTTTTTAACGTTTATTTTGAGAGAGAAGTGGGGAAGGGGCAGAAAGAGAGAGAGGGAGGCACAGAATCCGAAGCAGGCTCCAGGCTCTGAGCTGTCAACACAGAGCCCAATAGGGGGCTGGAACTCATGGACCACGGGGTCATGACCTGAGCCGAAGTCGGACACTTAACTGACTGAGCCACCCAGGCACTCTGATTTAAAAGTTTTTGAAAAGAGAGCCACCTGAGCGGCTCAGTCAATAGGGTGCCCAACTTCGGCTTAGGTCATGATCTCAAGGTTCATCAGTTCAAGCCCCACATTGGGCTTGCTGCTGTCAGCGCAGACCCTGCTTCAGATCTACTGTCTCCCTCTCTATCTACCCCTCCCTCTCCCCTGCTCACGTTCTCTCTCTCTCTTTCAAAAATTGATATTAAAAAAAAGCTTTTGAAAAGAGAAACCAAGTTTGCGCGCGCACACACACACACACACACACACACAATCAGCCACTCCACCCCGAGTCACCTTGGATGCTCTTACCTGAAGCCTCCCTCAGCTGGAGGTGAATTGGGCATTTAGGTGGGGGGAGGAGGGAGGTGGCACATCAGGCCAGAAGAGGATTTGGGGGCATCATTGAGTGAGTTGAAGAAGCAGGGGATGCAGGAGTGGACAAGAATGAGAAAGAGGAGTCTTAGCTGTGTCTCTAACTGGCAGCAAAACGGGAAGACAGTTTCCCCTGTTGGAGTCTCAGTTTCTGCATCTGTGAAATGGGGGACCAAATCATGAAGGAAAAGTCGATAAATGTGACTACATTAAAGGGAGCAAGTTGGACCAGATTAGTTTTCACATCAGAAGCACCCAAGTGTTCTACCAAAAAATATAGGTCTCAACCCAAAGGGAGTGAAAAAAGTCACTTCCCTTTGCAAGAAGCACGTCTCACGTTTCTAGACTTTCTGCTTCTATATTTATATTTAGGGATACAAGTGTATTGTTTATACATTTTTAAATTATGAAAATACCAAATAAAAATAAATTCTATGTCGACTGCCCCTGGTCCCACTGAGGAGCCCTGCTCTTTGTGCTCTGAGATTGTGAGAAGGGAGGAGGAAAGGCAGAGGAGGAAGAACAACAGAGTAGGGATGGAGTGAGCACCCAGCTACTTCCCCTCATCTATTCAACTGTATCTATCTGCACATCTAGTCATTTACCTATCCATCCATGCATCCATCCATCCATGCATCCATCCATCCATGCAACCATCCATGCAACCATCCATGCAACCATCCATCCATCCATCCATCCATCCATCCATCCATCCATCCCAATCTGCCCACTTATCTGTCCATTCGTTACCTCTCAACCCATCCATTCATCTCTTCTTGCATCCATCTATTTATCCATTCATATCTTCCCAATCTGTCCATCTGTCCATTTTCCTTCCATTTATACATCTACCTAACCTTCCATCTCTTCATCCCTTTCTCCACCCAAATACCCCTTCAGCTGCCCATCCAGCACATGTATTAACTGCCTCCTTGTATCAGGCCCTTAGTTAAGCCCAGGGTAGTGGGGCGTGGAGAGGGCAGAGATTTGAACCCAAGGCTGACACCATGTCTGGCAGTTTGCAATAGGTTCCTGCCCCAGGCTGGGCTGCGCTGGGGTGTGGGGTGTGGAGAGCCCAGGAGAGGAAAACAAGCAACTGGAGAAAGACCAGCAGACACGGTGGGAGCTAGGATCCAGAGCTTGTCCCAGACTGAGGAAGGACAGGAAAAGGAGGAGAGTGGCTTGGAAGGTCAGCCTGGGCTTTCCCAGATGGTCCTAGAAAAACCAGCCCAGGCCCCTGGGATCTGGGGGAACATGCAGTGAGGCTAGTTTCAGGCCCAGCCCACTTCAATCCCTCTCCGTCTTCTTCCCTCCTCTTCTTCTGTGCCCCCTTTCTTCCCATCATCCAACTTCCCAAGGCCAGGGACTTGGTCCATCCATCTGTAATTCCAAAGCCTGCCCAAAGTTTAGCCAACAAAACCACCAGTCTCTACCTGGCCATTGGCAGGAACCACAGAACTTTTAGAATCTTCTATTGTCCCTTGAGGAACCTAGATGAACAGGGCTTATGATTACTTGTCATCTGTGAGCGAACAGGCTCAGAGAAGTTAACTTACTTGCTTGAGGTCACAGAACAAGTAATTTAAGGCTCTAATTCCTCACCTGTACTTTTTTACTAGCATGGTTAAAATAGTAGTGAGGAGAGGGGATCCGTTTCCATAGGGCCCTGGGGTGCAGCCCATGGTGAGGCTGGGGGTGTGGGTAGGTGGTGTGCAGGGATAGCTGGGAAGGAAGAAAACAGTGGCATCACCAGTGGGGTTATCTGTCTGGAAACTTCCCCTTCTCCAACACTTTGGCTGCTTCGTGGGCAGTCTTAAAACCCCATTCCAGGCCAGGAAGAGGCAGAAATGATGTGCGTGGGGCAAAACATCTTTTCTCTACTCTGCTGTAAACAGGTAACATGGGATTATATTTTTGGATGACCATTTGGCAAAATCTGTTACACCAAAAACATTTATACTCTTTGGCTCATCAAGTTCAACTACAGAAATCTATAAAAACATCTATAAACATCTATAAAACATCTATAAAAATGTTTCCCTGGGGCACCTGGCTGGCTCAGTTGGTGGAGCTTGTGACTCTTGAGGTTGTGAATTCAGGCCCCACGTTACTTAAAATAAAGATTACTTAAAAATAAAACCTTTAAAAAAATAAAAATAAAACTTTAAAAATCAAAGTAAAAATTGGGGCTCCTGGATGGCTCAGTCAGTTAAGCGTCCAACTTTGGCTCAGGTCATGATCTCATGGTTTGTGAGTTCGAGCCCCACATCAGGCTGTCTGCTGTCAGCACAGAGCCCTCTTTGGATCCTCTGACCCCCTCTCTCTGCCCCTCCCCGTCTGGTGCTCTCTCTCTCTGTCTCTCAAAAATAAACATTTGAAAAAATAAAAATAAAAGTGTGTCCCTAATGTACAAAGATGTACAAGGATGTTCCTCACAGCACTGTTTATAATTCTGACAAACAGGAGAATGGTTGAATAAATTTTGACAGATCTCTATAGTGGAAAACCATGTAGCTGTTAACAACTTTGTCTATAAAATGGGGATAAACAGAGTACCCACCTCTCACAGTTTTTATGAGGATTAAGTGAATCAATACCTTCAAAGTGCTCAGTTGGTAAAGATGTGCTATCATTATCATAAGTATAGAAATAGTAAAAGGTAGCTAAGGTGCAATGCTGATGTTAGAAGAAAGTTGCAAAAACAATGTGTGAAGTGTGATCTCACTCAAGTAGAAATAAATAATGGTGAACATTCATATATGGAAAGAGGAGAAAAGTCTGGACACACAGCCAACAAACTATGGCATTATGATGGTCTTTATGGGATATGGGAAACAGACATTCATTCACTTGTAAATTTCCATAAATGCTAAAATTGTATAAGGCCTGTATATCACTTTTGAAACCAGAAAAAAAATCCTTCAGTAAAGAAAATAAGAGGAGATAGGGCAGTAGATGATGGCTGCTTTCTTCTTGAGGACCCCAAAGTCCACAGATCAAAGATGTCCAAACAAAGGAAAGGGTCCCTGATTGGCTGACGGGAACCTGGGGAAGGGAAAGGTTCAGCCTTCTACCCCATCTTGTCTGAACGCTCCTTCTCAATCCACAGAGCCCAAGGGCGCCATGGGGGACATTTTCTCTTTAGGGCACAGAGCCCAGTAGGTTGGCTCATCAGGTACCTGTGAGTCATCTCAGGCAAACCATTCACCCTCTCTGGGATTCGGCTGCCCTCCCTGTGGCACGGGAAGCAGTGTAGCCTGTAGGTGGGTTGTGACCAGCCAGGGTGGAGAATGTGCTATACGGTAGTGCAGTGTCACAGCAGTGGAGGGATGGGGGGTCAGCCAGGAGATGAGGTTTTGCCAAGAAGGGCCATCCTACCAAGAGTCTGTCAGTTTGCAAAAATGTCACTGGCCACCATTTACCAGTAGACAGTTTTTACTCGTGACACCTCTGACACCAAATGCATGATGTCTTTTCCAACACCACTTCTCCAATTCCCTGACACTGGCTGAGAGTCCTACAATTCAGTTCCCTTCTGACACTATCTCCCGGGAGTTAGCATCCAACCCCACAAGTTAAGGGGTCAGTCCCGTTAAGACCGTCTCCATTTCAGACACCAACCACAAGTCTGGGTTAACACTTGTACTTCTGACCGACCAGCTATAAATCAGGGGAATCTCAGCACGCCTTGTTCAGGTTTTTCCAATTTGCTAGAAAGGCTCACAGAACTCAGGAAAGCACTTTGCTTACATTTTACCATTTTATCATAAAGGATACAACCCAGGAAAGCCAAATGTGGAAGACAGGCACGGGGCAAGGTATGGAGGGCGGGGGGCACATGGGGTTTCCATGCCCTCTCCAGGTGCACCACCCTCCCAGCACCTGGATGTGTTCACCAACCCCTTCGTTGAGGAGTTTTTAATGGAAATTCATTAGGCAGGCATGATTTTGGTTATTGGCAAGTGAACTCAGTCTTCAGCCCCATTCCCCTCCTGAGAGATGGGGGGGGTGGGGCTGAAAGTTCCAACTCTCTCATCCCACCTTGATCTCCCTGGTGACCAACTTCCATCCTGAAACTATTAGGGGCCACCAGCCACCAGGCATCTCATTAGCATGCAAAAGACACTCATAGCTCTGGAGATTCCAAGGGTTTTAGGAGCTGTGTGCCAGAAACACAGGAGAAGGACTAAACATACACTGCTCAGGACTCACATCTGCTACTTGGAAGTTTGGCACATGCAAATTGGAATAAGATGTAGAAATCAGCAAGGGCAACGGGCTCATGTGACTTGGAGGGGCTCCTTTGGAGCAGCGGCTTGCGTCAGGCTACCCGGTGCATGTCACATTAGTGACCGAGCCAGGTCTCCTGCCTCCCAGCTCCGACCCCTCCACACTGAACTTCTGGAGTTCCAGAAGAAGTAGAACAGGTAACACTGTGTTAGTCTACCCATTCTACAGATGAGAAAACAGAGGGCTGGAGAGCAGGTGCGCCTTGCAGTACAGTCTCCTTCTTTGTACCTGTGGCATTTCTGGCCACCCCAGTGTGCCAGGGTGGGTCTGTGCCTGGTTGTTCAGAGTCAGCTCCAAGAGAGTAGAATGGGGAGTGCCTTGGAGGGGAGGGGATTATCATCAAGGCTGGAGCCCCCCTGGTCCCACAGACCCCTCAGCATCCAGGTCAGATGATGCCCCTGCCATCCAGGGCTCCCTGGCACAGAGGCATGGGGGCAGGGTGTGGACTGTGGTGCTCAAATTTGCCCCTGTGTGTGACCCTGGGCTCCTCTCTGAGGGTGCTCCATACAAGGAAAGAGTGGTGTCATGGGCTTTGAGCACTGGTTTCTCACTTTAAAATGGGTGTGAAGGGGGTGCCTGGGTAGCTCAGTTGGTTAAGTGTCCGACTCTTGATCTTGGCTTAGGTAAAGATCTTATAGGTTCATGAGTTTGAGCCCTACATAGGACTCTGCCCTGATAGCACAGAGCTTGCTTGGGATTCTCTCTCCCTTTCTCTCTGCCCCTCCTCCACTCACGCTCTCTGTCTCTCGATCTCAAAAACAAGTAAATAAACATTTAAAATGGGTGTGGGAAATTGATGTTAAATTCACCTTACGGGGTTGTTGGCAGAATCAAATGAAATATGTAAGAGCCAGTGGTAGGCACACGAGTGTGGATTTCCTTTCTCCTTCCCTCTTTTCCTCTCCCACCCCTGTCCTTCCTTTTTTCTTTCCTTCCTAACCAATACCTCTGAGTACGGTGTTAGAGAAAGAACCAGATGCTATGAGACGGGCCATGGGGGGACAGCCTCCACCAGGGGACTTGAGGATGGAAAACGACTTCTCAAATCAGCCGTGGGAAGGGACAGTCAGGTCTGCCCTGCCCAGAATCCCCGGGCTTCCCACTGCTAAGGAGCTCAGGGAGTCACATGGGCCCCATGAGGGCGTCGGGTCCCTGGACTGACACAGAAAGGGGTCCTAGGGAGGCATACCTCTCATCCAGAGTCACGTGGCTGATGGGGCTGTGTGGGACAAGAGCTGACGTGACTCCCAGAGCTACCCAGCACTAGGGAGACCTGGGGATTCTGGTCAGGATGGAGCAGACTGTCACAGGCCGGCTTACATGCCAGCCAGCCTGCCCCCACATCTCGGGGCCAGCTGGAGGGATGCGTCACCTATTTATCAGTGCCAGACCCTGCCCTGGGAATGTTTGGTTTCCTCCTGCCCTGTTGGGGACCCCCTACACAAGATCAGCTTAGCCCACCTCTAAGAGAAAAGGCAAATGTGAGCTGCCTTGCTCCTGAAGCTCAAGGGCAGGAAAGTCCAGCGGGGAGGTGGGGAGCGGGGTGCAGACCATGTGGACACCCACGAGCATCCACGAGTACACCCCCCGATGTGTGCTGCTCTCCGGATGCAACACACACGCTTGCCCACAGCTGCTCTCGACGGTGTCAGCATCAGTGTCAACGGATGCACAGGGTGAGGCCCAGAAGGTGACAGGGGACGAGGCAGAGGTAACAGTGGGAGCAGAAATCAGGGCTTTGGAATCAGGGTGGCTTGTTTTGAAGCCCAGCCCCGTCATTTCCAGGCTGTGTGACCTTGAGCTGGTGCTTTGACTTCTGTTTCCTCATCTATAAAGTGGGCACGATATCCTTTCCCTCTCAGGTTATCGGGAAGAAGGAAACAGTGACAGAAAATCCCTGCACGGTGCCTGGCACGTAGTAGGTGTCCAGCAAATTTCAGTCCCTCCTTCCCCCTTCCAAGCGACCCTAGGCCTGAGGGAGCCCCCCTTTCCTTCCTTCCCTGCCTCACATCTGAGCCCAAACCCCTTTGTCAGCCCTGAACAGGGAGTGAGAATTGTGCTGATGAAGGCCTCTCTCAGCCCAGTCTCCACCTGCCTTTGCCCCTCACAGAGCCAGCAGCAGAGTCAAGGGCAGCCTCAGAGGGAGGCTCCAGGTATGGCTTCTGCCCAAAGGGAAGAAGTGGGCTCTGGGCAGGTGTAGTCCACAGGAGCCTCAAGAGCACAGCCCCTCTCCCTCCGTCCCACCCTGCAGTTCCTCAAAGCCCATTGCGCCTTCTACCTCAGTTTACAAACATCACCTCCACCAGTGCTACTCACACACAGGCCGGACGATTTCGTTGACAACATTCCAAGAACCCAGGTGTGTCCCTGGCCCTGGCCCCCTCACCTGGGCCCAGGTTGAGTCCTGATCCCACCCTGAGCCCTGAGCGCGATTCCAAACTGAGCCCTGGCCTGGGGTAGATCGTGTCCTTCCTGGGTGCACCCAGAAGGATGGCCCTCTCAAGAGAGGGAGGATCCTGGTTGCCACAGCACAGAGCTCCTCAGCGGGAATCTTCCCCCTCCTCCAGGAGCTAGCCCTGCCCTGGGGCTAAGGAGCTGAGCCTTCCTGCCCATGTTCCCAGGCCTGAGATCCCCAGGCCCCAGTTGTCCTCCCCCTGGATCTGCCGGTCTGGGCAGGAGATGGGCAGGCCACGTGCAGAGAACAGAAGGAAACTCACCTGGACAAGATGGAGGCCTGGGCCAGGTCCCTGGCCCCACCCAACACCTGATCCAGCTGACCCTGGGACATCATCCTCTTTGTGAAGGACCACAAGGACCTTGCTTGGAGTGGGCCTCCCTGTCCTCCAAAGCATCCCGGTGTCCCATTTAATCCTATCCCTATCTCCCCTCCAGCGTCCCAGGAACAAGCCTCCCCATGTCACAGAGGGAGAGCCAGGCCCAGAGAAAGGAAGTAATGGACCCAACGTCACACAGCCAGACACAGACAAGAACTCAAAGCTCCTAAACCCAACCCAGGCCTGACCCTGGCTTCTTTGCCCACCAGGGTGACCTCAGGAGACACGGAGGTGGGGGTAGGGTGGCTGGGAGGCCGAAGGGAGCCCTGGCCTTCCTGGGCCAGACCAGGAGGAGTGCCCTTTGCCATTTCCCTAGCCCCTACCTGTTGGCTAGAAGTCTGGTGGCCATGAATCCATGTGGCTTCCCTGCCCCACGGTAACATCTGGCTTCTCCCTGCCCAGCCGGGGGGGAGCTCTGAGTCCTTGCTGCTGTGATCCCACCTGGAACCGGCTTCTCTCCTGGCACCCACACCTGTCTTGGGCAGAGGGTGTAACAGAGAAGGCCCTCCCTCCTGCTTCCCTGGCCCCACAGTCACCTCTATGAAGAGTCCCCAGAGCACCGTTCAATCCTTCCCCAGCTGGTGGGAGCCCAGGAGGCTGTGGGAACCCGTGTGCACTTCACCCTCTGCTCCTGGAAGAACAGGCAGGATGAATTCTCAGATTCTTGATCCTAAGCCCTCTCTGGGGTCTGAGCTTGCCTCCTTCTCCTGGCAGCTGAGCCAGGGCAAGTACACAAGAGTATTGACCCCACCAGCCCAGCAGAGCTGAACCGGTGGCCCTCCCCCATTGAACAGGTGCGGGGACTGAGGTCCAGCCTAGGGGAGGATCTGACTCCCCTTGGGCTATGCACCTGCACCCACCTGATCTCCTCCACACCCCTCACCTGGATTCCGAGCGATCTGCGGGTAGGGTGGGCCACGCCCGCAGGGTCTCCTCCTCCGGCGGCGTCTGGGGAGCGGGAGCCTTAGGGGCGCACGCAGGATGCTCCTGAGCCGCCGCCGACAGCAGCCGCCGCGTCTTCTCTGCGCCGGCGGCAGAGGGCTCTGTGCGCTACGCCCTGCGCCCGGCTTTTAGCAGCGGGTGTGGACGCGGGCACTGCTCGGCCCCCGCCCGTTCGGGGTGTCCTTTGCCCCTTGTTCCGGTGCCTCCTTCTCTCCTTAGCACGTGGGTGGCAGCCGCTCACCCGTCTGGCGGCCTGTGGCACAGCCGTGGGCCTGGGCCACGGGCCCAGGCGCCTGTCAATCCCCGTCTGAGACCGACTCGTGCCCTCTCACCTTTAACCCCCCTCTCCCGGAGGGCTTGGTGCCAGGCTCCCAAACCGCTGGCTGGGTTTGAGAAGGAGGAGCCACAGGTATGGGACCATGGCCCAGGTGGACAGAGGCAGAGCCTGGGACGCTGCAGTCACCTCCCTGAGCCCCAGCCCCTCTGGGAACCTCATCCTGGCTCCTGAATTCCCTGTCTCTGTTGAGCTCCCATCTGGCTCACCGAACCCCCTTCATTCCCGCCCCTGGTTCTACCGGCCTTATCCTGAGTCCACTGGCCTTCTAAGCCCACTCACCCACTTCCTCACCTGGACCTCACCAAGCCCCCCCACCCCTTCCCTGGGCTCTCTTCTCCTCCCCTCCTCCCTGAGCAGCCTGCCCCCTTCTCTCATTCTCTCTCTCTCTCTCTCTCTCTCTCTCTCTCTCTCACACACACACACACACACACACACACACACACATACCCCTCCACCCTCACGGAGCCCTTGGCCCTTCCAGAACGCCTATCCCCTCCTGACCTCTCTCTCCTCCCTGTGCCTGTTTCCTCCTGTGTAAGATAGGAAGCAGGGCAAGGGGATGGCGATGGTCCTGGGCCTTCACATCACAGAAAGGTAGAAGAAAGAAGTTCCTTGAAGGAATCCAATCCTGGAAGGCTTCCTGAAGGAGGAAGATGTTCATGGTTAGTTTGAAGCTAAGAAAGAGAGGAGATGATTTCGACAGCTTCTGTTGAGTGGCTACTCTCCTTTAATGGAAGCTGGGGAGGCATGGGTGGGGTGGGGGGGTGTCCTTATTTAAGAAAGTCTCCTGAAGATCAACAGAAAGTATCTCCCTCTTCATATGAAAATTCTCTAGAACGAGGGCAGGGTTTCATTTCAACTCAACAAATCATTACCATTTCTGGCTAATGTTCGCCAAGCATTGACTACTTACCAGGGTCCCGCCTACACCTCTTAAGGCCTTTATGTGGGTTAACTCATTGAATCCCTTCAATGGCCAGATGGGGTGGGTGTCTTCTCCCGGTTTTACAGATGAGGGAACAGAGGTGCAAGGAGGTTCAGATCAGTGGTAGGTGGCAGAACTGGAGTCTGAGCCCAGGTGCCCCGACTCTGCACCTGCTGTGTAATAAATAGATCCTTTGCTGGAAAGAGGACATGAATGTTGTTCCGGCTCTCAGGGGACCCCTAAGGCTAACAGGTGGGGAATAGATGGGTCTTTAATAA
Source organism: Panthera onca (assembly GCF_046562875.1). Lineage (NCBI taxonomy): Eukaryota > Metazoa > Chordata > Mammalia > Carnivora > Felidae > Panthera > Panthera onca. The sequence goes on from NC_138354.1 coordinate 10,123,547, forward strand.
CAGGTCAAGTTGGCATGAGGAAGGAATGCTGGGAAGGAAAGGCTGATTCCGCCTTTGGAGGAGGGGGTGTGTTCTAGGTCAAGAAGGACGGGTCAGTTCTTCTACAGCTTTAGGAGAAGGCGTGTGGGGGGTGGGGGTGGGGGAAGGCATCCATGGTGGAGGGACACCTTGGCCAAAAGCAGGAGAGATGTGGAAATGCAGCATAAGGTTGGGGAATTGTCAGGCATCTGGCTCGACTGGAAAAGGGTCTCTGGGTCGAGTACGAGATTGGGGAAAAGAAAGAGGGAGAGAATCATGGAGGAACACAGATGTCACACAAAGAAATGAAGACCAGCTGAGAGAGAGCAGGGAGCCATGGAAGGATGGTGAGCAAAGGCAGAAGGTGGGGGGGCTTTACTGGGGCTGCAGCTAGAGGGAAGCACTGGGAGGGGGAGGAGACTGGAGGCTTCGTGGGGGTGGGTGACTTAGCCCGGGGGTGGCAGGCCTGCCTGAGCTGGGCCCGAACATGTGACCGACCAGGGGAGGTGGATGGCAGACTCACCAGACTGAAGGGACAGGTTGTCACCGTGATTTCTGGGTGTGCTTCTCCAGAGGGCTTGGGCTCTCCTTCAACTCTGGATCCAGCCCCCCGAGCAGGACCTGAAACAAAAGAGCATGTTTGTAAGGGTCATCAGAATTGCACCAAGAAGATCTGGGAACAGCTGCAAGATTTCCTGGTTTGAGCCTCGCTGGCCGGCAGGATGCCGACCCCCTAAACCAAATAAGGGTGTGCAGTGGAGACTGACCGGGCAGAATGGGAAGATACTGCTTTGAAAGGTCGCCAGGGGGTGACGTCCACTAGGCTGTTGTCTTCAGGATGGCAGGTCATGTCTGCGCCTCCCATGAGGCAGACGGGGATCTCTGAGGACGCTGCCTGTCTCTTCAGCCTGTATTGCTGCCTCCTGTGGGCCTTATCCTGAGCCGGTGGGAGCATCATCAAAATGCAGGAGGGCATCCTGTGCAGCCCTAAGAAGAGATGGCTGAAGTCAGAGCCTTCACTTTCTTTCTTTTCTCTCTTTTAATGTTCATTTATTTATTTAAAAAAATTTTAATGTTTAACTTTTGAGAGAGAGGGAGAGACAGAGCGTGAACAGGGGAGGGGCAGAGAGACAGGGAGACACAGAATCCGAAACAGGCTCCGGTCTCGGAGCAGTCAGCACAGAGCCCGACGCGGGGCTCAAACTCACAGACCGTGAGATCATGACCTGAGCCGAAGTCGGACGCTTAACTGACTGAGCCACCCAGGCGCCCCTGGGGTTTTCTTAAAAGGTTAAATGGGTGCCTCCTATCTGACCCGGCCACATCACTCCTAGGTATTTAGATAAGAGAAATAAAGGAATAGGTCCATACACAGACTTGTACACAAATGTTCATAGCAGCTTTGCTTGTAAAAGTCTCACACTGGAAACAGCCCACATGTCCATCAACAGATGGATAAACAAATTATGATATATCCACATGGTGAAATACCATCCTGCAATAAGAAGGAACAAACTCTAACAGATAAATGCAACAGAGTGGATGAATATCAAAATAGCTATTATGAGTGAAAGAAGCCACACACCAAAAAAAAAAAAAAAAAAAATAGCATACACCATACGATTCCATTTATATAAAATTCTGGAAAATGGAGACTAATCAGTAGTGCCAGGGATCTGGTCACTAACCAGATCAGGGGTTATCTGGCTGAAGGGTAGGGGAGAGGCTGGAGGGAGAAATCACAGAAGAGCATAAATGATCTTTTAGGGGGGTTGGATATGTTCATTGCCGTGGTTTCTTTTAAGTTTATTTTTGAGAGAGAGGGACCACAAACGGGGGAGAGGGGTAGAGAGAAAGAGAAAGAGAATCTCAAGCAGGGTCCATGTTCAGTGCAGAGCCTGACTCAGGGCTCAATCCCACAGCCATGGGATCATGACCTGAGCTGAAATCAAGAGTTGGACGCTCAATCGACTGAGCCACCCAGGCGCCCCCATTGCTTTGATTTTGAGGATAGTTTCACAAGCCAAAGCTCATCAAATTGTACACTTTAAAATACGTGCAGCTTGGGGTGCCTGGGTGGCTGAGTTGGTTAAGCGTCCAACTTTGGGTCAGGTCATGATCTTGCATTTCTGGAGTTCAAGCTCTGCATTGGGCTCCTCTCTGACAGTGTGGAGCCTGCTTGGGATTCTCTCTCTCCCTCTCTCTGCTCTTCCCTAGCTTGCTCTCTCTCTCTCTCTCTCTCTCTCAGATAAATAAACTTTAAAAAATATGTGCAGCTTATTTTGCAGAAGTTACACCTCAGTAAAGTTATTTTTTTCACGTTTATTTATTTTTGAGAGAGAGACAGAATGTGAGCAGGGGAGGGGCAGAGAGAGAGGCAGACACAGAATCCGAGGCAGGCTCCGGGCTCCGAGCCGTCAGCACAGAGCCTGACTCGGGGCTCAAACTCCCAAACCTCGAGATCATGACCTGAGCTGAAGTTGGGCACTTAACTGACTGAGCCACCCAGGAGCCCCAGGAGCCCCAGTCTTCATGATCTTCAGTTGGGAAATGGTTTCGTCAATATGATGTCAAAGCTCAAGTAGCAGAAGAAAAAAATAGATAAATTGGACTTCATCAAAATAAAAACTCTCGTGCCTGTTGGCAGGAAATAAGCGCCCAGTGGTGTTGGGCAGGTGGACCCCGGGTGAAGGCTTCCCACGGGGGACACAGGAAGAAATAAATGCCCCTGCCTTCCTCAAAAATAATAAAATAAAAAAAAAATAAAAACTTTTGTGCTTCAAAGGACACCATCAAGAGTGTGAAAAGACAACCTACAGAATGAGAGAAAAGTGCAAACTGTATATCTGATGAAAGACTACTTTCCAGACTATATAAAGAACTCTTACAACTGCAAAATAAAAAGGCAAATACCCAAGTAAAAAATTAGCGAAGGATCTGAAGAGACATTTCTCTAATGAAGACATAAAAGTGACCAATAGTGGGGTGCCTGGCTGGTTTAGTCAGAAGAGCACAATGACCCTTGAACTCAGGGTTGTGAGTTTAAGTCCCATGTTGGGGGTAGAAATTACTTAAATAAAGAAATAAGCTTTTTTATTTTATTTTATTAAAAATTTTCTTAATGTTTATTTTTGAGAGAGAGCGAGAGGATGAGGGGCAGAGAGAGAGAGAGGGAGACACAAATCCAAAGCAGGCTCTAGGCTCTGAGGTGTCAGCACAGAGCTGGACACGGGACTCGAACCCATGAACATGAGATCACCATCTGAGCTGAAGCCAGACGCTTAACCGACTGAGCCACCCGGGCGTCCCAAGAAATAAACTTTTTTTAAAAATGTCCAACAGTACATGAAAAGATGCTCAACATTATTAGCCATCAGAGAAATGCAAATCAAAATCGTGAGATTCCACTTTACATCCACTAGGATATTTATTTATTTGTTTGTTTATTTATTTATAAGTAGGCTTCATGCCCAGCGCGGAGCCCCACACGGGGCCTGAACTCAGGACTCTGAGATCAAGACCTGAGTTGAGACCAAGAGTTGGAGGCTGAACCCACTGAGCCACCCAGATGCCCCAGAAGAGTTGTGACAAGAAAGGTGGATAATAACAGTATTGGTGAAGACATCAGACCCTGCCTACATCGTTAGTGCAAGTGTAGGGAGGTGCAGCTGCTTTGGGAAATGGTCTGGCCTTCCCTCAGAAAGGTTAGACACGAAGTTATCATGTACCCACTCATTGGTCCATAACCCAGAGGAAAAAAAAAACCCAGGTCACAAAAACACTCGTGCGAATGTTCGCAGCAGCATTGTTCATAAGAGCCCAAAAGTGAAAACAACCCAATGTTCATCGACTGATGGAGAAACAAGTTAAACACCACATGTACGGTGGAATATTATTCAGCCTTAAAAGGGATGAAAATCCTGTCACATGCTACAACATGGATGCATCTTGGAGAGATTCCGCTCAGTGAAATCAACTAGTCACGAAAGGACAAATACTGTCTGATTCCACTTGTACGAGGTTCCGAGAGTAGTCAGATTCATGGAGACAGAAAATAGAATAGTAGGTAGGTATCAGGATCCGACCTAAGGGGGAAATAGTATTCAATGGATATACAGTTTCAGTTTGGGAAGATCAACACATTCTGGAGATGGATGGTTGTGATGGTCCCTGAGCAGCGTGAATGTGTTTAGTGTCACAAAGTGTGTACCTAAAAATGATTAAAATGGGGGGTGCCTGGATGGCTCATTCGGTGGAGCGTAGGACTTCAGCTCAGCTCATGACCTCATGATCTCATGGTTCATGGGTTCGAGCCCCGCATCGGGCTCGCTGTTGTCAGCACAGAGCCCGCTTAGGATCCTCTGTCCTTCTCTCCGTCTCTGCCCTTCCCCCGCTTGTGCTCTCTGTCTCAAAAATAAAAAAAGAAAACATTAAAAAGAAAAAAGAAAACATGATGTGAAATGAAAGAAGTCAGCCACAAAACACCCCATCTTACAGGATTCCATTAGTATGAAATGCCCGGAATTGGCAAATCTATAGAATAAGTAGATTAGTGATTGCCTCATGCTGGGGCTGGTGGTGAGGCCAGGATTGGGGCAGGAATGGGGAGTGACTGCTAATGGGTACAGAGTTTCTTTTTGCAGTGTTGGAAATGTTGTAAAATTGTACCGAAGGTTGCACAACCCTGAATGTACCCCAAAGCACTGAATTGTAGAATTTAAATTGTTGAATTATATTGCATATGAATTATATCTCAATAGAGCTTTTTTTTTTAAGGGGTAGCGATTGGATTTTTGGAGAATAATGAATTTATTTTTTTTAATGTTTACTTATCTTTAAGAGAAAGAGAGAGCTTTCTTTACTACTTTTCTACTTTAAGGGAAAGCAGAGAGAGAGGGGGACAGAGGATCTAAAGCAGGCTCTGTCCTGACAGCAGAGAGCCTGATACGGGGCTCGAACTCATGAACCATGAGACTGTGACCTGAGCCGAAGTTGGACGCTTAACCAACAGAGCCCCCCAGGCGCGCCTGGCGAATAATGAATTTAAAAATTGAACCAGGGAGAAGATGAAGGGTCCCATTTGTAGGGTCAGCCCCTGGACGTCCTGGGCAGATAGTAGGTGCTCCATAAATTAAAACCAAGGGAGCATTTCCAGAAAGAGAAACACATGTCAGGCTTCATGCAAGACACTTACATCAAGTCACACCCTTCAACTACCCATTTTACAGATACTATAATTGAGGCTCAAGGAATTAAGGAATTTACTCTTGGTCACACAGGAAGTAGCAGAACTCAGAAAGGGATCCAGGTCTGTCTGACTCCAAAGGTAAAGTCTAAAAATAGACCTTAAAAATTATTAATTTTATATCAAAGTTTTCAGACTTACTAAAAATATAAAGAATAACACTGTGCATACCTGTGTACCACGACCAGCTTAAGAAATCAAACGATCAGGGTGCCTGGGTGGCTCAGTCGGTTAAGCGTCCAACTTGAGCTCAGGTCATGATCTCACGGTTTGTGGGTTCGAGCCCCGCATTGGGCTCTCTGGTGTCAGCACAGAGCCCACTTCAGGTCCTCTGCTCCACTCTCTCTGCCCCTCCCCTCCTTGTTCTCTCTCTCTCTTTCAATTAAAAAAGAAAGAAAGAGGGGCGCCTGGGTGGCTCAGTTGGTTAAGCGGCCGACTTCGGCTCAGGTCGTGATCTCACGGTCCATGAGTTTGAGCCCCACGTCAGGCTCTGTGCTGACAGCTCGGAGCCTGGAGCCTGTTTTAGATTCTGTGTCTCCCTCTCTCTGACCCTCCCCTGTTCATGCTCTGTCTCTCCCTGTCTCAAAAATAAATAAAAAACGTTAAAAAAAATTAAAAAAAAAGAAAGAAAGAAAGAAGAAAGAAAGAAAGAAATTGAACTACCTATCAATGCCATTGAACTTCCCTTGGTCCCTCCCTGACTGCAACCTTTTTCTGCCAGACAGCCATGCTCCAGAATTTGGTATTTATTGTTCCCATGCTTTTCCTTTGTATATATCTCCAAGCATTATGAAGTTTAATTCTGTTTGTTTCTTTTCTTTAAATTTTTTAAAATGTTTGTTCATTGTTGAGAGACAGAGAATGAGTGGGGGAGGGGCAGACACACACACACACACACACACACACACACACACACACACACAGAATCCAAAGCAGGCTCCAGGCTCCGAGCTGTCGGCACAGAGCCCGACACGGGGCTCGAGCCCACGAACGGTGAGATCATGACGTGAGCCGAAGTCGGACGCTTAACCGACTGAGCCACCCAGTCGCCCCATACTTTCGCCTGTTTCTAAACTTTGTGTAAACAGCATTACACTTGATGAACCCTCCCCAGGTTGCCTTTTCTCAATTAGTGCTGTTTGTGGGATTCACCCAAAGGGTCGTGTGCACTATGATTTGCTCCTGTATTTGGTGTCTAGGGCAAAGGGGTGCGTGTACAAAGGCTCACCAGTTCCTTTGCCGTTCTTCTGGGGTTGGACGTTTGGGTTGTTTCCAGTTTTCCGTTCTTACAAGTTAGGGCCACTGTGAACATTCCCGTTCCCCAAATTCCTAGGAGTTTGCTTTAGTTTCCTTTTGCAGCTACAACAAATTACCTAATTAGTGCCTCGAAACAACACGATATTATCTTACGGTTCTGGACTCACGAGTCCAAAATGGGTTTCACTGGGCTGAAGTCAAGGTGTCAGCTGGGTCATGCTCCCTCCAGAGTCTGGAGGGGAAGATGCATTTCATTTCCTTTTCCAGCTTCTAGAGGCTTTCATTCTGTATCTCGTGGCTTCTTCCTTCGTCTTCAAAACCAGTGACGCAGTGTCTTCAGATGCCTGACTCTGGCCCTCTGTTTCCGTTACCAGCTCCTCTAATTCTTACCCCCCACCCCCGCCTCCCCTTTATAAGGACCTTTGTGATTACATTGGCCCACCCCCGTCTCAAGATCCTTAATTTAATCACATCTGCAAAGTCCCTTTTGCCTTGTGAGATAACATATTCAGTTTCTAGGGTTTAGGCTGTGGACATCTTTGGGGGGCACTATGCTGTCCAACATGGCAGGGACGTGCTACGGGGATCTTTGAATGGCGAGCTTGCCAGAATGCTCTTGGAGCCAATAATTCTCTCTCCCGCTGGCAGGACACGAGCATTCCTGTTGCTTCCCATCCTCACCAACGCTTGATGTTATCTGACGTTTTAATTGTTGTCGCCCAATGGCTATGGAATGTCTGGGGTCTGACTGCAATGTGGTCAAGAAAGAGATGGTGGTCGGGGCGCCTGGGTGGCGCAGTCGGTTAAGCGTCCGACTTCAGCCAGGTCACGATCTCGCGGTCCGTGAGTTCGAGCCCCGCGTCAGGCTCTGGGCTGATGGCTCGGAGCCTGGAGCCTGTTTCGGATTCTGTGTCTCCCTCTCTCTCTGCCCCTCCCCCGTTCATGCTCTGTCTCTCTCTGTCCCAAAAATAAATAAAAAACGTTGAAAAAAAATTAAAAAAAAAAAAAAAAAAAGAGATGGTGGTCAATGGTGGTGAATGTGAAAAAGAACAGCCCTGGCGGTAATTACGAAGGTGGTCGATGACCTTGGCTCAGACCAGTGACTTCCAAGTGGTGAGAGGGGGGTGAGGTCAGACTGAGTCGAGGAACTAGGAGGGTGAGGAAATGGACGCAGGGAATGAAGTATGGAGGGGACGTCTTAGTCTGCTTGGGCTGCCAAAATAAAGTGTCACAGACCAAGTGGCTTCAACAATAGACTTTTATTTCTCGTAATTCTGGAGTCTGGGTAGTCCAAGATCAAAGTAAGTACCACAGATCGGGCTTCCGGGGAGAGCCCTCTTCCTGGCTTGCAGAAGGCCACCTTCCCGCTGGGTCCTCACATGGTGGACAGAGAAAGAACTCTAGTCTCTCCTCCCCTTCTTGTAAAGACACTAATTCCATCATGGGGACCCCAAGCTCATGTCCTAGTCTAAACCTAATCATCCCCAGAAGCCCCCCTCCAAATACCATCACACTGGGGGTTAGGGCTTTGACATATGAATTTTAGGGCGGGGCGGGGGGACACGAATATTCAGTCTATCATAAGTTACTTCAAAATATTGGGGGCGATGGGGCGCCTGGGTGGCAGGGTCGGTTGAGCGTCTGACTTCAGCTCGGGTCATGATCCATGAGTTCGAGCCCTGCATCGGGCTTTGTACTGACAACTCAGAGCCTGGAGCCTGCTTTGGATTTTGTGTCTCCCTCTCTCTCTGTCTTTCCTCCACTTGCACTCTGTCTCTATCTCTCTTAAATAAATAAATAAATAAATAAATAAATGTTTAAAAAAAAAGAGAGAGACAGAGAGAACAAAATATTGGGGGTGGTAGTGAAAGTAAGGTGCCAGTCTAAAGACAGAGATTAAAGATGTAGGAGACAGAGACAGAAAGAGAGACATAACTACTCGATTGGATCAGGGCATCTGAGAGGAGGCAGGTGAAGGTGAGACCCATAGCAAAGGTACCTGGGTTGGCTTTGGAACCAGAGGGACTGCTCTTCCCAGAGGCAGGAGGGAAGGAAGGGCTGCCTGCGGAGCCGATGCAGAGAAAGCCCAAAGAGGTGAGGCAGAAAGTGGCGGAAGCTTCTCCAGGTGACAGGCAGCAGAGTTACCTCCCCTCTCCCCCCCTTCCCCTGCCGAGAGAGGTAGGAGTAGGTATGAGGGTCCGAGGAGTGTGGGGAGGGTTTACGGGAGGCAGGAGGCGCTGCTGCTGTGGGGCATTCAACAGAGGGACTGGTGAACAAAGGGGGGTGGGCAAGAAAGGGTGGGGAATGGAGCGGGGTGGGTGTCTCCCATCAGCTCTTACCAGCGCCTCCCAGAGTGCAGAGGTCCTGCAGCCCGGAGTAGGAGGGCCCAAAGGAGGGCCAGCTAGGGGGGTATCTAGGAGAACCACGGAAGCTTAATGGAAATGGTGGGTCCTGAGGAGGCAGGCCAGAACCAGGGAGATCATAGCCAGGAAACTGGCAGGTGTAGAGGTGCTCCTGATAATGGCCAGGACCAGGATGGAGGGACAGCAGGGATGGGACAGTGGGAGCGCAGAAGAGAGGGGCACGCGTCCCAGGCTGGGGAGGCAGAGAGGGCTTCCTGGAGGTGGTGGTGTTCCAGCTGAGTCTTGAAGGGGAAAACCAAATTCAGTTATCATTAAAGTGTGGAAGAAATATTGTCGTCGTGGTCTGTCAATAAGCCTGTCCCGCCCAGCTCCATCAGTTTTCAATCTGCTTCTCAGATATCTCTACCATGTAGAGATATGTGCTCTGGCTGGATTGGGAGAGTCCTTGGCTTATGGGCTTCCCTTTGGTTTCATTATTTTCCCTATGAAAATAGGGAGCTTCAGAACTCCTATTCATCCCTCAAAACCCTGCTCAAACATCACCTCTTCTGGTGTCCTCTCCTTCCTCCCCACCCCCCACCACTGTGAGGTTTTCTGATTGTCCTGGTCCCACCTCTGTGCTTTCTTAGTGTGATGAGGTGGAATAAGCTTGTTCATTGCTGTTTTATTTTTTTTAATGTTCATTTATTTATTTATTTAGAGGGAGGGAGAGAGAGAGAGAGAGAGAGAGAGAGGGAGAGAGGAAGAATCCCAAGCAGGCTCTGTGCCATCAGCATAGAGCTCTAAGCGGGGCTCAAACCCATGAACCGTGAGATCATGACCTGAGTCAAAATCAAGAGGACGCTTAACCAACTGAGCCACCCTGGCGCCCCTGCGGTTTGGTTTTAGACAAGTGACTTACTCTCTGTTTTCTGACAATGGCACTGGCCAAACCTATTCCTGAAGATAAGGTCCATGACATCCTCTGGCATCACATGGGAATCACAAAGGAAGACATCGTGTGGTTGATACCTGCCGTTAAAGGAAGCTGAGAATGTGACTCTGCCTTAATCCGTGAGCTCTCTGAGGGCAGAGACCAGGCCCTCACAGAGCTTAGCCCAGTGCCCAGCACAGAGAGGCACCATGTGCTCTGTGCATACTATACTGCACAGACAGGAAGAGAGGAGAATGTCTATCATTTACCTGTAATGTGACTTTGGGGAGATTACATCATCTGTGTGCATCTGTTTCCTCATCTCTAATATAACCATCACTCACATTAGGTATTCACTTCCTACAGATAAGACACTCAGCATTCACTAGCTCTAATCTTCACGTGGTGTATCGTCACCCCATTTTACAGAAGAGAAAACTGAGTCTTGGGGAGGTAAAGGACTTGCCCAAGTTAGCAACAGGGCAGAAGCTCCTGGCGCCCAGCCAAACTCAGCAAATTGTTGTGAGGATCCAAGGGAGAGATGTGAAATAGCCCCGCAAACTGTAAACGTCTGGGGTGGGAGAGTCCGCGCCAGGGGGAGGGGTGGATTGGGGGGGCGTGGTGAATGCCGGCCGGAGCAGGGGTGCGGGGAGAGAAAAGCCTCGGGTACTCGCCTGGCGGCAGGAGGATGGGTTTGCCGGGAGATCGCGGGTGCGGGAGGCGAGGCTCTGCCCCGGCAGCCAGGGGTGCGGCCCGCCCCCTCCCGCCCCCTCCCGCCCCCCCCCCAGCCCCAGCGCCGCGGCCCCTTTAAGAGCGGGCGGGGCGCCCTCTGGCGGCTGAGCGGCGCGCCCGGCCGGAGCCAGAGCCGGATCCCGGAGCCGGAGCGGAGCGGAGCGGAGCGGAGCCGGGGCGGAGCGGGCCGAGCGGGCCGAGCCAGCAGCCGAGCTGGGGGCGCGGGCGGGCGGCATGTACCGGGCCCGGGCGGCGCGGGCGGGGCCGGAGCCCGGCAGCCCGGGGCGCTTTGGGATCCTCAGCACCGGGCAGCTCCGGGACCTGCTTCAGGATGAGCCCAAGCTGGACCGGATCGTGCGGCTCAGCAGGAAGGTAGCGCGGGGGGCGCGGGCGGGGGGCGCGGGGGACGGGCCGCGGCCTGCCGGACCTACCGACCGACCAAAGGGCCGCGCGGGCCGGGCCGCGGGGCCGCGGGAACCTGGCACGTCCGAGTGGGCCGCGCGGAGTCGCCCCCGGGGGAGGGGGCGCCCGGAGCCGGCCTGGGGCGGGTGGGGCGCCGGAGACCCAGGGAGGCACCCGTGCACCCCCGGGATGGCCGCGAGGCGTGTCCTCCAGCGGATGCTCCGGGGAGGTGTGTTCCGGGGACGGGGGGCGGCTGTGTTGTGGGGGGCCCTGTCTCGCACACCCACGTTCAGTAGGGCCAAAAAGGGGAGGCGCCTTCTAGAGGGAGAACTAGGGGCCTGTTTGACACCTGGGGGGACCTCTGGGAGGGCGTCCGCATTCTAGGGGTGCAAGAGGGGGCTTTGTGTCTTCCGCTGGGGAGGGGTACTGGAAGCTGAGGCGTGTATTCCATAGGCCACCATAAGAGAAAGTTGTATATTTCACAGGAGATAGGCCCGGGCTGCTTGTCTGTGGGGGGCAGAAAGGGAAAGTGTATGTTGGAGGGAGGCAGACAGGAGGGGCATGTGCATCCTATAGGGGACAGATGGAGGGTAGTGCGTTCTCCAGGGGCAGGGAGGGGGGCTTGGCCCTCCGAGAAACAGAAGGAAAAAGCATCCTCCAGAGCCAGGAGAGAAAGGGGGTCTGCTTTCTGCAAGAGAAGGAAAGCTGGGAGCAGGTGCTGGGGATCAGGGAGGAAAAGGGGGTGTGTATTCCTTGGGGTGTGGGGATTCCACTGGAGGGCAGAAGGAGGGGTGCGAAGGAAAGAGAGGGTGGCTTGAGGGGGGAATCATGCAGGGACAGGGCCAAGACATCCCTCTGGAGAGTAAGAGCAGGGGGGAGTGTTTTCGGCACAAACACCTGAGGAGGAAGCAGACAAAGGCCTGGAATAAGAGGAAAGCTGCCCATGCATGGAAAATGGGACAGAGGAGGGCGGGGGACTCCTTAGGGACCTGAGCAGACATATTAATTGAAAAATTAAAAATTAACTAACATTTGTGGAGGCGGTCATCGTTTTCCTCACTTGGTCTCACAACAACCCCACAAGGTAGATGTTTTTAGCCTACTTTGTGTGAGAGGAAACTGAGGCCCAGAGAGGGACCTCAAGGCAAAGCTCCGTCCAGGCCTCTCCCAGTCCCTCCACCTGTTAGTCCGCCATCCTGAAGGCTGAGGCGCCTCCGGCTTGGCCCTTGGGCCCTGTTCCCCCCGGGGGTGGCAGGAGGTGGACGTGGGCAGATTCCCTGAGCGGGCCTCTTGGTTCTTCTGTGCCGGCAGTTCCAGGGCCTGCAGCTGGAGCGCGAGGCATGCCTGGCCTCCAACCACGCGCTAGCCAAGGAGAACCTGGCATTGCGGCCCCGCCTGGAGATGGGCCGGGCTGCCCTCGCCATCAAGTACCAGGAGCTTCGAGAGGTGGCCGAGAGCTGTGCGGACAAGCTGCAGCGACTGGGTGAGGGACATCTGGGAGAACTGGCTGTGGCGGGGGGGCAGCTGGCCATCCCCAAGGCTGGTTGGCCTTGGGGAGGTGCTAGGCTCTGAAGGGCAGGACGTGGGCAGACCTCTTCCCTGGGCGAGGCTTAGGGGTCCTCCTCCTGGAAGACTGAGTTGGGGAAGTGAGCAGTAAGTGAGTAGAACTGGGGGCCCTGAGTAGGGGAAGGAAAGTGGCCTGGGGTGCTCCAGGGAACACAGCCCCTGCTTCCTCTTTTGCACTAGGACGGGGACAGAACCCTGGGAGGGGGGGAGGTTCACAGACTGATCCCATGGGCAGTGCACAGATAAGGACAGTGAGGCTCCAGCGAGAGGCATAGAGTCACACACAGGGTCAGTGAGTGTCAGGATCGGGCCCTGGGGCTCTGGCCTGTCTGTCCTAGGCCATGGGTCCCGAAGGCAGGAGCTATTTACTGTGGTCCCTCTGTGGCCTTCAGAGGAGAGCATGCATCGCTGGAGCCCCCACTGCGCATTGGGCTGGCTGCAGGCAGAGCTGGAAGAAGCTGAGCAGGAAGCTGAGGTGAGGGGAGGGGCCGCTGCACCTGGGGACAGGGCGGGAGACCCAAACTATCATCACCCCCCCCCCTTCATTCTTACATGGTAGGGTTGAGAGCCCCTCCTCCAGGAAGCCCACCTGGAGTGCCTGGCCCCGAGGAGAGCCCCGCTACACTGCTGTCCGCATTGGACGGCAAGGCTCATTCTCCCCACCTGTGACTGTCTCAGTGTAGGACAGTGTAGACTGGGTCCCCCGAGTCGCTGGGACAGACTTCTCCAAGCTTGCCGGGTTGGGAGCGCAGTGCCGAGTTGAAGGAGGTAGGGGAGGAGGGGCCTTGGCCCTGGACTTGAGATGAGAGACACCTAAGTTTAAGTGTGTCCCCATCTCTGATTCTGCCTCCTCTTCCGCCCAGTAGGTCTGGTGACAGTGAGGAAACCAAGGCTTGAGAGTAGAGGACATGTGTCCGCTGTCCCTCAGCTAGCCCCAGGCAGGCCCAGGCCACAACTCGGGCGCTCTCCCAGCTGCGGGGTGGTGGCCCCTGGGAGAGACTCGGGGAGGGAGGGAGGGAGGGCGGTCTCGGGGCGGGGGGGGGGGGGGGGGGTGCGCTTCTCACACGGGCCCGGCCCTCCCACCCCAGGAGCAGATGGAGCAGCTGCTGCTGGGGGAGCAGAGCCTGGAGGCCTTCCTGCCCGCCTTCCAGCGCGGCCGCGCCCTGGCCCACCTGCGGCGGACCCAGGCGGAGAAGCTGCAGGAGCTGCTGCGGCGCCGGGAGCGGTCTGCCCAGCCAGCGCCCACCGCTGCCGCGGACCCCCCCAGACCCTTCCCCGCCGCGGCCGTCCCGCCCACCGGGGCCGCCCGGGGGCCGCCGGCAGTGCCCCGGAGCCTGCCCCCCTTGGACTCCCGCCCCGTGCCCCCCCTGAAGGGCTCCCCCGGATGCCCCCTGGGCCCGGCCCCTCTGCTGAGCCCTCGGCCCTCGCAGCCGGAGCCCCCCCACCGGTAGGATCCGGCGTACGGCCCCCCGGTGGGGGGCCCAGAGAAACTTGATCCGTGGCTCCTCCTCCTCCCCCACTGCCTGGGTGGGGGGAGGGGCAGGCCCCTCCCCCTGGCCTCAGGCAGTCCCCGGCCCTGGAGGCTGAGCTGGGGAGGAGGGTCACCTGGAAGTTGCCCAGAGAGCGGGCCGGAGGTGGGGTGGGCAGGGTGTCTCTGGCGCTGAGGAAACTCTGCCTTTTTTTCTTCCCCGGCTGGGGCCTCCCGGGTAACGGGCCAGCCCCAGTGAAAGGACTTTCTGCCTGGGCGCCTGGAAAGGTGCCTGCTTCCCCCCCCACCCCCCCCCACCCCGGGGACCCTGCCCAGGGGGGCCGAAGCACCCTACCACTCCACTGGGCTGGCACAACGGGCGCGGGAGCGCCTTCCATCGCGTCCTGCTCCTACCTTTCCCCAGTTCTGGGGCCCACAGCCCAGGAGCCAGGTGGTCAGACCCCAGCTGCGGGGCCGGGGACACCATGGCCCTGGGGCTACTCTGTGCCCCACTCATGCTCCGGTCGCTGGGGCAAGGTAGGCCAGGGGCTCCTGACCTGCACAGATGAGAGTGGGCCATCCCCAGGAAAGACCATTCTGTATTTTTCTGTCCCCGTCTCCTTAGAATGGAACCTTTTTGAGGGCAGGTCCTTGTCTTTGTATGTTCTGTCCCCAGCCCCACCTCCCAGGGGCCGTCAATAAATGTGATGATGAGGATGACGATGCTGCCCGACTCGTCTCTGCTCCCTCAACCAGCCACTCTGCCTCTGCCGTTGCAGCCTCCACACCGGAGTTCCTGTGCTTCCTCCTCTTGAGATGCCCTCCCTTCCTTTCTGCCTGTCCAAAAAGCCTAGCTCCTTCAGGTCCAGCACTGCTGCTGCCTCTTCCGTGAAGCCTCCTCTGATTACTGACTGGGAGTCTTTCCTAACTCTTAACTTCGCAGCACTTCTGGCCAGAAGCACACTCTGCTCCACCTCTGTTCTCCCAACCGCCTCACCTGTATGCACCTTCTTCTCCTGGGCTGCCTGTAAGCCCAGTCAGGATGGTGCCTGCTCCTGCTCTGGCCTGCCAGATGACCACCTCCGCTGAGGAATGGAGGGCTTCTCTAAGGCTGAAGGTATTGGTCTTCAGCCAGGGTGAATACTAGGTGACCAGCTTGGCTGATGAGTGTGGGACAAGGAGTTAGGAGAGCAGAAACAGGCTGTGGATCAGCTTAGGTCAAGTCTAACAAGTCTAATGAGATGAAGTTTGGCAGGGAGGCATGGAAGGTCCTGCAAACAAGAGGGGGCAGAGTGCTGTAGAAGCGAGTGTGATCTTGGTCCATGTTAATAGGGATAGAACTGTCTAGAAAGAGTAAAGTATTGGGTTGGCTCTGCTTTTCACCGAAGTTTTACACTGTAAGAGGGACCGACCCACCAAACTACCGCCTTTGGTCTCCTTAGAATGCCCCTAGTGTGTATGATGAGAAAGAGGATTGGGACTAAATCCCATGATGAGTAGTTGAGGGATCTGGCTACAAGTGAGACAGTTAGCCTCTGAATCTCCAAGGGCTAGAGATGTAGAGCTGGAGGTCAGAGTCAAGACCAATGGTGGAAACCACAGGAAGAATGAGGACCAACCACAAAGATGTGTGAGCAGTACCCCAGTGACTGCTTGATGGGAGTTTTAGAGATGTAAGCAATGGCTGGAGGGACTGGCTCATTTGAGCCTTCCAGAGCCCTTCAAGTGCAGGCAGGCAGAGGTATCCCTGCCAGGGGCCCAGCCAAAGCACACACAGATAGTGCCCACTTGAGAAGCTCTACCCCACACTGGCCTTGGTTCCCCTACTGTCCTTGCTGCCAGCACTTGAACTGCTGGGGGCTGAGGAACACTGGAACCACCAGGTACCTGCCTGAGATGACAGAAGACTGAACAACTTTGGAAGACCTGCCACATTCTCAGCACAGCCTAGGGCAAGGTGGGCCCCCCTTGTCTTGGCTTTCCATTCCTGGTCCATCTTCCAGGGTTGTTCATTTGCAACCAAAAGGAGAAAAGGAGCTAAGATTGGGCATGCCTGAATCCTCCTCCACTATTGTGAGTTGGGGAGAAGCCTCTAGAAGGCACGGGCTAATGTCCGCAGCCTAGTAGCTCAGCCTCCCCTCCCCAGGGCTGGTAAGTAGAAACAGGAATGACCCAAGGGAGGATCTGAGAGGGGAAGAGTGTTAACAAGGGAACTAGATGATGTCTTTCAAAAGTCTTACACACCCCTTGCCTCCCTCAAAGGGTTCAAACTCAGTTTTAGAAGGGGTACGGCACGAGGTTCTTTGGTGTTCAGCTTCAGCACAAAAGACTTGAGGCAGGCGGGTACAGATACTGACAGAGTAGAGTGGGCTCAGTCCTGGGCCATGGTAAAGTCTTAGAGTTGGATGGTTAATAAACTTCATTAAGCCCCCTGGTTGAAAGTACATGGAATGTTCTGGAAGGCTCTGGAAGGTTCCAGGTGGTCTGGGCACTCTCTGCTGCCAGACAACTTTTGGAACTTTCTGTTGTGGGGTTCCAGGCACCCAGGGAATGTTCCTGGCTGCTGCACTCCTCTTTGAGAGAGTACGAACTTGAGAATCTAAATCAAGGGGCCCATGAGAAAGGTCTCACCTATTACAGACCACCAGTGCTTTCACAAACCAAAAAGAAAAAATTGTCCAAAGAACAAAACTTTTATCTCTTTTTGATAAAAACAGTTTCCAGGGGTACCTGGGCGGCTCAGTCGGTTAAGTGTCTGATACTTGACTTTGGCTCAGGTCACGATCTGATGGTTCATGAATTCGAGCCCTGTGCGGAACCCGCCTGAAGTTTTCTCTCTCTTCTCTCAAAATAAACTTAAACACACACACACACACACACACACACACACACACACACACACAACACAAGAGTTCCCACCATTTAAGAAAGCCTGTTATGTGCATATCCTTGTTTGGGAATCACTAGCTTTTGAGTATTTTCCTAAGCTTCCCTCCTTCTCAAATATAAAACATAATACCATTTTTTGAGCCAATCAAGGCTTACTGAACTGAGCAGGCCTGAACCAGAGTGGGCTCAAATCTTTACCACTGAATTGTGGTGTGGTCACTGCAAAGCCACGGCTAAGAACTTGCCCCTGACCTCTAAGTCTAGAGAGAATCAAATGGTTTTTAAGAGACCAAGTTGGGCTCGCTGCTGGTTTATCCCAACTTATATACAAGGATTTTATACAAAAGATTGAATGCGAGTGCAGGAATTGATGTTACTGTACCAAAGGACCTCTGGCTTTGTCTAGGACCTTGGCCATTGCTGTGGACTTCTCAAAAGATCCTTCTTGTCCCACAATGAAAATAAGGTTTACACTCTGCCTCCCCGCTTAAGTGTGAGCTCTCAAAACAACATATGATGTAGCTCAGGGATCTGCAAACTCAAATGTCTGCCAGGGCTAGGAAGGTCACAGAGGTGCAAAGCAGTCCATTTCCACAAAGAAATACAGCCTCCCTCATTTTTTTTTTTTCTCCATCTCGGCAGACATGGAATATAGACACTTCTCTATTATGAGCAAAATGTCCAAGTGTGTGGATCAAGGCCTTTTACATTTCCTGTCTGCTGGTGGGAACACAGTGAAATGGGGGGCTATGTCCTGTCTCAAAGGCAAATGTTACAGTTTCTCCCACGTGGTAGTACACTCGAGTATGTGTGTGAGGGCAATGGCAGCACGTTTTCTCATTTTTTTGAGACAAGTCAGAATTCTAGATTTGTATACAGCCTCCCAAGATTTGAAAGTTGGCTAAAGTTTTCTTAAGACACTGTGCCAACCACAGCCAAACACTGTGTGCAGGTTGACTATGTGGCCTGTGACCCACAAATCTCAGCCTCTCCTTGGTCCTCCTGAAACAGGCTTTCTTTTGTTTAGTAGCAGCCCCCTCCCAGGACTGAGGGTGTGAACACTGAAGGGGCCAAAGCAGGATGGAAAGGCAAACACACCTCAAGTCTGGTCAGAGGACTCCAGGTTTGGACAGGCTTAAGAGATGGTGGTGAGATGGCTAGATCGTGAGTGACGCTATGACCTCACAGCAAATGGTGAAGATGAGTTCTCTGCACCTGCTTCTTGGGCACAACAGCACCGAGTATTCTCGGTATTTTCAAGTTCAGAGGACCAGACTCAGGTCACTCTCATCCTCAGAGGGACCCTCAACTGCTTTGCACAAACCCTATGGCCACCGAGGCCACAAGCTGGGCCTGAGAACCAAGGCACTGAGCACAGGTAAGGCGGGCCTTCTCCTATGATCTTGATCATAGGCAGGTGACAGTGTGTGACCTTGTCACCAGCTGAGGAACTGAGAGGAGGGAAAGACCAGGATGGAGCGCACTTATCTAGTGCACTGAATTCGAGACAGTGGACTGAAGTAACACCACCACTTACCAGCTGTCCTGTTTCAGCCTTTCTTCCTGGGATCTGGTGACCTTCCAGGAAGGTCTGAGATACACACCCCTTCCCCATCCCCACTGTCATTTCCCCAAAAGGGAGTATGATGCCCGCCCACTTGGGTTCCATCCTTGGCACCTCAGCTTTTGGCTATAAGGACTATATATACGTGTATAAAAGTGACCAGAGAGGCCACACACCGGCCTAAGGTAGGCTCTTCTTCCTCATCTTGGCTCATGCTGGGATCACTATAGAAGGCAAGGTGTGCCGAGTGAACGAAATGCCAGAACTTCAGAGGGGAAGCAAGGAATCCTGCTCCCTCAGCACTGGGGTCTCAGATCATTTCACCCGGCAATAAACAAAACGCGACAAAGGGAAAAGTTTGGCTCAGGAGAAACGAAGTCCTGATCTAGTCCAAAGACGGTATACAACATACAGTTGCCTCCACAACCTCTGACTCCTGGCTTGTCGGCCGGGTCTCCCCATTTAGGCCTTGTGTGTGCTGCTCACTCAGCTTGATACTGTACTCGCAACCCCATCCCCACCCCAGGGAACATAGCCCAAGGCAGGCTGGGCTGTTCTGGTCCACCTCCCGTCCTAGGTCCAAACCTTCAAGGGAGTTTTGTTTCAGTTTGTGATCAAAAGGAGAAAAGGAGAAAAGTTGAGCATGTCTGAGCCTTCTTATTATTATCTGAGCCTTCTTCCATTATTAGGAATTGGGGAGCAGCCCCTAGAAGGCAGGGGATAATGTCCACGGCCTGGTTCAGTCTCTCCTCTCCAGAGCAGGTAAGAAACTGAGAAAAGAACGACCCATGACGATCCTCAGGCGTGGGGGATAGGTGGGAAGGGGTCTGAGGGTCCTTCAAAAATCCTCCTACACATCTCCCCTTCCACAAAGAGCCCAAACTCCATTTTAGGGAGAGTACAGAGTAGGAACTTAAGAGTTCAGCTTGGGGCTAAGAAAAACCTGAGGTAGGCAAGAAGGCACTGTTTAGTGTGAGTCTGGTCCTACGCCTAAGGAGAGGCTTACAGTTGGATGATTAACAAACTTTATTGACTACCCTGCTCAGAGCTGCATGGAATGTTCCAGAAGTTTCACAGGGTCTGCCCCTTCCTCCAGTCTTCTGGAACTTTCTATCCTTCTCCATGTTCCGGAGCCCCAGGGAATGTTCACCGAGAGAAAACAAACTTGAGGTCTACGTTAAGGAGCCCATGAGAAAGGGCCCAGCAGTTTACAGACCACGAGTGCTTTTATAAACCAACCCAAAAGAACCCCAATTCTTTTTGATAGAAACTTTGATAGAACCTTGCCCCACATAATGCCAACAGCTTGGCTGAGAATCACTAGTTTCTGTGCATTTTACTAAGCTTAACACTACTTGTTGTTTGGATTTCAAAAAGAACTTGTTTTCCAAATATGAAACATAATAACATTAAATGTTCTTTTCAAAAGTACACACACCCCTCCCCCCAAACCAAGGCTAGCTGAGCTCACCAAGCCTGAATCCAAGCAGGCTCAAATCCTTACCACTGAATTGTACAGTCACTGCAGCCCCTGACCTCCAAGGCTGGAGGGAATCAAATGGTCTCCAAGACACCAGTTTGAACTAGCTGTGGGCTTATCCTAATTACAAGGATTTCACATGAAAGACTGAATGCAGGATTTCTTCCTCATATACCCAAGCACCTCTGGCTTTGCTTAGAACTTACGCTCACTTCTGTCCTCACCCTTGTGGTAGATCTCTCTTGTAAAGGCTTCCCTAGCTCACAGCTTTACACTTAGGCCCCATGCATTAATGCTCAAGCACCTAAAATCTTACAGCCAATACATGTACCACGCGCAGGGACTCAGAGTTGACAGCCTGATTTCTACAGCTCTTGCCAAGTGATGACCAACTGCTTAGAAAGAGAGGAGCGCCTGGGTGGCTCAGTGGGTTAACTGTCCGACTCCTGACTTTGGCTAAGATCATGATTTCACAGTCCTGGGATGGAGCCCCACATCGGGCTCCGGGCTGAACATGGAGCCTGCTTAAGATTTTCTCTCCCTCTCTCTCTGCCCCTCTCCTGGGCTCACACATGTGCTCTTAAAATAAATATTAAAAAACAAAACAAAACAAAGAGAGAGAGAGAGAGAGAGAGAAAGCCTCAGCCAGCTCTGAATAAAGAAATTTGTTTCCACCACAAGCCTCTTGTCCCTTGTACTACCGTATACCCTAAACTCAAGCAGCCAGGTTTCAAGGACTTGGCTTGTGGGGCTAAACAAGAGGACAGGCCACATTCAAGCGACTCAGCGTCCCAGCTGGCCGCTCTATCTCTGGGAGGGGATGGGCTGCACAGTTAGCAATGGGGCTGGCTGGCAAAGGAATGACCAAGAGACAGGCATACTGACTGTCCCAAGGATAAACCTAACTCTATCACATCATGTTTTAATCAATGAGCCCATTAGAACTGTAGATAATAAAGTGTGACAGGCCTCAAGAGAGCAAATGATTTGTTCCTCTGCTGTCATGCCCACAGAGTAATTTCTCCAAGGTCATACACATTAGATAAGTGTGGGCACAGGAACACTCAATTCCTTATGCTCCATGACCTTGCTCTCCCACTCCCACATGCCATCCACAGAAAAGGGAGTGGGGTCTGGGGCTGATCATACAAGAATGGCAAGGTTTCCAAAGATCACAGTCTTACGTCAGGTCTCACCTGTGGCTGGGGAACTCACAGAAAGACAAGGTTCGTACAACCCCACAATTTTTCTTTTGGCAGCCAACAATTGGTCACATTGCACGGTTCAAGGTTACACAGGAGCCCCACGGTACAAGCGCGGGGCAGGAGCAGACAATTCTTGCTCAGAGCTTTACAATAAAGCCCGAGCAAGTGTTCCAGAAGCTGACATCAGGAAGGCAACCTCTGGAAGCAGGCACCCAAGGGACTCCAGAAAACCCTTCACTCTCGGGCTTTTGGGACTCTTCTTCTTGGGGCCTCTTTCTTGGGCATCGAGAAGCCTTCTTTTCTGGACCGTAGGGGAGGGAAGCGTACGTGGACGGCTAAGCTGGGCGGGCGGGGAACAGGAAGGGGAGAGCAGTTTCTCCGGACCCCCGCAGAGGTAGACTATGGAAGGCAAAGGGTTCAAGAACACCGGAAAGGCCATTTTCTCGGGGCTGGCGGGGGGCTGCTCCCTTTCTTCCTCTCTCCTTTTAAAAACGAAAGCCCATGATGATGAAGACCGTGAGGAGAAGGAAGACAAAGGTCGCGTCTCGGGTGTCGTCCCAATGGAAGCCCTTCTTGGCCCGGTCCTCCTGCTGTTTGCGTAGGGCCTCTCGCCGGGCCCTGAGGCGCCGTTCACGCTCCAGCTGTTCTCCGTAGTGAGCTTGGTAGAAGGCGTCAAAGTCGAACATGGTGCGGTTGGCGCCGGCGGTGGCCCGACCGCGGCCGTGGGCCTGAGACGCAGGGGGCGGGGGGCGGGGCGAGCCGGTGTCGCGGACCGGCGCCTTGGGGGGCCGCACGCCAGGTCCGCGCAGGTCCTCGTCGCTGAGCAGGCCGCGGTCATACTTGCGACGCAGGGTGGCACTGCCCAGCACCACGTAGGCCTGGGAGATGCGCGTGAAGCGCTCGGCAGCCTCGGCGCTCCCTGAGTTGCGGTCCGGGTGGTAGAGGAAGCTCTGCCGGTAGTAGGCCGCCTTGATTTGCGCCTGCGTGGCTGTGGTGGGCACGCCGAGCAGTTCATAGAGCGCCGTGCGCGAGTACGGGCCGTCGCCCTGGGAATAAGTCCTCCCTTCTAGGCCCAGGCCGGAACCCGGGCTCTGTGGAGCGCCCCGGGCCAGCCACAACCCCCACAGCAACCGCCGTGGCCACCCCAGATCGCGCTTGGTTGCCATCTTGAACGGGCCATGCGGGCGGTGCGAGACTAACTGGCCAATGGGAAGCGCGCGTTGTTCGCAGCGCGTCGGCCCTCTAGCCAATCGGGTAAAAAGGGAGGCGGGGAGAAAGGTGGAGCATGCGTGTTTTTGGGCGGGAGCGGGGCCGAAGGCATAAAAGCCGGGTTCCCGGAACACTAGCGGGAGTCTCGCGGCTGAGGCGTGGGGATGGCGTTCCGCGGGAAGAGACCGGAGCACGGCGGGCCCCCGGAGCTGGTGAGGCTTGCGGCTCTCGCACGTCCTTCTCTCCTCCATTTAAGGCCCTCGCGTCTTGATTCCTTCTATTCTACTCTTGTCTTTTTCTTTCCCGCAGTTTTACGACAAGAATGAAGCCCGGAAATACGTGCGCAAGTAAGGGGAGCCTAGATGTTGCGCGGCGTCGGGGTTCGGGGGCCGGCAAGTTACCCTGATAGCTGGCGCTACTTGGAAAGCACGCAAGAGTTTGGGGTGTTGGGGAAGGAAGGGACCCGGATCGATCCTATTTTTTACGGTGGGAAAGGCAACTTTTGAGTAAATCTCGGAACCCTCTGGGCCTCGGTGAACTTAGCATTAAAATGGAGGTGAATCATGCGTACTTTCTCCAGGGGGTTCTCAAACTTTCATGTGACAGCTTGTTTGAAGCATGCGGTAAAATCGGCAGGGGCGGTGGATACGTGTAGGGGGTCAGTGCTATTGAGGGGGAGGAAGTAGTATTCCCAGAATGCTGTGTGCCCCTGTTTGCATTATCATTAAGGTCTTATGACAAGTGTTGGTGTAGTATCTGAATTTCAGGGGGGCAGTTAACTTGTGTTAAGCATAGAGTCATTTAACAGGTGAAGGCTAGAACAGGGACTTCCAAGCCTGCTCTCTCTGATACCACTATTCTAGAGATAACTGTTCTCCACTTTTCCATTCAAATTAGAGTCCAAGACCAAGGCCAGCAGAAATCTCTGATCCGGTTGTCATTATGTAGCAACATAAGCTTTTTTCCCAGCTGCAGAATTCAGTGCGATTCTTCCTCTTGATCTTGGGAAAGGCAGAGAACGCCAAAGATTGGTTTTGTTAAGAGGCAGTATTCTCTTTTGAAGTCATGTTTGGTCTGAGTGAGTTACTGTGAAGAAAATGTTAACGTTTTACCTCTTTTATGTTGACGATGTGTTGAAATGCTATTTGGAGCACATCGGGTTAAGATATATTACCAGGATTATTGGGTTGGGTAAACTATTACAATTAATTTTGGTATTTCATTTTAATTACGGCACTAAGAAAGTCCCACGTGGCTTGCATTATATTTCTCATGGGTAGCAACTGCTATGGATTTTTGTTGTACCTTGTTGAGCTTTATACAGGAGAGTAACTATGGTGGGTAATTTTTCCAGAAAACGTGTTTTTAAGTAATAAACATATCAGAACCATATGGAGTTGAAAATAGGCAATAGTTAGTCATTAGCTAAGCGATTTATTCCCTTCACATCAGTTTTGCAGCCGGCAAAGTTGTAATTTGTGTCGCAAAATAACTTGTTGCTGTAGTACGTGGACTTTGGGGTCGCTTTTAAATAGGTGTAGTTGGGTATGGTGACTGGGACAGTACCTCAGGGTGATTGTGCCTTGTTCTCTTTCTCTTCTTTTGCTCTGAGCAATGTTTTAGCCCAGAACTCTTTTATCACTTGTGTTTTCTTCCTTCCCAGCTCACGGATGATTGATGTCCAGACCAAGATGGCTGGGCGCGCATTGGAGCTCCTTTATCTGCCCGAGGGTCAGCCCTGTTACCTGTTGGATATTGGGTGAGATCCTGGGGCCTAGTTCAGCTTGTCCAGGTGGAGGAGTGTCTTTCCTGCTCACGCTATTGAGTTCCTGTTTTTATCGTGTCTTCCAGATGTGGTTCTGGGCTGAGTGGAGATTATCTCTCGGATGAGGGGCACTATTGGGTGGGCATCGACATCAGCCCTGCCATGCTGGGTAAGTATGTGCTACTTAGCATTGGAGCAGACTACGCTTCATGAGTACTGAGCAGCTACGCGTCGTCTGTTTTCCTGACGTATTATCGTCCAATGTAGATGCGGCCTTGGACAGAGACACCGAGGGAGACTTGCTTCTGGGGGACATGGGCCAGGGCATTCCCTTCAAACCAGGCACCTTTGATGGTTGTATCAGGTAAGAGTCTTCAGTTCCTGCTTTTAGGCCTGCAGGTCAGTGCTTCCTAAACTGGTTGTGCAGAGTTACACAGGAGACTTAGAAATACACATCCCTGGTTAGAGCAGTTTTTATATTACGCATTTTTTATATTTTGAAACGGTCTACTCCTTTGATCGTCTTGCGCTGCCAGGTTCAGGTACCACTGGTATAGATTATAGATTCTCTGTGCTTTGTTGGAGGGTGGTGGAGAGGTGGCTTCTGACACCTCTAGGAGCCATCTTGTGGGCCCCAGCAGCCATCTCGTTTCCTTCTTTTTGACTAACTGTAATGGAGAGTGGTCCGGGATTTGCCAGTTTCTTCAGTGGCTTAGTCCTTTTTGGGTTGTCTGGGTTAAGTTTTGAGCCTTTACGTAGTACTTCGATAACAGATCTTAGAACGTTGAAGTGACTGTTAGAAACATGAAGTTGTTCTTTGTGTCCTGTGGTAAATTGTTGATTATTTGGTGTATTCTCTGTTCTCTTTGTCGATGGGGTGGAGGGTAGGGGATAGGGGAAGAAGTCAGCTTTAATCCTGTGATTGTGGGTTGAGCATTAGGGATCTGGGTAAGCAGTAAAAATGTAGATTTGAAGATTTTCTTCTAGGGTAAGGGATTAGTTTACATCTGGGAACAAGAGTGGGGGAAATCATTTCAAGGAAAGCAATTGCTTTTTAGTAACGGTTGAGTGAAATTGTTCTAAGCTGCAGCAAACCAAAGGCCAGTGATACTGTCTGTATGTTTTAGGAGTAAGTAGTCACTTTTTATTTGTTTTTGAGAGAGTATGGCAAACTTACTATTTTTTTTTTTTTTTTTTTTTTTAGCATTTGTTATATGTAAGACATGGTACAAGGTGCTGCGAGGTTTGTGGAAATACAACACAGTCCTTTTAATTTTTTTTTATCATTTGTTTTTGAGACAGAGAGACAGAGTGCAAGTGGGGGAGGGGCAGAAAGAGAGGGAGACACAGAATCCGAAACAGGCTCCAGGCTCTGAGCCGTCAGCACAGAGCCCGATGCGGGGCTCGAACCCACGAACTGTGAGATCATGACCTGAGCTGAAGTCGGATGCTTAACCGACTGAGCCACCCAGGCGCCCCCCTTTCTTTTAATTTTTAACTCTTCGTGGTGTGTCAGGTTCTATAAGACAGGGGCCATACAGCTAAACATGAAGTTGAGTGTGGGGTGGGACCAGAGTTGTGGGACCCACCAGAGCGGTGAAGAAAAGCTAGAGAGCACGGGGAAGCCTTGAGGAGGAGGAGGGGCTGGGGTTGTGCCTTGAAGGCTCAGAGAAACTTGGATAGTCCTGGGACTGGGGATGGGGCTCTGAGGGAAGGAACAGTGTGAACAAAGGCACAGAAGTGCCCAGGGAAAGGAACCTGATAGATTGTGGGGAAGACCAGAGGTGTTTTTTTAAGTTTGTTTATTGAGAGAGAGAGCATGCATGCAGGTGCATGCAAGGAAAGGAGGGACAGAGAGAGGGAGAAAGAGAATCCCACGTAGGCTCCTCCAAGCTGTCAGCACAGAGCCCGACTCAGGGGCCGATCTCAAGAGTTGGACACTTAACCTACTGAGCCACCCAGGCACCTCAAGAATGAGAGCTTTTTAAATTCCGTGCTGAGAAGTTTGAGCTTTATTCAGTAATTGATGGGAAGCTAGGGAGTAACCAGATCAGAGCTGTATTTTGGGAAGATGATTGAGAGGAGAGGAGAGGGGCATCTGGGTGGCTTGGTTGGTTGAGGGGCCGACTCTTGATTTCGGCTTAGGTCGTGATACCAGGGTTGTGGGGCTAACCCCCGTGTCGGGCTCTGTGCTGAGCATTGAGCCTACTTAAGATTCGTTCTCTCTCTCTCTCTCTCTCTCTCTCTCTCTGTCACTCTCTCTGCCCCTATTGCCCTGCTAGCTTGCATGTGCTCCCCCACTCCTTCAAATTAAAAAAAAAAAAGGAAAAGAAAGGAGAGATTAGTTAGGTTGTTGAAGCAAGCTGGAGGTGCTGATGAGTGCTGACCAGGAGAGTGGTAGAGGAAGGTAAAACCTGGGAGAGGCAGTTGGGCAGACAAGTGGGGTTTGGGCTTCCATTCATGTGTGTACACAGCAGTGAAGGGGGAAACACCTGAGTGGAGTACATAATAGTTGCTTGAGGGTTTTAAATCTGGGGATGGTGAAGACACCTAACAGGTACAGTTGAAGGAACCGATTGAAGAGGAGAATAAGTGAATGAGTGCCTTTGTGTACATACTATAAAGGGGTTTTCCCTTGATTAGAGGAAGGGAATGAAGGGGTAGGTGGCAGAGAGCCTTGACACACTGAGGAATTTTAAATTTGAGCTGCATGGAGAAACAAGGTTGAGAAAATACTGGTTTAGATTGGCTACAAGGAAGCTAATGCCAACCTTCTCTCTACTCCCCTCCATCCGGTATTATAGAATGGTGACCTGGAGTGGATCTGCACAGGCCCAGAAAGAGAGTTATAGGCAGGAGGGTTTCACCTGGGGCTCAAGGATTGTGTGTGGTGTTAGAGTCTTGAAGAGGCTGGAGAGAGCAGTGCATGTTGGTACTTGTCCTGACTGGGGTCCTTTCCTTTCTCAGCATTTCTGCTGTCCAGTGGCTCTGTAATGCAAATAAGAAGTCTGACATCCCTGCCAAGCGCCTATACTGCTTTTTTTCTTCTCTTTACTCTGTGCTGGTGAGTATGAGATCGTCTCCCAGTCTGGGCTGGCCGCTTCTCCCTTCTATAGGCAGTAACGGAGTAGGAAGTTTCCCAGGGGAAAGCCATTCAAATGGTACTGCATGGGGTGGCAGGACCTTATCATGGTTCTCCTGTCTTGGCCTAAAGAGAGAGCTTGGTGGTCTGACGCTCCCTAATGAAATGGCAGAAGATGGTGGTGTCTGAGACTGATCACAGTTCCTGTGTCTGGCTGCACTAAATTTTAATCGGAAGTTGGTGTAGGGGCACGGACTCCACGGAGTGAGGACAGAGACCTCATGTCCAGGGCACGCAGAGTGCTTACATCCTGTGACTCCCACCCTCCCTCTCCCCTACTGCTGATGCTCAGATGGGGTGCAGAAGGGTTATTTATCACAGACAGAGCCTTCAGTAGCTTTTTATTTTTGTAACTGATGGTGTTGATTTCAGTTGTTTAATAGGATCAATTGATAGTTTGAGATTTTAAGTCCTAAAAATGAGTTCTTTTCCTTTTTGGAGCAGGCCAGGTATATCTTGGTTCTTCTTAATCACCTCACTTCATCCCTGGTTTTCCTAGAATGGGTTGTTTCTTGTGGATGGCTGGCTGTCCTTGTGTGTTACGTGGTTTCTGTTGCACACACACACACTGGGGTTAATCTGAGGTTCTGACGGCCTTTGTGTTTGCCTTTCTGTGGAAATGGTTTTCCCTTCTATGTTCAGCCAGCTCCCTGTTACAGTCAGGACTCTGCCCAAGTGCTCCTCAGAGAGAGGCCTTCCTTGAGCCAAAAATAAACCCAATAGTCTCCTGTCACTTACCATTCCTTTGTCCTGATTTGGTTTTCTTCTTGGCACTAAGTCACCACCATGTATCAGCTGCCTTTCTCACCGCAGCGGGCCTCCAGGAGTTCAGGCGCTCTCTCTTTTGTTCACGGCTACATCCCCAGCCCTGAGAACAGGGTCACGTGCACAGTGGGATTTCAGATATTTAGTGCACGAGGAAGAGAGAAGTGTTGGGCCCTGAGCCCATGGTATGTTTGTAGGAGAGTGATGTTTCTGTGGCTTATAGGTCCGTGGAGCCCGGGCTGTCCTGCAGCTGTATCCTGAGAACTCTGAGCAGGTGAGCGCCTTGGCTACTGGAGGTGCAGGGGAGGGGGAGAGACCCAGAACAGGTAAGCTGTCCTGTGCCTCCCTCACCTGCCCTCTTGCTGTTGGGAGGTGACGGGACAAGGAGATTGTTGCTGACTGGTGGGAAAAGTAGGGAGTGAGTACCTGAGGGAGAGGTTTCTGCGGGGTAGGATAGGACCTGTGTGTTCTCTCGGCTGATCTGTGGTGTTACAGTTACGAGGATGTGTCTGATTGCTGTAACCAAATGAATGGCAGTGGGGGGAGGATTTGATAGGATGGCAACAGCTGTCTGTTCTGTGGCCGGTTGTCACGCCATGGGGATGAGGAGATACAGGTGCAGACCCTGATAGGCCAGTGGTGAGCTGTCCCCGGCCCCTAACTTGAAGGAGTTTGTTTCCTGAATGGTGGCCTTTCATTCCTGAGATGGGAGCAGGGAGACGGGTCCCTGGGCTAGAAAAGTGAGAACCAGGGGAGTTGCTGCTCCAGCCTGCACTTTCCTGTGTATACGCCTTTTGGGGACTCAGAATTGGGAACAGTTTGATGAAGACCTTCAGCTCTCCTGGGTAGGGTCCGCCCTGGGGGGCAGACTGGCTTCTCGAAAGGAGTGGAGTGGAAGCTGTGTGCTCCCCCAGTCTCCCTGCCTGACTCGCTGCCGTTTTCTTCTCAGTTGGAGCTGATCACGATCCAGGCCACCAAGGCTGGCTTCACTGGTGGCGTGGTGGTGGATTTCCCCAACAGCGCCAAGGCAAAGAAGTGAGTGCTGGGGGCTAGTGCACTGTCCGCGTTGAGCAGAGAGGGCGTTGGGGTGATGAGTGGGCCAGAGGAGTGCTCGGCTGGGTCACCGGGGCTTACACGTTCTGCACCTGTTCATGGGAAGGAGTGTGGAGACTTGTACCTGTGCGTGGCTTTATGAGCCCAGCCCTCACTCTGTACTTTTCTGGTTTCAGGTTCTACCTCTGTTTGTTTTCTGGGCCTTCGACCTTTCTGCCAAAGGTGAGGGATCCAGAGTTTGCAGGCTCGTGTCCTTTAGATTCCCTTCTTGTGGGGCTGGGCCTGGTACCTGTTGGGAGGACTCAGGCCTGGGTGGCCTGACCTTCTGGGGTGGGGCAGGTGGGTTGAGAGATCTCCAGGTTGACTTGACCTAAGAGCACGCTGGTCCCCGCAGGCCCTGACCGAAACTACCGATGAAGAGGAGGCCACGGAGTCTGCGTTCACGAGTGAGAGGTGAGCAGTTGTCACCCCTGCCTGGAGTGCGGGGGCTTGCTTCTGCCGGGGTCGTCCTACGTGGCTCTCTGCTTGCACCAGGTCTCTTAGGTTCAAGCGTGGCAGTGACACCAGGGTGGTAACAGTGGGGAACCCTGTGGGCCTGTGCCCGCTCCTGCCTCAGGCTGGGCAGCAGGGGCCCTTCTGGATGTCTGTGGACAGCCACGCCACCATCTTTCCTTCCTCTCTCTGCCTTCCCTATTGCCAGGACTGCCGGGTTGTCTCCTCCCTCCCCGAGGCTGCCTCTGCCACCTGCATCCTGGCCTCTGTCCCCTCTTGGCTCTCTCTCCCTCCCCGCTCCTGTGTCCTCACGTTTACTCTCCTGGGTCATTCCCTCAGTTTGCAGAGACCCTGTTTCTTCTGTCTCCTCCCGAAGCGCCCTCACTCCCCCCGCCGCGCCCCCTCGTGCATGGGCTTCCCTCTCGGTCACGTCTCACATGTGCCGCTTGCTCCACCACACCATTCTGTCACTCGTCTCTGCTCCCCCCTCCGTCTCCTCACGGATTGCTTTTCTCAAGGCCACGCCAGCCTCTGTCTTGCCAAATCTGTGGCTGCTTCTCAGTCCGCTTTCTCTCTTGTCTTCCTCTTAACCTGCCTGTTCTTGGGCACTGGCAACAGCCAGCCACTCCCTCGATGCTTTTCCCGGTTCGGCCTCCTGCCTGCCATCCTGGTTTTGTCCTCAGCTTGCTGGCTCCTCTTTCTCCGAGCACTCTGGGGCCCAGCCCGGACCCTTTCTCTCTCTGCCGCCTTAATCACCAACTCTAGGTTCGTTGCTTTGGGTTTATGCCTATGGTCTCAACCCCACCTCCATTTTCCTAACTGCCTCCTAAGTATCCATACCTAGGCTTCCCACAAGTATTGGGAACAAAACCCAGCTCTTGTTTTTCACACCAAGACTGCCTTCCTCTGTCCTTCCCCGCACAGTCATTCTTGTCTTTCTTACCTCACATCTGACCAGTCCTCTGTGTTTGTCCGGGTGACAGCCGGTCCCCTCCCCTGGTCTGAACCCCCACCGTCCTTGCCTGGAGTGTGGAAGCTGCGGCACTGGCCTCTCTCCACTTTGCCTCTTTGAATTTATTTTCTGCACAGCAGCAAGGTGAATTCTTTCTTTTTCCTTTAATTTTTGAGAAAGGGAAATCACACGTTGCCCTTTATCTGTTCCAGTATCCTTGGTGAGTTCTCCTTACCCTTTATTTTCCGTACCACCTTTCACTGTTCTGAATCCTGTGTGTTTGTTTGCTTGCTGGTTCTGTGTCTCCCCAGCCAGAAGGAGGACTTGGGCTCTGCTGGTGTGTCCCTGATCCCAGAGTAGGGGCTTATTATTAGTGAAAGGTTTCCAGTGCTCGCTGACTGGATAATTGATGGTAAGGCAGTGAAGGAGGTTATTTCTTAGTTCTGGTTGATGTGAGTGAGAAGTCTGAAGACTTTTAAGACATTTAAGGGGAAAAATGCACAGAGAACTGGTCAGGAAGGCCACGGGTGGTGAAGATCACAAGTGTATTCCTTGTGTCCACTACAGAGTGGAGCCCCCTGACCTCCCCACGGTCATCTCTGTTAGCTTCCTCAGCCCGTGTTCCCCATGGGGATTTGCAGGCCGGGGGCGGGGGGGGGGGGGTGCTCTCCTAGATGTTTTCTGCTCTAAGGCACCCACCACTTGCTCCCAGCAAGTGGCGCCCTCTTCCACCTCACGGAGGATGTGCACGTGGTTCAGCCCCCTCCATCCACCATAGAATCCCTCTTGTCCTCACACTGGGGTCTACAGACGACGTGTAACTGTAAACTTAGGTAAGCGTCCGTTTCTCGGCTGTTCAGCAAGGGGATAATGCCAGCACCCGGGCAGCGTGTGGAGGAGCAGAGCGCGTGTGTGTGGGCAGACCCGGCACAGTGCCCGGCACAGCCTGTCTCCCTGGCTCTGTGGGCACTCGCTCTGTGAGTCCTCGGCTCGGGGGGTGGGGAGGGGGCAGGGGGCGGCAGGGGGCTGTTGTCCTTTGGGAGGATGATCTGGCCTTGTCGTGTTCTTGTCGTTTTGTCTAATCATTCTTGTTAGTCTCTCTGACTCTCTCTGATGACTCGGTCCACCTGTGGCATTTGCCACTACTGCCCAACTTCCTTCTTGGCACCTTTGGTCTGGGGCCCTTGCTCACTGCCCCCACCTGCTGCTCTTATCTGCCCCCATGACTCTTTCTCATCATTACTTGTATGGCTCCCAGCTTGCCACCCAGCTTGTCCTTCCTTACAGACCCTTGATCATTAGTCCTGTACTTCCAGCCCCCTGTTGTCAGCTGCCTCCTGCTTTGCACTTGGTGCCTCAGACTCCTGCCCCCCTGGTTGTGGGCATTCTTAATGTTTCTTTCATGCACCGCTGCCTGTACGTGCTGAAGTGTCTAGATCACATTGTCTCACTTCTTTGTTGTGAAACCTCATTGGCCGCCCACTGCTTACTGATGGGAGAGCACACTCCTTGCCTGTATCCACACCTCCGTGAACTGGCCCAGCCAAGTGAGATTCTGAGATTTTTTTCTTTTTAAAATTTTTTCATGTGTTTTTACTCAGTTTTGAGAGAAAGCGTGAACAATGGAGGGGCACAAAGAGGGGGGAACAGAGGATCCAAAGCAGGCTCTGCACTGACAGCAGCCAGCCTAATGTGGGGCTCAAACTCACAAACCGCAAGATGATGACCTGAGCTGAAGTCAGACACTGAAGCGACTGAGCCACCCAGGCGCCCTTAACTTTCTATTTTAGAGGAAGGGAGAGAGTGTGTGAGCAGGGGAGAGGGGCAGAGGGGGGAGAGAGATTCTTAAGCAGGATTCATGCTGAGTTCAGAGCCTGACACGGAGCTTGATCCCACGAACCACGAGATCATGACTTGAACCAAAATCAAGTCAGATGCTCAACCGACCAAGCCCCTGAGTTTTTTTCGTTTTTAATGATTCCGACTTTTATTGTTAGGTCAGAACAGATGAGAAGTAGCTGCAAACAGGGTCTGTGCTGGAATCCGGCCTGCACTGGCCCTCATGCAAGGAGGGAACTTGTGCTTTGGACCCTCAGGATCTCACTTGGACCCCTCCCCTTCTCTCGCCTGGCACACGGGACTCTTGTTCCCTAATTCTCCCTCGGTCCTTTCAGTGCCGCACCCTTGCGTGGTTCTTCTGGTCTTGCTGCCGCCCCACCTTCGGCTTGCAGAAATGCCCGCTTATCTCAGCAGCCTTCTTGTTTTTCGCAGACTCTGCTTTTCCTTTCCGTGTCATTCCCTCAGTAGCTGCTGGGTCTCTGCACTCGCTTTGCCTGGTGTGGCTGGTCCCTGCCCTGGCCCAGTCGTGGGCTCTTCAAGGGCAAGCCTGGTTCGTATCTGCCGTAGGACATCCATGGGTTCGGCGCTCAGGTGCTCGGGAAATGGTTGTTACTCAAATGGCGAGCGGCCCTCCGTGGCAGGAATTATGCTGGAAATCGTTTGAGCCCAGCTGCCAGGTGGGGATGTGGTTTAGGGACAAAAGGCTTCTCCCTGTTCCCAGGGCCTCTCTCCCATGGGGCTGTGAGGGGGTCCCTTTTCTCCTCAGCCAGGGCTGGAGGCCAACATCAGTGCTTGAGGATCCTTGTCGCGGCTGCCGTGAGCTGACAGCCTTGTTTTCCTGCCTCAGACATCTGTCGTTGCTGGGAACCCCCACGTGGTCTATGCCAGGCACGCCGACCCCGCAGCCGGACTAGGGTCCGAAGTCGGCAGCGCTGGGCATCGGGCCTCTGGCTGTCCTTGGCAGTGCCAGGCTCTCAAGGGCTGACCCCGGCCCGTGTTGCCCTAAAAGTAGCTCGGCCCCCTGCCTGCCCGACAGGCAGCACCTAACAAGGGAACACACCTAAACAGGTGGTCGCTGCCACAAAGATGCCCGTGAGGGAGTGGGGCTTCTCACCTCCCGCTCTTCTACCAGATAACTGCTTTGGCCCCAGGGGATATCACTGGGGGAGGAGAGGTGTCCAGAAGCAGGGACTTCTGTGGCAGGGGCATCGGAGGCCGCCTGCCCCGGGGAGGACCGCTATTTTTCCCTGCGTGGACTAGCTTGAGTGCCACGTGAGTTCCACCCGTGCCCTGAGAGCTGTGTTTCCCGCATAGGATCCAGCGCAGGATGGCGAGGCGCGGGGTGGTGAGGAAGAGCCGTGAGTGGGTGCTGGAGAAGAAGGAGCGCCGCAGGCGGCAGGGCAAGTGAGTGCCTGGGCTGGGGACAGGCTGGGGATGGGGGGAGGGGGCGGTCTGTGGCCACCAAGGGGTAGTCTGCACTCGAAAGGGTCCCTGAGGTAGGTCCTTTGTTCTTTTTACTGAGACCGCCCCCTTGTCTCCTTGCCACAGGGAGGTCAGACCCGACACCCAGTACACCGGCCGCAAGCGCAAGCCCCGCTTCTAAGCCGTTGGCTCCATGTAACCGGGCAGCTCGGGTCTGCACAGTTGCAAGCGGGCAGTTTTCTCTGTCGAAGTGCCTACTTGCATCCGCTGACAAAACATGGTTTTAGAAATGTTTTCAAGTTCTAACCGTTTTTCTTTACTAACAAAAGTTCTAAAAGCATCTTATTTTGTTCTAAAAGCAATAAACCACTTTCTGTGGAACTGTGGCTCTGGCATTTTCTAGCTCTGGGATCCTGAACAAATCTCGAGTTTCTCCGAGTACTTGATTCCCCTGATCCAAAAGAGGCTCGAAGAACTTGAGTGTATGAAAAGCACCCTATTTTAACCTACAAGGAACACAGGTAGATTGAATTTTGGTCTGTTTATCCCAGCACTAGGCAAATTTGGGAAAAATGGGTGGGGTCAAAGTATCCGTGGGACCCACTGTTCTGAGGCCACCGCCCAGCCTATGGTTGTCCCCCAGTCTGAAGGCGGCATCCAGCCAGGGCCTGGGCTGACCTTTGGCCCTGAGCTACACCAACTGCTGATTGGCCCGCACTTGGTTGCCTTTGGGTGTGTCTCCTGCCCGATTACTAGTGGTCAGGAGAGCAGGCAAGCCTGCCCTGGGATGCGGGGGAGGGGGGGGGACTGTAGCAGCAGGCTAA
This sequence comes from Panthera onca, assembly GCF_046562875.1. Classification (NCBI taxonomy): domain Eukaryota; kingdom Metazoa; phylum Chordata; class Mammalia; order Carnivora; family Felidae; genus Panthera; species Panthera onca. The sequence continues at coordinate 10,158,112 of NC_138354.1, forward strand.
GCAAATGGGGATCCAGGGCTCACTTGTGGCTACTGGGAAAGTGGAAGGAAGGGTAGATCTGAGCCCTCAGCACAGAAGGGGCGGGGCATCAGGCTTTAAGCAGGAGTAGAAACGTTCAGGCTGGGGTGGAGGGGCCAGAGGATCTGGAGGTTGAAGGCCGAGGTGGGAGGCGGGATCCTCTGCCTCTGAACCCCTTCTTCCGGTTAGTGCTGGGCACATTTACCCCCAAGTTCTAAGGCTGTGACCTCATGACAGTAAGAAACCTAGGGCAGAGACACGGTACAGATACAAATGTTTATTCTACATAAAAATTTCACAAAAGGGGCAGCTGGTTGTACCAAGACCTTTGGTGAAGGGGTGGAGGAAGGGAAGTTGCTGTTAAAGAAGGCAGCACGGACAGTGGTCACAGTCACTGGGCAGGAGCAGAGCTGAGGGAAGGCGGGGCACGGATGCGGCCCCATCCCCTACTGCATGCACTCGCATGCACACTCCCTGCCTGTCAACGAGGAAGAGGGGGGCTTGGGTGGGGGCACGTTTCTGACTTGAGAAGCCCCGAGATGGGGAGGAGGGAGGTACTCCTCCCTGGCTGGCTGCTGAATACTGCATCCTAGACACCAGACACCCACGTGGCACATCACCGGGGAACAGCAAGGGCAGGACGCGATTGCAGGCCTGGAGGGACACCTGACTTCCCAGAGCACGAGAGAGCAGGAACCACGGTCCCAAACATGCAACACAATGGCTTGAGGACCTGACTGAGGCCTGCCGGGGAGAGTGGCTGGCCCAGGGTGCAGGCTTCAGCTTATGGCAGAGAACTGACGGGCCCGATCTGCCTCCCTGGCTGGAAGGGTGGCTGGAAACCAGGCACCGGACAGTCTCTTGTGGAATGTTACCTGGGGTCAGGCACAGCCCAAAGGGGTTGCCCCTGGGGTTGCAGGATTGCGGGAAGGGAGGATGAGGCAGCCGAGACCTGCTGGACTCTGCCCCTAGGCAGGGGAGGGAGCCTGGTCTCGACACAGCCAGAAGCCACCTGACCACAGCACCCTGAGCCTCCCTGGCAGTGATCAGCTGTTAGAGGCTTAGAGCTGGGCTGTCTCTCAGGGCCACCCCTCCCCTAACCTGAAAAGCAGCACCATGTGGCCAGCTGGTCCCCACCCCTCAGGGGGCTCGGCTTAGGGGGACAGCTGGAGAGGACAGAGGTCAGGGCAGATGGGCCAGTCAGGAGGAGGCAAGGTTGGGGTCCAGAGCGAGCCTCGGTCCCAGGAGAGGGCAGACCCCAGGCTGGAGTGGAATTCGTGAAGGCAGGGGAAAGGGGGGGGGGGGGGTGGGGATATGGCTACCCTGGGTGGCGCTACCTGGGAAGGGTGAGGCGGCCTGGGCCAGGGCCTGAGTCTGTGCCTTGCTGACCTACCCCACCCCACTGGCTGTTTCCCAGCCCGGCTCCCCACTGGCTCCCCGTACAGACACACACACGGTCACAGAGATCATGCACACGACGGCTCGGGGCGGGGTGGGGACGGAGGGCCCTGCGGCAGAGAAAGGAGCAGTACGGGGCGGGGAGGAAGGGGCTCCGAGCCAGAAGGCAGCAGCAGCCATGGGGCCTCCTGAGGGCAGACCGTCCCGAGCAGGGTGGCGGGTGGGGTGGTTTCTATCCGAAGATGCCTCCGAAGGTGGAGGCGATGACGATGCCCAGGACCACGCAGCAGATGATGATCATGATCTTCTTCTGCACCGGAGAGGCACAAAGGAGCAGCCTCAGACGAGGGAGGGAGGCCAAGGGCTTGGGTCAGAGCTCTGAGGGGGGTGGCGACGAGGGCTGGGGAAGGTGCAGCCCAGAGGCGGTGACACCAAGAGCTGAAGGCCTCAGGGTGGGGGCTCTGCTCAGCTCCGAGTTGGGGGCAAGCGGTCAAGGCAGAGTGGGGAGGGACCTATGGTGGTCCCGGGGCCCTCACGGGAGGGGGCGGGGAGGCTACTGACCCGGCGTGCTTTGCTCTGGTACTTGACGGCCTTCTTGGTGTCAGACACCGCTCTCTCCACGTAGTCCACCGAATGTTCCACGTTGTACTCAATCCTGTCAATCATCTCCCCCTGCAGGGCCAGGGCGCTCAAGCTCCAGCAGGGCCCCCCTCAGGGCAGGACTTTGGGGCGGCACCCTGAAGTCAGAGAAAGGAAAGGGGGGGTGTGAGGATGGGGTACAGCCTCTTACCTGTGCCCCTCGGGCCGGGCACCCCGGGGCAGCTCCCTCCTCTCCCTGCAGAGCAGTCATCCTGGGGGAGGGAACCGGCCATGCGGTCTCAGCCAAGGGTGTGGGGGCCATGCAGAGGGCGCGGAGCTGGGGCCTGGAACGCGGCGGAGGGAGGCCGGGGCGGGAGCAGGCGGTCTGGACAGTGTCCCACTCCGCCCTCCGCAGGCACAGTGGTTCTATCCAGCTCTGTCTTCAGTCTTCAACATTCAAGACCCCCGCCCCCTCCCATAGCCCTTCTGGGCCCCGTAATCCGGTCCCACGCAGCCCCCTGGAGACCACAGCGCTGCCTGAGACCCCCCGGCAGCAGCTTTGTGACACACGACTGCTCTCTCCGAGTCCGCTGCTCCCACTGGCGTCCATACAGCTACGGTCTCTCAGCCACCGGTGGCAGCAGCCTCCTCGTGGCCTCCCTGCTTCCTAACTCTGCCCACACTATGCCCACACTGAAGACCCTCCATCTAGAAGAGAATCCAGGCATCCAGCACCACCTTCTGCCTCCTCCCCGCCGTCCCTGAGCTCCAACTGCACGGCCTCCTCCTCCGAGAGCCCGGCTCTTGCCAGTCTCAGGACAGTTCTGCTGCTGGTCCCTCTGCCTGGGCCACCTCTTCACTGTGACCCCGGGAAGTCTTCAGAGCTCAAATGCCACCTCCACAGAGAAGTCTTCCCCGACCACCCCGTCCAAAGTGGCCACCTCAGGGACTCTATTACCGTTACTCCAGGCGTGGCCCTCAGACTGGCGGCATCGGCATCGCCCTTGAAACTGTTAGAAATGCAAATTCCGGGGCGCCTGGGTGGCTCAGTCGTTAGAGCGGCCGACCCTTGATTTCGGCTCAGGTCACGATCTCCCAGTGAGATCGAGCCCCATGTCGGGCTCTGTGCCGACAGCATGGAGCCTGCTCGGGATTCTCTCTCTCCCTCTCAAAATTAACTTGAAAAAAAAAAAGCAAACTTACAGGCTCCCACCTTGACCTACCATCTCTGGGAACGGGAACCAGGAAACTTACAAGCCCTCCAAGTGATTCTCGGGCACTTTCAAGTTGGAGAATCACCGCTCATTCACACTGCCTCCTAACATCTGAGCACCTGGCACAACTGGAGAACATTCCATCTGTCATATGCTTATGCTGCCCTTTCACCCAACAGACATCAGCTCCGGGAAGCAGGCCCTCAGCTGTCCTGGTCACTGCTATACTTCCAGTTCCTTGAAAAGCGGCCGTCCGCTGTGCCCATGTGACAAACAGCTGATGAATAAGATGGGATAAGGCTGGGTAGAGGGCCATGCAGGGCCTGGGGTCCTGGAGGGCCAAGCAGAGCCATGCAGCACTGGGTCCCGGTAGCACAGCCATGCAGAGGACAGGGTCCTTTAGGTGGGCACGGCCCTGGAGGCAGTTTCAACAGCAGGCGGTTAGTTACCTGGAGACTCGGTCCCTCCCGGGCAGGGCAGCGTGTCAGGCAGAAAGGGTCGGGGTTAGTGCGGCCCTGGGTGCTGCTGTGGGCTGGGGGGCGGAGGGCAGTGGGGCCCTTGGTACTCACCTGGCTCTCCACAAGCATGGCCATGTCCATGAACATGTCGTGCAGCTCACGGATGCTGTTCTCCAGCTTGATGATCTCACTGTGCCGCGTCTCGATCTCGCTCAGAGCCTGCTTTGAGATGCTGGAGTCCATGATGATCTAGGGGGTGGGAGCAGTGCGCTGGGACCCAGGGGCCTGCTGAAGGGGGCAGGGATGGGGACCGGGGCCAGGACAGCAGGCCAAGGGCAAAGGCAGCTGGGATGGGCAGTGGCTCCCTCCTCAGCCACAGCATCCTCCCACTTCCTGCTTGGTTCTTACTAGCCGTTACCTGACTTCTCTGAGATGGATTTCTCCTCCTCAATACGGGGCTAATAACACTCCCCGCCTGTGCCTGCCACACGGTAACTAAGTGGTAGTTCTTGTCACCAGTCTTGTACGGCCCAAGTTGACTGTCCCAAGGACCCAGGCCTTGAACTGCTTTTCTCTCTTCCCCTCTCCTTCTGTTCTGCCTCCCAGAGAGGGTAACTGCCTCTCCCTTCTCTCCTCCTGGAACCCACGTCCCCAAGCCGCCTTCCACCCCCTGTGGGCCACCTCCTTCAGAAAGCCCCCCTGCTCAAGCTTCACCTGAATGGAGAGACGGCCAAGGGCACCGTGTTCCCCAGGAAAGGAAAAAGGCCCAGAGGATAGTGGAAGGCACCCCTGGCTGGCAAATGGACAGGAGAAGCAAGGAAGCAGACCTAACTGGGAGGACCCGGGAGACATGGGTCTTAATTCTACCTCCGCCACTAACGTTCATGTGGCCTCAGCCTGGTCCCTTTTCCTCTCTGGGACTCCGCCTTCTCCGAGGCCTAAAAGGTGGCTGTGTCCAAATACTGCCCTGTCCCAGCACACTGGGGGCCCGGTGGGAGGGGTGTGGTGCACACTCACCCCGGAGGCAAAGATGGCCGGGTTTCCGCTCTCCAGCATGTCCTCCAGCTCCTCACTGGTCGTGGTCCGGCCAGCTGCGAGGAGGGGTCACACCGAGTCCTGCACACCCCGCAGATCGGCGGCCCTGGCCCCGGCCCCGCCCCCAAGCCCCGGCCCCGCCCCGCCAGCTCACTGATCTCCAGCTGCCTCTGGATGCGGCCCTTGCAGCGCTCGCGGTAGTCGGACTGCGTGGCGTTGTACTCGGACATGACCTCCACGAACTTGCGGGACAGCGTGGAGTGCTGGGGATCCGAGGTGGGGGTGCAGGTGTCAGGCCCGGCCCCACCGAACACCAGAGCCTCAAGCGCCCGCCTGCCCACCCTGAGGCCTGCCTGCGGCACCTGTGTCTTTCGGATCCTCAGGTCTGCGGATGAGCGGTTGAGGCCTTCCTCCTGCTCGATGCTCTGCTCAATGCCTGGGGGAACGAATGGCTGCCGAGCCATAGCCTGTCTCCCTTGCCACTGCCCATCCCCCTGACCCACATGCCCAGGATCTGGCTCAGGACCTCCTCCCCTAGAGAGGATCTCCTGTGGTCTGTAAGTGGGGTCACATGGGACGCAGAGGAGGAGGGAGCACGGGACTGATGGGGGTGGGGGGCAACAAGGGCCCATTCGCATGACGCACGCTTCAGCGTGTGTATACATGCGGCCCATCTGTGAGGCCTCAAGTGCACGCCACGCTATGGGTGTGAATGCCCACTATGCGCTAGGCCTGGTGGCTCAGGCCCACCCTGCCTCCTGTGCGCCCAGCAAGGGGCCATGCCCAGAGTGGGGAGGGCCTGGTGGCCACAACCTGCAGAGCACACTGCCCCCGGTCCTGTGCATTTGTGGGGTGGGCACATCTGTGGCGCTGGCCACTCCCTGAACCCTCTTTAGCTGCAGTGGGGGACAATGCTCAGAGGGGAGCACTCCCTCAGTGAAGCCTCGGGCCCCTGCGTCCCCAGGCCCAGCCCAGAGCCTGGCACAAACAAGCCTTGCCAGGCAGCAGTTGAGGGAATGGGCGCATGATGGCACCCTCATAAAGGAAAGCAAGGCCCAATGTACCCTTCAGAGTTAGTGAACCCCCACGGCTACACACAGGAAGCGGGTCCAGAGGGCCCCTCCACCTCCCAGGCAAGGCCTGGAGCCCAGACTCACTCTTTAACTTGGAGCGAACTTTGTTCGCTGTCTTCTTGATGTCAGACATGAGCTCCTCCAGTTCCTCCTTCGTCTCTGGGGAGGCAGAAGGGGTACAGGGTAGACACCCGGGGTTCCCCTGCCGCCCGCCGTTCAGGCGCAGCCTCTGGCCCAGGGGGCCCAGCGGGGGGCTCTGGGCAGAGCCTGGGTCCTGGGTCTTCCCCCTTTCCCCCCCGGCTAAGGCTCGGCCTGCCCCTCCGATCCTGGGCGGGGGCCACACCAGCTATCGCCTAGCTCCCTCTGTGCTGCCTTCCGAGGAGCCTCCCTTCCTCCTTTGCTGGCTCTCCCACCCCCTGCAGATAACAGATGGGTCTAAATTTAAGGCAGAAATAATTGTGGAGCAGCTGGCAATGCTGGAGTTGGCGCCGGGGGACATTTACTTGATGCCTGCCTGAGTCGAAGGTGGGGGGAGCGGGCTCACCTAGCGCTACCTGGTAGCTCTGGCGCAGGGGGGGAGCATCCAGCCAAGGGGGTGACAGAGCCAGGGGCCGGAGAGGCCGAAGCAAGCACCTTGGGTGGGGTAGACCTTGTTCTGCTAGAGCCCCCCTTCCCAGGTGCTGAGCCCGGCGGGCAGGCGGGGGCGTGAGGCACCTGGCCTGGATGGGAGCTGGCGGAGAAGCGCCTCAAAGAGGTGGGCCTCGGCCCACAGTTGGCCGTGAAGCAGCAGGTGGCTGGGCCTAAGAGGGGGAAGTTGGGGGAAGGCCGTGACCTAGTGTTTCTCGGGACCACCTCTCTAAAGCTGGGAGAGGCCATGGGGGTACTCAGCTTGCTCAACCCCCAGCGAGGGGCTGGCCGGCCAAGGGGGGCCAGGGGGCTGCTCTCCCGTGGGGTGATGCAGCAACGGCTCCGGACAGCGCCCCAGCCTCAGGGCGACCCCAGGGCTCTACTTCCTGGAGAAACCAGGACTGAGCCTTTCTTATCCACCGTCTGTTTTCCTCTGGGGCCGGGGCCTCTCCTGTAAGGGGTTGGGAGGGGCTTAGAGCGGTTGATGGGGGGGTGCCTACCAAGTGGATCATGAGGTGGGGGGCTTCGAGGAGCGGAGGAGGGCGCCTCGTTCGTTCAAACAAAGGGAACTTAGTTACCAGCTGCTCTGACGTCTCAGCCGCTTTTGCTCAGACCCAAAATAGCCCGGCCCGGATGGCCGCGCCCAGGGGAGACCGAGCAAGCCTCGGCCTGGGCGAGCCCCCCCCCCCCCACCCCGCCACTGCCATCTTTCCCAGTCACTCCTTGTTAACGGCGCCCTCTGCCCTAGAAGGAGTCCCCTCCCCATGAGGAATGGCCCGTGAGCCCACATCAGTGACCGCTGGCTGGTCCTGACTGCTCAGCTCACGGGGCCAATCCTAGCGGGTCGCTACCGACTGTGGGACTCGGGGAGACCTCGTGTGGAAGGTGGCACAGGGGAGCCAAGAGAAACGGACTGGCATCTCCGTTGCCCCACACTCTCCCCGTCTTCCAGCGGGTGACAGGCCAATGCCCCAGCTCTTGCAAGTACTCTGTTCTCACAGGCAGCCCCCTCTCTCATCAGGAGGGGCCCACACGGGGGCACACGCGGACTCAGACACACATGCGCACTGAAACCCACCATGTCACAGCTGCCTTCCCAGACAAACCGCTGGGGAGAGGGCCAATGCATGACGGCCACACCGAATGTGTGCCCTGCCCCGGGTGACCCCTCTCTCCTTCCCACCCATTCCCAGCACAGTCTCCTGGCTCCCAGCGGACTCATTTTGCTTCCCAAGGGCCTGGCACTGGTCTCACGTTCAAGCACTCTTTGGGGGCTGTGGAGAGAGGTCTTCTGGGCGCTTGAGGACACCAGTGGAACCAGGGCTGAGGGCCTATGGATGGAGACGCACTGCTGTCGAGGACACAGAAACCCAGCCCTGAGCACTTCGCCTGGCCCACCCAGGGATGGGAGCCTCCCCTTTGCATTCTTGGGGCCCCGTGGGCTGGTGCCTCCCAAAAGGGCTGGAGAGGTGAGGGAGGAGATGAGCAGACAGAAGCTGTGTGCATATATGCACAGTCAACTGTCCAGGTCGCGGGCCGGGACCCCAGCCCTGTCGCGGACTCCCTGGGGCCGAGGGGAAGGAATCTGGGGCCCGCATGCCGCCAGCCCCACACAGGGCAGTGCAGCGATCAGCACCTCCCCAGCAACTGTGACGGCAGGGTCAGGAGGACCTGTCTGGGGACAGAGCGGAATGCAGACACACAGAGGCTCCTTGTGCAGAGGGAGAAAGGTGACTTCCTGGAATCCTGATAATGCCCAGCCCCGGGGTACCAGTGGCTGCCAGCTCTTTCCGGAAGCTCCTCCCGCTCGGCCGGCTTGCCCTCCCACGGCGCTGAGCCTCGGCACTGCCATCTGCTCCCCCAGGAGGCTCGGGAAGGGGAGGGGCTGGGCGGGGAGGCTTCCTTTGGAGCCGGGCAGCACCCGCCTACCCAGCTTACCTGGAGAGGGTGGGGCTGGCGCCCGATGCCACCCAGGCCCCAGGATGGCCGCCCCACTCCGCACAAGTCCGTGTGGGACCCGGGCGCTGAACCCCGCCCCACGCCTGGGCCAACTGTGTTTCCCGAAGCTTTCCACAGGGGCCCTCCCCGTCCCGGCCACGCCAAGGTACCCCTCTGCCGACCAACGGTGAGGGTGCTGGGGTTCCGGGAGCCCCTCCCGGGCAGCAGCGCCTTCCTGGAGGCCCCAAACCCGCCCCTCAGTCCTCCACACTCACTCTCGTCAGGGTTGGGGGAGGCCAGGATGGCACTGTGCTTCCGCTTCACCTCCTCCACGTTCTCCGAGATCTTGTCAATGAAGCCACGGATCTCCTCCACCTGCGCACCAAGGCCAGGCAGGCAGGGGGAGATCCAGGGAGGGGGCTCGTGGGCCCGGGGCTGGCCCAGACTGGGGCTGGCGGTCAGGTTCAGGGAGAGGCTGGACCAGGCTTCGGGAGGTGGGGCAGGGGGGAGGGGGGCAATGGGGGCAGGGGCTCCAACTATCCTTCTAGAACGGGATGGGGAGGAGTGGGCGAGTCCAATCCTAAACTCTGCTCCCCTCTGAGCTTCAGTCTATTCTCCCTCAGAATGGGTCTGTTATTTGGTGTAAGGGCCCTGGGCCTGGCTCAGAGGACGGATGTGGGCCCCCCACCCCGCCCCGAGCTCTGCCTTGGAGGTCTGCCCAAGGAGGTGGGGTGTGCCGGCTCCCACCTGTTCAAAGAACTCATCCATGAAGCCATCTCGGTCCACGGTGACAGTGACATCGTCATCATCATCGCTGTCCTTGGCCTGCGCAGGGGTGTGGACACATGAGCGGACCTGTGGTGGGCCCACTGGGGCCCGCTGGACCTGGGGCCACAAACTGCCCCGCATCTATACTCAGCAGCTCAGTTCCAGGGCCCTGACCACTGCCCTCCGTCACCTTGGCAGGGACGAGGTCCGGCTGTGCCCTCGGCTCCCGGCCACAGTGAGACCTGGAGGACCCCGGGGGACCCAGCATAAGGAGAGAGGCCTGGCCTGTCGAATTGGTGACCGGACCGGGTCTCCACCTCTAGGCCAGGGATGCCTTCCTTTACCCAGCTGCCTGCCCCTTCCCCACAGGACTGGGGTCCTCCCAGTATGCCCCTCACCCTAGGGGACAGCTGGGAAGGCTGGGTCCCCTGGCCAGTGGCCCCAACTCACAGACCTGGCCTGAGACAGGCTGCCTGGAAGCCGTTCTTCTCTCCTTTCTGGGCCTGAAGGTTTTAATTAAGATGGGGCCCAAAGTTCCCAAGTTCCCTTTCTTAGGGGCACCCAGGAAGGGGAGGCCCATGTGCCAACAACACCTGCCTCTAAAAAGGTAGGATGACTCAGAAAGAGGCCGTCCCACAGCCCCTCAGGCAGGCCTGAGAGACACTGCCTGCACGGGGCTCTGTGAACTCTGTTCTCTCCTTGTCATTCTTTTTTTCCTTTTAATTAAAAAAAAAATTTTTTTTTTTTAATGTTTATTTATTTTTGAGAGAGAGGGAGAGTGCCAGCGGAGGAGGGACAGAGAGAAAGGGAGATAGAGGGTCCAAAGTGGGCTCCACACTGATAGCAGAGAGACTGGCACGGAGCTCGAACCCATGAACTGTGAGATCGTGACCTGAGCTGAAGTTAGACACTTAACCGACTGAGCCACCCAGGCGCCCCTCTTCTTGTCATTCTTGACATCAGACCTCGATCCTCTTTCCCTCCAGGCTCAGAGGTGGGCCTGGCAAGACCAGTCATGTCACTTGGCTCAGGGCCTGCCCTAGGCCCCAGCTACAGGTGCAGCCACACCCCACCACCCTGAGAGCAGCCGTATAAAAGCCCCCCACCCTGGGGGGGGGGGGTGGGGTAATTACACCTCTGACTTCCCAGTGCACTGGCCGTGCTCATTACTGTCCGCCTTAGGCACCTGCAGTCGCCAGGGGCAGCCCACTCTGTTGGCAAGGGCAAGTCCGTCTCCACAGCCAAAGCCAGGATACCCAGGGCAGGACCGGCCTCGCCCTGGACTGGGGATCTCAGGCTTGGTCACATCTCATATCTTAGCACCCCACAGGGCAGGCATGAGCTGGCTCAGCACTGGCGTTCACCTCAATCTCTCTTACATCAGGGTCAGAGCCAAGGATAGGGGCAGTGAGGGAGGTCGAGGGTCAGTGAAGCTGAGGGATCCAGAGGGCTGGGCCCAGCTAGCCTGCTGGGGAGGGACCCAGGTTCTGCACCCAGCAGGGGCTGACTGAGGGACGTGCCCTCTGGGTCTGTCTGCTCCTGTTTGCAGTGGGGACAGCGATGCCTGGCCGCAGGGACAGAGGGCAGAGAAAAGGTGGGAAAGCACAGCATGTTCTATAAAGGGCTGTGCCCCTGGGGCTCTCGGGGTCCTACTGCCCCACCGGAGTGGGACCAACCAGGAGACAGGGTTGGTTGGGAGCTTCCTGGAGGCGTCTCTGACAGGCCCCTCTCATCAAGAGATCACACCTCCTCCCCCAGCAGCTAAAATAATTCCTCGCTCCCACAAGTGTCTGTGGCTGCTACCAGGTGGCCCCCTCCCCCCAACCGAGCCCACCTATAGACAAAGAAAATCTAGGAGCCATTTCTACACTTTTGGGCCTTGCCAGGCCCGGGAGCTAAGCTGAAAGAGCACTCCCTAGGGAAACTGAGGCAGAGTGCAGTCTGGAGGAGCCCAGGTCCCCCTTCAGGGCAGGCTGCCAGCTTGGGAGGTGGCCCTAGGAGTGCCTGCCATTCAGCACCCTGCCCTGTCTTTTTGGTGTCTAGAGAGGGACAAGGGTGGACAGGAAAGGACTGAGGAGAATTTTCCAGCTCCCCTCCCAGAAAGAGTAATGACTGGCGGGGGCCAAAGACAAGGGCATCAGAGTTTCCAAGGATGAGAGTCGCTGCCAGAGACCCCTGGGATCTGGGCTGATGGCTCTCCCCGGGCCTCAGCTTGCCCATCTGTAAAATGAGGATGTATCTTCTCCATGCATCCAGGAGCTTTGACCTGCTCCCTCCACAGCCTCCCCAGAAGACTGAAGAAGTTTCTCCAGCACAGGGTTGGCAGGAAAGATGCCCACGCTCTCCTCCAGGCCCTGTGTCAATGAGGGCAGAGCTGAGGAAGGGGATACCTGGGGCCAGGGCCTGGTGGGGGCCCCCAGGTTGGGGTCTGTCCTGAAGGTGGCGTTCAGATTAGCCCCAAAGCTGGTTGGAGGGTTTAGGGCCTGACTTCACAGCCTTGGTCACACCAGTGGTGGCTCCAAGCAAAACCCTGAGGGGATTCTCCATGGGGACCCCTTCCCTACCAAGTCTCAGCACTTCTTCCTCTCGGGACTTTTCGCCCACCACCCTGCATCACCTCACTGCTGCAGCCTAAAACTGGACCCAGCACGCCCCACCTATAACCATTTCCCTGCTTCGATGACCCACCCAACTGTCTTCCCTTTCCCCATGCAATTCCCTCTGCCTGGAATGCCGGTTCCATGAAGCTGCCATTCATTCCCCTCATCCTTGGATGCTGCCTCCTTCCAGAAGCCTTCCCCAGCTCCCCAGGGTCACTATCTTGTTCCTCTGCTTCCCCCTGCACTATTCCCTTCTCTACTGGAACCACAACCACAGACTCTCAGGCCCTGAGGGACCTGAAAAATCACCTTGGCCTCGGCTTCCAGACTCAGCTTGCACACCTCCTGTGATGGTGAGCTTACTACCTTTCCTGGGCAGCTCTGCCCATCTTGGGCTGCCCCAATTGTCCCTTTCCTGTACAGTTTGGCCCTAGGCCATAAGGAACCTGTTGGTGCCCTCTCCTTGGGCTGGACTTGCCAGAGATCTAAAGACAGCATCAGCATCTTCTCTGGGTTTTTCTACTCATGTTGGCTATTCCCTTCCCCTCAGATCCTTCCTAGGGCCCGAAGTTGCAGTCCTTGCCCCAGACTTACTTGGTTCAGCCTCTATCTTCTCCTGCAGTACATGATACAGACTGAATTTGCTGCTGATTGTGGTCTGAATGGTACCAAAGAGCTGACCCATCCCCTCCCTCTTTTTATGTGGTCTACCTCTGTTAATGCAACCAGAAATCAGTACGATATATGATATATGATTGTATCAGTGATCATATAGCACTTCCTGCCCAGGAAAACCCCAAGCCCTTCCCCACCACTGTCTACTTGGTTGGATTTTAGGCTCAAGTGAAGGACTTTTTTTTCTGTTTCATTTCTTCATTTGTTCAGATCCTTATTCTACTCTGTGAGAATCTGACGGCTCATGATTTTGCTGCCCCCCCCCCCCGCAACCTCATCCACATCTAGGCCGGTGCCCTGTGGCACCTTTCTAGAGACATCCTCCAGGTTAACTGAGACTGAGGTCAGGTCTCATGGGACACTGAGTAAATGACAAGCCCCAAACCCAGACACGCTCCTGACCCAAAAGGAAGTAGGAAGTAGGCTGGTGTGCTATCTCCTAGTGTCCGGGGATGGTCAGGGCAGACATCACCTACAGGCACACAGGGGCCACCCAGATAGTTTTAAATCATGAGGGCCCCAGCTCCCTTAGAAATCTGCCAGCCTTCTGCGAGTGACAGTCACGGCTCCAGAAAGAGGGCTGGACTAGACTGGAGACTTGAGGGTCCCCAGTGGCAGTTGGAGGCGGCAGTTAGAGCCTGGAGTGGTCACAAGCTGGAAGCTGCAAACATCTTTAGAAAAAACCCACCCAGGCATCCTGTGATGTACCCTACCTGCCATCTGGCCCAAACAAGGTTCCACCTCTTTCTCCTGAGCCCCATTCCTGAGGACCCTCAAATCAGAAACCGGGGTACATTCACATTCTTCCTTTTCTTCTCACATCCAACCAATATTTTACTTGTCATGATGTTTTTTTGTTCATCCCTCCACGGTTCTCAACCCTGTTCCAGGACCATAATTCCTTGGGGGCTTAAAAAACCCCCACCAGCTTCCAGGACTCTATCCTAGAGAGATTGAATTGGACTTTCAGGGGGTGGGGCTGGGGAGGCTGTTTTTAAAAAGCTCCCCCCACCCCAGGGGTTGAGAACCACTGGTCTGGTCTTACTCCTCTCCATAGGCTCTGGCCCAAGCAATCAGGAATGAAAGCCGCACTTGGGAGAAGCCCCCAACCTTCTAGTGGAGGCCAGACAGCCCTGGTGGTCTCTCCTGGCAGAGGCTCCAGAATTCCAGGATACCTTCCTGGAAACAAAAGTGATTCTTCCAAGAGCCTCGGAGGCCAGGCAGCCTCCAGGCCTGTCCCCAGGGATGGAGAGTGGGAGGCCAGCCAGCAGGGCTGATTCATTCCTCCTGAGCAGGAGTTGCTGTTGTCTGCCTCGAGGACTATATGCCCCCCCTCCTTTTTAATGACGAATCAAAGTCAATACCACCAGAGCGGACAGACCCAGAGCTGAGTCAGGGGTATGCGAGGCCAAGCTGCATCCCCAGTAAAGAAGGGCTCCCCGCATCTGATCCCTTCCCCCTCTCTGCATCCTGTGTGTGCCCTTCACCAGATCCCTGCCCCTTAGCAGGCCCCCAGGGCAGCTCCAGGAGGCAGCCTCAGCCCCAGGAGATGAGCTGGCCTCTGTCCGGCACCCTCCAACACATGGTGTGACCCTAGATAACACCCTGGCCCCTTCCAGACCTCAGCTTTCCAATCTGTGAAAGGGGAGGTTGGACTAGACAGTCCCTGGAGGTCATTCCGGCTGCACCCCAGATGAAAATGTGCCCAAATTCGCTGCACCCCAAGGAGGTCAGAGGAGGGAAGGAGGCCTACTCTTACATCCCCATTTCTTCCACTCTGCAAGGCGGATCCCACTCGCTCCACTGTATGGGTGAAATGGGCACAGAGAGGTTAAGGCAAGAACCTGCCTGGTGTTGCCTAGGGCACCCTGTCTCTTCCCGGCAATGAGAGAGAAAAGGGAAGCTGGGGGACAGAGGGGCCCACGGGGTTTTCCCTTCCGGGCCTGCCCCTGCTGCTCCAGTGAGCAGGCGTCAGACCACCTACCACTCTCGGTTGGGCATTCCAACCTCTCTGCCTTTACTCATGCGGGTCTCTCCTTTTGGACCACCTTCCCTCCCCCCATCTAAATCCAACTCCTCTTTCTGGGCCACCCCAAGTTCTCTTCTCCCAGGGTCTGGCTGCCCCAACACTCCCTCCTCTCCATCCTCTGGCTTCCGCAGCAGGCCTCCTGTGTCGCACACGACTCAGGACAAAGATAAACACCGTCCTGGGCTCGGGGAGGGGTAGGTCTGAGAACTTCTGGTTCTCAGAAAGAAAACCAGAGAGGCCTCTGAATTGGGGGAAGGAGGCAGCTGCGTGCCAGATGCGGCTGCCCAGGGACACTTTGCCCCAAGTCTCTCTGGCTGTGTGCCCCTGGGCTAGTCTTTGCCCCTCTTAGGCCCTTGGGTTGCCCTTTTGATCTCTGAGGGCCCCCAATGATCCCTTCGGTCTGTCTGCACAACTAGAGAATCAGCCTTATGAGTGATGGGAGAGGCTGGAGGGCTGGGCCTGGCCTGCAGAGCGCTGAGGAAATGCACCAGCTCCTTCCCCAAGTGTGACTTTTATAAATAAGCTCCCTTTGCCTTCCTTCCAAATGTGGTGGCGTTGGGTGGGGAAGGAGGAGGGGGGAGAAGGGAGGGAGGGTTGGTGGTGGTGCAAGTCACTGTCCCGAGCACCACCTTTGTCCAGCCCAGCCAGTACCGGCCTCTTGGGTCCTGGGGATTCTAATCTGAAAATTCTGGCTCCTGGGGTTCAAGGTCTCCCCGAAATACGGAGGCGACTCAGGAGACCTGTGACTACCCCTTGCCCTGAGAAACTGGGTTCTAGGTGTCTCATCTCCGCTATATAGCGGGGAACTCGAGGCCCGGAGGGGGACTTGTGGGAAACGATAGCCCCCCACAGACTACCTGTTCCACCCCACACAGTGTGGGCTCCTGGAGGTTGCAAGAGATGCCCAATGGGCAGGGCCACCCAGCAGTGGATACAGCAAACCTCCATGGGTTCTGACTGCCTGAGGGGTGGGGTCTAGAGAGGAAGCCCCCCTCAATTCACAGGGAAGCCAGGCCTCACCCTCTAGGGGACCACGCTGGCTAGTGTTTAGGTGTATGTGGGGGTGGGGGGTGGGGGGTGGGGGTGAGGGGTCACAAAGACACACACCGGAGCCAAACACCTGGGTTCAACCTCCCTACAACCCTAGCTCTCCTGGTGGTTCCCCGCCCAGCCAGGCCTAAGTCTATCTTTGGGACTAGGCAAAGCCCCTTTCTACCATCGCTTTTGCACACTACCAGACTTGCCATTGCTCTCTTGTGCCTCAGTTTCCCCTTTATCAGAGGGGATGAAGGCTGATGAGCCACAGATCCTGTCACATGGAAAGGACTGCGTTTCCCTGACCACTTGGTTCCCACATATACTCTCATCTGACCCACCAGGCACCCAAACATCAGCAAATGCACCACGTGGACATACATCGCCAAGATAACATTCTTTCTGACTCAACGTAGCACAGGAAGCTTGAGGGCAACCGCAAGGGCTGGCGGGGGAAGTGTTTAGACATCATATATGACATGAGGGACCATCTTCTTCCTTTGAAACCTCGTGGGGTTTACCCTAGGGGCCGGGCACTTGGCCAGGAATAAAAGGTCTGATGGGAGGGTGGGGCCAGTAGCCAGAGCCAGGGGGAGATAGAGGCAGGGTGGTACAGGTCGCAGCTCCGCGCTGCCCAGGACACAAGACTGGTATAATGGGGGAGACGGGGCACAAATGCGGGGAGCCTCTGGACAGAGAGGTCAGGCCATGAGATCAAAAGCCCAAAGCACACTTGAAACTTTCCCTATGAGAGGACCTATGTCTCTGGCTCCAGGTAGGGCAGCAGAGGGAGGGCTCTGAGGGGCCACCGAGCTAGTGCCCCCCCCCCCCAGATGAGTGGTACGGGAAGGGCACCTGCCAGCCAGCAGGGTGGTCAACTAGGGGATCAGACAAGGGTCAGCCTGGTCTAGAGTCCTCATGTCCCCCTCCCCACAGGCAGGCTTCACTTCCTTCACTGCTCCCGCGGGGCCCCCAGGCTTGCCACCTCTAAGGGCAAAGGTGAGAATACCCTGGTAAACGTCAGCGGCCACCCGAGGCTGGGGAGGGGGGTGCATGAGAAACAGGCGGCAGGGCTCTGGGTCAGGGCTGAGAAAGGGTGGGCTCTGGTCAGAACCTTTGCGGATCCTCTTACTCCCCACGAACCCCGCCCCGGGAGCCACACCCCGGGGGCCCCGAGACACAGGTGGAAAAATAGATAGGTTCAGGTTGGAACCAGACCACGAACCCCGGGAAGGGTCTGAAAACACCACCAGGGTCGGGGTTGCTCGGGGGCTAGGAAGGTGGACCAGAGGATGGGGGGCGAATCTGACCCCTCTGGGACCTGGGCGGGCAGCAGACCCCGAGCGTGACCGGGATGGGGAGCCACAGGTGATGGGAGCTACAGGTGACGGGGGCGGCCCGCGGGACAGCGCCCGCCCGAAGAGCCCAGCCCCACCCGGCGGCCCGGTTTCCGCAGCGCCCCGCAGCTGGGCTCTGAGCAGGGGACCGCCCCCGGCCCCTTCCCGCTGCGGTCCCGCCGTCTGTCTCTACCAGTGCGGGGGACAGGAGGGTCGGTGATGAGGCACAGTGTGGGGACAGAGACGGGACCTGCTCCGCGCGGGCTACGGGAGAGGTCAGCCCTCTGTCCCGCCACCGGTATCCGATAATAGCCCTCCGACCCCTCAAAACAAGGGGACGCCGAAAAGTTTATCCAGGATCCCGGGCTCCGGCCGCCAGCCCGCGGGCCCACGGCGCCGAGCTCACGCGAGCCCGTGACCCCGAGTGGGTCCGAGGGGCGGGACCCGGAGGGGGGTCGCGGTCCTCGGCTCCGCACCGCTCCTTCCCGCCGGGTCGAGGACGCAGGGGCTGTCGCCGGGTGGCCGCCGAGGCCGGGCGGGGAGCGGGCGGCGCGCCGGGCGCGGGCGGCGAGCGGCGACGCGCTGGGGCCGGACTCACCGTGCGGAGCTCCTGGGTTCGGTCCTTCATGCTCCCGGGAGTGGCAGCGGCGCCGGCTGCAGCCGTGTGAGCCCCGCATGCGCGGCGGCCGCCCCGCGGCTGCGCAGCGCCAGCCCGGCCCCGCCCCGGCCCCCGGGACCCCGGCCCAGCCCCCAGCCCGGCCCCGCCCAGCCGCCGGCCCACGCCCAGCGCAGTGGGGTCGAAACCCTGGGACTTCTTGCGCCTGTGTTCCCCACCCCGCGTGATCCCTGCCTGGGATGGGGCTCCAGAGCCCCTGCTCCCTCCTCTACCCCAACCCTCTCGGCGCTCAGCCGCTCAGCAGCCCAGCCGTCGTTCTGGACCCTGGATCTTTACCCCCAGAGCTCCTCACCTCCCTGGGGATTTGCTGGAGGTTGGAACCCCCTCGATTTTATGGCCTTGGAACTTCTAGCACTCCCCTCCGAAAACCTCCTCCACCAAAAGCCTCCTCCAGAGTTCCAGCCTCTGAGCCCCTACCCTTCCCACTTTCCCCCAACACTTCATCCAGACTCAGGCTCTGGCCCCTCTTTCCCTGGGATTTCTCAGTTCATTGGTCTGATGCAGGGTGACCACTTCTTTTCCTTTAGTTTCCGCTCCCAGCAGGACGCAGGAACCCTTCTGTCTTTGGGGAAAGGAAATCTAAGTTAAAGCCTGCTCCCCCCCCCCCCCCCGAGATTCTATTTCCTATATACAAGGCGGGGGGGGGGGGGGCGGCATTTAAGCCTGGAGCCCGGCTCACTCTGACACTAATGGAAAGATCTTAGCTGTATGTAGAGGGGTAGTGGATGGGGGCTAGTCAGTAGCAGATGCTCCTTTTCTGGTCCTTGCCAGCATCTTGTTGAGACAGCAGCCATATAACACCCTCCCTCCAGCTGTCCCCTCTGTGCCCTGGCCCAGACCTTCTTGACCTCAAGCCAAACACTCCCTCTTCCTTTCCCCAGGGCTGCCAAGGTGTTGCTCTGGAGCTGGGCCAGCCCCCTGCTGCCCTGTGTGTCTGGTCCTGGCGCTTCTCCCAGACCGTGGGCACAGGTTAGCTGGCTGGCAGACAGGCTACAGACACTGTTCCAGCCATCTCTCCTTCCCTGGAAATCTGGCCCAAGACTAGCTTAGACGCAGCCTGGCATGAGAGGCGGCCACACCCTTCCCAGTTGTCCAGACCTCAGCCTTGGGCGCCCCACAGAGCAAGCATTGGTGGTGCCCCCCCCCCCATTCAACAGGACTCACCTGCTACAGGCACTTGCCCAGGGTTACAGGGAACCAGGGGCAGCGAAGGCACTACCTGGCTCCTGGTCCAGAGTGCTTTCCTGTGTGCTGGGTGAACCGGTGGACTGGGTCGTGGGTGCACCCCCAGAGCCCAGTGTCTGGCCGTGTGGAGAGAGGGCAGGAGGGGGAGACACAGCTTATGTCCTCAGAGAGCCCCAGTGTCACGCTAAGCATCACTTACTGAGGTGCATTTTAAACGGCAGCAGGAAAGGGGCACCTGGGTGGCTCAGTCGGTTAAGCATCGGACTTCGGCTCAGGTCACGATCTCACGGTTTGTGAGTTCGAGCTCCACGTCAAGCTCTGTGCTGACAGTTCAGAGCGTGGAGCCTACTTCAAATTCTGTGTCTCCCTCTCTCTGTCTTCCCCTCCCCTGCTTGCGCTCTGTCTCTCTCTCTCTTAAAAAGAAATAAACATTAAAAAAAAAATCAAATGGCAGCATGAAAAATGAATAAAGAATGGATGTGTGCCCTTCACCTTAAACTCTGCCTTTCGGATATCAGTCTTACGCTCATTTAATCGTTGATTCATTTATCAAACATTACCCAGGATGCCATGCTCCAGCCACTGCTTTGCACTTAAGATGTAATGTAGTGGGAGAGACAGACAATGGTTTCAGTATGTGAGGGACCCAGGGTGGCTTCCCAGAGGCAGTGACATTGGAGCTGGGTGTTGGAGGAGTAGGATTGTTGCAGGGAGAGGTGCAGGCATTCAGGACAGAAGGAGTGTGTCCAGAGACACTGGGGTGAGGCTGGGGAGTGTTTGGAGAACGCGAGGAGCCTGCTTTGGCTCTCAGGTGAGAGGGTGTGCATGAGTAAGAGGTGAGGCCAGTGAGGGAGGCCTTGAATGTTGAACTTTATTGTGCAGACAAGAGAGAGGCGATCAAGGGTCTGACTTTCACTCCGTTAATCAAAATTAACTGAACATCTACTATGGACTGACTGTGCTAGATCTTGGAGACATGGCAGAAAACAAAACAGACAAAATCCTTGCCCTCAGGCAGTCCTTGTCTAGGAAAGGAAAGAGATGAGAAACAAGCCAGTAACATCCATGGTGGCGATAATGTACCGCGGAGAAGACAAAATAGGGAAGTAGGGGGAGGGGGTGCTGGGTTTGAGGTGAGTTTCCAATTTTATCGATCGATCCATGTATTTCTTTATTTTTAATGTTTATTTATTTTGAGAGGGAGAGAGAGAGAGAGAGAGCAGGGCAGGGGCAGAGAGAGAGGAAGAGAGAATCCCAAGCAGGCTCCATGCTGTCAGTGCCGAGGCCGACACGTGGCTCAGTTCCGCAAACCGTGAGACCATGACCTGAGCTGAAACCAAGGGTCAAACGCTTAATGGACTGAGGCACCCAGGGACCCCTATTTTATTTATTTTATTTTTATGTAACCTCCATACCCAACGTGGGGCTCAAACTCACAACCCTGAGATCAAGAGTTGCACACTCCGCCAACTGAGCCGGCCAGGCACTCTCGGTTTCCAATTTTAAATTTGATGGTCAAGGACGGCCTTGCGGAGAAGGTGGCATTTGAGAAAATATCTGAAGGAGGGGCGGGAGTGAGCCATATAGGTCTCTGGGGGAAGAGCATTCTGGGAAGAGGGTCCAGTGTAATGACCATGAGCACGGAGCATGCCCAGCATGTCAGAGAAATAGTAAGGAGGTGTGGATGCCTGGAGGAAGATCTCAGAGGAGGAGAAGTCAGAGAAGTCAAGAGGAGGAGGCTTGTAAGTGACCACTTCCTGTGGCTTTTACTCTGACCCGGACGGGAGCCACAGGAGCAGATAAGGGACATGAGGAGAGCCACGATCCGTCTCTGGCTTTAACAGAATTGCTCCGTTTGCTGGGTGGAAAATACCCATCTTCCTCGACTTAGTGTAGTAACGTCACAATAAACCCGTTGTAAATCAAAAATACTGTAAGTGGAAAAATGCATGTAATATACCTAACCTACCGAACATCATAGCTTAGCCTGGCCGACCTTAAACGCGCTCAGAACACTTACACGAGCCGGCAGTTGGGCAAATCTAACGCGAAGCCTATTTTATAATAAAGTGTTGACTGTGTCAGGGGATCTACTGAATGCTGTACAGACAGTGAGAAGCAGAATAGCTGTCTGGGCACAGGAAGGTTGTCTGTGCATAAGTTGTTCACCCTCCTGATTGCGTGGCTGGCGGGGTGCCGTGGCTGCCAGGACCCAGCATCACGAGAGAGGATCGCGCCTCAAATCGCCAGCCTGGGAAAAGATCCAAATTCGAAATCTGAAGTATGGTTTCCACTGAACGCATATCACTTTCACACCATCGGAGAGTCGAAAAATCATAAACTGAACCATCCTAAGTCTGTGCCTGTAGACTGTGAAGGGGTTTGGAGAGGAAGCAGGGACGTCATTTAGGAAGTGATCGCAGTCATGTAGGTGGCTGGGCCAAAGGTATCCGGGTGACGGGGGTGACAAGTGGTCTTATTCTGCATATATTTTAAGGGTAGAGCCTATGGAGAGAGAGAGAGGGATCCAGGATGACTGGAGTCAAGGTTTTTGACCCGAACACCTGGAAAGATGGTGTGACCTCTTTTTTTTAAATTTATTTTATTTTTTTTTAAATTTTTTTAACGTTTATTTATTTTTGAGACAGAGAGAGACACAGCATGAACCGGGGAGGGGCAGAGAGAGAGGGAGACACAGAATCGGAAGCAGGCTCCAGGCTCTGAGCCATCAGCCCAGAGCCCGACGCGGGGCTCGAACTCACGGACCGTGAGATCGTGACCCGGGCTGAAGTCAGACGCTTAACCGACTAAGCCACCCAGGCACCCCTGGTGTGACCTCTTGTAAAGGTGGGGAAAGAAATGGAGGAGGGGTAGGTTGGGGGCGGGGCTAAATCAGGAGTTGGGGTTTGGATCTGTTAATTTTGAGTTGCCCATTGGACACCCCCACGAGGAGGACAAATGGGCCACTGCCCACGTGATCCGGATTTCCTGGGAGAAGTCCGAGCTGAGAGCGTTCTTGACGCATGGGCAGAGCTTGTAGGAGCATGGAAGACGGCTGGAAGTGGTGTCTAGGAGAGACCTTGACCGTCTGAACAACAGCAGGGCCTGTTGGCCTGGAGAGGAGTCAAAGGCATTCAAGAGACTTATTTTTTTTTTAATGTTTATTTATTTTTGAGAGAGAGGAGGAGAGCGCAAGTGGGGGAGGGGCAGAGAGAGAGGGAGACAGAGGATCCGAAGCAAGCTCCGCACTGACAGCAGAGAGCCCAATGTGGGGCTCGAACCCACAAATTGTGAGATCATAACCTGAGCTGAAGTCAGAAACTTAACCGACTGAGCCACCCAGGGGCCCCAAGAGAGTTATTTCTTTTAAGTTTTTAAAGTTTTGTTTGTTTGTTTGTTTTTTTAGAGAGAGAGGGTGCTTGCACGCGAGCGCAGGAAGGGGCAGAGAGAGAAGGAGAGAGAGAATCCCAAGCAGGCTTTGCGATGACAGCACAGAGTCAGACTCGGGGCTCGATCCCATGACCTGAGCTGAAATTAACAGTCGGACGCTCAACCAACTGAGCCACCCAGGCGCCCCTTCAAGAGACTTATTTCATGTAACTATACTTTATTTCAATTATGAAAAGAATGTATTTTTTGTAAAACACTAAAACAATCAGGGGCACCTGGCTGGCTCAGTCGGTAGAGCATGTGACTCTTGATCTCGGGGTTGTGAGTTCGAGCCCCACGCTGGATGTAGAGATTGCTTTAAAAAATAAAATATTTTTTTAAAAAACATTAAAACCATGAGAGGTATTATGAACGAGAAGCAACAGGTGCTGATGACTGAGCTCGTGCAGATGAGAGCAGAACTGGCTCCTGGAGGAGGAGCGGATCCAGGGGGCGAGGTGGGGTGGGGGTTCAGACCAGACATGTGTAAGCATTTGAGGTGCCCACTCCAACATCCGGGGACACATGCAGATAGTCGATGAAGAGTCCATGTGGAACACCAGCTGGAGACTAAGGAGGCAGGAGTCGGCTGGCTTG
The DNA here is from genome assembly GCF_046562875.1 of Panthera onca. NCBI lineage: Eukaryota > Metazoa > Chordata > Mammalia > Carnivora > Felidae > Panthera > Panthera onca. Next base: position 10,180,783 of record NC_138354.1, read on the forward strand.
GGGTGGAGATGTGGGACACAGTCCAGGGAGGGTGTGCCTCCGTGTGTCTGTGCGTGTCTGTGGAATAAGAAACAGGAGCTGAATTTGGAACTGGAATGTTCCCTGACAGGTGAGGGATGGGCAGAGACAGGGGAGCCAGAAACATGGCAGGGGCTAAAATAGAAACTGCTGCACAAGATGCCATGGGTCCCCAGAGCAGCCAACTCCCTGGGGTCAGGGACAACTTCCCAGACGTGGGGCATTTGAATTGGGGCTTAACAGGATGAGTAGGAGGTGGTCAGGTGGAGAATGGGGGAGAGGCATTCTGGGCCAAGGACAGGGATAGTGAGAGCAGGGCTTATTCCCCGTGGGAACCAGGCAGTCCCCATAACACATCACTCCCACCCCATTCCTTAATGTGGATGGATAATCGATGGGCATTCAGTCCAGACCAACGCGTGCAAAGCCCTTTTCCACTTTAGCCAAAGAAGCATCCCTGTGGCATTCTGCACCCTACTTGTTCAGGGCAGTGAGTTTCTCTATTGCCCTTGGGGGAAGAATCCTGATACCCCGATATAGATTTCTATTTTCTTTGTAGTCCACCCCTGTGTCACCTGTTGGAGGCCACCTTCCCTTGATGAAGTCACGATGCCCACTGGGCACGCTCCACTCAGAACTTTGCACTTCGCTTAGTTCCCCAGGCCTGGGACACTCTCCTCCTTTTTTCCTTCCTCCTCCCCATGCACCTGGCCCTTGACTTTCACTCTTTCCCTCCTAGATATCACCTTCTCTAAGAATTTGTCCTGACTGCCCAGGAATGAGGGCTGGGCTCCTGTGTGGTCCCCCAAAGACCTGTATTTATCCTGATCGTAGCACTTATTGCCCTGTGTGTGGCTATGGTCTGTGTCAGGTGTCTGTTCCTTCATTAGATGGGGACATATAAGGGGAAGGAACCAGTTCACATTCTTGTGGACTCCTGGAGGCTGGCACCAAAAGTGTGTTTGTGGAATGAGTGATACATGTTTGCACGCTTGAATGAGCGGTGTTCCTATAAAGGAGCACCGAGGGAAAGGCTGGGCATTTGGGGGTTCCCCAAACCCCTGGGGGCAGTTTGGAGTTTCCATCCCACAGGCTGGGCAGGGTGGGGTTGGGCCCCTTGCCCACCAGATCCCTGTGATTGGGAACTGCTGCCACCTGCTGGGCAAGGCTGGTGCTGCTTTACTGCCACCATCGCGGCTTGAGCACCTGTGTGCCCAGGTTGGGGTGATGACAGTCACCACCTGTCCTCCAGAAGCTCTCGGGCTGGTGGGAGAGACACTTTGAAAGTGACAAGACAATAATGTGGAAGTGCAGGGGCTGGAGGGGGATGAGGAGGCCGCTGGTGTAGAATTCAGAAGCAGAACCGTCCCTGGGGCAGAGCCCATGACAGGTGCAGAGCAGGAAGGGGCAGCTGACCTGGAGGGAGCATAGGGAACGTGTTGTTGTTGTTGTTGTTGTTGTTGTTGTTTTGTTGTTGATGTTCTCCCTTTGTTGCTTTTCTTTCGCTTAATGGCAGACTTACTCTCTCTCTTTTCCTGGGAAATCTGGCCCTGGCCCTGGCCCATTACGGTGCAAGCATTGGCCATTGTTCAAGGTACCTTATTCAACCTTTACTGTGACCCTATCAGAGAGGTCCTCCATTTATTCCATTTTGCAGATGAGGACGATGAGGCTCAGGGAGGTAAGCCCAAACAAGATCACAAAGTTTGGGTGATATGGCTTGTCAGCCCTTTAGATACCAGCTGTTTTGACCATACAGCCCAGCCCCCCTGGCCAGCTGGCAGTCTCCTTCCCATTTCCATCCTCCAGCACCCCAGCCCACCGTCGACCATTTTCCAGCTCAGCCCCAAGCCCTGAGCTCAGCCCTCCTGGGGAAGCAGGCAGGGGAGGAGGGAGATTGGGTGATGGGCAGCTGGGGAATGGGTCCCACTGCTCAGCGTGTGATTTGAGGTAGGGCTTTGCGATGGGATTCATTATATGCCTGAATATAAGGTTGTTCCCTCCTTTTCCCAAAGAGAATATTTAAAAGAACTTTGGCCCAATATTCTAGTTTAAACATTTAGGGGATGCATATGAAATAAATGACTTCCTGGTTATACTTAGCAAAAATATTTAAAGTGTAACTATCTTAAAATCACATATTTAAAAAAAATTTTTTTTAAAGTTTACGTATTTATTTTGAGAGAGAGAGAGCATGAGCGAAGGAGGGGCAGAAGGAGAGGGAGAGAGAGAATCCCAAGCAACCTCCACACTGTCATCACAGAGCCCAATGGGGGCTCCATCCCATAAACGGTGAGATCACGACCTGAGTTGTAATCAAGAATCAGATGCTCAACTGACTGAGCCACCCAAGCACCCCCAAATCACACATATATTTTTTAAGGATTATGCTTTTTTTTTCATTTTTATTTATTTGAGAGAGAGAGAGAGTATGTGTGAGTGGGGAGAGGGGCTCGCTATGTATGAGCCTGACGTGGGGCTCCGTCTCATGACCCTGGAATCCTGACCTGAGCTGAAATCAAGAGTCAGATACTCAACCGACTGAGCCACACAGGTGCCCCTTAAATCACGTATTTTTAAGAATAACTTAAATGGGGCTGGGGCAGGGAGGTACTTTGAGATTATGACACATCCTTTCCTTTACCCCACTTTCAGCCATTGGGTTCGGCACCCACCGATGTTTCTTGCCCGAGTTAGTTATTACTACAATGATCTGCAAATGGTGATTTTCTTTTCTTTTCCTTTCTTTTCTTTTCTTTTTCTTTTCTTCCTTCCTTTCTCTCTCTCTCTCTCTCTCTCTCTCTTTCTTTCTTTCTTTCTAAGATTTCTTGGGGCGCTTGGGTGGCTCAGTCGGTTAAGCGTCATACTTCGGCTCAGGTCATGATCTTGTGGTTCATGGCGTCGGGCTCCGTGCTGACAGCTGCTTCAGATTCTGATCTCCCTCTCTCTCTGCCCCTCCCTCACCCATGCTGTCTCTGTCTCTCTCAAAATGAATAAACTTTAAAAAGAAAAAGTTTACCCTTAGACCTAAATTCCAGGCCACAGGCATAGGCTCATCCTAGCTTCCATATTTTACCTCCTTTCTCCAATTGTCTTCAATACACTTCAAAATCTGGCCAGTGTCCCTGTGTGCAGCTAATCCCCCTAAACAACTGGGCTTCCCTGGACTTGGATGCTCTTCTCCTGTGGGCTTGGCTCCTGTGGGGCTACCTCCCCAACCCTCAACTCCAATGCCATTCTCGTGCATGGCTCCTGGCTGCCCCTGGGCTACCAAAAGCGTCTAAGAGCTTTATAGTTACTCCTTTATTCATTCATTCCACAAATACTTACTGGGCACCTACTATGTTCTAGGCATGTTTCCAGGGGGTGGACATAAAATAGGAAGACAGACAAAACTCCCTGACCTCACGGAGCTCACATTCTAGTGAAGGCAGACGGACAATAAGCAGGTGAATGGGTACACCGCATGGTAAGGAGCGCTGTGGAGAAAAAGAAAAGCAGGGCAAGAGAACAAGAAGGCCCCGGAAACTGCTATTTTAATTTTTTTATTCACTTATTTTTTTAACGTTTATTTATTTTTGAGAGAGACGGCGTGTACACGCGAGCAGGGGAGGGGCAGAGAGAGAGGGAGAGACATAATCCGGAACAGGCTCCATCCACACTGACAGCACAGAGCCTGACACGGGGCTTCGCTGCACGAACTGTGAGATGATGGCCTGAGCCGAAATTGAGAGTGAGACACTTAACCCCCTGAGCCACCCAGGCCCCCTGCAAATTGCTGTTTTCTATTATCCTGTGCTACCATAAGGAGATCTCAAATATTAACCTATCACTCGGATGAAAAAACCACCCTCACAATTTGGAATAATGTTTGCAGCAAGTGTCATTCGTGCATTCAAAAAGCTCTGTATTTCCAAGCACAAGTGAGGATGATAGGTTCGAGAAAACCGTGTTAGGGAACTCAGAGGAGATGCTCAGGATGGACACGTGATGTGACAGAGAGACGCAGAGAGGCAAGCGAAGAGTTTGAATCAATGTTCACAAACCACAAGAGTGGGAAAATGATCGTTGTGGACTAAAGTTATTCTTGATTTTTTTTTAATGTTTATTTTTGAGAGAGAGACAGAGCACAAGCAGGGAAGGAGCGGAGAGAGAGAGGGAGACACAGAATCTGAAGCAGGCTCCAGGCTCTGAGCTGTCGGCACAGAGCCCGACGTGGGGCTGGAACTCCTGAACCGTGAGATCATGACCTGAGCCAAAGTGGGACGCTTAACCCACTAAGCCACCCAGGCACCCCAAGAAATCTTAAAAAAAAAAAAAAAAGGAAGAAAAGAAAATCACCATTTGCAGATCATTGTAGTAATAATTAATTCGGGCAAGAAACATCGGTGGGTGCCGAACCCAATGGCTGAAAGTGGGGTAAAGGAAAGGATGTGTCATAATCTCAAACTACCTCCCTGCCCCAGTGCTTATTAATCATGGTCAAGTGATCATCATTGATCCCACCAATCATGGTTCCAAATGATATTGGATTCATGAAAACACAGCATCCTTTCTGTGATATCTCTGCCCCATAATGATAACAGTGGTCTAATCATAAGGAAGGCACGGACAAACCCGTATTGAGGGACAGTCTATAAAATAACTTCTCTGAAATCTTCAAAATGTCAAGGCCATGACATTCAAAGAAAGGCTGCAAATCGTTTTAGACCGAGGGTGACCAGAGAGATGTGACGACTAGGTACAATGTTTGATACCCTATTAGATTTTTTTTTTTTTTACCCTAAAAGGATTTTTTTTTTTTTTTTTTTTTGGACACTGAAGGGCAGTTTTGAAATTGTTTCCAAATAAAAAGTTAAAAGAAATGCCTTTCTTCTGGTTGACTCCTGCCGGCCTGCAGGATTCATTTTGAAGAAGCTTCTGCAGAACTTCCTGTGACCTCCTTTGTGCTCCCACTGTTCCTGGACCCCCTGACACTCTTTTCTGATTATATCTATGCTTCATCTCTGCTGGCCTTGGAGGTTCCTGAGACCAGGTCTCTGGGTCCTGTCCGGATCATGGCACACAGACCAACCTCTCAAAACACACTGAACCAATCTCCTCAACAAAAAGGGTGTATTTGGGAGTACATCTGAACCCCACTTCTCCACCTGGGACTCAACCAAAGAAATTGTTGGTCTGGCTGTTGGAGGTGCACCTGACTCAGTCGCACTCATGAACAACCAGGAATCATGTCTGCAGGGGGGTTCCTGGAGGAAATACATTTAATTTTTTAAAATTAATTAAAGTTTGTTTATTTTGAGAGAGAGAGCACGTGCGTGCTTGAGCGGGAGGGAGAGGAAGTGATGTGGGGCTTGAACCCATGAACTGAGATCCTGACCTGAGCCGAAATCAAAAGGCTGACGCTTAACCGGCTGAGCCACCCAGGTGCCCCCTGGAGAAAATATTTATTATGCAGGACAGAGTTGAGGATCTAATCCCCTAGACATGACCTTGCTGAAGAGGCTTCTCAATGGGGAACACTCTCTCTCACGTTTGATGTCACTTGTGTGCTCGATGAGGGCACGGAGGGAGGCGGGGGCTGCCTGGATAACTCCAGCACAGCGGACCCCACCGCACTCTGGGATTAGAATGTTGGGAATATACCAGAGGAACAGCGAGCAATATTATTGCCAGGAAGTATGGACATCCAAAGATGTTAGGACCCTGCCAGGAATGGTTAAACATTTTTCCTCCTGTTTTCTGCGGAGCTAAGATGGGTTATAGGTGGTTATAGATGCCATTCAAAGGATCAAGATGCCAACCTTTCAGGATGGGGGCCTGGGGTACCTGTGCCTGTCAGCATTGAAGCCGTCCTGGCTGTCTGTCCCTCAGACGTGGTTTGAGCGCCCCCTTGGGGTGAGGGACATGTGTGACTGCGGGAAGGGGCCGAGGAAGGTCTGGGCCTGGTGGGAGGGTTCCAGGATCCAGGCGGGGAGGCCAGGGCCTGCCAGCAGGGGGCGGGGCCTGACTGGGAGTGCCTAGCCCGGAAGGGAGGGCAAAGGGCCATGTTGTCCGCGTGCCCCACCCCACTGACAAGAGTCCCAGTTACCAGGCCACCCTCTCTGTCTGGGGCCCTAGAGGGGTAAGTGTCCTTCTGAACCCACCTTGTCTCTTTCCTATGCAATGGGTGAGAACTTCTTTCTTCCTTGAGGGTCCAAACACCCTGTCCCCTGTTTAGCCCTGTGCCAGACAGAGGCCACACCTGCCACCCCCTCAGCGTGGCACGGTCCCCCTGCTCGACTTTCAGAGGTCCATGAGATGGGTACTGGGGGGCGGGAACGAAACTTTCCAGACCCCTCACCTCCTGACACTGGCATCAGAGCCCAGGCAAGGGCAGAAGGGTCCAGGGTGGGACACCTCATCCAGACAAGCTCCAGATCCCTGCTCCCTTCTCTGTCACTCTACAACAGAGCCCAGAATCGTGAGTCGCTGTAGCACTGGGGGACACCCAGACAGAGCCTTCGCTGGACCAAGTCCTCCAGGAGCGGGATGAAGCCATTGCCAAGTGAGAGGCAGATGCTTGCGGCGGGGAGGGGGGGGGGGGCAGTGTGTGGCTCGCCCTCAGGGCTCTGTCCTGCTAGAGGAGAGGGTGTGAGAAGTCAGGCATTCCTGGAAGGAAAGCCACATACATACTCGCCTCCTCACAGGCAGGGGCTGTGGCCACACTTGCCCACCCTCAGGGCCCAGAAGCAGATCTGTAGGGTTCAAGCTCAAGCTGTTCTCCCTGCCGCCTGCAGGAAGCAGGCAGTGGAGGCTGAGCTGGACACCTGCAAAGCCAAGTTGCGAGCTGTGGAGGCCCAGCTGCTGGAGGTCCTGGAGGAGAAACTGAGGCTGAGGCAGGAGGTGGAAGCCTGGGAGGTAGGGTGGGAATGCCAGCCGGGCCTGGGAGGCATGGGGAACAGGCACAGGGTCGGCCCTGAACCTGCTCTCCTGCCCCCCAGGAGGACATGCGGCTACTGGTGAGACAGCAGGTCGAGAGTCAGCTGCAGAGAGAGTCCAGGGGCCCTCAGGGAGCCCCGGTGACCCCCAGAACTGCCAGGGCTCCCTGGGTCCGATTCCTCCTGGGTCAGTGGGGACGCTGGCGGTGACAGAGCTCAGCCCGGGGGCTTGGGAGCAGTGTCTTTATTCATTAAAACTTGAGGTCTGACCCTTTGCACCCTCATGCTCTCTCAGTGCCTGAGTCCTTTTGTGCGGAAACATGGAACAGGCTGCAGGGCCTTGAAGCCTGGGGCTTCCTGCCTCGTCTTGCCAGCAACTCTTAGGCTAGGAAGCCTCGGATGGCAGCCATGAAGTCCTGCGGGCAGTCAGCATGGATCCAGTGGCCAGCATTGGGCACAGTCTGCATCTGGGCTTGAGGGAAGAGCCGCCTGATCTCAGAATGGTGGCTGGGACTGTCCGTCGAAGAGGAGGCCACCCAGATGGGGGGGAGAGAGAAGTGGAGGCAAAGCAGGGAGGAGAGAGCTACATGAACACACATGCCAGTGCTATTTGTGAACTCTCAGGCACCCCCCTGCCCGCACCGAAGCCCTCCCCAAGGCAGGATCCCCAGGCTGGGGCCTGGGTAAGTGGGGCATGCCCCTCCCGCCACCCAGTCTGGCTTACTGCACATATTGAGAGTTTCCACCCAGGAGGAAGAGGGTTGGCCCAGGGTAAGATTCTTGTCGTGGTGGGAAAGCCAAGATCTTGTCCACGTGCTGGGCCAATGCTTCCAAGTTCACCCTCCAGACGAAGCGCCCATCCACCTCCACCAGGTTGGTGAGCAGGAACTGACGCACGGCCGGGTCCTGTAGGGGTCCAGTAGTTGGGTGTGGGGGGCGGGGGAACCTCCGTGTGAGGCCTGGGGCTGCCACTCTTCCCTGGACAGGTCCCAGCCCACAACACCAGCCGGGACATGGGTACATTACTTGGATAACAGTGCTGAGCTGCTGATCGGCCAGTTTTCGGGCAGAGGAGCGGGACATGTCATCTGGGACGTCTACAGCCCTCATGGCTGCCATGTAGGATGGGAAGTCTGAGTTGGATGTGGTCTCCACTGGGCTGATGTCCACAGCAATCAGGCGTTCCACCAGCTCTGGCTGGGTGAAAGAACCAAACTTGGGACCAGCCTTAGGGCAGACACAGTGGGTCTCAGGCATAGTTGCCAGATCCTGAATTTGGCCGTCCAAGGCTCAGTTGAGTCCCAGGTCGCCTGCTGGGCGCTCATGGTCTACATTGGATGGGAAGAAGCCCTGTATAGGGACAGCTCACCCTCTGGAGTGCCAGCAGCATGGCTGTCCTGCCTCCCATGCTGTGGCCAACGAGGACACAGGGCACTAGGCCCAGCTGGGTCAGGAGATCCTGCACGTCTTGGCTCATGGCCTCATAGCTCATGTCTGGGCTGTGGGGGCTGTCACCATGGTTCCGAGCATCCACTGTTAGCACCTGCGGAGCGGAGTGAGGGTGGGAAGAGCTGGCATCCACATTCAGGGCATAGAGAAGGCACGGCATTCCTGAAGGCTGAGGGGGGGTGGGGGCGGGTAGGGAGCCTGGGGAAAGATATCGAAGTGGAAAACAGGTGGAGCACAGAAGGATGGGCTGCTGTAAAAGGTGGTAAGCCCCATCAACCCTGGTGAACAAACAGGGCTGGTCCCCTTACCAGGGAGGTGTTGGCACTTAGGCACTGGACAGCGAGCCTAGCTTGAAGATCTATTAACACGAATGAAGGACTGGATGGATGCAGGCACGACGGAATGAATGGGTCCACATAGGGCCACGGTGTGCCATGTGGCCTGCATCCTTAGAAGGTCAACCTCTTCATTTCTGCTTAGAGAGACCGGCCACTCCTCGCCGGTGTCCAGTAGTGAGGGCGGAAAAGCGGGGCCCGCCTTGGCCATCTCCTTAGCCCCGCCCAGCCAGGTCCCACCTCCCGGGGACCCCGCCTCTCCCGGAAGCTCACCCTCCGGCCAGTCTGCTGGGCCAGGGCCTTAGCGATGGAGTTGAAGTTGGTTTTGGAGCCGAAGAGCCCGTGCAGAAACACGAGGGCCGGGCGGGCCTCCTCTCCGTCCAGAAGTCTGTAGGAAAGCAGCACCGACCTGGAGGGAGGAGCAAGGATGGAGGAGGGGTCTAAGCTGGCTCGGGAAGGGGTTTAGGGGAGCGGCCTGGGGGGCGGGGGTAAACGGAGGAGGCGGAGCCGAACTGAACGAGGAGGAGCGGTGGACGGCCACCCACATGGCGCCCTTGACTGACCTCCTCTCGGTGCCGCTTCGGCCACTGCTGCTGGGTGCGAGGGGCACCCTGGGGGCGCTGAGACTGGAGGGGCCGAGCCCCCTAAGGGGGAGCCTCCAGGCGCGGGCCCAGCGGAGCATGCCCGGGAACAGCTACCAGGCGCGCAGCTCTTCCTATCCCCTGGCTCCGCCTCCCGCCTTCGCTCAGAGCCCTGCCCAGTTCCGACTGCAGCTCCGCCTTCCATCCCGCCCACTACCGCGGAGTTCCCCGCCCCCTTTTTCGTTTCCTTACGTAATCCCAGAGTACCGTCTGTTCCCGCAGCTCCTCCTCTTGCGTCATTACGTAATCCCCTCAGCCACCGCGCCGGCGGGCGAGAGAGCTGCCCTCGCCACGCCCCGGGCGGAGCCACCGTATGCCTTGGTCACGCCCCTGGAGAAGCACCGCCCAACGCCCTCCCGCCCCAGGCGCCGAGTCCTCGCGGAGAGTCACGGTCCTGTGGCGTGGGAGTCCAAACCCCGCCATTTGGAATGTCCTGGATTTGGGGCGGGAGTCCTGGGCGGCCGCGGGACGGGTCCTTGGCAAGCCGAGGAGCCCCTGCCTTTGGCCGGCGCGCGCCCCACACCTGGCCTGCTCCTCTGCCCTCACGCCCCGCCTTGGGTGGGTGCCGTGCTTTCTGTGCCGCAGGCGGGCGCGGAGAGGCGCCAAAAGTGGCTCCCGTCGTCGAGGCGCCGGCTTGGAGGCGTAGTGCTCCACAGCTGGGGGCCCAGGCAGGCCGGGTGGTGCACCTCTTTCCCATCCCGAAGTCCTGGACTCTAGAAAGAGCTAGGGGAAACTCTAGAGAGCTCATCTCCATCCACCCTCCATGCCCACCCTTTAGAGATGGGGAAACTGGGGCAAATGGCTTGTACAAGACGCAGAACCAGAACCGCCGTCTGGTCTGCCATTCTATCTATCTATCTGCCATTCTTGATGCGAATCAAGGTGGGAAGCCAGGTGTTTGTACTGGAGGGTATTTGCTTCGTGGAGCTGAAATGGGTCAGACCTCACGCCTCTTTACCAGCAGAGAAATAAACGATTCTCCCACCCTTGAACTCAGCACATCCCGCACATTAAAAAGCCTCCCTTTGGAAGCCTGACTGGCTGCCATCTTCTCTCCCCAGTCTGGGGCAGTGGTGGCAGTGGTGCTATGGTCTCAGGTCTCAGCCCGCTGCTCCTTTTACAGCATTCTTCTGCTCAGAAACCTTTAGGGACTCCCCACCCTTAAACTTGAGAGTTGAAACAGCATCCCTAGCGTCCCCCAGTCTGATCCTACCTGCTTTTCCACCCATGCTTCCTATTCTCTTACTCCCCAATCAGAGATCTACATTGCACACCTTCCTTTTGGTCTTTATCCCGAAGACTCCCTCTGCTGAGATGGGTGGCTGCCTTCTAGATAGCTAGTGGCCCAAGTCCTGTACAACTGTAAATGTCCAGGATAGCTGCCACCTCCTCAAAAGCCTTCCCAGATTTCCCTGGCTGACACTAATCTCTTCTATCCTATGTTCTCAAAGCATTTGTCAGTCTACCATATGGTATTCTAGAACTGGCTTTCTCTGTGTCCCCATAGGCTGGGAGTTCTGGAGGACCGGAGTCCTGTGTTGTTTATCTGGTGCAAAGTGCAATTGTAATCATTTTACCGAATGATCGTGAAGAGATTCAGGGCACTAGCTGAGGCTTAGGTGAAGGTTCACCTGGTGGCTGGGTCAGTGCCCCTTCCAGAGATGATATCTGGTCCAGCCAGGACTCTCACTCTTTAGGGCAGGCCTGATGGGAGTCAGGACCAGTAGGAGCATCTTTTTTTTCTTTTTTAATTTTTGAAAAGTCTTTACTTTTTTTGAGAGAGACACAGAGTGCGAGTGGGGCAGAGAGAGAGGGAGACACAGAATCTGAAGCAGGTCCCAGGCTCTGAGCTGTCCCCACAGAGCCTGATGCAGAGCTCGAACCCATGAATGGTGAGATAATGACCGGAGCTGAAATCTGATGCTTAACCGACTGAGCCATCCAGGCTCCCCTGGTAGGATGCATCTTAACTCTAAGATGTAATAAATCCCTTGCCCCATAAAATGGCCTTCACCTTGAGTCAGCTTGGGGACTGGCAGTTGTTTTGTTCTAATGAAAGAAGGGCTTTAAGGTCACTGGGGACGCTAAACACACCAGGTGGTGTGGTGATTTGTTACCAGCATAGTCATTAGGGGAGTGATGAGGACATCTGAGCCCAGAATGGGAGCCGATCCAAGGCATGGGAGGGGTCCTCAGAGGAGACATCAAGCAGGGTGTTTTTCTAGAATTGGCGGATGAAGAGGCTGGGGGTTGACATCGTGATGGTGATTCAGAAGGGTAGTATTTCAAAAGTGGTTTCAAACCACCCCCCACAGCTGCTCCAGCCTACAGTGTAGCCAGGTAACCTGAGCCTGGCCCACAACCCTTGACCATCTGCCCAGAGCCCTGGGTCTATGGCAGAAGCAGTCCGGAGACATTCCTGAGACCTGGGCCCAGGCCCCATCACGTGGCTGGTTAGGGCCTGGAGGCAAGCGGAAAAACCAGTTGGCTTGAGGTTTCCACTGGAACACTCTAGAGAAAGTGGTGGGGCCGCGAGAGAGGGGTTGTCACCACCTGGGAAGGACTCTGGTGATGGAGTGTTGGGAAGGGGTCAACTTGGGGGCCGCCCACCCCTCCGCAGCTTGATAGGAACCGGCCAGATCCTAACTGGTTTGTTGGTGAGGGTGTCCCTCTTGGGGGGAGTGCCAGCTGTTGGAGGGGAGGCCTTCCGGAGCCCCTGAGACGCTGCGGTCACGCGGGGGGAGAGGGGTGCAGAATGAGACCGCACTGGGAGTCTTTACTCCCAGCGTCCCTTCCCAGCCGTCTGCAAGTCCCGGGGTAGTGGGAGGGTGTTGTCATCCTCATTTTACTGCCGGGAACATAGAGACGCGGGAGGGGAATGACCCAGCTCCAGTCACTCAGCACGTGCGTGGCCCAGCCCGAATTCCTTCCCGGGAATGTGACTCCTAGTGCAGTGCTCCGGGTATCTAGCCACCTCCCTTCTGGCTGGGAAGCCGGGGCCCGAAGGGGTGCGGCCTGCGGCTTGCAGGCACCCGGCGCCCCCGGGGCGGCGGCGCTGAAGGGGTTAAGGCGGGGAGGCGGCGGGTGTCCCAGTCACCGCACCTGGCTCAGTATCGGTCACGTGGCCAGGGTTTCACCTGCCCCGCTGAGCAGGGACAATCGGGCCGCTTGTTTCCAGGTTGGTCGCCATGGCGACAGCAGCGCGCCTGGGGAGGTCAGCGGGGCAAATTCTTGCCTGCCGGCCGGGTGGGGCGAAGGTGTCGGTTGTGCTGGGGCGGCGCTCCCGGAGGACCCCTTGAGGTTTCCCGAGGGGCTGGCCTAGGGGTGGGGGGAGCGGGAGCCGGCCACTAGGTGACTCCCTGCCCAGCTTCCTCCTGGTCTGGCCCAGCTCTGTATTCTCAGATTTTGATCTTGCGTTCTTTAAAAACAGGATCTTGTTTAATACTCAAAGCAGCCTTTCCCACAGGAGCCTGGTAATCCCGGTGCCTCCCCTAGACTTACCAAGCCCTTCGAGAACATTCACTTTTTCCTTCCTTCCTTCAATAATAACAGATACTTTGGAGCCTCTACTATGGGCTTTTCTAGACACAGACAGACACCTTTCCAGACACAGCCATGAGCAAAACAGCAAACTCAGGGGCTGCTCACCAGTGGATGGAGCAGAGTGTTTATTTCCTTCAGACCAGGCTGGGAAGGCCCCTCGGGCCACGGATAGAAGGTGGGGACTGCTCAGGATCATCCTGTAGCTCTGGTGTCCGAACACCCCTGGGGGCCCTCTCTGCCACTTCCGGGCCCCTCCTGCACCCTGTCCCCTCTGAGCTTCCCGCCAGGCCCACAGACCTTCATGCCTGCTTTCATCTACTCTCTTCTCCCTTCCAGAAACACCCACGGGTCCTGCTAACTGCAATCTTATCAACTTTTCTCCTACTTCCAGACTCATTTGCACACTGTACCCCTAGTAACACTCTCATCACAAGCACAAAGTGAGGAGGGTGAGGAGTAGAGGGGGCAGAGGGGGTCTATGTATTGTTTTTACCCAACAGCCTCCACTCCCCTGGAGAAACACCAGCCTGCAGGATACACTCCATCCTCCTCTGCCTGCGTTTCAGAGCCTTTATTTATTGAGCACCTACTATATGCTGGGCACTGGGGTTGCAAGGATGAGCCCGGATCCGCTCACAGCCTGACAGTCTTGGGGGGGGGGAGACACTAATGGATGTGTCATCGCACACCCAGTAAATATTCAATGGAAGAAACATAAAATCCAAGAATCCAGCTGGCCCTGGGGTGAGGTAGGGTGGCTCTGTAGAAGCGAGGCTTGAATGGAGGTCTAAAGGATGAGTAGGAGGGGGGCTGGGCAAAGTGCTTACGGTGGAGGTGGGAACATTCTGTGCCATGGGAGAGCCATCCCCCTCCCAAGGCAGACTCTTAGGAATCATTCCAGATGCCTCCTTCTTCCTTACCTCCCCCACCCCCACCCCATCCCTCACCAAGTTCCTACTGATTTTAATCTTCCGAATGGCTCTGATATCCACCCTCTCCTGTCCAACACCTCGACCCCATCTCTCCCCCTGGGGTGGCCAACTCCCCAGTGGACTTGTTGTCCATTTTGGCCTTTCTAGTCATTTCCCCGCATGGTGGACAGCATGATTTTTTCCAAACATATAATGTATTTCTGTGTTAATCTAGTTGGTTCTTTCCTATGTTTTCCTGCTTTTCTGTGCTTATTGCCCCTGGGGATGCATATGGCTGACCCAAGAGGAGAAAAGCTGGTTTGTGTGTTTCAAAAGCTGAAGCCCTTCGGGGAAGGGAATTTCTCAGCAGAGATAAGAGCTTGGCCCAGAATGGGAGGGGGACCTGCCACCTGCTTCTTGGCAGGCCCTCCAGAGCAGAAACAGCTCATGGGTCTACTAGGCAGGCAGCTTGTAACATTTTCCCCGGTCCCAAGCCCAAAGCAGACACAGTACAGGGCGCAGGACCGAAGGGGCCATTCAATCAGTTGACGATGTCTCAGCAGTCATCACTGTTGCATGAAGGCTCAATACTGTCCAACCTGTCCCTCTCTCAGCAACTCCCCCCAAGCAGATTTGGCCCTGCTGAATATCCTGGAATTGTGGCCCAGCCTCAGGAGGATTGAAGTTCAACTTGTCTCCTACGGCCTTGGGAGAACGGGGAGCATCACAGAAACAGTGTCATCGCGTGTTGAAGTTTGTAGACTGACTTTCATAATTGCGAAAATGTCATGCACATCCTTCCACGATTGACTTTCTTTTTAAATCAATAGTCCAATAATTCATTCGACAAATATTTACTGAGCATGTGCTAATGCCAGTTATGATTTTTAAAGCTAGGGGTATGGCAATTACATGGCCCTATTCCTCAAGGAACACAAAAAACCAAAACCCCAAATTCTCTGCTTTTCTACTGTTTGGTGGGGGAGACCAGCTGTACATAAACAAAGAAATAAATATGAAGTATAAATTGTGTTAAGTTCAGTGAGCAGGATACTGTGTTCATTGGTAATTGGATTGAACAATATTAAATAGAGTGGTAAGGAAAGGCCTCCAGTAAGGTGAAATCTGAAGGATAAGAAGGAGGGAGTCATATGAACACCAGGGGTAAAAGTGGTCTAGGCAGAGGTAGTAGTGTATGCAAAGGCCCTGAGGTGCACAGAGGAAGCAAGAAGAGAAAGGCATATATGATGTGGCCTGGGGTTGGTCCAAGCAGGGGCCTGGGAGGGGATTTGGTCTTTATTCTAAGAAAAATGAGAGCCAGTGAAGGGTTTAAGGAGGGAGAGACATGATTTACATTTTTCTAATGTTTATATATTTATTTTGAGAGAGAGAAAGAGAGAGCATGTACAGGGGAAAAGCATAGAGGGAGAGAGAGAATCCCAAGCAGGCTCCACGCCATCAACGCAGTGCCCAATGTGGGGCTCGATCCCATGAACCCTGAGATCATGACCTGAACCGAAATCAAGAGGCGGGTGCTTAACTGACTGAGCCACCCAGGTGCCCTGACATGATTTACATTTTTATAGGACTGTTTGGCTGCACAGGGGAGCGTAGAAGGACAGACCAGAGGGCACACGGAGGAGAGGAAGGAAAATCAGCTCGGACACTACTGTGGTTGTCCAGTTAGGACATGATGCCAACTTCCGGCTGGGAGGTTGCCCTGGAGGTAGAGAGAGGTAGAGCTGAGATATGTTTTGGAGTTAGAATCAGTGGGGTTTGATGAAGCATTGGATGGGTAGAGAGGAAGACGGTGGTGAGGGAAAGGAAGGAGTCAAGGACAACTCCCAGGTTTCTGGGCTGACCGCATGGGTGGGTGGTTGTGCCATTTACTGAGATGGACAAGGCTGGAGAGGAACATTTTTTCCAGTCTACACGGTACTCGTAGGGAGGGACAATCTAGAGTTCTACTTGAGCCATGTTAAGTTTGAGATGCCCTTGAGATATCATAACACTTAACATTTATGGAGCACTTAACATTTGCCAAACACTGTTCTAAGTGCTTTATGTCCATTAAGTCATTTCGTCCATTAATGGCTGTATTATTTATTGATCCCTCTCTAGAGCTGAGAGCATTGAGCCACAGAGAGGTTAATTAACTGCCCACCATCACAAAGCTTGCAAGCTGCAGGACCAGGATCCAGGGTTCTGAGGAGGAGGGAGCAATCACCCAGGTCAAAAGTTGCTGAGAGTGAGTAAGCTCCGGATAGAAAGAAAAGTGACCGTTGGCCATAGCAACCTGGAGGCCACCAGGGACCTTGCCGGGAGCAGCTTGGAGTGGCGAAGGGAAGGGGCAGAGAGGAGAGGCTGGTTGGCATGTGGGAGGGGAGGAGGCAGAATCAGGGGTGAGCAGGGAAATGGGGTGGTCTTTGTTTGCAGATGTGAAGTCAAGGAAACTTCTCTTTTTGCAAGAGAAAGAAGGTATTTCTGAGGGATATGTTTCTTTTTCTTTTTTTAATGTTTATTTATTGTTTTGAGAGAGAGAAAGCATGAGCAGGGGAGGGGCAGAGAGAGAGGGGGATAGAGAATCCGAAGTGGGCTCTTTGCTGACAGCAGACAGCCTGATATGGGGCTTGAACCTACAAACTGTGAGACCATGATCTGAACCGAAGTCGGATGCTTAACTGACTAAGCCACCCAGGCATCCCTGTTTGTTTTTTAAACATAAACCGCCATATCATTTACACATGTTAAGAAGTAATAATCCCCTGGGGTACCTGGCTGGATCAGTGGGAAGAGCATGTGACTCTTGATCTCGAGGTCACGTGTTCAAGTCCCACGTTGGGTGGAGAAATGACTTAAATAAATAAATAAATAAACTTAAAAAAAAAAAGTAATAATTCCTTAATATTATCAATTATCTTACTCAATGTTCCAATTTCAAATTGTCTCATAAATACCATCAACTTTAATAGTTTGAATCAGCAATCAATGAGTGGCCACAGCTAGGATTGGTTGCTAGATCTTTTTAGGTCTCTTTTGATCTATAGATTCCTCGACATCTCAAGTTTTTCCCTTGATTTCTTTTTGGGGGGAAGGTCAATGAAAAACCCAGTTGTCATTTTGCAGACTATGTGTTCCGTGTTACTTTGTTCCACTTACTTACCGTGTAAATTAATACTGAATCTAGGAAATTGATCAGATTCAGATTGTATTTATTTGTTTATTTTTCTGCAACACTACTTTATGAGAGACATTGTACTTGATTAAGAAAAAAATTTTTTAATGTTTATTTTTGAGAGAGAGAGAGAGCAACAGGGAGAGAGCAGAAACAGAGGGAGATAACAGAATCCAAAGCAGGCTCCATGCTCTGAGCTGTCAGCACAGAGCCTGATGCAGGGCTCGAACTCATGAGCCATGAGATCATGACCTGAGCCGAAATCAGATGCTTAACCGACTGAGCCACCCAGGCGCCGTCCCCCCCACCCCCCCACCCCCCTTTTTAAGGACAGCCAAGTTGTACTGGTTAGGACATCTTTGGCTGGAAACCCCAGGTCAAACTTGCCTTAAGCAATAAGAAAAGTTGTGTCCCCCACAGCCAGAGATCTAAGGAGGGTGAGGGCCCAGAGAACAGGCAGTTATAACCGGGTAGAAAATATTTCCAGGGCTGCAAGTTCCTCCTCTTCAGAGGGATGCCCTCATCAAAATCATCCCCAGGCTCATTCTCTGCAGGCGTCAATTTGGCGATAGAATTCCAGATCCCATCACCTAACAAGACAACATCCAAGTAAAGACAGAGTGCTCTCTTTCTTAGAAATGTAGAAGCCTATCCCTTCTGCCTCCCAAAAAGGGACTTTTTCCCTCCTGTCTCACTGGCTGGAACTGTTTACATACTGTAAACCCGTCACCACAGGGGAGTGAAAGAGATCAACCACCGTGATTAGCTTAGTCTAATCGAGAATCATCCCTCCAGCTGAGGGTCTGTTCCACTCATGCGTTGCTCCTGAAATGAATAGCCCATATCCTTGCACACTGTGAGTATTTCAGAACAAAGTTACCTAGAAGTAGCATTTCTGGGTCTCAGAGTATCTTTATATTTATAAAGGATTTTATTATTACTACTATTGTTATTGCTATTATTATTTTATATAGAAATGGCCAAATTGCCTTTAACTTGTTTTTAAATGTTTATTTATTTTTGAGCGAGAGAGATACAGAGTGCGAGCAGAGGAGGGACAGAGAGAAAGGGAGACACAGAATCCAAAGCAGACTCTGGGCTCTGAGCTGTCAGCACAGAGCCCCACGCGGGGCTGGAACCCAGGAATGGTGAGATCATGACCTGAGCCAAAGTTGGATGCTTGACTGACTGAGCCACCCAGCTGCCCCTCAAATTGCCCTTTAAAACGGTGGTATCGATATATCCTCCCCCAGCAGGGGAGAGGGCAAAGGCGAGACATGGCATGCAACCTGGGCTCTAGCGTACCAGACTGCCCGGGGTTCAAAGCCCAGATCCCCTGTGTGAATTCTGGGCAAATAGTACAACGCTTCTATGCCTCAGTTTTCCTGTCTGTAAAAATGGGGGTGATGATGATGATACCACTTGATATCACTTGGTAACCCTTGTGCTTAAAAGCTGTTAGCTGTTATTTTCTCTCAGGTGGAATATCCTCAAAGTGCTGATTATTGTCTCCAATTCCTGTCTGGTCTTCTCTGTACCGCTTGGAGTCTGACTTTTCCAGACTGGGTCATTCTTGTCTTCTGAGGGTGAGAGAGAGAGATGCGGAGCTATTTGGTTTTCCCAGGTTACTGGTTTGCTACAGTTCCCTTTGCTTCTTCAGGCTTGGGGGTGGAATGGCTCCCCACCGTTGTTAGTTTCTTCATACCTCAATGTCTTTTACTGAGTCCCCTAGCTCCATTCATGCCTCTCTGTATATAATCCCGCCAGTAGAATCTCTTCCAAATCCAGCGTGCTGTCTGCTGCCTTCCAGGCCCCCCCCGATACGATTGGTTTTTAAAGTTTGCCAATCTCGGGGCACCTGGGTGGCTCAGTCGGCTAGGTGGCTGATTCATGATTTCAGCTCAGGTCATGATCTCATGGTTTGTGAGTTCGAGCCCTGCTCCACACTGATGGTGCAGAGCCTGTTTGGGATTCTCTCTCTCTGTCTCTTCTACCCCTCCCACACACTCTGTCTCTCAAAATAAATAAATTAAAAAAAAAAAGTTTGCCAATCTGAAAAGGCAGGGAAAAAACCTTGTTTAATTTAGAGAATTTAGAGAAAGATTGTTTAATAGGGAAGTTATGCATCGTTTCATACATTTATTAGCATAAGAGTTCTTTTTGTAATTGCTTTTTCCCTTTGCCAACTATTCTATTGGCTTATCGTACTCTCTTTTATTGATTTGCAGGAACTCTTTTTATATTAGGTATATTAACCATTTTTCTGTTGTGTATGATACAAATATTTTTTTGTTTCTTCGGGTTGAAATTTATTTTTCCTCTCTATACAAAATCTTAAACTTGTGGTAAAAAATACATAATATAAACGTTACCGTCTTAACCCATTTTTAAGGGTACAGTTCCATAGTGGTAAATGTATTTACACTGTTGTGAAATATATAGCCAGAACTATTTCATGTTATAAATCTGAAACTTTATACTCCTTAAACAATAACTCCTATCTCCCCCTGCTCCCCTTGTCCTAGCTTTCGGTAATCACCACTCTGCTATCTGTTTTTATGAATCTGACTGTTCTAGATGCCTCATATAAGTAAATGACACAGCGTTTGGTTTTTTGTGACTGGGTTATTTCACTTAGCAGAATGTCCTCAAGATCCATCCGTGTTGTAGCAGGTGTCAGAATTTCTCTCCTTTTTTAAGGCTAAATCACATTCCATTGTATGGAGAAGGCCACATCTTGCTACCCATAGATGGACATTTGCTTTGCTGCCACGCCTTGGCTCTTGTGACTAGTGATAGCAACAGGAGTATGCAAATATGACTTTGAGACCCTGCTTTCAATCCTTTTAGGTATATACCCAGAAGTGGAATTGTTTGATCACATGGCAGTTCTATTTTTAATTTTTTTGAGGAGCCGCTATATTGTTTTCCACAGCAGCTCTACCAGTTGACGTTCCCACCAACAGTGCACAAGGCCTCCAACTTCTTCACATCTTCAACAACAGTTGTTTTTTCCTTCCTTCCCTCCTTCCTTCCTTCCCTCCTTCCTTCCTTCCTTCCTTCCCTCCTTCCTTCCCTCCTTCCTTCCTTCCTTCCCTCCTTCCTTCCCTCCTTCCTTCCTTCCTTCCCTCCTTCCTTCCCTCCTTCCTTCCTTCCTTCCTTCCCTCCCTCCCTCCTTCCTTCCTTCCTTCCCTCCTTCCTTCCTTCCTTCCTTCCTTCCTTCCTTCCTTCCTTCCCTCCTTCCCTCCTTCCCTCCTTCCCTCCTTCCCTCCCTCCTTCCCTCCTTCACTCCTTCCTTCCCTCCTTCCCTCCTTCCCTCCTTCCTTCCCTCCTTCACTCCTTCCTTCCTTCCTTCCTTCCTTCCTTCCTCTCTTTCTTTCTTTCTTTCTTTCTTTCTTTCTTTCTTTCTTTTTCTCCATAGTAGCCATCTTAATGGGGGTGAGGTGGTATCGAATTGTGGCTTCGATTTGCATTTCCCTAATGATTAGTGATGTTGAGCATCTTTTCATATGTGCTTATCGGCCATTCATATATCTTCTTTGCTTTGGAGAGACATCTATGCAAATCCTTTGCCTGTTTTTGAATTGGTGTTAAATTTTAGAAATTGTCTGTATATTTTTGATATTAATTCCCTACCAGATATATGATTTGCAAGTATTTTCTCCCATTCTGTGGGTTGCCTTTTCACTCTGTCTGTAAGTGTCCTTTGATGCACAAAGTTTTAAATTTTCTTTTTTTTAATGTTTGTTTATTCAGTTTTGAGAGAGAGAGAGAGCATGTGCATGCAGGGAGGGGCAGAGAGAGGGAGAGAGAGCAGAGCCCATCAATGCAGAGCCTGATGCAGAGCTTTAACTCACAAATCGTGAGATCATGACCTAAGCCGAAACCAAGTGTCAGACACGCAATTGACTAAGTCACCTAGGTGCCTCTTAAATTTTCACCAGGTCCAATTTGTCTATTTTTTCCCCTTTTGTTGTCTGTGCCTTTGGTGTTATAACCAAGATACTGGTGACAAGTCCAATGCTGTGGAGCTTTTGCGGTATGTTTTCTTCTTAGAGTTTTATAGGCTCAGCTCGTATGTGTAGGTCTTTGATCTATTTTGAGTTAATTCTTGTCTGTGTAAAGGTTTAGCTTCATCTTCTGCATGTGAATATCCAGTTTTCCCAGCACCATTTGTGGAAGAGACTACTCTGTCTCCAGTAAGTTCTCTTGGCACCCTTATTGAAATCAGGAGCCTGGACGGCTCAGTCAGAGGAGCCTGCAACTCTTGATCTCGGGGAGTCGTGAGTTCGAGCCCCACATTGCATGTAGGAATTAGTTAAAATAAATAAAGAAAATAAAGAAAATCTGGAGCGCCTGGGTGGCTCAGTCGATTAAGCCATGATAAGTTGAATCATGCTAAAAGGAGACCGTATTACTCTGCTCCAAAGTGTCTTCAACTAGAAATGGTCAATGAGGCGAGAAATGGTTGAGAAGACAATGCATTTTGGGTTTTTTTAGGTGTCCTTTGCTGGGAGTATAGTTCTGAAACATTTGTTCGTGTTGTTTTGTTTAGGCTTATGTTCTTACCAGATGACAATAGATGCCGTGGGATTGTTTAAAAGGGGGAAGTGATTTGGGTACAGAGTGACAAATGCCATGGTGTCCTCCTGGATGGACAGGACTCTGTGGGAATAGGCTGGCTGTCAGGGAAGCTTCCTTCAGCTAAGACGTGAAATGACCTGTAAACTTGCCAACAGGGGTGAGGTGAGAGTGGGGAAGCTGGACAGAACAGAGAACAACTTGTGGTGAGAGGCTTGGGGCCTGGAGAGGGCAGGGCTTATGAAGAAATGAAGGAAATCCAGAGGCGATGGGCCTTGGTGGTTGGGGTGGGGAGGACGTGAGCCAATATGGAGGCAATCATGGCGCATGGGTCTGGGTGGGATCCTGAGAGCCATAGGGAGTAGGGGACTGGAAGGATTTTAAGTAAGTGAGTGATATGGTCAGATTGAACTATCACCTGGCTATTCTGAGGGGAGTGGCTTGGACAGGGGCATAGCCGGGTTGGGGAGGGAGCCTGGAGGCAGGTGACCCTCTTGGGGCTGTTACTGAAAGATGGTGGTGGCCTGGTTAGAGTCATGGCAGCAAGTGGGGAAGAAGACAGGTGGACACATCTAGAAATAGTGACGAGGTTGACAGGCCAGGGGCTGGCATTGGCAGGAGGGCCATCAGCTGGTGAGCCTTGGTGGCCTCATTTTGTGATGCCTACCCTGCGGGGTTCTTTGGGGGTCAAGTAGATCAGGGACGGTATCACCTCTTTCACAGATGAGTGAGAGGTGGCGAGCGCCATGCCCAAGGTCCGTCAGCGAGCACAAGAGCCCGCACTCTTGCTCCCTTAACCTGCTTTGCAGAACATACTTGTCTTGGCACAGATGACCTTGAATGGAGCCCTGGTAGGGGAGGGAGAAGGAAGGTACTGTCTGTTCTTCCAGGCCTGCCGTAGACCTTGAGGGAGCCACAATAAATGCTGTGTTTGTTTGATAAAGCACTTGGCTTTTGGTCCGGGCAGGAGGAAGAGCTGGAACAGGTGTGGCAAGCCCTGGGCAGCCTGAGGCACAACGGTGGGAGGTGGAATGGGACAGAGCCTGGCAGGGGGTGTCCGGGGCTGTGGATTTTGAAGAAACCGAGGACTTTCTCATGGCCCAGCCCTTGCCCTCATGTTCCCAGGCTCCTGCCTGGCTGAATAACCCACAACATTGGTACCAGTTCGCGTTAATTGAGGTCCTTTTGCGTGCCAAGCATTGTGCCAGGCGGAAAAGCACGCAGTCATGCCTTCCTTCTGCAAATGGGTGCTGGCCTCCGCTGGGTGCTGCAGATGGACAGAAGCTGGGGGCAGTGCCCCTGAGCTTGGGGGATGACCTTGTGGTGGGAAGTCTGATGAGAAAAACCAACATGGGGCGACTTGGTGGCTCAGTGGGTTAAGTGTCTGACTTCAGCTCAGGTCACGATCTCAGAGTTCTTGGGTTCGAGCCCCGCATCGGACTCTGTGCTGACAGCTCAGAGCCTGGAGCCTGCTTTCGATTCTGCGTCTTCCTGTCTCTCTCTGCCACCCCTCTGCTCACACTCTGTCTCTCAAAAATGAATATATGTTTAAAAAAAAAAAAAAAAAAGGTGGGGCACCCAGGTGGCTCAGCCGGTTGTCGCAGGTCATGATCTCCCAGTTCATGAGTTCGAGCCCCGCGTCGGGCTCTGTGCTGACAGCTCAGAGCCTGGAGCCTGCTTCGGATTCTGTGTCTCCCTCTGTCTCTGCCCCATGCCCACTCATGTTCTGTCTCTCTCTGTCTTAAAAATAAATAAAACATTTAAAAAATATATATATATATATATATATATAAAGCGTACGACTTTGGCTCAGGTCATGAACTCATGGTTCGTGAGTTCAAGCCCCACATTGAACTCTCTGCTGTCAGCACAGAGCCTGCTTGGGATCCTCTGTCTCCCTGTCTCTGCCCCTCCCCCACTCGTGCTCGCTCTCTCAAACATAAATAAAGATTTAAAAAAAAAGAGAGAGAGAAAGAAACAAAACAACATAGTGCTGTGATGGGGTGAGAATAGGCTGAACGGAAACCCAGAAGATGACTCAGCTAATCCTCGACATCGCCTGGTGCCATTATCATACCCATTTTGCGGATGAGGAAGCCGAGGCTCAGAGGAGTGAACTTCCCGGCTTACCCTGTCGGTTTGGTTCTAATTTTCTTCTGCAAGGGGTGATAAGGATAAAAACGGGGAAAGGGGCACCTGGGTGCCTCAGTTAAGTGTCCAACTTCGCTCAGGTCATGATCTCGCGGTTCACGAGTTCGAGCCCCGTGTTCGTCTCTGTGCTGACAGCTCAGAAGCCTGGAGCCTGCTTTAGATTCTGTGTTCCCTCTTTCTCTGCCCCTCCCCTGCTTGCACTCTCTCTCTCTCTCTCTCTCAAAAATAAATAAAAACATTAAAAAAAGGATAAAAACAGGGATGGAAAATACAAGTTAGAGGGGCCCTCATGGACCACCTGGTTCAACCCCCTGGTTGAAATGGTGGAGAAACCGAGACCCAGAAGGGGAAGGGAAGTGCTCAGAGGCACACGGAGAAAAGATCTAGAAACTCTACTCTCTCTCAGTCCAGGGTGTTCTTCACATCAAATGCCTGTCTCTCCTCCAGCCTGCTGAAGTTTTCCTGGATCCTTCCCGTGAGACTCCCCTCAGCCTGTGGTCTGCATGCCCGTGTATAGACCCTAAACTCTAAAAGCATAACAGCAGGTAGAGTTAGGACAGGCCCTGGAGCTTGGCAAGTGTGTGTGTGCGCGAGTGCGCGCGTGCGGGTCAGGGAGGAGCGTTGGATGGGATAGGAGACCTCACTGCCCCCAGGGGGCCCCGGGGAGCCCAGGCTTGGGAAGAGACCAGGGAGCCAGGGGAGGAGCTGAGGGCCTCCCACCCAAGGGGCTGTCTCCCTTCTCTGTCACATCCTTCTGGCTCAGGGGCACTGGGGGTGGGCTGCAGGGCAGGCTGGCTCCAGCCCTGGGCTGCATCTCTGCCCTAGGGTGGCCCGGGAGGCGCTGTGCTCAGGCTGCCTTCTGGAAGCTGGTGGTAAATGAATAACCTTGTTCTTACCTGCAGGGCCCTCTGGGACAAAGGAGCCACTCAGGTGCCCCTCGGTTCTGACTTGGCCCAACCTGGCATCCATGGCCAGAGACTGTGGAGGTTCAAGCGCAAATGCAACCCCCTTGGCCCGTCTGCCCCCTTACTCCTTCATCAATTCCATCCCAGCCAGGCCCAGAGAAATTTCTCCTTAGTTCTCTCCCTCTCACCTCCTGTTGCTAAGCTTCCTCCCTCCTGACCCTTCCCCGTTGAGCCCCTCCCCTTCACTGAGCTCCCTCCTTCTCTTTGGGCCCCCTCCCCTCACGGAGGCCCCCCTACTCTGCCCTCCCCCTTTCCTGAGCTCACTTCCGGTCCAGCTCTCCCTCCAGCCTCTCCCCTTCATTCCTCCCTCACCTTTACTCCCCCTCAGGCTAGAAGAGTGGTTTCCCCAAAGCACCCCCAACCCCAACCCCTTGAACTTTCCTGGAATCTTATAGAGAATGACCTAAAGCCAGGGTGTCCCTACTATTCATCGTAACCTCCTTCCTCTTCCTTGGGTCATAAAGGGTGGCTACATGTCGGTATTCCCTAACTGGATAATTTGGGGGGAGCTGGGGTGGGGGGAGTAGCCTGCTGAAAAACCCGGCGGCCACTAGGACCTTCTGCTGAAGCTTTGCTGCAGGTGGAGAAGTCTGAGATACAATAACTGGGAAATCATTCTCTTCCATCCCATATCCTGTCCCTTGATCCTTGCTCCCTGTCAACTTGCTAACTTGGCCTAGACTCCCTTTATAAGCAAAGGTCTTGGGCCCATGGTCCAG
This sequence comes from Panthera onca, assembly GCF_046562875.1. NCBI lineage: Eukaryota > Metazoa > Chordata > Mammalia > Carnivora > Felidae > Panthera > Panthera onca. The sequence goes on from NC_138354.1 coordinate 10,206,191, forward strand.
ATGTTCTGATTTTACTTCTCAACTCCCACTGGCTTTTCCGCCTGCTGCGTCTGCCCGCCCGCCTCCTGCCGAGGCCACCAGGAACCACCTTGCTGCCTTGAACCCCACGGCTACTCCTCGGGCCTCATCTTGCCTGACCACTTTTGCAACCTCAGTCACCCTGGTTTCAGGTGCCATCTGTATGCTAACAACAGCCGGCGTTGGCCACTCCCGAGTCTCAGTTCTTTACATATGCCCTGCCGCTTCCTGGACGTCTCTGCCTGGAGGCCCAACAGGCTTGCCAAACTCTGTGCATTCAAAACTGAAACCATCATCTTTCCCCAGAAACCTGGTTTCGCATTTTGGTAAATGGCATCCGCCAGCCATCCCAGCAATGACCTAGGGCAGAAGATTGGGGTTATCCTAATGTTTCCATCTCCCTCACCCTACCTATCGAGATGCTTCTCAAGCCCTCATCTTGCTTCCTTCCAGCCCCTGTCAGGCCCTGCTCCTGACCCCACTGTCCCTGCCTTCTTTCTGGCCACACCATCTCCAAGAGGATGGCTGTGGACCCTCTTCGATGGTGTCCCCACCTTCTTCTCCCTCCTGGAATCCCACTTCCCCAGGGGCTCCTGGAGATGGTATTTTGGAGCATAAATCTGACCAGGCGTGTCCTTCCATGACTCCCAAAACACCAGAGTTAAGGTCCAGAGTCTGTAATTCTGCATCTGAGACTCCATGGCTTGGCCTCCTCCTGGGCCCTGGCTGGGCCTCACCACATTCCCCTCACACTTTGCTGTGTGGCCAGCCCTGGGGGGGATCTCTCTTTCCTGGTCCCAGGCACAGGCGCCCTTTCCTACTACCTGAACCTCCTGCGCCTTCTCCCGGACACAAGGCCTTCCAAGCCTGTTTAAACTCAAGCCCTACAGCCTCGCCAGAGGATCATGCATCCTGACCCTTGGGGGTCCCTAGGAAGAAAATGAGGCCCCTTCCTCCTCGCCCCTCCAGGTGAGAAACTGCCGCCCAGCTTTACTTTTGACGCTGTTTTACCAAAACAATAGGGCTTTTTGTTCCCCCCTTCCAAATATGAAATCATAGCACTGAATGTGCTCTTTCACACGGAGAGGGAAGATTAGATGTGCAGCCGCACAGGGGAGGACGATTCTCCAAGCACAAACCCAGAAGGCAAAGACTAGGGAGGAGGGCCCGGGGCCACGCTTCTCCCCGCCACCCCACCCCCCCCCCCCCTTCCTCTGTCCATGCAGCAGGCTGGAAGTGCTCATGCCTCTCTAGGTTGGCCCTTCAATGTCTGAATCCCCAGTGCGTAGGCCAAATGGCCACCTAGGGCGCACCCAGTTCGGTTTCGAACCACACTTTCTTGGTTACCCCACCTCTGCCTTCTCTAAGCTTCATAGCAGGAGAGCAGAACCCAGCCAAGGCCAACCCTTGCGGGGCGGGTGTTGGGTAGGGAGGTGGAGGCCTGTCGGCGCTCGCTCAGAAAGTAGGCGCCCGTAACTGCAAAAACGAAAGGCTTTTATTGAAAAATATCAACTGGCCCTTTCCAAGACTGCCGGTCCCTGCCCAACGCGGGCTTTGGGACCGAGGCCCGACGGGGCGGGCAAGTAGCGGCGGCCACCCGGCCCCGCTCTCCGGAGGGGCTGAGGTTTCACTGTCCGTGTGGGCTGGTCCCCCGCGCGCCGTGGGGCCGGGGAGCGGGGTGTGCTGCCCAGGAAGGGGCCGCGGGGTTGGTCCCTCCCGGTCCAGTGTGAGAGCTCCTGGCACCTGGGGGGAGGGGGGGGCTGGTCTCCGAGGAGAGGCCGCACGCGGCACCGGTGGGCGCTCTCGCCCGTGGGGTGGTGGGGTCTCCCCGCGGCCGCCCCTCAGACGTAGTCCTTGCGGTCGTAGGCTGTGCTAGTGCCCGGGCCGGCGGAGCGGGGCGCGGAGTAGACGATCTTGGCGGGCGCGTACTTCTTCTCGCGCGGCGGGCAGGAGCAGCAGAGCAGCGCGCCCCCCAGCAGCTGCAGCGCCGCGGCCGCCCAGCCCACGTACAGGCCCGCGCCCATCTCACGCTTCTGCGCCTCCGGCACCAGGGGGTTGTAGAAGTCCCGGATGATGGTGTTGGCCGACCAGGACACCGGCACCAGCGTGAGCAAGGCGGCCAGCAGGAAGAGCACTCCCGCCACGATGGTGATCTTGGCCTTGGCCGTGTCGTCCTGCACGCAGTTGGTGCACTGGGCGCCCACCAGCGCCACGAGGAGCCCGAAGGCGGCCAGCAGGATGGCGACGACGATGAGGGCGCGGGCCGCCTGCAGGTCCTGCGGCAGCGCCAGCAGCGAGTCGTATACCTTGCACTGCATCTGGCCGGTGCTCTGCACCACGCAGTTCATCCACAGGCCCTCCCAGGTGATCTGCGCCGTGATGATGCTGCTGCCGATGAAGGCCGTCACGCGCCACATGGGCAGCGCGCAGCACACGATGGTGCTCAGCCAGCCCATCACGGCCAGCGAGGTGCCCGTGATCTCCAGGCCCATGGACATGGCTGCCGCGCCAAGGCCGGCTCTGCCGGGCGGCTCAGGGTGCGGGAAGACGACGGGCCGTGGCCGCCGGGCCTGGGTGGGAGCTGCCGCGCGCAGACGGAGGGATGCCTCGACGGACGCGCGGACGGCTTGGACGCACGGACGGACGGCGCGCGCTAACGGCTCCGCTCAGCCCGCTCGCCCCTAAGCAGCGTCTGCACCTGCCTGTGGCTTTGTGGGCGGGCGGCGGCGACTGGGCTGGCCCTGGACTGGGGCCGGTGAGTCTTAGATCCGTGCCCAGCGCTCCGGCGGGGGTGGGAGGGGCGGAGCCGCGGGTCCCCGGGCCTGGAGACTGTGACGTGGCCCCTCTTCCCACCTTCACCAAGCGCTCTGGGAGGAAGGACTCGCCGGGGAGTGGCGCACCTCGCGGGGTGGGGGGTGGGGGGGGGGTGCCAAGAGTGGGCGGGGCCGGGGCCTGCGACCCCGCCCCTCGCTCTTCATCGCCCAGTTCCCAAGCTAATTCTCCGGGGCTGGCAGGGGTTGCGGTGCAAATCACAATCTGCTCGACACTCCCCGACCTCCCCACATTTTCGGTGCCGTTCGCACAGGCGTCGTCGGGAAGGGGTCTCTGCCAGCTGGCCGGGATCCATGGGGCCTGGAAGGGCCCAGTGGGCGTGGCCGGGGCTGTTTTCCGGAGTGGGCGGCTGCTCCGGGAGCCGCACACCTGCTCCTAGGTCCCTCTGGCCTCTGAGGCTCCGCTGGCACACAATCCGGGCTTGATCCAGGCCCTGGAGGTCTGCGCTCAGAAGCCAGAAATCCGCCACTCCTCACCAGAGACACCGAGAAGATGCCCCAAACCAGCGCCGAACTCAAATTCACTTCCCAGCCCCACTGCTCCTCCCTTAGCTCCTGGATCCTGGTAGCAGAGTTGCTCTCCCCTCCCAGAAGTCCCTCCTCCTCATTGATTCCCCTCCTCCTGCGCAGCCTTGTGCTTCCTCCCTCTGGGCCCACCTTCATGAAATCGTAGTGAAAGGTTTGATCCTGGCAGAAGTGGGGAGTCAGAGGTGTTACTTACGATGCCTTCCCTCCTATTAACCTTAAAAGTAAAGCCGCCAGTTATCTTACCAGCAAAACATGGGTTTATTGGGAAATAGAGAATTGCAATCCAGGACAAGCAAGCTGCAGCAAAACCATAAGCAAGTCCAACAAAGGGGAGGATCATTATTTTATGGAGAAGGAGGAGGAAGTTGGGAGGGATTGCAAGAGTTCAGGATAATGCTGGTTTTCTCACTGGTTGAGTTGCAGGGGTGGTGAATTTCTTACAGAAGATGCTATGTACCATTTTCGCCGTGGGGGTCTGTAATTGATTATTCTGTCCTGTTGAGATTCTTCTGCTGGAGGCTGTAATTGACCATTCTTCCTGTAATTGACATGGAGTGCCAGCCTCCCCTTCTAGCTCCCCAGTTCTGCTTCACTAATTTTCACATTTCCTTCTTTTGATCAAGATCTTTCCTTGAAAGCATCGCTGATCAAGAATTAGGTATTTTGCGTATAGTGGTTTTTGTCCCTGAGTCCCTGGAAGGACCTTTTCTGGTTGTCACGCCCCACTTTGGAAGGAAAGTGCATAGCAGTTGGAAACCACTTAAGGCCAGGTTGGCATAGCAAGGAGGGTTAGGAGGGAGAGCTCTCAGGCATTTCCCATCTCAGGTCTGTATCTTCTCAAGGTTATCAGCGTTGGAGGTCATCTTGAAGAATGGAGCCAGTATAATCTTATTGGGTACATTTTTTTAAAATGAAAGATTGATAGGCAACAAGTACAGAATCAAAAGTAACGTGACAATTCCAACCTGTATGTTGGTTCTAAATCAGGACCTTAGGTCTGAAGGTAGCCAGCTGAAAATGTTTATTGGCACTTATTCCAACTTAGGGAAGAAAAGTTTCTGGCTATGAAGGCAGACCTGGACTGACATATGCCTCCTGGAAGTCCCTGCCTAAAGCAACCATGAAAGCAGAATGGTAAACACTGCCAGAGCACACGAGAGGAAGGAATCAAGTGCATTGGGAAGATCCGATGCAAAGCAGCAACACTTCAAAGACTTAAAAACACATATATTGTTATCTTGGGCGCCTGGCTGGCTTGGTCAGTGGAGCGTGAGACTCTTGATCTCAGGGTTGTTAGTTCAAGCCCCATGCTGGGTGTAGAGATTACTTAAAAATAAAATCTTTTTAAAAAGAGAGGAAGGGGCACCTGGGCGGCTCAGTCAGTTAAGTATCCGACTCTTGGTTTCAGCTCGGTCGTGAGCTCACCGTTCATGGGTTTGAGCCCCCATTGGGCTCTACCCTGATGGTGCAGAGCCTGCTTGGGATTCTGTCTCTCTTCCTCTCTCTCTTCCCCTCCCTCTCTCAAAAATAAATAAAAACTAAAAAAAAAAAAAAAAAAAAGAGAAATAAATAAATAGTTATCTCAAATGGACTGGTTTGAAAACAAATGTTATCAAATAATAGTCTGTAAAGTTGTAAGTTCAGAGACCATGGATGTGTATAAGAATCCAATGTCAGTTAATAGTTGGTTTTTATTTTTACTTATTTATTTTTAAAAGTTTATTTTTTCGTCTTAAAATTTTTTTTTCTTGTGATGAGAACTTTTTTTTTTTTTAATGTTTTATTGATTTTTGAGAGAGATGCAGAGTGTGAGCAGGGGAGGGGCAGAGGGAGAGGGAAACACAGAATCAGAAGCAGGATCCAGGCTCTGAGCTGTCAGCACAGACCCCGATGCGGGGCTCGATCTCACGAACCACGAGATCGTGACCTGAGTGGAAATCAAGAGTCGGACGCTTAACCAGCTGAGCCACCCAGGTGCCCCAGCATGATCATTTTTAATAGAAGCCATTAGGCCTTTACACTATTGAAATATATCTCCTTTTATCCGCTGTGGGTCGAAGGAGGCAGAGGCCAAGTGTTTTGGATGTCCTGCGACTACCTCATAGGGGGAGAGTAGAGTTGCTAAGGGGGTGGGTCTGAGTTTCAGAGGACCAACAGCAATGCTTTAGGTCAAGGTGTTTGGAGGGTTTCTACAAATTTTTCCCTTTGAGTCTTAATAGTCCATTAGTACTTGTTGAAGCACCCAACCGGCAAAATGGATTCCCTGATCACCGTGAAGTTTGAGAGGGGCTCCCCAGGTCATGATAATCTTTTTCTTTTTTAAAGATTTTATTTTTAAGTAATCTCTTTTCCCCAATGTGGGGCTCAAACTTACAGCCCCAAGATCAAGACTCACATGCTCTACCGACTGAGCCAGCCAGGCGCCCTGTGATCATCTTTTCTAACAGAGGAAGCATTGGCCTGTCTACACAACAAAACTTTGGTCCAGTGAGAAAGCATATGAACCATAACTAAAACATATTTGTCCGTGAGATGGGGAAGCTGTATGAAATCCATTTATATGAACAGGTTTCCCTGGATTATACTTTGGACACGTGGGGCAAGTGAGAGAGGCACTTTCTGTGGCCCTTATGAACTTTTCACCACAAATGTTCATTCACGAATGCTATCGTTTTGTCAGTAGACCAGTGGTTTAATGCGTGTACGGTTGTAAGCACTGGGAATTTTAGAATTTCTAGTAGGGCCGATTATTATTTGGTCCCGACCAGAGTTCTCTCTCTTCTTGAGGAACCTGCAATGATACATTTCCAAAGCTGTTTTTCCCTCTCTGGGGCCAATTGTTAGGTATCTCTTGTTGATGTCTCCAAAATTATCATTTGAGAAACCATCGCTTTAGACTATAACAGGGGTTTGGCTATTGGACTCCTTGAGAGCAGCATTTCCATTTTGATGATGGAAATATCATCAGGGTGGATTACTTTGGTCCTCAAGAAGTCGAGCCTGGAGTGCCCAGGAACGTTAAGAGTCAGAGCAGCTGGCCAAAGTGTGGCATTTAATCAATTTTGGACATAGGAGTCATCCTTAATATTATTCCCATTGGAGATAAGAACATCTCATTGTTTCCACAATATTCCAAAGTCATGAGCTACCTCAAAGGCATATCAAGGATCAGTATAAATGTTTGAGGTTTTACCCACGGGTAAAGTACAAGCCTGAGTAAGAGCATATAACTCAGCCTATAACTCTCTGACATTGGGCTGAAGTAGCCAGAGATAAAGGTACTGCCTTAATGACTTCAAGGGAGTGGGAAAAGCATACCCAGGACAGTATTTACCATTTTCATTCTATAAATAAGAACCATCACTATGGGCACTTGTGTGCCTCAGTCGGTTAAGTGTCTGATTTCAGCTCAGGTCATGATCTCACAGTTCGTGAGCTCAAGCCCCCGAGTCAGGCTCTGGGCTGACAGCTCGGAGCCTGGAGCTGGCTTCAGATCATGTGTCTCCCTCTCTCTCTGCCCCTCCCCCGCTGGCCCTCTGTCTCTCTTTCTCAAAAGTAAAATAAAACATTAAAAAAAAATAAGTAAGAACTAGAAATAAACCATGAAAAATCTGCATCTGTTAGAGGAGTCTTGTAAATTGTCAGTGGGTGTCAAAAGGTTATCTGTTAGCAGTAAGCAGTCAAGAGGGGTTTCATCTGCGTCCATTTGTAAGCCCGTATTCCAAGATCAGATGCCCTAAGTATCTAACCTAAACGCGACCAGACTGTAGTTTTTCTTTGAAGACTTTATGTCCCTTTAAGGACAAAAGTCTTAACAGATGGATGCTGTCTTCCTGTGAAGAGGTTTGAGGAAGGGGGCAGAGAAGCAAACCATCTATGTATTTTGGCCAAATACAGCCCGCAGAAAACGTTCTGTTTTTCACATCAGCTTTTAAGGTAGGAAGTACTCTCTGTGAAATCCTGGGGCGTTACTGTCCAGCTGTTATTTCCATTCTTCCAAGTGAAGGCAAAAAGTTACTGGCTGTCCTTATCAACTGGAATACTAGAGATATACCACATAGATCAATTACCGTGAAAAATACGCTCTCAGTGGGAGTGGATGTTGGAAATAACACACTGGAGTTAGGAATACCAGGTGCTGAGGGATAACTGTCATTTACTGCTCAGAGGTCCTGGACAAATCTTCATCCTTGGCCCTTGGGTTTTCTCATGGGTATAATTGGGGCCTTACAGGGACTTGTGCAGGGATTCATGAAGCCTTGAGCCTTGTAATCGTCTGTTATGGGCTTGATGCCTCGAAGCTCCTCTTTAGTTCTACGGCATTGATTAATTATGGGAAGAGGTTTTCAGGGATCTATTTGAATCTTGGTGGGAGGTGCATTGTGGATTCTGCTAATATCAGTTGAGGATCTTGCCCATAAAGAAGAGAATACCTGATCTGATAGGAATAAATGATCTGTGTCCCCAAGTCTCAACTATGGTGCCATCAGAGACAAAGCACAGAAAATATGCCGAAGGGCCATTTATTTCTCCTGTTTGGCTCTTCTGTCAAATTCTGGAATTATTTCTCCCTTTTAGGAGAAACAAATTCTGGCACAGTACTACTTTTCTAAGAAATCGCGGCTCAGCAAATGAATAGGGGCAGAGGAAGTAAGGAGAAAAGGGTGCCTGTCTCTCAAAGGTCATGGACAAGAGGGAGTAGGTTCAGAGACAGGAACCTGTTGGGGTTGATTAGAAATTTCTATTATTTGAACCCCTACTATTCTAGGACTTTGAGATAAGGGTTGCTTTACAGCAGACAGGTTGAGCAGTGAGAATTAGCTTCGGTGTCAATGAAGACAGAAACAGGTTCATCCCTGGCCCCTTGGAGTTTCTGGGAGCCCCGACCCTGGGAACTGCTGGGACATTAAAAACACTGACCAGAGGGCTGAAGGCAGCTGGAGTGCTTAAGTTAAAAAAAATTTTTCTTAATGTTTATTTATTTTTGAGAGAGACAGAGACAGAATGCAAGTGGGTTAGGGTCAGAGAGAGAGAGGGAGACACAGAATCGGAAGCAGGCTCCAGGCTCCGAGCTGTCAGCACAGAGCCTGACGCAGGGCTCGAACTCACGAGCCGTGAAATCATGACCTGAGCCGAAGTCCGACGCTCAACTGACTGAGCCACCCAGGCGCCCCTGGAGTGCTTAAGTTTGTAACAATCTTAAAAAAATTTTTTTTAGATGACCTGGCTCTTTGCAATAATAGCAGAATTGAAAAGGTTATTAGTTTTGTTTACGGGCCTTCATTTGTCGGAGTTGAAAATTGAGAATTTTAGTGGTCTTTCTTTTAAAGATGTGAGCGAGTCAGTTTGCCACGCTAACTAAATCTATAGTGGTCACTTTTCCGTTCCATCCTGGTCCTTTTAACTGAAAGAATAAGATACTGGTTCAGGCCATTAATAAACAAACATAAAGTTAAATGCTACCCAAGTGGACTTAAAGGGAGACCAGAATATTCTTTTTTTTTTTTTTTTTTTTTCTGTAGGACTAATACCTTTAAAAAAGTGTTGCTCGCCGGGGATTTCCAGTGAGTGTTCTAGCATCTTGCCAAAAGTTAGGGGCTTGTCTCTCTAAATCCCCTTTCAGGATGTTACTTTTCAGTTCATTTTATCCAGTGGCTAGGCTGGTCCTCAGCAACAAGCATGCAGACTGATAAAAATCTCAGAAACCAGGTTGGTAGGTTTGAATAACTATGTTAGATTATTCAGCAAGTTGCCAGGGGGTCCTCAGTCACTTTGGGACTTTATTTATGTCTGTCTGTCTGTCTGTATGTATGTATGTATATTAAAAAACTTTTTTAATGTTTATTTTTGAGAGAGACAGAGCACGAGCCGGGGAGAGGCAGCCAGACAGGGAGACACAGAATCTGAAGCAGGCTCCAGGCTCTGAGCCGTCAGCACAGAGCCCGACGGGGGGCTCGAACCCACAAACTGAGAGATCGTGACCTGAGCCAAAGTCGGACACTTAAGTGACTGAGCCCCCCAGGTGCTCCGGGAAACTCTTTTAACTTTGGCTCCTAATCCATCGATTGAAACAAAAAAAAAAACAACACACCAAAAAAACCCATCAAGAACCAAGACCTTACATCAGATCCCAAATAAAGCCTGGAGAGCTCGAACACAAAGCATAGGGCTTGAAATTCAGGAGAACAGGTGTCCTCAAACTCCACGATCAGCGAGAAAGCAGTGAGCTGGGCTCTGTGGGTATTGGCACCTGTCTGCTTATCAGCCCCAGAGTGGTTGGGGGTCTACTCTGGATCCCACCTCTGATCACCGAGAAAGGCTGACCTTAAACATAAAACTGTTTGGGGCACCCGGGTGGCTCAGTTGGTTAAGTGTCCGACTTCGGCTCAGGTCACGATCTCACGGTTTGTGGGTTCTGGCCCCACCTTGGGCTCTGGGCTGACAACTCGGAGCCTGGAGCTTGCTTCAGATTCTGTGTCTCCCACCCTCTCTCTCTGCCCCTCCTCCCTTTGTGCTCTGTTTCTCTCTCTTTCAAAAATTAATTAAAAAAAAAAAAAAACATTAAAAAGAACCCATAGAACTGCCCAGTATTTCAGCAGCAAAAATGGCTTTCTTTGGGAATAGTAGAGAACTCATAATCCACAACAAGCACACTAGGGCAAAACCAACCACAGGCAAGTCCAACAAATCAGGGGAGCATTATTTTATGGAGAAGAAGGAGGAAGTTGGGAGGGCTTGTTTTGAACAGAAGTCCATTGGAGAGAAGCAGGAGTTCAGGGTGATGAGGGTTTCTCATTGGCTGAGTTTCAGGGGTGGTCAGATTCCTTATAGAAGATGCAAGATGTTCTGTACGTCCTTCCCTGTTGGGCCGGTAATGGACAGTGCTTCCTGTAATTGACACGGAGCTGTAAGGCTTGCCCCACCCCCAGCCTCTCCTTCTAGCATCCCTGGTCCACTTTAGGGAGGCTTCCCTTTATTAATGTTCTCGGGCTATTCCTGACCCTGCTTGGAGCCTTTCTGGCATTGGCCTTGGTGGTTCTGCCTGGGCTGCCCATCATTCGGTCTCACCTCTCGCCCCAGCAGTTGGATTTCCTGCAGCCACTCACCCCACCACGTCCTATCTCCTTTGCATACTTCATACCCTCCTTAGCGTTAAACACCCTCCGTCGTACTTGAGTTTTCTAATTTATTTTTCACTCTTCCTTTCTCTTCTCCAGTATGTCAGCTCCACTGGGACATCCAGAATGTCCTCAAACGGGCGAGGGTTTCTGCCGGTTTTATTTGCTGCGAGGGAGCTTTGTAATCTAGTAGGAACCAGGGGCACCTCCAGGTGAGATGAGAGGCGTCACGGAGCCGGCCCTGAGCGTTTTTCTGGCTTGCCCCATGTCTGTCAAACCACACGCATGCAGCCTCTTCCCTAAGTGCCCAGGCCCTGGGGTGATAGGAGAGTAAGGTAAACAGGGCCAGAGGGCCATGAAAACCAGGGTCCCTGCTTCTTTCAGGGGCAAAGGTCTTGGGCTGGGCCTGTTGGGGCTGGGCTGGGCAGGGCTGGGAGTGCCCGGCCAGAGGGCCCAGCTGGTGCTGGGTGGGGGCTGCCTTAGAGGAACTTCGTAAGCCTGGGTCCACCTCACTGGACTGCTGGCTGCCCTCAGTTTCCTGTTTAGTGAGGGTGGCTTTGGGCCAGAAGAGAAACAGAAGCCTCAGGCAGTGTGGCTGGGCGTAGGGGGGCCAAGCTCAGGTGCTCTGGGCCAGAGAACGGGTCCCTGGCTGGTGGTGCCTGGGTGGGGTGCTGTGTGCTCTGTCTCTTGCCAGCTGCGAGGCCGAGGAAAGTCGTATCATCTCTTACCTTACTTAGTTTCCTCTTCTGTTAAATGAGGGAAACGACGTCTACATGACCCACCTCACAGGGCGGGGATGAGAATGGACGCAGTGGGAGTGCAAATTAGAAAACAACCCAGGCGGGCCATGCAAACGTGCAGGGAATGTGGAGGGAGTGTGGGGTATAGCTGGACAGACCTAAAGGTGAGCCCGGCTGCCCCTCCCCAGCCGTGTGAACTTGAGCAGGTACTTTTTCCTCCTTGAGCCTCAAGATCCTCACCTATGAGGAAGGGTTTGTTCTGAGATGCTTGGGTTGGCGGCGGGGGGGGGGTGGGGGGGTGGGGGGAACGGGGGAACAGGGTGGGGTGTGTGTGTGACGGACAAGGAGAGGTGCCTTGCTCCTGAGGCTGAGGGATAGGGACGTCCTGGGCAGGGCCGCGCAGAGATGAGGTATCAGGGACAGAAAGCTTTGTGCCCTGGGGCCAAACTTCAGGGACTCTGCAAATAAGACTTTGGCTCTGGGCAAACAGCTCCAATCAGCTTTGTGCTTAATATCTACCACGGTTCTTACAACCCAATAATAAAAAGACAAATAACCCAATTTAGAAAATGGTCACGGGATCCGAACATTCAGAATAGACAAAGAAGACACACGAATGGCCGAGAAGCATATGAAGAGATGCTCCAGGCCATTAGTCGTTAGGCAGATGCAAGTCAAAGCCACGAAGAAATGCCACTTCATACCCACGAGGACAGCTGGGATCGTAAAGACACACACAGACAAGTGGTGACAAGGAGCTGGAGGAACTGGAACCCTCACACCCTGGTGGGAATGTCAAATGTCAGAGCTGCTTTTGAGAACAGTCCAGCAGCTCCTCAACAGGTGGTTACTTTTTTGCCCCGGCATTTCCACTTCTAGGTGTGTACTCAGGGGACACGAGATATATGTTCACGCAAAAGCACGTACATGAATGCTTGCAGCAACGTTATTCATAACAGCCAAAAAGTGGAAACACCCAGGGGCGCCCAGGTGGCTCAGCGGGTAAGCGACCAACTTTAGCTCAGGCCATGATCTCACGGTTCGTGGGTTCCAGCCCCGCCTCGGGCTCTCTGCTGTCAGCACAGAGCCTGCTTCGGATCCTCTGTCTCCTTCTCTCTCTGCCCCTCCCTGACTCACACACCTGCTCTCTCTCTGTCTCTCTCTCTCAAAAATAAACATTAAAAAAGAAAAGTGGAAACACCCTAAGTGTCAGCTGGTGAATGGTTAACCAAATGTGGTATGTCTATCGATGGAATATTATTTGGCCATAAAAAGGAATAAAGTACCGATACCTGGATAAACTTTGACAACTTTATGGGAAGTTAAAGATGCCAGTCACAAAGCGTGACATGCTAGGTGATTCCTTTTGCAAAAAATATCCAGGGGCGCCTGGGTGACTCAGTCGGTTAAGCGTCTGACGTCGGCTCAGGTCATGATCCCACAGTTCGTGGGTTCGAGCTCCGTGTCAGGCTCTGTGCTGACAGCTCAGAGCCTGGAGCCTGTTTCAGATTTTGTGTCTCCCTCTCTATCCCTGCCCCTCCCCTGCTCACACTCTGTCTCTGTCTCAAAAATAAATAAACATTAAAAAATATATATATCCAGAGCAGGAAAATCTATATAGAGACAGAAAGTAGACTGGTGGTAGCTGGGGGGTGGGGGTGTTGGGAGGAAACGGGGAGTGGCTGCTAATGAGTACAGGGTGCTTTTTTTTTATGGTTATTTATTTTGAGAGACAGGCAGAGAGAGAGAGAGAGAGAGAGAGAGAGAGAGAGCACGCACACCACTGTGCTCAGGACCTGCAGCATGTCTGTGGGTGTACGTGCCCCAGAGTGTGGGAAGGAGAGCAGGATGTTGCTGTCTTTGAAGGAAGAGGGCTGTGAAGGGGTGGGAGGAGGCTGAGGCTCGGGGGCTCCAGACACAATGCATCCCCCCCACCCCCACCCCAAAGCACACTCCTGAGCCTCCTGTCTTTCAGCAAGGAACCCTGCAGGGCTGAGTGATGTTTGGAAGGAGAGTTCTGGGGCTGTGCTCATCCAGGAAAGCGTTCCACAGGAAGCTGGGCAGGGGCGGGTGGAGAAGGATTTGGCTGCTGGAGGCACTAGGTGTGATTGGGTAGAATGGGGTGTGTGTGTGTGTGTGTGTGTGTGTGTGTGTTTCCAAGGAGCATGGGGCTAGGAAAAGAGGAACTGAAGGAAGAGTGCTTGCAGCTAGATTAGCCTGTTTCTTATCTCCTCCCCAGCGTCCAACCCAGAGAGTAGCCATCCTCCTGTGTCTCCTGTCTCAGCGCGCTCTGGCTGGCCTTCTACTCGCCCCCGTAGGCAGTCACCACTAGGGCCACATTCTTGCAATCTCCAGCATTGGAAGTGTGAGAGTTGTGTGCAGAGGTGGGGGCAGGGGAAGAGCCTAAGCCTGAGGAGTTTGGGGGCCCACCTGTCCCTTGCTGGGGGCAAACCATGTGGAGCCCAGGGACGAGGGTACCCAGGGAGCCCATCTGTGCCTACTGTGGATGCTGAGTCCTCGGAGGAAGTGTCACCCTGTAACTGGTGGCAGCATCTGGGTGTCGGTGTGGTGGAGGGTGTGTGTGTGTGTGTGGACGTGCAGTATTTGTGTATGATGTGTCCGGATGTGTGAGAATGAGGACTAAGCAGTAATGATTCTGCATATCGCTAAATGTGTGTTTTAAACTCTGTTATCAATTTCACTTGGTCACGGTGCTAATCTGTGTTCCCAATGCTTGGCCAAGGGTTGCAAACGGCAGCCCAGGGGCAGAATTCAGCCCGTGGAGTTTTGTTTGACCAGCACAAAGTTCTTCTACAGACTGAGTTAGAATGCTTCTCAGCGGGGCATGCGTACTTCACTTGCTGCCGGAACCCCCCACCTATGATCTTTGTTTGTTTGTTTAATTCACCTTTTCATTTTGAGATCATGGTAGAGTCACATACAGTGGGGGGTACCTGGGTGGCTCAGTCAGTTAAGCGTCTGACGCTTGGTTTCAGCTCAGGTCACCATCTCCTGGTTTCGTGGGTTCGAGCCCCGCGTGGGGCTCCTCACTGACGGCGCAGAGCCTGCTTGGGATTCTCTGTCTCCCTCTCTCTCTGCCCCTCTCAGACTCACGCTGTCTCTGGCTCACTCAAAATAAATAATCTTAAAAAAAAAAGATTCACATACAGTTGTAAAAACTGATAAAACAATTTGTAAAAAGCAATGCAGAGACCCCCATACCCTCTATCAAGTTTCCCCCAGTGATGACGTCTTGCAGAATTATAGCCCAGTGTCGCAACCAGGATATTGACATTGGTAGGATACAGAGCAATTCCAAACCTCAAGGGTCCCTCATTTGCTCTTTAGTAGCCACACCCACTTCTCTCCTAACCCCACCCCCTCTTTGCCAACAATCACTCATCTGTTGTCATTTCAAGAAGGTTGTATAAGGGCACTTGGCAGGCTTAGTTGGAGAAGCCTGTGACTCTCCATCTCAGGGTCATGAGTTTGTTTGTTTGTTTGTTTTTTTTCCATGAAATTTATTGTCAAATTGGTTTCCATACAACACCCAGTGCTCATCCCAAAAGGTGCCCTCCTCAATACCCATCACCCACCCCCCATCAACCCTCAGTTTGTTCTCAGTTTTTAACAGTCTCTTATGCTTTGGCTCTCTCCCACCCTAACCTCTTTTTTTTTTTTCCTTCCCCTCCCCCATGGGTTTCTGTTACGTTTCTCAGGATCCACATAAGAGTGAAACCATATGGTATCTGTCTTTCTCTGTATGGCTTATTTCACTTAGCATCACACTCTCCAGTTCCATCCACGTTGCTACAAAAGGCCATATTTCATTTTTTCTCATTGCCTCGTAGTATTCCATTGTGTATATAAACCACAATTTCTTTATCCATTCATCAGTTGATGGACATTTAGGCTCTTTCCATAATTTGGCTATTGTTGAGAGTGCTGCTATAAACATTGGGGTCCAAGTGCCCCTATGCATCAGTACTCCTGTATCCCTTGGATAAATTCCTAGCAGTGCTATTGCTGGGTCATAGGGTAGGTCTATTCTTAATTTTCTGAGGAACCTCCACACTGCTTTCCAGAGCGGCTGCACCAATTTGCATTCCCACCAACAGTGCAAGAGGGTCCCCGTTTCTCCACATCCTCTCCAGCATCTATAGTCTCCTGATTTGTTCATTTTGGCCACTCTGACTGGCGTGAGGTGATATCTGAGTGTGGTTTTGATTTGTATTTCCCTGATAAGGAGCGACGTTGAACATCTTTTCATGTGCCTGTTGGCCATCCGGCTGTCTTCTTTAGAGAAGTGTCTATTCATGTTTTCTGCCCATTTCTTCACTGGGTTATTTGTTTTGCGGGTGTGGAGTTTGGTGAGCTCTTTATAGATTTTGGATACTAGCCCTTTGTCCGATATGTCATTTGCAAATATCTTTTCCCATTCCGTAGGTTGCCTTTTAGTTTTGTTGGTTGTTTCCTTTGCTGTGCAGAAGCTTTTTATCTTCATAAGGTCCCAGTAATTCACTTTTGCTTTTAATTCCCTTGCCTTTGGGGATGTGTCGAGTAAGAGATTGCTACAGCTAAGGTCAGAGAGGTCTTTTCCTGCTTTCTCCTCTAAGGTTTTGATGGTTTCCTGTCTCACATTCAGGTCCTTTATCCATTTTAAGTTTATTTTTGTGAATGGTGTGAGAAAGTGGTCTAGTTTCAACCTTCTGCATGTTGCTGTCCAGTTCTCCCAGCACCATTTGTTAAAGAGACTGTCTTTTTTCCATTGGATGTTCTTTCCTGCTTTGTCAAAGATGAGTTGGCCATACGTTTGTGGGTCTATTTCTGGGGTTTCTATTCTATTCCATTGGTCTATGTGTCTGTTTTTGTGCCATCAGGGTCATGAGTTTGAACCCCACTTTGGGCACAGAGATTACTCAAATACATAAAACTTAAAAAAATGTTATTATGTAAATGGCATCACACAGCACGTACTATAACTTTTGGCATTGGCTTTGTTCACTCAGCAGGATTCTCTGGAGATTCATTCAGGCTGTTGTGTGTATCAGTAGTTTATTCCTTGTTATTGACGAGTGATATTCCCTGGTATGGATGTAAACGTTTTGTGTCAGCATCCACCGCTTGAACGATGGCTGGATTATTTCCAGGTTGGGGCTATTACAACTAACGCTGCCGAAAAACATTCATGTGCTGGTTTTTGTGTGAGCATGTCTTAATTTGTATGGGATAAATGCCTACGGATGTAATTTCTGGGTTGTCTGGTAGGTACATGCTTAGCTTTTAAAGAAACTGCCAGACTGTTTTCCTGAGTCGCTGTACTATTTTTCATTTGCCCCAGCAATGTGTGGGCTATCCAGTTTCTCTGCGTCCTTAGCAACATTTGGTACTGTCACTATATTTTACTGAAGTCATTCTGATAGGTGTATAACGATATTTTGCTATGGTTTTAATTTGCATTTCCTTAATGACTTAATGATGTTAGACATCTTTGCATGTGTTTATTTGCCATCTGTGTATCTTCCTTATTGAAATGTCTGTTCATAGCTTTTGCTCATGTTATAATTGGATTGCTTGCTTTTTTTTTTTTTAACGCTGCAATTTTCAGAGTTTTTTTTTTTTAAACCTATAACCCCAAGATGAAGACCTAAGCCCAGATCAAGAGCTGGATGCTTAACTGACCAAGCCACCCAGGTGCCTCCAGAGTTCTTTATATATCCTATATAGCAATCCTTTGTTGAATGTGTGATTTGCAACTGTTAATCTTAAAAAATAAAACTGACAGTTATTTATTATTATTATCTTTTTAAGTAGGCTCCATGCCCACCGTGGGACTTAAACTCACAACCTGGAGATGAAGTTTCAGATGCTCTATTGCCTGAACCGGCCAGGTGCCCCCAAACTTCCGGTTATTTTACCAGCAGAAATGGTTTTATTTGGGAATAACAGAGAATTACAATCCGTGACTAGCAAGCTAAGGCAAAACCCCCCAAACAATGAAGAACAAACGCTCTTTTATAGAAAAAGAGGGGTCAGTTGAGAAGACTGTTATAAATAAGTCCATTGGAGGAAACTGGGAGCTCAGAGTATCGTGGCTTCTCATTGGCTGAGTGGGGACAGTCTCTCATTGGCTGGGCTGTTGCTGAGGGAGGAAGAAAGCCTTTCCTCCTGGGCTGGGGTAGTGAAAGCATCAGCTTGTAAGTCTCTTCCTGTTGGATTTGCAATTGGTAGTAAGTGGTAGGACATGAGAGAAGTCCCCCTGCTGCGCTTCCAACTCCATTTTAGCGAAGTTTCTCTATTAATTTTAACACAGTTGTTGATCCCATGCTAGCTTGTCTTTTTGTCCTCTTGACAGGGTCTTCCAAAGGGCAAAACCTATATTTTTGTGTTTAATTTTATGTGTTTATCTTGTATCCTGAGACCTTCTTAAACTCACTTATTCCAGGAGGGGTTTTGCAGATTTCTTGGGGTTTTCTACAGAGGCAATCATGTCATCTGCAAATAGGGATAGATTTATCCTTTCCTTTCTCATCTGTACACTTGCCATTCATTTATTGATTGATTGACTGGCCTTACTGCTCTGGCTACACCTTCTGGCACTAGCTGAATAAGGGTGGGAAGAACCAGCATTCTTGATCTTGGGGTGCAAGCATCTAGTCTTTGACCATTGAGTAGAACGTTAGCTGTAGGTTTTTTTTTTTTTTTTTTTTTTTTTTTTTTCAACGTTTTTAATTTATTTTTGGGACAGAGAGAGACAGAGCATGAACGGGGGAGGGGCAGAGAGAGAGGGAGACACAGAATCGGAAACAGGCTCCAGGCTCCGAGCCATCAGCCCAGAGCCTGACGCGGGGCTCGAACTCACGGACCGCGAGATCATGACCTGGCTGAAGTCGGACGCTTAACCGACTGCGCCACCCAGGCTCCCCAACTGTAGGTTTTTTTTGAAGATGCTCTTAATCAAGTTAAGGATGTTCCCCTCTATTCCTATTTTTCAGAGTTTTTTGTTTATTTAAAAATTTTTAAATATTTATTTTTGAGAGAGAGAGAGAGAGAGAGAGAGAGATCGTGAGCAGGGGAGGGGCAGAGAGAGAGGGAGACACAGAATCCTTAGCAGGCTCCAGGCTCTGAGCTGTCAGCACAGAGCCAGACGCAGGGCTCCAAGCCACGAGCCGTGAGATCATGACGTGAGCCGAAGTCGGATGCTTAACTGACTGAGCCCTCCAGGTGCCCCTGTTTTTTGTTTTAAACCATGAATGGATGTTGAATTTTGTCAGGTGCTTTTTCTGCATCAATTGAAATGATTATGTGAGTTTTCTTCTTTAGCTTGCTCATGGGCTGGATTACATTATTGATTTTTGAATAACGAGCTGGTCATGCATGCCTGGAATAAACTCCACTTGTCATTGTGTATAATTCTTTTTATATGCGCTGAATTCCATTAGCTGATATGTTGTTGAAGATTTCTGAGTCTATATTCATGAGCAATAGTGGTCTGAAGTTTTCAATTTTTGTACTGTATTTGTCTGGTTTGGGTATCAGGGTAATATTAAACGAAATGTTTAAATCACCATGATGATCATTCTGTCACCTGAAACATTAAAAAAAGAAATTTATTTTAAGTAGGCTACGCGCCCAACGTGGGGCTTGAACTCACAACCAGGAGATCGAGTCACCTGCTCTACTGACACCTTCTTGAGCGCAGGCTTCTCCCCCACCCCCATTCTTTCCTTTTGTTTAACCCTATCCTTAAGGACACCCTTGAGGCATCATGTGCTTGATCTGCCCTGGGGATAGGACTATGACACACGTGATTCTTAAACATTCTCTTCTTGGGTAGGTCCTGCAGTTTGTATACAGCCTCTAGGGCTACAAAAGCAGGTCTTAAGGGAGGTGGGGTTGTGGAGATTCACTCATCTTGTAACACTCCAAGACATGCTTCTGTCCGTTAGTCGCCTTAAGCCATTTTTGGTCACGCTGTACTTGGCCTTTTTCTTCAGCCGTGCAGCATCTTTGGCCTTTGGACGATGTTTTGCACCTACCTCCCTTTCACACAACAGACTTCTCCGTTCTCAGGTTTTTGGAATTGGACTGGGTTATACCACTTGGTTTCCTGCTTCCCCAGCTTGCGGATGGGAGACCAAGGGACGCTTCAGTGTCCGTGACGGGGCGAGCCATTTCCTTTAACTTCTCTCCCTCTCTCCTTGTCTGTCCTCTTTCTGGATGACCCTGATGAACACAGTAGAATTTTCCAGTGAAAACTGGGCCTAGAAATTCTTTCTGAGGAGTTTCAAGTTGCAAATTTAATTTCCTTAATACAGGGCTATTCAAATTATCGAAATTATTTATTTCATATTGGGTGAGTTGTAGTGTGTGTGTGTCTGTTTGAAAAATGGACCATTTAGTCTAAATTGTTGAATTTATGTTGTAGAGCTGTTCATAATATTTGCTTATTAGCCTTTGGATGGTCTGTAGGGTCTGGATGATTGCTACTGTTTTATTCCTGTTGGTAAGTTTGTCTTCTCTCTCTTTCTCTCTCTCTCTCTTTCCCAGCCTTACTAAAGGTCTGTCTTTTTTTTTTTTTTATTAAAAAAACTTTTTTTCTTAACATTTGTTTATTTATTACTGAGAGACAGAGCGTGAGCAGGGGAGGGACAGAGAGGGAAGGAGACACAGAATCCAGAGCAGGCTCTGGGCTCTGAGCTGTCAGCACAGAGCCTGACATGGGGCTTGAACCCACAAACCGCAAGATCATGATCTGAGCTGACGTCGGATGCTTAACCAACTGAGCCACCCAGGCTCCCCGTAAAGGTCCGTCATTTTTATCATTTTCTTTCAAACAACCAACTCTGTCTTTCACTGATCCCTATTTTCAAGTTCATTGATTTCTGTTTTAATCTTTGTTATTTCCTTCCTTCATTTGCTTTGGGTTTATTTTGCTCCTCTTCCGTTGTCTCTCTCTTTTTTAAATACTTTATATTTAGATTTGCTTTTTTTTTTAAAGTTTATTTTTGAGAGGTGGGGGAAGCATGTGAAGAGGGGCGGGGGGGGGGTGCGTTGGATGATCTGAAACAGGCTCTTCACTGATAACACAGAGCCCGATGTGGGGCTTGAACTCATGAACAGTGAGATTATGACCTGAGCCAAAGTTGGATGCTCAACTGACTGAACCACCCAAGCATCTAGATTTGCACCCCCCCCCCCCTTTTTTTAAAAGAGGGATTGTGAGCAGGGGAGGGACAGAAGGAGAGAGAGAGAGAATCTTAAGCAGGCTCCACACTCAGTGCAGAGTCCACCTTGGAACTCAATGCCATGACCCTGGGATCATGACCTGAGCCGAAATCAAGAGTCGGGCGCTTACCCGATGGAGCCACCCAGGCGCCCCATATTTTGCATTCGTTTTAAGCGCGTCCGTAATTGCTCGTGTGATGATTTTTACCATGGAAGGGCAAAGGGCTTCCTCATATTGCCAGGCAGAAGCAGAAGTCCTTCGTTCCCCATTTGGCCTTGGTTAGCCCTCGGGGCAGGGCAGAGGGGAAGATGGGAGTCCCTCTTTACTTCTGGACAAGGATAGGAGTTCTGGTTCTTTAGGTAGTTTCCACCGACAGCATGGTGGGGGGTGACCTCTTCTGATACAACCTGTTGGGGGAGGCTGTGTGGTGTCTTTTACTCCTCGGTGAGCGTAGACGGCTAAACTCCCTGTGTGGCCTCCACTGATACTGAAGGGGCAGATTGTGACATCACCTTAGTGGCGGTGTTGCTTGCTTCGGTACAGCCTTCTTGAGGGTAGAAGTCTAGGCCGTCTCTACCTGGCTACACAAATAATGTGTAGCTGGTTGGCATCAGTCTTTCCCTGGCGTTTGGCTGGTGTAGGGTGGTTATCGTCGAAAATTTCTTTGTCTTTCTAGGCCGCCCCTTTTCTGGTGCTTTGACGAGAGCTTTCTTTGGGGTTTTTCTTTGTCTGTGCCCGTTGGTGTCTTCCAGTTGTCTGCTTCTTCGGTTCTACGTCTCGGATTCATGAAGGAAAAAGAAAGCCTAGGGCACTCACCATGCTCTATAAGGAGCCCGAAGGTGGCTAGCAGGATGGTGACGAATAAGGCATAGCACGTCCTTGGGTCTAGAGGTTCCTAGCTGGTCTGCTTTCTCGCCACCTTTCAATCTTCTCAGTTATGTTGTATCTGTAGAGTCCAGGGGTTTGGGGGCGCCTGGGGGGGCTCCGTCGGTTAAGCATCTGACTTCGGCTCACGTCATGATCTCGCGGTCGGTGGGTTCCAGCCCCGCGTCGGGCTCTGTGCTGACGGCTCGGAGCCTGGAGCCTGCTTTGGACTCTGTGTCTCCCTCTCTCTCTGACCCTCCCCCGCTTGGACTCCCTCTCTCGCCCTCTCTCTCTCTAAAATAAATAAACATTAAAAAAATAAATAAAATAAAGTCCAGGAGTTTTAGCTCTACGTGGCAGAAGGAATAAGGAAATGTAATCTACTTCATCTTCTTACGAGTCGAAGCCCCCACTGTTGTCTTTCACTCGGCTCTGACCGTGTATTTTCATTATCTGTCCATCCCCTGTAACCACTTGAGTTTGAGATACCTGGCTTAGCTTTTGTAGCTCTCGGTTTGGGCCCTGGATCCCTTCCTGGCAACCAAAATGAGAGAAAGGGAAAGGAAAAGAAAGAAACCCAAGGGACACTCAGTGGGGATGGGCTGAGGCTGAGGGCACTGCGGCAGAGAGAGGGATGTGAGACCTTGGTCCTCGGCTCCTGGAGGGTCTTGTGTCCTCCCCTCGTGAAGCCTCCCTCTTAGGGAACGGAGAGTAGAAGACTCTGGTGCATTCTAAGTTTATGTAAGCCTTGGGGACCTTATCATATCTTCATCCAAACAGCGTAAAGTTAAACAAAGCAGCTTTTGAGGCCCAAGGAGAGAGAAGTTGATTTAAGATAGGGCTCTATCAGAGGTTACTCAACCCTTAGTGTTTTCTGCCTTATCGCCGACAGAGGCCACCCTCCCCTATCAGCACAGTCCTGGGGCACTGGTGCCCTGACTCTGAGCTCCAGCCCAAAGGAGAGTCCTGTCGCCGTGGGCTAATGAGCAGCCCAGTGGGTGCCAGGTAGCCTCCTCCCCCGGCCAGCCCAGTGCCTGCCTGATGGGCTTGTGACCACAGAGGCCAGTACGGCAGGCATGGAGGCCACGCGTGGCTTTCTCTCATGAAGGCTGTCCCCAATGCCCACTGGAAACAAAAATAGCACCAGTACGGTCCTCTCCTTCCCCAGGGACCACTGAGCCTGATGCAAACCCATCATCCCAGACCCCTGTGGGGAGGATCTCAATAGTTTGTCTGTTCCCCGACGGGTGCTCATTTGGGATTTGTATTTGCTTTACTTGTGCTGTTGCCCGTCGCGCCCTTCATGAACTTACTAATGCCTCATACACTATGCTGGTGAATCCTTGCCATGTTGCTTCTGATCTGGAAGTTGCCTTACAGCAAAAGACGCATGGGGGTAATGTCCTGGGAAGTCCCGCTCTTATCACAAACCCCCATCTAGAAGCATCTGGCCTTGCAGGATGACGAAATGGCCATTCGAAGACAGCGGTGGCTCCACCCAGGAGACGACAGCCTGGGAGGCTGGACTGCTGCCTGGCAGATGCCGTTTCTCCTGTAGGCAGAACGCGTGTGCGTTCGCGGACTTCTTCCCTCCTCTGGTCTGCCAAGGAGGATTCAATCATTGAGATAGGACCTGTCCCCCATCTCATGGGTCAGAAGGACAAAGTGCTTACTAGGGGAAAGATGACGGGGAGATACAAAGTTAAATGTCGAGATGGGCAGGAGAGGAACAGAGCTCTTTAGAGCTCTGGGGGTGGCAAAGAGGTTTGGGGAGAAGCTTCTGGATCTGCTTAGGATCAGCTGTGGGGTGTGAGAGGGGAGGAAAGGAGGTTCTCATCTGTTGCAGTGGACCACAGATCTCCATACTTGGGACATCTTTCAAAAGGCAAGGGTGGGGTAGGAAGTTCCTATGTACTTCTGGGTCATGCTTTGTGAATGGGACATCAAGCCTGGCCTGAATTAGGTCCCCAGGATTTTGGTGTATGTGGATCCGAGAGCGGAGGGGCGAAATCACCCGAGGAACACCCTATGGTCCACTCTTAATAGTCTTTTCTTAACCCAAAGGAGGAATGCTCTCGAGGGGGACTTCATGATAACAGACCCACTACACTGGAAGGGAGGGGGCCTCCTGGCCATTAAGGTTCCTTGTGCCCCTACGAGAACAGGCAAAAGCGAATCACTACAGTGGATGAGGGGATTGACTCTGACCATGGAGGTCCTCCATGTAGGACTACGCTTACCGGAGGGAAGCACGGGCAGTGCCAGTGTAGCGCAGGGACCCTCCTGAGCGTCTACATTCTGCCATCACCACCGATAAATGTTCAAAGAAGCCCACCTCCAGGGCCAAAGGCCGGGAGGCCCAGGGAGGAAGGTGAAGCCATCTCTATGGGAGAAGAGTGCTAGCCCAGCCTCCAAAGCTGAGCCGTGGAGGGAAGGAGGGAAGGCACAGCGTGAGATCTGCTGCAAGAAATCTGTCATCTTGTTGCTATACTCTAAAGTCACCCTCTTCCCCTTCAAAAAAATTTTTTAATGTTTATTTTTGAGACAGAGAGAGAGACAGAGCATGAACAGGGGAGGGTAAGAGAGAGAGAGAGGGAGACACAGAATCCGAAGCAGGCTCCAGGCTCTGAGCTGTCCGCACAGAGCCTGACGTGGGGCTCCAACTCACAGACTGTGCGATCATGACCTGAGCTGAAGTCGGACGCTTAACCGACTGAGCCACCCAGGCGCTCCCTCTTCCCCTTCAAACATATATTTTTATTTTTTAGTTTTTACAAGTTTACTGATTTATTTTGAGAGAGAGCACGCGAGCGGGGGAAGGGCAAAGAGAGAGGGAGAGCGAGAATCCCAAGCAGGCTCTGCACCGTGTCAGCACAGAGCCTGATGTGGGACTTGAAGTCACGAATCATGAAATCACGACCTGAGCCAGAATCAAGAGACAGACGCTTAACCGATTGAGCCACCCAGGTGCCCCTCAAGCATAGATTTAAAGTTATTTCACACACTCAGGAACGTGGAAAGAGTAATATAAGAACCCCCCGTGGGACTCCATCACTCAGATTTAGCAAATCTTTTGTGCCCCTTCACTATCCCATTCCCTTCTCTTCTTCCAGGGAACATTGTCCTAAAGTGGATACATCATCTTCCTGTTCAGGTTTTATATTTTTGCTACTTACGTATACGTCCACTCACAATACGTAGATCTATTTGGCGTTTTAAACATTTTTACGTAAATGGTCTTCGATTGCACATACCATTCTCCAGTTTGCTTTTTTCATTGACCGTATGTCTTCAAAACGGACCCACGTTTCTACAAGAAGCTCCAGTTCATTCATTGTAACTGCTGTGTAGCATTCCGTCCTGCGAGTGTACCACAGTTTACCTCTCTTCTCTCCACGAGCGTTTGGATTGCTTCCAACTGTTTTGCTATTACAAATACGATGCGAGGCACGTCCTTATAAATGCCTACAGGTACATATGCCCGAGAGTTTCTTTGGAAGCGAATCGCTGGGTCGTAGGGTAAATGCACCTTGCGCCTTACCGGATATTGCCAAATGAGTCTCGAAAATTGTTGTGCTAATTGGCACTCCGTCCAGCATGTTGGAGACTTCCTATTGCACACCCCTGCCATACTGGCTAGAGTCAGACCCTTTATTGTTTGTGTTTGTGTTTGCTTTTGTTTTTGCCATTCTGCGGGTGGCAAGTGACATGTCATTATTTCGTGTGCCTTTCGCTGGTTATTGGTGACATCGCGCATCTTCCCACCTGTTTATCACTCATTTCAGTGCTGTCTCTGTGGGCTACTTTATTGACGGAGTTTGCCTAGTTTTCTGTTGGAATGCTTGTCCTTTTCTTACTGATTCATGGAATTTGTGTATTCTGAATGCTAATCATTTGTTGCAAATATCTTCTCCCAGACCATGGCTGATCTTTTACCATTTTTACGGAGACTTTCGCCACGCGGTTTCTTTTTTTCTCATCCTAAAATACATTCAGTGAGGTCCTTAAAAGGCACATTGTTTTTTTGTCTGAAGATTTAATTTTTTTTCTTAAAGTTTATTTATTTATTTTGAGAGAGAGAGAGAGAGAGGGAGAGGGAGAGAGAGAGGGAGGGAGACAGCGTGTGCACGTATGTGCACACGTGAGGGGAGGAGGGGCAGAGGCAGAGGGAGAGAGAGAATCCCAAGCAGGCTCTGTGCGGTCAGCATAGAACATGACGTGGGGCACGATCTCACAAACCATGAGATCGTGACCTGAGCAGAAATCGTGAGTTAGATGCTTACCCGACTGAACGACCAAGGCACCCCCGAGGGTTTTATTTTTAAGTAATCTCTACACCCAACATGGGGCTTGAACTCACAACCCCAAGATCGAGAGTTGCATGCTCTACCAACTGAGCCAGCCAGGGGGCCCTAAAATGCACAAATCTTAAAAGGACAGCTTGATGAAATATTTATGTTTGCACATACCAGGAAACCACCACCCAAATCAAGATAGAGAACATTTCCATAACCCCTGGTGTCCCTTCTTTTTCTGTCTCCCCAGAGATGGCCACCTCTTTCACCATTGATGACTGTTGCTTGTTTTGATATTTTATATAACTAGAATCTGTGTGTATTCATCCATTTCTGACTCCTTTAACTCAAAGTGAGGTCCCTGCATGGTGTTGGGTGTGTCAGTATTTCATTCACTTTTCATTGCTGTATAGGATTCCGTTGTGTGAGTATGTCACAACTCATGTCCATTCTTCTTTTGATGATGAGCAGGTGGTTTGTTTCCAATTGCTTTTCTATTACACATGAGCTGTTCCTTGTTTTGCAGGCACACACACCTTGAGAATTTCTCTAGCAGTGGAAATGCTGGGTCATAAGGTTTACACACCATCCACCTTAAGAGGTCTTGCCAAATGATTTTCTAAAATCGTTGTGCCAACCAACACTCTCTCCAGCATGTGGGCAGGTTCTGTTGCTACACATCCCCGTAAATACTTGCTAGTGTCAGACTTTTAAACGTTTGCTTCTGTGGATGTGAAATGCTAACTTGTTACAATTTGCATCTGTCTGATGGCTAGTGAGGTTGAACACCCTTTTTTTTTTAATGTTATTTTTGAGAGAGAGCACAAGTTGGGGAGGGGGAAAGAGAGGGGGACAGAAGATCCCAAGTGGGCTCCATGCCAACAGCAGCCAGCCCAATGTGGTGTGGGGCCCGAAGTCACAAACCCTGAGATCATGACCTGAGCCAAGGTTGGATGCCCAATTGACCGAGCCATCCAGGCACTCCCCTCTCCTTTTTTAAAAATGCATTGAAGACCTTTTATAGATTCATTGGTCATTCCAACTTCTTCATCTTATAAGATGCCAATTCATAGCCTTTGTCTGTCTTTTATTAGGTTGTCTTTTTCTTATTGATTTTGTTTAAAATTTTTTTTAATGTTTTATTTATTTTTGACAGAGAGAGAGAGAGAGAGAGAGAGAGAGAGCGCATGAGCAGGGGAGGGGCAGAGAGAGAGGGAGACACAGAATCCGAAGCAGGCTCCGGGCTCGGAGCTGTCAGCACAGAGCCCGACGTGGGGCTCGAACTCACGGACTGTGAGATCATGACCTGAGCTGAAGTCAGATGCTCAACTGACTGAGCCACCCAGGCACCCAGACTCATACTTATCTTTTTGACTTAAGTTACGCATTGCCAGTGTTTGTTGCTTTCAATAAAAATGATCACATCTAGCACGCCTGCTCTCTGCTCATGGCCATGCCTCTGGGGAGAATTTTCTGAGGGGTCACAGGCCCTGCCCTGGGAAGCCCGTCTGAGGTGGGAAAACATGACAACCTGGGAGTCCTGGCCCTGGACGCCAGGGCTGGGCTGCGCTGGCAGAAACAGCCAATGTGGTCAGGTGCCATCCATTCCCGGGATTCTTGGACAGTGGGGTCCAACAGGACCTAGCCCTGGGCTGTCTAAAACCCAAGTCCTCAGCAGTGACTGCCCTGATTCGGGATCCCCTCCACCTTTGCTGCCTTATCTCCTTCCTTCTCTTTCCCTACGGAGCCTCTTCAACTGGCTACCTGGGAACTGGCTCTGGGCCAGCCGGGGCTGGTTGTGTCTCTGAGCAGGTCTCTACCCCCATTGGGTGCCGTGCTTTGCTGTGCGTTAGTGGCGGCGGGCCTCTTGGTGGGAACCTGGGACCCCCTGGACGTGCGTGCCCGTGTCTGTGGATGGTGGCTGTTTACTTCTGGGTGTGTGTGCGTTCGTGTTTGTGTGAGAGGGTGTGTGTTTCTCATCCAGGGAATCCACTGTGTTCCGGGCGTGCTCTGTCCCTTCCTGTGGGCGGCAGTGGGAGGTGGGAGGTGAGAGTGGCCAGGGTGGGGCTGGGGCTGTTTTCTCTCTGACTGGCCCAGCCCGGTTGGCTGCTTCTGGCTAATTCCAACACTCTGTGGTGTCACGGAGCCTGGGAGTGAGGAATGAGTCACTCCTCCCTCCCACCTGCCTGGGAAACTTCTTCCCTGTCCCCAGGGCCAGGTTTCACCAAAAGCCATAAAGAGGCCGTGCCCTGCCGGGGCTTCTTCCGTTTTTAGTCTGCTGAAACCGAGCCTGGGGGCTGCCCGGAAGCTTTGCCAAAGGGCGGTGCCCGGATGAGACCCAGCTTTACTGGCACTAGCGGCCTGAACCCACCCCTCAGGGCTTTCCTCTCTCTGCACTGAGCCTTCCACCCTGGGCCTTGTCTGTTCCCCAAACTCTCTTTCTCCCCAGGGGCCAGGGGAGGCTGCAGGTGGGGATCAGAGGCAGGGGCTTGGTGAGGGGCTGGAGGCAGGGTCCGGGAGATGGCCAGCTTGTCCTTGGCCGGGCTGCCTCTCCAGTCCACCAACGAGTGAACCAGGGTTTCATCAACTTTCCAGGTCCAGGTGGCAGGACTGTGGCTGCGGGGGTGACGGCTTGGGGGAGGGGAAGGCAGGGGCTACGACTCTGGAGTACACGTCACCCAGGGGCTCCTGCCCACCCCCCTCCCGTTCTCAGGCTGGCACACAATCCTCTACCTACCCTCCTCCTTGCCCCTCTGGACGGACAGCAGACCCCCCCCCCATCCCCAAGCTCATTTTTTAGGTTCACCCCTCTCAAACCCAGTCCCTCCCCTGCTCCTGGGGCCACCCCATCAGGTGTGGGCTGCCCCCTTCCTGTGGACCTCACTGTCCTGCCCTGGATGGTCACCTCCTCGCCCTTTGCTTCAGAGCTTCGGCCACACATGCCGTGTCCTCTGAGACACCCAAGGGCGCCCACTTCAGGGCTGTCCAGCCGAGGCCACCCCCCCTACCCCTTCCCCCCCCCCCCCCCCCCCCCCCCGCACTGGTCATCTTTTATTTAGCATCATGATGAAAAATCTGGGGAGCCATCTATGGGCTCCCCATTGGCACTGCACGCCCTCCCTTCACTGAACCCCACTGGAGGCACTTTTGAAAGCCCCATCGCACCTCCTCGGGTCACAGCTGTCCCTTCCTCTGCACCCACCAGAGCACAGGAGAGATTTTCAAAACTCTGCTCCTAGGGCGCGCGGCCCCTCGGAGGCTGCAGTTCCTACCAGCAAACACACGGGGGCGACTCGCGGGAGCGCTACCGCAGGCCGGTGCGGGGGCCCAACCCCCTGGGGGACAGATGGACAGCCGGCACTCGGCACTTGTCCGCGGGGATCTCTTTTCTCCTTGCTGGGCGTCCCAGCGCACCCGGACAGGGGGCTGAGCTTCGGGGTGTGGCCAGTCACCCTGAATTTCCACTACCCTGCTGTGTTCCCGCACCCTTCCCCCCAGCCCCGCACCATCCCAGCCAGGCCTGATCCCCTCCCGCGTGTCCACAGCCTACCACCTACAGTTCTCAGAGGCAGGGCCTGTGGGGTTCTGAGTTTCTCCCCAGCTCCAGCGAGCCGGGGGTTCAGTGACATCTTGGAAACAAGCTGAAGCAGACCTGATGCTTGTGGTGGCGGTTACACACTCTTTGGTCCCCGTCAGTTCTGGGTTCACGTCCTGCCCGCACAAGCCGTGCGTCCCTGGGGAGATCTCCGAACTGCTCCAAGCTTCCGTTTCTTCATGGGTAGAACGCGTCGCTAGCACCAAATCGTAGTTTCCTGGGGGTTAACAGCAGCTGCGTGCGGCCTGCCTGGCACCCGACAGGCAGTTGGGAAGTGCTAATTACTGTTTTTCAAGCTGCTTTATTGAGATACAATTCACATACCATATAATCCGCCCATGTAAAGTGTATAATTCAGTGGGTTTTGAGTATATTTACAGTTAGGCAACCATCACCGCGGTTGTAGAACATTTCAGCATCCCAAAGAGAGACCCCGTACCCTTTACCCCTGCCCCCACCCCTCCAGCCCTAAGCACTGACCCGTGTCCCGTCTCTATAGATTTGCCTCTTCTAGACGTTTCTTGTAAACAGACTCGTACAATATGGGGCCTTTCTACCTGGCGTCTTGCACTTAGCACAGTGTTTTCAGGGTTCGTCTGTTGCGGTGTAGATCAGCGCTCCCTTCCTTTTTATGGCTAAAAGTAATCCCAGTGTAGGGACCTAGTCTGCTTTGTTGATGCATTCATCCACTACTGGCCACTGGGGTCGCTTCCACCCTTTGGCTGTCAGAATAGAGCTGCTATGAGCATTTGGGGGAGTTACTATTGCCTGTAAGGCAGCAAGGCCCGAGCTCCCCGGCCTGTCCAGAGCATGGGGGAGAGAAGAGCTTGGGAGGCTTGCTTTGGTCCCAGAGGGCCCCGGGGGCTGTTTAGTTAGGTAGGACAGGGGAGGCCACTTCCCCATCAGCAGGGGAGCCCGGGGGGTCAGGAGAGGCCGGGGAATGAAGGCATTCCTCAAGGCCACAGGGCTGGGGACGCGGGAGCCAGGAGAGCCCTTGTACGTGTGTTTTAGGGAAGGGGTGGACAGTATCCATGTGACCCAACCCTTGGGCTGCTCTGGGACTCTGGCTTGCCGGGTGGCGGGATGGGCTAGATGAAGACGCCAGGCCTGAGCAGCTCCTGTCCCGCCTGCTGACTGTATCTCAGCGTCTCACCCCTGCCTGCCAGGCCCTGAGCGTCTGGGCTTCACAGACCCTCACCACACCTGCCTACCTTCCCCCCACCTCTCTGCCCCTCCTGCCTTCCGGGCCTCTACTCCCTCCCTGCGCATGTGGTTCCCGGTGGGTCCCTCCTGCCCACCCTCCTGACGCATCCCTTAATTTTTCTCCCAACTTTGTATCTTGGAAAATTAAAACCTACAGAAAAGTTGCAAGAATAGCTCAGTGAACGCTCACTCACCCTCCACCCAGGTTCACCACTTGCTAGCACTTTGCTCCATTTCTGCACTGCCTCTACCCTCCCTACACACATACTTTTTTTTTCTGGGCGGTTTGAGAGTTACACGAATACCGCCTGACCGTTGACCGCCCAGTACTTCAGCATAGGCATCTCCTAAAACGGGACGTTCCCCACCAGAGAGGTTCTGGAACATGAGCAGAACTGAGTACTGAGTCCTGCCTTCTGGCAACCCCAATGCCCCTTCACTGCCCAAGCATGAGCCAGGAAGGCTCCCTGGAGGAGGTGGGGCTTGGGCTCAGCTAGCTAGCCTGCCTTCTTTCTTCTTTTGTTTCTCAAATAGACTTTATTGGGGTGCCCGAGTGGCTCAGTCAGTTAAGCATGGACACTTGGTTTTGGCTCAGGCCATGAACTCAGGTCGAGCCCTGCATCAGACTCTGTGCTAGCAGTGTGGAGCCTGCTTGGAATTCTCTCTCTCTCCCTCTCTCTCTCTGCCCCTCCCCTGTTCATGCTCTCTCTCTGTCTCAAAATACATACATAAACTTAAAAAATATAAAATAGGCTTTATTTTTTAGAACAGTTTTAAATTTAGAGAGAAATTGAGAAACATAGTACAGAGAGTTCCTGCATAACCCCCACACCCAGTTTTCCTATTATTTTTATTATTATTTTTTTTAATGTTTATTTATTTACTTTTGAGAGAGACAGAGAGTGAGCAGAGGAGGGGCAGAGAGAGAGGGAGACACAGAATCTGAAACAGGCTCCAGGCTCTGAGCCGTCAGCACAGAGCTCGACACTGGGCTCGAACTCATGAGCCGTGAGATCATGACCTGAGTAGAAGTGGGATGCTTAACCGACTGAGTCCCCCAGGCACCCCCGTTATTTTTTAAATTCAGTTTTTATTTTAATACCAACCAGTTTTCTTATTATTAACATCTTGCGTGAATGTGGCATCTTTGTTCCAATTAATGAGCCAATATTGATAGACCACTATTAACTAAGGCCCGTCCTTTATTTTGCTTTCCAGTTTTTACCTAAGGGCCTTCCCCCTGCCCCCAGGATCCATCCAGGACACCCCATAACATCCAGTCGTTGTTACTTCTGAGGCTTCTCCTGGCTGCGACGGTTTCCCAAGCTTTTCTTGTGACCTTGACAGTTTTGAGGGGTCCCGATCAGATATTTTGTAAGACGCCCCTCTATTGGGATTTGTCTGGTGTTTTTCTCATGATTACATTGGGATTCTTTTGGGGGGAGCAAGACCCCAGAGGCAAAGTGCTATTGTTTTCACATACTACCAAGCGTATATATTCCCAACATGGTTTATGGCTGTTGATGTTGACCTTGATCACCTGGCTGAGCGAGTGTATGTCAGATTCCTCTACTATAAATGTAGTCTTTTCTCCTCCTTCCCATACCGTCCTCTTTGGAAGAAAGTAACTCTGCAGCCCACACTTGAGGGGAGGGGGTTATGCTTCCCCTTAATGAAGGAGTAGCATTTATATGTATGTTTTGAAAATTTTCTGCATGGGAGATTTCTCTTTCCCTCTATTTATTTATTCAGTCATTTCTATCTTTCTTTTTTTTTTTGGTTCATTTTATTTTTGAAAGAGCGAGAGAGAGAGTGCTAGCATTTCTTTTTTTCTTTCTTTCTTCTTTTTTTTTTTTTTGTTTATTTTATTTTTGAGAGACAGAGAGAGGGCGCTAGTGTGAGCAGGGGCCAGAGAGAATCCCAAGCAAACTCTAATTCAGGGCTCAAACTCATGAACTGTGAGATCATAACCTGAGTTGAAATCAAAGAGTTAGAGGCCCAACTGAGTGAGCCACCCAAGCGCCCCTCAATCTCTTATTTCTGTTAATATCTGCCTTCTTTTATTCGCTCTTATCCAGTAAAAGTAGTAATTCAGGGGGCGCCTGGGTGGCTCCGTGAAGTACACAACTTTGGCTCAGGTCATGATCTCACCAGTCATGAGTTCGAGGCCCCACAACGGGCCCTGTGCTGACAGCTTGGAGCCTGGACCCTGCTTCAGATTCTGTCTCCATCTCTCTCTGCCCCTGCCCCGCTCGTGCTCTGTCTCTCTCTCTCTCTCTCAAAAATAAATAAACATTAAAAAAAATACTAGTAATTCAGTAGCTAGATGTTGATGCTTGTTCAGACACACACGGGCTCTTCTTAGAGAGTCAGAGAAGAGTAGGTGGTCATCTCACCGTCGAGGAACCTAGCCTAGCGTGGGAGGGCTGGGGGGCGGGAGGCAGAGACCACATCCACACGCAGTGTGGCAGGTGCTCTGATGGGGTGATCACAAGCATGCGGGTGAGCCAACAGGCTATGGCCTTAGAGCTGGGCTTTGAAGGAAGGGACAGGCTTTGCTGTGCAGCAAAATGATGAGTGTGCTCAGGGTGTGGTGATAAGGGACGAGAGGCTGGTAGACACGGTGGCCAGCCAGGACATTAGGACATTAGGATATGTGGCAGGAGAGGAAGGCTGGGCCAGACTAGGGTAGACTTTAGGGGTCCCTGGGGTCGGGACTTCATCTCGCTCACTCAGGACACCCGGGAAGGCTTCTGGGCAGGGCCAGTGTGTGTCTCAAGGTCACTGTGACCTTGGTGTGGAGGGGGAGGCTGGAGAGAGGCCAGTGAGGAGGCTGAGGAAACAATGGCTGGGGTAAGGGCGTTCTTGCCACATCAGTTGGTGTTTGTTCTCTCTCCTGTCCCTGTTGCCAGCTGCCATTGGCCAGGCTTTGGACAGGGAGGGTGGGAAGAGAGGCGGGCTGAGACAGAAGCTCTCCTTGAGCTTGACCCCAAGGTAGAAGCCGAGGTCAAGAAGAACCAGGATTTGGTGTTCTGGAGCGGAGACAGACAGGGAGGATGGGGGAGAGGTGCCTTCCTTTGGAGGCAATGACTTAGGGGGCATGTGACAGGGGAAAGGCCCTACGGTGTGGTCCGCCAAGCACTGTTCCCAGGAACAGAAGGCGATAAACTTTTAGGTGATGGCTGCCTGGTTCCTGGTCAATGATTTCTGATCCCCCCCCCCCCCCACCACGTGTAGCTGGGAAGCCTCTGAGCCCCAGGCCCTGGGGGGGGCCACTGGGCCTGGAGGCTGGAGGTTTCCATGGCAACCGGGGCCTGGCAATGGCTGATGGGACCAGGAGGGACCTGTGGGTGTCTAGGTGTGTGTGGGGAGCTTCATACTTCCTGGGTGGGGAGGCCTGGCCTGGGGAGGTTGCGGGGGTGGAGAGCCGCGGGGTGAGGGTAGTGACACCAAGCTGGCATCTGCGGCTCCCCCAGCAGGGGCAGAAGGGGAGAAGCAGGCGTGTGTGTGTGTGTGTGTGTGTGTGTGTGTGTGTGTGTAGGAGGGAGGGAGGAGGGATGGGGGAGGGAGGGAGGAGGGATGGGGGAGGGAGGGAGGAGGGATGGGGAGGGAGGGAGGAGGGATGGGGAGGGAGGGAGGAGGGATGGGGGAGGGAGGGAGGAGGGATGGGGTGGGAGGGAGGAGGGATGGGGAGGGAGGGAGGAGGGATGGGGGAGGGAGGGCATTCACTGGTGCTGCAGGTGGATACTTGGGCTCACGCCAAAAGTTCAAACCATGTAGGTTAAGCCCGGCCATAAAAAGAACATTGAAAAACAAAAAAGTTCAAACCTAACCACAAGCGTGGCTGCTCCTGGCTCCCCACCTCCTGCTACCCAGCTGATGGGGCAGGTCGGGGCGCGTGCCCTTCCTTGGGGCTAGACCCAAGATCAGCAGCTGGGAGCCGGCGGGGGGTGAGGGCCGCTGGCCGGGCTGGGTCAGTGGGCGCATCCGGCGGTAGGACCAAGATCTGGCAGCTGGACTTGAGGGGCCCGAGGAGGCCAGGGGTCTGCGGGTGGGGTCCCCCCCATCCATGCCAGAGGCACGGAGGCAGGAGAAAGTCTGAGAGAGGCCCGGAAGGCCAGGCCTGGGGGCCTCCACACCGGAAGGAGGGGTAATGTGATCTCTGAGTCACCTGGGGTTGGGGCTTGATGCCATTTAGGATCCTTAGACTTCTGGTTTTGTCCTTGGTCTGTCACTCCTGACTCACAGCCTGCCTGGGAGTCCCCAGGTCGGCCTGCTGGTTTCTTTCTCCCCCTCGGTGCGTCATAGAAGCAGAGACAGCTTCTCTGCTTGTCGTCAGCAGGTGCGTGCCCTGCCCAGGCTGCTTGGAGAGCAAGGGTGCCAGGTTCCAGAGTCCTCTGAAGCTCCCACCAGGGGGGTGGAGAGGAAGCCGGGTGGGACGGCTCCAGACCGGGCCCACTGGAGACAGGGCCAGGCCTTGCCCAGGGCTAGCGGGTTGCTCTGGGGGTCCTGGCTGGTTCTGGGTCAAGACACCGCCCTTCCCCCCACCCCCGTGACACCCTGCCTCCCGTGCCCTGAGGGTCCCCCTGAAAGCAGGACAGCCCTCTCTCTCCTCCCCCACACTGGCCCAGGTACCTCCCCACGAGTCGCAGCTGGCCAGGCCTGCCCTTGCTCAAAGCCTGTGCGTGGTTCCCCTGTGCCTCCAGGCTCCTGAACTTGGCACTCAAGGCCTCCCCTGATGTGCCCAACTTGATTTCCAGCCCAGCCCCATCAACTGCCAGCACCAGACTCCACAAGCACCCCCACTGGAGGCCCTCCTCTCTTACCTATCCCCCTCCCCCCGGGTGTAGAAAGATCCATCCCAGCACCCTCCCTCCCCCCCCCCCCCACCGCCTTTTGCAGAGCCCTTTCTTCATAGACTTCTAATCTTTTACTCACCCTTCAGGTCTCCTCTCCACCTGCCACCTCCTCCAGGAAGCCTGCTGTGGGCCCTGGGTGGGGCGGGCCGTTTCCTTTGCAGAGTTCACACAGACTGTCTGATACTGGAAATTGTTTATTCAGAGTGGGGGTGGGCCTTGAGGGCAGGTGCCAGCCACGTTCCCCATTGAGTTCCATGTCCAGCCCTGGGCCTGCCAAGCTCCCTGTAGCCTCCTCAGAAGACAAAGGAGAAACAAAGGAAGAGTAATAAGTGAGAGGGTGGGTGCAGAGGACAAGCCCCAGAATCAGGCAGGGCCGGGTGTGAATCCTGGTGGCCCTGGAATGTCACACCATTTCTCAGACCCTCCGTTTTCTCATCTCTAAAATGGGAGTGATGATACCCTTGCGTGGTTTTGTAGGAAGAGACAACGGTTTGTCGTCATGCTAAGGCCCTCAGCCTAGTGCCTGGCTTGTAGCAGGTACTTGAAAACTATTTGCTGACCAGCTGACTGGAGGGGTCTGGTGGAAATGGGTTCCCTGGCTCCGGAGGGGCGGGGCTGGGCGTCAGCTGAGTCCTCAGGGACCCCCTGGCCTTTAGGTTCTGTCCTTCCACTGCTTCTGGAAAAAAGCAGACACATCCAGTAGAGACAGGGCTGCCTTGAAATGAGGGGGGGGGGCAGGGGGAGGGACAGGGGTGGCTGGGAAGGACACCGCACCTCTGGGGCTTGGGATGGATCTTTCTGAGAAGCAGGGGAGTGGCCCATGATCGGCTGCACAGCTGGGCGGGATGGTAAAGGATGATCAAGGTCGCACATAAATACGGGGTTCCTTCCAGAAGGAAGCTGGGATCCGAGGCACGAATTTAATGGGAAGTAATTAAAAACTCGCTCAGTTACGAGGGGCGCCTGGGTGGCTCCGTCAGTTACAACTCTTGATCTCAGCTCTGGTCACGACCTCACGGTTCGTGAGATCGAGTCCCGCATCGGAATGAGGGACTGAGCTGTCAGCGCAGAGCCAGCGTGGGATTCCCTCTCTCCCCCATCTTTCTCTCTGCCCCTCCCTGCCTTTCTCTCAAAATAAACAAACTTAAAAAAAAAAAAACAAACAAACTCATTCGTTTACGTCCCTTCAAGGAACGCTTGCCCCCATCTGACCCTCTCTCTAACCAAGCACATGAAGGGGACTTGAAGTCCCTCTGTCTCGGAACCCATGTCCCCATCTCTCTACCCGGGTGGCCGGCAGGCAGCAGTGTGGCCTGGCTTCCCTTCCCTGGAGGGGCCACCCTCCACCCCCACCTTCTCCCTCAGCCCACGTGGGGCCCAGCCAGGGGGTAGCACAGGCTCAGCCGGTCTGGCCAGGCCGGGCAGTCAGGCCTCCAGTGCAGCCAGGCCTGTCATTACCCCGTCCCCAGCCGGTGGGGAGGATGGCCGCTGGTGCGGGCTGCCAGGCAGAGGGCCAGGCCTCCACTTCCCAGCCTAGGAACTGGTGGCCTGTCCTGGGCTCACCGGACCCCTGTGAGCGTGGCCCGAAGAATCTCAGTGGGCCAAGTGCTCCCGGGCCCCGACTCTGTGTCTTTGCTTGAGCTTCCCAGTCCCTGGGCAGGAGGCACCGTCACCCTCCTTACCCAGATGAGGAAATCGGTTTGAGAGAGTTTGCTTCTGTTGCCCAATGTCACAGAACTGGTAGTGGCAGAGCTGGGACTCGACCCAGGGAGGGCCAGGGTTATTCCGGATGAGAGCCACACAGGGGCCACCACATCCTCCCTCAGATTCTGAAAGTCCCAGCCGGGGGCCCAGCCTTTCCACTGGGAAGGTAAGGGAAATCTCTGTCGCTGCCAGAGCCGTGCAGAAGGCGGCCAGTCTGCACCAGCCGGGGGCTGGAAGTGACGGCCTGTTGCCGCAAGCCTCGGGGAGA
The DNA here is from genome assembly GCF_046562875.1 of Panthera onca. Lineage (NCBI taxonomy): Eukaryota > Metazoa > Chordata > Mammalia > Carnivora > Felidae > Panthera > Panthera onca. The sequence continues at coordinate 10,243,443 of NC_138354.1, forward strand.
TCCGGCTTTGGAACGAGCCAGGGAGATGCCTCTGAAGTGCCCTGGTGACACAATCTGTATGCTCACCGGGGACCGTGACATTCCATTGCAGACTACTTACTGACATTTAAACATTGTGGAACTTAATGGCATTGTCTCTGGTTAAAAAAGAACACGATCTTAACTTGTGTCTGTGGGCTGAGAAGTTTGCGAGCTATTGCAGAAATAAATGGTTTCGGACCAGCTTTCTGCTGGACTGATTTTTGAGCTGAGAGTGAGGCTGTTTCCTTTTTTTCTTCAAAACACCTTGATGTTATAAGGATCAAAATGTTATGTTTGGGGTGTGTGTGTGTGTGTGTGTGTGTGTGTGTCTGTGTGTTGTGATCATGGGCTTGGCTGAGCTTCTGGGCCTCTGGGGACCAGGAGTCCAAGAAGTCGCAGCTCCTACCTGGTGTTAGTGGGACCAGGGCTGAGGGGGTGACTTCTTTGTCCTCATGGTGCTGAACTTCTTGCTGACAAGGCATTTTCACATCCTCATATCATCTGACAGTTGCCTTCGAGAGGGAAGGGCTCGGATATCCTCCTTTGACAACAAGGAAAGTTGACGCTGAGGATGAAACCGACCTCCCCATGGTCACACGGCAGGCAAGATGCTCCTGGCATGGGCAGGGATGGGTGAACTGATCTGGGGAGAGGACTGTCCTTGATAAAAACCAGCATGTGTGGTATAATTCTATTGGCATTAAATTATACAGCAAATATTGGGAGAAAGAAAAAGAAATCAATGCCAACCTTGCCCTCCTTGGCCCAGAAGCAAAGATGATGGGTGGCGATATATATATATATATATTGAGAGATGTCACAGTAAAAGGTTGTCCAGGCTGTTGGGAGTGGCAGACTCAGGGAGCCCGAGCGCATGCAGGAAAAGTGTCTGGCTTTTGCTAGTGTTTTTCCTTCACCAGGTGGGTGGGACCCAGCCAGTGTCTCCTGGAGTAAGTCAAGCATCTACAAATCTCTCTCCAGCTCCACTCATGTGCAGAGCTGCTCACGGTCCCCTGGGGACGCCCCCTCCTGTTCCTTTTGCACACCTGGGCCCACAGCCCCATCTGGACTCCCCACAGACCTCCCCTGCTCTGGGCCTGCCGTCTGCCTGGGCCTCTCCTGCACCCGCCCTTCCCTTCCCCCGCCTCTGATGTGCTTGGCTGAACTGGGCAGGGAAGGACAGCTTCTTAGTCACTTCTTTGGGCCACAGGTGGAAAGTTCTAGGGCCTGTGTGCTCCCCCTCCCCCACTCTTACTTCTCCAAGTGCCAGTTGGCTGTGTCCCAGGAAAACAAGGGCAGGAAGTTGGCAGGGGCAGGGCAAGGTGGGGGTCTGGCCATCTGGCCAACTCACTTCTGTACTCAGAAAGCTTGCTGAGGGCCTGGGACCATGGCTAAGGAGGCTCTGATGGAGGAGTGCCCATCCCATCCTGGGCAAGCCCTCGGCCTTCTCCGGCCTCAGCTTACCCATTTGTGCAAAGGCTCGAAGAGACCCTGCCTACTTACTGATGGGGAGGCTGTGATGAGGTCATCACAGGAAAGCACTTAATCTCGAAGGGTAGTTATCTCTGTTGCTCAGCCCACAGGCCTTGGGGTGTGCTGTTCCTCAGAGCCTTGTAAGGAAAACCCTGGGAGGTGTGGTCCAGGCAGAAACCATCCCTGTTTGTGTTGGTGTGTGTGCCTGCTGGGGTGTGTGTGTGTGTGTGTGTGTGTGTGTGTAGGGGAGAGTGGGGGAGGGCGTTTGGGAACCAGGAGAATGCCTCCTGCCTTACTGAGCGCCCCGAGCATTCACTGAGCACCCCTGTGCTGAGACAGGCATTGCTTCGGTCTTTGGGAGCCCCCCAGCCTCACAGAGGGGCCAGATGCGTTACCGCCAACCACAGCGCAAGACCGCGACTTCCCCATCACGCTAGATTGTCCCAGCCGGCCCTGCGGTGTATCAGGTTGTCAACACGGGGTCCAAAGGCCTCTGGTGTGCCCAGGGCTCACAGAGGACTCCAACCTAAATCACGCATGCTTGCTGATGCTTCCACGGGAAGCCGGAGGACACACAGCCACCCCAGGGCACCGAGCGTGGTGCTGGACAGTGCTGGGGGCTCTGGGACCTGAAGATCCCCACGTGGTGGCGACCACGTGGAGGGTGAGGGGCTCCCTTGATCCAGCCACTCTCCTTGAAAGACCCCCTCAACCCCTCCCCTGCTTTCTTTCACCTCTATTTAGTTTCCAGAGACATCTCCCTAGGGTGTGCGGGCACCTCTCTGCCTGGCATCCAATGCCCTTGCTGATCCTGATGGGCTCAGTGATACTTGGGGCAGAGATTTCTGGCCCTTTCTCTCCAGCCCCTCCCCCACGACCCCAGGGTCTGGTCAGACTGGATTCCTCCGGGTTCCTAGAATTAAGTGCATTCCACCCCCCCACCCCCATCAGCACCTTTGACCTCCATGTTTCTTCTCCCCAAATGTCTTCCTTCACCTAGTCCCGCTGCCTTGCAAACTCCCGTTTGTGGTGATTCCTGTTCTCAGTGCCCTCTGCACCCCCAGAGTTGTACCACGCAGCTCCCCTTTCCTTCCAAGCCCCCTTCCCAGAGCCCCACCTCCATTCTGTCTGTGTTCTTCCTCCCTTTTGAAGCCTCCTGGGACTTTGCCCCCATCCTGGCTTTATCTGACCACCTCTCTGTGTGTCTTCACAGAGTAAACAGGCTTTTGCTGGGCTTTGCTCCCAGGGTCTGGCCCATAGCGTGTTCTTGGTGATCTCCCCCACTCAGGTCTGGCCAAACAGGCTGCAGCCCCAGGAGGAGGTGACCGAAACTCTCCTGGTAGGGGGCAGGAGTGGGGGGGGGGCAGGTTTCCCTCTCTCTTCTCCTCTGGCAGGGCTGGGAAGCCTGGTGGTGGTAAGAGGGGGGACAGCAAGTAACAGACCCAGGAGTCCTGGCTCCCCAGCCCCTCGTTCCCCAAACTGCCCTCGTCGAGCCAACACCAAAAACGCGGGTGAGGCAAGTGGGTGGATGGTGAGAATGGGGACAGTAGTGATCAGGCCAGTGGGGAAGAGATATGGACAGGACTACAGTAATTGGGGTGGGGATTTTGTCCTCAGACCCCCTCCCTGAGGGTCTCCACCCCATCTGCCCACCCAAGCCTGGAAGGAGGGAGCCCTGAGGTGTGGAGATCCTGTCTTTGGGACCTGAACCTGGCTGGGCGTGGCTGCCCCATGGGTCCAGGTGCCTGTGGACTGTGACTCAGTGTCTATCTCCAGATTGACCTCAGCAAGGGCCTGGGGGTGGGGGTGGGGGGGTGGGGAGAGGGCAGTTTCCCCTGAGACTGGCTCTCCAGGATCCTGACTCAGGGGCCCAGGGTTGAGGCCTTGAAGGGCCTTTGTTGGCCCTGACTCTGGAATCCAGAGAAACTGGTCAGGGGAAGTCCCCAGGGACGGAAACCCCTCCCTCTGCCCCCCCCCCCCCCCAAGAGCCATATAACTGCTCCAGTCTCCAGTCTCCTGTCAGACTGGAGACAGGAACTGGTCCGGTCACACTCGCTGTGCTGGTGCTTCTGACTCTGGAGCGATAAGGAGCTGAGCCGACCGTCTCTGCCTCTGCACTCGCAGTGAAAGTCTTCCCGCTAGACGCCGAGGGTCTGTCCTCAGCGCTTGGATTCCTACAGCCCCCCGGGGCCGGATCCCCACAGCCTTCCAGGTCCTAGACCCCGGCAGACGCCGAGCCATGGCCTCCATGGGACTACAGGTGATGGGCATCGCGCTGGCCGTGCTGGGCTGGCTGGGCGCCATACTGAGCTGCGCGCTGCCCATGTGGCGCGTGACGGCCTTCATCGGCAGCAACATCGTCACGTCGCAGACCATCTGGGAGGGCCTGTGGATGAACTGCGTGGTGCAGAGCACCGGCCAGATGCAGTGCAAGGTATATGACTCGCTGCTGGCGCTGCCCCAGGACCTGCAGGCGGCCCGCGCCCTCATGGTCGTCTGCATCATCTTGGCCGTGCTGGGCGTGCTGCTGTCCGTGGTGGGCGGCAAGTGCACCAACTGTGTGGAGGACGAGAGCGCCAAGGCCAAGACCATGATCGTGGCGGGCGTGGTGTTCATTCTCGCCGGCCTGCTGGTAATGGTGCCGGTGTCCTGGACGGCCAACAACATCATCCGGGACTTCTACAACCCGCTGGTGGCCTCCGGCCAGAAGCGGGAGATGGGTGCCTCTCTGTACGTCGGCTGGGCCGCCTCGGGCCTGCTGCTCCTCGGGGGGGCCCTGCTGTGCTGCAATTGCCCACCGCGCACCGACAAGCCCTACTCGGCCAAGTACTCTGCCGCCCGCTCCGCCCCGGCCAGCAACTACGTGTAAGGTGCCGCCACTCAGCTCTGTCTCCGGGCTTTGCTTCTCCCTGGACTGAAGGCGCAGCCCATGCCCCCGGGGATGGATGTTCCTGCCACGGGCCGCAGGCTGCACAAGCAGGGACTGAGCCAGGCCACCGGCTGGCAGCCCCTTCCGGCCCCCTCGGACACCTACCCAGAGCCTCCTCTACGCCAGCAAGGATGGATGGACAGAAAGAGACTCCTGTGCTGCCCTCCTCTGGCCCCGGGGACACAGGAGAGGGGGTGGAAGTAACAGGGTGCGGCGGAGGGGGGAGCTGGCTCCTGCCGGTCAGGAGAGCACGGCCCTGAATTTGCTTGGGCTCTGCCTCCGCGGGTGCCCGGCCCACTCCTGTGTTGGCCGTGAGGATGGCTGGCGCCTCGCTCCCCCACCTGCCCGTGGAGCACAGTTGACACAGAGTTGACAGACGGGTTTAGAGGGGAGGGGTGAAGGCGCTACAAACTGGTTTGGGTGGTGGTGGGGGAGGAGACCGCGGAGGCTGCCCAGGCTGCCTGCACCCCTCCCTGCCCCCACCCTGCAGCCTCAGGGCTCTGCCTCAGCGGCCTGGGCAGGAGGACCCCAGCCTCTTGTGACCGGTCACGCCTGGATTCGCCACCCCTGCCAAGGTCGTTGGGCATCCTGGGAAGAGCAGGGGGAACGGTCTTTCTCTGGCCTTCATTCCCAGGAAGTCCTGGACCTTTTTTTCCCTGCCTCCTCTCTGGTTTCTGTTTTGTAACTTAATATCTGTTTGTCATGGTAATTACTATAATTTTCTACAATAAATGGGACCTGTGCACAGGAAGACCATATCGTTTCTGATTTCAGCCGTGAAGGTGGGCAGGGGAGGGCTAGAAGCCTGGGCAGGGGTGAGGGAGGAGTACGACCGCTGTGTGGTGGTCAACACAAGAACACTTAAAAAAACAACACCACCAACCTGGTTTCGAGGAACTGTGACAAATCAGAGCTGGCCCTCACCTTGGGAATCACCTCGCTCAAGCCCTTCGTTTGCTGGAAGGTCAAGGCGATCATAGGAAACGCACTGCTGAAGTGCTGGGGACCCCAGGGGGGAGGCCACATGAGAACACTCAGCCCTGGGGGGTGGGCCACCTGCCCTCTATCCATCTTTGTCCCAGCTCTGTCCGAACCTGGGCATCCAGGTTGGTCTGCTCACCCTCCAGGTCCCACGTCCTGGCCTTGGCCCGGGCTGTTTCCTGCTGTGGGTCTAGAATGTCCTTTTTGCCTTTCTCCACCCCTCGGAATCCTGCTTGTCCTGAAGGCCAGACTTCAGTCTTCCTCCCTAACGAGCCTTCCCACAGTCCCTGTGTGGAGGAATTATCATTAGTCCTGATCATACCCCCAAGGCCTGGGGGTCACTGAACCCTTTCACCGGGCAGACACGCCCTGAGCGCAGCTTTCCGGCTCCTTTAGAGAGGAGGAAACTGAATCCTGGCCATGTGAAGGTATTTGGCCAAGGCCAGAGGCACGGGCATGAGTTTCCTGTCCTCGAGTTAGCGTGAGAGGGCCCACCACGGGAGGTGTCAGGAAGTTACATCTGTGGCCCTGTCGGGGCTGGCTCAGGGGCGGCCTGGGGTGGGGGCCCTCTCTGTTCTGTCTCTTCTCACTTCTGTCCTTCTCAGGGACGGACGTCAGTTTCCTGGGGAAGAGACTCACAGAGCCAGAGTCCTGCTACCCCTCCTGGGACTCATTTAATGGGCAAGGTTGGCTCAGGGGCCCCATTGTACGGATGAAGCAGAGGAGGCCCAAGGACGGGCCTGGAGGAGGCCTGGATGAGAGGGTCAGAGGCCAGCTGGGGGCTGAGGACTGGGCCTCACTCCCTCCACCTGGGCCCCCTCCTGCTTTCGGTACAGGTAGACGATGCCAGAGATGAACCCATCGCTGTCAGAAGTTCTGGGCACCACCTCAAGCTCGGATGTGGCCAGTTCCCACCGGTCCACAGGCCAGGCCGCTAGGCGTTCCCACACCCCGGCCTGCTCCAGCCTGTCCAGGGTAGCCTCCAGGGCCTCCTTGTAGTGAAGGTTGGACGGGTTGGTCCGGGTGGTCAGACACACCAGCCCCCCTAGGGAGAGACGGGGGCGGGGGTGGGGGGGGGGGAAGAGGTGAGTCGGGGAGGGGCAGGAGCCCTGGTTCCAGGCTCCACCCCTTCCGGGAAAGGTTATCTTTCCTGCTCTTCCCTCAAGGGCATACATTCTCCCCACCACCGCCACCCCACCGGCCCCCCACCCCCCCGCCAGCCTTTTCCTATCTCCATGCCTTTGCTGCTCACTGTTCCCGCCTCAAGGAATACCCTTCTGCGTTTTCAGCCTCCTATACCAACTTCCAGGCTCACGCGTCCTTTACGCTGGGAACTCTTGGCTTAATCCCCTGGACAGAGGTTCTCCCTCCTCAGTGCTCACCCAGCCCCTCTGCCGGAGGATGTGGTGTATCAGGATGCACGGGAAGGAAGCCCTTGGGACCTTGGGTAAGTCCCATCACCTCTCTGAGCTGCAGTTTCCCAGCTTACAGAGTGGGGCTCGTTTCCGGGTCTCACAGGAAGGACCACATTAAGCGCCGGCTGAATCAATGAGTGACATATCCTTTCTGGTGTTCCCTAGACACCTATAGCGTGCCCAGTGCGGGCTCAGATACATGTAGAAGAGGCCAGTGTCTGGAAGGCTTCCTGGAGGAAGCAAGGAGGAGAAGCCGGGCCCTGCAGGGTGGGTGGCTGGGGCTCCGTGAGAGGAAAGGCTCCGAAGCAGGGGAGCCTGTGACAGGGGCGCAGCAGACGGGGCTCTAGCCAGCTCAGGGGCCTGACAAGCGTGGGCGGGGCTGGTTATGCCAATGGGGGTTTCCTGTTCTCTTGAGCCCCACCACTACCTCTCTCTCTGACCCCATCAAACACCCTGCTCCCTGAGGCTGAAGCCTGCCCAGACTGGCCCAGGCTTAGCCACAGGCTCGGCTCCTGGCAGTGGAGGCGAGGGGGACAGGGAGAGGATGCGGCCTTGCTGCCACAGGCCCACTTTGGGGCTTCCTGAGCCCATCCTGCAGCCAAGTCAGGGCCTCAGCATCTGCCTGCTCAGTCCCCCATGCTCCTTTCTGCCTCTGACTCCCCGTGGCTGTCTTCCTGACCTGTTTGGGCCTGTGGCTGTGTTCCTGTGCCCACTGCCGTCAGCGCTCCCCACCCCCCCCCGCCTGTCCCCCGGAAATGCCTCTCTTCCCTGAATTCTCAGGGTGTGTGCCCTGGTCCTTTTCCCCACGCCCCTTCCTGGGGTGCAGTGGGGTGCAGTGGGTTGGTGATCGAAGCCCAGAGGGCAGGGTGCGTACTCCCCCTCCAGAGCAGAGGCCAGCGCGGGACAAGGCACACAGGAGGAGCACAGTAAACACAATCCTTAGCTGCACATCAACCCACGGGTGGAGGTTACAAAAAGTGCTCACGTCTATCATCTCACCGGAGCAGCCCATTTCACAGATGAGGAAACTGAGACCAGGAAAGAGCAAGAGACTCACCTGACAGTTGTCAGTGAGTTCGTGAGGGAGCCGGAAGACGAGGGAACTGAACTGAGCCCCCACTGCCTGCCAGGACTGGAGCAAAGGCCTCAGACACGTCTTTTCACTCAGTGCTCACTGCGATCCATTGGGGAAGGGGCTCTGTCACCGCTCAGAGGCGAGGAAACAGAGCCAGGGGGAGTGGAGCTGCCCAGTGGATAAGAGGGCAAGCTGGCTACCGGTCTGCCCTGCCTGCTTGCCTGGGTCTGTTGATGGTGGCAGCTGGCGGCTGGGAAGCTAGGCTAGGCTGTGTGACCCTGGGCAGGACCCTGCCCCTCGCTTAGCCTGAGACATTCGGAGGTTAGTGTCTGTGGGTGTGCGGGGGGGAAGGCATTCACGTGGGGTTGGATGGGCCTGCTCCTCACCTGGCTTGGTAACTCGCAGAAGCTCAGGTATCGCACTGCAGGGCACCTGGCCATCGCTGAGGGCACCCACCATCAGTACCGCATCGAAGGTCCCTGTGTGGAGTGTGGGGTCTGTCTTTGGTGTGGCCTCATGATACCCACAGGGATGACATCAGATCACGGGGTAGAGGGCTCAGAGAGAGGGGCTCACAGGGGCTCAGAGAGGGTCCCGGTGGGGGTTCATGGGGCTCAGTGTGGGCGGGGGCTTGTGAAGGGCTCAGCAAGGAGGATGGAGGCTGGACAAGAGAAGGGCACTCACTGTCGAGGTGCCTGGGTGGGAAGGGAAGTACCTTCAGAACTGGGCAGAGGCTCCTGGCCCAGGACGCAGAGGCTGAGATTCTGGTAGAGGCCACGGGCTCGGGCCCGTTCCAGCATCCCTGGGCTCCCATCCACCCCATGCAGCTGGAGGAAGCCCCGAGCCTGCAGCTAAGGTGGGGGGACTCAGTCACAGTTCACACCTGCCATCTCCCAGCTGGGTCCCTGCACCTGGGGAGGGCAGCAGGCTCCGCAGTAAATGTAGTCCACGTGTTTGGGATGGGTGAGTCTGAGCAGGGAGGCAGAGTTCTGGGGCCAGGGGTGGGAGAAAATTTGAGCGAGTGGGGAGTTGAAGAGAGGACAGGGGATGTGGGGAGGCCTCACCTCAGCAGCCACCAGGCCGGTGCCACAGGCCACATCCAGGATCAGGGCAGCATGGGGTGGGCCCGGAAGGGCTTGGGTAAGGCAGTCTACTGCGAGGCGGGGGGCGCGGTACTGCAGGGCGGCCACATCCTGGGGACAGAGTACTGAGCTGACCGGCAGCCCGTGCCCCAGTATTTGGGTGACCTCTGTGTAGGGTGGTCTAGGAATCAAACAGGCCAAGCTGTGTGTGTGTGTGTGTGTGTGTGTGTGTGTGTGTGCTTATTGGCACCTCCTCCAGGTGCAGTCCCAGGGTGGAGAGGTCTTGTTTCCTGATTTTTCAAGGGGCTGCCAATATGGAAACATGGGGCTGGTCAGAGGCCAGAGCTGCTGTCAATGAGCCAAAGAGGGGGCCAGTCCTTGAGGAGGCAGGACTGCCGGGTCTCACCTCATTCTCACAAGCCACCCTGGGATGATGCAAAGCTAATTATTCCCTCTTTAGAGATAGGAAAGTTGAGGCTGGGCAAGCAAGAGGAGAGAGGGGAAGGAGCCTGGCCAGTTTACCTGGTCATAGTCTGGAGCCCAGCGGTCATAGAAGTGCAGCTTGTGGCCCAGGTCGGTGATGCCATGTGATGCCCCCACCCGGGCCCGCACTTCGGACAGGCTCCCGCCCTCCTCCTGCGCCATCCTCCTGTGGGGACACAGGCTTGGTGTCCGAGGCACACTGCAATTTCTCCCATTCCCACCCCTCCCACCCAATCCCATTTCACAGGCGGTGACACTGAACACACAGAGGGCGAGACTGTAACACCTGGAGTTCAGGGCTTGGGGGAGGGGTGCTCCCTGTGGCCGGAGGGAGGACATGACCCTACCTCCCCACTCTTTAAGCGGTGAGCTGGCGTCCTGGACCTAAGGGTCTCTAAACAGGTAAAGGGTCAGAACTCACCGCCAATCGGACTCTCCCGCGGTGCTTAGAGCCGGAACTCGGGGCGGGGCCTGTACGCCGAGCCGGGCCCCGCCCCCACCTCCCTGAATGATTGGCTTTCCGCTATGAGAAAGTACCCAATCAAAGGAAAGCGCTGGCAGCCGCCCCCGCTACCAGCCAATGAGCTCAAAGTTCTTGGCCTGTCTCTCTAGCCCGGGGAGATCCAGACTTTCCGAAGCGTTTTCAGGGTATCCGCGTTTGGGAGCATCTCTGTGGCCTCCGGGCTCTCGATGTCCTTCATTAGGAAGTGAGAGCCTCTGAAATCTTAGGGGGAAGAGGGGGGCCTAGGTCTGTGCTGACAGCTCAGAGCCTGGAGCCTTCTAAAGCTTCTGTGTCTCCCTCTCTCTGCCCCTCCCCCCTCTCAAAAATAAATAAACCTTAAAAAATAAAAAAATAAAAAAAAAAGGGGGGGGGTGCCCAGGATCAGCCTTCATTTTTAGAACGGTCCCCACGGCCTGGGCAACGCTATCCTGTAGAACTTTCTGTGGTAATGGAAATATTCTATACTGTACGCTTTTCAACACAGTAGCTACATGTGGCATTGAGCATTTGAAATGTGGCTAGTGCTACTGAGGAACTGAATTTTGAGTTTTATTTTGCCTTAGTAATTTAAATAGCCATCTGTGGCTAGTGGCCTCCGTTTTGGACAGCGCGGAGATCCTTGCTGCTCAAAGTATGGTCCCAAAACTTGCATCCTCTGCTCCAGCATTTTTAGCTCTGGTTGCTCCAGGGGACCCCCTTAGGGGAGGTTTTTAGAAATGCAAATTCTTGAGCCCCATTCCAGACCAATAGAATGAGAATCAGATTGCGGGGTGGGGGGGAGGGGGGGCTGGGAGGGGCCCAGAAATCTACTTTTTTTTTTTCTTTTTAAAGTTTATTTATTTTTAGAGAGAGGGCACTTGGGTGGTTCAGTGGGTTGAGTGGCTTGACTTTGGCTCAGGTCATGATCTCACAGCTCATAGGTTCAAGCTCAGTGTCGGCTCTGTACTGACAGCTTGGAGCCTGGAACCTGTTTTGGATTCTGTGTCTCTGTCTCTCTCTGCCCCTCCTCCTCTCGTATTCTGCCTCTCTCAAAAAGAAATAAGGGTTAAAAAATTTAAACGACAAAAGAAGAAAAGATATCTTGAGAGAGAGAAAGAGAAAGTGGGGGAAGGGCAGAGGGAGACAGAGAGAGAGAGAGGGAGAGAGAATCTCAAGCAGGCTCCACACTCTCAGCACAGAGCCTGACGTGGGGCTCAAACTCATGAGCAGTGAGATCATGACCTGAGCTGAAATCAGGTCAGACACTTAATGGACTGAACCACCAAGGCGCCCCCAGAAATCTACTTTAAACAAACTCTCCAGCTGATTTCTATGCAGCTGAAGTTTCAGAAGCACTAGCCTAGAGGACCCTTGGGGATCAGAGTTTGGACAGGTGGAGTTTGGGAGTTTGTTACAGGTGTCCAGGAGGGAGGTGATGGTAGCATGAACTTGGGTAGCGGTCATGGCTGTGGAGAGGAGTGGATGAAGGTCAGAGACGTTTAGGTGGTCGAGGCAGCAGGGCTTTGGTGGTTGAGAGCGCGTGGCCTGGGGAAGCGAGTCGTTGGGAGTTGAGACTTTGGGTGGATGATGGTGCCATTCACAGCCAGGGAAGCCCGGGAGGAGGAGCAGGTTTGGGGGCAAAGAGGATATTAACCGCTTGGGGTTGTTGAGTTTGAGGGGTCTACGTGAAGATGTCCAGGAGGATGTTTAATGCCAGAGTCTTGAGCTCAGGAGACAGGACAAGCGGGAGACAGATTCAGGGTCACGAGTATAGCCAGTGATTGAGGCAGCCAATAATGGTGGGATGTGCAGGGAGAGATAAGAAAGGATGAGAAGAGAAGGATGGAACCTGAGGACCCCTAACCCTTCAGGGTGGAAGAGGAGTGTCTAGGAGAGCTGGAGAAAACCCAGAGAAGTTGGGAAGGAGGCCAAGAACAGAAGAGTCTCAAAGAGATGAGGAATGGCCAACACTGAGGTGTGTCGAGAGGTGGCATAAAATGAGGCTTCGGAAGTGAGCCCTGGATATAGGGATGTGGAGGTCTTTGGGGGCCGAGGGAGACCCTGACAGCATACACCGGTGGCCAAATTTACCACCTCTCCCTGAGTTAGACAACGTGCCCCAGCCTCCCTTGTATGTTGGCGTGTCCGTGTGGTTGAATTCTGGCCGATAGAAGGCAGATGTCGGTAAAGTGCTTTATTTCCAGACCTGGACCATAAACGCTTCCTATCCGATCCTCCATGGAACAGGGTCCAGGCGCCCAGAGGAGAGTGGGGCTGCCAGATGACGGAGTCGGGGACCCTAAATGATTGTGTATAGCACAATCCACCTCCCCCACCCACCTGCACGGGACTGTAACATGAACAAGAAACCCACTTCATTGTGTTGAGCCACGATTTCAGGATTGTCCGTTACAATAACGTCATTTCCCTTCGTTGACACGGTGACCTTGGCAAGAGCAGTTTTGGGGGAGTGGAGGTAGGGGAGGAAACCCAGATGTCAGCTGTCACCTGCCAAGATCCAAACCCAAATCTGTTTTAGTCCAATGGTGTCCGGTGAATGTGTCGTGAGTCTGTTGTGCTCAGCTGACAGAACAGAACACGTGCAAAGCTGCAGCCAAAACACAGAGAGATTTACGAGACTCGTACAGAAAGCTGAGACTGGGCAGTCGGGTCAGAGGCTCACTTATGCCATCAGCGACCCAGGCTCTTGTCATCTTCCTTCTCTGCCACCTTTTGCACGGAGGCCTTTGCGCTCCTGACTGTCACCTCGTCATGGCTGCTGCACCTCCCGACAGGATAGGATGAAGGGGAAAGGGCAAAATGCTAGGCCAGCTCAGACTATTCATCATCACAAAAGCTTTATTGGAAGCCCAGGGCCGGGAGTTCTTCATCCCAGTTTGGGTCACATCGTCACCCCAGAGTGGTCACTAGCAGGTGAGTCGGGAGGGGGAGATTGGGGGTGGGGACTGGCTCAGTCATCGGACAGCGTGGGCCTCATCTCTATAGCCTTATGTTTCATTTAGGCCAATAAATATTTATTGTGCACCTAATGTTTATCAGGCCCTGGGCAGGGCATCGGAGTCACAGGGGTGAGTCAGAAACAGCCCCCACTCTACCCCGGTCCAGCAGGGTGGGGGAGATGGGTGTCTTCTCCTGTTCGGGCTCTGGGCACTGTCTCCTCAGTATCTGTGTTCAGGCTTTTCCTTCTAAGCACCCCTCCCACCCCCCCCACTGGGTGTCCAGGGCCACTCCTTTGTCTGGGGTTAACGTAGGTGGGCACTATGGGGGTTGAAAGATGTCGTCACGAGGAATGTCCCCTTAGGTAAGGTGGATAGCCCCAAAGGTGGTCCTGTTGGACCATCAGAGGGTGGCCTGGGTGGCTCCATGACACAACCTGGGGAGGCCCTGGGGGGCCAGCATATCTGTCCCCACAGCCCCTCGGTATCTCCACTCGGTGGTACCCCACTTGCTGACGGGGGCTGTGTGGTTTGTGGGCACCAACATGGCTTCTATAGCAATGGCTCCTAGGCCGTGATGGAGAATGAGACTTGCCATGCGGGGTACTGGTGGGGGCTCCCAGGCTTGGACCCCAGGCCTGACCGGCTTTTCTCCCCAGAGCCCACTCCATTCCTCCCCTTCCAGAGCCTGGGAAATTGTCCCAGCCTCAGGGCAGGAGGCCCTTCTCTGACGCATCAACTGTTCTTGCTCCCTGTCATAAGCCCCCTTAAGTCCAACGCTTTGGAACTCCAAAGGCTTTCCTGTGCCTTTTGCTGATAATGACCCTCCCCTGGAGCAGTGGACACCATCCAGACCGCCCCCCAAAACTAGTCTGGGGTGAAAAGCAGGAGTTCATGTTTCAAAACTATTGTCTAACCTCACAGATGTACAAGCCGGAGGCCAAGGGATGCAGGTGGCTGAGGACGGGGGGGGGGGGGGTCATCCTGTGGCCAGAGTGGGCAGCGGGAAAGGGTCAAGCGGACAGGGGTGAGGCCACGTTAGGCCAAGATGGCCCACACACAAGACATGGTGGTCGATGCCAACGGGCAAGAGCTCTGGGGGAAGGCACGGCTTTCGGGGGCCAGGCGTGGAGGGTGGGAGGTGCGCATGCATGAGGCCGTGGGGGTCAGTCGGGATGCTTCCGGACACAAGTGTCAGAAACGCAACTCGGGGAAAGGAGGGAGAGGGGGACGGGCTGCTGATACAAGGTGGGTGTGCTGACATGTGCACCTGCGTCTGATGGGCGGGAGCATCCGCAGGGGTGCGGCTGACGTGTGCAGGGGCCCGGGCCACAAGGGGCCCGGCCACCAGGCTGGGACTGGCTCTCTAACCCTGGATGGGCCGTGAGGAGTTACAGTGTCAGACCTTCATTTTCACAAAGACGCCCAGAAGGCAGTGTGGGGAGTGGACTGGGCGGACTCAGGTGCCCAGGGGCAAGAGCTGGAGGCCTGAACAACTATGGGGTCTGCAGGTCGGTGGGGGGGGGGGGGGGTTGGGAGGGGGGTGGGGACAAAAGGGCAACCTCTCTTCCTTTTGGTTTCCTGTCTCCTTTCCCGCCTCTTCACTTGTCTCCCCTCTTCCTTCTCAAGTAGGAGAGCGCCCCACCCCTCAGTCCTGGGCCTTTTTTTTTTTTTTTTTGGTCTCTATCTGCACCCACTTTCCAGATGATCTCATTTTGTCCCGTGGTTTTAAATACTATTTATACGCCAGCGAGTCCCAAAGAGGTGACTCCAAGCCCTGACTCTCCCCTGAACTCTGGACTCTGAGTACCTGATATCTCCCCTTGGAGGCCACGGGCCTCTGTCTGGCATCGTGCCCAAACCCGGCTTTCCTTGTCCCCACTCCCAAACCTGCCCCTCCTTGTCCTCCTCCTTCTCGTCTTCCAGAACCACTATGCACCCAGGGGCGAAGCCCAAGCCATTATTCCCCCATCCCACATTCTGTCTTCGGCAAATGCTATTACCTCTCCCTTCCGCCTCTGCCACTCTGGTCCCGTTTACTCCTTCCCTCTCAGCCAGACCCCTTGTGCAGCCTCCTCACTGGGCTCCCTGCCTCCCCTCTGCCCCCCACCCGCAGTCCATTTTCCTCGTAGTAGCCAGCCAGGTGGTATCGATTATTGTTTGTAAAATTTTTATGGAAAATTCCAAACACACAAAAGAAGAGATTGGCACAATGATCCCCATGTATTTTGTTCGTCCCTCAGTTTTGATAGCTAACAAAATATGCCCAACCAGAATGATGTCTTCACAGTATGAACTTGATGAGCTCACTCCCCTGCTTAAGACCTAAATTCCAAATTCTTTACCATCCTCCTCCCTAACCTTTCTCCTCACTCCACTGTCCTAGCCTCTGCTGCTCCTGGAACATGCCGTGGTTACCTCAGGACATTTGCACTGCTGTTTTGGGGTCTGGATCATCCTTCTTTCAGATCTCTGCGTGACTGGCTGGTTCTCAACTTTCAGTTATCTGCCACCCGGAATGAACGAATATTAGCATTTTGTCATCATTGCTTCAGAATATGTGAATGTAGAAAAAGAGAGCATTATAGACGAAGGTGAGATTTCCTCTGAATTCCTCTCTCCCCCATCTGCTGCCCCAGGGACCCAGCTACCACCCTGAATGGGCGGGACCTTCTGGGTCTTGTTTTTGTATTTTTACTACACACGTCCGGAACAACATAATATTGCTAATGGGGTTGAGAAAATTCATATGAACGCCATCATTTTATAGTGATTACTCTGTGACTTCCCCCTTTTCATCACTTAACACTACGTTTTTGAGACCCTTCCACGTTGGTGTATACAGATCTCATTCATTGTCACCACCGCGTAGTCATCCCTCAAACAGATCCATCCAATTCATTCCCATTTCCCTATTGATGGGAAAAGATGCTGCCACAAATAGCCTTGCACATGTTCCTTTGTTCACAAATGAATACTTCTGGAAGGAGTGCTTTACAAAATGGGGCTTGCAGCCCAGTAGGGGGTAAGGAAAACAATTCAGTTCCTTGTGCAATGGATCGAATAGAGAACGCACGCTGCATGTAGTAAGGGCAACTACTGTCTTGTGAACTCATTTCGGTTTCACATGCGTGTGCAACGGGCAGCGGCAGATAACATCTTTCTTACCACGGGTGGCCCCCCGAGTCTGAGAAACAAACGGAACTGCCAGGTCAGGATGCGTGTCACGTCTGATGCTCTGGTTGCCCCCGCGGACTCACCGACACATTTTTGTCAGACTGTTTTTGTCTTTGCAAACGAGCATGAGAGCGTGATCTCATTGTGGTTTTCATTTGCGTTTCCCTCGATTACTAAGGAGGGTGGCAGCTTCGCACGCGTTTATTGGCTCTTTGGGTTTCCTCGGCTGTGAATTGCCTTTGCCTATGTGTTCTACGGTCACTTGATTTCATCTTATCTATCTTTATGTTGGTAGGAGTTCCTTAGATGTTCTGCCCATTCTGGGTACTGATTCTGGGACTGCTGTGTGAGTCGCAAACATTTCTCCCAGGCCAAAGCTACCTTTTGGCTTTGCTCACAGTGTCTCTGCACCAGATTCAGCAACAAAGAGTTTATCGGTCACTTGGGCCAGGGTGGTGACAGTGGGGAGTGGGGGGGCAGGAGCAAATGGCCAGTGGCTGGAGGCGGCGGTAAGATGGTTACGGAATTTTTTTGCAACTACGTGATTTGAACGGCGAGGTGAGTGAGTGACCACCGAGGAACATTTTCCTTTGTTCCTTTTAATAAAAGTCGCGTATGTTGAAGGTGCACAACCTGCTGTTTTGAATATCCGTATACAGGGGTGCCTGGGTGGCTCAGTCGGTTAGGCGGCCCACTTCGGCTCAGGTCATGATCTCGCGGTCCGTGAGTTCGAGCCCTGCGTTGGGCTCTGTGCTGACAGCCCAGAGCCTGGAGCCTGTTTCAGATTCTGTGTCTCCCTCTCTCTGACCCTCCCCTGTTCATGCTCTGTCTCTCTCTGTCTCAAAAATAAATAAACGTTAAAAAAAAAAAAAAAAAAAGAATATCCGTATACATTGTGAAATGGTCACCACAGTCCGGCTAAAATTAGCATATCTATCACCTCGACTTTGTGTGTGGTGTATGTGTGTTGAGAAGATTTAAGATCTATCCGCTTAGGAAATTTCAAGTAAACAATAAGGTATTATTGTTAGCTGTGCTCACTGTGTTGTACGTTAGATCTCTAGAATTTATTCATCTTTGTAATGGAAACTTTGTACCCTTTGACCAGCCCACTTCTCCCAACCCCAGCCTCTGGCTCTGGCTGGCAAACACCATTCTTTTTTCGGTTTCTGAGTTTGGCTTCATTAGATTCCACGTATAAGTGAGATCATGCAGTATTTCTCTTTCTGTGTCTTACCTCACTTAGCATAATGTCCTGCAGCTCCATTCCGTGTTGTTGGGAATTTTCCTTCTTAAAGGCCAAATAATATCCCATTGTATCTCTCTATCTATCTCTCACATGTTGGAATGCATATGAATACAGCTACTATGAAAAACGTATGGAGGTCCTCAAAAAATTAAAAATAGAACTGCTTTATTATCCAGCCATCCCACTTCTGGATATAGAGCCGGAGGAATTGAAATCAGGATTGTGAAAAGATAACTGTGCCCCCTTGTTCATTACACCATTCCTCACAATAGGCAAGATATGGAAACAACCTAAACGCCCTTCAGTGGATGGAGGAACATTTTATTTAGGACACAAGAAGTCTAGTAGAGAAAAGGGCAAACAGGGAGAGGGGCAGTGGTTGAAGATGGGTGGGTGGGAGAATATCCGAGAGAGGTCTAAGTGAATAAGCAGAAAACAAATACACTAAATACATTGGTTCTTGGGACGCCTGGGTGGCTCAGTCAGTTAAGCATCCAACTGCAGCTCAGGTCATGATCTCCTGGTTCGTGAGTTCGAGCCTCGCATTGGACTCCGTACTGACAATGTGGAGTCTGCTTGGGATACTCTCTCTCCCTCTCTCTCTCTCTGCCCCTCCCCTGCTTGTGTTCTCTCTCTCTCTCTCAAATAAATAAAAAAAATAAACATATTGGTTCCAAACAAACTGATCAAGAAACAAATTGGTGAAAACTATATTTCCCATTGATGTCTGTTCATATGTTGATTTTTGTACCTCACAGGGGTGGCTTTGCAATCTGTTATTGGCATTTATGCATTTTGTCCATTTATCAGAACTTTTATGGGGGGATGACTGTTTTTGAGCACTGGGATGGTTTGGCAACTTTATGTCCTTAAAAAAAACACTTTTGGGTGTCTGGCTGGTTCCGTCTTTAAGCATCTGACTTTGGCTCGGGTCATGATCTCACCGTTTGTGAGCTGGAGCCCATCAGGTGAGCCCCACTCCTCTCTCTCTCTCTCAAAAAATTAAAAAAAAAAAAAACTTTTAAGGCATTTTTATTACTTTTCATGTTAAAAGTTTTTTTAAGGTATCAACTTGAATCAATTTTAAGGTGTATTTGCCCATGTTTTTCTGGAATTTCAAAATGTAGCCTTGGCCTCCAAGTGAATCATCTAAGAGTGGTTTGGTTGAAATGAATATGTCCACTTATTGGCTTATGAATCAATACAGTGTATGCCGCCTGGAGATAATTTCTTTTCACAAATTTGCACGTGTTTGAAAGCAATTTTGTCTAACTTGTAGTTTATTTTGCTTCAAAAAATTCTTGAGTCAACTTTTCCTTTAAAAAAAAATTTTTTTTTAATGTTCATTTATTATTGACAGACAGAGACACAGAGCGTGAGCTGGGGAGGGGTAGAGAGAGGGGGAGACACAGAATCTGAAGCAGGATCCAGGCTCCGAGCCATCAGCACAGAGCCCGATGCGGGGCTGGAACTCACGAACCGTGAGATCATGACCTGAGCTGAAGTGGGACGCTTAACAGACTGAGCCACCCCGGTGCCCCACTTTTCAACGTTTCAATCCACAGATGCTGACTTCATTTACCCCAAAGCCTCCAGGCACTGGTGGGGGTGGGAGTGGGGGCAGGTACTGCTCAAAGCACTTCCCAGACCCTGTTTCATTGACTGCTTCCCACACAACCTCACCTGCTAGATTCTACAAAGTATATCCCAGTTTTACAGATAAAGGAATTTGGGCCGGAAGCACAGACCTGTGATTAAGCGTCAGAGGTCTTTTCAAACGGACTCCAAAATCTTGTCCCTTAACCAGGATTAGGTTCCTCCTGAATTCATTATTATTATTATTATTATTATTATTATTTGCATTTAAGTAGCTTCGATAAAGCCATTTTTAGAAAACAAAAAATACAAATTCCAATAAGTATGAAGGCATATTTATCATTGTTGTGTCTTTCTGGGGGGAAAAAAAAGAAGTAGATATGAACTAAATATCTATTGGAACATGAAATCATATTGGAACATGAAAGAAAGAAAAAAAAAACACGATTATTTCTCGTGGTTTCGCCTCCAACAACCCAGCCATGACACCACCTGTGCCCCGGGCGAGCTCCTCAGGATGCCCCAAGGTTGTTGTCACAGGGAAACCGGCCTCGCAGACTAACAGGGGACAACATAGCAACCCAAAACTTTCCACCAAGTTCAGCAGCGCGCGCAGGTGCGCCGGGCCCGCGCCCCCGGTGTCTGCTGCCCCCGCGCGGTCGCATTGCCGTTCTGCATCCGCAGGGGAGCACCTGAGCGACCTCGAACGCCAGGAACGAGAAGCAAGTCCAAAGTGGGCTCCCGGCCCTTCTCTAGCCCTGGGTTCTGAGCTGGGGAAGGGAGTCTGCGCAGGGAGGCATGGGGGAGAGGAATGGCGCCCCCCGGCGTCGGGCAAGGCGGCGGCCACTGATAACTGGGCTATCCCACCTGGTCGTCCCCGTTACCCTGCAAGGTGCAGACAGGGCCAGGGCGAGGAGGTAGTTATTGCCCAAGGTTACACAGCACAGTAGTGCAAGATGGCCTTGAACCTAGGTGTTGAGAATGAAAGAGGAAGTGGTGGAGGGCTCCCCACCTAAGGATCCGAGTTGATATGGAGCCGTTCTTGCTGCCCTTACACGCAGCCTAGCAGGTAGGGATCTCCAGGCAGGTACTCCTTCATTTGCTCATTAATTCAACAAATATTTGTGGAATTCCTACTGTGCACCTGGCACTGGTCCAGGCATGGGACATCGTAGTGAGCGAAATTCATGGTCCTGGTCTCTGGAGGTGGCTGGGCAGGAAGATGAAGAACGAAGGCGACCAGGTGACTCTGGGTTTTCTGGCTGATGGTAACTGTGTGGCCGGGACTAGGTCAGGGGAGGTCCTGACCTCTGTCACTGTATTTCCATCCTTGCAGACCCCTCTGGGTCCCTCCCCTCCTGTGGTCTGGGCAAGCACCGAGCCACAGAGAGGCCTTGCTGAAATCTAACTTGGGGACCAAGCTTGGGAGCTGTTTGAGCTCCCCCCCCCCCCCCCACCCCCAGACGCCTTTGCCCTAGTCTCACCTCCTCATGAGCTGAAGGGACTGTCTTAGAGCCCACAGCAACCTCCTTGCTGCCTTGGCTCTTTGATGGCTCTCACTGTGTCATGTAGAATATTCTGTGGCCTGTGTGGCCCTTGCCGATCTCACCACTTGCCTTGTGCTCTTCCCCTCCTCCCGCTTTATGCTCTAGTAAGACGAAATTGTTTGAATCATGCTGTTCCCTCTGTCTGGACCATCCTTCCCACTTCCTCTGGGAACTTCCTACCCATCCTTCAAAACTTAACTCAAGGAGGCTTTTCTTTTTAAAAAAAAAATTAAAAAAATTTTTTTTAACGTTTATTCATTTTTGAGACAGAGAGAGACAGAGCATGAATGGGGGAAGGTCAGAGAGAGAGGGAGACACAGAATCTGAAACAGGCTCCAGACTCTGAGCTGTCAGCACAGAGCCCAATGTGGGGCTCAAACTCACGAGCCATGAGATCATGACCTGAGCCAAAGTCAGACGCTCAACTGACTGAGCCACCCAGGCACCCCACAGGAAGGAGGCCTTTCTGAAGCCCCAGTGACCCCCCAGTGCCATAATGTTTCAGCCACAGAGGGTGGGAGGGGGAGAGGCAAGGCAGAGGACAGAGTGGAGGGACTTTGCACGCTGCACCCTCCAGCCCTCAGCTGTTGCCCCAGGAGAGGAAACAAAGGGGCAAACAGGACTGCCCTGGGCAGAGGTCATCCTTTCTGTTCCAGGGATTCATAATGGCAGGTTTCCATGTCCAGTTGGGCAGGTTGTATCCTGCACAAGGTGCCTGGCTGAGGTGGCAGGCGAGGACTGAAATCACGCTGTGTGCAAGGGCTGAGGCGGCGCCCACCCGTCTGATGGGCACAGAGTCACTTAGCCCCACACTACGGTAGCCTGTCCAGCAGAGGGAGAGCTTTAAAAACATTTCTAAAAGGCACGAGAGCCTCCTCCCGCAGCCTCCTGGGGCCACCTGCAGGGACCCAGACAGAAAAGCAATGTGAGAAATGCTGGGATCAAGGTTCTGGTTCTCCCAGAATTCTAAGCCTTTGATCCTAATCCCAGCCTCCTGCAAACTTCCAGGGATGCTCCAGGCAGCCTGTGGCCTCCTGGTTGCCCTGAGCGGGCTAGCTCAGCAAACTGTCCCCTTTCCTGCAGCCTCTGCCTCTCTCCTGAACCCTGGGGCCTTTAGGTCAGCACACCTTTCCTCCCCTGTCCTCCTCTAGCAGAGTCTCAGGTATCACGAGGGTCTGAGAGGAAAAGTCACAACCTCATTTTTCCTCTTTGTGACCAGGGTGGGGGTGGGGGAATGGGGAAGGAGCTTTTCCATCTGCCTCCAAATACTGTGTCACCTGTGGCCTTGGGGAATCAAGATTTCTATTTCCCAGGCCTTGAATACTTTGGGATTTCCAGGGATGTGGGCGGGCCAGATATGGAGTCTATGTCCCCAGGGCCATCTCCAATCAGGAAGGGGACTGAGCATAGAAGAAAAGTACCCTGCTTTTTGTGCCCTGGAGAGGCGGGAGGCAGGTAAAAGGGGGTCTCTTGTGGCAACTGGGTCCCCACGGTAACTTGGCCCCCACCCTGCGGTATCTGTGAGGTCACCCTCCCTCTCCCAGCTGGACGAAGGGGAGAAGGGCCAGACATGGAGGCTGTTCCTCCTGTCAGATGCAGCCTCTTGGGGATTCTGCTGCTGGTGGTGAAGCTCTCGGTGCTGGTGAGTGGGGAATGGGGGTCACTGGGGGGGTCCACCCAGCCATCCACAGCCACCTCGGGGCTGTTGGAGCCCATGGGCCTGGCCCAACCTGTAGAACTGGGTGACTGCCCGCCTGCCTGGAGTAATCTGACAGCTCTCAGGAGCCCCATCCCTAAGCCACAGTGCCCACGGTGGGACACATGGCCACCCCCAGATGGCTGTCTCCTGCATCGTCCCCTAGGGCTCCAGGTGGTCCTCTGGACAGTGGCACATGAGGTCCAGACAGAGGGGATTGGCGTTACTCAGGGCTGGGGGCTTTAGGGCTCTGACGAGGGACTGGCTGTTCAGCCCCAGGACTCAGGTGGAGCTTTCCCGTTTACAGACTCTTTCCCCACCCAAGCTCACTCTTTTCTCCCAGTGGATGGGAGACATCATATCCACCCTGTCACCCAGGACAGAAGCCTGGAGATCTTCTTGGGACCCTCCCTCTCCTTCACCCCTCTCCATAGTGTGACAGTGATGCCCCTATGCCTCACATCTCTCTACCCCCTGGCTGCCCTCTGCCCCCCCAGCTGCCCTCAACAGACAACTGGTGGGCAGGAAAGCCCAGGCGCTTGGGAGAAAAAACTGCCCAGGGTTCAAATCCTGCAGGATCAGAGGGCTGGGGAGATGGTCACTCCTTATGTAATAATTAATAATAATAATAATAAATCAGCTTCCTTCAGTCTAGAGTATTGTTAATAATCACTTAAATCCAAGGGAAAGAAAATGAAAGATAATACGAAACGCCTTCCACAGTCCCCACCTGAGAGTGGAGTCCTTAGCGGCGGGCAGATGAGGATCATTCTTGTTGGGAAACTGAGGCCTCGACGTAAGGAGGCCCGGTAGCCCCACCCCCTACGGCAAAACCCGGGGCAAGCAGGGTCCCTGCCTCGGGTGGGTGACGATGGGCTGGCTCTCCCTGCTCCCGCAGCTGGTCCAGAACCGCATCTACCTCTACAATTTCCTGCTCCTGAAGATTGTCTTCTTCAACCGCTGGCTGTTGGGGCTGGCCCAGGAGGCCTGGGGGTCCTGCGGCCCCGAGGCCCACCCACCCCCTGGGCTTGCAGCCAGCCCCGTGGGCCGGGTGCTACGGGCCGGGCTGGCACCGATGGCAGTCCCCGTGTGGCTGGTGTGGGCCGGCGTGCTGGGCTGTGTGCGGGCCTCGGGCCTGGCCTGGAAGCAGCTGGGCCTGTCCGCGGCCACCTGCAGGGAGCTGCTTCTGTCGTGTCTACACAGCCTGACGCCGGTAGTGTTGCTGCTGTTGCTGCTGACCAGGAGGCTGTGCCAGAGGGCCCGTGGCTGCAGCGTGGTCTGGTTGCTCAGCAAGGTGGGCTGCTGAGGGCAGGCCTGGGGCACTGGGCAAGGCACTGGGGCGATGCCACCCTGCGAGCTCCTGGTGGCCAGCCGCCCATCCGCTTATCCCCTCCAGGCTCTGCTGGACAAGTGTGCGGTGCCCGAGCTCCTGGCTCTGCTGAAGCGTCTGTACTGGTGGGTGGAGAACGCAGCCGCGCTCACCTCCTGGCACCTGGCCTATCTCGTCGCCTGGACCACTTGCCTTGCCTCCCGCCTGCTGCAGGCTGCCTTTGAGCACACGGCCCAGCTGGCCCAGGCTCAGGAAATTGAGCCCCAGGAGGGCTCAGGGCCCGTGTCCGAGTCCCCCACTCCCTGAGCGCCCGGGGCCCGAGGCTGGGCCAGCCCTGTCAGAGCATGGGACCCCGGGAGAATTAAAGTGTGTCCCCATCTGCCTTTCTGGATCTGGTCTGGCCTTCTCGCTCCGTGCCCTTCTTCTTTACTGGTGTGTGTGTGTGTGTGTGTGTGTGCGTGCACACGCGCACGCGTGCCCTAGGGCTGCCCCTCGGAAGGAAATCGCATTCTGTGGGCACCTGATATGTGCCAGATGACCTTCTCAGACACTTTACGTACATGATTTTGTTTAAATCTCATAACATCACAGGCATCAGGTTTGATTAGCTCAATTTTCCAGATGAGAAAATTGAGCCTCAGAAGGGTTGAACATTCCCAAGATCCCAGAGTAAGTCAGGGAAAGTTCCAGCAGTGGAACTAGATTTTTTTTGTTTTTCAGAACCTCTAACCTTCTCTAGGTCTGTGCCCCTGATTCTCAGGGCTTTAAGGGACATGAGTTGTTAGAGACTCTGGCCTCTGGGGGGTGCCAAGGCCTCACATTTCAGAGATTTAGAAAGTTCCTTTTGAGACGCAGTTCCTCCTGAGCCGGTCTGCAGCTAACCCATCCATTCATTTACACTCTTAGCCACTCAGTTTCCCACTCATCCATCCATCCATCCATCCATCCATCCATCCATCCATCCACCTATCCACCCATCTATCCAGCCAGCCAGCCAGCCAGCCAGCCATCCACCTATCCAGACATCTGCCCATCCATCCACCCATCCAACCATCTGTCCATCACATCCATCCATCCATCCATCCATCCATCCATCCATCCACCTATCCACCCATCTATCCATCCATCCATCCATCCATCCAGCCAGCCATCCATCCATCCACCTATCCACCAATCTATCCATCCAGCCAGCCAGCCAGCCAGCCAGCCAGCTAGCCAGCCATCAATCCAGACATCTGCCCATCCATCCACCCATCCAACCATCTGTCCATCCATCCATCCATCCATCCGCCCACCCCCTCATCCATTCATTCCTTTGCCTGCTTACCCAACCACCTACCTACCATCCATCTACCACTCATCCACAAATCCATCCACAGATCCATCCATCTCCTCCAGGAAGAGGGAAACATCCCAAATCTCAGCCAATCTGACCTGGGCAAGCTCAGGCTATAGTGGGTCAGACACCCACCCTGTCCTTAAGCCAGTGATTCTGTGAGAGGAGGGGAAAGGATGGTTTCGTGGGAGTTAGCAATCACCCTCCACTCACTCCCAAGCCCGAGGGTGGTGTGAGGGTGGGCAGACATTCCAGACAATTCTGTCCTATGTTCGCCTTCTGCGTTCTGGTTCCCAGGGAAATTAGGGCCAGATTCCTGCCCTGTCTCCCATATGAACCTGCAGATGGCCCAGGGTAGGTGTGGGGGGAACTTCTGGGCCCTTTCCCTGAGTCTGAGGAGCAGGCTTGGCCTGCCCGTGGGGGGAGACATCTGAAGGGCTCCCATCTGGCCAGCGAGGCAGAACATCTGCTGGGAAGGGCCCTCGAGGCCTTGGTGCTGGAGTAAATGTGACTGGGATTCCAGAACACACGATGTGCAGGGAAAGCTGGGCGCTGAAGTGTGTGAATCACCGCTGAGGCTGGGGACTCGGGGGATGGGAAGGAGGCCCCAGGGCAGTCGTCTGGAGCTGCATGGGTCTTGAGCTGTCAGGGACCAAGGTGGTGCTTGACAGGACTGTGGCCTCTGGGGCTTGGGGTACTGGCAGCAAGGGAGGGGGGCAGGCGGAGCGGGGTCTCAGGGGCGAAAGGGGACAGGCAGGGCGGTGGGCTTGCACGTGGTGGGGGCAAGGAGGGGGGACGGGACAGAAGCCAGGAGGGGGCTGGGCGATGGGCTGGAGGCCGGGACCAGCAGGCAGGCTTGCGTAGCCCTGGCCAGCGGCTACTGGCCAGACTGCATATGTAATACTAGTATTTTTCCTTTTACTAAATTAAAAAAAATTATTTTATGTTTATTTATTTTTGAGAGAGAGAGAGACAGACTGCAAGAGGGAGAGGGGTCAGAGAGAGAGGGAGGCACAGAATCCGACTTTGGCTCCAGGCTCTGAGCTGTCAGCACAGAGCCCGACGCGGGGCTTGAACCCACAAACTGTGAGATCGTGACCCGAGCCAAAGTCGGACGCTTAAACAACTGAGCCACCCAGGCGCCCCTCCTTCTAAACTTTTACAAAATCACCCACAATTCGGACGTGTTAAGGTAAAAATGCGTCCTTCCTCCCTGGTTCAAAACTTGAGAGAAAAAGGGCTCCTTTCTGGCCGTGAGTCGTTGCATCCACGCAAACCTGCACGTGTGCTCACACGACACATCTGTAGAGGGGTCTCTGGCAGGGACCCACCGAACCATGCACGTCGGTAGGTGACAGACTTTTCTGCCTTTGACGACCTGCCACGCACCCTTTCCCGAGGCGGTCCGCGTGGACGTCTTGTCCTTTCGAATGGCTGCACTGAGCTCTCAGGGCAGCTTCCAGTTCGGCCCTTCCCACCCTGGGGTTCTGGAGGGGGTGAGCCCCAGAGGAACGGCCTGGGGGCAGCGAGGGGTGCAGATGGGAGGTGGCCCCTGTCCCAGAGAGCTCCTCTCTGACTCTCCACCTGCCACATGCTCTGGTCTTGGGGTTGATGTCTCTGGGGCTCAAGGGACTGGGGCCGGGGCCGCTGGCCAAGGCTGGCAGAGGGCGAGGGCCTCACCTGGCCTTGGACCTGGGGTGCAGGGTGGGGCTGACAGACCAGCCGGGACTCAGGACGCTGCTGCCCTGAGTGTGCCCACCTGCTCAGCTTGCCCCCCACAAACAGCCGGCCCCCACGTCCTTGGCTGCTGGCGGGAAGAAGCCCCAGCAGGCAAAGGCCCGACATGTACTTTCCACATAGGGGCTCTGCAGGGGGGCCTCCAGTGTGGCTGCCTGGGCTAAGTGCCCGCTAAGTACCTCAAGGCCTGGAAGGTAGAGTAGGTCCGAAGGCAGTTTGGGAACCCATCCTTTGGGCTGCTGCGGCTGGGAAGGCTTCCTGAAGGAGGGGGCATTGGAACTGGGTTTACAAGAGAGGCATGTACCACAGGCCCTGGGCTCTGGCCCCAGATCAGCACTGTCAGGCTCTTAACCTCTCTGGACCTGGGTTTCTACCTGCTGTTGCTGATATGTGACCAGGGAAAGGGCCCCCCGCTGGGTTTTAGGACACAGGCTGACGTCGAGTCTGCCCCGGGCAGCGTCCAGGCTGGGGAGCTGGGGCAGCTCTGAGCAGGGGGAGGCTTGTGAGAGGTGACGGCCTTCCAGCCCCGAGGCCAGGGCCCGAGGAGAAGGTTCCGTAGGTCTGGCCTGCTTCTTCCTGTGACTTAGATGAAGCTCTGCCCTCTCTGGGCCTCAGTTTCCGTGTCTGTGACCAGATGATCCCCCATGAGCTAGCCAGCACTCGAGGGGGCCCCACGGACCTGGACGCCTCAGCGGGGAGGTGGTCTTGAGCAGGGGGAGCTGGGTCTACGTGTGTACCCTACTCGAGCCGGGGCCTGGCTCCGTGGAACTACACGTCTAGGCCTTGGCTGTAAGTCCTCTGGGGCCTTCTGAGGCCCTGGCATCCGGGGACTGGGGTTTGGGAGAAAAGAGGGGGGCAAGACCCTGCCCCTGGCTGCCCCTCGCATGCAGTGGGCAGATCAGAGGCCTTGGAGTCAGAAAGCCTCAGGGGTTTGAATCCTGGATCCACAGCCTCCTGGCTGCATAACCTTAGGCAAGTCCCTGAACCCTGTGAGCCTCAGTTTCCCCACCTATGAACAGGCATGATCACAGCACGTCCGGCCTCGCAGGACTGTCACCGGGTCTGTGCGTGAGGCAGGAGGGACTGGGTACCCCAGCTCCCTCTGCTGCCTTCCCAGGGGCTGCGGATCCCCGTTCTGAGGCCTAGGGCAAGGGCGGTCAGTCCATCTGCCTCAGGCCTCTGTGTGTGTGTGTGGAGGGGCCCTGGCCCGCCGGAGGAAAACAAGTGGGGGGCAGTGAGGAGGGGGGGACTGTGGGCAGGGTGGGGGGAATTGGCTGAAGGGCCGGCCAGCAGCTCCACGCAATCTGTCTGCTATGCAGTCCCGGGCCTGGCCTGTATTTATTTATGCTGAGCGTATATTTATATCAGCCCCTTTCTCATTAATAGGACAGGAAATGGCTGGAATTGTTACATACCT
Source organism: Panthera onca (assembly GCF_046562875.1). NCBI lineage: Eukaryota > Metazoa > Chordata > Mammalia > Carnivora > Felidae > Panthera > Panthera onca. The sequence goes on from NC_138354.1 coordinate 10,271,425, forward strand.
GGCCGCCCAGGGGTCCCGCTCCGCCAAGGCACACAGGGCGCTGGCTGCCCGGCCACGACTGCGAGGGGCCCCCTCCTCAGTCCCCGGCCTGAGTCCCTGGCCTTTCACTGACCTCGCTTTGCATCGAGCCCCCCTTCGCTTCCTTGAGTTCCTACTCCGTGCCCCCCCCACCCCCGCCGAGCATACAGCCCTGGGAAAAGGGGGTTCATTTTCTGGCTGTTCCCTGTCCCCCAGCTCCTGACCCCCTCCCGACCTCAGGGGAGACAGAAGTGTGAGGTGCCGTCCAGGTCCAGCTTACAGAATGGGGGAGCACTGGGCAGACGGAAGGCAGAGCTTCAGAGTGAGAAATCAGGGTCCCCTGATTTGGGCATGGGGTCCTGGAGCCCTGGGGTGGGGTGTGGGCAGAAGAGAAAGTGACGGGGTGGCGAGAGCCCTCCCGAGGTCCCCGGGGCTCTGCTCCTCAGCAAAGCCAGGCTACACGTCCACCAGGATGCACCCTGCAGGTCATAGGACCCCCGTGCATCCGACAGGGGCCCGACAGGGGGTGGGGGCTCATCCTCGTCCCGTCCTCCTGGCCACCGTGGCCAACCGAGGCTTCCCTGCTGGCAGCCCAGCAGCCCCCTCCCTGGCCTTCACGGCTGCCCTTGGAAGCAAGCCAGAGTCTGTTGGGCCTGGGCCCCAGGTGGGGCTGCCGGGGCTGAGAGGCGCGGCCCCCTCCCCAGAACGCTCTCCTGACATAACCAATTCGTTTCTGTGCCTCGGCCCGCTCCTCCAGCCAGTCTCCCCTCCCAGGCCAGGCTGTGCTGTCCTGCTGTCCCTCCCCTGGGTGGCTTTGCTGGGGTGGGGTTAGAAGGAGCCTGCGGGAGGCCCACCTGCCCTGGGGGGGGGGGGGGCGGGTAGCTGTGCCTGTTACCCTCCCCGCAACTGGGGCCCACGAGCTGTATCCACTCAGAGCCTTTTCCTAGGCCAGGTCTCCTGGTGGCTCCCCTGTGCTCAGCTGGGCCTGGCCTCTGACTTCTGCCCCCTGCAGCCTCAGTGCCCTCCCGGCTCAGAGGCCAGAGCGGGGCCAGTGTGCAGATATGGTGACTAAAGCTTAGAGGCGAGGGCCTTTCCTGAGGGCCTGCCCTTTGCCCTCACCCCGCTCTCTCAGCAGTACGTCTAGGGCCTGGGGCAAAGGGGTGGGAGGGGGGCGGCTCCTGACCTTGAGGAGGGGACACTGAGAACCTCCAGTTCTCTAGGCCGGAGCCCCCCTGGGTGGTGGGGGCGGCTGCTGCATGCCTGGGGCTCAGGCAGGGGTCTCTGGGTTTGTGGCCGTCCCACCATAAAGGGCAGATGTGCTATATGGGGACAGGAGAGACAGGCCCCAGGTAGAGCGCCACGCCCGGGTTCCTTCTCCCCAGACGCCATGTTGAGCCACCAGCCTGCACAGCCCCACGTCCGTGGCCGAGCCCTGGCCAGCGGCAGGTGCCTGGTGCTCCTCCGGCCCTGCCTGGCTCTGCCTGGCCTGGCCAGGTGGTCTCGGACAGGTGGCTCCTCTGGGAGCTGCCCGTTTGGAAGATGAGGACCCTACACCCTGCACGGGAGCTGTGAGGCCCCGACGAGGCAGGTGAGGGGCTCACACAGGATCCGGCACATGGTGGGTGCTCAGCAAATAGGAATATCTCTTTCGTCACCTTCACGTGGCGGCTAAGTGCCTGGGGCCTGGGGCTCAGCGGTCAGCTCGGGTCCTCTGCCCGGCCGTGTTCCCGTCCCTCCACGTCCCAAATGGACTAGGGGGGAGGCCGAGGGGCGGCCAGCTCCTCGGAGATTCCCCTGGGGCTGGACTAGGTCGCCCACCCCACAGACCCTGTCTCAAAGGTCAGGGCAGTGTCTCCTCTCGATGCTTGAACTAGGAGGTCCAGGTCACCTAACTGTGGGAGCCTGGGAGCATCTGTGTGGGAGGGAGAGGCAAGCATCCGTCCCCGAAGTGTCCTCTCCCTCAGACCCTCTGCTTCAAGTTGGGGTCCTGCCTGTCCCCGGCTTGTGTGACCCTGGACAGGTCATTGGGCCGTCCCTGCTCGTGCAATGAGGCGTAAGCCTTCAGGCTCCATGGCTCCTGAGTCAGAGTCAGAACCCCTCTTGGCCCTGGGGTTTGGGGTGCTGGAGAGGGCAAGTGTGGAGGCCCCTTGTTCCAGCCCCCGAAGCCCCAGGCCTGCACGTCCGGCTGCTGCAGCTGAGCGCTGCAGGGAATAGATAGACCTTGGGGATAGACCGCATCCGTCTGGAGCTGTGTCCGCCCCCACCCCAGACCCACATCTGGAGCCCAAAGCCGGCTAGCCGGCTAAACACGGAGCATCTGGGCCCCGAAGAGCCTGCTCCCAGGTTAATGCGGCCCATCTGGGCCCCTGGTTGCTGCTCCGCCCTGTCTCCACAGCGGATGCTGGCGCACATCTGGAGGGCTGGAGCCCTGTGGTCGCTCCGCCTTCCCGTGCTGCCTGGGGTTCCCTCCCCGAGGCCGGGGTCTTACGCACAGAGGGCTCATTCTTCCTTTCTGGATGACACGGCTCCTAGGACTTCCCCTGGGAGCTGCCTCGGGAGTAGCCCAGTTTTGACATAACGTGGACACATGTCCCTTGCCAGAAGTGGGGACAGCTGCCACTCTGCAGCAACTCACCCTGCAGCCCTTGGCATCGCTTGAAAGAGCCTCTGGGGCCCCCAGCGTCGTCTGCCCGCCTGCTCCTCCCCACGGCACCCAGGGTGCCGCGGGGCGTGTCACTAGCTCTGGGGGACCATCCTGGGTCCCTGTCACGAAGCCCACCTCACACGCTGTGTCTGGCTGTCACTTCCCTTCTCTTCCTCAATTCCCAGCCAATGGGGGTGCTCAGCAGGATGGGGGCAGACGTCTCCCCAGAGGCCCCAGACTCAGAGAGGAGAGCTTAGAGAAAAGGAGGTTGCCCGAGGGAAGCAGGCTGCCATGCAGCACAGACTTCGTGGGGGCAGCCAGGGGGGAGGGACGCAGGCCTGGGTTGGAGGAAACTTGTGGGCCATGGGAATTGCCCAGTGGCGGCCTGGACTGGTTCCTCCTCAGACCGCCCTTCTGACCTCAATGGGGACATGGGGCCCTAACGAGAAAGGCGTAGGAGTCTCGTCACTGTCATTGGGCTAGTGAGCTCCTAGCGCCAGGCCCAAGCCCCATTATTCCAAGATTCTAGGCTTCTGAAATGCTGCCTTCTCAGACTCTGAGCTTCCTGTGACTGGAGGTACAAACAGCTGTCAGGTACATAGGACGGTGGGAGGAAGCGGGGGGAGAGCGCCCTGAGAATGCAGGCAAGTGTCTCTAGCCTGTGGCCTGGGCCGAAGGCCTTGCTGTCTCCCTGCCCGGAATGCTCTCTGCTCCGCCGCTGGCCCAGCCTCCGAGGCCTGGGGGTGTGAGCACAGAGCCCGCCGATTCTGCATCCTGTGGTCGAGCTTTATCAGAGCATCACTGGCCCCAGTTGAAAGGAATCCTTCAATGCCGTAGCCTCCAGTCCGGAGGACCCGGGGCATCAGGCAGTTGAAACCACAGAGCTTCATGCCTCCTCCTCTACCTCCTGTACCCACGGAAAATTTGACTCAACAAACATGCAAGACGGAGACACAAATAAAAAAAATCACAAGGGGTAGCATTTATTGAGTCTTTACTGTGGGCCAGATACCGTTCTGAGGGCTTTGCTTGTGTTAACTCATTCCAGCCTCCCTTGTGAGGGAGGTACCGTTGTTATCACCGACCCATTTTCCAGACAGGGAGCCTGAGGCTTCAGGTCCACTTAGCCTTTGGGTGGCAGAGCTGGGTTCAAATCAGGCAGTCTGGCTCCAAAGCCGGGTCCTTGACCACTGCTCCTCATTGCCTCTCTGCATGTGGGCAGACCCGGGTTGGGGGTGGGATATGGAGACAGATGGAGAAGGGACAGAGTGAGGCAGAGACAGGGGTGGCTTTTAGGTCCTGGCAAGTGATGCTGCTGTCCCCAGCCCAGGAGGAGAAGCACCACCAGCTCATCCGCGGGGACCATCTTGTCCCGTCTCCCCAGGCCCTTGTGTGAGGTGTCCAGGCACGAGGAAAAGTTCCTGCCTCGTCAAGGCCTCCAAAGTCAAACAGAGAGAGATTTTGTATTATTATCTGAGTCCTGCCGGCCAGGGAGAGAGCTGCTTCCTCTGGCCGTTCTAGAAGGCAGGTGTCTGGGGCTGCTGGGGGCTGTGATGGTCAGCCTTAGGCCCACCTGCTGTGCTAGGTCTTTTGGGGGGGACACCTGGTTCTGAGGTGGGGGCACTGTCTGGGGGTCACTTAGAGCTTCTGGGGCTGTGGCTGGGGGTCTCTATGAATGTGCATGTGTCGGGGGAGGGGCTCCCTCTCTCTGCTTCTGCCACCATCTGACCTGCCTGGGGAATTAAGCAGACAGAGGGAGGAGAGGGCATTCTGGGACCATTGGTGTCATCTCTGGATTCCTCTGACTGACACCCCTTGTCCCACAGCCACCTTCCTACAAACTCACTGGGTGAGGCTTGTGCCAAGCACCGTGGGGAGGACTTTGTCCTGATGTAATATCTCAGTCCCCACAACCGTGGCAGGAAGGGATCGTGCTTATCCCCATTTTACAGATGCAGAAACTGAGGCTCTTGTCCACACGGCTGACAAGAAATTCAAACCCAGGCCTGTCTGACTGCTCTCACTGAGCCCCTAAGTCCCATCCGGGCCCAGAGGGCTGGGGAGAAACCATTTCCCAGACTCCAGGGGCTGACCCATGCTTCCCAGATTCCCTGCCTGACACCCCCATTCCCTAGCTGGCTGGTTTCAAGGGGGCCCAGCCCGGACTTGGGGGCCGGCTGAGTGCCAAGGGGGAGGACAATAGGAGTAACAGGAGTGGAACCCCTCTCGGAAGTGGGGGGAGGGCAGCCCAGGCCAGGCAGGCAGGGCTTTCTAGATGGACTGGGTCTCAGGTTCCATGGGATGGGGTGGGCAGCCGTGGTGGGGAGAGGTCACCCAGGCCATGCTTTCTGCATGCATTTGAGGCTCTGTGGTCCAGGCCTGTGTGGGGAGACCGAGGCAGGAAGGACGGATGTTGGTCTTGTCCTTCTTCCTAGGGGACTTGGCTCTCTCCGGGGGGGTGGGGTGGGGGGACTCTGGCCTGAGGAGAAAGGAAGTGGAGGAGGCTCTTGCTAAGACCTAGATTAACTGGACTCTACACGGTTGAACTTGGCAAGAGGAGGAAGCTGCTGGTTCAGCCCAGAAGGCACCTCCCTCCTCCACCCTGGGCAGGCTGCGGGTGCCGGAAGGGGCGGTGGGCTCCGTGCCCCCGCCTCGGGCTGCAGACCCCCAGCAGGCCTCCCCGACCCGGGGTGCTGTCCTTCGACGCCCAGCGTGTCACCCAGGCCTCACGGAACGCCCGAGTCAGATGGGGAAGCTAGTAGCTTGGGGGAGAGCCCAGAGCCCTCTGCTGCCACTTGCCAAGGTCCCAGTGCCTGGACCACTTATTCGGGGTCCATCCTGGTCCCCAGGACCAAGTCTCCCTGGACCTCAATGCTCTGGATGGGAACCTGGGTGCCTAGGATAGGAGACTGGTTTCCACGGTGGCCTTTGAAGGCCTGTGGATCACTTCGGCCACCACTCATTACCCCGTCCCCCAGGATGGGGGTCCGGCCCTGGTCTAGGCTCCTGGGCTGGGACGAGGTTTCTACACATGCCTCTGGACTATCAGGTCAGTGGCTTTGTCAGCTGGCCCAAGAGACGCTGCCTCTGGCCTCACTGCGGGTGCTTCTCATTCCCTCCTGGGGGGCTGCTGACCCGTGGGCCCTGGTGCTGGGTCTGCAAGGGCGTCATTAGCATGCCCTCTCCTTCCCCACCTTGGGACGGGCCCTCAGGAGCCGGGTCCCGCCATTCACAGCCCGGGGGGGAGGGGATGATTATTAGCAGGTGCTCACGGTGGTAGAGGCCTGTCCACCTTCGAGGTCTGCCCAGGGTGCCCAGCTCCCCCTCTGCTTCCTTCCTCCCAACGAAGATTTGGGCAAAGGGCTCTGGCCATTCTCTCGGTTCACAAACACTCTGGCAGCCTCCTTGGTGACAAGCCCCGGGCTGGGCAGCAGAAGTCCTTGCCCTGGGTGAGTCCTGGTCGTGCTGTTAGAGGTTCTAGGGCCTCGGATCACCTACCTCCTGCCTCTGGCCTCAGTTTCCCTTTCTGAGGAACAGGGTTGGATTTGAGATGTTCAACAGAACCTTCTGGCTCTTGCTGAGGTGAAGCCCACCCCTCACCCGACTGTCCAAAGCCCATCACCCACCCACCCCCATTCCCAAGGTCCTGCGACTGCCCGACCAGTCCCCAGGCTGTGCCCGTGACCCTCTTTCCAGTCTCGCGCCCTGTGGGCCTTGTTACCAACAGCGAGAGAGAGTGAGAGCGAGAGAGCGTCTTCTTGCCTTGCTCCCTCTTCAAAACCAAGCAGTGGGGAGCCCGTCAGGGAGCAAATCCTCCCAGGCAAACGAGGCCAGTCAACAAACAGGCGACCAGGACAACAAGGAAAGATTACGAAACTCAGATTCAGGGAAAGAGGCCACTCCAAGCCTCTCTCTGGGACAGGGGGCGGCGAAATTGGGCCAGGCCTGTGGGTCAGAGCCTGCCTGGCCCGGACTATTTTTGTACTGTCTGGGGGGTGGGGGCTGATGAAATCCCAGCTGCATTTCACCAAAACACTTTCCCCTTAAGCCCGAGCTCCATGTGGTTCAAATTCATTGTCACTTAACTCATCACTCAAGGTTCTGAGCCGCACCCCGCCCCCCCCCCCCCAGAAAGACAAAAACACAGTCTCTGGCACGCGGGCGAGGTGGGCGTGAGGGGTTGTGACAAGCGGGCTGCCTGCCTTGACCTTAGCTGCCCCTGGCTCCTTCCATCCGGGCCTCGGTTTCCTCCAAGGTAAGAAGAGGCAGGCCGCTGTGCAAGCCCCACGGGGACTTGGGGTCGCTGACCCTCTCCCCTCCACCATGCCCCCCCTACTGCTGGAAGCAGGAAGCTGCTGTGCCCCCCAGTGCTGTGCGTGGGAGTGCCCGGAGGTCACTCCACGGAGGGGTCGCGTGGGCACACGTCTGTGCCAATGAGCAAGGAGAGGCCAGTCTGCCTTTTCTTCTTGAGGCTTTTTTGCAACGTTTGTTGGCTGGCACCTGGTGTTCTTCACCTCAGGGCTCGTTGGGGTTGGCGAGGCCCGAATCCCAGCGATGGGAAGGGCCGCTGGGAGGGGAGCCACCAGAGGGCATTTTTGTCTTTATCACACGGGGGGACGGTGACCTCTGCTTTTATAAACTGCCCCGACCCGTGGCTTCCCGATCTGGGTGGCCACGGCCGCGCGTGCGTTGGATGACGGGCCCACCTGCCCCTATTCTATTCTGGGTGCCTAAGGCACCCAGAGTGCTCCAGGGCACGGCGGGGCTAATCCACTCCTGGGTCCCCAGTGCCCGGCACGGGGCTTGGCGTGGGACCTGAGGGCTACACATGCTTGTTGAATGAATTAATGCATTTCTCAAATCGCATCAAAGTGCTATTTTCATTATCTCCAGGCCAGATGCATCCAGGGCCTCGGCTTTCCAGATAAATATTGACAATCTGGCCCTTGCGTCTTCCGCAGGCAGGGACAGAGCTCTCGTTCTGATTTCGGCAGGAAGGAAAGCCCCAGTCCTTAGAGAGAGGTGACCCGGAGCTCCCCTCCCGCCCACATCAGGGACCCCTAGCACCCCTCCTGCTCTGCCGCCCCCTCTGCTGGGCCACCCCGCCAGCTTTGGTCTGTGGTCCCCAGACTGAGGGGGCAGCCGGGTGGAGCTCCAGGAGTGTGCTTTCCTGGGCAGGGTCAGGCAGTTCCTGAAGCAGCACAGTTGTTTGGGTGCAAACATTTCCCTGCATTGTCCGGCTTCAGGAGGCAGCCAAGGGTCTGGGCAGGAGGCGGGGAGCTGTTCTCCCTTCCACCCCAAAGAGGACACCTCAGAGCTCACAGGTGGGGGCTGGGAGGTTGTCCCAGGCCTCGGGGGGATGCAGAGGAACTTTCGGCAGATAGAACGGAGGTCTCTGCTGGGTAGCAGGGGATTTAGGTGGAGACACAAACTGGTCTCTGGTCCAAGTCCAGCCGAAGGATGAGATTATATCGACCCCAGGGGCTGCTGGGAGGTGCCTGTCATTCTCATGCAGGTGTTCCAGCCTCTCTTCCATGAACAACAGACTGCCACCCCCCGCCCCCTTTCAGTGAAGCTTGCCCCGCCTTTGAGGCTTCTGCCCAATGACACCTTTTCTGGGAACAGCGGCTCTGGAGACGGGGTATCCTGGAAGTTGAGGAAAGGACATCCATGCTGATCCCTGTGGGTCTCCAGAATCTCCCGCTCTCTCTGCCACAGGGCCTCGGAATAAGACACTCCTCTGACTTCTGCTTACCTTCCCTGGGGCTCCGGAAAGGAGCTTGTCTGTGTCTAGGTGGCGGTGGGCAAGGGTGTGTATCCCAAGGGATGCTCCATGGAACGTTTTTTGGTGGGGGGTGGGGGGTGGGGAGAAGAAAATCGTCTGGCTCCAATAAACTGGGGAAACACTGGACTAGACAAAGTCAGGCAGGACTTCTCAGAGCCTTTGATTGTTAACAGGGGCTTTGATCTCCCAAGAAGGGGCACTGGCATGCAGTGTTTCCCAGCCTTATTTGATACTGGTGCCATTTTTCCTCATGGAATCTTTCCCAGGATGAGTGGGACATACTCTGGGCCGTGCATGTTTAGAGGGCATCTAATGGATTGGAAATGGCAAATCACCCAGCAGAGATGGTGGCTGTGGCTGAAGATGTTTCTCTTTTTATGTCAAGTTTGAAATCACCCTTATGGCATCGGATGAAGTTGGTCCCGGGAGGTTGGCCAAGCTAGCGTGGAGATCTTGGCTACATGATTTGTCCTCTCTTCCTTGGCACGGAGGGGAGATGAGCTGGCAGGTGGACAGAACAAAGGGGCTAGGGACAGACCTGTCCATCTCTCTAACTTATTCTGAAAGTACGAGCTACGATTAGGTCGGTTGTGGTTGAGGTTGGGCGAGACCCAGGCCACAGGGAGAGCTGGGAGGACTTCACTCATCAAGCTAGTGTGACGTTCTAGAAAGAGCCATCCTGGTGTCAGGGGAGATCTGAGTCCAGGACCAGATTCTGACTTCTTTTTTTTTTTAATGTTTATTTATTTTTGAGGTAGAGAGAGACAGAGTGTGAGCCCGGGGAGGGGCAGAGAGGGAGGGAGACACAGGATCCGAAGCAGGCTCCAGGCTCCGAGCTGTCAGCACAGAGCCCAACATGGGGCTCGAACCCACAAACCGCGAGATCATGACCTGAGCTGAAGTTGGACGCTCTACTGACCGAGCCACCCAGGTGCCCCTCGAAGACCAGATTTGGGGATGAGTTTCTAAGACTGGTACCACTGCTCAGATCCCTGTCCCTTCCTCACAGCAAGAGTCCCTGGGCCCCACCAGCAAGCTCAGCTCTGCCTCAGGTTCTGGGGCCCAGCCTGACTTCAATTAGGGGCTTTTTGAAGGAGCCAAGCTCAATGTTCAGGTGATCGGCATTTGATCTTGTGTCCCGGTTCTGATCACGGAGGCTCAGCTTTGCTCCTAGGTTCCCTCTTGTCTGTCTGCTGCTGGACGTCCCCGTCTCTGCTTGGGTCCCAAGTCCCAGATGCCTGTTGCTATATCCCATTGGCCTGCTGGGCCCCTTCTTCCTGTCCACTCTGGCTCGTCCTCTTTGCATCTGCCTGGGCCCCAGGCCTGACCCGCTGGACGGGCTCCCTGTAGGTGACATTGTCTGAGAGTCTGTTCCATCTCCGAGGGAGTCCAGCTGGTCGGTCCTTCCCTGTCTCAGTCTGCAGCTCTCAACTGTCTCTGGGGCTTGGACACCGGACAGGCAACTAGGAACCATTCTACGTCAAGCCTCTTGAAAGTCATTCAGTCATTTGCTCATTCAATTGCATATTCTATCAACATTTGTGGAGTTGACCTTGGTCACACTCTAACTCAGTGGTTCTCAGACCTGAGCGTGCATCCCTAGCCCCTGCAGGGGCTGATTTAGTAGGTCCGGGATAAGGCCTGATAACTTGCATCCCTACCAAATTTCCAGGTGATGTTGATGCTACTAGTCTCGGGGGGAGCCACACTTTGACGGGACAGGTCCAAGCTATTGTCAGCTATTAAAGTCCACATATGGACCAGCTTATCAGACCACTGAAACCAGAAGCATCCTCCCACGGGGAGGTCCGGACAGAGGAAGGCTTACGGAAGGACGTGGACCCCAGGGCGGGGTAGGTGAGATGTGCCAAGAGACAGACGGAGGACAGAGAGCTGTTTGGGAGCACAGAGGACAAATTCGTATTTTTCCCAGGCTGGGCCAGGCCCCAGAGGTCAGGGCCTGGGACAGAAGGGAGGCGGCAGGCCCAGAGAAGGCTGGGGCCACACCGAGCAGAGGCTGGGTTTCGGCCGTGGGCCCAGTGCACCTGACCCGTGGGGCTGGGAACAATGGCTGGGCCGGTGCTGCCTGGCCAGCTGCCCCAGCACATCTCTGTTTTCCTTCCCGGCTCCGATCTCCCGGAGCTCTCTTTGCTCGCTCCCTCTCCGGCAAGCCCATCCTGTCCGCTGGCCCCTCGACAGCACATTCCTTCGTGCTGATTTCTTCTTTGCGGCTACAAGCGCACGTTCTCACAGTGAGGAGGGGAGTGAGGCCAGGGACCGGGGTGATGCAGAAGGGGGCTCAGGCAGGCCTCCCTGGGGCCCTGGCTCTGCACTGAGACCAGAAGGCACCTGGAGGGAGGAAGGGGCACGCCCTCAGGCTGGGGGTTCCCCAGTCCCCAGCCATCCCTGAGAACTTAGACTGCTTTTCCCCCGACTCTGTATCTCCTGCTGTTAGGCAGGGCCCAGAGATTGGGGGTTCCTGCACTGCTAAGCCCTGGGCCCCTGGGCCCTAGCCTTATGCACGGTCATATCAGCTGCACCCTCTGTGAAGCATGGCCCTGTGTATGCTCTGCTCCTTGTGGAGGAGGGCTCAATGCCACAGTGGAATGTTCCTTTCTGGAACAGGACCTCCCCCTGGCTCAGGCCACTGTTCCTGAAAGACCTGTGTGCAGGGGGACGTATGTGTCCAGTGTTCCATCCAGGATGGCCCTGCCCAGCCTTTCTTTTATCCTGCCAGGGTCACCTTGCACAGAGGCAGGCAGGCTGTGACGCTCCCCTTCCCCCTGATTTGATAAGCCTGAGGCCAAGGAGTATGGTGCTGGCCAGTGTGACACAACATTGCAGTGGCCTGTCCTGTCTCTCCTTTCCTCATACCTGGGTGGCCCTAACATTCAGGGGAGTCCACCGCCTGGTCTGGCAGCAGGGGGGCTCGGGCTTATGCCCTGTGTCCCTGGAGTCTTTCCCAGTCTGTTTATGCTGGGACAGGGCTCTGCCTTGGCATCAGGTTCAAGGTTCAATCTGGGGTTGCGGTCAGAATCAGGGTTTAATCTGGGATTGGGATTAGGGTCAGAGGGGGCTCTGGGGTCAGCCTCTATTTCAGATTGGAGTTCAGTCTAGGGGTGGAGATAGGGTTCAGTTTGGATTCAGGCTTGTTCTGGGGTTGTGGTTGGGCTTAGCCTAGGGTGGGTGTTGGGGTCACTCTCGGTTTGGGGGTCAAGTCTCAGACTAGTAGATACTCTGTATTAGGACAAGACCCTTGTGTGGAGCTGGTTAAGGTGGGTATATGTTAAATTTAAAAAAAAAATTAAGTTTATTTATTTATTTTGAGAGAGAGAGAGAGAGAGAGAGAGAGAGAGAGAGAGAGAATCTCAAGCAGGTTTCACTGTCAGCACAGAGCCCAATGCCCGGCTCAAATTCATGAACTGTGAGATCATGACCTGAGCTGAAATCAAGAGTCAGATGCGTAACCAACTGAGCCACCCAGGTGCCCCAAGGTGGGTGTATGTTAAAGATGATCCCTGTCCCCAACCTTTACCCTCACAACCAGCTGCTCCCTGATCCCTGGAGCCTCTAAAGGGCCCAGAGGCAGAATGAGGGCTGGGCTGTGGGGGTGGGGAGGGCACTGCAGCAAATCTGTCCTGACGCCTGTGCTGGAACTGGGGGCGCAGGGTGGACCGGCTAGCCCCTTGGTTCTCTCCAGGCCTCAGTCTCCCTGTCTGCGAAGCTCCACGTTGGGGAGGTGGCTTGTGCTGCAGAAGCCCGGACCTGGCAGCTTGGGCAGCTGTATCGAGAGCTGGGCATGGGGAGGGCAGTGGGAAGCCCCTGCAGGAGCTGTGGCCTGGCAGGTGCGGGGAGGAAGGGCAGGTCGGGAGAACCAGGGGCCATGCTTCGCTTCTGGCTCTTCTCTCCCTCTCCCAGCTTAGCCCCCTAATCTGGCCTCCTCCTGTCAAAGCCGCAGACACAAAAGAGAAGCCCCGATTGACGTCAGGCGAAGCGGCCACAGGGCCTCTGTCCCTCCCAGAAGTTTGGCTCTGGTGCCCAGTGTAGGATATCTGTGGTTTTTAAAAGGTGAAAATGGCCCATAGCCCCGCTTCTGTGTCTCCACCAAAACCTGGCAAGACGGGTGGTTTGGGGGAAGGTGAGCTCTGGTGTCCTGGTCCTAGTCCGGAGCTGGACTGGACTGCTGAGCCCCCTCCCCTCGATGGGGTCCCCTCACCGGGCCCCCTCCCTTCCCTCCTCCCTCCCACTCACTTGCAGACCCCAGAATCCTGTGCTTTTCCGTTGTCCCTAGCAGCTGCCCCCACCCCCCACTGTCTCTCCAGCCCCTTCTCCTTCCTCCCATCTCTGCCCTCATCTTCCACGTCCTTCTCCAGGCCTGTGACCACTGCCCAGCCCCCCCGGGGCTTCATGGCTCATGGGTCTTAGGGCACCCCCTTCCCAATTACACCCTATCTCCAAATCTCTGTGCCCCTAACACCAGCCCCAAGCCTGGCACACAGCAGGGGCTCCATGAGCCTTTGCTGCATCGGGAGGGATGAATTCCTCCTTGAATCTCCGTCTCCACTCACGCTCTGCCCCGCTTGGACGTGGACATTTGGACCACCGGTTTCTGGGAACCATTCTGCATCACAAGCAGTGGCCACTGGGAGGAGCCTGGGGAGCCAGATGTCCGTGGCGCCTTCGGTCAGCCTGACCCAGCGCAGCCCAGGGGTGGCCCTCCGTGCAGACGACCGTGATGGCCAGGCTCCCTGAGGGTCAGCATACGGTCATCAGGCCTGTCCTGCTTCTCGATGTCTGCCCTGGGGACCAGAGTCCCTTGTTCTCACAGTCCAGGAACGGGGAGAGAAAGACCCCATCTCTGATTCTCGCCCTGAGCCCTCCTCATCTGCTGTAGCCTCATGGCTGCTGCTGGGCTGCGGTGAATGTGACCATGACCCTGCCTTACTTAATGCCCTCAGTTTCCTGTCATTTACGGAATATGGTCCAAGCTGCTGACACGCTCATGCCCATCATCCCCTGCCGCAGTTGGCCATCTCTCTGAGGCTTTATCCGGCCCCTCCCCGGGCCTAAGCTAAGCAACCTGCCTCCTGCCCTCCCGGGCACCTTGCTAGAACTTGAGGTCTCCTAAGTGAGGGTCGGTATCTGGGCAGCCCTGGGCTAGCCTTGAGACCTGCACCGTGAGAGTCACCGTGTGATATGGCAGGAGCCTGCATCCTTTGCCCCCCATTGTACTGATGAGAACATTGAGGCCTGCAGAGGGGAAGAGACAGCTCACCCCAAAGGCCTCTGATTCTTCTTTGCAATTTTCCTTTTGTTGACCTATTGCTGTCTCTACCTAGGGTCACCTGAGTGGGCTTCACAGAGGACTGGACTGTCGGGGAGAACACCTCCTCCGGGAAGCCATCGTGATTTCCCGCCTACCCTGCCAGCCTTCTGAGCCATGGATGCTGGGTGCTGTCCAGCTGTCTTGACATCAGCTGCCAGGCACGGTACCTGTGAACACCGTCACCAGAGTCTCACCTTTACCACTGGTGCCCTCTGACCTTGGGCGGGCCCTTGTCGTCGTCGTTGTTGCCGTTGTTGTTGTTAAGCTCCACTTGACCTATTTATGGAACAAGTGTGTTGCACTTGAATTCTGAGGCTCTGCGGTGGAGTTAGGGTTTGTTCCGGGAGGCCGAGGCCAGGGTTTTGGTGGCCTCTTGCTGTGTGCCCCAAGTGTCGTTGAAAGATCACGAGTAGGAGGCAGCAGGTCCTGGGCGAGAATCTATACCGGCCTCTCCACGACTGTGTGGCCTCAAGCACATCCCGCTCTGGGCCCCAGTTTCCTACAAAACAGGGAAACCTGCCAGGCCTGGCTTCCTTCGGGGGTTATTAAATGCGATCGTGGCTTTGGAGGTGTTTGCTAAGTTGAACAGCACTGTGCAGGTGGATGTGGGGGCTCGATGGCCCACAGCGCCCCGCGCAGGGCTCAGCTCAGAGGAGACCGGGCGGATGACCGCACATGGCACCCTGCCGAGGGAACGTGGCAGGTGTCTGGACGCCGCGTCCCCAGGCGACTTGTACGGGCAGCATTCCCAGCAGCTCATGCTACGTTCCCAGCCGGTCCCACTGCTGGGCCAGCCTCCCTGCTGTTGGAGGGGCTGGGGGGCGGGGGGGGGGCACCTGGCACTGGCCCAGCCTGGCTAGTCTCCCACCCATGTTTTGTTCACAGTTTGGAATGTCCTGGGACGCGGAGCTCGGCTCCCTGGGGAGACACTGGTGCCATCCCCTTGATCTCATCTCTGGACAGGTTCTTGTTCATTCCAGCCTGGGACTCGGCAGGCTCCCAGCCCCAGCCGCTGCCAGTCCCCGTCCGTCTGTGTCTGTCCCAGCGCTGGCAGCCAGGAGCCGTGCAGCTGGGAGCCGGGGGGCTTCCCGGGGGGCGGGCTTCTCCTAGCCCATCTGCGGCGGGGCCCTGAGCATGCCTCCAAACCCACTCTCCGCAAGCACTTTTCCAGCTGCTTCTCTTCACAAACTCCTTTCTTTGCCGGTGACCCCCTGATACTGAGGTCCCGAAGTCTGCTTGGACTGATGTTCTCAGGACCTAAGGGACTGGGGCGGGGGCAGAACGTGCCAACCATCCTGATTTCCGTTCCCTTCAGTGGGGCAGACGGTGCACAGAGTAGGCCCCGCTAAGTGTGGGGGAGTGGGTGTCAGAGACGGAGAAAGATGTGTGTGTGCATGCATGGGGTTTCCTTTGGCTCCCAGTTGTAAGTACCCCTAAACTTGATGAATTGCGGGGAGAATTTGGGGTCTAGTTAAGGAAGGAGCCCATTCTTCCCTGGCCAGCATGCACTTCTGGGGTGGCTGGACGCCGTACCCTGACTTGGTCCCATATGCCCAGGTCAGGCCCACCTGGCTGGAGAGCAGGGAGGTAGGGTTAGACCTGCTCTCAGAAATGTGCAAAGGTGTATGTGTGCATGTGCATGTGCATACGTGTGTGTGTGTGTGTGTGTGTGTGCTCACAAACACCAGTGAGTCACTCCCGAGCCTGAGGAAAGAGATTCATCCTTACCTAGCCAGGATATACCGCTGGTGTATCTAGCTCACGCCCGGCTGGGTTGGGGGGCCAGGAGCACACTGATAGAGCAAAGAGGAATCCTCTCTGGGGGAAACGTAGCCCCGAACAGACCCCTGTGATCTGTCCTCAGCTTGGGTAATCCCTGCCCTGATGTAGGTCAGCACCTGCCCCGGGCTTGGGTAAACTCTCCTCTTTCCACATCGTTAATGAGGAGACTAAATAAGTCAGTCCCTCTGGCAGGCCCCCCAGCCCCCCAGGCAGCCCGGCTGGAGCTATTAATATTCCCCGTGTTTATGACCCTTTGGCCCTGCTGACAGGCTCCTCTCTCTAGCCGTCGGAATTAATTTTGTGAATCAGAAAGGGGTGGGGGGAAGCAGCCTGTTGGAATCCAGGACAATGACATCCCCACCGCCCCCCTGCGGTGGGTCCCACTCGCTAATTCTGTAAAACAGTCACGGTGTCCAGCCCAAGCTGGGGCCGCCTGCCTGGCTGGGGCTGCCTCATACCTCTGCTATGCTCTCCCCCCCACCGGGAGGGGGGCTGGCCCCAGCCCCGATGATTCAGGCCCCCTGACACCTTGCACTGATGTCAGTGGGAACTGAGGCCTCAGGCCCCGGGATCTTCTGGCCTGTTGCCTGAGCCCGCGCCCTGCACGGGGCTTGGCCCCGGCTCGTGCCTCTCGTGACCTTCCCATGGACAAGGTCTGGCTGGGGGAGGAGGCCAGGCCAGACAGCCTCTCCCTCACGCTGTCCCCTTTCCGAGAGCTGCCCCGAGCTGGCGCCGGGACGTCCCCGGCCTCCTCGGGTTTCGAGGACTCGTTCTAAAATTAATATGGGGGAATTCGGGGAATTTGTGAACAAGTTCCCAGAGAACCGCGGCTGCCCTGGGGGCAAGCGTCCCTGCTTCTTCCCACCCTCCTCTGATTTTTATTTCCCTAACTTCCTATATGGGCAGATCCCCTGTGGGCAAACTCACACTGTGAAGGGCAGGAAGGGATACCCTGCACTCTGTACATTGGGGAAGAGTCTTCTCCTTCCACCCCCACCGTGGAGAAGTTTCCGAGAGGAGACTTGTGTACAACACATTCTCTCAGGTCATTTGAAATATGTTTGCAAGTATCTTGTGGGTTGTGTTTTCACTTTCTTGATGCACAGAAGCTTTTTATTTTGATGATTTCCAGTGTACCTATTTTTTCTTTTGTCCCTTGTGGTTTTGGTGTCACATCTGAGAAATCGCTGCCAAATTCAAGGTTGTGAAGATTTACTTCTAAGAGTTTTATGGTTGTGGCTCTTGGGTTTAGGTCTTTGATCTATTTTGAGTAAATTTTTGTATATGGTGTGAGGTAGGGGGTCCAACTTCATTCTGTGGCACGTGGATATCTGGTTGTGCCAGCAGCATTTGTTGAAAAGACTTATCTTTTCCTATTGAATGTTCTCGGCACCCTTGTCCAAAATCAGTGGACCATAAAGGTAATGGTTTATTGCTCAATTTTATTCCACTGAGTTATATATCTATCTCTAAGCCAGTGTCACACTGCCTTGATTACTGTAGCTTTGTAGTAAGTTTTAGTATCAGGAAGTGTGAATCCTCCAATTTTTTTCTTCCTTTTCAAGATTATTTTGGGTATTTGGGGCCCCTTGTGATTTTATGTGAATTTAGGATGAGCTTTTCCATTTTGCCAAGAAAGAAACAATGAAAGAAAGAAAGAAAGAAAGAAAGAAAGATAAAAAGGAAGAAATAAAGAGGAAAGAAAGAAAGAAAGAAAGAAAGAAAAAAAGAAAGGGAAAAAGAGAAAGAAAGAGAAAGAGAAAGAAAGAAAGAAAGAGAAAGAAAGAAAGAGAAAAAGAAAGAAAGAGAAAAAGAAAGAAAGAGAAAGAGAAAGAAAGAAAAAGAAAGAGAAAGAAAGAAAGAAAGAAAGGGAAAAAGAGAGAGAAAAACATCTTTGGGATTTTGATAGAGATTGTACTGCATCTGTTTCTGGTAGTATCATCATCTGAACAATATTAAACAACATTCATGGATTAGACAATCCATGAATATGGGCTGCCTTTCCATTTACTTAGATCTTTAATTTTTTTCCAGCATGTTGTATAGTTTTTGGTGTACAAGGGCTTGTGTTTCTTTTGTTAAATTTGTTGCTAGGTATTTTGTTCTTTTTGATGATAGTACAAATGGAATTGTTTCCTTAATTTTGTTTTTGGGTTGAGTCATTTAAAATAGGGTTTGACAAAAAGCATCAGTGTAAGCATCATTTATGACCCAACTAGTCAGGACCCTACTTATGGAAAAAGTGAGATCCGCTGTGTCTCAAGCCTAGGTCAGTTGCTTTCCAGGGTCTGAACTATGACCCTTTCTCCTACCCTGGCCACTGCTGGAGGCATGGCCTCTAGGGGGACATTTCATCCTCATCCTAGGTCTCCCTGCCTCCAGCCTCTCTCTGCCCCAGCCTCCTCCCTTCTGCTTAAATGATATTTTTAGATCTGATTGTGTCATTTCCCTGCTTATAGCCTCCTGTGGCTCCCCATCTTATCCATGAGAACATTGTAAGCTCTTTGGCCTTCTGTTTAAGACTCTTCATCCTCACTAAAGACTTCCATTGCCAGTTCTGTGCTGACAGCCCTTGTGGACATCATCACTGAGATGTCCCAGATGCTGCAAAGCCATCAGATTCTAGGGAAGCTCAGTGATGGCACCAGATCAGCTCTCCCTCCACTGTCTCATCACCACCTGCAGTACCCCCTTCCTCCCTGCTTCCCGGATGCCTCCTTCTCCCTCCCTCAATCACCTACGTCCTGTTACCAAGTCCTATGAATTTTACCTCCTAAGCCCCTCTTGTGTCTGTCCCCTCTTTTAAACAGGCTTTATCCTGACCTGCTCACAGGTCACCAGAGCCATTTCCTACAGCATAGATGCACCAGGTTAAAATTGTTAATAACCTCCCATGGCCTCCAGGGACAGATCCTGGGTGCCTGCCTGGCACCCTCTAGGAGTCCCCCTGCCCTCTCTGCCCCCCTCCATCTCTGTGCCCATGACAGATCCTCATTGGGCCTACCTGGCAAACCCCTGTTTCTTTTGCCAGATTTGCTTCCAGAGCTAATCTTTCCCATGCCATCCACACCTCCCAGGTGGCATGGTCCTTCCTTCCAAATGACAACCATGGCACCCAGGACACTCCGCCTGTTTCCTCTCCTTGGCCAGGACCGCGCTTGGTTTTTCTCCGTGCCGCAGAGCCTGGCACAGGCCTGGGATACAGTGGCCACCGGCAAATGTTTGCTCAACACTGAAAGGGTAGTTGGAGTAGTTGGGGAGGAACGGAACCACCAGATGCTTTGGCACTAGCTGGGTTTGGTGCCCCACAGTCATGTCATGTTTGAGCGCTGTGGTGATCTGGGGAGTCACTGGCCGGTCTGTGGGGAGGGCCTATGGATGGGTGGCTGACGTGGCTCTAGCTGGGCCTGGGCCCTGTGAGAGGCTTTGCATGTGTGTCCCCAACCCTCCAGGCCCCTCCCCTTAGGGATCACCTGGGTCAGTCACCTCTCCCCCGCCATGGCTGGGTTCTGCTCACCTTCACTTCCTCTCCTTGTCCTCCCCCCTCCACCTCCTCCGACTTGACCGCTGCCCACTGTTCTGGTAAGACAGTGGCCTCCTTGTTCCTCAGTCTGAGTGGCCGAGCAGCAAGGTGCAGCCTCCCTCCCACCCCTCCAGGCCTCCTCCCCGCATCTCCGCAGGACCATACGCGGTTCCCCACAGCCCCCAACTGACAGTCTCCCCATCCCATGTGCTGCCCCATGGCTGCTGTTGTTCTCACTCTGATTCTCCATGGCCACGTGCAACAGCCAGTCTCTGCTGCTTGACTGGACACTTTTCAAGGGCAAGGATGCAGAGGGCTTTTCTCAGAATCCTTAGAACATAGCCCGGGCTGGCCCAGGAAGAGTTCAATAAATGGCTTAAAATGGGATCGTATCAAAATGGCTTACGACTCTCTGCTGTCCTCTCACCCAGAGGTAAGATATCATTTGAGGGGCACAAGAATAGGCTCCCAATGAGGGAGTCCATGACTGGACTTTTGGGGTGTTTGCATTCTCACTAGGGAAGGTCCTAGGACCTTCTGGGAGGAGGAGTAGCTATGAGGGGGCAGGCACTGAGAACCTTTCCTTGTCTGGGCAGCGACCATTATGGATCCAATAGCAGAGGGTCTCCACCCAGTGTCCCATGTCTCTCTCCTGCCCTGGGGTCCCTTCTCTTCCTTGGGGTCCCCTCCTCTGGCCTCCTCAGCCCTCAGCACGTGAATCTGGTGCGCAACCTGGCTCAGGGCCTCCAAACACACAGAGCAGCCCCGGGTCCCTGGTGGCAGCGTGGCTGGGAGGAAGCCACCCGCCCAGGTCTAAGCTCCCAACATGGGTTCCCGTCTCCACCCCCTGTACCTCCCGCCAGTGCCTGATGGCTTCCGTCTGCCCCACTGACTCACGGGGCTCCAGCTGTCAAGGTTTAAAAAATTTCCAAATTCCTCCCCACCCTGCCTTTCCAGGCTCTTTCCCCAGCTCTGGCCCCCTGGTGGCACCCCATATATCCAACCATATATCCAACCATATATCCAACCAGCTGCTCCTTCTCATACTGGGAGTAGGGGAGTGAGGGTGGAGAGGGGCTTCTGTGAGGGGCAAGATCCCTCTCTCCCAGGGGAGGCCCTGACAGCAGCAGAGAATAGGAGAGCTGGAACACCAGGGTTAAAGGGGTCATCGGGACAACCTCCATTTTATAGATGGAGAAACTGGAGGCCCAGAGCCAGGAGCCGAGCAGGGTGTAGGACGCAGGCCTTGGGACCCTGCTTAAGAGCTCTCCTCTGCCCCTTCCTTCCTCTGCTCTCTCCGTTCCTTCCATTTGTTAGTCTCCCCTTGGGCCATGGGAAACACAGCTTCAGCCTGGCCTGCTCCTCCCCAGGGACCAGGGCCACTTGGTGACCAGGAGGGGTCTCTCCATGCCCCCCACCCCCTGGCCTCTCACCAGCTGGCCTGCTTCTCCCCTGTCCCTCAGGATATCTCCTGAAGAAGTGTTTGTACCTAAACAGTATTTCCAGGGCAACTTGCATTCCTGGGGGGTGGGTGGCCAGAAGGGGGCAGAAGGAACGGGTCTAGCTGTGATGCCCCGTGACCCACAGCCCCTCTGGGTTTATGGGACTCGGGGCCTGGGAGCCTGTCTCACCCTTGATCTTGGACAGAGCCCGAGGATGATTGTAGGAGCCACCCTGCCCCCCACTCCCTTTTACAGTGCATCTTCCACGGATGAACTCTGTGTGTTTGGGGGCGGGGGTGGGCAGAGTCCAGAAGTTCCCTCAGCCTTCGGAGGCAGAGGGGCAACCATGGGGGTGAACAGCTCCCTCTTCCTTCTCTTGCTTCTCAGGGAGAATGTCAATGCTGAGCACCCTCCCCCAGGCTGTCCCCCTCCCGCCTATATGCCTCTGTCTATTCCTCATTATTTCTAAGATGAAGCCCTACCCCCTTGGCATCACTCTCCAGGCCGAGGGGGGCAGTGTCTATCCATTTCTGCAGCCCCACCTTGCCCTTCTTCCTACCGCTCCTGACATACACCTGCCCCTGGACAGCCCCTCCACGCCCCCCGGCCAGGCCTCTGTATCTGGCCCCCTTCTCCTTCAAACCCAGCTTGAGGGTCATGCCTCCTCCTCCAGGCAGGCTTCCTTGGGCTGCCAGAGGGAGCTGACCACTGCCCCGCCAGAGCTAATGCTCTGTGGCTCGGGCCTCTATGTGTTCAGTGTCCCTGGCTCTCAGCCTGCGTCCCTCTCTCCCAGAGTAACTCTAGGGAGGGGTCCCAGTGACTCTGAGCCATGGCACCAGAGTCCAAATCCCAGACAGCCTGGATTGGCCAGGCTTTTGTGGAGATGTCCTCAGGGAGGGCCTAGACCTTGGGCCACTCTGGCCCGGACTTCACTAAGACCCTGGCTGGAGAGGAACATGGCAGGATGATCAGGCCAGACCGGCAGGAGGCCAGAGGGTGCGGCCCAGGCTGGGTGACCCAGTGGGAGCTGTGTGACAGAGCTGGACACGAGGAAGTGTGATGGGGAAGGAGGGTGGGTGGGCCTGGGTTCCTTGCTGACACACCCCACTGAACGGCTCCAGTGAGCCCCCTCCCCCCTCACTGTCCCCCTCCTTCTCATTAAGCCCCATGCTAAGTGCCCCCCCCCCCCAATCTTGCTCTCCAGGCACACTCAGCACAGCTCTGGGCCGCCAGGTCCTGCTGCTGTGGCCTCTTCCCAGGATCTGGCCTAGAGCCAGGCATTTTCTGGGGAGACCTCCGGTCGGTTCCCCCTCCTCGGCATGCTGGGAATGCGGCCCCTACACAAGCAGACCCCCTCTGCCGCGGGAGAGGAGCTCAGTCCGATGGACTTTTAAGGACTGAACAGGGAGTAAGCTCCATCCCTGATCGGGCCAAGCTGTCCTCCGGATCTGGCCCGGTCTCCGAGGGGCTTGGCCGGGTGCCCCGGTGGGGAGAGGTCTCAGTGCTGACATCAGGCCTGAACCGGAGCTGGAAGCAGGCTAGGTCTAGCTGGGCTCCTGTCCCTTTTTTGTCCCCACTTGGGTGGTGCTGAGGACTGAGGTGCCCTGCCTGTCTCTAGCAATCGGGGCCTCTGGTTCTGACTGCTCACCCTGACCGGGGCCCCCTCGGTGCTTCTCAGAGGGGGCTGGGGATGATGGATGTAGTGGTCCCCATGACCGCAGCTGTCATTTTGCAGCGCTAGCCCCTTTCCTGACTTGGCCCATGTCATTCTCCAATGGCCCTGTGTTCTCTTACCACTCCCATTTTATAGCTGAGAAAAGTGAGGCACAGAGAGATTAAGTATCTTGTCCAATGCTTTCCAGCTGATAGATGGCACAGCCGGGATTTAGACCCAGTCCTTTGGCTCCCAGTCTTGGGGGACACAAGATGGGACGGAGGTAAAGTAACACCCCACCCCTTCGGTGTCCCCTGTGATTTCTCCCTTTTCACTGCACTTTTGGACGATTCTACCCACCTTGGGCTGTCAGGCGGCTCTTTGCCCATCTGTGCACGTGGCTCCTGAGCCTACACGCTTGTGTCATCTAGATCCAGAGGCTCTGGCCAATGTGACTATGACACTTGGGGGCTTGTGCTCAGCCCTTGGGCCTCCTAGGCTTGCCTAGTCTTTCCCCATAGGCTGGAGACAGACTCCCCTGCCCCCATCCCCCTTGGGCTGGTAATGGGTCCCTGGCTCCTGGGTGTGGCTTTCAGGCCTCGAGACTCTCCACTACCCAGTTCTGCCCCTCTGCACTGCGGGATCTGGCTTCCCCATCGGTCCCAGGGCTCCAGGAGGGCATGGCCATGTCTAGGTCATCCCGGCTTCCTGGCACTGCCTTTTGCAGGGAAACCTTGGCCGGGAGTTCGGCCAGAGCCTGGGGAGAGGACACACTTGTGAGGAAGCCCTGGGGACTATTTATACCTATCTTGGCACAGAGGGTCTTCTGTGGACCAGGTGAGCCCGTGGGTGGGTGGGGGATCTGGCAGCCTTCTTTGTCTCTCTTCCCCAGGGCTGCGCACGGTCCCTGATCACAGTCCTGGTCTGAGACGATGGTCTGAGTGAGGGCAGGGCCCTGTGCTAGGACACTGGTCTCAAAGTGCATGTGCACTGACCTGTGTGTATATCTGTGTGTGTGCGTTTGTGTGCGTGTGCACATGCCCTGAGTGTGGCTCTGCCCTAACTTGGGAGGCTTGCTTTTAGGGAGACATCATCTTGCTCTGAAACGATGGTCTGAGGGTGGAGGCACGGCCCTGCAGAGAGGCATGTGGGGGACCTGGGGTGGGTGCCGAGAGACAGGAGGCAGCTCAGGTCATCTGCTCCTTGACTGTACAGGGATGGGCTTCCCACTCTCGGTCAAGTCTGGGGATCTGGGTGGTGGAGATGCAGGGGGCATGGGGGTGGGATGCGGGCTCATGGAGGGAAATAGGGGCAGGGTGTTGAGATGAGCAGCCTCACTTGCCCCAGACTCCTGGCCCCTTCTTCATTCCCTGGACGCGGAGCAGGTGGCAGACTTCCTTGAATGTCCCGCCCCAGCCCTGCTGTCTGGGTCCCAGACGTGCCTCGGTTTATGGGCCGATGTTCCCTCCCTGGCCAGCTTGGCGGCCACTTCAGACATGCTCGTGCCTGGATGCCCCCCGCCTCGCTGAGGACGGAGAACACAGTCTGCCTCCCCCAGCCCCAGCCGCCCCCGCCCTGCTAATCCCGAGCGAGCGGCAAGGCCAAGAATGTCTTGCATGCTCTGGCGGGCGAGCTAGCCACGAAGCCTGCTGGAGGGGCATGAATCACGGCCCCCGCCTGCCAAGTGCTCACTTGGGACGTGTTCGAGGCTGGCTGTGCCCAGAGTTGATGGGGAGAAGGGAGGGACGGAGAGCTGGCAGCTGGGATGGGCAGACAGAGCAATTTTGAGGGGAGAGATGTCTGCTGGACTCATCCCTGGTGGCAACACGGAAATTATGTTATAGAATTTTAGGAGCCTGGAATCAGAGTATTGACTTCTCCGCATTCCACAGTCTGAAATGCAAGATTCGTGGAATGTCGCACGGCACCCCTCGGGCAGCACACGAGCGCCAAGACCCCCTTCTGCAGGTGGGGACGGGGAGGCTCTGAGAGGGCAGAGAGGTCCCGCGTGGAGTCAGGGTGAGGGCCCTCGTGCTTGGGGAGGAGGAGCATCCATGGGAGCATAGATGGTGGAGGAAACTCTCTCGCTCCTCCCACTTACTCGAGCACCTGACCCACCCATGGAGACTCTTGCCTCCCTCTCTGCAAAATCCCCCTGCCTCGCTGGGCTGCCCCTCCCCTCGGTCCCCGGCACCAAGGGGGCCCGGCGGATGCCCGCTCCTGCCGTCTCTACCTGCTCACTCACTTATCCAAACGCTGTCCGCCAAGGGGTGGATGTCCTCTGGCCACAGAAACCTCACCCCAGCCATCTCCCTGCTCTCCCGGGTCTGCAAACGCTTCCTAGCCTTAGTGTGACACCACACTCCATTTGCTATCATCCTGGAATAAGAAAAGTCCCTCCAAATACTCCATCTACCCACTCTCCCTGCTGCCCGCAGCTTTCTCCATCTGTTCATGGCCAAGTTTCTTCAAAGACTTGTCCACGCTTCCCATGCCCCACTTCCTCACGGCCCACTCCCTCCGGAACCCTCTCTGGCTTGGCTTCCACCCCCAGTGCTCCACGGACGGACGGAGGGAGGGATGCTGGAGCTTTTGTGGCTAAGTATCACTCTTCCTCCCCTGCCCGCCCCACCCTCCTGCCCGGCCAGCCCCACCTGCCTCAAAGCCCCCGCCCATCCTGGCCTCTTCCTGCCTCCCCCAGAACCTCCCTCTTAGCTCATCCTCACGCTGGTAATCCACCCAGGCCCCCTTCTCTCGGTGTTGTCTTCCTGGTGGCTGACTGCCCCCACGCTCCCCATCGGATCGCCAGCCCGGCCGTCCCCGGGGCCCCAGACGAGCAAGTGCAGAACCAGGTTGATGTGCCCACTGGGGTGACCCACCGGTCCGTCCACTCAGCTGCCCAGGCTCCTGCAGCCCTGCTCCTCCCCAGGGCTCCCCCTTTTCAGTGAAGGACCCCACTACCTACCTGATTTGTGGGCAGAGACTCTTCGTTTCCCTCGCCCCCCACCCTTGGTCCCGTTGGTCGGCCAAGGCCAATCCATGCGATCCCGCGACCTTATCCCGCGACGGCCATTGCCATCCTCCTGAACTCATCCTTTCTGGCCTAGACTGTTACAACATCCGCAGCACTGGTCTCTGCCCCACCAGCTGGCCCTCCGTGGGGAGCCAGGGAGACCTCTTCAAATACAAACCTGATGCTGCTACTTCCCAGCTCAATACCCTTCATGGCTTCCCGCTGCCCACAAACCCCTCAGGGCCCTCTGTGGCCAGGTCCTTGACCGGCCCCCCCCAGCCTGACCCAGCCCAGCACCCCCACCTCGCGTTCCGTCCGCCTCCAAATGTTCATCAGCCCCAACTGCGTTGTTCTGATTCTTCCTGCTAATCTTTTACAGGCGGTTCCTCCTGCCTGGAATGCACGTTCCCTTTTTCATCTTGACAAACTGCCTGCCCAAGCCGGAAGTCCCGTCCAGGTCACCTCTGTGCTCTGGCGGCACCCCACACTTGCCATGCTCTGTGCCCACACTGCCTTGCTGGGTCCCCCACTCGACTGCTAACTCCGAGATCAGGGCTATGTTCGATCCTTCTGGGCCTCTCCAAGGGCCTGGGGTTCAGGGAGTGAGTGCTCAACATGTACTTCCTGAATGAACCAATGAATCTGTGGTCCCAGGAAGGCTTTAGTCCTCTCTTTGGGGACCCTGCTGAGATGATGTGACCTGAGCCCCTTGATCTGCTCCTGGCCCGGGGGTCCGACAGTCTGAGTTCTGAGTATCTTTGCCACAGGCTGATGGCTGGTGGGTGGGGGAACTTATTCTCCCCTGGGACTTCTAGCCGCATGGGAGAGGGGCAGAGGGGGTTGCGAGCCTGGGAGCTAGGAGCGCTGGCAGCCAGTGGAGCAGAGGGACGGGTTGTTAGGGGATCACGGGCCTTGCCTGGGCTGCCACTTGGTTTCATCTCTGGGGCAGCAGGGCCTTTGAGGGTTCAGCTGGGGAGGGGGCATGAGACCTGTCTCCCCACCCTTCTTCAGCCTTGTCCTGGAAGCCCAGGCCGAGAAACCAGGGGTGGAGAAGCCAGCGGAGAAATGGAGTTTATACAACAGCATTCAATATGTTTGCAATAAAGGGGAAATGGAAAAAATGTTAATTTAATTTTGTCTGTGCCCTGGGGACAATGCTCATGGCTCTGAGCTTTCCAACTGCCACCCTGTCCAGCCCTGCTCGAGAAGACTCCAGGGAGTGAGGGAATGTGGGGTCGAAGGGTGAGATGGTCTGAACCCCTTGTCCCAGAATGTCCTCCTACTCTCTGTCACTGTGCCTGCTCCCCCCGCACCCCTGCTCCCTCCCCCCCCCCCCCCCCCCCCCCCCGCCATAAAGCAGCCCACTCAGGGCTCCCAGAGCCATGTGCCTTTTAGCCAAAGGACAGCTGCTCACTGGATTTGCCTCCCAGAGGAGAGCCTGGGGTTCTGAAAAAGACCCCAGGCTGGGAGCCCCTTTTGCCTTGATCCATCACTGCCCCAAACTTCTGTGATCCCCATGTCTGCCCCGCTGCCTGACTGTAGAGCTGTTGACTTCCCTGCCTGGGGGCCTCTTCATGTCCCTCCAATTGTCACCTTTGGAGAGGTAGGGGAGGCACAGGCCTCAGGAACACAGCCTTCGGCTCCTTCAGGGGCTCCCAGGTGGTGGTGGCTGTCACCCCAGCTGCCCTCATATTGATGTCATTGATTTAGGTTCTTCTGAAAGTAGCCTTTGAGACAATGACTTGGGTGCAGCTCTTTTATTCAGGAAACACAGGGAACACAGGGAGAGGGAAACAGGGAAGGGAGAAAAGCCAACGAAAGGTGTGCGAATGAGCAGACACTGGGGGTCAATCCCCCTGGGGATCCTTTGACAACGCTTTCCCATAGGATCTTCTATGATGATGGGAAAGTTCTAAATCTACGTTGTACAGTACGGTAGCCATGTGGGCTCCCGAGTACCAAAAATATGGTTGGTGCAACTGAAAAAATGAATTTCTACTTTTATTTACCTTCATTTAACTGTAGGACATCCCTCGGGAGCCCGTGCCTGGGAGAATGAAGTCCCCCCACATTTCTGGGTGGCACCCAGCAAGTTCTCTTGGTGTCAGAGCGCCCCGACACAAAGAAAGGCAGAGGCAAGAGCCATAGGTGGGAAGCCACCACCTGCCAGGAACCCGCCAATAGCCGGGCAAACTCAGGTGGGCGGGGCATCCACGGACGCCTCTCATTGGCTGATAGCTCACCTGCGTTCCCAGTTCTCACGCCCCACAATGTCCCCTCCCCTGTGAGTATCTCCAGGAGGCCCTCGGGACGAGTCACCTGTTTCCATGCTCCATTGGTCTCTTCCTCTCCTTAGCATTGTCACTCTCCACTGTCACGATGATGGGTGTCCATGCCACTTTCCCTCTTTCCTGGAAGGCCCACCTGCCACTCAAGGCCGCGTTTGCCACACTGTGCTATTTTATTAGCGACTAAAATAGAAGGGATCTGTTGTACAACACGGGGAATAATTGACTATAACTGGAGATGCAAATCACAGTTTTTAATTATTTTACTCATATCCTTTTTGGGGATGAGGAAGGGTCTGTTTTCTGTTTACTTAATAGAACCTAAGTGCCAGGAAGGACTTAGCACAGAGGAGACAACAGATGTTTGTTGAATGAACGGATGAATGAATGTATGGGAAATACCAGTCCTTACACTCAAGGCCCTCACATCTGGTGGGTGGCTGCGGGTGGGCGATTGGGTCCAAGATCCCAGGAAGAGATCCCAGGAAACACAGGGAGAGGGAAACAGGGAAGGGAGAAAAGCCAACAAAAAGTGTGCGAATGAGCAGAGCCTCCTGTAGGAGGCTTAGTGGAGGACCTGAGGAGGTCTGCGTCCTGGTAAGCTCAGGAAAGTCTTCCCATGTGTCCTGAACTCCAATCTGTACCCCAGCCAGTTGGCCAACACTCTATGTTTTTTTTTTTTTCTATCTTTATTTGTTTATGTGTTTGTTTTGAGAGAGAAAGAGAGAGGGAGAGAGAAAGCATGCATACGTGTGAAGCAGGGGGTGGGGTGGGAGGACGGAGAATCCCAAGCAGGCTCTGCGCTGTCAGTGAAAAGCCCAACTTGGGGTTTGATTTCACAAAACACAAGCCACCAACTGAGCCACCCGGGCACCCCCAACACTCTTTATAAATTAATTTCAGGGGTGCCCGGGTGGCTTGGTTGGTTAAGCATCTGACTCTTGGTTTCGGCTCAGGTCATGATCTCATGGTTTGAGGGATCAAGCCCTGCATTTTATTGGGGTTTAATTTCCACACAATAAAGTGCAATCATTCGAAGTTCTATAAGTTCTGACAAATTCTAGAGACCCATGTGATCTCCAGCGCAATCAAATATAGAGGATGGCCAGCACTGCAGAAAGTCCCCTCCTGCCCCTTTACAAACTGGTCCCAGACAACTGCCTACCTGCTTTTGTTTTATTTTTTTACCGTTTTGATTTTTTTTTTTTATTTTCAGACTTTCATGAAATCATTGCTAAAATTTATTACACAGTGGGTCATCAATCAATTTTTAACGAATTTCTAAAGCTGAGCATGTTTATTGACCATAATTAAAATTAAGCTGTAATATCCAAAAACCAACCCTAAAACTCTCTTTTTAAAAAATATTTTTAAGAAGGTTATTTGTTTATTTATTTATTTATTTTTAATGTTTATTTATTTTATTTTATTTTTTAATTTTCTTTTTTCTTTTTTAAAATTTATATCCAAATTCTTAGCATCTAGTGCAACAATGATTTCAGGGGTAGATTCCTTAGTGCCCCTTCCCCACTTAGCCCATCCCCCCTCCCACAACCCCTCCAACAACCCTCAGTTTGTTCTCCATGTTTTTGAGCCTCTTCTGCTTTGCCTGCCTACCTGCTTTTTGTGACTGTGGACCACTTTCTTCTTTCTCTAGAGTTTCAGATACAGAGAATCATATAGAATCATTCGGATACAGACTATCATATAGTCTCCACAGTTTCTTTCACTCAACATGCTTTTGAGATTCATCCGTGTTGTTGAGTATACCAATAATTCCATTGGACGTACCATTTGTTCATTCATTCATTCCCTGATAGATATCAGGGAAATTTTCAGTGTTTGGCTGTTATGAATAAAGCTGTTACGAACATAGGTTGTAAAAGCCTCTGTGTAATCATAGGTTTCCATTTCTCTTGGGCGTCACTTCGACACCTAAATTTTTTTCTTTTTAAAAATTATTTTGGGGCACCTGGGTGGCTCAGTCGGTAAGTGTCTGACTTCGGCTCAGTTTGTGATCTCGCAGCTCATGAGTTTGAGCCCCACGTAGGGCTCTGTGCTGACAGTTCAGAGCTTGGAGCCTGCTTCAGATTCTGTGTCTCTGTCTCTCTCTGCCCCTCTGCATCTCACACTCTCTCTTTCTCTCTCAAATATAAAATAAACATTAAAAAAATAAAATTATTTTAAATGTATTTTTCCTTTAAAAAATATTTTAAAACTGAGAAATATTTACCTGCCACTGAGTTAGAAAGATATGCTCCTGTTTTCTTTTAGAAACTTTGTAATTTCACTCTTCACTTCTGGGTCTAGGATCCATCTCGAATTTTTGTGCGTGTATGTAGAAGGGATCAAGTTTTGTTTTTTTTTCCATATAGATATTCGGTTATTCTAACACCAGTTGAAAAGTCTTAACCTCATTGAATTGCATTGGCACCTTGTTGAAAATCAATTAACTCTACAGTGTGTGGCTCTATTTTTGGACTTCTCCATCTATTTAGGTCCCTTTATATTTCTTTCAGGAACATTTTGTAGTTTTTAGTATTCAAGTATGGTACCTCCTTGGTTAAATTTGTTCCTAAGGGTTTTTCTTTTGGATGTTATTGTAAATGGAATTGTTCTTTAAATGTCCTTTTTGCACTGTTTGTGGCTAGTGTATAGAAAGACAACTGATTTTTGTGTGTTGATTTTGTATTCTGTAACTTTGTGGGATTTATTTATTGTTTTTTTTTTATAGGTATGTGCATAAGAGTGTAAATTCTTTAGAATTTTCTACACATAGGACCATGTATTATGTGACTAGAGATTGTTTTATTCCTTTCCAATTTGGATGCCTTTTATTTCATTTTCCTGCCTAATCATTGTGGCCTGAACTTCTAGTACTATGTCTAACAGAAGTGGCAAAAGTGGGAATCCTTGCCTTTGACCTTAAGGGAAAAGCTTTCAGCCTGTCACCACCGAGTATGATGTTAGCTGTGGGTTTTACGTATGTGTCCTTTATCTTGTTGGGACTCCCTCTTCCGTTCCTACTTTATGGAATTTTTTAGTTTTAATCATGGAAGAGTATGGAATTTTGTCAAATGCTCTTTCCACATCCATTGAACTAATAGTCATGTCCTCCTTCATTCTCTTGATGTATTTTGCATGGCTTGTTTTTCACATGTTGCATTCTGGGGAGAAACGACAATTGGGTCATAGTGTATAATTCTGTTAATATGCTGCCATATTCACTTTGCTAATAATTAATTGAGGGTTGTTGCATCTATATCCATAAGGGATGTTAGTCTCTAGTTTTCTTGTAGTGTCTTTTTCTGGCTTTGGTATCAGGGTAATTCTGGCCTTAGCAAGTATTCCCTCCTTTTCAGTTTTTCAGAGGAGTTTGAGAAGGATTGATGTTAATTCTTCCTTGAATGTTTGGTACAATTCACCAGTGAAGCCACCTGGTCCTGGCCTCTTCTTTGTTGGAGGTTTTTGATGACTGACTCAATCTCCTTACTTATTGTAGGTCTATCCAGATTTTTTATTTCTTTTTGGGTCAGTTATTACTTTGTGTGTTTCTAAGAATGCATCCATTTCAGCTAGGCTATCTAACTTGTCGACATACAGGTCTTTATAGTATTTTCCTCAAACCCTTTTTAGTTCCATGAAGTCAGTAGCAATGTCCCCACTTTCATTTTTTTATTTTGGTAACTTGACTCTTCCCTACTCTTTTGCTTAGTCAATCTAGCAAAAGATTTGTCAATTTTGTTGTCTTTTTTTTTTTAATCTATTTATTTTGAGACAGAGAGAGACAGAGAGAGACAGAGAGAGACAGAGAGAGAGAGAGAGAGAGCCTGAGCGGGATTGGGGCAGAGACAGAGGGAGAGAGAGAATCCCAAGCAGGTTCTGCACAGTCAGTGAGGAGCCGAGTGTGGAACTTGAACCCATGAACCGCAAGATTATGACCTGAGCCAAAACCAAGAGTCAGATGCTTAACTGACTGAGCCACCCAGGCGCCCCTGTTGTTTTTTCAAAGAACCAACTTTTGGTTTTGTTGACATTATTGTTTTTCTATTCTCTTTTTCATTTACCTCCACTTTAATCCCTATTATTTCCTTCCTTCTACTAACTTCGGGGTTAGTTACCTCTTCTTTGTCTTTTTCCTTAAGGTATAGAGTTAAATTACTCATTTGAGATCTTTCTTTTTTTGAATGTAGGCATTTACTGCTATGAATTTCCTACTGAGCACTGCCTTTGCTACATTCCTTATGTTTTGCTATGCTGTGTTTTCGTTTCATTTGTCTCTAAGTATTTTCTAATTTGCCTCGATTTCTTCTTTGAACCATTTAAGATTGTGTTGCTCGGGGCGCCTGGGTGGCTCAGTCGGTTGACTTTGGCTCAGGTCATGATCTCACGGTCTGTGAGTTCCAGCCCCGCGTCAGGCTCTGTGCTGACAGCTTAGATCCTGGAGCCTGCTTTGGATTCTGTGTCTCCCTCTCTCTCTCTGACCTTCCCCCATTCATGCTCTGTCTCTCTCTGTCTCAAAAATAAATAAACGTTAAAAAAAAAAGATTGTGTTGCTTAATTTCCATATATTTGCGGATTTCCCAGTTTTCCATCTGTTACTAATTTCCGGCTTCATTCCTTTGTGGTCAAAGAAGATATGATTTCAGTCTTTTAAGATTATTGAAACTTGTCTTGTGGCCCGATATATGGTTTATCTTGGAGAATGTTCCATGTGCCCTTGAGAAGCATGAGTATTCTGGTGTTGTTTACTGATGTGCTCTATGTAGGTCTGTTAGGTCTAATTGTTTTACAATGTTGTTCGTGTTCTCTTTTTCCTTGTTGACCCTCCATCTAGATGTTCTGTCCATTATTGAAAATGGGGTATTAAAGTCTCAAACTTTATCGTAAGATTGTCTATTTCTCCCTTCAATTCTGTCAATATTTGGTTTTTTCCCTTTTTTCTCCTTTTAAAAAAGTTTTTAATTCCAGCTAGTTAACACACAGTGTAATCTTCGTTTTAAATGTATAATATAGTGATTCAGCACTTCCATATATTACCTGTTGCTCATCACAAGTGCACCCCTTAGACCCCATCACCTATTTCCTTCATCCCCCAACCGCCTCCCCTCTGGTAACCATCAGTTTGCTCTCTATAGTTTAGAGTCTGTTTCTTGGTTTGTCTCTCTTTTTCCCCCTTTCCTCATTTGTTTTGTTTCTTAAATTCCACATATGAGTGAAATCATATGGTATTTGCCTTTCTCTGACTGACTTATTTCATCTAGCATAATACTCTCTAGCTCCATTTGTGTCACTGTCAATTCTGTCAATATCTGCTTCATATATTTTGGGACTCTTTTGTGAATAAATGTTTATAATTGTTGTAGCTTCTTGATGAATTAATTCTTTTACTGATATATCATGTCTTTATTTGTCTGGTATAATAGTTTTGACTTAAAGTTTGTTTTGTTGCATGTTAGTATAACTATCCCAGCTCTCTTGGTTAGAGTTTGCATGGAAAATCTTTTCCTTCCTTTCACTTTCCACCTATTTGTGTCCTTGTCTCTAAAGTGAGTCTTTTGCAGGCAGTATATAGTTGAATTATTATTTAAAAATCCCATTTTGCCAATCTCTACCTTTTGATTGGGGAGTTTAGTCCATTTACATTTAAAGTTATTACTGATAAGGATGACTTATCATCCTTATTATATGGCTTCTTCTGCTATTTTCCTGTTTGCTGTATGTCTTTTGTTCCTCATTTCCTCATTGTTTTCTTTTGTGTTTGATTTTTTTATAGTGAACTGTTTTTATTCCTTTCTCATTTCCTTTTGTATATATCTTTTTTGTGTGTGTGAAGTTTATTCATTTATTTTGAGAGAGAGAGAGAAAACAGGAATTGGGGAGGAGCAGAAAAGGAGAGAGAGAGAATCCCAAGCAGGCTCCACCTTGTCAGGACTGAACCCAATGCAGGGCTCAAACCCATGAACCATAAGATCATGACCTGAACTGAGGTCAGATGCTTAACTGACTGAGCCATCCAGCTGCCCCATTGTGTGTATCTCTTATATTTTTTCCTAGTGATTACCATGGAGGTTACAATTAATATCC
Source organism: Panthera onca (assembly GCF_046562875.1). Taxonomy (NCBI): domain Eukaryota; kingdom Metazoa; phylum Chordata; class Mammalia; order Carnivora; family Felidae; genus Panthera; species Panthera onca. The sequence continues at coordinate 10,304,987 of NC_138354.1, forward strand.
TGAATTTATAATAATTTCACTTGAGTTGAAATCGACTTAGCTTCAACAACACACACAAACTCTTTTATACAGTTCTGTCCCTCCACCTTTATATCATTGTCAACTACATCTCTATGCATTGTGTACCCATTAACATAGATTTATATTTTTTTAAATGTTTATTTATTTTTGAGAGAGAGAGAGCAAACAGGGGACGGGAAGAGAGAGAGGGAGACACAGAATCTGAAGCAGTCTCCAGGCTCTGAGCTGTCGTCACAGAGCCTGATGTGGGGCTCAAACCCACAAACTGTGAGATCATGACCTGAGCTGAAGTCAGATGCTTAACCAACTAAGCCACCCAGGCACCCCTAGATTTATAATTTTTAAAATGATTTTGCCTTTAAATCTTATGGGAAATAAAAAGAGGAGTTATAATCCAAAACTGTAATACTATTGACTTTTTTTCGAGAGAGAGAGAGAGAAGAGGGGAGGGACAGAGGGAGAAGGATTGAATCTTTTTTTTAATGTTTATTTTTTTGAGAGAAAGACAGAATACAAATAGGGAGGGGCAGAGAGAGGGAGACACCGAATCTGAAGCAGGTTCCAGGCTCTGAGGTGTCAGCACAGAGCCCGATGTGAGGCTTGAACTCATGAACCATGAGATCATGACCTGGGCCGAAGTTGGATGCTTAATTGACTGAGCCACCCAGGCACCCCATAATACTACTGACTTTTATATTTACCTATGTAGTTATATATACTAGAGTTTTTTTATTTCTTTATATGATTTCAAATTACTATCTAATGTCATTTCAACCTGAAGGACTCCCTTTAACCCTTCTCATAGGGCAGGTTTACTAGCAATGAACTTCTTCAGGTTTTGTTTATCTGAAAATGTCTTAATTTTGCCTTAGTTTTTTTGAAGGATAGTTTTGCTGGGTATAAACTTTCTTTCAGCACTTTAATCGTCCCTCTCCTTTCTGGCCTCCATAGTATGTGATGAGAAATCAACTTTTACTCTTGTTGTGGATTCTTTCTCTCTCTTGCTGCTTTCAAGAATTTAAAAATTCTTTGTCTTTTGACAGTTATGATTTGTCTCAGTGTGGATTTCTTTTAGTTTATCTTACTAGAAGTTCTTTGAGCTTCTTGGATTTATTGATTCATGTATTTCATCAAATTTGGGAAGTTTTTGACCATTATTTCCCAAATATTTCTCTGCCTCCCTTTCTCTCTCTTATCCTTCTGGAACTCCCATAATGCATATGTTGATCTGTTTGATGGTGTCCCACAGGTTTCTTAGGCCCTGTTTACTTTTCTTCATTCTATTTTCTTTCTGTTCCTTAGACTAGATCATTTCAATGGTCCTATATTCAAATTTATTATTTTTTTCTTCTGCTTGTTCAAATCTGCTGTTGGATCCCTCTAGTGGATTTTTCACTTTGGTCATTATACTTTTCAGTTATAGAATTTCTTTCTGGTTCTTTTTGTTTTTATTTTTTTTAAATTCTTCCTCACTTATGTCTTCATACCTTCAGGGATCATGTATCATTTGCTCACATTTCCTTTTCTTTCTTTTTACTCAAAAAATTTTAATGTTTATTTATTTTTGAGAGAGAGAAAGACAGAGCACGAGTAGGGGAGTACAGAAAAAGAGGGGGAACACAGAATCTAAAGCAGGCTCCAAGCTCCAAGCTCTCAGCATAGAGCCTGATGCAGGGTTTAAACTCATGGACTGTGAGATCATGACCTAAGCCAAAGTCAGATGCTTAACCGACTGAGCCACCCAGGTGCCCCTCTTTCTGGTTCTTTTAAAAAATAATTTCTATATCTTTTTTGATACAGATAATTTCTATATCTTTTTTGCTCTTATCTTGTTAATCTATTGTTTTCTTAATTTCCTTGAATCTTTGTTCATAGTTTTTCTTAGCTCTTTGAGCATATTTAAACCAGTAGATTTAAAGTCTTTATCTAGTAAGTCTAATGTCTGAGCTTCCTCAGGGGTGGTTTTGATTTTTTTTTTTCCTTTGAATGGGCTATACTTTCCTGATTCTTTGTATGCCTTATAATTTTTGTTGAAAACTAGGCATTTTGAATGTTATAATGTAGTGCCTTTAGAAATCAGACACTCTCTTTCCTCCATGGTTTGCTTTTGTTGGCTTTTGATGGCTTCAGTTGTCCATTTGTTTAGTTTCGGCTTTTCCAAATTAGTTTTGCAAAGATTGTATTCTTTATTGTGTGCAGTCTCCAAAGTATGTTTTGTTATCTCAGTGGTCAGCCAGTGACCACACAGAGATTTCCTTTATGCCTGGATCCAAAAAGAAAAAAAAAGTAGTATTCCCTTAGTCTTTGTAGCTTGGCTGTGAGCAGTGACACTCCTTCTGTGCTAAGCCACAATTCTGCCTTAGCTTTCACCTTCTCCTTGTGTGGAGCCCACAGAGTCACCAGAGGTGACTCAGGTCTTTTCTGAGTATGCATTCCATTCTGGGCATACACACTGCACTCTGTTTACCCTAATATGTTCAGTGACCTTTCTGAGTCCTTATTCCCCTATAGCCTTCCTTCTTTGTCTCCTTCTTTTCAGGATTTTGGGTTCTGCCAGCCACTTATCCCATCTGCTATCCTTTGCCCCAGGAAGATATGGGGTTATATGACTTTAAATCTTTCCACAGATGGTGCTGCTACCTGGAAAGCTGTTCCAGCCTGGCAGGGGGTGGGGTGGGGCATGAAACAAAAGTCAACCTCTGAGGCATCCCTCAGGGAACCACCAGACAGGTCAAACACACAACTGCAGTATTTTAAGACCAAGGTCTGTGTTAGTTCCCTGACACCAGCAAGGCTGTGATCCTCACAGCCACCATGTTGGGAAATGAGAAATGACACTCACATGGACGAAAATGCCACAATGTTCTCTTATTAAAATTCAATTTTCCTTTTTTTCTTCAATAAGCATCTTCCTGGTTTCTGTAAATTTTGGATTAGATTCCAGAGCCCCCCCCCTCCCCCTCCCCCCCCCCCCGCAAAGGCTGATTAAGTCCATCTTTGCCAGCTTATGGTTGTTTCAGTGGAGTGACTGATTCAATGTTGTACTCCACCGTTTTCCATGATGTCACCAGGTTTCTCTCCTTTCTTCACTTTGCATTCTTTTTTTTTTTTTAACACATTTATTTATTTTTGAGACAGAGAGAGACAGAGCATGAACGGGGGAGGGTCAGAGAGAGAGGGAGACACAGAATCCAAAGCAGGCTCCAGGCTCTGAGCGGTCAGCACAGAGCCCGACGTGTGGCTCGAACTCACGGACCGTGAGATCGTGACCTGAGCCGAAGTTGGATGCTTAACCGACTGAGCCACCCAGGCGCCCCTTCACCTTGCATTCTTATTGAGGTAAACAACAAAACATACAAATCTTGTGCATATGGTTTGATGAATTTTACATACGCCTGCCCTCATGCAGCCACCACTCAGATCAAGACACAAAATATTTTCAGTTCCTCAGAAGTTTTCTTCATTCCCCTTTCAAGAGAGTTAACCTGCTCTCTCAGTAAACATAATTATGACTTCTATCTTTCTAAATTCATTTTACCTGTCACAGAAAACTTTATACATGAGATCAAGTCATGGGTACTCTGAGGGTGGCTACTTTTGCCTAGTCTAATGTTTTTAGGATTCATCCATGTTATTGCATGTAGCTGAAGTTGATTCATTTTTTATTAATGAAACAATTCCACTGTATGACTATATCATGATTTATTTATTCATTCATCAATTGATAGGCATTTAGGTGGTTGCCACTGTGGGCTATTATGAATAGAGCTCTATGAGCATTCTTGCATGTGTCTTTTGTTGGATATGATGTATGGATTTTTCTCTCTTTGGCATATGTTTGGGAGAAGATTCCCTAGGTCATTTAACTCTTGAGGGATGCCCTGTTCTCCATACCCAGTGACCTTTTCTCTGTATCCATCCAGCTTGATCTCTGGTTTGGCCTTCTGCTTCTTGAACCCCACAACTTCCAAGAATTCTATGACTTTGCCCCGCTAGCTTCTCTTCACCCTATTGAGTTCATTTGTGGGTCCTTTGACTCTTCCTGAGCCCCACCTGGGGCTCTCCAGCACCCAGACCCTTTTGAGCCCCTTTCTCCATCAGATTTAGCTGTCTGTCTTGGCCATCTCATCTCTTTCCAAAGCCTCATGATCCATAGGTAATCCAGTGACTATGGAACCTGAAGCTTGACCTTCAGCCCTACCTTCCCTTCTAGGAGTGAGCTATTGGCCAACGGCTTGGTGGACGTCTCTGCTTAGGTGACCCCAGACCCCTCACAATCCACACTTTCCCCACTGCCCTTTCCATTGTCCCTCAGCTTGTCCTCTCCCCTCCACGGTGCCCACCTGAAGATTGCTCCAGTTTTCCTATAGCCACACAAGTCTGGGTCCCCAATTCCTGCACTCTGTCCATTGCCTTTCCCCCAGACACCAATCTGGAGAACCCAAGTACATTGGCATCTCTCCAATGTCTTGGGGAATCTCCCTTCCTTTCTAACCATGGCTGCTGCCCCAGTTCAAGCCTTAGCATCCCTTTTCAACACTCCTTTATAGGCTTCCAACTTCTAGCCTTACCTTTGCTAATTGACTTGGCCTGCGGCTCCAGACGTGGCCCCCAAAGCTGGCTCTGGCCATGTCTGCCTCAGCGGTGAGGCCAGGCTCAAGGTCCTGGTTTTAGGCCTGGGCTGCAGCTGAGCCAGCTTTGGGCGCCATTCCTTAGCGCCGATCGTGCATGGCGGACACGCTCTGTGGCCCGGGCTCACAGACAGGTTTTTCAAGTTAGGATTTGGAAGGGGCTCTAGCGCTGGTTGCAGTTCACAGCTCATGAGGTGCAGGAGAGCCCCTGTGTGAGATCATCTTTTCTGGGGCGGCCGGATTCAGGACTGAGCCGGCTGGGGAGGCAGCTTGGAAAATTTCACACTCGGCCTTGCCATTTGGCTGGCCTCCAGGTGTTTGGCAGCTCAGGTGACTCATGGTGAGGCCTCAGTCAACCCATCCTTCCAGCAAATACTGCCGGACCTGGGGCCACCTCAAGATGGGTCACGAACATGGAGCTCAACGGGGAACTCTGAGAGGCAGACCCTAATAGGAGGGGCTTGTGCTCTTGTTGGGGAAAGGAGATTCATAAGGAAGCAATGAGAGAACAAGGGTGGAGGGACGTTTGGGGGAGGGAGATGGTGTTCAAGATTGGAAAGCTAACTTATTTGAGCTATAACATGTCCACTACCCTTTGGAAGGACACAGTAATACCTCTGAGAGAGATGACATCTCACCAGGGCTAAAAGCATGGGCTCTGGAACCAGATTGCCTGAGGCCAACATCTAGCTCTATGGCTTGCTAGCTGTGTGACCTTAGGTAAGATGCTTAAACTCTCTGAGCCTCTATCTCTTCATGTATAAAGTTGAAATACCAATAATAACACCCATCTACCTACCTCATCAGATATTTGTGATCATTAAATATGTTAACAGAAGTGAAGCATTCAGGGCACTGCCTGACACCTAGTTGATGCTCAACAAACATCGGCGTTGTTATTACTGTCCTTACCCCCGCTTACCTCTCCACCATTCCTTCCCTCCATGCATTGACTACTCCAGCCCCACAGTGGTACTTTTGGCTCTCTCTGTCTACACTCTTGCACCTCCTTCAGACCCAGCTCAAAAACCACTTCTGGGAAGACTTCCCCGACCCTCGGGTCCTTTCTTTCTGTTGTGTCAACACTTGCTCTTTTTAATTTTAAACATGTGTTTATCTGTTCTGGCCTTTTCACCAGCTGGTGAGCAACTTGAGAGCAAGTCTGTGTCTAAACCATTTCCTTGTTCCTAGCACCCCACGCCTCTGGAGCTAGCCCTGATAGCCACCTAATAACCTTTTGTTGGGTAAGTAATTGAAGGAACTGATGACACATGATAAGAAAACCCGGTAGAACGCTGACAGAGAATCCTAAAATGCGGCAGGTGCCGTGTCGTTTTTTGACCAGGCATAAACTGGCAATGGTGTTGCCTGGAGTCAAGGCTGTGCAGAGGCCATGTTGTGTGCTCCTTTATGTGGCAGTGGTCAGGGCAGACTTCCTGGAGAAGGAGGAGTGGGAGTGACGACCCCAAGCTGGCTCCAACTGGCTCCAAAGATGTCAGGCTCTGTGGGATTGGCAGCTGGTGCCCCTATGATTTGCCCTGGGCCACTCTGCTGACACTTTGGGACCAGGGGAGCTTGGAAGAGCGTAGTTCCTCATCTCTGGTCCGAGGAAAGGGCTCAAATGTGAGATGATGGTGGTGAAGACCAGCCCCCATCCCCCGACACACACGGAACCTCTTAGAATGGATTTCACGCTCCCTGTTCTAATGCGGACCGTCTCCGCTCTGCTTTGGAAAAACAGAGGCCTCGCTCCAGCCTCCTGAAACCAATTGGAAACAAATCTAAAATCCTTATCCCTCCCCCAACATCTGTGGAGGCCAAAAAAAGGCAGAGCAAGGGAGAACAGAATTGCCAAGGGGCTCGGGACCCCACTCCGGGCAGTGAGCAGAGTGGCCACTTCCCTTGGGTGGGTGGGAGCCAGCTCTGATGATCTCTCCAAAGCCACACTCCCCAGCTGTCTGTCCATTCTGCTTGTTCACCAGGGAGGTTATGGACGGGGCCCAAGAAAGCCATTGCTGGACATAGAGCAAAAGCCACACTCCCCCTCTGCAGTACTGATGTCGGCCTCGTCTATAAAGTCTGTGCTCCACAGCCTTCTGTCCTGGCCCTGGTCCCCACTGCTCCTACTTATGCGCTGTCTTCTCCCCAGTGGCCTGACTGTCACCCAGGTGGGGCTGAGAAGCCTGGCTTTGCCCCTCCACTGTCTGGATGACCTTGGCAAGTCTTTGCATCTCTGAGCCACTGTTTCTTGGTGGGTAAGATGGAGAGAGAGAGAGAGAGAGAGAGATCACCTGTGTGAGGTGGGAGGCAGCCCCATGAGGGGGTATAGAAAGGGATTCATGTAAGTTATTACCATCACGCTTGTCCATCTCTGGTTCTGAGCCTCACCTCTGTTCATCCAGTTCCTTGCCATTCATGGTCCAACTCTGGGCTGTTCGTCCCAGGAAACTTCCCTGGACCACTGTACCCCTCATGGATGCCTTGTTGGTATTGCACTCAGTACCATTCAGAACTTACCACACACACCTGCTTATATTTACATGTCTGGTTAGTTTTTTTTCTGAAAAACATGACATTGGAGGTCAAAGGTCTGGGTTTGAGTCTCTGCTCCATCCCTGCTGGTTAGCTGAGTCAGGAAGGTGGCCCGTATTCTCTCTCCAAGCCCCAAGTTCCTCCTTTATAAGCAGATGTGGTTATGATCGTGCCCACTTCCCAGACTTCTTACCGGGCGCCAATGGGACACATGCATGTGAAAGCATTCTGTAAACTATAAAAAGTACTTGGTCATGTTGCTTCTTTCTGTTTCTAGTTTGATGTAGGTTCCCCATGGGAAAGACCTGCTTCTGCTGAGCCAGGAGGGTTAGGCTGGGAGGGTATGGTCCCATGCGGGTGCCCAGTGAGTGGCCCTACTGGAGCCCATATGAGGGAAGCCCTTGTGCCCTGGTGGGAGCTGGCCAAGAGTGGTGGCCTGGTGTGACCCAGATGGCCCACAGGAGCGCTGGCAGGAGGATGCAGCAGTGGCGACCCTGGGGAGGGATTTCCGGCCTTGGTCCCAGTCTAAAGACATCCAGATGGTCTCTTGAAAGATGTTACCCAGGAAGCCAGTTGCCAGACATGAAGACTCTGAAAGGAGGTCCAAAGAGACACAACCAGAGGACACAAGAGGACACATTTGATCACTGAAACATGAAAAAACAATCGAAACTTTGGATTGCCCAAAGCCCAGCTAGAAACCGCCAAAATATAAACACCCAGTGGTAAACAGAGCACAGCGATTGGATTGTGAAATGGAGTGCCAGAAAATTTGAAATAATTGAATTATAAAAATTCATAATTGTGAAAATGATGGAGAAAGGCTGCCTGGTGTAACGGGGTGGGGGGAGAGAGGGCTGGACCGGAGGAGGACGTCTTCCTGAGTGATACACCCAGGTGGGACTGGGTCTGTGTCCCCTCCGTGTGCCCCAGGTCCAGCCAGAAACTAGGTCCAGAGTCGGCATCAGTGAGGTCCTGCAGACCTCAGACATGCAGCCCAGCCCTTGAAGATAACAGCTGTGGATGGGTCATGCAGGCCAAGTGTTTGGACTTGAGCTGTAGTGAAGCAAAGATCTGGGGGGTGGTACCTGAAGTAAACAAACTAGGGAGGGAGGGAGGAAGTCACAACGTAATAAAGAGACAGATCTCTAGGAGTGGGTGACGGGCTGGGGATTGCAGACGGAGGGTGGCGGTGGTGGTTGGAGATGATCCTCGCATTTGGGGATCAGGAGATACGGTGGGTAGGGAACAGGAAGAGTAGGCTTGGAACAGAAAAGGGTAAAAGGATGATCTCAGTGTGGGGTTGATGGAGGCTGAGGTGGGCAGGCCAGCTGGACATGTCTATGGGAGTCTGGAGAAACAGGCTGAGGTCAGAAGAATACACTGGAGTTTCAGCCTTGGGAGTGGTCTGAGTTGGGTTTCTTACAAGCAGACCCTGAGATGCGATTTATGCGCAAATCATCTATTCAGAAATTGCTCCTCGGGGCCCCAGGGTGGCTCACTGGGTTAAGCGTCTGCCTCTTGATTTTGCCTCAGGTCGGGATCTCACGGTTCATGAGTTTGAGTCCCGGGTCGGGCTCCGCACTGTGTCAGCGAGAAGCCTGCTTGGAATTCTCTCTCCCTCTCTCGCTGCCCCTTCCTGGCTTGTTGTCTCGCTCTCTCTCTCTCAAAATGAATAAATAAACTTAAAAAAAAAAAAAAGAAAGAAAGTGCTCCTAGGGAAGGCTAGCAGGGGGACAGGAGGACCTATCAAGCAAAAGCCTGATCTCAGGATGAGCCCCAGGAGCCTGATCCCGAGGGGACTCTGGAGTGGGTGTTATACATCTTGGCCCGAGGCAGGAAAGCTGGACTCTCCTGAGTGTGACTGTTTCTGCAGGTGCCAGTCAGTTGGGGACTGCGGCAACGGGAGGTGAGAAATTCCTGGCACCCTGGCCGTCTGCAAGTGCAGGAAAGCCCACTCCACAGCCCACAGGGACAGTCCTCCAGAAAGATCCATGAGCCGGTTGTTGGAAGAGAACCTACCAAGGCCAGGGACGCAGAGGGGGTCTCTGACTTCTGCCGTGTAGGAAGTGCATTGTGTCTGCTCCCCAAGTCAGCAGTGCACTGACAGTCATTGAAGCTGATTGAAGCAAAAGAAGGAATTTGTTGGCCCAGGTAGCTGGGAAGTCCAAGGGTGCGGCCAGATCCCGGGGCGGAGATGATGTCACTGGGTTTCTCTCCCTCCAGCTTTCTGCGTGGCCCCCAGCGTCCATCGGTGTCTCTCTCTGACAAGCTGTCTCCAGGAGTCGGGAAAACTGGCATCTAGCAGCCCCCGGGCACCATTCTCAGAAGTCCCAGTACGAAAGGAAGAGACACCCTTCCTCCCAGCTGCCAAATGCAAATCTCAGAGAAGATTAATTTTTCTTGCTGGGCTTCCCTGCCCGTCCCTGAGCCAATCACTGTGGTGCATCTGGTCCTGAAAGGACCAGGAAAGGGACACCGTCCACTTCCTGGGTCTCTGTCTGTCTCTGTGTCTCCCTTTCCCTTTGTATTTCACTCAGGCCTTAGTCACATGCCTACCTCTATGAGGGGGGACAGGGAAGGGCCAGCCCCTCCAAACCATTTGAAATGGATTCCCCATGAAATAAAAGGGGGTTCAGTTACTGAAGATGGAGGTGCCAGCTGATGACGATGACGTCCTTTCCAACCTGGGCTGGGGGGAGGCTTCTGTTTCTGAAATGGAGAGGACCCCCTAAAGACCTCTGGGAAGGTTAGGGTGGATCTTGGGTGGGGGTAATGGAAAAATGGAGAGCCATCTAAGTCCTGCCCTTGAGAGAGGGAGAGATGAAGAACAGGCTTTGGCCGGGAGGCTGGAGCTGTCTGGGATCTGGCCTGGGACAGGAGAAGGGGCAGGAGCAGGCTCTACATTGAGGCCCAAGGGGTCCGGTCTTGGGTTTGGGGAGGTGGCTCCTGAGAGCTAGCTCATGGCACGGAGAGGAACAGACACGCGCCATATCCAGCTGAAAACGAGAGGCTGGGCAGAGCTGGTAAGCACAGCTTTCGGCTGCGGGGCTGTTCCAGCAGTCAGGCAGGAAGGACACAGCTGGCGTCCGAGGGCAGGCTGGCTCGACGTTGACCCTGAAGTTCCAGCTCTGCTGGTGGGCATGATGGGCTCCGTCAGTGCCTGGAGCCCTGGGGTGGGAGTCAGCCCCCAGATTCAGGGGAGGGGGGCAAAGAGTGGGCCATTCTTACAGGACCAGAAAGTAGACTAGTGGTTGCTTAGGGCTGGGAGGGACTGGGAGGGGGGCCGGGAGTGATAGCTAGGACACAGGATTTCTTTTTTTTTTTTTTTAATGTTTATTTATTTTGAGAGAGAGAGAGAGAGAGCATAAGCAGGGAAGGGGCAGAGAGAGGGGGGGAGAGAGAGAGAATCCCAAGCAGGCTCTACGCTGTCAGCACAGAGCCCGACACAGGGCTCGATCCCATGAACATGAGATCATAACTTGAGCTGATGTCAAGAGTCGGCCACTTCGCTGACTGAGCCACCCAGGTGCGCCAGGGTTTCTTTGTGAGGTGATGAGAATGTTCTAGAATGAACTGTGCTAATGATTACACAAAGCTGCGAGTATATTAAAGACCACCGAATTGTACATTTGGAATATGTGAGTTGTATGGCATGTGAGTCATATCTTAATAAAGTGGAGTGGGTTTTCTCGGTTAGAGGCGTAAAGGCAGCTATGGTTCACATGGCCCCTAGGCTCTGGGTGTGGGACCAACTTCAGACCCCATCTTCTTCTTCCTTTTTCTTTTTAATTTCTATTTATTTTTGAGAGACAGAGAGAGAGAGAGAGAGCACGAGTGGGGAAGGGGCAGAGAGCGAAGGAGACAGAGAATCCGAAGCAGGCTCCGTGCAGTCAGCACAGAGCCTGACGCGGGGCTCGAACTCACGAACCGTGAGATCATGACCCGAGCCGAAGTTGGCCGCTCAACCAGCTAAGCCACCCAGGCGCCTCCAGACCCCACCTTCCGGTGGGACAACGGAGAGGACTGGTCTGTCTGAACCTGCTTGTCTGCAATAGCTCCCCACTGGTGTGCCCACTTTCCTCCGTAGTCAGGGCGCCTTTGCGAATGCAAATGTACTCATATCACTGCTTGACTGACCTGAACGTCTGGCCTGCTGACTGCCCATCCTGACCCTTTTTCCATTCTTAGAACTTGATATGGCCTCAGGTCTTTTGCATTTCCTATTCTTTGTGACCCAAACTCTGTTCTCCTCTTTTGACCCAAGAAATGTATTTCCTTTTTCCTCTCCAACCGAGCACTTATTTCGTGCATAATTATACATTCCAGTCGGTTGGTTTGGAAAGCAAGCTCTCTGGGTATATGTGTGCTCACCCTGACTCATAACACTCAATAAAAAATGTGTGAAATTAGTGAAGGAATATTCTCTCTGCCCTGGGGAGGCTGGAGCCTGCAGAGGAAGTCTCTGTGAGACAGTCGGGTGTGGGCAGACAGGATGAGCAGGTGAGTCCCATCTACCCAGGTCATAGCCTAGTGATTATTGGTGGCGCTGGGCCCTGAGATCACATGTCTTTCTGTGGCCACTACCCAGGAGGGCAGAAAGTCCAGCAAGAGTGGGGCCCCTGTTGCAGCCGCTGCACTTTTGTGGGCTGGAGGCAGGGGCTGTCCTCAGACTACAGCAGGGAGGCTCCAAGGGCAAGGAGATGCCTCGGCCTGGAAAATCACATCACGAGATCGAGGCTGGCCCTGGGACAAGGCAGGGAAAGTGCTGAGAGGCTGGCGTTCCAAGAGACACAAGCGGAGAGTCTAATTCTTGGAAAGTGGAAACCCCCAGGGGAGCCGAAGTGGGTCTTTGAGCTGCTGGCGAGCACCATTCTGGCTTTGGGACCATCCCGAGTGGTGAAAACAGAGCGGCTGGAGATTTTGGCCACCTCGCAGTGTGGACAGGACAGTGAGGTCCAAGGACGGGAGCCATCCTCCAAGGCTGCGCGAGCTGGAACTCGGGCCCAGGTATCCTGGCTCCTGGCCCGGCCCCTTTTCTCTCTGCCAGGCCGCCGCTGCCTCTTCCAAATGGGAAAATCTACGTGGCATTTCTCCTTGATTCTGGAAGGGATAATATAGCGTGTGTGTGGACCATCGCAAGCCTGATTGTGTAAAGTGGATTTATCTCCCTGAGCATCCTTGGCTGGGGTGATTCTCCAAAGCATCTCTATCCTCTGCGTCCCCGTAGGCTGCGGTTGCCAATTTGCTTTATTGTTTTTTGAGACTTTTAATCTAGGAATAACTTTGAACTTACGGAAATGTTGCAAGAATGTTATACGGAACGCCCAGTGATTTTCTTTTTAACCTAGATTTGTCACTACTGTATGTTTTGCCCATTTGCTTTATCATCTAATCTCCCCCAATGCAGACATACACACACAGACACACATTAAAAACGGAGTTCGTACTGATACATCTATTCAGCCACCTAGTATACTTCTAGCATGCCTCTGTTCCTCTTCTCCAGCAATGAGAAGCCTGGCTCCCACTTTCCACTCATTTGCTCAAGCCCAGAATATAAGAAAATAGTTTCAGAGCTGATGACCCGTATCACCGTAATAGGGCAAACCCGCCAACTGGAACTCAATATTTATTTACATTGCCCTAAGATAAAAGCTAATATAGAAAACACACGATTCTGAAGTGTCTACTTTGCTGAGTTTTCACAAATACATACACTTATGTTTCCCATAGCCCAATTGCCTTGGGTATCTCAGGCAAATATAACAAAATACCATAGACATTTCTTTCCCATGGTTCTCCTGAGAAATCCAAGATCAAGGTGACAGCAGATTCAATTCTTGGTGAGGACTCTCTTCCTGGTTTGTAGATGGCTGTCTTCTTGTAGTGTCCTCACATGACAGGAAGAGAAAGGGAGAGAGAGAGAGAGAGAGCGCTAAAGTTCTGGTCTCATATCTTCTTCTTTTTTTTTTTTTTTTTTTTTAAATTTTTTTTTTCAATGTTTTTTATTTATTTTTGGGACAGAGAGAGACAGAGCATGAAAGGGGGAGGGGCAGAGAGAGAGGGAGACACAGAATCGGAAACAGGCTCCAGGCTCTGAGCCATCAGCCCAGAGCCCGACGCGGGGCTCGAACTCACGGACTGCGAGATCGTGACCTGGCTGAAGTCGGAGGCTTAACCGACTGCGCCACCCAGGCGCCCCTGGTCTCTTATCTTCTTACAAGGTGGCTAATCCCATAATGGAAGCCCCACCATCATGACTTCATCTAACCCTAATTACTTCCCCAAAGCCTCACCTCCAAACGCCATGACATTGAGGGGTTAGGGCTTCAACATATGAATTTTGGAGGGACACAAATATTCAGTCCGTAACACCAGTCGAGGTAGAGAACACTTCCATCATTTCAGAATATTCTCTAGGGTAACTAACTAAAAGTGAAATGGCTGGGTGGTAAGGGAAGTGTATGTCTAACCAAACAAGAAGTCATCCAAACTTTTCTTACAGCATTTATCTTTTTACATTTCTGCCAACAGTGAAGGAGATTGTTGTTCCACATTCTCACCAGCATTTGGTATTGTCAGTCTTTTAAATTTTAGCCTGTAGAGTAGGATCATACAGTATACATCCTTTTTCCGCCAAATAGGTATGCAGTGGTATCTCACTGCCATTTTAATTTGCATTTCCTGCAGACGAACTATGTTGAGTATACTATCATTTATAAAACTACCTTTGAGAAGTATTTAATTTTAGAGTTTTTGCCTGTTTTTTAATTGGGTTTATTTTATTATTATTATTATTGTTGTTACTTTATTTAATGTTTATTTATTTTTGAGTGAGAGAGAGAGAGAGAGAGAGAGACAAAGCATGAGTGGGGGAGGGTCAGAGAGAGAGAGGGAGACACAGAATCTGAAGCAGGCTCCAGGCTCTGAGCTGTCAGCACAGAGCTGGATGCAGGGCTCAAACCCATGAGCTGTGAGATCATGACCTGAGCTGAAGTTGAACGCTTAACCAACTGAGCCACCCAGGTGCCCCGAGTTGTTTATTTTTTATTATTGATTTGTAGGCGTTCTTTAATTTTTTTTTTTCAACGTTTTTTTATTTATTTTTGGGACAGAGAGAGACAGAGCATGAACGGGGGAGGGGCAGAGAGAGAGGGAGACACAGAATCGGAAACAGGCTCCAGGCTCCGAGCCATCAGCCCAGAGCCTGACGCGGGGCTCGAACTCACGGACCGCGAGATCGTGACCTGGCTGAAGTCGGACGCTTAACCGACTGCGCCACCCAGGCGCCCCTGTAGGCGTTCTTTATATATACTGGGTATAAGTCCTTTGTCAGATATATATTTTGCAAATATTTTCTACTGAGTCTGTGGCCTATTTTCTTATTGGTGACTTTTTATTGTAGTAAAAAACACAAACATAAAATTTACCATCTCACTACTTTCTTTTCTTTTTTAGTGCTTTTTATTTTTGAGAGAGAAAGAGTGTAAGCCAGGGAAGGACAGAGAGAGAGAGGGAGACAGAGAATCTGAAGTGGGCTCTGTGCAGTCAGCAGTCTGATGCAGGGCTTGAACTCATGAACCAATGAGATCATGACCTGAGCCAAAGTCAGACATTTAACTGACTGAACCACCCAGATGCCCCTTTAACTTTTCAAATGTAAAATCCAGTGGCATTTAGTACATTCAAAATATTGTGCAACCATCACTACTAATTCCATTTTCATCACCCCCAAAGGAAACCCAATACCCATTAAACTATCACTCATCATTCTCCCATTTTCCAACCTCCTGCAGCCATTCATCTACTTTCTGTCTCCATAGATTTCACTGTTTCACGTGAATGGAGTCATAAGTGGTCTTTCGTGTCTGGCTTCTTTCATTAACATAATGTTTTTCAAGGTTCATCCACATTGTAGAAAGTATCGAAATTCCATTCCTTTTTATGGCTGAAGAATATTCCATTGTATGAATATATCACAATTTGTGTGCCTACTCATCAGTTAATGGGCATTTGTGTCATTTCCATCTTTTGACTATTACGAATAACTCCACTATGAACATTTATGTACACGTTTTCTTGTGAACAGGTTTCAGTTCTCTTGGATGTATACCTAAGAATGGAATTGCTAGGTCATAGGGTAATTCTATGTTTAACTAACTGAAAATTGCCACACTGTTTTCCACTGTGGCTATACCATTTAACATTCCCACTAGCAATATACAGAGAGTTCTCATTTCTTCACAACCTCACCAAAACTTATTTTTCATGTTTGGACTATAGCCATCCTTGTGGGTGTGAAATAGTGTCTCAATGGAGTTTTGATTTATATTTCCCTAATGACTAATGATGCTAAGCGTCTTTTCATGTGATTTTTTGCCATTTATGTATTTTATTCGGAGAAATGTCTGCTCAAGTCTTTTTTGTTATTGCATTGTAAGAGTCCTTTATATATCCTGGATACTAGATCCTTACCAAAGGTGTGATTTAAAAATATTTTTTTCCCTTCTGTGGATTGTTTTTCAACGTCCTTGATAATATCCTTTGATGTACAGAAGTTTTAAATTTTGATGAAATTCCATTTATCTTCCTCCCTCTCTCTCTCTCTCTCTCTCTCTCTTTTTCTTTTTGCTTGTGCCTTTGGTGTCACATCTAGGAAAAACATTGGTAAATCCAGGGTCATAAAGATTTACCCCTATGTTTATTCCCTAAGAGTCTTATACTCTTAGCTCTCAGAAACCAATAAGCCAACAAGAAATTACCCAAATTTCAAATGGGCAAGTGGTTTGAATAGACATTTCTCCAAAGAAGATATACAAGTGGCCAATAAACACACGAAAAGATGCCCTATATCATTAATCACTAGGGAAACGTGAATTGAAACCATAATGAATACTAATTTTTACCCACTAAGATGACTATACTCAGAGAGAGGGACGATAACAAGTGTTGTTTAGGATATGGAGAAATTGGAGGCTTCATGCATTGCAGGTGGGAATGTAGAATGCAGTCCCCATGGAAATGGTTAGCAGTTCCTCAAAAAGCTAAAACAGATACCCTACGACCTGGCAATTCCATCCCGTTTCAATGGGTTGTTTTTTTCACTCCACTAGTATTGTTCTTCGATGCACAAAAGTTTTAAATTTTGCCCAAGTTCAATTTGTCTTTTTTTTTTTTCCCCTTTGGGGCTTGAGATTTTGGTATCCTACCCAAGAAACCATCACATAATCCAAGATCATACAAATTTATCCTTATATTTTCTTCAAGGAGTTTCATAGTTTCAGCTCTTACAGGTGTTTGATCTATTTTGAGTTATGGTGTGAGGTAAAGGTATACAGTGTTATGTGAAGGGCCAACTTGAGTCTTTGCCTGTGGGTATCCAGTTGTTCCGGCACTCTTTTGTGAAGACACTGTCCTCTCTCCATCTAATGGTCTTACCATGCTTGTCAGAAATCAACCAACCATAGATTATATGGGTTTATTTCCAGACTCTCAATTCTATTCCATTGGTCTATGTGTCTATCCTTATGGCAGTGCCACAAGGTGTTAATTACCGTAGCTCTGTAGTAAGTTCTGAAACCAGAAGTTTGAGTCCCCCTACTTCGTTCTTTTTTAAGATTGTGAGCTATTTGAGGTTCATTGCATTTCCGTTTGAAGTTTAGAATCATCTTGTCCAACTGCAAAAAAAAGAAAAAAGAAAAAAGGCAGTTGAGATGTTGAAGGGGATTGCATTGACTATGTAGAGCAATTTGGGAATTATTGCCATATTAACAATATTAAGTCTTCTTATCCATGAATATGGGATGTTTTCTCATTCACTTAAATCTTCTCTAATCTCTCTCAGCAGCGTTTCCTAGTTTCTGTATAGGTTTCATACTTCTTCTGTTAAATTTATTCCTAAGTATTTTATTCTTTATGATGCTCTTGTAAATGGAATTATATTCTTGGTTTCATTTTGAGACTGTTCATTGCCGATGTACAGAAAAATGACTAGTTGAATATTGACATTGTATCCTGTAGGTTTGATGAGCTGGGGTTTCTGTGTATTAGGGTCATGGCATCTGCAAATAGAGTTTTGCTTCTTCTTTTCTAATCTGGATGCCTATCTTTTTCTTGCCTTATCGTCAAGATTAGCATAACCCCTGCGCAAGGAGGACAGGCAAATTCTTGCCTTATTGTCTTGGCTAGAACCTCGAATACAATGTTGAACAGAAGTGGTGAGAACAGATATTCTTGTCTTGTTCTTGATCTTAGGGAACAAAACTTTCAGTTTTTCACAATTAAATATGATGTTAGTTTTGGAATTTTTGTACATGGCCTTCATCGATTGAGGAAACTCCCTTCTATTTCTAGTTTGTTGAGTGTTTTAATCGGGAAAGGCTGTTGGATTTTGTTAAGTGCTTCTTCCGCATTTATTAAGATTATCATGTCTTTGCCTCCTCTATTTTGTTAATATGTTACATTTCATTGATTGATTTTTGTATATTGAAACAAGTTTGCATTCCTGGGAAAAATTCCACTTGGTCACTGTGTATAATCATTTTTGTATGCTGCTAGATTCAATTTTCCAATATTTTATTGAAGATTTTCCATCTGTTTTCATAAGGAACGTTGGTCTGTAATTTTCCTTCCTTGTGATATTTTTTGTCTGGTTTTGGTAACTGGGTAATACTGGCCTCATAGAATGGCTTAGGAAGTGTTTTATCCTCCTCTTTTTGAGGAAGAGTTTGAGAAAGATTGGTGTTAATGCTTTTTTAAATCATGGGTAGAATTCAACAGTGCAGTCTTCTTACCCAGACTCTTCTTTGTTGAAATCTGTTTGATTACTAAAATTCTGTTATAGACGTTTTCAGATTTGCTTTTTCTTTTTCAGTCGTCATTTTGGAGAGTTTGTGCAATTCTAGGAATTTTTCCATTTCGTCTAGGCTTTCTGGTTTGTTGGCATATTATTGTTCATAGCATTCCCTTATAATCTTCGTTATTTCTTTAAGGTCTGTATTAATGTCCCCTTGTTTAGTTGTTGAGTTTAGTAATTTGAGTTTCCTCTCTTTTCTTTTTCTTCATCAGTCTGGCTGACAACAATTTGTCAGTTCTGTTGATCTTTTCAAGAAACCAACTTTTTCTTTTGTTGATTTTCTCTACTGATTTTCTATTTTCTGTCATTTATTTCCATGCTGGTTTTCATTATTTCCTTCCTTCTACTTGCTTTGGGTTTAGTTTGCTGTTTTTCTGTTTCTTACCATGGAGCATTAGGTTATTAATATGAGATCTCTCTTCTTTTTTTTCACTTAAGCATTTATAGCTACAAATTTCCCCCTAGACTGCTTTTGCTCCATCCCATAAATTTAGGTGTGTTGTATTTTTGTTTTCATTCATCTTGAAATATTTTTGTTGCATAATCTGTTTCCCATCGTGGGACTGAAACTCAAAACTCTGAGATCAAGAGTCACATGCTTTACTGACTAACCCAGCCAGGAGTCCCTAATCTTGAAATACTTTTCAATTTCCCCTTGTGATTTCTTCTTTGATCCACCTGTTAACCAACAGGTGTATTGTTTAATTTCCATATATTTATAAATTTTCCAAATTTGCTTCAATTGTTTGTTTTTAATTTCTTTCTATTGTGGACAGAAAACATACTTTTTATCATTTCAATCATCTAAAATTTATTGGGACTTCTTTTATGGCCTCATTGCTGGAAAATGTTCCATATTCACTTGAGAAGAATGCATAGCCTGCTGTTGTTAGGTAGAATGTTCTAAAGATGTTTGTTAGGTCTAGCTGGTATATATTTCATTTCCTGTTGATCTTCTGTGTAGTTATTCTCTTCATTATTAAAAGTTGGATATTGGGGCACCTGGGTGGCTCAGTTGAGCATCTGACTTCGACTCAGGTCACGATCTCACAGTTCGTGAGTTCGAGCCCTGCGTCGGGCTCTGTGCTGACAGCTCGGAGCCTGGAGCCTGCTTTGGATTCTGTGTCTCCCTCTCTCTGCCCCTCCCCCCCTCACACTCTGTCTCTGTCTCTTTCTCTGTCTCTGTCTCTCTCAAAAATAAAATAAACATAAAAAATTTTAAGTTGGATATTGAAATGTCTAAATACTCTTATTGAATTGTTTATTTTTCCCTTCAATTCCTTAAGCTTTTGTTTTTTGTTCTTTGAGGCTCTGTTGTTAGGTCATATATCCTTACAATTGTATCTCCTTGATGGATTGGCCCTTTGTCATTAAGAAATGTCTTTCTTTGTCTTCTGTAAAAATTTTTTTCTTAGAGTCTTTTTAAAAAATGCTTATTTATTTTTGAGAGACAGAGAGAGACAGAGACAGAGCACGAGCAGGGGAGGGGCAGAGAGACAGGGAGACACAGAATCTGAAGCAGGCTCCAGGCTCTGAGCTATGAGCACAGAGCCCGACTTGGGGCTCGAACCCACAAACCCTGAGATCATGCCCTGAACCAAAGTCGGACACTTAACTGACTCAGCCACCCAGGGGCCCCAATCTATCCATTAATCAGTTTAATTTATGTGTTTACATATAAAGACAGACTTCTGCCATTTTGCTATTTGTCTTCTAATAGGTTGCGTATCTTTTTGTCCCCCAGTGCCTCCATTATTTCTTTCTTCTGTGTTTTAAAGTGTTTTCTTGTGCACCATTTTAATTCTTTGTTGTTCCTTTATTATATAGATTTTTAGTTGTTTGAAATTGCCCTGGAGATTATAATTAACATTTAAATTTTCATATGTTTATTATTTATTTATTTATTTATTTATTTATTTATTTTTAAGTAGGTTCCACACCTAACATGGGGCTTGAACCCATGACTGTTAAGATCAAGAGTTGCATCGTCCACTGACTGAGCCAGTCAGGCGCCCCCCAACAGTTTAATTTATAACAATCTAGTTTGGATGAATACTAACTTAATTTTAATGGTATACACAAGGTTTGCTCCTATATAAGGCTTTGTTACCTCCAACCATACTGTTCATGTTCAAACTCCATCTTTATCCATGGTGTGCCCATCAACACAGATTTATAATTACTGCTTTGTACAATTGTCTTTTAAATCAGATAGAAAAAAAAAAGAGTTACAAATGAAAGAATCTATTTATACTGTCTTTTATATCGAACTATGCGGCTACATTTCCTGGTGGTCTTTATTCTTCATGTGGATTTTAGTTACAGCCTAGTGTTATTCCATTTCCACCTGACGGACTCCCTTTAGCATTTGTGTAAGACAGATCTGCTAGCCACGAACTCTCAGTTTTTGTTTATCTGAGGATATCTTAATTTCTCCTTTTTTGTTTGTAGGGTTTTTTTTAAAGATTTTATTTATATTTATTTATTAAAAAATTTTTTTTACATTTTATTTCTTTATATTTTGATAGAGAGAGACAGAACACAAGTGGGAGAGGGGCAGAGAGAGAGACGGAGACCCAGAATCCGAAGCAGGCTCCGGGCTCCTGGCTGTCAGCACAGAGCCCGACGCGGGGCTTGAACTCACAAACCGCGAGATCATGACCTGAGCCGAAGCCGGACGCTTAACCGACTGAGCCACCCAGGCGCCCTTATTTTTATTTATTTTTTTAAGTAAATTCTATGCCCAAGGTGGGGCTTGAACTTACAGCCCCAAGCTCAAGAGTCTCATGGTCTACCAACTGTGCCAGCCAGGCACGGTTTTTCTTTCCAGCACCATGTCACCCACTGCCCCTGGCCTCCATGGCTTCTGATGAGAGCTCAGCTGTTAACCTTATTGAGGATCCCGTGTATGTGATAAATCACTATCTCTTGCTGCTTTCAAGACTCTTTCCTTGTCTTTTGACAGTTGGATTATGATGAATGTAGGTAGGGATCTCTGCATTTTTCCTAGTTGAAGATTTTTTAAACTTCTTGGATATGTACAGTCATGTTTTAATCAACTTTGGGAAATTTTTGGTGATTATTTCTTGAAATATTCTTTCTCCCCTTCTCCCTCTTCCCTCTCCTTCTGAGATTCCCATTAGGCTTATGTTGCTATGCGTTTGGTATCCTACAGGTCTCTGAGGATGTGTTCAGTTTTCCTCCCCCTACCTCTTTTTTTTTTTTTTTAAACTCCTCCTCTATCTGGATAATCTCGATTGAGCTGTCTTCAAGTTCCAATTCTTTCTTTACCTGCTTGAATCTGTGGAGCCCCTCTAGTGAAATTATCATTTAGTTATTGTACTTTTCAACTCCAGAATTTCTATCTGGTTCACGTTTAGGATTTAAGAAACTTTATTGATATTCTCCACTGATATTCCCTGTGTTTTAGACACGGTTTCTTTTAGCTCTTTGAACATACCTAAAATAGCTGCTGTAGCCTGTCTAGAAAATCCATTGTCTGGGCTCCATTCACGACCATCTCTATCAATTGCTTTTTCTCTCCGGGTGTGGGCCATACTGTTTTCTTTGTTGAAAACAGGACATTTTGAATACTATAATGTATAACTCTGGTAATCATTCTCCCCCTCCCCCCAGGGTTTGTGACTGTTGCCTTTGTAGAGTGGCTTTTCTGAACCAGTTCTGTATTCTTCCTCATCTGTGGCTACTGAAGCCTGTTATGTCAGCTTCGCGGTCATCTAAGGATTGGGTAGAAGTATTGTTAGGCCTTCCGGGAACAACAAAAAGTCTCCCAATCTTTGTTGAAGGTCTCCATATGCATGTTGCGCACTCCTTCATCCCTCAGCCTGGCAATTTTTAGCTCTGCAATACTTTTCACTTCCTGCTTGTGCCGAACCCGAAGGTCAGCCAGAGGTGAGAGCTTAGGGCCTTGTCAGGTCTTTTCTTAGCAAGCATACATTCCCGGGCACAGGCATTACCTTCTGGATTCTTAGAAATATGGCACAGCTTTTACATCCCTTATGGAGCACACATTCCCAGCCTTTCCTACCAAGCTTTTTTGGTTATATTATGGCTTGCCCCACTGCTATCCAGTGCCTCCGGCAGAATGGACTAAAACATTTGCCGTCAGGCAAAAAAAAAAAAAAAAAAAAAGCAAGTATCAGCTAGCCTTCTGAGCTGATCTTACTACCGGATTGGAAGTTAAAAAATTACATTTTCTTTTTTTGTGAATGAGGTCTGTTCCGCCTCCACGACTAGCAATAGGGGCTATCATTGTGAAGACTCCCACGGCCCTGGAGAGTGGGAGATTGGACTGGGGTAAGTTTAAATGCCACAAAGCTTGCTGTTTTGCTGAGATTCAGTTGTTTTTCTTGAATACGCGCTCCCAGGGTGCGGCAAACCTTTAATTTCCACGGTCGCAAAAAAAAAAAAAAATTATTCTGACGGTTTTTGCATTTTCTTTTCTTGGTACTTTTGTTGAATGATGGGATTTTGGAGTTTCTTCCTCTGCCGTGTTCGCTGACATCAGTCCTCCAGTAGCATAGTTTTTTGAGTTATTCATGTGGTTGCATAAATCAGTAATTTGTTCCTTTTTATTGGTGGGTAGTATTCCATTGTATGGATATACCACTTAAAAATTTTTTTTTTTTTACATTTATTTATTTCTGAGAGACAGAGAGAGACACAGCATGAGCAGGGGAGGGGCAGAGAGAGAAGGAGACACAGAATCTGAAGCAGACTCCAGGCTCTGAGCTGTCAGCACAGAGCCCGACGTGGGGCACGAACCCATGAACTGTGAGATCATGACCTGAGCCGAAGTCGGACACTCAACCGACTGAGTCACCCAGGTGCACCTGGATATACCACTTTTTAAAATTCATGCACTTTTTAGTAGACATCTGGATTTTTCTCAGTTTCAAACTATTATAATATATAATTATATATATAATATAGTGTAATGTAATATATAATATATATATTATTACATACATAATTATATATTATAATAAAGCTGCTATATACATTTGTATATGGGGCTATGTGTGAGCATATGATTTCATTTCTCTTGGATACCTACCCAAGAATGAGATTTTAGGATCATATGATAACCATTTGTTTAATTTAGTAAGGGTGGGTCCTCCAACTGTATTTTTCTTTTTCAAATTTGTTGTAACTAGTCTAGTTCCTTTGTCTTTACATATAAATTTTAGAATCAGCTTGTATATATGTACAAAACTCTATTTAAGATGTTGATTTGGAAAGTGTTGTCATCCTCCTTATAAAAGTCTTCTAATCCGTGAACATGGTATGCCTCTCCATTTATTTAGGTCTTTCTAGATTCGTTTTAAAAGTGTTTGTAATTTCTAGCATAAAGATCCTGCACGTGTTTTTTTTTTTGTTTTTTTGTTTTTTTAGTTTTATACCCAGGTATTTCTTGTTTTGATGCTATTCCAAATGGTACTGTCTTTAAATTTTCAGTTCCCAATTGTTTGCTGATAGTGTGTAGATATATATAAAATTGTATGTTTCTATCTTTATAAATTTATTCATAGTTTTTGGAGGTTTTTCGTGGATTTCTTGGGATTTCCTACGGAGACGATTATATGTGTTTAATGAATAGGGAAAGTGTTTAGTTCTTCCTTTCTAATCGGTGTGCTCTTTATTTCTTTTCTTGTTTTATTGTCCTAGCTTGGTCTTCCAATAAAATGTTAAATAGAAGTGGTGACAGTGAACATTCTTATCTTGTTTCTGAACTTAGGGAAAGCATGCAGTTCTTTACCAGTATTTTAGCTCTGGGTAATTTGTAGATACCTTTATCAGGCTGAGGAATTTTCTGTCTGTTTCTACTTTGATGAGAGGTTGCACCCAGAATGGAGGTTGAATCTTGTCAAATGCTTCTCCTGCATACATTAATATGATCATATGCTTTTTCTTCTTTAGACTTAATAAAATGGATTGCATTAATTAATTTGCAAATATTGAACCAGCCTTGTACTGCTGGGATAAAACTCACTTTTTTGTGGTGTATTATTTTACTATATATTGATGTATTCAATTTGCTATTCTTTCTGAGGGTTTTATGTCTATGTTCCTAAGGACCATGGGTCTGTGTAGACTTATCTTTTTGCACTATCATAGTCTAGTTTGGGTATAAAAGTACTGGTGGCCTCATACAACCAATTTGGGAGTGTTCACGCTTCTATTTTCTTGAAGGGATTGCATAATATTGGTGTTTTTCTTCTTTAAATCTTTGGTAAAATTCTCCAGAGAAATTATTTGGATCTGGAGATTTCTTCTTTGGAAAGTTTTTAACTACAAATTCGATTTCTTTAATAGTATGGGACTATTCAGGTTATCTGTTTTACCTCGGGTGAGTTTTGGTAGTTTGCGGTTTTTGAGAAATTTGTCTAATTCAGTTATCTTTTCTTTTCTTTCTTTCTTCCTTCCTTTCTTTCTTTCTTTCTTTCTTTCTTCTTTCTTTCTTTCTTTCTTTCTTTCTTTCTTTCTTTCTCTCTTTCATTCTTTCTTTCTTTCTTCTTTCTCTTATTTGGTTAGAAGCTTAGGAATTTTATACATCCTTTCTAAAACCCAGCTTTTGGTTTAAATGATTTCTTTATTGGTTTTGCCTTCAATTTCATTGTTTTCTGCTCTTATCTTTGCTCTTTCCTTATTTCTGCTTGCTTTGAGTTTACTCTTTTTACAAATAGATTATTAAAGTGAAAGCTTAGGTTATTGATTTGAGACCTTTCTTATATTCTAATACAATCATTTAATGCTATAAATTTCCTCTGAAGAGTACGTTGGCTGCATCCATAGTTTTTGATAAGTTGTGTTTTCATTTTCATTCAAATTTAAATATTTTCTAACTTCCCTTGAGATTTCCTCTTTTACCTTGGATTATTTAGAAGTGGGGTGCTAATTTTCAGATATTTAAATATTTTCCAGTTTTATTTCTATTACTGACTTCTCACATCTAGTTAAATTCCATTATCATCTGAGAACATAGTTTATATAATTCTAACTTTAAAATATTTATTAAGGCTATTTAAAAAAAATTTTTTTAATGTTTTTATTTATTTTTGAGAGAGACAGAGACAGAATGTGAGTGGGTTAGGGGCAGAGAGAGAGGGAGACACAGAAGCAGAAGCAGGCTCCAGGCTCTGAGCGGTCAGCACAGAGCCCGACGCGGGGCTCGAACTCACCGACCGTGAGATCATGACCTGAGCCAAAGTTGGACGCTCAACCGACTGAGCCACCCAGGCGCCCCAAGGCTTATTTTTTTATTGAGGATATAAATACAAATACAAAAAATATATAAATAATATAAATATAAATATAAATACCCTATGTGCACTTGAAAAGAATGTATATTATACTGTTGTGGATAGAGTGTTTTATCAATTTTACTTGGTTCATGGTGTTGTTCAGTTCTTCAATGTTTTCTGATTTTCTACTTGTTCTATCCATTACTGAAAGAGAAGCATTGAAGTTTCCAACTATAATTGTGGATTTGCCTATTTCACCTTCAATTCTGTCAGTTTTTGCTTCAGATATTTGAAGTTCTGTGGTTAGATGTTTCACATTTTAAATCAGGTTGTCTTGTTTTTTTATCATCATGTAATTTCCCTCTTTATCCCTGTTAAATTTCTTTGCTCCAAGGTGTGTGTTTTCTGATAATACAGCCACTTGAGGTTTCCTTTGATTAATGTTCACACGGAATATTTTTTCCCTTCTATTACTTTCATCCTACCTTACTAGACTGTATAGTCATATCTTAAAAAAAAAAATCTGTTTTGACAATCTTTGTCTTCTAATTGGTGTGATTAGACCCTTTACATTTATTATAATTATTGATGTGTTTGGATTTAGAAATAGCATTTTCTTAATTATTTTCTGATTGTTCCCTATGTTTTTTATTCCTCTTTTTTTCCCTTTTACTGCTTCTTTTAAGTTATTTGGATATTGTTTAGTATTACATCTTAATATATCATTCGATCATTTTACTATATCTCTATATAGTTTTTTTAGTGGTTACTCCAGCAATGACTATATATATACATATATATATATACGTATATATATATGTATATATATATATATATATACATATATATACGTATATATATATGTATATATATATATATATATATATATACATATATATAGTCTCTCTATATAGTATCTCTCTCTCTCTCTCTATATATATATATATACTAAAATTTTTTCACATTCTACTTAGAATTAATATTTTACCACTTGTAGTGAAATGTAGGACCTTTACCACAGTATAGATCTCTTTAACCTGTTGATGTTCATATGTATTACATTCACATACATTGAAAACACCATTAAAATCCGAAAGAGTTCTAAAAATAAAGCCCCTAATTATGCATATTCTAAAGAATCCAAAAGGAAAAATATTTTATTACATTTACCCAATTATTTATCATTTCTGTTGTTCTTCCTTCATTTCTGAGGGTCTAAGATCCCCTCTGGTATTATTTCTTTCTTGTTTGAAGAATTTCCTTGAGCATTTCTTTTACTGTAGTTCTATGCCAACAAATTCTCTTATTCCTGTAATGCCTTTTACATTTATCCCTGGAGGATATTTTCCCTAGATATAGAATTCTGGGTTGACAAATTTTTTCTTTCAGCACTTAAAAGGTGTTGTGTTGAATTCCTTCTAGCCCTCATAATTTCAGATGATAAATCCCTAGTCATTCTAGTAATTATTACCTTGTGTGTAATGTGTCATTTTTCTATGTCTACTTTTAAGGTATTTTCTTAAATTGGTCTACTATTTTCTTTAGTATTCAGTATTTTTATTATGATGTATCTGGGTGTGGATTTCCTTGAGCTTATGCTAATTGGGATATGCTGCGGTTCTTGAATCTGTAAGTGTATTTCCCCCCCAAGTTTCAGAAGTTTTAAATCTTTATTTCCTCATATATTTTTCTATACCACACCCTTTGTCCTCTACTAATACTCTGCTCATTTTTTTCTAATCTATTCCATCTCTGTTGTTCATGTTGGGTAATTTTTAAAGCTTATTTTCAAGTTTATTGGCTCTTTCTAATGTTACGTACATTCTGCTATTGAGTGTATCTGGCGAACTTTAAATTTTAAGTATTGTGCTTTTCAGTTCTAAAATATCTACTTGGTTCTTTTCAAATATCTTCTATTTATCTACTGAGCGTTTCTATCCTTCCATTTATTTTCCAGAAATATTCTCCCCTATGGTTAAATTTAAATAAATAGAGTGTTTTAAAATATTGGCCTGTTAATTACAACAACAGCATCCTAAACTGAGTTTTTTAAAGAGCAGTTTTTCCTTTTAAAAAAATGTTTGTTTACTTATTTTTGAAAGAGAGAGAGAGAGAGGCAGAGTGTAAGTGGGGGAGGGGCAGAAAGAGAGGGAGACACAGAATCTGAAACAGGCTCCAGGCTCTGAGCTGTCAGCACAGAGCCCAAGGCGGGGCTCAAACTCGGGGAACCGCGAGATCATGACCTGAGCCCAAGTCAGAGGCTTAACTGACTGAGCCACCCAGGTGCTGCTCCTGCTTCTTTTTCTTCTTCTTTTTTTGCAAGATCTTTGTTTTTGGTATCAAGGTAATGCTAGCTTCAAAAAATGAATTGGAAAGTACTCTCTTTCAGTTTTCTGAAAGAGTCTGCATATGTTTGATAATATTTCTTAATTAAAAATTTTGCTCTTGGGGCACCTGGGTGGCTCAGTCAATTGAACTTTCAACTCTTGATTTCAGCTTGGGTCGTGATCTCACGGCTTTGGGATTGAGCCCTGCAATGGGTTCTGTGCTGGGCGTGGAGCCTATGTAAGATTCTCTCTCTCTCTCTGCCCCTCTCCCCAAGTCGTGTGCTCTCTCTTTCAAAGACTAAAAATGAGGGGCGCCTGGGTGGCTCAGTTGGTTGAGCATCTGACTTCAACTCAGGCCATGATCTCACGGTTCATGGGTTCAAGCCCCGTGTCAGGCTCTGGGCTGACAGCTCAGAGCCTGGAGTCTGCTTCAGATTCACTCTGTGTGTATGTGTCTCTCTCTCTGCCTCTCCCCCACTCATGCTCACACTCTCTCTCTCTCTTTCTCAAAAATAGAAACTTAAAAAATTGAAAATAAATAAAAATGGAGAAAAGTACACTCATTGTAATGAGCATTGCATAATGTATAGAATTGGTGAATCACTATATAGCATGCCTGAAACTAATACAACACTGTATGTTAATTATACTGGAATTAAAAACAAAATCCCTCTAAATACCACTTTAGCTGCATCCTACAAATTGTGATCTGCTATCTTTTCATTTTCATGCGTTTAAAATACATTCTAGTTTCCCATGTGATTCCTCCTTTGACTTATAGGTGATTTAGAAATGTCCTATTTAGGTTCCGACTATTTGGGAGGATTTCCCACTTATCTTTTTTTTCTTATTGATTTCCAATTTGGTTCCATTGTTGTCAGAGAACATATTCTGAGAATCGACTCCTGGTCGATTTATCGAGCCGTGTGTTTTGGTGCAGAATATGTTCTACTTTGGTGACTGTTCCATTTGCACCAAAAAAAAAAAAAAGATTTTCTGCTATTGTTGAGTGGAGGGTGCTATAAATGTCAGCTAGGTTGGTGAACAGTGTTTTTCGAATTTTCTACACCCTCAGTGATTATCCATGTGCTGTCCTATCAATTGTTGAAGGGATAGTGTTGAAAATTTCTCACTATGGTTCTTGACACGTCTGTCTCTGCATGGAGTTTTTGCTTCATGTATTTTGAACCTCTGTTTTTAGGAACATATCATTTAGGATCGTGACGGCCTCTTAATGAATTGACCACTTCATTATTATGAAAGGTTATCGTTATCACCTTCCTTGTCTCTGGTAATATTCTTTGTCTCAAAATCTACTTTGTCTGTTATTTATATAACAGGCACTCTGGCTTTACTTTGATTAGTGTTAGATATAAATTAATACATATAATATATATAAATAAAATAGATATATCTACATATGTAGACATCTGTATATTACAAATATATAAAAATATATTATATTATATATAATATATTATATGTTATCTATATATTTATAGATATATAGATATATAAATATATAAAATATATAAATATATAATATATATAAATATATATTTATAGATATATAAATATATAAATATATATAAATAAATATATAAAATATATAAAACATATAAATATATAAATATAGATATATTTATAATATATGTAAAATATATTGCAAGTCAGGTTGTCACCCTGTGCTTCTGACCTATTGGCTATAAATCTGAGGTTCCCACAACCCCCCTCTTCAGTTTTGACTTATTTGCTAGAGTGGCTCACAGATGATTAGAAGTTTGGAACTTTAAACCCCACACCCCATTCTACAGAGAAGGGGAAGGGACTGGAAATGGGATGACCAGCCCCCATCCAGGAGCTCACCAATAGCCAGCTCGTTAGTACAAAAGACAATGCTATCACCCAGGAAATTCCAAGGGATTTAGGAACTCTGTGTCAAGAACTGGGGTCAGAGACCAAATATTAAAACATAAGATGCTCCTCACGCTCTTATCACTTAGGAAATTACATGGGTTTTAGGGGCTGTGTGCCAGGAACTGAGTGCAGAGACAGATTTTATTATATTATATATTATATTCATATATATATTTTTTTTCTATTATCATATATATTTTTTCATTAAATTTTTTTGTATTTATTTATTTATTTTGAGAGAGAGAGAGAGAGAGAGACCGAGAGAGAGCACAAGCAGGGGAGGGGCAGAGAGAGGGAGAAACAGAATCCCAGGAAGCCTCCACACCTAGCAAGGAGCCCTAAGTGGGGTTCAATCCCACGAACCATGAGATCATGACCTGAACCGAAATCAAGAGCCGGATGCTTAACCGACTGAACCACCCAGCCACTCCTATATTTTTTTTCATTTTTAAATTTCTTTGGTTCATTTAGGCAACGTCGTTGGGTCTTGCCTTTCTTATCCAATCTGACAATCTCTGCCTTTTAACTTTTAATGTTGTTTTTTTTTTTTTTTTAACATTTATTCATTTTTGAGAGAGAGAGACAGAGCGCAACTGGGCAAGGGGCAAGGGACAGAGAGAGAGGGAGACACAGAATCCGAAGCAGGCTCCAGGCTGGGAGCTGTCAGCACGGAGCCTGACGTGGGGCTCGGACCCACTGGACGGCGAGATCATGACCTGAGCCAAAGTCAGACGCCTAACCGACTGAACCACCCAGGCGCCCCTCTGCCTTTTAACTTTGAATTGGGGGCATTTAGACCATCAGCTGAAGAACGTTTTCTGTAAAGGACCAGGTAATAAATATTTTAGGCTTTGTGGGCTACATATGGTCTTTGCTACCTACCATTCTCCTCTTCTGTTTTTGAAACTCTTTATACATATACAAATCTTTCCTAGCTTGAGGGCCACGTAAAAACACGCTACAGGCATAGTTTGCCCTCCCCGCCATAAACCACTTACGTTTTATGTTATTATTGACGTGGTGGGATTTAAATCCGCCAGCCTGGTATTCGATTTCTGTTTGACCCATCTGTTTTTTGCTGCCTTTTCCCTCTTTTTTGGCCTTCTTTTGAATTAATTGAATATTTTTCATGATTCTCTGTTATCTCATTCATTGGTTTATTTGGTATAACTCTTAGTTTTTTATGATTTAGTGATTGCTTTATGGCTTAGAGTACACATCTTTAACTTATTAGTGTAGCATCAAGCAGCATACTCCCACTTAAAATACAGCGTAAAAACTTTGCCCTATTATTATATTTCTGGTTTTCCCCTTCTAGGTCTCTGTGCTCACGCTGTCATATATTGTGCTTGTGCATGTGACCAACTCTACAATACATTGTCATTACTTTTGCTCGAGTGAGTCAATGATCTTGTGAAAAGGTTTTTAAAAATAAGAAAAAAAAAAAGGCTCTTACGTTTCCCCACGTCCTTACCATTTCTGACGCTCTCCATTCCTTTATGTACATCCATATTTCCATCTGGTATCATTTTTCTTCTGTCTGGAGGACTTCCTTTAATATTTGTTGAAGAGACGATCTGCTGGCGATTAATTCTTTCCGCTTTCGTGTGTGTCCAGAAATCTTTAGGTTTCGGTTCTGGGTAAAATGGAGTTTGTGTACTCCACCCTGTCTCTCCTACTGAATACAGCTGTGAAACCTGGACAGAATACATAGAAGATCTATCCGAGGACGAGGAAAAGTCAATATTAGCAAGACCGTTGGGAAGGAAGGCAAAAATTTGGAGTACCCCTGAACCACTGGTGAGTCTACTAATTCTTTTGCCCTGTGGTACCCTGCAGCCCGAGCACATACAGCTGGAAACCAAAAAGGGTCATTGGCATAAAGAGCGAGACGTCCAGGCGAAACCTTCTAGCTCTGGCCCGAGGAGCAGGGAAGGGACTTCCTAAGCTCAGAGAAAGGAGAGAAATCCTTTTTTTCTTTTTTTCCTTTTCTTTCCTCCAATCGCTCATGCCGCAGCCCCAAGCAGTTCTGTTGTAGTGATGGGAGACATCCCAATGGAGCCCACAGGACTGATTCCTCAATAACCACAATTACCAAAAATGATTAGATGGATAACCGGAATGGTTCTCTATCTCTTGAACAAATGGAGCTCATGGTTAGAATTTACCAGGGAACCCATTTAGGTTTGCTGCTTTGCGTTTGGAAAGGTTATTAATTATTGATTCAATTTCTTTAATAAGTATAGGCCCACTCAGATTGTCTATTTCTTATCCGTGTGAGTTATGGCAGATTGTGTCTTTCAAGGAATCGATCCATTTCATCTAGGCTATCATATTTGTGGGCAAAGAGTCGAAAAAAATACTCCTTTATTATCCTTTTAATGTCCATAAGACCTATATAACTGTCTCCTGTTTCATTTCTGATATTAAATTTGAGCCCTTTGTCTCTTCTTCTTAATTAGCCTAGTTTAGAGGCTTATCAGTTCAACTGATCTTTTCAAAGAACCAGCTTTTTGTTTTATTAATTTCCTCTATCAATTTCCCCTTTTCAATTTTATTGATTTCTGCTCTCATTTTTATTATTTCTTTTCTTCTGCTTACTGTGGGTTTAATTTGCTCTTCTTTTTCTAGTTTCCTAAGGTGGAGGCTTAGTTGATTGATTTTTGATCTTTCTTCTTTTTAAATACGTTCAGTGCTATAACTTTCCCTCTAAGCACGGCTTTTGCTGCATCCCACAAATTTTGATAAATGACGTTTTCATTTTATTTGGTTCAACATATTTTTTAATTTCTCTTGAGGTTTCTTCTTTGACCCGTACGTTGTTTAGAAGCATGTTGTTTAATCTCCAGGTATTTGGGGATCTTCTAGCTGTCTTTCTGTTCTTGATTTCTACTTTAATTCTATCACGATCAGAGAGCAGACACTGTAGGATTGATATTCTGGATATTATTCTAAGTGAAAGTTTTATGAAGTAAGTTTTGACTATAATATATAAATTTTAGTAGATACAGACTTTTTTGAGCTTTCTATTTTTTTTTGAAATTGAGGTATAATGCACATACCACAAAATTCACCTTTCTAAAGCATACCATTCAATAGTTTTTAGTATATTTGCAAGGTTGTGCAACCATCCTCATTATCTAATTCAATTTAGGTGGGACAGGGGAGCTAGAGGGGGCTGCCATTGGGTATTTCTCTTTCCCCAAGTCAGCGAGGCTCTGGTAAAACCCCAGCAAGGGAGGCTCTGATTAGACAGTTTCTTGTGAGGGCAGACTTTGCTAAGAAGAACAGAATGCTCTGTTGTATTTCATAATGGCTTGTTTTCCCTCGCTCTGCCAGAAGCGAGAGAGAATTTTTCTCCGATATTCACTGTGAAAAACTGGTAGAGCTCCAGGAGGTAAAAGTCACAACAGTGGGGGGGCAGGGGTTTGCCCTGTGACTAGATCCCCCTGGAGTTGTTCTCTCTCAGACTCGTCTACACTGAGCTTCCAGAAATTCCCTATCCCAGCACTGGTTCCTGCTGGTTTCTGCTCATGGGTTTCTGCTCCAGTAAGTTGTAAATTCTCTGTTATTCATCTGTCACTGCAATTTTGGGGGCAGCAGCTTTCCCCATGACCTCACTTCTCTGATTTATCTAAGAAGAGTTGTTGATTTTTCAGTTTATTCAGCCTTCGACTTGTTAAGACAGAGTGGTGACTTCCAAACTTCTTATATGCTGGATGGGAAAATTTCCCTTCTATTTTTAGTTTGCTGCAAAGTATTTTAATCATAAATGGATGTTGGATTTTATCAAATGCTTTTTCTGCAACTATTGAGAGGACTGTGTCATTTTTAACCTTTATTCCATTAATATGTTGTATTACATTGATTGTTAAATATTTTTATATATTTTTTTAATGTTTGTTTATTTATTTTGAGAGAGACAGAGAGAGAAAGCACAAGCAGGGGAGGGGCAGAGAGAGAAGGAGAGAGAGAATCCTAAGCAGGCTCCCCACTGTCTGCACAGAGCTTGACTTGAGGCTCGATCCCACGAACTGTAAGATCATGACCTGAGCTGAAATCAAGAGTCGGACTCTTAACCAATTGAGCTCACCCAAGCACCCCAGATTTTTTTTTTAATGAACATTGTATTTCTGGGATAAATTCCACTTGATTTTAATGTTTTATCTGTTTTGGATATTTCTTGGTTGATTTGCTAATCTTTCTAAAGGATTTTTACATCTTTGTTGATGACAGCTATTGGCCTATAGCAGGGACCAGTAAACTTTTTCTAAAAGAGTCAGGTAGTAAATATTTGAGGCTTTGCAGACCATATAATCTGTGCCACAACCAGTCAACTCTGTCACCATGGCTTGAAAGCAGCAATGGGCAATATGTAAATTAATGGGTGTGGCTATGTTTTAATAAACATAGATTGCAGGCTGTCTTTTGGCTCAGAGGCCAAGGTTTGCTAATCCCTCATCTATTTTTGTGAGGATTTTTTGCCCTTGCAATATCTTTGTCTGGTTTCACATCAGAGTTAACACTGGCCTCATTCAATTAGTTGGGAAGTATTTCTTTTTATATTTTCTAAAAGTCTCTAACTATTACCTCATCCTTAATTGTTTACTAGAATTTACCAGTGAAGCCGTTGGAATTTACCAGTTCCAGTCATTTGGGCCTGGAATTGTTCCTTGTTGGAAACTTTGACTATAAAATACAAATTTTAGTAGATATAGACACAGATTTCTTATATTTTCTTTTTTTATTGAAGTATAATTCGTATACCACAAAATTCACCTTTTTCAAGTGTATAATTCAATCGTTTTTTTTTAAATTTTTTTTATTAAAAAAATTTTTTTTTTGATGTTTATTTATTTTTGAGACAGAGTGAGACAGAGCATGAACAGGGGAGGGTCAGAGAGAGGGAGACACAGAATCTGAAAGAGGCTCCAGGCTCTGAGCTGTCAGCACAGAGCCCGACGCGGGGCTCGAACTCACGGACCGCGAGATCATGACCTGAGCCGAAGTCGGCGGCTTAACCGACTGAGCCACCCAGGCGCCCCACAATCGTTTTTTAATATAGTCATTGTGTCACACAAGCATCACCATTATCTAATACCATAACGTTTTCATTCCCCCCCTCAAAACCCCCATACCAATTAACAGACATTCCTCATTTTCTCCTCCTCCCAGTCCCTGGCAACCACTTTCTGTCCCTATGGATTTGCTTATCCTGGATATTTCATATAAACAGAATCATAGAATATGTGACCTTTTGTGGCTGGCTTCTTTCACTTAGCATGATGTTTTCAAAGTGCATAGTCCGAGTTTCAAAGTCCATGTTATAGCACGTATCAGAGCTTCATTCATTTTCACAGCTGAATATTATTCCATTGTATGGATATACTATGTTATTAACCCAATCATCAGTAGATGGGCATGAGGTTGGCTATCGTGAATAACATTGCTCTGAACATTTGTGTTTGAGTATTTGCGTGAGCATATGTTTTCAATTCTCTTGGGTATATACATAGAAGTAGAATTGTTCCTTTGGTAACTCTATGTTTAACTTTGCAGGATACTGCCAAACTATTTTTCAGAGTGACTGCACCATTTTATATTTCTGCCAGCAATGTATGAAGGTTCCAATTTCTCCATATTCTTGTCAACACTTTTTATTGTCTTTCTTTTTTATTATAGCCATCACAGTGGTTTTGATACATCATAGTGTGGTTTTGATTTTCATTTTCTTAGTGACTAATGATGTTGAACTTCTTTTCATGTGCTTATTGGCCATTTGTAAGTATATCTTCTCTGAAGAAATGTCTATTAAAATCCTTTTCACATTAAAAAATAGGTTATTTATCTCTTAGTAGTGTGTTGTAAGAGTTGTTTATATATTCTGGAAACCAGTCCTCTATTAGATAAACTGTTTGCAAATATTTTCTCCCAATCTGTGGGTTGTCTTTTTCACTTTCTTGATGGTGTTTTGATATACAAAAGTTTTAAATTTTGATGAAATCCAATTTATTTGTTTTTTTCTATTTTTGCTTGTGTTTTTCACCTTGTATTTAATAAACCTTCACTACTCCAAGGTCATAAAGATTTGCACCTATATTTTCTTCCAAGAATTTTATAGATTTAGCACTTACATTTAGATCTATGATAACTTGAGCTAATTTTTGCATATGATGAGAAGAATTGTTTTCTTAGTTTCATTTTTGAAGTATTCATTTCCAGGGATTTGTTAGTAGTTCTCTTATATTTTACAAGCTTGGTTAATTTATTAGTTCCAAAAGGGGCGTGTGTGTGTGTGTGTGTGTGTGTGTGTGTGTCTGCCTGTGCCATAGGATATTCTATGTACAAGATGCAGTCATCTGCACACAGAGATAATTCTGCTTGATACTTTCAACTTTAATGCTTTTATTTCTTTCTCTTGCCTAATTGCCCTAAGTGGAATGTCCAATACAACATTGAATAGAAGTGGTGAGGGTAGACATCCTTCTCTTATTCCTGATTTTAGGGGGAAATTTTCAGGCTTTCACCATTATGTATGATGTAAACAGTGAATGTCTCATAGATGCTCTTTATCAAATTGAGAAAGCTCCTTTCTATTCCTAGTTTGTTGAATGTGCATACTATAAAAAGGGTGTTGGATTTGGTCAACACATTTTCTGAATCTATTTAGATGATTATGTGGTTTTTCCCTTTATTCTGTTAATATGGTATATCAACTTAGTTGATTTTTGTATGTTGGATCAACTTTGCATTCCTGGGATAAATCCCACTTGGTCATACAGTATAATACTTTTTGTATGTTAGTGGATTCATTTTTCTAGTACTTTGTTGAGAATTTTTGTGTCTGTATTCATAAGGATTATTAGTCTGTAGTTTTCTTTTCTTGTATTGTCTTTGTCTGGTTTTGGTTATCAGGGCCTCAAAGAATGAGTTGAGAAATGTTGCCTCCTATTTTTGGATGAGTTCTTGAAAAACTGATGTTAATTCTTCTTTTTTCCCCTAGCTCTACTGAGATATGACTGACAAATAAAAATTGTATATATCTAAAATACACAACATGATGTTTTGATATATGTATACATTGTGAAATATTGAGCATAATCAAGATCATTAACATAGCCATCCTCTCCCATAGTTACACTTTTTTTGACATGAGAATAATTGAGATCTACTCTCATAGCAAATTTCAAGTATACAATGTGTTATTATTAACTATAGCTATCATACTGTAAATTATGTCCCCAGAACTCATTTGTTTTATAACTGAAGATTTGCACTCTATTCTCAACATCTCTTCAATTCAGCAAACCCTGAGACCCTGGTAACCACCATTCTGTTGTTAATATCAGTTTGACTTTTTTTAGGTTCCACATATAAATGATTATACTGTATTTTTCTTTCTGTGTCTGGCTTATTTCACTTAGTATAATGTCTACCAAGCTTATCCACATTGTCACAAGGAGCAGAATTTCCTTCCTTTTTAAAGGCTGGATAATATTCCATTATATATCTGCCATATTTTCTTTCTTTTTTTTTTTAACGTTTATTTATTTTTGAGACAGAGAGAGACACAGCATGAATGGGGGAGGGTCAGAGAGAGGGAGACACAGAATTTGAAACAGGCTCCAGGCTCTGAGCTGTCAGCCCAGAGCCCGACACGGGGCTCGAACTCACGGACCGCGAGATCATGACCTGAGCCGAAGCTGGACGCTTAACCGACTGAGCCACCCAGGCACCCCATAGGTTCCCATAGGTTATTTTATAGGCTCTCCAACAATTGTTATTTTAAAAATTTTTGATAATATCCATTCTAACAGACATAAGGTCATATCACATTGTGGTTTTGATTTGCATTTCCCTGATGATTGATTATGATGCATATGATGCATATACCTCTTAGCCATTTTTTTTTTTTTTAAACCTGTTGGCCATCTGTATGTCTTCTTTGGAGAAGAAAGAGCTCTATTCAGGTCCTTTGCCCGTTTTGAAGTTAGGATACTTGTTTTTCAATTTTATTTCATTTTGTTTTTTTTCTATTAAGTTGCATGAGGTCCTTGTATCTTTTGGATATTAACCCCTTATTGGATATATGGTTCTCAAATATTTTCTCCCATTCCATATGTTGCCTTTTCATTTTGTTGGTTGATTCCTTTGCAGTGCAGAAACTTCAATGTGATGTAGCTTCATTTATTTAATTTTGCTTTTGGTGCCTGTGCTTTTGGTGCCAAGACCAATGTCAAGAAGACTTTCCCCTATGTTTTCTTCTTAGAGTTTTACAGTTTCAGATCTTTTTTTAAAGTGTTTTTTTACTTTTTATTTTTGAAAGACAGAGAGAGAGAGACAGAATGAGCAGGGGAAGGACAGAGAGAGAGGGGACAGAGAATCCCAAGCAGGCTCCACATTGCCAGCTCAGAGCCTGATGTGGGGCTCAAGCTCACAAACTGTGAGATCATAACCTGAGCTGAAACCAAGAATTGGATGCTTAACTGACTGAGCCACCCAGGCATCCCGACAGTTTCAGATCTTATGTTTAGTTTTTGTGTGGGGTTTAAGAGTCCAACTTCCTTCTTTTGCACGTAAATATCCAATTTTCCCAACACCATTTATTGAAGGGACTATCCTTTCCCCAGTGTATATCCTTGGAGCCTTTGTCTAAGATTAGTAGACTACACATGCAAGGGCATATTTCTGGGCTCTCTACTCTGTTTCACTGACTGATATGTCTGGGTTTTTTTGCTGGTATCATATTATTTTGATTACCATAACTTTGTAATAGAATTTGAAATCAAAAAGTGTGATGCTTCCAGCTTCTTGCTCAAGATTACACTAGCTATTCAGTGTTTTTTTATGATTCCATGTGAATTCCAATATTGTGTTTTCTATTTCTGCAAAAAAAAAAAATGTCACTAGAATTTTGATAGAGATTGCACTGAATCTGTCAATTGTTTTGGATAGAATGGACATTTCAACAATGTTGTTTTCTAGTCCATGAACATGGGATATCTTTCCATTTGTTTATGTCTTTTTCAATTTCTTTCATCAGTGTTCTATGGTTTTCGCTCTACTGATCTTTCACCTCCTCAGCTACCTTTATTCCTGAGTATTTTATTCTTTTTGATGCTATTGGAAATAGAATTGTTCCCATGAACAAATTCTTGTAGGTATAGCTGTGTTTTCTTTAAGTTTATTTATTTATTTATTTTGAGAGTAAAAGCAAGGCAGAGAGGGAAAGAGAGAGAATGCTAAGCAGACTCCATGCTGAGCCTGGAGCCTGATGTGGGGCTCTATCTCACAAATTTGTGAGATCATGACCTGAGCCGCAATCAAGAGTCGATGCTTAGCCGTTGAGACACCCAGGCACCCCAGGTATAGTTATTTTAAAGCCCTTTGTATTTTAACCTTTATACTAGAGTTAAAAGTAATATATATACCACCGTTAAATTATTAGAGTATTCTGAATTTGACTGTATATTTACCTTTACCAGGCGAGTTTTATACTTTCATTTATTCATTCAGCTGTAACCCAAGGGGAAATGTGGTTCTACTCTGAGGAGCCCCCTTTCATCAGGCCTCCCTGAGAGGGTCAGTGGGCATGATCCTGGGTCCCAAGGTACTTTTAGTTCTGGGGGTGCTAGGCTATGGCAGAAGCCTGAACGTGTCTGCAGAAAGCCAGTATCCACGCAATTCCAGAAGAGATGCTAAGCGCGTGGACAGGACCTTAAATCACCTAACATGAGTGCTGTTCATAACTGGTGCTCAGAGCTGTTGATTGGCTACATGAGAGCTAGCCAGTCAGCAAGCATTTATTCAAATTTGCTGGGTGTATAGAGTTGGGCCACCTGGCTCCTGACCTAGGGGGAGCTCTCTTTCCTGGTATCGATAGCCTCTTTCTTGTTCTCTCACCGGTGGGCTCAGCTCCACCTCAGGCTTTAGGCCCATTTGGACCTGCCCTGGGACCGGGGGACTTAAATAGTTCTAGACCATCCATCTGGGGCTTTACCTCAAGTCAGCCTGGCTCTGGATCTAACCGCATGTTTGCTCTCTGAGTGCGGGCCTTATTCTCACAGGGCCGTCCCTGATCGTGGGACTTGAGCCTTCTGCGACAGACCTGAGTCCCTGTCTCCGCCCCACCCCCAGCCAGTCACCCCTCCTCGGCCTCTGTATTTGGCCCTCAGCTCCCTGGACTATCCACCCATCCACACGGGACTTTGAATGTCATGTGAGAACACTGCTACTCCCTCATGGGCCCCCCTCAAGGCTGATGCCTGCCCTTGGGACCCTCTGCTCTCCTTTTCAAATCTGACCTTCCAGTTACAGGGCCACCCCCAGCCAGACTCTGCCCGAGGCTGTTGGTCCCCAAGTCTGCCCTTCTAACTCTATTCCGAGGCCCACGTGCAGCCAAGTTCTTGTCTTCGTGGCCTTGTGAGGTTTGTGGTCCAGACCAAAGTAAGACAGTCATGACATGGGGTGGGCCCCACATTTTCCCAGGGACACATTTCCTCCTGTGCTACTGCATTTGGCTGCAGTTTGGGAGGAATGAGATAGGAGGGGAGACACAGAGAGGTGTCGGGCCTCTGTGGTCAGAAGCTCCAGATCTGGGATTTCCCCAGATCTGCCCGCCTAGGATTTCCCCCGCTGCTTTGGTGGGCAGCTCTGACTGATGTCAGCAGCCCTGCCTCGCACACACGTGCCTGGCTCTGTTGGGTTCCCCAGAAGCAGAGCCCGAGTTAAGGATTAGGTGCCACAATTTCCTGAGACGGGGAAGCAGAATGTGGCTTCAGAGAAAGTTGGTTCTCGGCCCGATCCACAGGGAAGGTCTGGAGCATAAACTGCATCCCAGTGTTGACCCCCTACCTGAGGCAAGGGAGCCCCCATTTTAGTTTATCTTAAACTGTAGGCTGCTCAGCTTCCTGGCTAATGATTCCCATCAGCTGAGGGCTGTTCTCTGGAGAAGGGCCAAGGTCCACAGCCCACATAGTGTGGGTGCAGAGCCTGGAAAAGGGGATCTGGGTGGAGTGCTCTAAGAGAACTGACTGCAGCATCTTTCTCTGTCTGAGCCTTCCAAGCTGGGGGCCCTCTTGGCCCGACAGCAAGTACAACCTGAAATGTGGGGATGGGGGTTAGAGCTCTCCTGGCCCGTGAGGGATGAGAGCCACCAGAAAAATGCCCGTCTCCTGTCCCTGGAACAGACCAATCTGGGTAGCATTCTGTGCAATCCCCGGAGATTCTGGCAGAATTGAGCCCCTGCTGCCTATAGCAGATCTCCAGAGCATTCTTAGGGCTCTCGTGCTTTCCCTCTCCTCCCTCCTATCTCTTGGAATCATCTCCCAAACACACACCTTTGATCAGGGGGATCCAGATCAAAACACACTGGGGCGGGGGCAGAAGTCCGGGCTGTATCCTGAGGGTAATGGAGACTTGTAGAAAGATTTTGTGCTGGGTCAGGGTGATTGGACTGGGTTTTTACTTTAGGACCGTTCCCACCGTGGGAAGGAAGTGAGAAGTGGACAGTGTCACAGTGGTCCCGGGAGAGGGGTTTGGCTGGTGCGTGTTGGGGGAAGAAAAGGAAAGGGGTCACCAAGAAGGAGAGAGAGATGGGACTCGCGCTAGATGGAGGGAACAGAACGAGTCTGCGGCCCCAAGGCCTGGCAGTGCAGAGCCCAGGGCCTGGGGCAGTAGGGGGCCTGAGACAGGAGCTGGTTTGGGGGCAACAGGCAGCCAGTCTGCCCAGTGCCCTCCTTCT
Source organism: Panthera onca (assembly GCF_046562875.1). Classification (NCBI taxonomy): domain Eukaryota; kingdom Metazoa; phylum Chordata; class Mammalia; order Carnivora; family Felidae; genus Panthera; species Panthera onca. The sequence continues at coordinate 10,346,281 of NC_138354.1, forward strand.
CTAAAGGAGCAATGATTCCATGAAATGTCCAGAAGAGGCAAGTTTATAGAGACAGAAAGTAGATTAGTAGCTTCTTAGGACTGGTGGGGGATGGGGGTCTCAGAAGGATCGGGCGTTGGGTGTTGGTGGTGGCTAAAGGGGCCATTAAATGTTCTGAAATTAACTGTGGAGATGGCCGTACAACTCCACGCGTATGCTGAAAACCATTGAGTTTTACGCTTTAAGTGGGCGAAGTATACCGTATGTGAATTCTATCACAACAGAGCTGTTGTTTAAAAACAACAACAACAACAACAACCAATGCAAAGCTGTGCAAGGGACGTGGGATTGGCTGTGGGAGGGAAGTTTGCTGACTAATGGAAGGTGGGAGGGACCTCAAAAGTCCTGTTACTCACTGACCTTATTTACCAGCGGAACGCTGGGCCCGTCTTGCCCACGGGACAGGGTGAGTCAGGGGCTTGAACCCATGTCTCCAGACCCCCCGGCCCCGCGTCCCCCCACCCCATTACCTCCATCCACCCTGCCCGCAGCTGCCCCTTCCCCCCCGGCCCCTCCATCCGGCAACCTTGCCTCCCTTTTGGCCGGCAGCCTGCTGAGATGTAGGTGACAAATGGGGTGAATGACCTTCCTGCATTCTGCTCCCCCCGCCACCCCCCGCCTGGCTGGTGAGTCTGACTGGCCCCTCTTCCCCCAGGGGTCTTCGTGCTGCCAAGGAAGCGGCCTGGGAGGACCTGCCTTGGGTGGAGGGACGAGATGTTTGGTTCTCTGGACAAGAAGGGTCGGGAAATTGAGTCTGACACCTGGCAAGGCCCACTGCCCGGGCAGCACACTGGGGAGGCTGGCCGGCACCCCGGCAAGGCTCTTCCAGGCCAGGCCCTCGCCGGGGGTCCTGGCAGAGGCCAGCAGTGGGTGCGCCGGGGGACTGCGGCCGGCGGCGGGGTGGGGCAGGACGCCCGTGGGTAATGGAAAAGCTTGAGCCCCGGTCATGGCGGGCCTGCAGTACCCGCGTGTTGATGATGACCACAGAGGAGGGATTTGCGGGCGCTCGCCAAAGATGCTGGAGTGCCCAGGGGCCGCCCCAGAGCGCACGCTCGGACCACACCTGGAGCCTTCTTGTCACCAGTGTCACCCTCAGCAGACCCTCTGCTGGGCTTGGCCTCCTTCCCTTGATAGCCCGGGAGCCCAGGGCCGTTCCACATGCACTCAGTAATGCCTTTGCTATCATGCGTGACTGCGGCCTGGGCCTCGCTTCCTTTCTGGACCGGAAGGGGCTGTCCCCAGGTTACCTCCCGACAGTCTGCCCCCCGCCCCCCCCCAGGCACTGGGCCTCTTCCTGGATTGGGAACCCCCACCTCATCAGCTGCCAGACTCAGGCCTGATGTTTCGTTCACATTAGCGAATGCCTCGGAGGCAGCTGGGTCCCCTTACTGCCCCTTATCCTACCTGGAGCCAAATGTTCATCAGTGACACTGGTGAGAGGGGCTCCTGAGACTGAAGTGAAATCTGTGGCTGCACGAGCAGCCATGTTCAGGGTCGGGGCCTGGGTCAAGCAAGAGCTGCTCTCAGCAATTCTCCTCCAGCTGTTAATTCTGTTCCTGTTGCCTCCAACATCACTCGCCACAGCAGTGTCACCGTCACCATTGATATCTCCTCCATCCTATCTTTTCCTCCTCCCTCACCTCTACCTTCACCTCCAAACGTACCTCCACCCTCACCTCTAGGAAGTTCATCATCCCCCACCCAGCTCTCAGGTCGGACCCCTGACGTCATTAGACATTTCTTTTTTGGGGGGTGGGGGGTGGGGACAGTGCAAGCAGGGAAGGGGCAGAGAGAGAGACAGAGGGAGAGAGAGAATCTTAAGCAGACTCCACGGTCGGCGCAGAGCCTGACCCGGGGCTTGATCCCACAAACATGAGATAGTGACCTGGGCCGAAATCAAGAGGCGGATGCTCAACTGACTGAGCCACCCGGGTGCCCCACATTAGACGTTTCTTTCTTTTTTTTTTTTTTTTTTTAACGTTTATTTATTTTTGAGACAGAGAGAGACAGAGCATGAACGGGGGAGGGGCAGAGAGAGGGAGACACAGAATCTGAAACAGGCTCCAGGCTCTGAGCTGTCAGCACAGAGCCTGACGCAGGGCTCGAACTCACGGACCGCAAGATCGTGACCTGAGCCGAAGTCGGACGCTTAAGCGACCGAGCCACCCAGGCGCCCCTAGACATTTCTTAACAAACAGGCATGTCTCTGGTTGAAGAGGTGATCCGAGATGCGGGGTGTGGCCAGAACCACCTGTCCTGGCTGCCTCTGGGCTCATGCGTTTGTAAACTGGGACTCTTGCCTTGCACGGTGATGGTGGCCTGGTGGTGGAGAGGTCGGGGCCGACTGGCTCGGTGCCCATGCAGCCAATACCTAAGACTCTGTGGGCAGATCATGGTCGGAGCCACCTGATGCACGCGCTCTGGCTCCAAGGAGATTTGTCCTCACATATGACTCAAGGAAATGGGAGGTCCCGAGGTAGGGGAAGAGCCTGAAGTGGGGGTCAGCGCTCTGGCTGTGCCATGGGCTCAGCGTGGCTTCCGTAAGTCACTGATTCCCTCTCCCACAGGTCAAATGACAAGAGCGACCCTCCCTTTCCCCGCGGAGAGCTCGACAGGGTGCACGGTGTGTGCACAGCCTCTGCTCCTTTAAGGCAGCGCGGCCCAGCAGGGCGCCTTGTCTGCTGTCCCGGGTGCATTTCCGTCTCCCTCTCTCACCGGCTCTGAGCCCTTGGGGAAGCCACTCACTGCTTCTGCCAAACCTCCACCGCCTCATCTATGAACAGGGAATAAACGACAGACTCTACCTCCCAGGACTGCAATGAGGATTCACTGAGAACATCCACGGACAGCACTTACTTCGAATTCTCACCTGTGCACGAGGCACACGGGGGCAGTGTCACCCGCCGTGACAGAGGGGGACGCAGAGCTGGTGGGGGTAGAATCAGGGGGGAGAACTGCTTGAGGTCACGTGCCCAGGCTGCGAGGGGTACATGGGGACATCGAGGCCCACTTCCTGCCCTGAAGCGCATGGCCTGAGCCAAAGAGGGGAGAAGATTGGGCCCCTGGCCATCAGGCTGGGCTGAGAGGGAGTGTACAGGCCCAAACCCGGCCGTGGGACTCAGTAAAAAGTACTTGGGCTGCTTTGGGGCAAGGATCCCGGGACTGGGCGAGTGCTGGGGCCCCAGGAGGGCTTGGAACACCAGAGAAGAGGAAGATGGCGTCCCGATTATGGGAATCTGAGCAAGCAGTGTTGGAGACCGAAGGGGAGTGGCCTGTGTGGGGTCAAAGAAGCTGGATGCCCGGCCACTGGGTACAAAGGACAACTAAAGCCAGAGAAAGGCCAGGTAAGGGTGGAACCACAGCCAGAACTGGGCTCCCCTCTTTCCTGCCACCTCGGGCTGGTGATGTCTTTCTGACCCTCAGCAAAACCTTCTAATGTCATGAAGACTGGTGGTCAAGGGGTGGTGAAGGGGAGTCTGGACTTTCCCCCCTTCCTGTGCTCTTTGTGCTGGTCCCAGAGGCCCGGGACCCCTGTCCAGAGGAGGCCTCTAGGAGGCAATAATCAAGCCAGTGACGACAACGTTAAGATCTCTGGCAGGAGATCTAGACCCTTCCTCCCGTGCCGCAGTCACGCTCAGGGGTCTCTGCCTGCTTTGTCTTCATCTACAGCTTCCCTTCTTCAGTGAGTCCCCACCAGAGACCAGGCACGATGCCAAGTTCATCTCTTCATGTCGGAGTGGAGAGACGGGCTCAGAGAAGTTCAGTCCGTTGCCCAAGGTACTGAGCCAGAGCAGGGCTGGGGCTAGATGCCAAGCCTGTCTGATGCCCCCTCATGAGACACACAGGAAAGCCCCCCGTCTCCATCCACTTGACTGGGCCCGTGGGGAAAAGTGATGAGCTGGATGGTGGTCCGGGGAGGAGTAGAAAGCCAGCTGCCTGCGGGCCAGGGCTCCCTGCCACCCACAGTCCAGCCTGTTCCCTGCCAGGGCCTGCTGCCTGTTGCTCCGTGGGCGGCTGGAACGCCCAAGCTCCTGGGGCCACCACCCTCTTTCCCCATGGCCCTGGCACAGATTCTCACACCAGTAGGCCTCAGTGCCCATCCAAAGCAAGCCCAGGCCCTGCAGCCCGCCATGGCAGCCGCGGGGTCTGAGTAGGTGCCTGGGTTCTGCCTGTGGGCACACAGCCTCACTGAACGGGAGGCATCAGGCCTCCGAGCCCGCCTCTGGCCAAGCCTGTCATCTGAGTTTAGCTCCAGGCTGCCTGGGTGAAGGATTCCCTCACTGCCCACCACCCACCTGGAGGAAAGCTATCTGAGGTGAGAGGGGGGAGCTGGGGCCCAGGTACGAGGGGGAAAGTTGAGGCCTACGCACCCAACCACCTTCCCCTCCAGCACGCTCCCTCTTCCTCTGGGTGTCTTCTCTCAGCGAGCGAACCTGCCAGCCCCTCCCTCCCCACCAATGTCCTGGCAGCCCTGTAATGGCGGCCACATGGCCATTGTGCCAGCACGAACCTCCCCGTCCCTTACTGGAACGCTTCACCATCCTCTGTCCCCAGGCCCACCCTGCCTGTCCAGCCTCATCGACCATCACTGTGGGCTTACAGTAGTGACAAGCTGGGGGTGTCGCCCTGAACCTTACATCTTCCCTGGCTCCCTGTTGACTGCAGAGAAAGTTCCAGCTCCTTAGTCAGCCGTCAAGGCCCCTGGCTTCCATGCTCCCTGGGTCCCAGTCTCCCTGTGTGAAACACGTGTGGCCCCTGGAAAGTCTGGGCTGTCTGGCAATATCTCCTCAGCCCTAGGCCTGGAAAATCTTTCCCCAAAGATTTGGCTGAATGCCCCCCCCACCCCATGAAGCATGCTGCTGACTCCCCTCTCTGGCCTGAGGGGTGGACTGCTCCCCCCTCGCTGCCCCTCCCTCCCGGTGACCCCATATGGCTTGTTGACTATTATGCTCAGGGGCACTGATTTGGGTTCTAGGCTGTCCTCAAGAAAATCAGGAATCAGGGGTGCCTGGGTGGCTCAGTCGGTTAAGCGTTCGGCTCAGCTCATGATCTCACGGTTGATGGGTTCGAGCCCCACATCAGGCTCTGTGTTGACAGCTCAGAGCCTGGAGCCTCCTTCGGATTCTGTGCCTCCCTCGCTCTCGGCCCCTCCCCCACTTGCTCGCGCACGCACTCGCGCTCTCTCTCTCTCTTTCTCAAAAATAAACATAATTTTTTTTTTTTTTTTTTTAATCAGGAATCAACCCTGTTTCCTTCTCTCTGTGGTCCCAGTGGCCTGTGTGGGATCTGGCCCGGAGAGGAGACACAAGGAATGCATTCCTGCATTTGGTACTGTTGGGGTGTTCTTTGAAGACTGGACTACGTATTCAAGCAGGACAGCTGTGTGCAGCCACGGGGTCTGCGACCAGTTGATGGGACCCAGGAGAGGCACAAGTTATCGGTGTCTGATAGGGGAGACCCGACCCCCTCCAAGGAGGTTTTGAGGCAGCCTGGTACGTGGGAGGGCTTGGATTTGAATTTAAGCTCTCCCACCCCCTGGCTGTGCATTTGGGGTAAACCACTCACCCTATCTGAGCCTACAAGGGCATTTCCCCCCGGGGGTGCTGTGAGCAATGAGGCGGTGCTGGTAAAGCACAAGGTGGGCTCTTGGCAGATAGTGACTCTCCACCCCTACGTTCTCTAGGGAGCTTCTGGTTCAAGGTGGGCCACTGGGGACCTATACTCCAAGAACTAAGGAGTTGGGTCCCCTCTGCTCACAGAAGTCGCCCTGATGTGGCCGGGTGGGCCTGTGAGGGCAGCAGAGTGGTCCTAGATGTCTCTGCCCTGGGACAAGGGGCTGCCTGGGTTAGGGGAACAGGGGTGCCCGCCTCCCTTCCTACCCACAGGCCACCCGGTGCCCCTGCCCTCTGCGCTCCTCGGCAGGCCGTCGGGGCCAGTATTGGATGTGCCCAGCTTTGGCCCTACAGCCGCTGGCAGGGCCAACGCTGTCATCGGGCCTGGCCCTGTGTCTGGCATCTCTCTGGCATCGCCTGGGCCCGGGCTTCCTGAAGGCGGATGCAGGCTTGTACCCTGTGCTGACAGGCCCTCCCCGGAACTGAAGGTGTCCTGGGGGCAGGCCCACACCCAGTGACCTTCCCAGTTGAATGCAGACTTGTCAGAGAAGGGCCACATCCTCCCGCAGGTCACAGCTCTCAGGGCAGGGTGACAGCTCCCTGCTCTGATCAGGGCTTCTCAGAGGAGGCCCCGTGCCCCCCTCAGACTAGACTTTTGAGCCAAGGCTGTGCCTTCCCCCCTCAAACCCTTTGCAGAGTATGACTGTGTCTCCCCCCTTAGACTAACTTACTTCTCAGGGCAGGTCCAAGTCTCTTCCTTCATATCAGCTTCCTGGGGCAGGGCCATAACTCCTGCTCAGACTAGGGAAGGGGGTGAGTTGCCAGAACATTCCAGGAGCACCTGGTGGCGGGTGGAACATGGTGAAATTCAAGGCCCTGCAAAAGGTCGCCTGCGTGGGTGTCCAGTGGTAGAGGACAGAAGGTAATGGGTGACGAGTGACAAGCCAGGTGGGCCCTCTGGCACCCTAAGAATGGGCTTCTGTCCTGAAGACTGCACGGAGCCAATGAGGGGAACAAAGTCGTTCTCGCAGAACCTCCTGGCCGCCACGTCAGCCACGGGGAATGGAAGGCCGAGCTGCCCAGGGGTGGGGGGCAGACGGGAGGGAACAGGAAGGGCCACCTGGGGAGGAGGAACTGATGGGCCTGGTAGTGGAGAAGGGTGAGCGGGTCAGGCCCAGCACCCCGGCTTCTGGCTAGGGCAGTAAGGGTGAGGTCCACAGCAGGGGAGCAGTGCAGTGGGCCCTTTGGGGCCCGAGCCTACAGGGAGCCTGGGGGCCGTGCAGGTGGACATTTCCAGAATGCAGCCCCCGGAGGGGGTTTTCAGCAGGTGGAGCGGGTGCATGAGGTTGCCTGGGGGCGAGGGGGAGACTCCAAGGAGGGGTTCCGGGGGGTTGCACAGAGAGGAGGCAGGGTAGAGGCCGGGAAGACAAAGCCCTCACTGCTCTGTCTCTGCTTCCTCTTCTAGAAAAGGGGAGGGTCCCATGCTTCGGGGCCATGTCCCTGGCTGGGGGTGCCCAGAGCAGCTGAGGCTTTGCAGGCTGGGGGAGGGGAGTGGGGGGGGGGGGCTCCCTGCCCCCGCCCTCCAGCCCTTCAACCCAACACTGAACCCTCACACTCCTTTGGAATTTTCCAGGTGGAAATTCACCTCAAAGGCCCTCTCTGGCTCCACATACTCAACTCATCCCGTCTCTGGTCCCAGCACCCCTGACCCCCAGCGGTTTCTAGGGGCTCCAGGGCTGAGTCCCCCTGGAGCGCCGGGCCCTCCTCCCAGGGGGAGGCCGCCAGGGAGGGAGAGAGGCCCTCTGGTGACCCCCGTGCACCTCTCCCCGCTCTCCACCAGTTCCAGACACATTGCGATTTATCTGTTGTTTATTGTGCGGAGGCCAGGCTTCCCAGCCAAATCGGAGCTGGACCGGCCAGCCGCGGCCCGAGACGGCTGTCCCGGCCAAGCCCGGAGCAGCCCCCCGCCCACCGTCCGTCCCCTCGGCCGCCCCCGAGCCAAGCGGGCCCTGAGCTCTGGCGGGCTGGACACTCTTTATGGAGCCCCAGGGCCCGTTTCCCCCATCGTCTGCCCGTGTTTACAGCCTTGCTCGTGTTTGCCTCATGATCTTATTCCGGGTGACGCCCCAGTCTGGACGGGGTTTGCATGCCATCCTGCTGAGGCCTCGCTCGTCGCCCGGGCCCTGGGCCCCTGGCCCCCGGGCTTCTCATCCATCATTTCATTGAGCCTCACCCTCCCGGAGCAATGGTGGGAGAGCTTATCACCCACGGGCGTGAGCGAGGGCTCGGCCCGTGGGAGCCAGGTGGGAACCTGCTCTCTTTCTGCCACATGCTGGGGGGTGGGGGGCAGGGCGTGCCCTGGGTGCTCACAGATGCGCACGCGTGTGTGTGTTGGGGTTTGCGTTCATGGATGTGCATGTGTGTGTGCATGTGCGTGGGGGGGGGGGGAGGCTTGCACGTGAGGGTGTGAACACACACACACACACACACACAACACCCAGAGCCTGCCATCTGCAGCTCTGTCTCTGATAGAGACAGCCCGCAGACCTCCAGGCCAGGCTTCCAGGCCGGCTCTCTCCTTTACAGGTGTGTGTGACCTTGGCCTCATTCGCCTCTCACTTTCCTTTGGATAGAAGGGGGGCTGTATCGATACCAGCCTCACAGCACGCCTTTGGGCATCTAGAAGGGCTGTGCTCAGCCCTCACTGCAGACCCGGGGCCTGTCTCTCTGTGCGTCCCTCTGTCCCTCCCCTCCCTGAGCTACAGTTGTTGACCTCTGAGGCTCTGCCCGGAAAAATGCACCTGTAAGCATACAGGTAAAATTTAGCAAGTCCTCTGATGTCCCTCCACGAATCTTCTGGTGAAAGACCTCTTGTGGGGCTGGACAGGAAAATCCTCAGAGGCCTAGAGTTTTTCACAGCAAAATACGACGGTGATGGCAGTCACCTTGATGTCCCTAGAGACAATTAAGGGACCCAAAGCTGCTACTCAGGCCTGTCTCTTCCTTTTTTTTTTTTTTTTTTTTTTGTGAAGTTTATTTATTTATTTTGAGAGAGAGAGAATGAGAGTGGGGGAGAGGCAGAGAGAGAGAGAGAGAGAGAGAGAGAGAGACGGAGAGAGAGAATCCCAAGCAGGCTCCGGTGCCCCATCAGCATAGAGCCCGACACGGGGCTCGAACCCACGGACTGCAAGATCATGACCTAAGCCGAAATCAAGAGTCAGACGCCTAACCCACTGAGCCACCCAGGCGCCCCTCGGCGCCTCTCTTCTCTCCACCCAGAAGCAAAATACTGGGGCAGTTCTCAGACACCCTGGTATGACAGTATGACAGGTTACCTGAGGTCACACCTTCACCCTAGATTATTTGATGACCAAAGTTGGTGCCCCAACCTCGGGAAATTCGGGAGCTGGAGTACTCATGCAGCTGAGCGGCCCTGGGCTGAGGTTTCCCCACCAGGCCCCCAACAGGCTGTAGATCCCCAGGCCGGGGAGGGGGGGTGGAGGGGAGGACACCGCCCGGTGGCAGAGCCGGGTGGTGTGCAAGGTGGCGGGGGCTTTGTTGATCTTGCTCGTCCTTTATGATGCGCTGACAGCCCGGCCTAACACTTCCCAAACACACTCCCTTCCGTCAGGACTGGAGTTCCAGAAGCAAACAGTGGCAATCAGACGACTACTGCCTGAGACTCCAGACGGCAGGCCTGGAGGGTTTGTAAGCTCCTCGAAGACACCAGGTCCCCGGCCACCTGCCTAGGATTCCTGCCCCCAGAGCTGCGGCCTCTGAGCCCCTGGGGCCCCTGCGGCTTCCCCCGGCACTGGGCCCAGGGCTCTGGAGACTGGGGACCAGCCCGGGGCCCTCTGGGGCTGGCCGAGGTGCTGGTGGGTGGGGTGGTTGTGACTGAGGCAGGGTGGCTCAGGGATGCCCTGGGGAGGGAGAAGGGTCAGCCCAAGGACGTGCAGCTCCCTAAGAGGCAGCCACCTCCCAGGCTCTCTGACTCTGGTCAACCCATCTCCACTAACCTGGGTGGACAGGGGCTCCCGTCAGGACCCGAAGAGGCTGAGGTGACCAGGCCCAGACAATCTCTGTTCCTCCCACGTCTCAAGGCTGCCTTGGAACCCGAGAAGCCTCCACCTGTTCCACACCAGCCAAGGGCATCTGAGAAACGGATGCATCATCTTTCCTGGACCATGCTGGAAGGTAAGAAGCTGCCGAGGGTGTCAGGAAAACCATACCCCCACAAAGCAGCTGATCCCCGAGAGACAGGCTGGAGGGAGGAATGGTTCCGAACAGCCAAGCTCCTCGGTCCTCCCTATGGCAAAGTCTGGCACTCAGAAAAAGCTCAAGGGTGCACACACATGTACGCGTGCACGTTCGAAGCCTCACAGACGGTCCAGAGTCTAGAGCAAGAATGAGATGTGCTCCATGACCCCAAGGCAGGCCATGCAGCTACATGGGAGCCCACAATCCCAGCCAAGGACGGGCTTGCAGCCCCCCCTCCCCATACACACGCAGAGGCCAACATCCTTCTCTGATTGTCTGCCTTTCGGAGAACAGAGGACTGAGTGGGGACTAGGAGGCCTTGGGAGAGCCCACAAAAGTGCCGATAAATGCATTTATGTTCCTCCAAATGACGCTGTAACAAAACACACAAAAGGAAGAGGCAGAGTTTCGCGCATATTAAATCATGGTCATGGGACCTGTGCAATTAATTCTCATCATCTGCCCTGTGCGCTAGAAACTTCCGCGTCTCGGGCCAGCGCCCACCCCAACCCCCACAACTCCGTGTCCACCAGACGCTCATAAATCTGTTTTGCTTGTTCCACACGAGCTGCCTGGGAAAAGGCCCCATTTGCTGCGTCTGCTCCTCTGTCCAAACTTTCAACGCCTTCGACATTTTATGGTTTCGCGTTATTGACTTGGCCTCCCGGGTCCCCTGTGGTAGGCGGCTGTTTGAGAGAGCAAGCGAGAGGCTTGGGGTGACCTCAGGTTCACCCCCTTGCCTGGCCGGAGCTGGCAGGACCGTGCAAAAGCCTTGAAGTTGCCTGGGGCCCGGAGCTCCTGAATCACAGATCCTCCCCAGGGTTTCCCCCCTGTGCCCTGACTCAGGCCCCGAAACCCACCCCGAACTGAGGTCCTGGGCCCGTTCTTCCTCAACCTCCACAACCTGCGTTGCCTAAACCTCCGCTTCTGCAGCCCTTTCCAGCCCCAGCTCCTCCTTTTCCCAAAGGCCTCCTCCCCACCCCCAAGGGAGCACACATGAGGGCAGTGTGCCTAGGAGCAAAATGCCCAGGTGGAGGGGACGGTGTGCAGGCATAATGCCTGGGGCATTCACGCCACAACAGGCCAGGCCTCCTTCGTGCCACCGAGGACACAGACAAAGACCAGACTGATTTTCAATTTCTTTTTTAGTTTATTTTATTTAGAGAGAGAGAGAGAGAGAGCACAAGCAGGGGGGTGGGGGAAGGCAGAGAGAGAAGGAGAGAGAGAGAATCCCAAGGAGGCTCTGCACCGAGAGCATGGAGCCCCACACGGGGCTCGATCCCACGAACCCTGAGATCATGACCTGAGCTGAAGTCAAGAGTTGAATGCTTAGCCGACTGTGCCACCCAAACGCCCCAAGGCCGGGTTGATTTTCAGCCGGTGTGTCCTCCTGGAGAGGTTGTTAAATACTTTGACTCATGTCTTGAATGAGGGAAACCTGTCCTTGCCCCGAAGGAGCTGGATGAGGGACAAACAAGCAGGTAACTAGATAATTATGATTCCAGCGACCAGCAGTGTATCAGCACAATTTGGGGGCTCAGAGGCATCATTTGAACCCTGTCCAAGGCTCCTGGGGGAGGAGGCAATGTCTAAGTTAATCTGGGAAGGACCCACAAGAGGTTTATGGTGATAGGGAAGATGGGGTTGTGGGGGGAGTGTGCATCCAGGCAGAAGGAACAGCATGTGCCAAACCCAGGGGTGAGGGAGGAACATTCAATGTCTGAGAAGTGGCTTTTGGTGGTCACGGAACAAGGAGATAAAGACTGGAGAGGTTAGCTAAGGCCAGCTGTGAGCCAAGGCACCTACACAGCTGCAGCTGGTTGGTTTGCCTTGTGGGAGACTGTTTAAGCAGGGGAGTGACATGGTAAGATTTGAACGTTGGCCAAACCACCCTACAGTGTGGATTAGAGGAGGAGTAAGACCGGTAGAAGTCCCCTACCTCACACCATACACAAAAATAAATTCAAAATGGATCACAGACCTGTCATTGCTAAACTATGGAACTCTGGAAGAAAACCTAGGGGGAAAAAGTCCTAGTTACCACTTGAGTTTGGCAAAGATTTCTGAAATACAATATTAAAAAGCACAAATAATAAAAGAAAAAACCAATAAACTAGACGTTGTTAAAATACAAAACTTTAGCTCCTCGAAGACACTGTTGAGAAAATGATGAAGGAAAGGCACAGACTGGAATTCTTGTAAAATATAGCCAACAGAGGGCTTGTATCTGGAATATATGAAGAGATTTTACAACTCAGTATGAAGACAAACAACCCAGTTTAAAAATTGGAACTCTCATTCATGGCTGGTGGGAGTATAAACATGAAACAACTTTGGGAAATAGTGTGGCAGTTCCTTAATAAGCTAAACATACTCCCACCACAGGACCCAGCCATTCTACTCCCAGGTACTTCCCAAGAGAAATGAAAGCATCTATCCACACACACACACACACACACACACACACACACGATATATGAATATTCATAGCAGCTTTAATTGTAAGAGTCCCAAACTGAAAATAATCCAAATGTCCATTAATGGGTAAATGGAAAAACAAATAGAGGTATAATCATATTCCTTTGATGGAATGAAAGGAATGAACTACTGATACCTGCTACAATATGGATACATCTCAAAATAATCATTCTGAATGAAAGAAGCCAGACCAAAAAAAAAAAAGTATAGAAAATTCTAGAAAATTCAAGCAAATCTATAGCGAGTTGTCTGGGGACTTGGTGGGAGGTTAGCAGTGGGAGATTACTACGGGACAGGAGGAAACTGTTGGGCGTGATGAATGCGTTCGTTATCTTAAATGTGATGCTGATCCCATCAGATCATGGGTGTATATAAGTCAACACATAACAAACTGTGCCTGTTAATGTACATGCTGTTAATATATGTCCATCGAACCTTAATAAAGCTGTAAAAAATAAACGTACAAATTACACCAAGTGACCAGGGAGGCAAGGGCGATGTTCAGGACCATGTCAGGGAGATTAAATACATGATTGTTGATTCACTCACTCACTCCCATTCCCACTCATCTTTTACTGAACTGTAAGTCCTATAAAGGCAGGAAGTCTGCTCTGCTCACCCCCATGCCCCTAACATTCAGCTTGTAGTAGGCACAGGGGTGGAAAAAGGTGAATTGTCTGGGGAGGAATTTAGAAATACTTGGCTAGCCATGAGGATGTCTGAAGTGAGGGAAGTTGAGGAATGAAAAATAACCCCTGTGTTTCTAACTCAAGTAAATGCTGCTGGGGTGTGAGTTTGGAAAGGAGAGGAAGGTGAGCTCAGACTTGAGCTGAGTTTGCAGTGTGGCGTTATGTGGAGACAGACATGCTGGAGTGAAGGATTTGGGCATCACTAGCGGATCTCAGACTGGAAAGATTTGAAAGACACCAAATCCCGGGCCCCACCTCTAGACCAATAAAATCTCTGAGGATTCTACCTGGCACTGGAATTTCCCCATAGTTCAGGGGGATTCTAATGTGCAGCCAGAGTGGATAACCCTCACCGTGGAGGGTGATTTAAGTCGTGGGAGGAGATGAGTGCCCCAGATGAGGATGTGGGAAGTGAGACAGAAGAGGACCCGGGACCGAGCCTCAAGGAGCCCTGACTTTAGGGATGGAAAAGGGAGAGTAGCAAGAGATGGGAGTAGCTGAAGAGATAGGAAGAAAATCAAGAGTGCAAGTCACAGAACAGGGAAAAGGGATCCATGGACTGGAAGGTGGAAACCGCTGTCAAAGGCTGTGGCCACGTGGGGCAAAAGGCAAGATGAATTGGATTAATCAACAAAAGGTCCTTGGTGAACGAGGAGGGAGCTGTTTTATGGGTGTGACAGAGCCAACCTTGGGAAGGGATTGCGGAAGAAAGTGGGAGATGAGGGGTGGAAATGGTGAACTGTTAAAATAGCTTTGTTTTGAAGTAGAGAGTTGGAAGGAGAGAATGGAGTTAAGGGAGGGTCAGAGGGGATTAGGCAGCGGGGAGACCTGACCATGTTTAATTGCTGATAAAAAGGAATCAAATGGAACCAAATAGAGTCTAGAAACAGACCTTGCCTGTATGGTCACTAGACTTAGGACAAAGGGACAAATACAATTTATGTAAATTTAGATTAATAAATTTAAGATATACAACATGTTGGGGCACTTGGATGGCTCAGTCGGTTAAGCATCTTACTTCAGCTCTGGTCATGATCTTATGGTTTGTGGGATTGAGCCCCGCGTCGGGCTCTGTGCTGGTAGCACGGGGTCAGTTGAATGATAAAAGAAAGATCTCTTTAATAAATGCTACTGGAACACCTGGATATATGTATGGGGACGGGGGCGGGGGCAGGAAGAACCTTGATTCCTACCTCACACCACACACACACACAAATTAGTTCCAGATGGATCATAGACCTAAATATGAAGGCAGAAACCATAAAGAAATTATAAGGGAATTTATGATTCTGGAGCAGGCAAATATTTGTTAATAAACATGACATAAAAGTACTGACCATAAAAGAAAAAAATATATATTGGACTTCTTAAAATTTGTAAGCTTCTGTTTATCAAAAATCATCACTAAAGGCAAAATCAATCTATGATGATGCAAAATAGATCAGGGTTGCTGGCTGACTGGGAAAGGCATGAGGGAACTTTCTGGAATGATGGAAATGTTCTGTGTCCTGATGGGGTAGGGGTTACATTAGTGTATGCATTTTTCCTTTTTTTTTTTTAGATGGTTTCTTTTTTTATCAAAATATATTTGACATATAACATTGTGTGAATTTAAGATATACAACATGTTGGGGCACCTGGGTGGCTCAGTCAGTTAAGCATCTGACTTGATTTTGGCTCAGGTCATGATCTCCTCATTCATGGGATCGAGCCTCTCATCGGGCTCTCCGCTGACAGCACAGGACTTGCTTGTGATTCTCTCTCTCCCTCTCTTTCTGCCCCTCCTCTGCTCACACGCTCACTCTCTCTTTCAAAATAAATAAATAAACTTTTAAAAAAAGATATAACATGTTGATTTGACACATTTATGTATTATAATATGATTGCCATCGTATTGATAGGTAGCACCTATGTCATATCAATAATGATCATTTCTTTTGTGGTTGGAATAATTAAATATAGACTGTTAGCAAGTCTGATGATTATAATATAATATCATTGTCTATATTTGGTATACTATGCATTAAACTTCCAGGACCTGTCTATTAGTTGCAAGTTTGTAACACATGCATTTTTCAAAACAAAGATTGAACTGTACCTAAGACCTGTGCATTTAATTGCCTTCAAGTTATAACTTAATAAAAGAAGATAGAAAAGAAGGAAAGTGAAAAGGCAAGCCATAGACCAGAAGACAATATTTGCAATGTATATATATGATAAAGAACTTACATCCAAAATATATAAAGAATTCTCATAAATCAGAAAGGAAAAAAAAAAGACCCTATTTTTTAAATGGGCAAAAAAACTTGAACAGGCATTTCACAAAGCTATTCCAATGATTCATAAACACATGGGAAGGTGCTCAACATCATTACCCAGCAAGGAAATGAAAATGAAAAACCACAATAAGATGCCCCGCACACACACACATACACACCCAGAATGGCTAAAATGCAAAAAACCAATAATTCCTAGTGTTGGCAGGATGTGGAGAGATTTTATACTTTCAGACGCTGCTGAAGGAAGCCTTCTTACAACAGGGAAGGAGAAGGGCTCAAGGTTGACAAGGAGTCACTGTGCATATGTCACTGCTGCTCTCCTAGGCCTGGGTGTCCTCAGTTTCCCACAAGACACAACTGAGCCATTGTTGTGTTGCCTGAAGCCACACAATCCCCATTTTGCTCATATCCCTCCTGTCCACTCCCTTTCTTCCCATTCCTGCCCCATTGGCCCCTGGCACCTGAGGTCACAACACACTTCCCTGGGCCATCTTTCTCAAAGCCAGCAGCATAGGCAGAACAAATCCTGGCTCACAAGGCAGACAGCAGAGGCTCAGTCCCCCTCTGACAGCATGGTGGCTTTCTCTCCTGCAGCCTGGGCTTCCTCTCCACTAGCCCCTCTCCTCTCTCATGGTTAGTACTAGCAAACTCCTCACTGCTTCCCCAGACTCCTGTCCCACCTCTATCCCTCTGCTATTCACCTGCAGTCTCACCAGCCCCTGCTGGCACCCTTCGATAGCCCACTGGCTTCAGGCTACAACTTGAGCTTCTGGACTCGGCATTCAAGGCCTCTGTGGCCCACTCCATTTCTTTAGCCTGTTAGATCAGATGTGAGCCTAAGGGACCTTTTGGGCATGCTGAGGCAAGGCTACAGAAGGCCCACAGCACTGTCCAGAGAGAGATCAGGCAAGGCTTGGGCACAGTAAGGAGGGAAGGGAAGTTGGCTATAGGGGATGCCCCATCTGGCCCATACACAATGCACATGGCCAGCGGGAGTGGGGTGGTCCAGGCCAGCCATTGGTAGACACAGCTGGCTTCCATGAGGAAGGAGGTGCCAGCGTGAGTAGTCCTGAGCCAAGGAAGTGGGAGTTTTGTCCTGATAGGGAAACTGAGTCAGAAGCTTGGACTTGTGGACCAGGCTGTGCAGTGGATGAAGAGAAAGGCGAAGCCTGGGCCACTGGGAGAAGTCAGCCAACTTGGTAGGGGGTGGGGGAGGCGTCTCAGGTCTCAGGGCTAAAGGACCTAGTTCCCAGCTCTGAGACCAGGGTGAAGAAGCTGGTGGGAGTGAATATCATTTGTTAAGCAGCTCCGGGACAACAGGGCCTGTGTTGGGTTCTGTATCAGGGGGGTCTTGGCAGGGGGTGGGGACACCTCCAAAGAGGTTAACAGAGTGGCTATAAGGAAGGGAGTGTGTGCAGAAAGGGGTGGGGGCAAGGGAACCAAGAAGGGAGGCTGAGGCCCAACACAGCAAATGTGGGGAGCTGTGATCTGCCCGGTTCAGGCCTGGAGGGGCCCCGGAAAGGAGGGTGTTCCTGGAGTGTGGACCCCCCACCCCGGAAGCCAAGACCCTAGAGGTACAACCACTGACAAAGCTATGACCAGGCATGAAGAGAGCCTGGGGGTAAATACCCCAACTTCTCTCTCCTCTTGCCCCCCTCCCTGAGCACCTCATATGCATTGCTCAGCATCATCCTTCAAGATGGAGATTTTTTGTCCATTTTATGGAAGAGGAAGATGAAGGTCAGCAGTGAGGGGACCTGCCCACAGCCACTGCACAGTTCGTAAGTGGCCAAGGCACAGCCCTTAGGACCTTGACCTTAGTGCTCCGGGCAAGCCTCCGAGGTGCTCCTCACAGGGAGGACAGAGAAGGCAGCAGGTGGATTGTCGTCAAAGCTGGCTTCGAGAACTCAGAGCTCGTCACCAAGCCAGGTGTCTCCTTCAGGATGGTGACTTTAGCCCCCTCCCGCCTCTGAGCCGGGGCCCTCAGCCACATCTGGCCCTCCTCTGGTGGCTCCCCTCGAGGCCATGGCTGGACGCCGGCCAGTCACGTGGCCCATGCTGACAGATTGGGTGTCTCCGGTGCGCCCGCAGCTGCCGCTAAGTGGCTTCCTGGCAGGGAGTCAGGGGTCACCTCATCGCTGCTCTGCTCAGACGGCACTGGCCTCTTCGGGGGTGCCTCCCACGTCTGTCTGCTGAAATCGGGTGTGTTTAGCATCAGGTCTGAGAGGCAGCCCTACTTGGCGACTCATGGGGGAGCCCTGAGGCCCTTGGGGGCAGACACAGTGCTGGCTGGGGGGTGGGGGTGGGGCTCTGGGCCCCAGTTCAAGTGAGCTGGCGGGTCTCACCACCCGTGTTCCCGGCGTGCCACGGGGGCGGGCTGCTCTGTGTCCTGGGTGCCTGTGTCGCATGGTCTCCTGCTGGCTGCTCGCGGTGTCCAGGCCCCTGGCTCTGGGCCTCGGCTCTGGGTAAGTCGTCCGTCTCAGAACTCTTCTTTTTCTCTTTGCCGTGTGTTCCCCTGAGCCCCTTCTGGGACCTGGGACCAGGTGAGCCTGTGTCTGAACCACCATCCAAGGCTGTGGTCCCGGTCCCTGAGCTCCCCCTTCACCCCACCCCCCCGGCGGGGCAGGGAATGATCACAGGGGTCAGACCAGTGTGGCCCTGGGGCCAGCGAAGCCGAACGAGTCTGGGCACGTCACTTCCCTGCCTGGGGCTCAATCTTCTTTGAAAAATGGTAGAGCCAGCTACACGCTAATACATGCTTTGGGACCCCTAAGATGTGTGCACAATCACAAGGCCGGTCGGCCCTTCTCTCCCAGCTGTCTTGGGCTGACCCCATCTGGGACTTCAGACAGCGCCGGTGAGGAGGGGACGCAAGTTAGTCCAGGGTGACACGTGCTCCTAGTAGCTGTCAGAATGAAGGGCGAGTACAGACAAGGCGGGGAGCAGGAAAGTCTCTTCGGAGTGACATTGGAGCAGGCAGTGAGGCCCAGGATGTCGAGTGCAGAAGGAGGCTGGTGAACAAGAATTCCAGATCGAGGGACCCTCACATGGAGGAGGGAAGGTGTGTCAGGAAATCAGACGTGGCTCTCGATGGTCAGAGCGGAAGGTGCGTGGGGTGGGGGTGGCGGGAAGTCGGCTGGAAAAGTGGGCCCCTGAAGGCCCAGGGTGAGGCCGGTGGGCGGGCCCCGTCTGTGTCAGGCTCCCTGCTCAGGGTGCAACTGGGCACTCTGCTCTGGGGGTCCCTGATCACAGACAGGCCCCGGTTCCCTGCAGTGGAAGCCAGGCCCCGGAGCCAGTGGGCGGGGCCCCGTCCAGCTGACACTGGCTCTTTGTCTACATCTCAGCAGCGGAAGGTGCCTGAGCCCGCGTCCAGCCTGGTTGGAGACCAGCAGTGCCAGCCTCCCATCTGGTCCTGGAGCTGCCCCCCAGAGTTCCAGTGAGAGAGGACAGGATGGCCGCGGGACAAGCGGCTGGCACTGGGCGTGGGGAAGTCTGAGGAATAAACAGCTTTCCCACCACTCACGGGCAGAGGCACAGCGGGTTCCCACAGACGTGGATGGGCCGCCCCGGGCCAAACCTTAGCCGCAACTGAGCCAGGGTGGCGAGCCCCATGCTGTTCCAGATGGCTCGGGGGCTCGGTCAGTTTGCGCACAGGAGTGAGGCGTTCCCCAGATCACCAAGCCTCCAGAATTGAACTAACTCCAGCTCGGTGAGGGCTGGGGGCTGAGGAGGCCAGGGAGGAGGGTGGGGCCCGGGGACAGGGCCCACGGAGGGTCCAGGAGCTCTGAGAGGGGCTTGTGTCCTGAGCCTGGGGATCAGCCGAGGCTTGGCCCGGGCGGAGCTCCCTTGGTGCCTGGCACCGGCCGAGGCTGGGGGTGCCTGGCCTCTTCCAAAGCCCTCCTTGTCGGGCAGCGGGCAGGGCGGGCCGGGGGCTGGGTGCGGCTGCTCATATCTTCCCCGTTACTTCATTCATTTTGCTCCCACTGATCCCTTGTTTATCTCACTGGGAATGCAGCGCAGTGGAAATTGGGGCCAAGGGAAAGGCCAGAGCCTGGGTGGCCTCCAGGAGAGCCCCAGCCTCACTTGCCTGTCTCCCTTACCTGGGTCCCTGGGCTGAACCCTGCAGGAAGGGGGTCCGTCTCTGAGAACTAACATGGGGCCCAGACGTTCTGGCCCAGGCCGTGTGAGCTCGTGGAGAGCTGACCGCTCTGGGCCCTCCTTGCTTCATTGCAGTGGGAGGTTATTCTAAATGACCTTTGAGAATGAATGCGTATTGTCATGAAATGAGCACCCATCCTGTGGCCACCATGTTCTAGCCCCGAGGTCCCTGCTCTCACCCGAGGCTCACACATCTGCATGGATTACCATGAGCACATTTTTTTTTTTTAACATTTATTCATTTTTGAGAGACAGAGTGTGAGCAGGGGAGGGGCAGAAAGAGAGGGAGACACAGAATCCGAAGCAGGCTCCAGGCCCTGAGCCATCAGCACAGAGCCTGACACAGGGCTCGAACCTACGAGCGGTGAGATCACGGCCTGAGTCGAAGTCGGACACTTAACCAACTGAGCCACCCCGGCACCAATAGGGCCCCGGCCCACCAATAGGGCACTTTAGAGAGGAGGTGGGGCACAGGGGCCATTTCCGGGAAGAGGTGGGGCTAGAAGAAGACCCTCTGGGCAGGGTGGAGGTAGTCAGAAGTCAGGGCTGCCACGGGCAGGGGTGTGTGAGGCTAGCAGGACCAGTGTCTGAAAATGTCCTTTCAGAACGGGTCAGTGGGAAATGCCAGGCCCCCACCTGGCCCTCCTGTTGCAGGACCCCCGGCTGAGGGCGGAGGGTGGAGGGCGGAGGGTGGAGGCTGGGGCATGAGCATCCCCTGGGGTCTTGGGTTAAGTGGGCCCTAATCCCCATCACCAAGCAAACCTGTCTGCCCTGGAAGATCACCCCTCCGGTAGAGGGTGGGCACCACGGCTCTAAGCAGCCTGGTCTGAGCCCTTGTCCTTCGTCAGGGATGTTCAAGGACACCGGACCCTGCCAGGAAGAGGCGGCCAGGCCCCTATCAGATGTGGAAACTGAAGCCCAGAGAAGCTGATTGAATTGCCCAGGGCACACAGCTGGGAGTGGCGGCAGCGGGACCTGATCACAGCCTGTCTGACCCATGAGCGTGCCCACCAGCATCTGGGCTGTGGCTGCCTCGCCCTTCTGGGGTCCCCGCCCTGGGGGTGGCCACCCGATAGGGCATGGATTCAGGCCAGGTACCGGGGCCAGAGCCTCAGTGCCCCCTTGTCTTCTTCCCCCGCAGCGAGTTGGTGTTCCAGTCTGTGAAACGGGATGGGTGGGTCCAACTTGGGGCCGGTGTCTGTCCTCCATCCTGGATCCTTAAGGAGGAGTGAGGTCATATTTGTCTGGGGGCTGGAGCATCTTGGAAGGAGAAAGCTCGGCAAAGACAAGGGCCCATTGTCCCCCCTTCCCTGGCCCCCTTCCAGCTCCTGCTCTAGTCACCAGACAAGGCCAACCCTGCCTGCAGGCCCCAGAGGCCACCGTGTGCCAATAGGGGGTGACTCAGTGCCCCCTCCCTTCCCGTTAACTGGCATTGCCACCCACCATCCAAGCGTTGTCGGGGGTCCCCCAGAGGGGAGGCCGGGAAAGAAGGGAAGACTTGGGGTCCCAGCCTGGGGATGTCACACTCGGGGCTTTACAGCCGGCTTGAGCGAGGTGCCTCACCATAATAAATAATTAAAAGAGCAGCCTGTGGGCTTGCTTTCGAGCAGCCTTGGTTTGAAGCTCTTACAAGCGTTGGCTCAACGCCTGCTCACAGCACCCCCAAGGGGGGCACTGATGTCATCACCCTCACTGCACAGATGTGGAACGCTCGCCCTCCGCCACCTAGCTCATAGCTGGTAGATGTGGCTGGGAGAGGCGGAATTTGGACTGGAGTCTGCATGGTTCTCGAGAATTCTACAGAGGCTCCAGGATGTGCAGGTGGGGGCTGAACTGGGGGATGGAGAAGGGGCCGGCCCAGAGTTCGCGTAGTAGCTGGGGAGTCCCAAGAGAGATGTGGGCACCTCCCCCCCCACCGCCAGCTGGGCCCGTAGACCAGGCCTCGGTCCTTCTGGGCCGCAGGATGGAGGGCTTTTTGCTACCAGGGACCGGGAAGGCTTGGTGGCCTCTGGCATTGACAAGGCGGGATAAGAGATGCTTGAGCAATTTCAGCGCTTTGAGACACCTCCTGGGGCCACACGTGGGCTGGAGACACCCTGCTCTCTGGCCTCGCTGCAGCTCTGAGGCCCATGGAGCTCTGTTAGCCGTGAGCCAGGCAAAGGCAAATAGCAGCTCAAGCCTAACGCGTCCGAAAGTAAACTCTCGATTTCCTCCCCAACCTGCTCCTCCTCGTATCTTCCCCGTCTCAGGAAGCGGCACCATCGTCCGCCCAGTTGCTGGGGCCAGAAAACTGGGAGGCACCCTTGGATCCTCCTGGTTCTCGCCACCCACATCGATCCATTGCCAAGACCTGTCAATTCCACCTCCAAAATAAATCCCGAACCCGCCTCCCTCGGTTCCCGCTGCCACCGCTGTGCCCAAGGCACCACCCACTCTCCCTGGACGGCACCGCTAAGCTGCTCTCCACCCCCTCCGGCCCACTGCCCCAGCTTCCAACATACAGCAGACCCCACCGTTCTCTTGCCTCCTCCCAGAGGCTTCCTACTGCGTTTGGAGCCAAACTGACACCCCTCGATGGCTACGAGGTCCCCCGTGACCTGGCATGACCTCGTGACCTCACCTCCATCTACTGTCCCCGTGCTGTCTCGCTCTCTTTGCATCTGTGCATTGACACTCACTGCTCACTCTGTCTAGAAGCCCTTCCCTGCAGTTTTGCACCGAGCGGGTCCCCGCCCCCGGTCCCTCCCATCCCGGCTGGTACGTACCTTGCATCCTTCAGCACACCAAACCGGGTCGCCCCGAGTCCGTTCCCTCAGAGCCACTCTGTAGGAATTTTCCTTGATTTATAACTGCGTGTTTACCTTTTTGTCTCTCCAACTAACCAAGGCCCGTGAGAGCCGTGTCTGCCTTGCCAGCCATCATCCCCATCCCGGGATGGCATTCAAATCTCTGTTGGACGCATTACCAGGCGGGGTAATTGCAGTGGCCATTATTTCTTGAGCATTTCCAGCGCTCTCTCGTGTTGAATGCAGTCACCTCACCACCCACCGAGGGAGGCAACATCAACACCCCCCAAGTTTCAGACGTGGAAACCAAGGCTCAGAAGCCAGGGTCAGTCACCCCAGGATCTCGCAACCAGAATACGGCAGAGACAGGTTAAGAGCCCACGGCGGGCAGCTCTGAGGTCTGACCTTCTAGCCACCCTGCCGTCTCGGTCACGAACCGTCCTCGATGCCTTTGCTATAGGCCGTCGAGTCCGAGAAGTCAGCGGTTGCAAGGTGTACCGCTGTTTTACGGCCCATTCAGTCAGATAAAGACTCCAAGAACTAAATCAGCACGCGCCATCCCAAATTTCAAAGATGTGAGATTGTGGTAACAGCGTCGTCATCTGGGAATTGGTGAAATACGGTACTTGGGGAACAAAAACCATTCAATCCTTAGGACCCAAGGGACACAGTAATGGATTTCTCAGCAGTGCTGAGGATTGTTCCCTAACCACCTGGGGGCACAAAGGAGGCCCGCCTTTTGGCCCCCCGGAGAGTTCAAGGTCAAGCAAGGACAGTCTGATGATGAATGTGCTGGATGGTGTGGTGAGAGAGCCCTGGGCTTCCCCAGAGGGTGGGAAGTGCGGGGTGCAGGTGGTGAGGCTTCACAGAAGAGGGGGCGTCGAAGGCAGACACCAGAGGAGGAACAGAGGTTAAGCAAGCTGAGAGGGGGGGGAAGCATGCCAGGCACAGGGCAGGGCCCATAGAAAGGTCTGGAGCACACCTTCCCTTGTGGGAAACGGCATGTGGCTGGGGCGGAGAGCGAGCCAGGAGGTTGGACGGGTCATGGGATGGATGGTGATGGTCCTCCCCAGGCTGATGGAGCTGAGGCTCCAATCCTGCAGAGCAAGGAGCCCGAGAAGTCACCAGACAGCAGAATGACAGAGCCACCTCTGTGCATCAGAAGGGTGGAGTGAGGGGTGATTGGGAACTCGAAGGCAGCAGGGAGGCCTGGGAATGTCTGGGGAGAGGCCGTCAAGTCACTCGGACTGGATGGGGCCGCTGGCCTGAGTCACACGCTCGCTCTGGGGGCTCCCCTGGCATGGCCGGGCCCACTGGTAGGGGGCATGGGGAGGCAGCCTCCCCCAGGCCTGGGAATGTCCCGGGCAGCTGAGCGCCCGCCAGAGGCCGGTGAAAGGCCCACTTACCATGACGGATGGGGGCCCCGTCGGCCACGCCAATTAGGCAAGATGGAGTGCCAGGGCAATGCTATAAATATCTTGGCTGCTGACCAGCCCAAGAATGTAAATGATGGTGTTGGACAAGCAGGAAAAAATGTTCAGTTCAGACAGGATGGGGTTTTTGTGTGTTTTTAAAACATGCTTTTCCCTCCCCAAAGACTTCAGGTCGGGCAGCAATCAGCCTGGGTGCCCAAGAGCGGGCTACTTGTCCCGTGGGGGGCCACAGCGAGGACCCACGAAATCCAAGTTTGGGGGCAAGTCCCTGGAAAAGTCAGCGCATTTGAAGCCCAGAAAAAGCCTGAGCCCCACTTGCAGCCTTGTCCCTGGCCAGAGGGGTACACTAGCCATCCAGCTCGGGGACACAGGTGCAGGCGACTAGAAGCATTCTCCCCTACACCGGCTGTTCCCAGAGTTCCCTGTCTTGTTGTGGGTGCGCCGGACAGGGCGTCACATGTTGGGGCTGAGGGCAAACCCAAGCTCTTCGAGATCAGAGACGGGAGGACGAGCTTTCTGTCGGGGTCATCGTGCAGTAAGGTGGGGAGACTCTCTAAGGCGTGTGGGGAGATGTGGGTCCCACCTGCCCTAACGCTTCTTGTAAATCTTGCGCAACATTGACCTACAAAGAGATTAACCCTCCCCCCATCACCTTTTTCATTTCGAACCACAAGGCTGCAGGACGACAGGCAGGGGGAAGCAAGGGCTGGCTGAGAAGGGAAGCGGTTCAGCATGTCCTTGGAGCTGCCTGGAAACCCTCCATCCAGCCCCGAGAGGGAAATGCATAAGGTCGCCTGACGCAGGAGGGTCCGGATGGAAGAGCCGGACTGGCAAATGGGACAGAGTGGCTATGGTCCAGGGTGAGCCAGGCCTGCAGAAGACCTTAGGTCAACAGAAAGGGCACCATTCAGGGTACTTTGTGGCACGAAGGCCCTGGTCTTCGTGTCCAGGAGAAGGCACATTGAATTGGGAAGGACGCACCATCCCTGCATACATACGTTGGGGGGGGCAGGGAGGAGGGGGCACGGACAGAATGGAGTCAAGCAAGTTCTCATCCCCTGGTCCAAAGCAGCCCACCTGTAGGGTCCAGACTAAGGGAATGGGTCGAGAAGCTCACTGGACTATTTGAGGGGATGATCGAGGAATTGACTCCCTTGGCAAATATTGGTTGAGGGCCCGGTATGTGCCAGGCACTGTGCTCAGCTCTGGCTGGAGTCCCCAAGCACAGAGGCAGGGCATGGGGGTCTGGCCTGCCAGAGAAGGGGCTCACAAGGGCCTGGAGACTGGACGCAGGCTCAGCCAAGCTCCAGACACAACTGTGGGTAGAGCTCAAATCCTGAGGGTGGGGGGGAGTGGGGGGAGTTCCAGGGCTGGGAGGCAAGCCTAGACAGATATTGGGTGTTGGGGCTGGACCAACTAGAGGAGGGTAAAGGGCAGATGTGGGGCTTGGTGGGCAGGAGCAGACCTGGGAGGCACAAAGCGGAGGTCCGCCCTGCTCCCTCGGAGCCCCCCCGAGAAGGTGGTGGTGCCTCAGCCTGGGTAGGTGCCCTTGGAGAACAGAGCTGACCCTGCAGGTGAAAGGAATGATGGGACCCTGCACCCTGGCCAAGAACATGCCACTCATCTTCAGGGCCTGCAGATAGGCCTCAGAGCAGACAGAGATGTGCCATCCCTCTTGGGCTGGAGAGGGGTCCCATGTGGGGGCAGGGAGTGAAGCAGCAGACCGAGTGGGCTCCCACTGGGCCAGTGGGTTGGGCTCAGGCCTCCTGGCCTGGTGGAGTCTAACAGGGTCCACAGCTACCACACCATGGAGAGAGGTGGCCACCCAGAGAGGCCCGGACCGTGCAGACGGGTGGAGCCCTGACCTGTGCCCAGCCACAGGCTGCACCTTCCCACTGGGTGTGCAAGCATCTACATGTGCACAGACATCTCAAAGCAAGTCCCCAATGGTGCACGTTGGTGGGAGGTCGATGGGGGTGGCGAAGCCAAGAGAAGACATGTCTATGGAAGTTCAAGGGTGTGAGATTGCAAACCAGAGTTCTAGCATACAACCAAGGGTGTGAGTGTGCCCTGACAGTGTGACCCATGTGGGCATTCACAGGCTGCCCAGGGATTCCAGACACCGGTGACTTGGCAGTGGTGTGTTGGTGTGTATTTCTCGATCTTCAAAGATGATTTCTGGTCACTGTGGCCCTGTCCCCTGTGGTCACTCCTGGGGCACTACCCCTTCCCCCCGCCACCCACACACCACCCATCCCAGAGCCAAAAAGATTCATCTTTTTCCTTGTGATTTCTTCTATTGCTTGGAAACTTATAAACCACTTGGGAAGTTTAAGAAAAGCTAAGGAAGTTAACAAAAATGTATAAATGCTTTTCCAGAAGGTAAGAAAGACTGCAATGTTTCCTACTAGCTACTGTAGAATTTTATTACTTACTTATGTAAGTGTTAACTCTGTCATCTGCCTGGAGATAATTTAAATATAAATTTATAAATATAAAGTGTTAGCTAATTTCCTCACACCCCAAATTGTTGTCCCTCCAATTCATTATAATACTTGCTTTACCAAGTCTTGCGTTTTTATATATAGTAGGCTCTTGTATATAATTGCTGCTTTGTGTTTTGTTCCAATGGTGCGTGTTTCTGATCTACTCTAGTAGCACGCTATTAAATTATTGTTCTTTTAGAACATGTTTTATGGAAGGCTTTATAGCATAATAGCTAAGATTATGGTCTTTGAAGTCGAACTCACTGGGATTTATATATAGGAACGTTGCCACTGAGTAAATGTGTGACCTTGGGCAAGCTACCTCAGAATTCTTCAGCTGTAAAATGGAGTATTAGGAATTCTATAAATAACATCTTCCTCACACATTCAGAACAAACTGAGAGATAGCTACAGGAATAAGTCACAGAGATAAAACATTAACCTTATTACTGAGGACTGCTGTCCACTGCCACAGCTTGATTCAACGTTGTACTAGAGAGTCCAGCCTTTGCAATAAGGCAAGAAAAAGATATGAAAATATGATTAGAAAATCAAGCCAAAAAGCAAAGCCTCAGTGGGCACTCTGATCCTTCATCCCTGACTTAGGTAGACTTGAACCTGTGTCATAGGTAGTGCTGGACCCCCTGGGTCTTCCCTCCACCTGCTGGAAGAGCCTTCTCCCATCAAGTTACTACAGACCACAGTTGAAATACAAGTATCCTGATGAAAGAGGAACAAGGGAGGAGAGAGAGGTCAGGAACATCCTCTTGATAAAGTCCCTTCTCATAGAAATATGAGGTGGGGATGGCAGTGGAGACTCCCCCCGTGACAACCTCACATGGGGTTGTAGTCAGCATGCATGTGAGGCACTCAGTACAGTGTCTGACACGTGGGTGCACAGCAAATACTGTTCTTATGCACAGGATCCTATTCCCTTTCCTTCTCCTCTTGTTTTGAATTTCTTACAAAAAAATGTCCCCCATGTATTTTTCCAGATGAAATACAGGGTCCATTGGTGGTGTTCTAAGAAAAAAATGCTTGTCCTTAATACCTGGCTCACCCCCCACCATTTCAGTACACGCTACATCAATGTGTAAATGATCCCGGGGGTCGGGGAGGGCGGGGTGTGGGATTGGTTCAGGTACAGGACTGAGGTGGGCAGCAGGGAGAGGAAGGATGGGTGGGTGGAGAGGTTAGTGGGTTTGGGGAATGGGAGGCCAGTGTGGAACCAGGTCCAGAGGCTCAAAGACGGGGATTGTGAGTGAGCGGTAGAGGAAGCTCCCAAGAGCCAGGTGGGCTCTCAGCTGAGGAGAGCCAGGTGGGCAACCAGGGGTGATGATGTGAGCACGGGAAGTGAAGACCAAAGCCAAGGGGGTGTAATCTTCTGGGAACTGAGAACGTGTATCGAAGTCCAGGTCCTGGTTCCAGGGTCCAGCTCTGCCGCTGGCCGCTGTCGCAAGCTGCAGACCCTCCCTGGGCCTCAGAGCCCCTTTATCAAATGAGGGTCCTCTCCATGCCACAGGGCTGCAAACCTGATTGAGGGGTGTCCCCCGGGCCCCCCAACCTATTCTTTCTCTCCCCAGACACCCAGGCCTGCTTCCTTTTCCTGTTACCTCCCTTGAGCCTTAATGTCCTCCTGGTCCCTGGAAAGGGGAAATGCTCAGTTACCGGGACTCTGTCCCTCCCCGCCCACCACTCTGGGTCCATCAGTCCCCACTTCTGGGAAAACAGCCTTCCTTCACTTTGGCCCCACTGCTACCTTGGCTTTTCATGAATGCATTAGTTCAGCAGCCCGCAAATCCCCTCCTCTGTACCTGCCCTCTTCTTGTCCCTGGGGACACGGAGGGAAAGAAGCCAGGGACCCACCCACCTAGAGCTCTCTTTAGTTCATTCATTGCATTTGGGGGGCGGGAAGTGGCAGAGAGGGAGAGAGAGAATCTTAAGCAGGCTTCAGAGCCTGACGCAGGGCTTGATGTCACGATCTGTGAGATCATGACCTGAGCCGAAATCAAGAGTCGGATGCTGAACTGACTGAGTCACCCGGGCGCCCCCTGTCTCATTCATTCTAAAAATGGTTTGGAGGGACTGCCGTGTGCCTGGAACAGGGAAAACAGTGGTGGGCGCCCAGACTCGGTCTCTGCTCCTGGGGGACTTCCAAACTTCAGGTCAGTGAGCCAGGAAATTATCACTCATGTGATCTGCGCTCCGCGGGTCCCCATGGCAGCCCAGAGCAGGGGGCCCAGACCAGCCCTCGGAAGGAAGGAAGGCTTCCCGCTAGAGGTGATGTCTGCACTAAGCCGACGGTTGAGCAGACATTAGCCAGTCACGCTGCCACCAGCCGGAGGGAACGAGGCAAAGAGGACTCCAGGGAGAGGGGCACATGATACACCCGGGTGTGTCCGGGGTGGCCGACCCAGAGTCGGAACAAGAGAACTCGAGGCGAGATCGCTGTGGGGGTCTGAAGCCATAGAACACAAGGCCTTGTGGGCACGGCAAGGGTTTCTTATGTTGTCCTACAGGTGGTGGGCAGTTAGTGCAGGGCAAGTGACACTCTACGGTTGGTGTTTTTAACAGGTCAGACTGGATTAGAAGGGGCAGGAGGGGATGAGGGTAGGGTGGGAAAGCTATCCCAAGAGATAGGGTGGAAATCGGATAGCAGCTTCGAGGGGAAGGCGGGGAGCAGAGGGGTAAGGGGGGAGGGGTGACGAGGGTAGGGAGCGGTGGGTGTGGGTAACAGGACAGTGCTGTCCTAGTGGAAATCTAGACATGGACAAGCATGAGATTTCCTGGCATGCCGGCGGCTGGACCTGGGACGGGGAGGAAGAGGCACGTGTGTAGAAGTGACTCAGGTTTGTTCAACAGGGACAGTTGCGTCACTGACCCAGAGCACTGGGGGGGGAGCAGTTTGGGGGGAAGAGGAGGTCTCTGGGTTCGGACTGCTGAGATTGAGGTGCCAGAGATGGACATCCAGGCAGAGACAGCACCGCCCATCTGGACCAAGGAGGGTCGAGTGGGGTCCCAGGAGCCCGGAAGGGGACGGTATTGGGGGAGGGAGGGGCGGGTGGTCCGGTGTTGAATGAGGCTGAGGTGACACCAGTGCAGTGCCGGTGGGGCTGGGCTCCATGGGGTCCCCACTGACCTGGGTGGGAGCGGGAGGCCGACGAAGTGTGCTGGGGAGTGAGAAGGAGGTGAGGAGTGGAGACAAGTATGCAGACAGCTTTCTGGAGACTGGCCGGGGCAGGGAGGTAAGAGACGGGGCAGCCAGAGGTGGGAGTGGGGCTCCGGGAAGGTTCTCTTCTTCCTTTGATGGTGCAGTGCTTAAGTGCCAATGATAGCTGGTGGTCGAGCAGGTGGGGGGAGGGGCCCAGGCGCAGGTGGGCACCCCTTGGTAGAAGGGGTCTGTCCTGGAGAGACAGGGGAGGAGAGGGGCCGGCTGGCCAGAGGCCTGGAGATGTGAGGTTGAGGACAGTCCCACTGAACTAGTTCCAGGCTGAGGACAAAGGCTCAGGGTTTGGGGACGGAGAGGGAGGCATGAAGGGCTTCTGTGTGAGTGTTCAGTGACAGAGGAAAGCCCCGGCTGGGCCTGGGGTTGGAGTCAGAGGTCACTGGGCCAGGTCTGAGTCTGGAATTAGGGTCAAGATTCAGTTTGGGCTCAGGGAGGGCTCTGTCCAGAGTGGAGAGCTGATGGTTAAAACAAGGTCAGAGCCTCGCATCTCTGGGGCCCGTCCCGAGTTCAGGGTGCAGCCCTAGAACCACTGAGGTCAAAGGTGAGCTCTCCCAGGGGAGATCTGTCCCGGGGTCTGACCTGTCCCGGCTCCCATCCAAAAACCTCCATCCCGAGGGACAAGTCCAGCTCAGACCCCACTCTTCCTTCGGGCCAGAAGGGCCCCCAGCCCAGCCTACCCTCCCCACGGCTGGGCACGAGCCGAGTCCTGCCCTGCCCAGTCCAGGGTGAGAATTCCGGCCACACGTCTCTGTGATGTGGTCACATTGGAAAAATGTTAATCAAATATTCTCCTCCGTGTTTCCTTTCTTTCCCAGGCTGGATTCCTAGAAGACAGGAATTTATGGTGTGAGAGCTCCAGCCCCCGCAAACCCGCAGCCAAGGTCAACAGCACGAGGGGGGCAGCCCTGCCAAGCGAGGAGGGGAGCAGTGACTTTGGGAGCTGGTTGCACAGAAAACCAAAGTACATGCATTAAAAAAAAAAAAAAAATCCCATCTCTCCCTCACGTTCCCAAACTGGGGGCTTAAAAAAAGTCCCCCAGACTGGCCCAGACAAGGCCCCTTGTCTGGGAAGACTGAACCCGTTTGGAGACAAGGCATGTGAAGCTGCTGGGGCGGGGGCCCATGGAAGGCCTCGGGGTGGGTGGTGAGCAGGCTACGCATGTGTCCCCATCCTTCGAGCCAACCGAGGGCAGCTGAGATGGAAATAGGAGCCCTGGGCCCTTCAGAAAGCCCCCCAACGTGACAGCCTCATTTGCCCCCTCTCCCCTCTCCCTTCCGGAGTCGGGGGTCTTGACTACCCACACACACTGAATGCCCAGCACCCTGGGGACCAGAGCTCCCTGTCACAGGCCCTGAGTCTCTGGCAGGAGAGAATAAGTTTGCCCCAGCCTCCTAGGGAGCTGAGGAGGGGCCTGGAGACCACCTCAATTCAGACTCCAACTACTGGGCGCTGGGAAGATAGCCCCCACCATGGTCCAGAGCCCAGGCAGGTGCAGCTAAACACCCACAGGTTATCTGTGCACCTGACGTTTCTGAACCCCATGGGGTTGCACCACCTGGGAAAATA
This sequence comes from Panthera onca, assembly GCF_046562875.1. NCBI lineage: Eukaryota > Metazoa > Chordata > Mammalia > Carnivora > Felidae > Panthera > Panthera onca. Next base: position 10,377,291 of record NC_138354.1, read on the forward strand.
CAACAAGGCAGCCTCCTGCCCTGGAGAATCCCTGGCAAGCGGCGGGGGGGAGCACTGACACGGAAACGGATGGCGACCATCACGTGAGGGGCTGTGGGTCCCCCCAGGGTGGGAGTGAGCACCCTGGGGTGCAGGGAAAGACATTGGGCAGAGAAAGCTGCCCGAAGGAGGTGCCCCCCAGGGGTGGCCGGAGTTCACCAGGCGGACACCCAGTGGGAGGGGGGCTTGGAGGGAACATTCCAGCTAAGTCCACAGCATGTGCAAAGGCCCAGAATGTTTATACCTTGGTAAGACTTTTCATATAAATAAATGCTCAAATCCAAAAAAACAAAAAGGCCTCTGGCAAACCTCATGTCTGGGTTTCTTGCTCAGAAAATGAAGCCCTGCTCTGCCCTGGAGACCAGGGGCCAGCAGAAGGGGGGTGTCTGACACGGCCCTCAGGTTCCCACCCCTTCCACCCCCGCCCGACACTGGCTGCTTCCTCCCGACCACCTCCTTCCAAGGCCAAATTACCACTTTTGCCCTGGTCTCCTGCCGTGTGCCAGGAGCCGAGAGGGGATAGGGGACACTCCTCTGGGGCACCGGGGTCTTTCCAGGGTCTCTGATCCCTGGATGCCTGGAGTAGAGGGAACCTGAACCTCCAGTTTATGTGGGGTTTTTTTAATGGTTATTTATTTATTTTGAGAGAGAGAGAGTGCATGTGAGCCAAGGAGGGGCAGAGAGACAGAGAGAGAGAGAGAGAGAGAGGGAATCTGAAGCAGGCTCTGCACTGTCAGCACAGAGCCCAACATGGGGCTCCAACCCATGAACCGTGAGATCAGGACCTGAGCCAAAATCACGAGTCAGATGCTTAACCGACTGAGCCCCCCAGGTGCCCCTATATGTTATTTTTAAATCTCTTTTTGGCCCTCAAGTAGAGAGGATTCACTGATTTAATTTTTTTTATTATTGAAGACTAATTGACATACAATATTGTATGAGTTCGGGTCGCCTGGGTGGCTCAGTCGGTTAAGCATCTGACTTCGGCTCAGGTCATGATCTCACAGTCCGTGAGTTCAAGCCCCACGTTGGGCTCTGTACTCGGACAGCTAGGAGCCTGGAGCCTGCTTCGGATTCTGTGTCTCCCTGTCGGTGACCCTCCCCCATTCATGCTCTGTCTCTCTCTGTCTCAAAAATAAATAAACATTAAAAAATTTTTTTAAAAATAATATTGTATGAGTTCAGGTGCACAACAATACATATGCACATGCGTTCTCCAAGTCTGGGTGCCATATTATCATACTGTTACTGTATTATCGACTATATTCCCCGTGCCGAGGAAGCTTCATTTATATTGTTCCTTTCAATCCTGTTTGTGCCCCCACAGGCAAACTTTCCCAAGCATGTCTTTTTTATTCCTGTGTATTCTTGGATGCTTAACTGGCACGGAGGTTCCTCTTGGGGAATGGCATGTCTTGGAACTAGGCTGGTGGCTGCACCACATCGTGACTGTACCAAATGCCACCGGACTGTATGCTTCAAAACAGGGTCAATGTTACGCTATGTGAATTTCACCTCATTTTTTAAAATGTGTCTGGCTGTTGAGGGGGTGTTATTTACATGAGTGGAGTTGGGCTGTGGGCTGTACTTCTTTCTTATTTTTTCCACTCGCGCTGCTTTTTTTTTTTAATGTTTTATTTTATTATTTGTTTGAGAGAGAGAGAGAGAGAGTGTGTGCAAGCAGGGAAGAGGGCAGAGAGAGAGAGGGAGACAGAGAATCCGAAGCAGGCTCCAGGCTCTGCACTGACAGTAATGAGCCCGACTCGGGGCTCGAACTCACGAACCTCGAGATCATGACCTGAGGCGAAGTCAGACTCTTGGACCAACTGAGCCACCCAGGCGCCCCTCAGGCGCCCCTCGTGCTCTGTTTTTAAGATCTAACGACCTAGTCTCATCTCCACTGGGCTTGTGGCTTCACACGTGACTGTCACGTGGTGCCCTGGTGTGGGCGTGGCCACCTTTTGCACACACACTCCACTGATGGGCACCTGGGGAAGCCCTCTCCCTGCCTCTACATGGATTTGACTGAACAGAGCGCTGCTGGATGGCCCCTCATTGGGGCCACTCCTGCTTACATCCTGCCAACACTGGCCAGTACTTACCTCTCTACTGCCTGGCAGCTTGATGGGTGGTAAGCAGTATCTTCTTATTATTCTGATTTGCATTTCTCGGATTATAAGTGAGTTTGAGTGGTCCTTTCTGTTCTCTGGTTGTTTACATTTCCTCTCCTGCAAATGGCCAGTTCATACCCTTTGCCCATTTTGCTATAGGGGCTGCAGTCTATCCGTCCTCACTTCACAGCCATCCCATGTGTATTCCAGAACCTCAGTCCCTTGTTGCTTAAGACGCACAAATATCATCCTCCTCCCGTCTGCCGTGTTGCCGGTGGAGTCCTCCTCTGAACCAAGATCCTGAATTCCAGCTGGATATTTTTGAGGAACTTGATAAACTTGCTCTAAAATATATGGAGGGGACGCCTGGGTGGCTCAGTCGGGGTTGAGCGTTCGACTTTGGCTCAGGTCATAATTGTACGGTTCATGGGTTCGAGTCGCGTATCGGACTCTCGGCTGTCAGCACGGAGTCCGCTTCGGATCCTCTGTCCCCCCACCCCCCCCGTCCCTCCCCCACTTGGAAGAATAAAGATTTGTAAGTGGCTAGCTGACTTTGAGAAGAAAAGAACCAAGAGGGGAGGACTGGCCCTGCCTGCTATTAGCACAGACTATGAAGCCCCGGTCGGGAAAACAGTATGATCCAGGTACAAAAACAGCCAGATGGGCGACAGAACAGATCAGCCGGTTCAAAGGGAGCTGAACTCAGCCCCAGGTCCACGGGTTAAGGATGGAATGGTTAGTCGGGTTGAGGACATGGGCTCACTCTATGGAGAAAAATTACCACCGAAGCAGACTTAGTCTCTCCTAAGAAGGTGACTCCAAAGCGATAAAAGACAGACCTAGATAGGAAAAGCAAGAGGAGAATAAACCGTTGGAGAATATCTTTGTAACATAGGAGGGGGAGAACTTGAAAAAAACCCCGAGTGCACACACCATAAGGCAAAACCGGAGGGCCTGCAGCCTTATCCAGAGGAAGTGGCATTTCCTCCCGGATGCCAGCCTCGGCCCTGCCCACCTGGTGAGTCATGGGCGCACTTGAGGCTGGCAGCCCGGCCCGCCCTTCCCGTCGGTCCCCAGGAGGGAGCGGTGCAATGCCCGCCTTATCTCACCCTTGCCCGCAGCCCTGCAGACATGAGGTCAGGGCTGGGATGCAATGAGGGTGGGAGGCAGGAGGCAGCAGAGGGGTCAGGGAGGGGTCAGGGAGAGGTCAGGGGTCGCTGGCAAATGCTGCACAGGAAAAGCAGACCCTTGAAGGACCCCGGCCAGCTGCCAGGGCTGGGGGAGGTGAAAGGCTAATGCCATCAGGAGGTGGCAGGGGCGAGGGGACGGGGACACGTGTGGCATCCTCGTGGAACAGAGGGGCCTAGACTCAGATCTCCAGTGTAGGACTCCATCTGTGCCCCCCTACCTCAGTGCTCCTCCCAGAATCCTCTCTGGTTTTTCCAATGGTTGTTTAGAACCAGACCTTCCAGCCAAGACATAGCCAGACCGAGAAGCCATTGAGAGACCTGGCAAGGACGTGTCTACCCTTCCCAGTGTGTCTATACTCCACCAGGGTGCGGCCCTGGGGTGCTCCAGGTAGCTGTGCCTCACCCCTTTGGTCATCCAACAGAGGGCCACCCAACACAGGCCCCAGCGCTGACCCCAAGGCTCTCCGAGTCCGGGGTGGGACGAGCGCCCCTCAACAGCAGGGTACGTGTGTGTCTGGATGTCTGGGGCCAAGCTAGGCATGTGGACACCCACATGTGTCCGTGACTGTGTGTGTGCAAATATCCAACCATCTGTCCCCTTTGTTTTGTCCCCGAGTCTATGCCAGCTGAACCAACGGCTCTTTTCCAGAAGGTTCCCTGGCCCCTGGGACAACCGTGCTCCAGCCTGCCTCTGGGCATCCTGACCAGCGGTGGGCAGCAGTCTGCATGGTGGGCAGTCGGTTGGTCAACAATGAGCTATTCCGGGGTGCACAGGTCTGCCCTGAGGGGTTTACAGCCCGGGCAGCCCCCTTTTGCCAGTTAGCAGGGACGGGAGGGGGCTACAGTTGTCCACTCTGGCCAGCGCCGCTGGTCCCTGCAGCTGGACGGGGCCCCAGGGGCCCTTCCCCATCCCCAGGGTGCCAGTCCAGGGTGAGAGGGCGGGACCTATAGTCCCTACCTCCCTCCACCCACCCACCTCCCCAGCATTGAACCCAATCGCATGGAGAGAGAGCATTAGCCAGATTGTCCCAAATATAGAGCTAAGTGGCTGCTGTTATTGACAGAGAGAGAGAGAGGGAGAGATTTGCACACACACACATGCACACACGTACATATACATACACATATCGTAAAATACCGCAACTCCTTTTTGAACCAATGCGTTCAGTGTGTGAAAATTCACACTTGAGTTGAGAGCCCCCGTCAACCTACAGAACTCGGTCAAGCCCCCCCAAAGCCGCCTGATACCCCCTTCCAGTCACAGCTCTTTCCTCCCCCCCCCCTCCGGGCCCCTGCCCCGGCAAGGAGAAGCCCTCTCTGACGTCTCCCACCAGAGACTACTTTGGCCGTTTCTGAACTTGACAGAGGTAGAATCCTCCAGCTCGCCTGCTTTCGTGTCTGAGATTCAGCGAGGCTGAGCCCAGTGGTTGACAACGGGTGGCTTTTGGTGGGCTCGTTGGAGGCAACAGCCCACACCACCCTCATTCTCCCCCCACCCCACCTGAGTTCTCAGGAGCCCACTGCTGGGGAAGAAGAGCCTAGAAGGAGATTTTTCCAGAGAATAAATGCCTCGAGCTCAGGTCCTCCCAGAGTCCGGGGAGGCCTCAGGGGCATCTGCCGAGCTCCCAGGCGGATGCCTTTGATGTGGGCAGCCAGGAATGAGACCAGAGGGTTGGGCCCCAAGCCTTCCCTGGCCCTTTCCAGAAACGCCCAGTGGGAAAGCAAGATGGGTGCTGGAGGCAAAGAGCCGCCTTCTGGCCCGGAAGAGCCTCCTGAGCCGTGGTCCTGTCGGAGGCGGTCCTGCAGGGTGAGCTGAACTGAGCCGGTGTGGATGGGGCGCAGCCTAGGCAGGGTGGGAGATCCCAACTATCTTCTGCCTCTTTCTAAGAAAGGAGGCTCTGTTCGATTTATCTCCATGCTGGGGCCTGGCACAAGGACAAACACAGAGTACGTGTTTGTTGAATGAATGAGTGAATGCACCCGTTTTCCAGACAAGGGACGCGAGGCCTGGAAGAGCAGTGGTGGCTGTAATTCACATGGAGTATAGACACAGGCCTGTGAGTTTCGAAGAGGGCTGGTGTCCAGCCTCCTGAGAATGGCAACTAGGATCTGCCCGCTCCTGACCCCACCCTAGGTCAGGCCACAGCAGGAAGGGGCAGGCTTGACTCCCCCCGCCAAGGAGCCATCCTTGGAGATCTTTGGGAATACTTCCTGAAAACCAGGTCAGCCAGGACATCCTCCCTGCAGCTCTGGAGCTCCCGGGCAGGGCCTGGGCTTGCTTCCGGGCCCCTCTCTGCCTCCCCAGCTGGGTGGAACTCGGGGTGAGGCCAGGCAGCACCAGGAGGGTGTGGTAGGAGCGGGAAGGTGGTGGAGAGAGACAGGCCTGATTTATGAGGCAAGTAGTGACGGGACCACTTGGCAAGGTGGGCACGCACGACAGACCCTTGGAGATAAGATCCCAGAGGTATGCAAGCGATGTAAACCATAGTGGGGTGAGCACTGCGGTTTCTCCGTACCAGCCAGAGACACCTAGACCAGAGCAGGACGAGGCAGCCGTCTTGGACAGAAGGAGGCCTCAGGACCTTCCAGGGCCTTCCAGGGCCAGGCCTCGATTCCCTCACCAGCCGTCCTGGACCCCTCATTCTTCCCCATGCTGCCGCCTCTGTGCCACTGCTCAGACCATCCCCATCCCTCCCGCTCAGATTCTGCTTCATCACTGAACCCTGCCCAACTCTGCATCCACTCTCAAGGCAGACCTGCTGCAGAATTTTCCCTGACTTCAGGCTCCCCTTCATCACCGCCCCCAGGCCAGGTCCGTCCCTCGTGGCTCCTCATGGCCCTTCTCACGCTCAGCCTTCCTGACCTCCCGCACGTCCCTGGATGTGCCCACACTTCTTGACACGCTGGGGCCTTTGCACACATGATGCCTTGGCTCCCAAATCCCTCTCTGCTCTGATCTGCTGGCAAACTCCTATTCAACCTTCAAAACCCATCTCCCAGGTCCGCTCTTCCAGAGTCATCGCGGCCTCTCGAAGGTAGAGGGAAGGGAGCCCTCAGCTCCCACTGCCCCCCAGTGTTAGCCCAGCCTTCTTGGTCAGAGAATTCAGCACTCTTCCCAGACTGTACCCCCTTTGACTGGGCTCGTCTAGGCCGGAAGCCTCAGGTGTGCCCTCTCTGGGTCCCCAACTTCCACCTCGGACTGTCCAGGACTCAGAATCTCCAAGTTCAAAGCCAGAAGCTCCCTCTTTTTACAAAAAGGCCATCACTGAGACACCAAAAGGATGGGGCCTCCACACCACGCCCTCACATGTTCACTCTGTCGCCGCCCCCCCCAGCCCAGCCCTGGCCCATTGCCCTCCATCCTGACCACAGTGACTGCTGTGAAGGCAATGGCCAGGACTGCTAGGAGAGGGAGAAACTGAGGCTAGAGGTGGGGAGAGGACGTATTATTCAAGCCAAACTCAAATGGTGGTAGAGCCTAAGCTGGTAAACTGCCTTAAGTGACCCTGTGTCCAGACCAGGTTGAGGACACGCCCCCCTCTAAGTACCAACCTACCAGTTGGTGCCCAGGCAGGACACATGAACAAGGGAAAGTCAATGTGTACAAGGTCGAGGGCTGCACCTGCTGCCTGCTCGGGGCTGGAGATACACATGGGCCAGGGCAGGCTAGTCGGGAGATGTCCTAGTTGAGCGCCCCGGGGAGGAAAGAGAACCAGGGCGTCGGCCGTCCGCACAAGGCCAGCGTCTGCTGACACGCTGCCCAGGCACTGCAGCCACGAGCCAATGGCACAGCCACCAGGTGATGCATCCAACACAGATTCCCTTGGCTCTGGGCACAACCTGGGGACCCACGTCTGCAGACAGCCACGACCCCTCCTCACTGCCCTCCCACAGGAATGCATGACTTTGGATGGAGACTGTGTCATCCAAGAAACATTCCATGTTTTCCTTGGTGCGTGCTCTGGGAACGTGGCGAGAATGCTGTCCACACTGCCGTCCACATACTTGGGCGGCTGCCTGAACGCTGGGCTTCCCGGGCCAACCGTGTCCTCAGTCCAAAGGGTCCCGGGCCCTGGAAGGCCACCCTTCTCCACCACCTGCCTGGGAGACCTGGTGGGAATATCTCTGGGTTTGGGATCAGGTTGGAGTGGGGGGGGGGGGGGCGCAGTTTGCTGGGAATGGAGGTCTACTGCCCCCCACCCACGCCCAGGCTCCTCTTGGCCAAGCACTGTCTTTGAACGTGGGAGACAGAGACCTGGATGCCTGTTCCCCTACTGGCCACGGGCCTTGACTCTGGGCAAGCCGTGCCCCTCTCTGAGCCTCAGTCTTACCCTCCATACAAGGGGCTCCCTCGAGGCCTTCCAACTCCAAGGGGTCTAGAGTTAGAAACTTTTGAGTCTCCACCTAGACAGGAGCATAGGAAGGGGCCCACCCGTATCCCCACACCCTCACCTCATTGTGACAGGGACACATCAGGCTTTGTTCCCGTGGATGCCTGCAACCGCTTTTCCTCCTTTTTCCTGCTCTGAGCTCAGAAGCCAGCCACGGGGCCTTCCCTGGGACACCTCCTCTGACCACATGCCCTGCTTCTCCTTCCCCTTCGGCCTTCTGTCTCATCTCACCTTGGTCCCTGGTCTTGTGCTGCGGGTGACCAAGCAAGGTGGCGGTGGTGGCGAGTGCTGTCCACACGCACAGCACTCAGGTGGCTCCGGAACATTTCTGGGATGGGTGTGCTTCCCTGGTCCCCCAGGGCGGCTGGAGAGAGTGTCAGTGCCCCAGCCCCACCCTCCCTCAGAAAGACCTCCCACCGAGGTAGCTGGTGGCGGTGAGGGACCCTGCACAGGCGTCAGCCCCCGGGGTGCACCTGGGCGTCCGGCCGCAGCCCTAGGCTGGTCACCTGCTCTGCAGGAGCTAACAGCAAAGGCTCCGGCCTCTTCTGCTTTCAATTTGGACGTGGTGGACAGAGCGCAACGATGTTCACGTTTCCTTAGACTCTTCCTGGCTAGGGCCTGGGGCAGAGGCTCAGGACACATGACTTCAGGGAGAGAGAGTCAGGCACGACCAGCCCCCGTCTGGAAGGGCCACATCAGAACAGCAGAACCGGGGTTGTCCTGGCCCACAGGTGAACAGGGCACCAGGGTCCAAAGGGTGTTGAAACCAAATACCTCTTTCCACAGGCAAAGAATCTGAGGCCCACCGGGAGAAGAAGCTTGCCCAGGGCCCACAGGACACCTGCCTCTTGGCTTCTGGCTGAGCGGCTTTTGAGATGACAGCTCTAAAGTGGGGCGTGGGAGAGGGGGACAGTCAGAGACCCAGGTCGAGATGGGCCTCAGGCCCCTGCCCCAGGGGCACAGGTGTTATGTCTGTGTGAGGGCCGTCGAGGCCATGCCCTCTGAGGTCTGACCCCTCTGACCGGCATTCTAATTTGAGATTCTGAGACCATGGATCTACCAGACAATGACCTCTCAAGGCCGAGTGCACCTGTCCCCCAGCTCAGGGCCTCTGCTAGGACCCCTGGAGCTAAGAACAAAGCCTGAGGTGAGCAGGGCCTCGGTCACTCCTTGGGTCCCTTGACCTGCCAGGCCTGTCCTTCCTGCCCGAACCACCCCCCCCCCCCCACCCCCAGCCGGCATTTGCCTTGGCCTGCCTCTCACCCAGCCTTGCGGAGAACCAAGTGCCTGGAGTTGGTCACATCCGGCCCAGCCGTCTAAACAGGCCTGAGGGCCCAGAGCATGCCGGGCCCAAGGGGAGCCCAAAATAACATCTGAGTCAGCGTCCCTGCAGACACCCCCACCCGCCTGAGCCCACAGGGAGGGGCCTTAGAGGAGGCCCAGACAGAGGACCAGGCCAGGTCAGGCGGCCACCTGCTCTGATGGGGCCCAGCCAGTGGCAGGCACAGCCCAGAGGGCAACGGGAACATTAGGGTCATGAGAGAGAGTCCGGGGAGTCGAGGCAGGAAGGGTGACCTCTAAGGGCCTCCTGTCTAAGGGAGACAGAGGTGACTGCAGATGGTGGTGGCAGTCCAGGTGGTTGATGTCACGCCATAGGGCCCCGGGGGGCGGAGGGGGGGCGGGGGAGGGAGGGAGGCAAAGGAAACCTCAATCCAGCCCGAGGTCAAAGAAGTCTCCCGGAGGCAAGCAAGTCCTGAAGGAAGGATGGGTTGGATCTGGACAGGACAGGACTGGAGAGGCACGCTCTAGATGGGAGATGAGGAGCAGAGCTCGGACCCACACCCCAGCAAGGTGGGCCCCTCCACAGCCAGGGACAGGTGCCAGAACCCTCCCGTCACACCACTGCCCGCAGCGAGGCCAGGCTGTTGACTCCACATCACGCTGGCTGGGCAGAGAGGTGGCCCCAGCAGAAGCGACCACCTGCCGTGAGCCATCCGTATCCTCGTACCCAACCCCAGGAGACTCCAAGGAGTTGAGAGCCCACGTCTGGAGCATCAGGGACAGGAACTAGGCTGCTGTCATCCAGGCTCCAGTCCGGCTCTGGGCCGGGGCGGGGACAGTGCTCCAGGCCCCGGGACCTAGGACTATTTGAGACAGGAGGCAGGAGCCATGTGGCCTCGGCTCCTTCCCGAAGGCCGTCCCCAAGCGAGCTGGCCCAGGCAGCACTGTGTCCCCATGTCCCCGGGTGGGCGGCTCGCGCCGGTCCCCGCGCATTCACAGCCTTGGCAGCTGGGAGGTCGCCGTGCCCCTCATCCCCAAGCTGCGGCAAGAGGCGGATACCTGAGTCCCCGCTGGCCCGCGGCTTAATCCCCCAGCTTTCCTGAGAACGGCTCGGCTGTTCTTGGCCAAGGGCCTCCGCTAAGCCTGGCACGGCCGCGGCTTGGCCCTCACCAGCGAGCAAGGGCTTGGCCGGGGCCCAGCTGGGGTGGCGGACATGACAGAAGGCACAGAACATGGGGCCCAGGAGGGCAGTGAGACCGAGCAGCAGGGTGGGGCTCGCCTCCCGGGGCCCCTCTCGTCCAGCGGAGGCTGCAGCGGCCTTCTCCCAGCTTAGCTGGTCCAGAAACAGGCAGAATTTATGCCCCTTTATGCCTCTGAAGCAAATTAAGTCTTTCGCGGAGGGAAAACAACCCCAAGATTGAGAGCAAAATCCTGGTCCTCCCGCCCGCCCTCCCTCCCGCGACAGGGCTTGACTGAGCCTCTACTATGTCCCCGGCCCAGTGCCGAGCTCTGGGCAGGGGGCACGGAGACGAATTTTCTGCAGAGCCCCTGGGGCCGGGCCACACCCCTCTCACTGCCCCAGTTTCCTGCACCAGGGATCCCAGTAGGGCTGCAAGGAGGCTGCAGCTACTGTCTGCCGAGCGGCTACCCCACAGCCGACGTGTGCAACGTGCTCCTTGACTCCTCACCACAGGGGAAACTGAGGCTCGGGGAGGGTGACTCACCCAGAGTCAAACAGCTCAAAATGGGACGGTGGGGACTTGAACCTGAGATACATGAGCCCAGAACCTTGGCTCTTAACTGCCATGTGAGTGGGAGAGAGAAAGAGAGAGAGACACTGTCTGTGTTCACGTCCCCGTGTGTGCGTATGTGTGCACGTGCGTGTGTGCGTGCCGTTAAGTGTGTATCACGTCTGGAGAAGGGTAGAGGATCCCGAGGCCAGCTCAGAGCGGGAAAGGGTGGTGCAGCAGGTCAAGACGGGTGGGTTTGTCACAGAAGGTGCCGGAGCAGTCCCCAAGGACTATTTTAGACACCCCAGAGTTCCCCAGTGCTTTTCATCAGCACTTAGGGTTTTCACACCTTTGTGTTTACCCACCTTGTTTGTGGAGGCCTTTCCTGAAAGTCGCCTGGAGAGAACTATTTCAAAGGGGGAACCACAGTCAGCCACCAAGTTCCATTCTTTTTAAAATGACTGGGGCTGGAGGGTGGAGGAAGTGGGCAGGTGACCATCACGTGAAACCCCGGATGCATTCATTCTATATCTCAAATATTGGCATCAAGAAAATCACGGGAGGGGCGCCTGGGTGGCTCAGTGGGTTAAGCATCCGACTCTTGATTTCAGCTCAGGTCACGATCTCACGGTTCGTGGGATCGAGCCCGTCATCAAGCTCTGTGCTGACAGGGCAGAGCCTGCTTGGGATTCTCTTTCTCTCCTTCTCTCTCTGCCCCTCCTCCACATGCTCTCTCTCTCTCTCTCTCAAAATAAATAAATTAACTTTTAAAAGGGCGGGAGGGAGCACTGGGTGGCTCAGTTGGTTAAGCATCTGACCTCTACTTTGGATTAGTCCTAATGGGGAATGGGGACTCAGACTAGATCAGAGGCATGAAAAGCACAACCCCTGCCGCTTGCTCCCAGGCAGACATTACCAAGCAACTGCATGGTTCTCACCCGCTAAACCGGGATATCCGCAGAATCCTTCTTAACCCCATTTCAGGCCACCGTTGCCAGGCAAACATGGTTGGTGATGGAAGCTATTTGCCATCCTGAGAGGGGATGAGCTCCCCTGGCCTTGAATCTATGAACGAGTGGAGAGAAGTGACCAGGAAGGTCCAGGTTGTCGGGTGGGTTTAGGAAAGAGGAAGAAAAGATCAGGTGAGGAGGCTTCCTGGAGATTCAGTCTGGGGACCCTCAGACCGAGTTGTGTGAACCGGTGAGCCTGTCCTGCACAAGATGGGAAAAAACAGTGCGGATGGAGAGGGGATGGGGGACCCCACTCGCTGCCTGAATCCTGACGGAACAAACACTCATTCCAAAAACCACAGGCAGCTCAGAGCTTTTATTAATTCCAGGGCCTGGAGGAAGAACGGGGGCCAGGGAAAGCGGCAGTAGGCCAGTGACCCAGGAGGAAGGGAGTTTTCCCAGACACCGGGGCCACCAAGCTCGGGGAGGGGATGTGGGGGCAGGCTGAGGCCTGGCTCTCTGAGATTTAAAATTCTCTGGGTCAACGTTAAAAGCTAAAGGTAGGGGCACCTGGGTGGCTCAGTCGGTTAAGCGTCCAACTTCGGCTCAGGTCTTGATCTTGCGGTTCGTGGGTTCGAGCCCCACATTGGGCTCTGTGCTGACATCTTGGAGCCTGGAGTCTGCTTCAGCTTCTGTCTCTCGCTCTCACTCTCTCTCGCTGCCCCTCCCTTGCTCACACTCTGTCTCTCTCTCTCTCTCTCAAAAATAAATAAACATTAAAAAAAATAACAATAAAAATAAAAGCTAAAGGTAAAACTGTAAAGCTTCTAAAAGAAAACCTAGGAGAATAACTACATGACATTTGGGTAAGCAAAGATTTCCCAACAGGACAGAAAAAGCATCAACTACTAGAGAAAAGATTGATAAAATTGACTTTGTTAAAATCAAGAACTTCTACTCACCAAAAGGCAACATTAAAAGAAAGGCAAGCCACAGAGTAGGAGAAGATCCTTCAAATACATATAACCAATCACAGAATTATATCAGCATATAAAAAGAACGCCTACAACTCAATAGCAAAACAGTAAATGACCCAATTTTCAAAAATGGAGAGGCACCTGGGTGGCTCAGTCGGTTAAGTGTCCGACTTCGGCTCAGGTCAAGATCTCACAGTCTGTGAGTTCGAGCCCCGCATCGGGCTCTGTGCTAACAGCTTGGAGCCTGGAGCCTGCTTCCGATTCTGTCTCCTTCTCTCTCTGCCCCTCCCCCACTTGTGCTCTGTCTCTCTCTATCAAAAATAAGTAAATGTAAAAAAAAAATTTTTTTTTAAGTGGACAGGACTTGAACAGACACTTCACAAACAAGGATGTTCAAAAGCCCAAAGGCATGTGGGAAAGTGTTCACCATCATTACTCATCAGGGAAACAAAAGTTAAAATCACAATGAGATACCCCTATACACCCACCAGAATGGCTAAAATTTAAAAAGTTGACAATTCTAAGTGTTGGCAGGATGAGGAACAACTGGCACTCAGACATTGCTGATGGGAATATTAAATGGGCCAACCACTGCACCCCCCCTTTTTTTTAGATTTTATTTTTAAGTAACCTCTGCACCTAAGGTGAGACTCGAACTCATGACCCCAAGACCAAGAGTTGCACTCTCCACCAACTGAGCCGGCCAGGCGCCCCCGTACAACCACTTTGTAGCTGTCTGGAAGTTCCTCAAAAATTATACATACGATTACCATAAACTTCAGCAATTGCGCTCCTAGCCCTGTACCCACGAGAAATGAGGACACGTCTCCGCAAAGTGTCAAGAATGTTCCCGGCGACATTATTTGTGACAGCAAAACCGTGGGAACAGCCCAAATGTACATTGCCATCAGCATGGGTAAATAAACTGTGGTAAATTGATAAAATGAAATGCCACGAGCGACGAAAACGAATGTGCTATTGTTATACACACAACGACACAGACAAATCCCACAGACGCAGTAGCAGCGTGGGAAATCAGACACCGAACACAGACTGTGACGTTCCTTTTATATGAAGTCTGCGTGAGTCTCCTGGGGCTGCCGTAACGAACGTGGTGTGTTGGAACAACGAAAATGTGTTCTCTTACAGCTCTGGAGCCAGGAGTCCAAAATCAAGGTGTTAGAAGGCGCTGGGGAAGAACTTCCTTGCCTGTCCCCGGCTTCTGGTCATTGATAGCCACTGTCAGCCTTCCTCGGCTTCCAGGTGCTCCGTTCTCATCTCTGCCTCTGTCTTCACGTGCCTGTCTTCCTCCCTGTGTGTCTGTGTGTCCCTGTGTCTTCCCCTGGCCGTCTTCTCCCTGTGTCTCTATGTCCTTATGTCTTCAGATGGCCTTCTTATGAAAACACCAGTCACTGTATTTAGGGCCTACACTAATCCAGTATGACCTCATCTTAATTTGATTATATCTGCAAAGACCATATTTCCAAATAAGGTCACATTCACAGGCACCAGGGATTAGGACTTGAATGTATCTTTTGGGGGGACACAACTCACCCCACTACAAAGTCCAAGAACAGGCACCACTAATCTATGGTGACAGACACTAGCTCGAGCGGTGATCTCCGGCGGGTACTGCTTGGAAGAGACATAGAGGAGTCTGCTGGGCTGGAAATGGTCTGTACGTTGATGTGGGGGGTGGTGATAGGGTATATACACATGCAAAACTCCTCGAGCTGCCCATCTAAGCTTTGTGCACTTTGCGTGTGCTATTCCCACTTTAAAATGCCCTTGTGGGGGGAGCCTGGGTGGCTCAGCCGTTTAAGCGCCGGACTCTTGCTTTCAGCTCAGGTCATGATCTCACGGTTCGCGAGTTTGAGCCCTGCTTTGGACTCTGCACTGACAGCGTGGAGCCTGCCTGGGATTCTTTGTCTCCTTCTGTCTCTCTGCCCCTTCCTTACTCATGCTGTCTCTCTCTGTGTGTCAAATATAAATAAATAAACATTAAAAAAAAATAGAAGGAAGGAGAGAGAAAGAAAGAAAGAAAGAAAGAAAGAAGAGAGGTAAAGAAAGAAAGAGAAAGGAAGAAAGAAAAAAAGAAAGAAAGAAAGAAAGAAGAGAGGTAAAGAAAGAAAGAGAAAGGAAGAAAGAAAGAAAGAAAGAAAGAAGAGAGGTAAAGAAAGAAAGAGGAAGAAAGAAAGAAAGAAAGAAAGAAAGAAAGAAAGATAGAAAGAAGGAAGGAAATGCTCTTGTGGAATTGAGGTAACACCCACGTAAGACTGACACATGCAGGCCCACTCACTCTCATGGACACCTCCCCCAGGCCTTGGTGTCGTCCTGTACAATCAGCAGGGGTCGGCAAGAGGGCTGACCAGGCCGCCCTGGTGATTTCAAGTGGACCATGAGGCAGAGACGGGATGTATCTGCCCCAAACCTGAAAGCCACCACCCATGCCCAGGGCCACAGAGACCACCCCACGGGGCACACTTCCTCCCCTGGGGCCTGGAAGGAAAGTTCAGGCAGCCGAGTCTGCATAGCATAAACTACTTAAATGCAAACCCGGGGACTTGAAATGCTCAGGCCCTGCAGAAGTGAACCCCCGCCCCCAGAGGCAGAGAAAGACACAGGAACACAGAGACTGGAAGGAGAGATATGCAGGCAGAGAGACACAGATCAAGAGATAGAGAGAAAGGGACAGACAGCAGGAGACATCCACCCATTTACTTACCCCCTTCTGGGTCTGAGTTCTGGCTCAGGTCAAGATGGGTGCTGGGGACGCAGAGGGGTCGAGACTAGAGCCATCTCCCAAGGAGCTCCCGGCGGTGAAATAAATTCCTGACATCCAGAGGGAGTGGGGCCAGACTTTAAGTCAGGTCTGCCCCTCTTCCCGAGAGAGCCGGTGTCTCATCCCCCCTCTCTCCACACCTCCTTCAAGAATCCAGAGATGAGACGGATCCCAAAAGCAGAGTAAGTGATAGGCCAGCCTGGGGAGGGCATGGGCCAGGCAGGGGAGGACCCCCAGGGCAAAGGGCCAGCTCCAGGAGATGTGCATCAGCCCCCCTCCCAACACCCTGCTCTTCCCCTCCGATCTCTCCCAGGCCTTGCTCTGTCTGAGGACAGGGGCTGGGGAGAGACGCTGGACTTGAATGAAGGCTCAGATCCATCTGCCATGACTGGTTGTGGGGCCTTGGGCAAGTCGCTTAACCGCTCTGGGCCTCGGTTTGTTCTTTTGATAATGGCAAGAGAATGTTTCAAAATACAGGTCGAGTATGGTGAGGCCAACAGATCAGGAGAGGATCGCCATTGAAAAGATGATCCAAGGGGCGCCTGGGGGGGCTCAGTCGGTTAAGCATCCGACTCTTGATTTCGACTCAGGTCATGATCTCACCTGGTTCATGAGATCGAGCCCCACATGGGGCTCCGTGCCGGTAGCTCAGAGCCTGCTTAGGATTCTCTCGCCCTCTCTCTCTGCCCCTCCCTGCTCAAAAATAAATAAACACTTAAAAAAGAAAAGGAAAGGTAGTTTGTTACTCGCAGATCCCAAGAGAGAGGGGCTAGCTAGGCAGAGCCACACGGGGAAGCCCCAGGGCTGGTCAGAAGGCCATGGGGGAAGGAATGCGGACAGGACCCTTTGCTGTGGTTGCCGTGGGAAGGAGCGGGTAAGTCAGGATAAGCGGACTCAGAGTTGGCTACTCTGAATAAGTTAGGTGGGCTTTTGGGTGTAGAGATGGCCCCCAGTTGTCTGATGTCTGGCCATGGCGTGATTAGGGCCAGTGGGTACTGGCCTGGAGCGTGAGAGCCCCATAAAGTTGGGGGTTGAGGTGTAGGCTCTGGATGGGTTGGTTCATCCATGAAAAGCATGGCCCCAGACAGGCTGTTTGCTGCCGCCAGGAATTAGCTCGCCCTCGGAGGGGTGGCCCCTCCAGGGTCAACGCAGCCCCAAGACATCAAGGCACCAAAACCGCAGAATAAAAAGATATGATTAATACAAGGGAATAACAGCGCCCCCACCTTTGTTAGGACATTAAACCAGCTAGTGTCATGGAAGTTCCCAGAATGGCGCTGGGTTCCACCGTGTGACTGGGAAAGACCCCTCAGAGAGGTCAGAGTGGGTGCGGGGTATTCTGTCCTTCTAGGCAAGAATCAGAACCAAAGGGTCTGCTCTCGGGAGAAGGTGCAACGGACGTGTGGATGGTCAGGGAAGGAATCAGAGCGTCCGGAGGGCTTAGTTCCAGAATGTTCCTTCGCTGCACTTGGGGCCTGGCAGGAAGGAGGAGACTAGGGTCTTCACAGAGGCTAATTAAGTCAAAATGAGGTCATTGAAGGAGAATGGGTGCCCTTGTAAGAAGTGGAGATTAGGCCACAGACATACACAGAGGGATGACCACACAGGACACGGCAAGAAGGCGGCCATCTTATCTGCTAGCCAAGGAGAGAGGCCTCGGGAGAAACCAACCCTTCATCTCGAGTGTCAGCCTCCAGAACAGCGAGACAATAAGTTCCTACTGTCTGAGCCCCCCTCCCCCCAGTCTGTAGTCCTTTGGTTATGGCTGACTAGTACACCCTCTGGTGGCTCTTCCTTCTTTCCAGAAGCAGCAGCTGTGGGTGGAAGATACAGGTGACCTTCACACAGAGGGGTCTGATGGTCAAGGTTAGGCCCGTGGTTCTCATGTTTGAAGGTGCTCACACATCATCTGGTGGGCTCATTATAGCACGGATCGCTGGTCCCCCCACCATGTGTCCGAGTCCGAAGATTGGGGCGGGGCCTGGGAATCTGCGTTGCTAACAAGTTTCGTCCCCTGTGGTGCTGATGCCACTGCTGGTCCGGGGACCGCACTTTGAGAACCAACGATTTTCGTGCTCGTTAAACCCTGAGAACCGCGGGCCAGACAGCCGGAGTCCCCTGTGGGAGAGTCACTTGCAGAGATGGGCCATCTGGCCCCAATGTTTTGCAAGCTCTGCTGTGCATCAGAAGGTCTTGGGAAAACCCCAACACTCGGGCCCTAGACCAGAGATTGTGATCCGGGGTGCGGCCTGGGCAGTGAGACTTAGAAACCCCCACGGGTTCTGACGTACAGCTAGAGGACGGCACCTTCTCCGCTCTGCACAGCCATTGTTCAGAGGGGGGTCCGAGCCTGAGCGGGGAGGTGTTACCCAGGGTCACACAGCAACTGGGGCGGGTCAGGGAATGGATGGGCAGGGACCCTGCCTTCCCACCAGAGTGGCCTTTTCCAGGATTTCCACGCCCCCAAAGCCCTCCTTCAAATGAAACGTTACTCAGAGCCCCAGTATATAAACCACACAAAACCGTGTCTGCCTTGGTATTTGTTGCGTGGGGCCAGGAGTCATGCCCACCCGGCGACCCCACCTCTGTCTTCGGGAGCGAAGTCCTAACTCATGATGTCCTCCCCGGGGCGGCACGGGGAGGCGACCCTCAGGAGTCTGGAGGGCTTTGGGGCCAGGAGCACGCATAGTCCACACCGCAAGAACAATGTGACCCAAGCTTGGGGGCCAAGACCCCAGTTCTTATCAGCTTGGCAAGACCCTGATGTGTAGCCAAGCCATGGGGGTCAACGAGGTGTGTCAAAGGGAGGAGGTTTTCCTGCCCCCACCTGTTCACTGATACATTTACTGTGAGAGTCTCCCCGCATGTACACGGACAACTCGTAAATAGGGATTGCAACAGCATCTTGCAGACTTTCTGACCGTGACATCCAGGACAAGAATCCAGGGCTCGCACGCAAACACATGTAACTCAGACAAAAGATTGAAGACAGCAAGGCTGATCCGGTCACAAGTATTACCCTTCATCCATTCCATTCCACCCTGTTCTCTGCATCTTAAAATGTTGTTCCTGGGGGCTTCTGGGTGGCTCAGTCAGTTAAGCGTCCGACTCCGGCTCAGGTCATGATCTCGCGGCTTGTGGGTTCGAGCCCCGCGTCGGGCTCTGTGCTGACAGCTCGGAGCCTGGAGCCTGCTTCCGATTCTCTGTGTCCTTCTTGGCCCTCCCCAGCTCATGTTCTCTCTCTCTTTCTCTCTCTCTCTCTCTCTCTCTCTCTCTCTCTCTCGTTCTCTCAAAAATAAACATGAAAAAAAATTCTTTATTTTTTTATTATTTTTTTTAATGTTTATTTATTTTTGAGACAGACAGACAGATGGTGAGCAGGGGAGGGCAGAGAGAGAGAGGGAGACACAGAATCTGAAACAGGCTCCAGGCTCCGAGCTGTCAGCACAGAGCCTGATGCGGGGCTCGAACTCGCAAACGGTGAGATCAGACCCGAGCTGAAGTCGGACGCTTAACCGACTGAGCCACCCAGGTGCCCCGAAAAACAATTTTTTTAATAAGCAAATAAAATAAAATGCCGTTTCTGAGCCACTAAATCAATTTCACACCCATCGATGGGTCACAGCCTACAATTTGAAAAGTGCTGGTAGAGCGTGAAGGCTGAGCAGGAAGGGCCAGCATCCTCCCAAGGTCAGTTACTGGCGGGTTTTACCCAGGGCGGGACAGCTGGGATTGTGTTTCCGGAAGCTCCCCGGCAGGCAGACAGGCAGGCAGCCCGTGGGTGGGCTGAAGGGCAAAGGCCAGGGCCTTCAGTCTTCCTGCCTTTGCATACACTACCCGGAACACATCTCCCTGGGAGAGAAAGGAACAGGTTCAACTCTGGTATCATCTCCTCCAGGAAGCCTTCCTGATTACATCTCCTTTCCCAAGACTGCAGGTGCTGGTGTCCCGTCTGTCCCCACCCCTCCCAAGACCAAGGCCCAGCCAAAGCAGGCAGCTCAGGAATGTGGAGACCAGAAGGAACGAGGGAGGAGATAACCCGGGCCCAGCGGGAGCCCCTGGCCCAGCCTCGCTTGCCTCCCACCCTGCATCCTGGCAGCTGCCCTGTCCGCCCCGTGGGACCCGCCTGGCGCCACAGGGATCAGGCCAGTTGAGGGTTCCGGGCATGGGTGGAGGGGTCTGCCCAAGGCTGGGAGTGGCCAAACGTGGTGTAGGGATGGAGACCGGCAGAACCCAGGAGGAAGAGAGCTCCCCGCCCAACAGTGTTCCCGGCTCAGGCTCTTGGAAGGGCTCCTGGGCACGATGGGCTGGAGGAGGTGAGCCGATAAGGGCGCGCAGGAGGGAGCATCGCCCTGAGCCAGGCAAAGGGAGCACGGGCCGGGCAGGGAAGGCGTAGACAGCTCTGCCCACCAGCTCCCAGAGCCAGCACGGGAAGAACTGGGGTGCCCTGCCCAGGGAAGAGAGGGCCCTGCTCTCTAGATGTTGAGTGTGCCCCAAAGCTATGGCCATCACCCCGTCAGAGAGGGGGGTAGCTGCCAGGGTAAAATACTCCAGAGGCCTCAGTTCCAGGCCATAATGCCTTTGGGTGACCTTGTGCACCTCCGAAAGACTCCGTTTCCTCACCTGGGTAGCGGGTTGGTTTATGGAGCCGGGAATACCTGTGTGTGTCCATCGTGTGTCCCGTCCCTCCTGCAGCTCACCGGGCTGCAAGCCAAAGCGGCCAGAAGCCTTCTTCTCTGGGAGTGAGTATACTAGAGGGGCAGGAGGCCTGGAGCCCGGGGATGGGAGAGACCCCTGGGGGTCCAGGAGCAGGTTACTACTGCCAAGCATCCCAAGAGATGGCCCAGGCCCTGTGTTCCCCAGTCCGATCACGGTCCCCGGGGTACGCAAAGGCACCGAGGCTCCGGTAAGATCAGCGAGGCCAGGGGCCATTCACCAGACACCTGGATTTGGGTTGGGGACGGAGGGTGGGGACAGAGAGACCCAGTTACTGGGAAGGAATTTACTGCTGTCTGGCCATGTGACAGGGGCTCCGAGTTAAAATTAAAAAGATCTGAAGGAGATACAAAGAGGGCTCTTCCTGGCTGTCCGAGCTCGCAGACAGGGCTCCTAACCCCTGTGTTTATACTTGGGATAATAATATCCCCAATCGCAAATGGAGATGTGCTTTGTAAACTGTCAAGTGTCAAACAAACGAAAGGCGTGTTCTGGACTCATCCGTCCTAGGTCCCTGGGGAGGCGGGGGGGGGGGGGGGGGGCGGTGTGCAGAGTCTGCCCGGCCAGCAATGTTCCCCCACAGACAGCAGCAGACGGCTCAGGAGGCGATGTGGGAACAGCACGGGGCAGAACAGCACGGCCTGTCCGGGACACCCACCCCCCAGCGCGCATCGGCCAAGGACCCAGACTGACAAATGACTCAGACACACAAACACCCAGGCCTGGGCAGAGGCGAGGCGTCGCACAGAGGCTGCTGGATCGGAGATGAGGGGCTCAGGAGCCGGGGCGTGGGGGCGGTAGGACGGGTGGAGGTGGCACTCGTGGGGAGGGGGCCTCTCCCTGGGCCTCCCTCCCCTCCCTCCAACCTCAGCCATCGGCCCTGGTTGCCTCAGTGGTGT
This sequence comes from Panthera onca, assembly GCF_046562875.1. Lineage (NCBI taxonomy): Eukaryota > Metazoa > Chordata > Mammalia > Carnivora > Felidae > Panthera > Panthera onca. The sequence continues at coordinate 10,398,357 of NC_138354.1, forward strand.
CATGGAGCCCATCGTGCGTCTGAGCACTTGCTGTATACATGATGCTTACAGACATGAGTTTTCAACCTCAAAGGCTTACAAAGAAGACCCCTGTGTCCATAAGAGGAAACTGGGGTTTCTGGGGGTTAATTCATTAGCATCGATGTCACCACTATTGGGTATTACTCGGTGATCTGTCCAAGCTCACGTGCTTATCAGTGACGACCACCGGGTCCCTCTGCACCTGCAGCCTGCAGCCTGAGAGAAGCAGAAACACCCTGTGCTGGAATCCCAGCCCCCTCCCCAACTTCCAGACCGCCTCTGAGAACCGCCTGTTCCTCCCTCAGGCTAATCCTGCGTGATGATCCGCACCCCCGGGTCCCCGTTTTTAACTGCAGACCCTTTATGCCCAGCAAAGTCTGACATCTGCCCCGTTGGCAGTTCCCTTCCTTTGCTGGCCCATAGTCAGAGAGGTCCCTGGCTGCCTCTGGGCAGGGACGGGCCACCAAAGGCCTTTATCGTTTTCCAGCCAAAGTGTCAGTTCGAGGTGCTGTCTCGTGCCCCACCTGCTCTGGCTGGGTCACCAGCATGAGGCAGGACCTCTCCTCTGGGGCTGCCTGCCAAGGTTGCGCCCCAGGCCTCGCCCTCCCCATCATGCCCTGTAGCCTTTGAATAGCGGGAACCCCTCAGGCTCATCCTCACCAGTCCCCCTCGTGACCTCCACCTGCGTTGCCTAGTCCGATGGCCCTTGGCCACACATGGCTACTGAGCGCTTTAAATGCGACTAGTCTTCCAAAAAAATAAATAAATAAAACTAAATGCAACTAGTCCAAACTGAGAGATGCTCTAAATGTAACCTCCACGCCAGTTTTTTTTTTTTTAGTTGAGTGTAATTGACGTATAACATTTGTTTCAGGGGTACAACATGATAACTTGATATTTGTATATATTTGGGTTTTTTAGTGTTTATTTTATTTACTTTGAGAGACAGGGAGAGAGAGAATCCTAAGCAGGCTCCGCATTGTCAGCCCAGAGGCTGACACGGAGCGCGAACTCACAAACCGCGAAATCGTGACCTGAGCCGAAATCAAGAGCCGGATGCCTAACTGGCTGAGCCACCCAGGAGCCCCCGTATTTGTATATATTGTGAAATGATCACCACAATAAGTCCGGGTAACATCCATCACCAGATATAGTTACAACCATTTTTCTTGGGATGAGAACTTTTAAGATCTGCTCTCTTAGCCATTCTCAGATATATAATACAGCATTTTTGAACGTTTATTTATTTTTGAGCAAGAGACGGACAGAGCATGATCAGGGGAGGGGCAGAGAGAGAGGGAGACACAGACTCTGAAGCAGGCTCCAGGCTCTGAGCGGTCAGCACAGAGCCTGATGCGGGACTCGAACTCACCAGCCGTGAGACCATGACGTGAGCGGAAGTCGGCCGTTTTAACGACTGAGCCACCCAGGCGTCCCTATAATATGACATTGTTAGCTATAGTCTCCATTCTGCACGTTACAGCCACGGGGCTGATTTATCTTATAACTGTAAGTTTATACCTTTTGACCACCTTTCCCGTTCCACCCACCCTGCAACCCCCAACCCATTCCCTGTATCTGCAAGTTGGGGGTTATTTATTTATTTATTTATTAGATTTCACATATAAGTGAGGTCATACAGTATTTGTCTTTCTCTGTCTGACTTATTACACTAAGCATGATACCCTCAAGGTCCATATGTTATTGTAAATGGCAGAAATTCTTTCTTATGGCCAAATAACATTCCATTGTATGTATGTATATATTTTTTTCTTTGTCCCTTCATCGTTGGTGATACTCAGTTTGCTTCCATGTTCTAGCGATTGTAAATAATGCTTCAATGAACATGGGGTGCAGATGTCTTTTTTTAAAATTTTTTGGAATGTTTACTTATTTTTGAGAGGAAGAGAGAGAGAGAGAGAGAGAGAGAGAGAGAGAGAGAGACTCTTAAGCAGGCTCCACGCTGTCAGCACAGAGCCCGACACAGGGCTCGATCTCACGAACCACGAGATCATGACCTGATCTGAGACCAAGGGTCAGATGCCCAACCAGCTGAGCCACCCGGGCGCCCAACAGATGTCCTTTACAATTAACATCTTTGTTTCCTTCGGATACACACCCAGAAGTGGAATTGAGTTGTACACCCCAGCTTCAAGACTTAGAAAAAAAAAATAATGTAAAATATAGAGATACAGCATATCATTAAAATCTATTTTTACTTCCTTTTTCTTTATTTTATGGGGCTATTAGAAAATCTAAAATCAGGGGCAGGTTCCAGCTGGGTCTCTCCGATGAGCGGGGATAGATCAGGCCGGGGGAAGGGGTGTTTCGTTCCGCCTTGTTGTGGATTCTCTCCAGAAGTGCCTACACTCGAACCCAACCTCCCAGCCAGCATTCTGTTCCCTCCCAAACCTCACTTGGGTCCATATGAGAAATCCAGGCTCCCCTGCCCGTGTAACCTTGACCTTATTTTAACCCACGGGATTAGCTGAAAGGAGCCATACCCACAGGGAGGTGGAAATGACAGACCGCAGGGGACCCAGGCAGTAGGAGGGGGCACAGCAGGGCTCGTGGGTCCCACTAACACCAAGCTGTCCCCAGGCTAGCTCTGCAGCAAATGCTCTCTCTTTCTCTATCTCTTTCTCTCCCTCTGGTTCCAGGTCCCACGCAGACAGTGCATCCTATAGTCAATAGATAAAAGGACCATGTGTAGACAAGGAGAAAATAGAAACCACACCCGGACTCTGGGGGTCGGTTCACGTCAGCAGCCTCTGCCCGTATCTCCTGGAGGGCACAACTGTGCTTTTATCCCACTCTTGGACGACAGGGGAGACAGAAATGGGTCCATCCTCAAACGACCTTCAGGAACAGCCAGACCAGAGGGGGCCTAAGAGGAAGCACCAAGCCCAACCAAGAAGGCTCCCACCAAGGACCCTCAGAGAGGCTGGGGGCAGGGATGCAGAGGGCACAGACCCGCAGGGACAGAAGCTGAGACTAGGGGGCCTTGCCAACAAAGGCCCAACGTCCAGCCTTCCAGGACAAGTCTCGGAGCTAGGGTCCAGCTCTAGCGCCAGAAGGGAGGCCTGCCAAGAGGAAGGAGAGCATCACTCGACTCTCTAGTTGAGCTGGGTCATGCAGGGCCTTGAAGGCCATACTCAGAAGTCTGGACTTTCTCCGGAAGGCGGCTGAGGGTTTCTGAGCAAAGCAATGAGAGGCTCAGAGCTGTGTGGGGCTGGCCGCTCTGGCCTTTCTAAACTGGGTGCACGTGGAAGACAGATAGAGGGGAGCTGTCAGTGCCCCCCCTCCCCACCCCGGGATGCCCAGCAGCGAGCGGGCGGGTGAGGCTTGTCAATGTTAACAGCCAAGCCAAGCTCACCCAGGACGCAGCACACTATGCAGCCCCCTGTGGACAGTGCTATGTTCATGACCTTATTTAATCTATGCAGCTATGCGGGGAGGTGGGCACAGAGCAACTGAGGACTGCTAGGTTTCTTGAATGTATGCGTGAATGAACGAACGAATGTTGGCTAATAACTGTAACCCCCAGTCCTTACATTATGTACTAGATGCATTGGGCTAAACTGCACCGATGGGTTTGATTCTGGATCGAAGCCCCTTTCGAGGCATACGGAGCCTCGTTGGATACATTATTGGACCTGCTATAAGTGAGCACCGGATGCTAAGAAGAAGGGGGCCCCGGGTAGGGGTGACGCACAGGGCCTGGCCCTGCGGGGAGAGGTGTGGCCCAGCAGCCCCAAGTCTATCCCTGCAAGCGCCCCTCCACACCTCTCCTGGATCTCAGGCAGCAAGCACTCTCCTGCTGGCTCCAGCCTCTCTCCAGTCCTGGAATTAATAAAGACTCTGAACAGACTGCGGTTTGCAAGTCTGAAAGCCGGTTCCTGCCCACGTCACTGCCCTGAGAAGAGTGGGGCCCATCTCCTCCCCAGCACCCCCTTCCTTCCCCCTTCCCAGGAGTTGGGGGGGGCACGCAGATGCACCCCATAGACTCCCCTACCCACGTGCTAGCTCATCCTGGGCACTGAGCCTCAAGACCCCGGCCCCGGAGCAGCCCCTACCCCCACCAGCAAAGGCTAGTTCGGGCTCCTGACCTCTTTCAGCTACCCCAAAGTATCCCCAAACAACACGCACTGGAAGTAAGAGCCTTGTACACTTACTGGGTAGACGGCTTCAAGCCAGTTCTCCTCATGCACCCACCTTCTTCCAAACTCCGGGCGCAGCTGCTGTCTGAGACCAGGGAGAGGTAGGGATGGCCCAGGGTCCCGAGGTGGCCCAGCAGACAGCCAAACCTAACAGTCACCCTAAACACAGCAGTGGGCTTGCAGCATGAGCGATACCAAGAGTAACACTAGAGTGGTGGTTCCTGCAGCAAACGAGGAGAGAGCATTTGGGATCTGGCAGGCACGGCACAGAAATATATGACCACATTTTATTTATCTTTGCAATAACCTTCCTAGGCAGGGATATTTATCACCCTCTGACGGATGACGAATCTGAAGATCTGTGAAGAGGCTACCCCAGTAGAAAGTGCTAGAGTTGGAAGTTAGCGGTAGGTTCGCCCGAGGCCAGTGCGTGGCCTTGCGAGACCTCCAGGCTGCCACAGTGCTCCTGGCTGGAGGTGGGGTCCTTTGGCTCTTTTGCTCAGAGCTGGGGTGGCCTCTCCCCCTCACTCCCCATCTGGGAACAGGGGAAAGCTCACAGAACTTGTGGCCTCGACTTTTTCCCCTCGGAGGCTCTGATGAAGGCAAGCGTCAGTTTCCCTCTTCACCCGAGCTCCCAAATTTATCCCCCACTTTCAGAGGCTGGGGAGGCATGACCTACCCCACCCCAGAAAAATCCCCGAGGTCCTCATCCTGTGTCAGGCAGGCTGGGACCACCTGAGTCCTTCTGGAAATGCTGGTTGCGGCTGTTTTGGCGCAGGGCTGCCCCCTCCTGGCCACCAGAGGAATGTCAGCCCCCCGAGCGTTCTCCTTGGGGCCTGGGGAGAACAGGCAGTCTGGGGACTCTGAGTCTGGTCTGCATGCTAACAGCGCTCAGCGTTGAGACAGATAGGGGCTGGGTGATAAAAGGGGGGCTGGGCCACCTGTCAGTGTGGGTGAGGTCCCCAACTCCCCGGTCCCCCATAGAGCACCTGGGGACCCTGCCTGAACTTCACCAGACACCATGGCCTACACAGGCCTGCGTGTGGGACTGCGACCTTGATCTGTGACGAATGGAATCCCTGTGGTGTGTCAGGATCCCCCACATGTCCCTCAGATGTCCCAGGGGACAACACCAGCATGGTCTTCGTTCCCGGGCGGCCATTCCCCTGGTGCAGCCCGTCTGCTCTCGTAGATACGGATCCCGGACCTGCGCAGCACCCCTTCCCCAGCGGCCAGGCAGGGGAGTGTGCCCTTACCCAATAAGAGTGGAGCCCTATAATGTGTCAGGGTCCTCCTTCCTTTCCCCAGATGCCCCGGGGGACAGCGATCTCACCTTCCAGGCCATTGTGCTCATAGCCCCTCAACCTCTGGAGTCCTGGGCCCCAGGCCTCGGACCCCAGACCTGCCCAACACCCCACCTCCCCAGCTTTGGGCAGGGACCGTCTCTGACCAGACCTGGGGGTGTTGAGGGGAGTCTGGAGGGCCAGGGTGGAGACAGAGGCGCGGGACAGCTGGCCTGTGTCCCCACACTGGGCCCGGGGCCCAGCCAGAGGGGCGGGGGCCTGGCCACTCGGGCCTTGGCTGGGGCCGGATTTTTGGCTGGGCTGCAGGGCCCTCCCTCCCGCTTCCTCTCCCGAGGGCTGTCCTGGCAGAGGCCCCCCTCGCACTTTCTGGCGGGAACAGGGCCAGCAGTGAGGGAACAGCTACAGAGGGAAAGCAGGAGAGAGATGAAGGAACTCTGTGTGTGTGTGTGTGTGTGTGTGTGTGTGTGTGTGTGTGCGCGTGAGTGTGTTTTAAGGAAAAAAGCCCACAGTCCAGTCCAGTCAGACCCAGCCTGGGAGGCTTGTGAGCCGGGCCTTTCGTAATTGCCCCCCTCCCCGCGGCCCCCTCCCCCAGGCCTCCCCCTTCTCCCGCCCTCCCGCCCGCCCTCTCTCCCTCCCTCCTTCCCTCTCAGCCGACGAGGCAGCAATTACGCTTTGGGGATAAAACGAGGCGCAGAGAGCGGGCTGGGGCATTTCTCCCCGAGATGGCGGGTCTGAGAACTGCAGCCCTGCGGCCCGGAGTCCTCCTGCTCCTGCTGTCCATCGTCCACCCCTCGCAGCCTGGAGGTAGGCCTCACCCTGCCCCCCGGGGCTCGCCGGCAGCCCGAGGGCCTCCCGGCCAGGTGGCCGGACTGACAGACCAGAGGGCGCCCTTCACCCCGCCGTCCTCCAGGGGGTCCCTCAGCCACTGGATCCTCAGAACGGCCCCTCCCGGGAGCCAGCCCGTGCAGAGGAGGAACCTGTCACACAGACACCCCGAGACTCAGGATGGTCCCAACCGTGTCCAGGTTCTGCCGCTCCGACAGGGCTGGGGACCGCCCTGTTCTGTCCTGGGAGCTCCGCCAGTGTGGGGGGTGGTGGGGGTGTGGGGGGGTCTGGAGCACACACTGGGGAAGGGCCAGTGGGGGGTCCCGGTGGGTCGTGGGGCACTGGCGGTTTGCACACCTGTGAACCCAGCGGGGGTGCGCACATGCCCTGAGGGCAGGGGACCTGGGTTGGAGGCCAGCTCAGCCGCGGTGAGCTGTGTGACCTCAACAGGTTCCTTGTCCCCTGGGAAGCCAGGACCCCCCTCTGAGGAAGGTCAGAGTCAAGTTGATTACGGGGCTGTGGGTTGGAAAGCCTCTGCTGTGGTCTGTCCCTGGTGAGGAGGGCTGGGACATCTGAGCATCTGTGTGTGTGTGTGTGTGTGTTGAGGTGAGGGTTGAAGGGTATGTGACAGTGCCTGTTAGCATGTGCAAAAGTCTGCCACCTGACAGGCATGTACACGTGGGAAATATGGTCTCCAGGTGTGGATTGTCACTGTGCATGTGACTCTGTGTGTGTGTGTGTGTGTGTGTGTGTGTGTGTGTGTGTGGTACAGAACACAAATGAGGATCAGGGAAGCTGGGGAAGGTATTCACCTGGCAGAGGGAGGGTGGCCAGTAGCAGAGGCTAGAGGGGACCTCGGAGCAGTCCTGTACGTGCTCTCTGTTGCAGGCCACAAGAGTGCCCTCTGTGGGGCCACTGCACACCTCGAAGGACCCTGGGAATGGCTCCCAGGGGACCCCTGAAGGTGCTTCTGGCCACAGGAAGAGAGGAGTGCAGACACTTGAGCCATGTGGTGGGGTGGCCTGGGTGGGGTCCGCTTTCCGTGGGAGTCCTCCTCGCCTTAGGAACCAGACCCTCAGTGGGGCCGGTGTCGGGGGGCACAGGATGGAACAGGGCCAGGCCAGAGGGCCGGAGTAAGGGGCTGGGGCTGCAGGAACTGTTTCCGTGAGATTGACCGGCCAGACAGGACCCCAGAGAGCAGAGGCTTCCTGCACAGAGGTCAGCTCCCAGGCCTGGATTGGGAGGCGGGCAGGGGGGAACACGCACACCATCGGTCGGGCCCCGCAGGGGGAGCGAGACAATCCCAGAGGACCAGCCACCCCAGCACCGAGAGCAGCAGCTCTGGGGCCTCCTGAGCCTCCTCCCGGCTCCCTCAGGTGTGGCCCCCGAACACCCGTCTCTCCAGACAGTTCCACCAGCTATGTAGCGTGGCAATTAATCCCCTCAAAAACCCTAAGAGTTGAGCCTATGACCTTCTTTTACAAATAGGGAAATGGGAGCTCAGACAGCCAAAGGCAGCTCTGAGGGGGTTAACACCGGCCAAAGGGGGTTAACACCAGCCAGTTCTCTGCCAAAGGGTGACGGGTGGATGCAGGGCACCGGGCGACGCTTGGGAAAGCCCACGCCCGAGACTGAGTCCTCTAGAGTGGGCACACCCTAGAGCAGGTGCCCTCAGTGACACTACCAAGCCTCGACCGCCCTGCTTCTTTTCTTACACATAAGTCTCAGCTCTGGTCCACGTGGTAGACCAGCTGGGTCCCAGGAAGGAGGACGTGAATCCATGCCATCTGTTGGGGGTTTTGCCCAGGGACTACCAAAATCTAAAGAGGTCGGGGTGTGGAAAGGGGTGTGGAAAGGGCCGTACGTCTACACACACACAGAACCGCCCTCCTGGCTCTCCTGGGGAGCCCAGCTTCCCCCCGCCCTCCATTGAGAAGATATCACCCCCACGAGTTCCCCAGCCCCCAAGGAACCATATTGTCAGTGGAGGGGGCTCCCCAGAAAAACTGGTGGCAAGGGGTGTCTAGACCCACTCAGGATAGCTCCAAAGTAGCTTTGAGGACCAGCTGTCCCAAACCCCTATGCCATTTATAAACGGAGAGAGAGAGGGAGGAATTAAATCAGACAGAGTTCTGTCTCCCAGGACCCAGAAATAATATCAGCCTTTTCTTTTTCTGATTTCGGAACTAAGGATGATTTAGTACAGGGCTTGTCAGCCCCTGGCTGAATATTAGACTTAACTGGGGAACTTTAAACAATTCGAATGCCAGGGTCCCACCCAAGAATTCCTGCTTTCTTTGGTCTGAGGAGGAAACTGGACGTGGAGGTTTTGTAAAAACTGTCCAGGTAACTCCGATGAGCCTCTGGGGCCAAGGACCTCCGGCTGAGCTACTCCTGCTCTCCGCATTTGCTGGGGCCAAGGCAGGAGGTCAGACGTGCCCAGGGAAGGGAGGGGACAGAGTCCCACACTAGAGGACGGATTGTTTTTGAAAAGCCCTTGGCAGGCTTTCTCCACGCAAACAATAAACAGCTTCGTGCGGACTGATCCGCTCCCCTGCCAGCCCCCTGGACTTGGGCTTGGCAGAGCCCCTTGCCAAGGCCTGCTGGCCCCATGCTCATTCCGGAACAGCCTTCTCCACATCTCTGAACCTGAAGCCCGGGGGCCCAGGCAGAAGGCCCTGCGTGTGACTGGGGTCAGCTGTGGGTCCCGGGCCAGGCGCCTCATCTCCCTGGCGCTTGATTTCCCTGGCTGTAAAATGAGGGAAAACATTCCTGCTGCATTTATCTCCTAGGCACAGTGGGAGGCGTCAGCCACGGAACATCTGCAAACATCAAATAAGGGCACTGTGGGGATGTGAATTGCTAAAACGATAGATCTTCGTGTTCGGACGCACTTATTCGGGCTGATTGACTTTTATAATCAGTGCCCGGTTTTAAGGTTTAACTTTCCCTCTCGCTACTCACCCCCACGTTCTGTCTCCTGGGCACAGCAGGGGTGAGTGATGGAGGAAGCAGCTAGGAACGGGGCGGGGGAAGGCCCAGAAGAGTCCCAGGAAATCCAGGAAGGCTTCATAGCAGAAGAGGCCTTTGAGTTAGACCTTGAAAGAAAGGTCAGTGTTTGAGGGGCTGACTGTGGATGAGAGATGAGCCTGGGCCCAGGGTGCCCTGAGAGGCAGAATTGGAGAGACGGAGGGGCAAATTCTATCTCAGCAGAAAGAAGACCTCTCTGCAGGTAGGGCTGACGGTGTCGGGAGGGGGTGACTTTCCTGTCACTGGAGGCGTGTGAGCAGAAGCCCGGGAGGCGGGGGAGGGAGGGATGTTTGCGGAAGGAGTTTCCACCCAGGCCAAGAAGACTGTTACGATCTCGGAGAGTCTAGGATCCGGATTCTAAGACGCAAGAGACAAGTTCCACCCTGGGCTAGCCCGCGAAACAAGCCAAACCCACATAAAACAAGACAAGCATATGCTCCAAGCCAGCTGCTTTGGGCCAGCTGAGCAGTGAGAGCCACAGGCCCAGAGAAGGCAGGAAGGGAAGAATTTGAGCTCAGTCTTGGAGGAAGGGCAGGACTGGGGAGCAGAGAGGCATCCTGGCAGGAGGATGCGCTCTCGCCAAGGAGGTAAGAAGGAGGGTGACCAGCTGGAGCACGAAATGAGGCCACTGCCTTTTTGAAGGCCCCTGACCGACTCCTGTCGTCATCTGTTCTCACCTCCCCTGCACTTGCCCGGAGCGGGCAGGGTGGGGATCCTTCGCACCCCCCTGAACCTTCTCTATTTCGTCAGCTCAAAATGACGGTCCAAATCTCTAGCCCCTTCCAGGCCGTCGTGGTCCAGGCACAGAGCTTGGCGCTGTTGGGATCTGAATCCTGGGGGTGGGGGACGGGGGAGAACTGGGGAGGGCCAGGAGGGCTGCAGGGAGACGGGCAGGTGCTGGGGAGAGAGGAGGCAGAGGATAGGAGGGGGAGCAGATCCTGGGCAGAGGAAGTAGGGGTTCAGCCGGGACGAGGTAGGGAGACTCCCGGGCTGGTTGGGGATGGAATAGGCTGGACTGAAACCCACAGGCAGCATCCTCCCCTCAACCTAATTCCCCCATGCTTTATTAAATACCTACTGCATACCTGGCCACAGGCCAGGTACGGTGCAGCAAAGCAGAGACAAAGGCTGACCATCTTTTCCTTTTTTTTTTTTTTTTTTTGCAATTACTGTAGCCCAAAGCCAGGGCAGGACACGTCTCTTATTGGAACCACTTGACATTTGACAATTTGACAATTTGCAACAGCCTTGCAGGGCAGAGGTTATCAGCCCCGCATTTCTTTAAAGGAAACTCGGGCTCAGAGGGGTTAAGTGACTGGCCCAAGGGCACACAGACGGGAAGCAGTGGCACAGCCCGAGGCCAGATGGGTCTGTCCCGAGCCCCGTGCTCTGTCCACCACCCCCCACCCCCACGCTGCTCCTGCCCTCTGTCCTGGAGCTGGAGAGCAAAGAGGTAGGGAGAGAGGCACGGTCAGGAGGGAGAGACAAGGAGAGAAAGGGGAGGAGGGGGAGGGGTGTGGCTCTGGGGCTTCGGCACCTATGACCATGACAGTCTGGCATTCCCCACCCTGCTGGGCTGTTGCTGGGGGTGACGGGGCTGCGGGGCCAACAAGCCCAGCGTGCAGCATCGTCAGGCCACGGAGGCCAGACATCTGCCGTGAGGCCTCTAGACACACCGTCCCCCGACCCCGCCCATGCCCCTTTCAGCAGGGTGGTGCCGGGGCCCCGGCTGGGGCATCGGCCAGGCAGCTCACGAAGCTGAGGCCACTGTGGTGGTGGAGTCAGGGCCCGGTCTGCCCCGGGATCGTCTGTTGCCATGACCACGCTCGGGCCCGGTCTGGGGCCCAGCGCCACGGCATTCCCCAGCGAGAGCTTCGCGGGTCCGTGGGGAGTGAACTCGTGATCTTGGCCGGGCAGACAGCCCCTGGCCTGGCCGGTGAATTAACTTTTCCTTAGGAAACTATTCACTTTGCTCATTCATGGTGTCCCCCTCTGGGCCCCGGCGCCTCCCAAGACAGCCCGGTGTCAGACGGCCAGAACCCCACCCAGCCATCGCTGCCCAGTGGCTGAGGACGCTGACCTCACGCCATCCTATCAGTGTGGGAATGGCTGCCTTTTTGCTAGCAGCAGCCACATCTCCTTAGGGCTCACTGTCGTAGCCCAGCCTGCCCTCCCACAGCTCTGGGCCCTGCTCAAGCTGCTTACGGCTGGAGAGGGTTGACCGCCCAGCAGAAGGCAGACAGCCCCCCGCCCCGGGCCGGACCCTCTCTGGGGGCGGAGGGGAGAAGAAGCAGGTGACCCCGTGCAAAACACCGTGCTCAGAGGGAAGGCCTGGCTTTAAGCCCAGACGCCACTCTTCCCAGCTGTGTGTCCCTGGGCGCACCTCTTAACCTCTCTGAGTCCGATTTCACATCTGTTGAAATGAAAATCGTAATCTCTGCCCTTCCAACCTCCCGGGGGCCATTCTGAGAAGCATGAATGAGAAAATGCTTTGTAAACATAAATTGCTTCGGCCAGCATATCTTTCTTTGTAGATGTGCAACATCATCATTATCATCTGCATTATTATTGTTACTGTGCTTTCATTGGTTCTGGCTGATGGAGGGTTCTACCTACTCACTTCCAGGGGTCCCAGGGGCTGTTCCCGGAGGAGTTCCCGGAGGCGTCTTCTACCCAGGTAACGTACAGGAGACTTCCGTGCGCTCGGGGAAGGCAAGGTCCTGATTAGTTCGTAAGAAACGCACGGTGTGACAATGTGGAAGGGGAGACATTGGCACGCCTAGCAAAGTGGACCCACAAGCCCCTCCTACTTTTTTTTTTTTTTTTAAGAGGTTTATACTTTTATTTATTTTTTTTAATTTTTTAACGTTTATTTATTTTGGGGACAGAGAGAGACAGAGCATGAACGGGGGAGGGGCAGAGAGAGAGGGAGACACAGAATCGGAAGCAGGCTCCAGGCTCCGAGCCGTCAGCCCAGAGCCCGACGCGGGGCTCGAACTCACGGACCGCGAGATCGTGACCTGAGCTGAAGTCGGACGTCCAACCGACTGAGCCACCCAGGCGCCCCCCCCTCCTACTTTCAAAAGCAGTCTGCGTGACACTTTCACAAGCACTCAGAGCATAAATTTTCTGAAAGTTGAAAGACGATGCTTGAGAGGCTGTAGGAAAGTGGGCGCCTTCAGGCACCCCTGCCTTTCAAACCCTTAACCCCGGTCTTGGGAATCCACGCAAGGGAAATAACTGAAAAGCAGCGAGAGATCCCGAAGAAGGTCCATTGGAGGGTTATTTGCAAAGACGTAAAACCATAAGCCCACCTGACTGAAGGGAGTGATCAAGGACACTCTGAAATAACACCCAGCTACTCAAAAGTATGAGTGCGCTACCTGCACAACCGTACGGCGAAATGTTCTTCAAGTGCAAACAACAGAAAAGCAGCGTTGGAGACTGGGAACGCCCCCAAAAGATAATGAGCAGAATGTATTGCAGCTGTGGCATGGGGTGGGGGGGGGTGAAGGGGCGCGTTTTCTTTTAATTTGGAAAAAGGCATCATGCTTTAAAGTAGATTGAAAAACCGAAGGTAATGCTTTCAATACTGAAAAAGTAATTTGAGAGGCGCTTCTGGGAGGTGCACGCCTGGAGGTGTAGGAAGAGAGGTGCCCGGAAAGGATGGGGAAGCCCAGTACCCTTCCCCCACACCTTGCCCTCTTCCATCTCGCTGTTCCTGGGTTACATCCTTTTATAATAAACTAGAGATCTAGTGGGAAAAAAAAAAAAAAGGCAGTTGAGTGCTCAGAACTGCTATGAAGGTGAGGGCAGCCACGGACACTCCCAGACACTGGCGGGCACCAGGCTGTTGGCCCAGTGGGGAACTGAGGCTCACAGAGCTTAAGGCTGGCCCGCCATCGTGTGGCTAGGCAGCGAGGGACTTGACTGTGGGTCAGTGGGCAGCTTTCTGGCTGGCTAAAAAGAGAGCGCTCCATGAGTGAGAATGCCGTTGGCATTCTGATGGTTCGTTCTGTCTCTCTCTCTCTCTCTCTCTCTCTCTCTCTCTCTCCCCCTCTCAATGCAGGGGCTGGTCTCGGAGGTCTGGGAGGAGGAGGTAAGCTCAGAAACCAAACTTGGTTCTCACTGATGGGGTCTGGCTGTGACTCTGGCCCAACCGGGTCCCCAGGCCCCAGAACCCCAGAAGGCCTCAGCATCAAGGGCCCCTCAGTTTATGGACGGAGTGTCCAGTGTTGGGAGAGAGAGCCCACCAGCCTCCCGGGCCCCTCCCCTGCCCTCTTCCCTGGTTCTTTTGATCTTCCGTAACACCCCTGCAAGGCCTACGGGGTGGGTATCACCTTTCCCTTCTGGGGCTGAGAAACTGAGTCTGAGAGAGGGTACGCCATGAATCCGGTGAGCTTCCTACCCACACATCCAGACACCGGGCTCCCAGCAGCTCCCTGTCCAAAGGGTGGGGGGACCATCCCCTGGCAGCCCTTCTAGAACCCGGGGAGTGAGAAGCCCCAGTGCCCCGGGGAAGATAAACAGTAGATAAATGGTGGCGTGGGGCTCTCTATACATTATCACCTCTTCCCTCTGCAGCTCTGGGGCCAGGAGGCAAACCACCCAAGCCAGGTAAGACCCGAGGCCTCGGGGCATGGCGAGAGGGCTGGGAGCACGGGAGGGGAGGGCCCACAGAGTGGTGGACCCAGTGAGGCGGGAGGGAGATAAGCAGGCTGGGGCCAGACCCCCGGGGCTTCTAAGGAGCAGGCGGCTGGCGGCCGCTCGAGGTCTCCCCCGTGTGAGGAGTGCCTCGCATCTACCCGGCAAAACGCCTGTGTGCCCAGCTGCCTGGAGAGTCCCCTCGGCACAGGGTCTCAGAAACAGCCCCAGGGGCAAAGGTAGGGACTGATGTTCCAGGGGCCACCAAGCCTGTGAATGTCAGTCTGGCGCTCAGATACAAATGGTAGGCTCCAGACTCCATCTGGATGGTCCCCTGACCCCAGACGGAGCTTTCTCTAACGCCAGGCCAAGACCCTAGACATTTCTGACCTCCGTGACAATCGGAGTCCTTATCTGACCACAGGCTGAACCCTGACCCGAGACCGAGGTCTGGGCTTAACCCCAGACCGAACCCCGACCCTAAGCCCCAGATGAGCTCCCTTCCCGACCAGGCCCCTTCCGGCGGTGTCTAGACCTTGGAGGTTTCCAGTAAGAGGATCTGGTCGGGTCTGTCCAGGCCTTGCCCGGGGGGCCCGGATCTGCCACCGAGGTCCACCGTCAGCTCAAACAATACACCCCCAGGAAAGGGGGAGGGAGGGTCCCTCCGGGAAGCCCTTAGACAAGGAGCAGGTGGAGGAAGCAGTGTCTCGGTCCAGATTTGTGGCGCCGTCGGCATGAGATTCTCCACATGTGGCCTTGGCGCCCCCGGCTCTGCGTCTCCCTGGCTCTGAAGCCGGAGGCTCCGGGACAGTTTGGATGTCCAACGACTCTTACGAAATGCTGATGCTCAATGATCCAAGTGCAAATGAATCTACGGGACCCAGATCCCTCTTCCCTGCAAGCCCATCTGGGTTGTGAAATTCCAGGGCCGGGCCAGGCGAGAGAGAGGCAGGACAGCAGGAATCTTGGGCAAGGGGTGTCCTGGGGTCTGGAAGGGTCTGCGAGTCCGGGAGACTTTGTGCTTCGCTGCTTATCCGGCCAGAACCCGTGTCCTGTCTCCCTTGGAGGGGCGACCCTCACAGGGTCTCCGGTGGCAGAGAGGACACAAAGGCGTGGACGCAGGACTTGGCTCAGCCCGGAAAACCCAAGCAGTGGGGGTCGTGACAGCAAAGCTGGAGGGGCATGGGGGATGGGCTGACCCCAGTGTCAGCACGACCAGAGGGAAGACAGGGGGGGCTGCATACAGGGTCCCATAATGGATGGGCGCTGGAGTGAGGCATGGATGAGCCTTAGTGGGGACTCTGAAAGAACTTCCAGCTCAGGGCAAAGGAGTAAGACCAAAAGGGGAGTCAGGATATCTCCCTCTGACGAGAAGGGGCTGGGGGACACCCACTGGGTGCCCCGGCAGGTTGCACACACTAGGTGCTTTCTGCTCACCAGCCCACTGGCCCCAGGAAGGTCGGGGACACACTGGCCATTGTATAGTCTCCGAGAGGTGAGGTGACTTGCTTCCTCACACACAGAGTAGGTGGGGGCAGCAGAGTTTGAGGCCGGGGCTCTTGGACTCTGGAAGAGACAGGGTTGGGCCGGCCAGGCCCCTTGGCTGCCGGCTACGGTCAGCTCCTCACCAATTTCCTCCTTTCCAGGGGCCGGACTCCTGGGGGCGTTTGGACCAGGTGAGTCTACAGGAAGGAGGGCCAGCAGGGGTGGGGCTGGTCGTGCTGAGGTGGCCCTGGGATCAGGCAGCTGGCGGGGGAGCCTGGGAAAAGGACAGATGGCTGCCCAGAGGTTGCCAGGCCACCCTCACAGGCCCCAGCTCCTTCCCACTTCCTGTTGGGTCCCCATCTTCTCTTCCCAGCCCTTCTGTGGTCAGGAAAAGCCTGAGCGTGTTCCCTGCCCTATTGGAGCTCAGGAAACGGGCCCAGCTTGAGAGAGGCCCCTGACAGACCTGGGGAGGGGCAGGGCCTGCAGTCCTGGGAAGTGAACCCAGAACACCCCAGGCCCGCCCTGACCCACACCGCACCTGCCCGGAAGGGAGAGGGGCCGCAGTTAGAGACCCACCTTACAGAGGGGCCGGCTGCGTCTCAGGCACGGTCAGCTCACACAAGGAGGAGATGGGGGAAAGGGGAGACCACACCCCATGAAAGCCAGGTAGACCCTCCGGGGCTCAGCAGCCCCCCATGTCTGGGGTCTGTCCCCAGAGAAGGCTGCCCCTGGGCTCAGGATAGCCAAGACTGGAGCTTGCAGGAAAGATTCTCACAGAATTGGAAACAAACCTGGCACGGTTGTGAACTCCAACCTGATTGCCCATCGGTCCTGGCCAAAGCCATGGAATGTCTCCTGGAGGGGGAGAAGGACCAATTGGGCCCAGATGTGGGAAGGAGAGAGCCAAAGGGACCCATTCGGCTTCTCATAAACATTTTAGCATCCGTCTACAAGCACGGAGGCTCCTGGACAGCAGGGGCGGCTGGATGGACAGATATACAGATGGTGGGAGACAGAAGGGGTTCCAGATACAGGGCAGGAAGATTGGGCTGAGCCAGGGGACTCCCTGCAAGGAAGCAGTACAGGCCTGGGGTCGGGGGCTGATGGTAGGAACAGAGCAGGGCCTGGCCCGGGTGGGGTCCTGCTGGCAGACTGCTCAGCCCCAGCCCCACCCCCCCCCCGGCCCAAAAGCCCTGCTGGGCGCCCCTTTATCTGGCAGGCCTTTTAGGGGAAGCACGGTGTGGCTTAGGGGTGTTATGGGGGGTCAGTACAATCGTGCCTACATGGCACATAGTAGCTGGTCACTGAATGGTAGCTGCCATTTTATCAGGATCAGTCCCCAAGTCCCAACGCTTGGTACTTGCCATGGGGGACCTGTCATAAGCCCTGCTTGGGTCCAGCTTAGGGGCCTGAGCGCCTGACCACAGCTGACCACAGCACTGCCTGGTTCCCAATCACCCTCCATGAGACCCTTCCCACGCCGGGCCCGGGAATGCCCGCACACCAGCCTCTCCTCTCCTCACCTCGCTCTGTCTCCTTCTCCCCCTGCAAGGGCTGGTGGGCTTGCGGGAGCTGGCCCCCGGGGCAGGTGAGCGTTGACATCCAGGCAATGTGCACATCTGGGGGCCAGAGCCAAGCCCAGGGCGTCTGTTCGGCGTGGAGGGCCGTTGGGGTCCAGGGACGCAGGCCAGGCCTATCCTGGGTGCTAGCATGGGGGGGGGAGGGTGAGACCACCTGTGCTGAGCGTCTGTCCAGGGCACGAGTGGGTCACAGCTGGGTGCTGGGTGAGAGCAGGACAGAAGCCCCAGGGGCCAATGGAGCCCAGAGGAGTCGTTCAACTCGGAAGGGCTCCAGGAAGGCTTTCTGGAGGAGGGGAGGATGGCGGTTTGACCCAACAAGATCCCCATAATTTCGCAAGGCTGAGCAGAGCAGCCTGGGCATATGTTGTTCTCCGACGCCGAACCTGGTCCTGGCCCAGGGGCCACCGCTTGGCGTGAAAGTCCTGCAGAGAGCAGAAAACCGCCTCAAATGTGCCTCCCAGGAGGGACAGGGCCCGGTGCGCTGGGGCTCAGGGCCTCACCAGGTCCTCCCCTCGGCAGGGCTCGGGGCCTTTCCTGCAGGCACCTACCCGGGGGCTCTGGTGCCCGGCGGAGTGGCAGGAGCTGCCGCGGCCTATAAAGCAGCTGCCAAGGCTGGTGAGTGTCACTCCTGGGGACGGGCCTCAGGCCCTCTGGCCTCTGTGGGCTCACAACTTTGCAAAGCACCTTTCCTGGAAGGCAGGCGGGAGGGCGGAATTCTCACCTCCAATCCACTGGGGCTCGGGGAGGCAGCCGGCTGTGCCCAAGGCCCCAAGTGAGGCGGAGGCAGGGCCAGACCGTAATGGGGGGCGTTCCGCTGGCAGCCCGGGGCCCTCCCGCGTCCCACTATTCCTTGCATGACCCCTTGCCTCCCCCTGTCCCGGCTCCGTAGGTGCTGGGCTTGGCGGCGTCGGTGGCATCGGCGGGGTCGGCGGCTTAGGAGTGTCTACAGGTATGGCGGTGAGCCCTGAGTCGGCCAGGTGAGGGCCGCAGGCCTGGGGGGAGCCCACTGTGATGCGGCCCGTCCCATGCCAGGTGCAGTGGTGCCTCAGCCCGGAGCCGGAGTCGGAGTCGGAGTCGGAGGGAAGCCTGGGAAAGTGCCCGGTCAGTGTGCTGTCCCCGGGGCTGTCCCTGGGGGGGCAGAGGGCGGGGAGGGCAGAGGCCCCCACCTGCACACCGCACAGGAAGGGCCGCAGTAGGTGGGGAAACCAGCTAGGCCCGCGTCTGGTGCCTCGTCCGAAACCTGGGAGACGGGCCCTGGCCCGCCTTCCGGGCCGTTCTTCCAGCTCTTAGAGCAGGAGACCTCAGAGACAGGCTCTGTGGCAGGCATTCAGATGACAGCTGGGGCACCGGGGCTCAGGAGGGACAGTCAGCTCAGAAGGGCCTGTCACGGCAGAGCAGGGCTGAGCCCCAGGCACTCGGACTCCCCATCTGGTGCTCGTTCCTCTGCCCCAAGCCCTTGAGGAAGTGACTTCAGGTTGAACAAAAGGCTGCCTGAGTCCACACAGCAGGGAGGGAACATCTGGAAGCTGTTAGCCTGGAGGTGGGCTGAGCCGGCCATGTAAACAGGCTCCAGGAGACAAGATGAATCCACACGCAGAAGGGTTTGCGGATGATTTCTGAAACTCGTGGGAGAGCTGCGGCCGCTGCACATGTGTCCCTGGCTATGCCCTCTGGGCCCTGGGAGGCTGGTCCCGGAGCCCCGGAGCCGCTTGGGAGAGAAGGAGCGGGGAGGGGTCCCCAGAGGCCAGGCTGCTGCTCATGGCCCAAACCTTCCCTTCTGGCCGCAGGTGTGGGCCTGCCAGGTGTCTACCCAGGTGGAGTGCTCCCAGGCACAGGTGAGGGCAAGACGAAGAAAGGGACCCTAGAGCAAGGAGAGCAGCCTCTGGCAGCCTCCCAGGTGGCCCGTCACCTCCCCACAAGCCAGGGCCACCGGCTGGGCCCGGACCAGCCCTGTCTCCCTAAGCGTCAAAGCTCAGGCCTGGCCATCTTTCCCCACAAAGTCTGGTCAGCGTCACACACACCCCCCCACCCCGCCCCAAACCCTGACCCTCGGCCCAAACCCAGACCCTCGTCACGGCCCGAGAAGGGCCCCCCGAGGACACACCAAGTCCCAGTGTGGCCAGCTGTTTCCCAAAAGCTGTGAGTCACCAGGGGGCCCGCCCAGCACATCCGCCCCGCCGGAGACCCCTCAGAGCTGCCCTCTCGCCCTCCTTTCCCTGCCAGGGCCTGGCCACCCCACCCAACATGTGACCTCCTGAATTCCCCCAAAAGCCCAAATTCAGCCTGCTCGGAGGGATTTGCTGACAGAGTGGCCCTCCCCCTGTCCCTCCGGCTGAGGTGGCCCAGCCCCAGTGGAGACATGAGTGGTAGAACCACCAGATGCTGGCAAACAGAGAGTTCCCAGCCACGGCAGATGGCCACTTCCTGTTTGGTGTGGCCGCACCTCCAGCGAGAGCCCCCGAGGGGCGCAGGCTTGCTGCCTCGAGCAGGGTTTAACTCTCTGCCTTCTCTGGGGACGATGTGCTGCTTGGCTGGAAATTAACTCCAATAACTGAGGCGCGGGCTCAAGAGGCTAGGAAATGGGGTGCAAACTCAGGTCTTCTGACCTTGGGTCAGACGGGGAAGGAGAGTCACCACCCCCACGTGCCCCTATCACCACCTGAGCCGTGCCTGTCGCTGACAGCACAGAAGGTCAGCTGTGTGACCCGAGGGAGGCGTGGGTGTCTGCGAGGCCTGCCTTCCCACCCTCACCGCCAGCTCCCTCCCTTTGCCCCCATAGGAGCTCGGTTCCCGGGTGTGGGGGTGCTCCCCGGGGTTCCCACCGGAACAGGAGTCAAGGCCAAGACCCCAGGTATGCGGCCAGCGGTCTGGGAGCCCATGGTGGGAATCTCCACCCACCCTCAGGCCTCTCCGGCCAGGAGTGGGGGTGGGGAGGGGGACCCTGGGCTCAGGGCCCTCTGGACGGGCACCTCCTGGGCTCCAGTCCTGGTACAACTGGCCAAGATGGGTAGCACTCCTCTCAGAAATCCCACAGTGTGTGTGAGGGCAGCCTGGAACGGGGGATCTGGGCAGAACTGGCCGTGCTCTGGTCAGCCCGCCCCTCAGTGCCTCCTGGCCCCGGTTACTGGTCCCCATGGCGTCAGGGCCCCAGTGACGGCTCCTTGTCATTGGTCGTTGCAGGCGGAGGCGGAGCTTTTGCTGGAATCCCAGGTGAGGCCAAACTGGGTGTCCCCAGGTGGGCGGGCAGGCCAGCAGAGGAACCAGCCAGGCAGGGAGGGGCGGGGCCACCCAGAATCCCCTGGAGGCCTGTCCACTTTCCCTCATGCCTCCTGCCCCAGGCCTCGGACGGACTTCGGCACAGCACGCTGCTCCCCCCACCCAACCCCTCCGTCCAAGCAGCAGCCAGATGAACCCAGAAACCCCACCAGTCTGTGCCAAATGCTGTGAGAGCTGCAGGCCCCAACTCATGGCTCGAGCCCCAGGAGGGAGAGCGCCCGGCAGTTTCCCGGGAGGAAGTGACCCAGCACTGAGCCGACCACTGATCAGCTGCTCCCACGGAGCAGAAAGTCAAGTGTGAGGCTGAGGGCTGAGCAGGCCTGCTGGCCCACATTGCTGGGACCTGAGTCTGCTCTCCTTGTTCCCGCAGGAGTTGGACCCTTTGGGGGCCAGCAGCCTGGAGTCCCGCTGGGGTACCCCATCAAGGCTCCCAAGCTGCCAGGTAAGTCAGAAGGACGATTCAAGAGGTGCCACTCACTGGGCCTCACTCACATGCACACATATGTTTACACATGTGCACACGTGGGCACAGGTACAGAGACCCATAGCCCTGATGGGAAGCGATCTGTGTTGATGGAAAGAAACACCCTCCGATGGAAAGACGCCTCCGATGTCAGCCCCCACCCCCGCAATCAGCTCAGACAATGAGATGGTTCCTGTTGGGAGGTTACTAATCAGGAAGATACTAGGATTCTAAGGCCATGGCAGGCCCTGGATCTGTGGGGGGAGCGCTGTTCCATCATTCCCTGGAGCAGGGATCCCTTTCCCTCCTCCAGCGAGGGCATCTGCACTCCCGAGAGCCTCTGCGCAGGACCTTTGGTGCGCGTAGGGAGGTCTCAGGCCTCAGTACCTGTGGGGGTAGGTCCGTCTACCCAGGCAGTGGGGGCCCAGCACAGGACTGCCATGGAGCAGCCCCTAAGCCCACCCTGCCCTCTCTTCAGGTGGCTACGGACTGCCCTACAGCACTGGGAAACTGCCCTATGGTGAGTAAGACCCTCCTAAACGGATGGGCTTGTAGTGCTTTCCAGCCGCAGGGTCTTAGCAAGGACCTATTCCACTAGGAGAGCAGCCACCTGGGGATGGAACAAAGTCTTGGAAAGGGAATTCCCTAACAAGGGAACACAGATCTTGGACTCAGGCAGCCTGGTTCTCAATTCTGGTCCTCACACTTAGCCCCAGGCCTTGGGTAAACCAGTTTCTTCCCTGAGCCTCAGTATTTTTATCTGTAAAACGGGAAGAAGCATCCCACACGCATTTGAATCTGTTTTAACTCTGGCTGGGAGTGATAGGGTGGAGACTCCGGGCAGCCTGACCCCTGAAGGGCAGGGCAGGGCAGGGAGGGCAGCCACAGTGAGATCTGTACAGATGCCCACTGAGCCTCTCTGTTTCACAGGCTATGGGCCAGGAGGAGTGGCTGGCGCTGCGGGCAAGGCTGGGTACCCAACAGGGACAGGTAAGGAATCTCACCCAACTGTCAGCTCAAGGGGCACTAGTCACCCAGGCTCCGGAGCCGCAGGGCTGGCCAGGGTCTCTCGAGAATGCAGGCCAGCCCACCGTGCATCCAGACCCCAGTCTGAGCCTGGAGAAGATTCTCAGGTGGGGGCAGTTCCATCAGCCTCTGCTTGCTGTGAAGTCCCTCACCCACACCCACACATGAAAGGATTGGCTCTCGTGGGGCTGGAACGGGTGGGCTCAGAGACACAAGGGCAGTTTTCAGAGTCTCTCTCTCCTTCCCCTTCCCTAGGGGTTGGCCCCCAGGCTGCAGCAGCGGCAGCTAAAGCAGCTAAGTTTGGTGAGTGCCCCTGCCAGCCCCCAGCCGTCCAGCCCCCCAGCCCTATTATCACTGGGAGCCTGCCTCACAGAGAACAAACAAAGGCAGCCTCTGACCCACCATTTATCCAGTGTTTTCAATATCATCCATTCTCCCATCCATCCATCCATCCATCAATCCTTCCTTCTTTCCATCACTCCATCCTTCCATCTATCCATTCTTCCTTCCATCCCTTCATCCATCCATTATCCATTCATCCCTCCTTCCATCTATCCATTCCTCCTCCCATCTACCCATCAATCCTTCCTTCTTCCCATCCCTTCATCCATCCACCCATCCATCCATCCATCCATCCCCCATCTGTCTCCCCTCCATTCCTCACTCCATCCCTCCCTCCTTCATCTATCCATCCCTCCCTGTCTCCACCAATCCCTTCCTTCTCCCATCCCTCCATCCTGCATCTCTCCATCCATCCATCCACCCATCCATCCATCCCTCCCTCTCCCCTTCTCTCCCTCCCTCCATCTATTTCAGAGACCAGGGTCAACTAAGAGCCCTGCTGGAAAATGCAGGCACTGTGGTGGGAGTCAAGAAGAGGGAGACATTATATCTACCTGGGGAAAATCAGGAAGGCTTCTCAGGGAAAATCATGTGTGATTCTGGAGTTTACCATGTGGTGAATATAGGAAGGAGAAGCCCAGGCAGAGGGGATGGGTTTCTATGGTGGTTGGAATGATCATTTTGGGTGGTGCATACTTGAGCATTTAAACAATGTTGTTGTTCACTATCAAGTTAATGTGTGCTATACAACGTCCAACCCGCTCAAGTCAGTGATGCTTTGACTAGCAAAGGTGGCAAGGCCTTCCCTGCGCCCGTGTAGTGGGCAGAGTGAACATTTATTTATGCCCCTGCCCCAGATCATCCCCCAGTTCAGAATCAGTCTACTGGGACTGAAGCCCTTGGCTTCATCTCTAGTTCCCGGGGGAGCCCTTCCTGTACCGAGATGGGACAGAGGACATCTCCCCACTGGCCCAAGGTGGGAGGATGGGGGGGAGGGGCAGAGTACTGAGCGGGAGGCCTGCTCCCTGGAGGCCCCGCAGGCCCTCCCTCTAGGCCCCCAAGGCTGGAGGGGATGGCTGGAATGTGGGAGCAGGAGAGTGGGACAGAGGGGGGCTGCCAGAGCCAGGCAGCCAGGCGCTTGGATTACAAACTTGGCCGAGGCTTTGGAACACAGGGAGAGGAAGCCTTGAACATTCCTACAGGGGCCCCTCTGGCCCGGGGAGCGGCCGCTTGTGGTTTCTCAGTATGTGGCAGTGATCAGGATGGGATTTGTCTGAAAACATACAAGTCCCTTAATGAGCGTGTTGAAATGGACACTTTGGGGGTGAGTCAAGGAACAGTCGGGTGGGGGCCTTCTCCAGCAGGCCCATCCGGAGATGCCTGGGCCTCGTTCCCAGTGGAGATTGTGCTGGTTAAAATGCTGGCATCCAAGGAGCCTTCCTGCCGGGGCCTCTCGGGGGCGGGGCCCTGGGAGCCACATCACTGTCCCCATCCCGGCAGGTGCTGGAGCCGGGGTTCTCCCTGGTGTTGGAGGTGGCGGCATTCCTGGTGCGGCCGGCGCAATTCCTGGGATTGGAGGCATCGCAGGTAGCATCTGTACTGCTGGGGGGTGGGGGTGTCCTTGAGAGGGTCCCCGGGAAAGGGCCTCACCCTCTGTGACTGTCTCTCAGGGGCAGGGACTCCTGCTGCTGCTGCTGCTGCTGCTGCTGCTGCTAAAGCCGCCGCTAAGGCAGCTAAATTCGGTGAGTGCCCTGAGCAGGCCCGGGGTCCCAGCCTGCCCCCAGACCCTCCATCTGCATGGGCCTTGCACAGCCCAGCCCTACAAGACCTCCATCCATCTATGGCAGCCTCTAGCCCCCACCCCCGCCCCCGCCCCAAACATGCGATGGCCCTACCTCCTTGCCTTTGCCTGTTCTGGCCACTCTGCCCAGAAGGCCATTACTTTCCACTGATTGGCCCAGCTGGTGGCGGGTGAGGGGGCTCCCACGGAGCCTCTGGCTTCTCCCTTCCTACCTTCAGGGCTGCCCGCACCTGCCGCACCCACTGCCTGGGCGCCCAGCGGAGAGACCTGACTTTACTTTAGACACAGATCGGGCTCTTCCCGTCCACCGATCCAAACCCGCAGAGCTCTGTGCAGGTTCCGTCTGCCTCCCCTTCTCTCCGATGGGTTGGATCCACGCAGGGGCAAGGCCAGCCTGCCTGGGATCTGCACTCAGGACCTGCCTCTCCCACAGATCACCAGAGCCATGCCCTTGGAGGCCCTCTGAGATTCCCACAGGGTCCGGCCAGGAAAATAATCTTTTCTTCCCACAGGAGCTGCCGGAGCTGTGGTGCCTGGTGGGCCAGGCTTTGTCCCGGGAGTTGGAGTCCCAGGTGTTGGGGTCCCAGGTGTTGGCGTTCCAGGTGTTGGGGTCCCAGGTGTTGGCGTTCCAGGTGTTGGAGTTCCAGGTGTTGGGGTCCCAGGTGTTGGAGTCCCAGGTGTTGGAGTCCCAGGTACTGGGGGCCCGGGGAATTGTGGGTTGACTAGGTGAGCTGGGCTGTGTGTGCGTGCATATGCGCGCGGGTAAGAGAGAAATATTGAAACTGTTGCTAAGACTTTCAGATTCCCCCTAATACCTCACGCATCTATCCTCTTCTCTTCATACGACTGCCCATGCCTCACCTTCTCCTCCTTGGGCTGTAACAACCTCCTAATTAGTCACTGCCAGCGTCATCTTCTCTAATTCATCCTCTGGCTGTCAGTGTGCTCCTGGAGGCAGTGGCCATTTCTTTTTCATCTCTGTGTTCCCAGCCCTTAGCTGAATAAGTGCTCAGTAAATGGTGGGTAAGTGGATGGATGGATGGATGGATGGATGAATGGATGGATGGACAGACACCTGGGTATGTAGGTGAATGGCAAGTGAGTAGGTGAGTAGACAAGTTGATGGATGAGGGAACGGGTAGATGAAGGGACAGAACAAGGATATGTAGATATATGGATGACTAGACACATGGGTAAAATGATGGATGGATAGATGACGCAGGGATGGAAGGACAGATGGAAGGGCAGATGGGGCCCTAGATAAGTGGCTAGAAAGATGGATGGCTGGATAGATGGGTGCCTGGATCATGCATGATGGATGGATAAGCACATGGTTCAGTGAGCAAATGACTAGATGGGTGTGTGGAAGGCAAATGCAAAATGAATGATTGGATGGATCGATGAATGGCCAGATAGGCAGATGAGTGAATAAGTGGATGGATAGGTAGGTGCACAGAGGGACAGAGAGATAAGTCGTTGAGCGGGTGGACTGAAGTCCAAGGATAGCCAAACAAATGGACAGACACGTGGGTAGGTCGATGGGTGGATGAACGGGTGGTTAAGTAGACAGATGGTCAGAGGAGTAAATGCGGATATGCATGGGTGAACGGATAGGTAGAACTTTGAGTCATTTGTGTCCCCCTTGGCCTCTCCAGGAGCTGTGTCACCAGCTGCAGCCGCTAAAGCAGCCGCCAAAGCAGCCAAATACGGTGAGCGCTGTGTGGTTAGCTCTGCCCCATCCTGTTCTGGCCAGAGAAGGGGAGTGACTTACCCAAGGTCACATCACAAGCCACTGACAAGAGCTGGGACTTGGAACTGTTGGGCCCCAGGGCAATGTCTCCTCTGGTCGTCTCCCACCACGAGGCCATGGGGCTGAGTGATGGGAGAGTCCCAGTACGGCCTTCCCAGTGGAGACCACGTCCCTGAGCCTCCCTGCCCTGGCCGGGGCCCTCTCAGAGGAGCCCAAGCCTGACTGGGGATGCGGGACCTGCCCACAATCTCTCTATAGCCGACAAAGGGGCCCTTCAGAGAAGACAGTGGTTGGAGAGTAGAGGGGGCAGGGTGTCCGTAAATGCTCCCCGCAGGAGGCTGGCAGGAGGCCCGTGCATTCTATGGTTTCCGGTCCTTCATTCATCAGACTTGGGAGAGGTTTGCATCGTCTTTCCGGCTGACCGGCACCCCCCAGAGCCCTCCCCAGCCTCCCTCACTGACATGCTTTTCCACCCAACTCTCTTCCCTCTGCAGGGGCCAGAGTGGGAGTGGGAGTTGGAGGCATTCCCACTTTTGGGATCGGCGCCGGGGGCTTTCCTGGTTACGGTGTCGGAGCTGGAGTGGGCGCTGTCCCTGGAGCTGTCCCTGGAGCTGACCTTTCCGGTGAGCCTTAGTTCCATCTGGGGAAACTTCTCTTTTGTAGGGCTGGCGGTGGGGGGGGGGGGGGGGGAGAGGCAGGGGGGCGCAAGGGAGCGTAGACTGGGCTTCAACGCGCGCGAGGACGGCCTCCAGCAACTTTGGGTATGAGCACTGCTCGCCCAGCCCCACTGAGATGCCCCCAACTTTCTTTCTTCGCAGCAGCCGCTGCCCAGGCAGCAGCCGCAGCTCAGGCAGCAGCAGCCGCCAAGGCAGCCAAGTACGGTAAGTGCCCCTGCCCTGCCTGTCCCCACACCCAGGGCGGTGCCCTCCCCTCCTGCTCACCCCAGCCCTGCTCTCCCCTGGGGCCCAGGCTCCAAGCTCAGAGCAGTTCTCCAGCGAGAGGGCAGAGCAACCCCACCCTCAGGCCCCTGGGGCTGAATGGCCTGGGTCAAGGTCAGGAGTCCCCCGACCCCATCTTCCGAAGCCACTCTGACCTCTTCTGCCCTTTTCAGTTGCTCACCACTATGGTTATCAGCCCCTCTTCTCAGCTGTACCCCACATCAGCCAGGTGGAGGTGCCCATGCAGCCATTCTGTTCCCCACTCCACCGTCTCCCCTTCCCTCTCCCAGGAGCCTGACGCTCTTTGCTCTTCCAGGTGCTGGAGGGGTCGGAGGCTTGGGCGGGCTGGTGCCAGGCATCGGAGACGGAGTAGCAGGCGTGCCAGGCGTAGGAGGGGTGCCAG
The DNA here is from genome assembly GCF_046562875.1 of Panthera onca. Taxonomy (NCBI): domain Eukaryota; kingdom Metazoa; phylum Chordata; class Mammalia; order Carnivora; family Felidae; genus Panthera; species Panthera onca. Next base: position 10,425,405 of record NC_138354.1, read on the forward strand.
GTGAGCTGCGTCCCCAACCCAGAGGAGGGGTGGCTCTGTCTCACGAAAGGAGCCCTGGAGTTGACCGGTCAAGTACATCACTTTGCAGATGGCAAGACTTCACGGAGCCCAGGGGTGGGGAGGGGAGAGGGCGAATTCCCCTTTGGAGGGAAGACCCTCCAGGGGACCCCAGCTTGCCGGGGTGAGGGGGGGGCTCGGGAAGTCAGCCGTCATCCAGCTAGATGGCCGAGCTGTGCTCTGCCAGGGCTGGATGGCCTCCTTCACTCCAGGGGCCTTTCTGGTTCCTGATCAGGCGGGAAGGTCTATACCACCGTTGGGCTCACGTCCTCGGTGGCTTTTCCCCACCAGATTTCTCTTCTGTGTGCCTTCTTTCCGGGAGAAAATTTCCCTTCTGAGTTTCCCCCTAAGAAATGGGCTGTTTCCTCCCATTTGGGATACGGGCACTGTTAGGAATTTCTCTTTTTTTTTTCTTCTTCTTCTTCTTTTTTTTTAAATAAACACCACCATCAGCAGAAAGCTGCACAAGCCTTCTAGAGGATGAGGAGAGGGTCTGTGCTTCAATTCATCAGCTTTGGGCTCCGGTCTGCCATAGCCAGAGCTAAAATGTCACAGTCCCAGGGCCGCTTCCCAGGGAAGGGACGTGCCTAGGTTGACTAGTGGGCCATCCTCGGAGTGGGACGCAGGCCGACTCCATGTGCTTCCCTCTCTGTCTGCAGGGGCAAGGAGGCAGCGTGGGGAGGGTCTGCTGTGGGAGGGGACATTTCCCTATGGGTGGTCTTTCCAAAATCGGGGAAGGGGAAGGGAGGATGTGGGGAGGGGTGCCAGGGACTGCCCCCTGATCCCTGTTCTTCACCCCTCCAGGAGTGGGGACCCCGGCCGCCGCAGCCGCCAAAGCCGCTGCCAAAGCCGCCCAGTTTGGTAAGTGTCCCCCCCAACCCCCCATTCTGGAGCACGGCTCTCTCATGTTCCCTGTTCTAGGGTCTAGCGGCGCCACTCCCCCCAAGGAGGCAAGTCCCCTCGGGCTGTCACATCCTGGGCTTTCTCACAATCGTTGGCTTATCTGACCACTTTTAGGGGTGTGGGTGAAGTCCTGATCAGGAAAGCAAAGTGAGAGCGGGCCCTGGTGAGCCCTCCAGGACCGGGCTCCCCATCCTTCCCAAAGCCCTCGCCGCCTCCGAGTCCAGCCGGGGCCTGCCCCCCTCGGCACCTCACGCTGGGCTCACTGGACTCCCATCTCCTTGAGCTATGGCCGGTATTTCTGGCTCCCTGACCAGCACCTTCCTGAATATGCCAAACCACAGCAGCCCTTCTAGATTCCCATCTGTAAGCCAGGCCCTGGGCCAGGGCGGGGGCAAAGAGGCAACTTGGGGACCTGCAGATATCAAGGTTCAGACCACGCAACTCAGCACTGTCTAGGCCAGAGAACATCTCAACGTCGGGGCTGCTGACCCCCAAACTCACATATGACAAACAACCCCTTTTATACAAAGCTGCTGTTTGCGGAGGCAATCCTTACACCGACTTTGCGAAGTTGGTACTACCGTTCCCATTTTACCGATGTGGAAACTGAGGTTCTGAGAGCTTAAGAGACACGTCCACATTCACACAGCCAAATGGCGGCGGAGCTGAGCTGTGAGCCCGGGTCTACCTGTCTTGCAGAGTTCCCTTTGCTGTGTAACCGCCTCCATCACCCCCGAAAGTCTCAAAGGGGCCCCTGTCCTCCAAAGGTTAAGAGCTCCTGATCCCACACATGTCTCATTTTAGGAATGAGGAAATTCAGGCCCATCAAGGGAGAGTAACTTGTCCAAGGTCATACAGCAAGTCTGTGTCTGGGCTGGGACAAGATCTCAAGGCTCTGGACTTCCAGCCTGCAGCTCTGTCTTCCTTGGTCAGGACTTGGTTAAGAATTAGCTCTTCCGTTCTTGCAGGTTTAGGCCCTGGAATCGGCGTGGCTCCCGGCGTGGCTCCCGGCGTGGCTCCCGGCGTGGCTCCCGGCATTGGCCCCGGCATTGGCATTGGCCCTGGTGGTGTTACAGGTGAGCTACTGAGTAAGAGGGCCTGAGGGACCTCTGAATCCTCCATGGGTGCCATCTCTGAACCCCCCTCCCTCCCCCTGCAGGAGTGGGGACCCCAGATGCAGCCAAAGCCGCTGCTAAAGCGGCCGCCAAAGCCCAGTACCGTGAGTGCCCTGCCACCTTTCTCCCCTCACCCCTGCGAGCCTGGGGCTGGCCCAGTGTGACCCAAGCCACGATATGCAGCCTCAGCACCAGAGGGGTTGGAAGCATAGACTGGGCCTGAGGGAGACCTGGGTTCAAGCCCTGGGTCCCACACTAGCGAAGCAACCTCCGAGTTTCCTGTCCTTATATGGGACACACGGGTGCCGACGGCAAATGTTGCAGATGGTTGTCAGAAGTGAGTTAATCCAAGAGGGAAGGAGCCGGTAGGGGGGTGGGGAATCAGGCTAGAAAGGACGGTGGTGTCCACAGCCACCGTCTGGCCCTGAATGCCAGACTGGGAGAGGCTGGACTTGGTGGTCAGTGGGAGTTTTAGGAAGACCATTCCTGGTAGGAGTAGAGAGGGCAGGTAAAGGGCAAGGAGACCCCTGCATGGGTCTGGGCCCCACCCTTGGGGCCTGACTCGGCTTCCTGGGTGGGACACCCCCAGGGGCGCATGCTCCCTACCTGCTGCCACCGCACCCCTGCCCATCTCCCCCAGGGGCTGCAGCTGGGCTTCCTGCTGGTGTTCCTGGCTTTGGAGTTGGTGCCGGCGTTCCTGGCTTTGGAGTTGGTGCTGGCGTTCCTGGCTTTGGAGTTGGCGTTGGCGTTCCTGGCTTTGGGGCAGGTGCGGGTGAGGGGCCTTCTAGGGGCTGGGCAGAAACTGCCCCCTGAGCTCGGAGGAGGGAGACCTCTCTTCCTGGCCACACACTCCCGGGAGCCTTACTCAGGGGATCGTAGTAAATTCCCCATCAGGTCCTCCTGAGCAGTCAGAGACGACTAGGCTAACAGATGGGGGGCAGGCCAGGCAAAGGGAGTGCCCCCAGGCTGCTAGATTTCAGAGTTCCTGCCTGCTCAGTAGAGGAGTGACGGGGTTCCGAAGTGAAAAGGAGCCCACAACCCAGGAAAGGAGGGTGGAGGTCCCTGGGGTCAGCGGGCATGAGTGGGCCAGTCTGGCTCCCATTCAGCAGTGCACTGTGGCAAGAGGGCCACTAGGACCTCCAGTTCTTCACCTAGCCCCTGCTCTGCGTCCAGCCTCAGGCAGATCACACTGGAAGAAGGAGGCACAGTTCAGCCTCCAAGCAGCCCCAGACCAGACTGGCAGTGGCACGGTTAGATCCCGGAGCTCTGTACCTGTCAGGGTGAGCTCCGGGCCGGGAGTCTCTGTTCCAGGGCTTTGAGACGAACGATGAAGGCTGATGAAGTCAGGGAGGGCTGCCTGGAGGAGGCAGAACTTCTGGGCACAGAGCTCAGCTGCTGACCAGCCCTCTTTTCCTTTTCCCCCAGTCCCTGGATCCCTGGCTGCCGCTAAAGCAGCCAAATATGGTGAGTGCGCCCTGCCCACTGCCCACCCCCCTTGGGTGGCTTGCTAGCCGCCCTATCAGCCCTGAGAACACCTGGTCACCCCTCGCTCCTCCACGGGGCCAGGGCCCGGGGCCCGGAGCTTGCAGCGCACGGCTGGGATGGTCAGGGTGGAAAAAGGCAGTTTCTAGGACACATTAATGATGGTTCAGTAGACCTGGCTCCTGCCCCCTAAATGCCTATCATGCTTCCAGCTCCGGGACGACTTGAAACGCCCCTCACATTTCCAAACCCCCTCCTCCTCCCCGCCCCCCCCTCCCCCCCCCCCCCCCCCCCGCCGGTGGCGGTTCCTTGATGAGGACCATGGTCCCTAAGGCCCTTCTGGCCCTGACAGTTTCATGGGACCCGAGGCCAGGGGCCCCGCCTACTGTCGGCCGGGCAGCTCCTGCCTCCTCTCCGGCACAGCCAGGACACCTCGTCTAGGCTCACCTCCCGCCTGCCTCGCTGTCAGCATGACTGTGCCTGCCACGAGCCTGGAGGACGTGGCAGCCCGCCTGGACAGACCCACATTGTCTGTGGCCCCCGCATTCCTGGCCTCCTAGGAGCCGGACTCGGCCTCTGCCAGGGAACCGCCAACCGGCCCCGGCCAGTCCGCTTGGGGCCCGTTTCCACTTCGGAAAATCCCGGCTTCCTTGGCCCCCACCCCACCCCCCACGGGCCTGGTGGCCCACAGGCCCCTCTCCTGTTCCTTGCCGGCTGCTGGCCTGCCTGAGTCTGACAGACGTTGCCAGGGAAACAAAGCAGTTAAGGGCGCTGGCTCCCATTTCTTGCCCGCGGAAACTTGAGGACGCCGCGTAGCCTCTGCCGGGCCTCAATTTTCTCATCTGCACAATGGGGACGATAACAGTGCCTGCCTGCCCTGTCGCAATGAATAATAAGCGGGCCGCCGCATGCAAAGCACAGAGAACCGTGACTGTTGCGTAAGGCGTTCCCTGGCCATACGCAGCAGCTCCATACTGGACGGAGGTTCGGAACTCAGAGTACGTCCGCTCCCCAAACACCCGTAGTGTGAGTGGGGTAAGGATCATCATCCCCGTTAGGGAGATGGGGCTCTGGGGGTCAGCGAGGCGACAGCTATAGTGAGAAAGCAGAATTTGAACACAGGATCGGCAGGACCCGAGACGCGCGTCTTCTGCCCTCCGCAGCTCGTAGCCACCGCTGTGGCCACCTGTGGCTCCCAACACCAGCTGTCTGGGAAGGAGACAAAATGGGTGGGCCGGGGCTCAAAGGGGTCCCCCCCCTTGCCCGGTTGGTCAGGACAGAGCCAGGACCCATACCGAGGCTCCTTCCGCTGGGTCACGTGACTTTGGCCACCCGTCTGCGCTGCCTAGCATCCCCGGGGCAGGGAGACCTCGTCCTGCAGAAATTGGGGTGCTGACTTTCCATCATCTCTCCACAGGAGCTGCAGGGGTGGGGGCTCTTGGCGGAGTAGGTGTCCCAGGCGGTGTGGTAGGTGAGTCAAAAGCCCAGGACAGGTGGGACGCCTGGGTGGCTCAGTCGGTTAAGTGTCCGACTTCGGCTCGGGTCATGATCTCACCGTTTGCGAGTTCGAGCCCCGCGTCGGGCTCTGTGCCGACAGCTTAGAGCCCGGAGCCTGCTTCGAATTCTGTGTCTCCCTCTCTCTCTGCTCTTCCCCCACTCATGCTCTGTCTCTCTCTCTCTCTCTCTCTCCTTCAAAACTAAATAGAAACATTAAAAAATAAATAAATAAATAAATAAATAAATAAAGCCCAGGAAAGGCTGGGCAGGGAGGAATGCTGACCAGTGGAGCGTCCCTCACTCTGAGCTCCTCCTGTGTCCCCAGGAGCCGGACCTGCTGCCTCAGCTGCTGCTGCCAAAGCCGCTGCCAAAGCTGCCCAGTTTGGTGAGTGCTGGTTGGAGGTGGGGGTGGCCCCCAGGCCCTGGGGTTTGGGGCGGGGAGGCCTCTGACCGTGCACCATGGAGCACAGAGTCCCTGACCTGCCCCCGGGGCCCTCAGAGGCATCGTCTCCCCAGGGCCCAGCCCTTCGAGGCCCCAGGAGCTCAGGCTCCACGTGGGTCCAAGGATGAGAACCCCACTGTCTGCAGACAGACCAGCTATTCCCACCATCGGGATTTGAACACGCGGCTCTCTCCACAGGCCTCGGGGGAGCCGGAGCCCTGGGAGTTGGGGGGCTCGGAGCCGGCGGAGCCATCCCAGGGGTTGGGGGCTTTGGAGGTGAGTGGCTACTCTGGAATCAGAGCGTTCATGGGTCGTGTGTGTGTGTGTGTGTGTGTGTGTGTGTATGAGAGAGAGACACGCAGAGACTGACCTTCTTTCCCACCCCACGCACCTGCCTCAGGCTGGCCTGCAGCATTTGGGGGACCTTCAGCAAACACCCTCTTGCAGTTGGGCACCCCCTCCCCTCCCTCTCTTTCATCAGCCTCCCAGACCACTTTAAGTGGGAGTACATCAAGACAATGATGGTTGTGCCCATTTTCCAGAGAAGGAAAGCAAAGTCAGGAGGGAATTTTTTTCCCCCCAAAATCTCTGCCACCGTGGCGGGCCTCGTGTTGACATTTCCCTCTTCCGTGGGTCATCCGTTGTGTCCCCCTATCCGAGCCGGCCTGAATCTCGTCCTGCGTGCTCCAGCCTGGACACACAGGAAGAGCTTACTAAAGACTTTTGGGAAGAGGGATGGATAAGGGAGGGCGGCAGGGCGGATGAGTCGGTGGGCAGATGGTAAGTGGGGCGAGCAGGTCAGGAGGGGACATGACTCGGGGAGGGCCCTGCTGTTCCTGAGCCCACATACCCCGTGTCTCCCCAGGTGTGTCCCCAGCTGCAGCTGCTAAAGCGGCCAAATACGGTGAGTTTCTCTCCTGCCCTCTCCTCTGCCCAGGTGTGAGGTTGCTTCGCACCCCACCCCACCCCTGTCCCCTGTCCCCACCCCAACTCAGGCCTCAGTCCTGCTCACAATAGCCCTGAAGGCCTGTTCTTGCCCCCAGAACCCAGAGAGGGTGCTCGGCACCCCTTAAATCGTGTGTGGTCCTAACCCCTGTCCACCTGCAGGTGCCACTGGCCTTGGAGGTGTCCTAGGGGCCACCAGGCCATTCCCAGTTGGAGGCAGGGGCCATCCATCTCTCTGTGAAATCCTCAGCTCTGCCCAGGGCCTAGAGGAGGCCTGTCTGGATAGCAGCCGGGGGACAAAGACACGGTGGGGGGGGGGGGGGGGGGCGGGGAGAGAGAGAGAGAGAGAGGGAGGATAGTCCAGGAAAGGGAACATCCTGGGCAAAGGGGCAGGCCTCAGGGTCAGGGGGTACACTGTGGGTGACAGACACCAGGCTGATGAGCTGGGGCTACGGGGCTGGAGACAAGGTTTGTAAAGAAAGCTGCTCAGCCAGTGAGGGGCACGCAGGGGGAGGGGGTGGTCCTGGGCAGAGAGGCAGTAGGCCAAGCGGCTGGAGCAGGGCCTGCCCTACACCAACCTCAAACCCCTCCCACAGGAGTTGCGGCAAGACCGGGCTTTGGACTGTCTCCCATTTACCCAGGTACACCCAGCCTCCCTGTCCCCGGGCCCCTTCCTGTCAACTCCCCCACGCCATCTGCTCAGAAGGGCCAGGCCCGGGGGGCAGACCCATGACCTCCATCACACGAAACAGGGCCTCCCCTCAGTCCTCTCTACCTCCCTTGCAAGGGCCAGGGAGCATCAGCTTTTCCAAAGCCCCGTGTCCCAGATGAGGCAAACTGAGGTTCAGACAGTGGGAGGGACTCGTCCAAGGTCACACACCGAGGGAGGCAGAGCCCCGGGCTCCTGACACCCAGGCTCAGAACTTGGCCCTCTCGGGTGGGGCCCACACTGTCCGGAAAGGCTTGGCGGGCTCCCCCGAAGCAGACATACTCACAGCCCCTCTCCCTGCCCCACAGGTGGTGGAGCTGGGGGCCTGGGAATTGGCAGTGAGTCTGCAATAAGGAGGAGCCCCGCTTCAGGCGGGGCCCTAGTTACTTTCATGGAGTCGGGGTACAATACTATGGTGGCCACGGCCTCGGGCTGGCCCTCTGATGCCAAGAAAATTCAGCCCTGGGATGTAAGAATGGGGGCAGTGATCCCATTCCTGGGGCTCCCAGCCTGGCATTTGATGGGACACCAGGAGGGAGACAGAGACCTGGCCAACCCCCCACTCCCACCCCACCCCGTCTCTGGTGTGACTGGAGAGACGGACAAGGTCCCAGAGAAAAGGAAAGGAAGTGTGTAAGGGGAGAAACAAGGTCCGTTCAAGTAGGTGGTCAGGGAGGCCAAAGCCCAGGGCATGTTAGATGGGGCAGTCAGCATGGCCAGGGTCTGACTCAGGGCGGGGGCACCCTCCTAGCTGCTCAGACCTCCACAGGTGGGATGCCATCCACAAGGAGCATAACTGGACAGCACAGGTCAGGCTGGTGGGACTGAAGGGCAGGCTGGGGGCAGGAAGGCCTTCAGAACCTCCTGAGACAGGGTGGAGACCTGGTACAAGGTAAGGTTCTAGGAGAAGCAGGAAAGCCTGGCCCCCTCCCCAACCCCCACCCTCCCCTCCACAGGCAAACCTCCCAAGCCCTTTGGAGGGGCCCTGGGAGCCCTAGGATACCAAGGTGAGTAGAGACTCAGCCCCTGGGGACAGGGCAGAGTAGGGAGGGGCAGACAGAGGCAGGGGGCTGGGGTCCATCAGCCTAGGAGAGGGGAGCACATTTGGACTAGACCTAGCAGGGTATGGAGAGGCTGGGGGGAGCTGGACGCCCACCCCCCATCCCTGCGTCTACCTCCGACATGCACACTCAGAGCTAAGAGTGGGCCCGGATCCCCCGGGCTCACCCCAAGCCAGCCCTGGCAGTTTTTCGCTCCCTGCTGCCCACCCCCACCCGGAGGAGCCAAGGAAAAGAGAAGGGATGTGGGGAAGGGAAGAACTCAGAGGAACAGGGAAGGAAAGAGAGAAAGCGGGACAATAGACCCTAGAGTCAGGGAATTTGAGGGGTGGGTGGGGGACCCAAGGTGCCCCTAGCTGGGCAGGATGTACAGAGGCCATCACCCGGCCCAGAGCCACACCCTCGCTCAAAGATGCAGTCGTGCCTCTGGGAGTGCGGGGGGCGGTCATGATCAGCACCCCCAAAGGTACCTCCCAGCAGTGCCCAAAGGAGACCCAAAGAAGCCCAGCTCCACTCCCGTGTGCGTTCAGGCTGCACATTCCCCTGCATCCCCACTACACAGAGGAGGCAGCTGAGGCCAGGGCAGGAAGAGGCAGAGGCGAGACCAGCCTGACCCTGTCCAGGGTACCCAGCTCTCCGTCAGGCACTATTTGATGCCTGTGGCCCTGTCACACCGTTTTCTAAGCCCCCAGCGTGAGCTTCACAGAGAGAAGCCGGTCCTGGTCCCGCTCAGCTGCCCACTGCCACCAGGTGGCGGTAGGAGCCACGTCGAGCTCCAGGCCCTACTGGCAGACCGTGGGTGCCTCAGTGGCTTAAAACAAGGCTTGCCCATCCATCGGTCCCCTGGAGGGGGCAGGAGTCCTGAGTGTGTGTCCCAGCTCAGCCGCTACGAGTTCTCCCTTTCTCTGAGCCTGTTCATCTGATGCACCCTCATGTTTAGGAGGACCGTCTCCTCCAGACTCTGTCAGCTGTCCCTTCCCCTCCTTTCCCTTAGGGGGACTGCTCAGAGCTGCTGGCTAAAGGCTTCTCAAATACAGTAGACTCAGAAGATAGAGACCTGGTCCGGGCCAGGTCCCTTCCCCTCTCTGAGTCTTGATTGCATCACTATCCCTGCTCCCACCCAGCTGCCCACAAGGAGTTTGTGCAATGTGACGGCTCAGAGTCTGGCGGGAGGTGGCGGCCAGACTGCTCATGGCTTTGGAGCCTCTGTTCCCCATTTCGGTGATGTGGGTGCAAGAACAGCTCGGAGCTGGTCCGAGTGGGCAGGGGCTTGAGCGGGACCCAGAGGGGGCCGGACGGTCACGCGTGCCTCCTCCCACCCAGGTGGGGCCTGCCTGGGGAAATCCTGTGGCCGGAAGAGAAAGTGAGCTTCCCAGGACCGCTGACTCGCGACCTCATCAACGTTGGTGCTACTGCTTGGTGGAGAATGTAAACCCCTCGTGATCCCTCCCCCACTCCCCTTCCCCAGTCCCCACCCCGGGAGGGGACAGGCCAGGCTGGGTGGCCTCGGGAATCCGCAAAGCAAGGACACAAGAGTGGTGGCCAGGTGGGCCCCAGGAAGCCCCTTACTTCAGAGGCCAGGGGCGGGTGGGCTCGGCCCCCTGCCCCCACCCCCTTCCCACCCAGGAGCTCCCCCCTCCATACGCTCTCCATCTCCAGGGGAACTTGGTGCTACGTGCTGGTGCTCTCATCTTCCTGGGGGGGGAGGGAGGAGGGAAGGGCAGCCCCTCGGGGACCCCCTCCCTGGGGCTCCTCTGAAGATGGTGCAGACACTTCCTGGGCAGCCCCATCTCCCCCTGCCCACCAGAACCTCTCCCCCCACCTCGGCTGTGGTCCAGTTGGTACCCAAGCACCAAAAGCCTCAAGCTGGATTCGGTCATACCACCTCTTGGCCCCCTCGTCTCCCACCTATTCCCCGTGACTGGGACCCCTTCGGATGGGAACACCCCGCCCCCGCCCCCCGCCATCGGGAATAGCCCTCTTGCTCTTGTGGAAACCATCCACCCGTCTGTCCATCCGTCCATCCATCCTTGTCCCCAGTTGACCGCCCCGCACCACTAGCTGGCTGGGCGCCCCCACCGTCAACCTGGTTAACCTGTCCCGGCGGCCCGTGCCCTGCCTCCACCCCTCCACACCCCACCCCACCCCCCTACGATGGGGCCTGAGCACCCAGGGTGTGAGGAGCTGTGCCAGCTGGGGCAGCAGGAATCTCCTCCCCAACCTGGGTCCCCCCCATGCAGTACTGTAACCCCCAGCCCTCCCTGGAGCCACTGTATTTCAGAGCATTTCCCGCCCCTGCCCCGCCCATCTCTTTGTGTCTCGCTGTGATAGATCAATAAATATTTTATTTTTTGTCCTGGATATTTGGGGACTGTTTTTGATTGTTAATGCTCTCTTGGTTTTATTTGCGTGGTTAATTAAAAAACAAATTTTTTTTTTTTTCCTGATCTGGGGAGCTATATCCCCAGCAGAAAATTCATTTTAATCACTTGGGTATAACTCCGGATGAAACATATTTTTTTTTCCTTTAAATAAGAAAAGAGAATTAACTGCTTCAGAAAAGCCTAATAAGTGAAAACCTTTTGAAGGAAACGGTATCATGGCCTCCTCTGTACGGTCTCATCCGCCCCAGGGACGGAAGGAACTTCCACTCTTCGAAGTGTATTTGGGAGTGCTATTTACCAAAATCACCTGCCCTTGGCTCCTGGCAGATCCATCCTTCTCCATCTTCAATCTGCCTTTTAATAATAAAGCCCCTTTATAGGGGAAGCATGGCCAGCCGGCCCCACACATGCCCACTCCCGGAGGTCTCCCCTGAGGAGGTGGCTCACCCACCCAGCCACACCTTCCCCAGGCCTCCCCCTTAGGCCCAAGAGCTGGAGCACAGGGCCTAGTGGGTGGCCTCCAGATGCTGAGGGTGCAGCCGAAGGGGTGGAGAAAACAAAAATGACCCTGTGTCCAGACCAAACCCTCGGCCTTGGTGAACAGCCATGCAGACAAGGGAGATACGGCCCCACCTAAGAAAAACCAGAAGCGTTTCCCTCTGAAACATCCCCTCAAAGGAAGAGCCATTCACCCACACGGCCCACGGGAACACGCCCACGTGGAGCCCACAACTCCCCTTTGGAGCACGTCCTGCGTGTCAGATTCCAGAATCTCCTCCCCAAACCACCAATTCCACGTCCCAGGGCCCACGTGGCTTCAGGCCTCCCTCCGTCCGTCCTAGAGCCAACCGCCTGGCCAGTGGGCATACCCCTAGGTCAGAAGGGTGGCGAGGGAGCTGTCTGTTGGGAGTGTGGTTGTCTGTGTGAGCAGTGCCAGGAGGAGGTCGGATGGAAAGAGAAGGCGGTGGGGTGATGCTCTGGGAGGATGTCCCAGAGGACAGAGGAGCGCAAAAAGCAATTCAGCAGGAAGAGCAGGGAGGAGGGTCAGGACAGCTGGAGTGCCTGGAGGGAGCGGGGAGGGGGAGGAAAGGGGGGAGGGGTGGGTTCATGGAGACCCACAAGGGGACCGCTGTGACAGTCCGTGAGGGATGACACAGCTCACCCAAGAGTGGCGACAAAGGAGACTCACTCACTCACTCACTTACTCGTTCAACAAAAATATCCCTTGCTGGGGTGCCTGGGTAGCTCAGTTGACTAGTCGTCCCACTGGCCTCAGGTCATGGTCTCGTGATTTGTGGGTTCAAGCCCCATATCAGACTCTGCGCTGGGTGTGGAGCCTACTTGGGATTTCCCTCTCCCCCCATCCCAATAAACACACAAATAAATAACTTTAAAACAAAAAAAATCTCAATATCCCTTGCCGGTCCCCTCTCCACTCTCTGGCCTCTGAAAGTCTGCCAGTCCCAGCATTCAGCCCATCAGTCTCCCTGCTTTGGTTTCTCATAGTTGATGGCTTTAAACACCACCCCTGCACTGGCGACTCCCAGAGTGACACCTTCAGCACAGATCTCTCCCCTGGGCTCCGGGCTAACACATCCAACTCTTAACACGTCCACCTGGGAGTCCCATGGACACCCCGCTGGAGCCCAGTCCCCCCACCTTCCAAAGCCTGCCCCCTCCCGCCTTGCCCACCTAGATGGCAGCTCGGGTGGCTCTCTGGTAGTCAGGCCAGCAGCTTCGCAGCCATCTGGGACCCCTCTCTCCTCACACCCCACAGCAGACTGGCCAGCAAATCCTGCAGCACGACCGCCAGAAGACCCCAGATTCCAGCCACTTCTCACAGCCTCCAGGGGTGGCGTCCTGGTCCCCCAGGAGCTCTTGCCCCAGTTACTGACACAGCTTCCTAACTGAGCTCCCTGACGCCCCCCAGCCTTCTCTCCACGCAGCAGCCAAAACAATCCTTTTAAAACATACGTCAAGACAAGTCAAGCACCTGCTCAAAATCCTGCCATGGCTCCCGGCTTACTCAGGGCCAAAGCCAGAGAACTTTTGATGGCCGAGGAGTCCCCACAGGAGTGTCCCGGCTGTTCTGACCACGCGCCCTGCTACCTGGCCCTCTGCCAGGCCATGCACTTACCCTGGCTCTCTCTCTCCCTTGTAGGGAGCAGCCCCCCGTCCCCCCACCCCCACCCCGCAGGCCTCTACATCTGCTGTCTCTCCTGCCCAGAGCGTTCTTCCCTCTGCTGTCAACGTGCTTGGCTCCCTCGCCTCCCTCAGTGACTCCAGTGTCACCTTCTCAGAAGGTCCTCCTCAATCTCTGTTTCTAACATTACAAACGGTATCCTCCTCCCTCACCTGTCCCTGCCTTTTCTCCAGAGCACCCGTCGCCATGTGACAGACCATGTATTTGACTTCTTTTGTTCACTACCTGACTCCACACACCAGCGTGTTAACTCCCTGAGGATACACACTGGTTTTTCTTTTAACGTTTATTTATTTATGTTTGAGAGACAGAGAAAGCTAGAGCGCGAGCAGGGGAGGGGCAGAGAGAGAGGGAGACACAGAATCCGAAGCAGGCTCCAGGCTCTGAGCTGTCAGCACAGCCCCGGACGCGGGGCTTGAATCCTAGAACTGTGAGATCATGACCTGAGCCGAAGTCGGACGCTCAACAGACCGAGGCACCCAGGCGCCCCTTAAGCACTGTTTTCAGAACAAAATACAGGAGCACCTGGGTGACTCAGTTAAGCGACCGACTCTTGATTTCAGCTCAGGTCATGATCTCGTGGTTCATGAGGTCGAGCCCCTGCGTGGGGCTCTGCACTGACACCATGGAGCCTGCTTGGGATTCTGTCTCTCCCCCTCTCTCTGTCCCTCCCCCGCTTGCGCTCTTCATCAAAAAATAAATCCATAAACTTAAAAAAGAACAAAATACATAAACTCCTTGCTTTCATTAGTTATACACCCAGGTAGAGAGATGGCAAGTGAAGGTGTCGGGCTGATCATAGCCCCAAAGACATCCAGGTCCTAATCCCTGGACCCTTGTGAATATCACCGCCCTCCTCTGCTCAGGCTGCCATGGCCAAGTACTACAGACTAAGTGGCCTAAACAGCAGAAATGTATTTTCTCACGGTTCTGGAGACCAGAAGTCCAAGATCAAGGTGCCGGCAGGGCTGGCTTCTTCTGAGACCTCTCTCTTTGTTTGTTCTCCTCCCTGTGTCTTCACATGGTGTTCGCTCTGGGCCTATGTGTTCGTGATCACCTCTTCTCATGAGGACACCAGTCAGACTGGATCAGAGCCCATTCTAATAACCTCATTTCAACCTAATTGCCTCTTGAAAGGCTCTATCTCCAAATGCAGTCACATTCTGAGGTACTGGGGGTAGGACTTCAACATAAGAATTTTGCAGAGATATAATTCAGCCCACGACATTTACCTTATATGCAAAAAAGAGTCTTTGCAGATGTGATTCAGTTAAGGGTCATGAAGTGGACAGATTACCCTGGTTGGCCCTAAATGCCATCACTAGTATCCTAGGGGCGCCTGGGTGGCTCAGTCAGTTAAGCATCCGACTTCGGCTCAGGTCATGATCTCACAGTTTGTGGGTTCAAGCCCCAGGTTGGGCTCTGAGCAGACAGCTTGGAGCCTGAAGCCCGCCTCTTTTTTTTTTTTTTTTTTTTTTTTTTTTATGTTTATTTATTTCTGAGACAGAGAGAGACAGAGAATGAGTGGGGGAGGGGCAGAGAGAGAGGGAGACACAGAATCCGAAGCAGGCTCCAGGCTCTGAGCTGTCAGCCCAGAGCCCGACGCAGGGCTCGAACTCACAAACCATGAGACCATGAACTGAGCCAAAGTCAGATGCTCAACTGACTGAGCCACCCAGGCATCCCTGGAGTCCACTTCTGATTCTGTGTCTCCCTCTTGCTCTGCCCCTCCCCTGCTTGCTCTCTGTCTCTCCCTCTCTCAAAAATAAATAAACATTAAAAAAAATTATTTTAAGTATCCTTATAAGAATTTAGACAAACTGTATGCCAATAAATTGGACAACCCAGAGGAAATATATAAATTTCTAAAAACACACAACAAAAGCAAGACTGAATCACGAATAAATAGAAAATGTGAAAAGACTAATAACAAGTAAGGAGATTGAATCAGTCGTCAAAATTCTCCCAACAAAGAAAAGCCCAAGACCAGATGGCTTCACTGGTAAATTCTACCAAACATTTAAAGAATTAACACCTATCCTCCTGAAACTCTCCCTCCCAAAAAAAAAGCTGAAGAGGAGGGAGCATTTCCAAGTTTATTCTAAGAGGCCAGCATTGCCCTGGCACCAAAACCAGACAAAAACACTACAAGAAGTGGGGCACCTGGGTGGCTCAGTCGGTTAAGCGTCTGACTTCAGCTCAGGTCATGATCTCGCGGTTCGTGAGTTCAAGCCCCATGTCAGGCTCTGTGCTGACAGCTCAGAGCCTGGAGCCTGCTTCAGATTCTGAGTCTCCCTCTGTCTCTGCCCCTCACCTGCTCATGCTCCATCTCTCTCTCTCTCTCTCAAAAATAAATAAACATTAAAAAAAATTTTTTTTAAATTAGAACTACCATAGGATCCAGCATTCCCACCTCTGGATATAGATCCAAAAGAACTGAAATCAGGGACTCAGATATTGCACACCCATGGTCATGGCCGCATTATTCACAACAGCCAAGAGGCGGAAGCAACCCTGAAATCCATCGACGGATGAGTGGATAAAAACACGTGTATATCTATACAACGGAATATTATTCAGTCTGCAACATGGATGAGACTGGAGAGCATGATGCTACATGAAATAAGCCTGTCACAAGACAAATACTGTATGATTCCACTCACACGAGGTATCTAAAGCGGTCTAATTCCTAGAAACAGGAGGTAGAATGGTGGTCCCCGGGGACTCGGCGAGAGGGAGAGGACCCCGCCCCCACCATGCTGCTGTTTAACGGTTACAGAGTTTCAGATTTATAAAAGTTTTGGAGATCTGTTTCGCAACAGCTTGACTAACTTAGCACTACTGAAAGGCACACTTAAAAATGGCGAGGACGGTAAATTTATATTATGTGGGGGTTCTTGCTGCAATTTAGAACAGAAGAAGCTGGAAGAGGAAGGGAACTGATTCTCCTCTAGAGCCTCCAGAGGGAGCGCAGCCTTTGCTTTGGGCTCAGTGAAACTGATTTCGGACTTCTGGTCTCCAGCACTGTGAGAACATTAATTTCTGTTGTTTTAAGCCACAGAGTTTGTGGTAATTTGCTACTGGCGGCCCCAGGAAACTGGAAATAAAGGATTAATTCTAATGTCGGGTGAATCCCTGCCATGAGAATTAAAGGCCAGGACAGGGGGGTGCCTGGCTGGCTTAGCACAAACAGCATGTGACTCTTGATTTCAGGGTTGTGAGTTCGAGCTCCACGTTGGGTGTAGAGATTAGTAAAAAAAATAATAAACTTTAAAAATTTTTTCTTAAAACTTTTTTTAGGGGCACCTGGGTGACTCAGTTGGTTGAGCATCTGACATCGGCTCAGATCATGATCTCACGGTTTTGTGAGTTCAGGCCCCGCGTCAGGCTCTGTGCTGGCAGCTCAGAGCCTGGAGACTGCTTCAGATTCTGTGTCTCCTTCTCTCTCTGTCTGCCCCTGCTTGCCCTCTGTCTCTCTCGCTCTCAAAAATAAACAAACATTTAAAAAAAAATTTTTTTTAATAAAAGCCGAGAGAGAAGATACTGACAAAGAATGTTAGGTTCGGGATGGCTGGGGACACCTGACCTCCAGTCAAAGTCCCCGTGATTTGTAAGCACATGCTTGGGAAGTTAGGACTGCAGAAGAGGTGCCTGTGGTTAAAAAAAAGTGAGCAAGGGGAGAAGAAATAAAAGCAAAGAAGTAGCCAGGGGCTAAGTCCTGTGAAGGCGGAAGTAAGGGCTTTGGGTTTAAAAGCAGTATGTTCGGAGGCTCTGAAGGTGAAGGGGCTATCGCACCCAGCTAGACCAGAGCGGAGGGAGCAGTGGTGGAATTCTGGACATATTTTGTGCAGAAAGTCAAGAGCATTTGCTGATGGATCAGGTGCATGGAACAGGAGGACAGAGTGAGAGAAAGCCACCTGCAAGTTTTGGCCTGAACGGCTAGATGATGGCAGTGTCACTTACTGAGATGAGAAACACCCACAGAAAAGCAGATCCAGGCACAAATCAAGAGCTCTGGCCTGGACACATGAAGTGTGAGGTGCCCATTTACCGTCAAAGTGGAGGTGCCACTTTGGGCTGACGCTTGGGTCCTTATGTCTCGTGGTTCAAAGACAGGACAGGGAGTCACCAAGCCACGTGTCTGGGTGAGGTCACCCAGAGTGGGTGAGAAGGGGACAGACTGTGTCTGACCACAGGGATCCCGTGATGCCAGCTCTTTTTGTCCCCAAGCTAGGACAGTCCAAGCTCTGGCCCCTGCCCTGGGTGACAGTCTTGGGCTCATCCTGTGACAGTGTCCCCAGGGAGTCTCTTGTTTGTCGTCAGCTTGTGTTCAGCCAGGCACCAATTTAGCAAGTTTGGACAAATCCTAATCACTGCCCTGGAGTAAATATGCCTTTCCCACTGGGCTCCTGACACCTCATCTAGAAAATCTTTATCATGAACCCCATAAGTAAAATATTTTTGAGCAAACATCACATATATATTTGCCATTCGGATGGCAAACAGGCACCTAAAACATAACACATCCGAGCCAGAGCTCTTAATTTGTTCCCAAATAACCTATGTTCATTACATAACCATGCAAAAGCAGAGTTATCTAAACTCATCTAAAGATGAGATAAACAGGGGCATCTGGGTGGCTCAGTCAGTTAAGCACCTGACTCTTGGTTTCAGCTCAGGTCATGATCTCACAGTTTCATGAGCTCAAGCCCCGCATCAGGCTCTGTGCTGGCAGCTCGGAGCTTGCTTGGGATTCTCTCTCTCTGCCCCTCCCCCACTCACACTGTCTCTGTCTTTATCAAATAAATAAACAAGTAAACTTTTAAAAAATAAAGATGAGAGGGGCGCCTGGGTGGCGCAGTCGGTTAAGCGTCCGACTTCAGCCAGGTCACGATCTCGCGGTCCGTGAGTTCGAGCCCCGCGTCAGGCTCTGGGCTGATGGCTCGGAGCCTGGAGCCTGTTTCCGATTCTGTGTCTCCCTCTCTCTCTGCCCCTCCCCCGTTCATGCTCTGTCTCTCTCTGTCCCAAAATAAATAAAAAAAAAAAACGTTGAAAAAAAAAAAAATTTAAAAAAAAAAAAAAAAATAAAGATGAGAGAAACAATATTTGAACAACTATAATATTTAAAAATACAAAATCCCTCTTTTTGTTTTCAGTTAAAAAAAAAATTAATACCTTCTAATGAGCAATGCTATTGAGTTTGTCAGATCTGTTGAGCCAGTCACTGCTGTCACTGGGAACAGGGGCTGACCAGTGTTAGCATCGTCTTCAATCTCTGCTTTCTTTTCAGGAATCTTTTGCAGCCACGAGTCCATTCTGTGAGCATTAGTTTTGTTAAAACCACTCAGCTAACAAGGCACAGGTCGACTCTGTACTGTGGCCTTCTCACACCAATCTAAATATTAAGTATTTTTAAAAGCCCAGCTTCTTTCTTATCAGAAATTAAAATTCTAATATTTTCTTCCCTCCCCCAGGTAACTGTTTAGCAAGGGGGGGGGGGGGGGCGAGCGCCCTTGCCTTGCAGGCCATTGACTGCGGGCCCTGGCTAGAAGAGTCCTACACAGACGTGACTATCTATAGTCCAAGTCTGGCCAGCTCTGTCCCTTTGTTCCCTGGGCGCACCTGGCATGTTGCTCAAGCTCTCCGCTCACCGCTTCTCGGCAATGGGATGCAGTGCGAGGATGGGGCTAAAGGGACAAAGGGTCGCGCCCCCTCCCCCAGGTCCAGTATTCTACGATTCTCCACTTCTAGGCAGCGCGGTCCACCTTTTCAGGGCTCGACTGGGGGCCTGCGCTTTGGGGACGGCCCAACTGCTCCGGCCACTTCGCTCAGCCCAAACCCTGTTTCAGCTGCGTCCTCTCCTGCACCCCCTGCAGGGCGGCGCCAGCTCCAGGTCTCCAGCCCTGGGAAGAGCAAACCCCTGAGCACATCTGTCACAGCCGGCAGAGGTTCACTCCTCCCCAGACCCTCCTCCTTTAGCCCCCTGCCTAGCCGGTGAGGACCTGAGACGTGGACCCTCGGCTTCCCCCGCCGAGGCCTGCCCTCGCTGCAGGACCAGACCGGCGCCCGTCCCCAAGGCGACCGCCACAGTCCTCAGGGTCCACACTGCCTCCTGCAGCCAGCTCGGATGTGTGGGGCTCTCCGCGGGGAAACCGAGGCCCCTTCCCTGGGCCTCTGCATCCCTCTAGGATGCCGCACCCGAGCTTCCCCTCCGACGCCGCAGTTCTCGCCTTACGGGTCTCAGCCTTGGGGCTCCCAGCACGCGCTTGGCGCTCCGGGGAAGATGAATGAAAGGGCGGGGCGGGGCGCCGCCGAGGGCGCGGGGCGGGGCCGCGCAGGGCAGTTCCGCCGCTCGCCCGCGCCCCGCCCCGCCCCCGTGCCGCAGCTCCAGGCCCCGCCCCGGCCCGCCCCTCCGCTCCCTCCCCAGGCCGCCGCGGAGCGGAGCCGGTGCCGGAGCCGGTGTCCGAGAGGCGGCGGCGGCGCCGCGAGCCCCGAGCCCACTCCGGCCCGGCCCGCGCTCTCCGCCTCCGCCTCCCGGGCCGGCGGCGGCGGCGGCGGCGGCGGCGGCTGCGGGCGAGCTCGCGGGGCCCGGGCCGCCCCCAGCCCCAGCCCGCCGGGCCCCGCCCCCCGCCGAGTGCATGAGGTTGACGCTACTTTGTTGCACCTGGAGGGAAGAACGTATGGGAGAGGAAGGTGCGCGGGGTGCGGGCCGGGCCGGGCGCCCGCCGGGGGCCGGGCGGGCGGGGGCGCCGCGTCGGGGCGGCCGGGCGAGCGGGGGCACGGGAGGGGGCCGGGCCGGGTGGCCGCGGAGGCCGGGTCTGCTGCGAGGCCGCGCCCCTGCCTCCTCGGGGATGAGCTCGCCCTTCCCGAGCCCGCAGGCCCCTCCCTGACACGCTCCCACCCTGTTTCCCCCTCCTCGGCCCGGCGGGGTGGGCCCCTCCTCCCTTTCATCCCCGCCTGCCCCATCCCCCGACCGAAGACCACCCCGGAGGAGTCCCAGGCGCTGCCCGCCCGGCCCCGGCCTCCATCCGCGTGCCTTGCCCACCCGGGGCTCGCACTGGGGCCACCCCTTATCCTGTCTCTAAGCCGGCCGGGAAGAAAGAGGTGCTGGGGAAGCCGTAGCCCTGGGTCCGAGTTGCCCGCCCCGCTCCGTGACCTTGAGCCAGGCGCTACGTGTCAGGCCTCAGTTTCCCCGTCTTGACAACTGGGGGCTGGGTAATTGGCGCCCCGGTACTGGTGGTTGTGGGCCCGGATGGGCAGAGCAGAAATATACCTCCTCCAAGGAACCGTCGACAGTATCCTGGGGGCCCCCACCTCCTCTCTCTGCACCAAACTCCATGCCTGCATCAGTCTTGACTGGGAGGATGACTTTCATCCTAGCCTCCTTTTCAGTCCCTTCCCCCTTACCAGGAGGCCCAAGGCTTGGGTTGCAGGACAGTTAGGGTATAAAGACCCCCGAGACTCCCTCCCCGGGGTCCCCTTCCCGGGGTTCCGCCAACAGCCATCACACAGGCTCACCTGGTCCAATGCAGGTCCCGTTTATGTCAACCCGCTCCAGCCCTGTCCCAGGCCCTTGAAGGCCTACGTGGGGCAAGGGCCCACCTCACTGTCACCCCTGTCTTAGGTTCCTGTGTCCTCATGGAAGGACAGGCTGTGGCCTGGGAGCCTAACTGTATGTCCAGGCAAGCCTTACCCTCTCCAGGACTCAGTCTCCCCATCTGTACAATGGGGAGGGGCAGGTTTGGGGGATTCGCCAGGGCCCACCCAGCTCCAAGGATGCCAGGCCCCTAGGATGACTAAGCATGCCTGGTGGCGGGCTTAAAGAGGTGCCAGTCGTCCTCAGAGCAGGTGTCGGGGAGTGCCCAGCTCTGCGACCCCGGCAGCCCCTCATAAGCCCGGGCATCGCCAAGGCTCAGACTAAGCATGAAGCACCTCTGGGCTTCCTTGCCTTTCTCCTTCTGTAGCGGCTTCAGCCCCAGATGCACCAGCCCAGTCCTTACTCTTTGAAGGTTCCTCTTCCTGGGCAGGCAGGGGAGGAGAGGGGCTGTGACAAGAGAGTTACCTGCTGCCTTATCCCTAAATCCTGCTGCTTTCTTTCTCCCTATCGGCCTTGCCAGACAGTAGCTGAAGTTGAAGAATGCTGTTGCTGGAGGGTGGACATCTGATTCCCCTCTTGAGTCTACAGATAGGGAAACCGAGGCCCAGAGAGGCCTAGCAACTTAGCCAAAGTCTCAGCAAGACTCTCAGACCTGCATCCTTTATCCTTCTGCTCGGCACAGTGCCTGGGCGCTGCCTGTGTGTGCACAGGGATGGGCAAGTCCACGTGGGATGGGCAGGGCAGGCTGGGCCTCCGAAGAATGGTTCCTGACTCCCTGTCCACTTTGCAGGAAGTGAGTTGCCTGTGTGTGCGAGCTGCGGCCAGAGGATCTATGATGGCCAGTACCTCCAGGCCCTGAATGCTGACTGGCACGCAGACTGCTTCAGGTAGGGGGGGAGGGGGCCCTAAGCAAGGCCTGCCAGAGACGAGAGGCTGGGTCAGCAATCTGGGAGACCTGGCTCTTCCTTCTGGTGCTGTCTCTGTTGTGACCACCAGCTGAAGGGGTTTCTTTTAGGCAGTGG
Organism: Panthera onca; assembly: GCF_046562875.1. NCBI lineage: Eukaryota > Metazoa > Chordata > Mammalia > Carnivora > Felidae > Panthera > Panthera onca. The sequence continues at coordinate 10,446,819 of NC_138354.1, forward strand.
AAACCTCTGACAAGGTTTGTTTTATTTTTCTTTAAGAACAGCACCCAACGTTTTCTCTAATTTAGTAAGGGCCAGGCACCCTCCTAAGGACTTTGTCTAGTTAACCTATTGTGTCGTCTCCATTAATGGGGACACGGAGGTTAATTCTCTTGACCAGAGTCACACACAGCCAGTGAGTGAAAGGGACACACAGCGTCCACCCTGGCTAGTGAGGCCAGAAGAGAGGCAGGCGCCAGACTGGGGCGGGGGGGGGGGGGGGGGGGGGTGCGCCAGTCAGGAGTCCACTACGAGGCCTTCAGGGAAGGCGGCCACCAGCACGGAGACAGACACAGACAGGAACAATAGCTCATTTGGTTGGAAAAGAGCAGGGGGAGGAGGCCAGGTTGGGATCAATTTGCGAAAGAGCCCTAAGGCCAAGATAAGGACCTTCCAAGGGCAAGAGGGAGCCAGCAGAGAGGGTTTGCAGAAAGCAGGGGAGGGACGTGAGCGGAAGTGCCATCCCAGTGGGCAGATGGCGGTGACTTGGCAGAGAAGGAACTGTCACGGTAGTTCAGGGATCCGAGCTCATAAGGGCTGACCTAGGACAGGGACTACAAATGGAGAGAATTTCAGCTGTAGAAGGAACAGTATTGGCAAGTGGCTGTCCCAGCAGCCAGCATTTATTGGGCATTCTTAACATTACATTGACTCTGAACAACACGGGTTTGAACTGCGCGGGGTCCACTTAATAGGCAGATTTGCATGGTGCCGTACCGTAAATGTATCTTCTCCTCTTAATGATTTTCTTCACCACCATTTCTCTAGCTTACTTTTCTGTAAGACCACGGTAGATAGTACACGTAAATACAGAATCTGTGTTAATTGTACCGCTTATATTACGGGTAAGGCTTCCAGTCAACAGAAGGCTATGTGTACTTAAGATCGGAGTTGAAAGTCTGGGCTTTTGCCCCAAGTGCTGGGAAGGATGGTGGGCCCTTGGCTCTCGTGAAGCTGGGGCCCGGTGGGTGATGAGCCGTGCCCAGCCATGGTTGATTTGAAACGCAGCAGACCATCCAGGGTGGCAGTGCCCTGCCTGGCGCTGGGGTGGTGGTCTGAGACCACTCGGTCACGGGTGGGATTCAGGATGGGGCTGAGAGAAATCAGGAAGAACTTTGGGGTCCCCTGTGCTGGGGGTGGGGAGGGAGGTGGGATTTGGGGAGTCATGCCGGAGGGCCGGGGAGGGCCGGGGAGGGCCGGGCCTCGGAAGCCACAGCGGGGAAGGAGGGGGGCAGGATGTATCAACCTAGCTTAGGACGGGTTCCTGCCCTTCATAACCAAGAGAGGGGTAAGGCCCCAGGTCAGGGCCCTAGGGAAAAGGCATGTGCCACTGAGCCGGCTGTGATGGGGGCACAGAGAAGGCTCCCGCAGTGAGAGAGGGTCCACAGGCAGTAGGAGCCACAGCGTCCACACGCTGGCTTCCACAAGTGCTCCTGGCCCAGCCGTGTGTGCCCCGCCCAGCCGCCCCCAAATCTGAGCAAGGCCAGCAGCGTCCTTACCCCCGTGACAGTGAGGAATCACTCAGGACTCGCTCCTTGCCCGCGCCCCACGGCTACCCAGCAGCCAGCTTCTGGTCTCTACTTGCCTTGTCCCCAAGAGCCTCTCAGTCCATGTCGTGCACCGGCAGCAGTCGCTGGCTCCCCAGGCCTTGTGGTGAGAGGGTTGTGAGTGCATACGGCATGCCTCTGGCATCAGCGCTGGGGTCCCTGTCACCACAGGACCTGCTCCTTCCTCAGCTCTAGCTCTCCCACCTCCCGGGGGGTTATGGCCGGGCTGAGTCGTCCAAGCTCTGCTTTGGTCCAGCTGCTGCCTTGGTGAGGTCCCTTCCCAGAAGCCCGTGGCACTCGAGCCCCGGGGGCCACCGTAGCTCTGGAGACATCTCCCTGGAGGCCTGGGGCAGGGGGGGGTGGGGAGGGCTGCCCTGGGCGAACGGGGGTGAGCCCACAGCTGGCACAGGGCTCAGAGCCCAGGCCGGGAGGCAGTCTCCCCCGCTTCGGGGGACCTTTCAGGCAAGGGGAACAAACTGTCTGTGGAAGTCAACCTCCGTTCCCTTGGGAGCAGCACCGGCAGGAACAGCTGCCTTTGAGCTTGTCCCTGTCCCCAGAGAGTCCCAAGCCTCCGGTACCTCTGTCTAAGCAGAGGCCGAGGGGCACAGAGGGTGCTTCCTAAGGTGTGCAGGGCTGAGGGCCACCCGAGCCGCCAGCGGAGCCCAGGCAGAAGGCCCCTCAGCTGCTTCCTGTTGTGGGCCCGGACCAAGTCCTGCTCACCCGTGTTGCTGCATCGTCCCCGCTGCTGTGTGGCCGAGCTAGCCCCACCCTCTGCAGCCTCCAATCCTGAGGGCCTGGGGTAGGATGGGGAAGCAGCTGGCTGGGCCCACCCCACCGCAGCGCAGCCCGCTGCCCCCTGCTGCAAAGGATGCTGGCCCTGAGAAGAAGCCGCTTCCTCAAAGGAGCCAAGTGAGTGCAGAGCCCCTCTCCACCCGTCCCAAACCTTAGGCAGGGTGTGCCCCCCGCCCCCCAACCGCCCCGGGCCCGGAGGCCACGGTGGGGCAGACCTACCTGGGACCCGGCTGTGGGGCAGGAGAACCGAGAACCGAAACCTCTAGGTCACTGTCTGGCCGCCTGCTGGGGGAAGCAGGCCGCTGCTGAGACTTCTGGTCCTTTGATCCAGTCTCCCCGCGAAGCTGGTCCTCCAGCGGCTCTTTCTGCGGGATGTGGCCCTGGGTCGAGAGTGTCCCTGGGAGGGCTGGACCTGTCGCTGCAGACCTTGCCTCCCAGCGCAGCTCTCCGTGTCCTCCCCAGGGTCCTCCTCCCCACCCGAGCCTGGCTCTGTAGGTGCCTGCTCTCAGGGAAGTGTGCCTTGGACTGGGGCAAAGACCGTCTTCCAGGAGCTCCTCTTTCTGGCCCTTCGGCCATCTCTGCACATCCTCAGTACTGGTACTCCTGTCTTGACATCCTTGCTGGGGGCAGCAGCACGTGCGGGGCACCCCTAAGAGCCAGGCCTGCCCACCCCACGTTCCTCCTCTGGCTCTTGGCCCAGACAGAGGCCTGAGGGGTGAAGGGATGGACAGGGGCCAGGGGTTCCTATGTGCCTTCCTCGTACAAAGGTACGCCGAGGCCCTGAGTGCCGGTACCAAGCTGCTGGGTGAGTCTGGGCTAGATCCCCTCTCTGAGATAGAGACCCCGCCCGGGTGCCCTCGAGCAGTTCTGAGGGTGCTGGCGGATGAGACCTGCTCCGGGTGGAGCGTCCAGCAGGAGCCGCTCACCTCTCTGGGGTCCAGCATTTGTGGATGCCTGACGTGGGACCTCAGAGAGCCCTCAGGTTGATGGCAGAGACTGGTAGGGCCAACGGAGGCTGGCGATGCAGACAGGCCCGGTGGAGGTGCAGACTGCTTGGAGGCACCCCCTCCAGGTGACTGAGCAGACTTCAAGGAAGTGGTGGCCAGGGAGCCGACTGCACTCACCCAGCCCTGAGTCAGCGCCACCCGGGTCTTCCAGGCCTGCTACGGTGATGAATGTGCGGGAGTGAAGGGGTAGGAGTTTGCAGGCTGGAGAAGAGCATTCTCTCCCCCATAGGAAGACAGCTGCTCCCGAGCCCCCACCAGCCCACCCACCCACCCACCCACCCAGAGGCAGGCGAGGCCCTGCTTCCTGCAGGCTGGCAGCCAGGAGTGAGGGGGAGACTTCTGTGGTGACACTGCTGTGACTCGAGGGCGGTCTGGTTGGTCCGGTGGGTGGAAGGGCAAAGTGAATCACTCACTGATTGCCCCAGGACGCGTGGGAGGTGGGGGAGCCTCCCCAAGGTCACGGTGCTTGCACACCAGCCAGCCTCTTTGCAGAGCCCGCTCCTCTGTGCCTTCCAGCTAGGTTGCAGCCCCCTGGGGGCATGCACCAGGGATCCCCTCAGCCTGGGCTGCCGCCCTCCGGGCCCAGTGCCTTACTTGCCCCTTCGCCCACCTTGCCCACCTCGCAGTGAGATGCGTGCCCTAAGGACGCCTGGGGCTGGGGGCCTGGGAGTGCTGGGCAGGAAGGGCTGAGAATGACGTCATGGCTCCGGGCCAGCGTTGCTTCCGCTGCCTGGTCTCACATCCCAGAGCAGTCTCCGGAGGCCCTCCCTCCCCCACACCCTCCTCTTGTAGGGGGAGCTCATCGAACTCCCCGTCTTCCTGGATGCACCCCCACCCCTGTGCTTCTGAACCTGGGCCGGGCATTATCGTGCCTTCTCCCCAACCCTCAGCCACTGGCTGTGGTCCCCCGCCCCTCCCCTCAGGCTCCCAGACAATGGGGAACTGTCTGGATCCTCTTAAAGGGACAGTGTCCCACCAGCACTCTTGCCTGCGGGCCTCTCCCTCTTCATTCCCAGTTCCCTAAAGAGCATCCGTGTGCCCTCAGTGAGATCTCCCGCATGCCTGCTGCAGAGGCTGAGGGTTCCCTGGCTGCCTGGGGGACTGGGCAGTCTCACTCAGGCCCCAGTCTTTCCTCTGCTCTCCTGGATTGTTTCCCTGCTGGGCTTGAGCTCACAGTCTCCTCCCCTGTCCCTGCATGACCTTGGCACATGACCCAGAGTGCTCAAACAGCAGCAGAGCCGGGCAGATTCTCTGCTCCTTGTGTATGCTGGCCCGGGCGTACCTGTGCACCCAGGACCCTGAGTCAGGCTCTTCAGAACGAGGTGTGGCTCCTGCCCCCGCTGGCTCACCGGGCACCCTGCGCTTCCTCATCCTGCCAGCCTGGCCTCTGGTCCCCCTCCAGCTCACTCCTGGGTGGAGGGCAGCCAGGCATGTAGGTCTAGCTCCTGGCCTGTGGGATCACACATAGAAGCCGGTGCATCATTTCTCTCCGTCTGCCCCAACCAGGCCTCCCCTATGGCCCCTCCCAACGCTGCAGGGGGATCCTGACCTTGAGGACTGCACATCTGGGCGGTCTCTGCAACGGTGCCATGGCCCTTGTGAGGGAAGGTGTGGGCACTGGGGCTCTGGTTGAGCCCCCCCCTTCTTGTGACTACAGCATCTGATAGCTAGGAAACAGGGAGACCCTCTGTCTGTCTTCGCTGATCCTGGCTGGTTCTGCTGAGCTAGACGTCTGCCTCATATGGTCGTGGAACGGGGAGTAGCTCTGCGGGGTCTGTGGCACCCATCGTGTGGCCCAGGGCAGTTTAGAGCCTCCAGAACTAACCTTTCTCATGGTGGCCTGTGTGGATTGAGTACATTTCGCCAAGACGGTGGGAAGGTGCCAGCATCTGGTAGGTCTCCACAGCTCCAGCAGGTCACTGCCATTTGTATCAGCTGGCACTCGTCCAGCCACCCCACCCCCACCCTGCCGAGGCCTGGGCTCCCGGGTTCCATTCCCCTCTCCACCAGACTGGTGACCAAGAGCAAGTCATTTGCCTTCTCTGGGCCATCTTCCTTGCGTGACAAGGGACAGGGGCTCAAACGTGAGGAGCATCTCTCACCCTGGGGCTAGCAGCCCGGCCAGATGCTCCGGGTGCAGAAGTACATGGGTGGTTGTACAGGCTGTGCACTGCACAGAGGCTTCCAGCTGAGGGACCGGGGCATCCCTGGCTCCACCTGCTAAGCCCTCTGCCCCAGCGCAGGCTTTTTCTGCCCAAGGAGGGTAAGGGGCCGGGGGGGGGGGGGGGCACACCTTTTTCTGATTCTTACAGAGGCAGCTTACAGACTATGCCGAGGCCCAGCTGTGCAGTGGGCCAGACTGAGTCCCTGTGCCCCCCCCCCCCAGGTGTTGTGAGTGCAGTGCCTCTCTCTCGCACCAGTACTACGAGAAGGATGGGCAGCTCTTCTGCAAGAGGGACTATTGGGCCCGCTATGGAGAGTCCTGCCATGGGTGCTCGGAGCACATCACCAAGGGGCTGGTCATGGTAAGCACCCGCCCCTACTCATCGCCCCTGGTGAGTGTGTGTGCGCGTGCGCGTGTCCTCACGGGTTTCCCTACCCCAGCCTCCCTCTCGTTCTTTTTGCCTGTTTTGACCTCCCCGCCCCGCCTTCTGAGCCCCTCGGTCTGTGTGCCCGTCTGCGGAACCAGAATTCTGCAGCTGGCCAACCGGGCCCCCAAAGTTTGTCTGGGGGCCGTTCTGAGAGGAGGCCAGGGGGGGAAGGGGCAGCTGATCTGGGCCATCCCTGCCACCCCCCCCCCCCCCCCCCGCCAGGTGGCCGGGGAGCTGAAATACCACCCCGAGTGTTTCATCTGCCTCACGTGCGGGACCTTCATCGGTGACGGGGACACCTACACGCTGGTGGAGCACTCCAAGCTGTACTGGTGAGCGCCCTGGTCCCCTCCAAGCCCGGGGTACCCCCCCCCCCCCCCCCGACAGGTCTTCCACATCCCATGTGGGACGGTGGGTCGTTAATAGGAGCCATGGGGTAGGAGTGCGTGGGAAACAACCCAGGAGTCCCACGGAGAACGCGGCAGACATCGCTCTTGCTGATGTGTCACTGAGGTGCAGTTCTGACCCTGACCCTGCAAGCTCAGGCCCGTCCCCCAACGAGACTGCCCAGCTCCAAGTTCAGAGGTTCCCACGACCCCTGAGGAGGTTTCACGATTCTCTACACAGCTCCAAGAACTCAGGAAAGCCCTGTACTTAGGATTCCAGGGCGTTTTATAAAGGGTACAAATCCCTCTATATAAGGACCAGCCAGCTAGAGGATGGAAAGAGCAAGGTCTGGAGGGCCCCAAAGACAGAGCTTCTGTGCACTACCCCGCCTGGAATCAGGACGTGTGACACCCCCAACCTGTCCTGGCCTCACCGGAGTTTTTATCAGGGCCTCATTGTGTGGGCGCTATTGATTGAACCATTGGGCACATGATTGAACTGGTTCTCCAGACACCCCTCCCCCGCCTCCTTCAAGGTCAGGCTGGGTCACAGGTCCACCCTCTGATCACACGGTCCGGTCCGGTCTTTCTGGTGACTAGCCCCCATCCTGAGTCATCTGTTAACAAAAGCTCAGGTGTGGTCTCGGGGACGTTCGTATTCCAAGGGTTGAGAGCCAGGACAAAGACCAGACAAATTCTGTACCATCCACTGCCGATCAAGCTGGATTCCCAGGCAGCATGGCTTAATCCCAGATGGACTTTTAATGACTTCCTCCTGAACCGGATGTGTCTACAGGCCTTTTCCTGGCCAGCTGACAGCATGTCAGGAGCGGACAAGCCCAGAATGATTGATCCCGGTTCCTGCCCCAGTCCTATCAGGCAGCGACGACCCCTCTTGCCATGGGGAGCCATAAAGGGACACAGGGAGGAGAGAAGGCGCCGGGGACTGTCCTAACAGTCTTTTCTCCCCCCTCTTTGGGTCCCTTGCAGCGGCCACTGCTACTACCAGACTGTGGTGACCCCCGTCATCGAGCAGATCCTGCCCGACTCCCCCGGCTCCCGCCTGCCCCACACAGTCACCCTAGTATCCATCCCAGCGTCGGCTCATGGCAAACGTGGCCTCTCGGTCTCCATCGACCCCCCGCACGGCCCGCCGGGCTGCAGCACAGAGCACTCCCACACCGTCCGCGTCCAGGGGTGAGTGGCTGGCCGAGGCCACGGCCGGTCTGGCTGTGGCCATGGGTGCTCTTGGTGGGCGGCTGGAGTCTAGGGCACCCTGAGAGCGGGTGAGTATTTGGGCACAGACAGAACCCAGCTCTGACAATCTGCTGTACCTCGTCCCTGGCCCGGTCCTTCCTTTAAAAACCACGGCAGATGCTAGATGAAAAATAGTGAAAACTTCTTCTTGAGTCCATGTATAACCCAACAAGAAAGAGGGGAGTAAGCAGCTCGGGGCCAAGTAGGGAGCCCAGGAGTGTCAGCAGAACCACTGAAGACAGCCTTGCCTTAAGGCCAAATGGAAATTGAGTGAACTTAAGCTTCTGTCTTTAAGTCCTTTTGTGGCTGGGCCTCTCAAAGCCCTGACCTGTAGAGGAAGCCAGCGGAACTAGAGAACTCCTGTTCCATTCGACTGGGGTCCCAAAGGGCTCTCTGGATGAGGATGAATGAGAAACAGTCCACACCTTCCATCAGCCCCTCACTCCCGGAACTGTAGGATAAACTGATCTGAGCTGAATGGAAGGGGAGGGGGGAATCTCCCCCGAGAATTTATAAACAGGTTTGCAAAACAAATTCCTATGCCGGGGTGGCTCAAAAAAAAAAAAAAAAAAAAAAAAACGAAGTCACAACTGTAAGTTTAAAGTACTTCCCAACTGGCAGTGTTCCTTGGTAGAATCAGACGCAGCTCTTTTCATTGGGTGGACTGAGCTAAGTGTCCCAAGGAAGCGATTCAGTCAAAACTCAGCGAGTGCGTAAGGAAGCAAGGCACTGTGAGACCCAGCAGACACAACAGGAAATAGAACCAGGCCCACAAGACCTCCAGATACTGGAATGATCAGAAACCATGTAAAATAATTTTATTCAATGTGTTTTAATCATAAGAGAGGTTTAGAAAAAAATGAGGAAAGAGCAGAGAAATTTGGGGGCGCCCAGATGGTTCAGTCGGTTAAGTGTCCGACTTCGGCTCAGGTTATGATCCCGTGGTTTATGAGTTCGAGCCCCATGTCGGGCTCTGCGCTGACAGCTCAGAGCCCGGAGCCTGCTTCAGATTCTATGTCTCCCTCTCTTTCTCTCAAAAATAAATAAACATTAAAAAAAAATAAGGAGCAGATAAATATGGAAAAGAACCAAATGGAACTCCTAGAAATGAAATAAAAGGATGAAAGCTGTGACAGAGGGGTTAGGACACATGGAGGACAGAGTGAGGATCTGGACATCCATTGGGCATCCCAGGAGAAGCATAAGATGGCAGGAGGGAGGCAGCATTTGAAGATCCGATGCCTGAGAACATTCCAGAACTGACAGACACCAAATCACAGACTTAAGCCCAGTAGATCCCAAACAACAAAATAAAATATCCACCCTTGGGTCACCCACCCCGCATAGTGAAACTGCTATACCCAAGGCAAAAGAAAAGTCCTTAAAAGCAGCCACAGAAAATAGATTACCTCCAAAAAAGGGCAGCTGATTTCTCAACAGAAACGACAGAAGCTAAAAATCAGCAAAATGATATGTGTATTCAATGCACTGAGCAAAAAATAACCGTCAACCTAGGATGCTATCCTTGAGGAAAATACCCTTCAAGCAAAAGGGAAAAATAAAAACACGTTAAGGCGTGGGGCGCCTGGATGACTCAGTCGGTTGAGCGTCCGACTCTTGATTTTGGCTCAGGTCATGATCTCACGGTTCGTGGGTTCAAGCCCCACGTCAGGCTCCGTGCCAACAAGGCTGCTTAGAATTCTCTCCCTCTGCCCCTTCCCCACTCACATGCACGCGCTCTCTCTCTCAAATAAATAAATACAAACTTAAAAAAAACAAACCACGGTAAGGTGGACAAAACCAAGACTTGGATAGGTCATCCATAAAGAAACTTCTAAAGGATGTAGAAAGAGTCTGAAATGCAGGAAGGAATGCAGATTGAAGAGCCCACACAGTATGCTGCTCTCCTCTCTGGGCTTTGGGGTTCTTTGAACAGTGAGGCAGTTGGACACCTTGGAGCCTTCTAAGGTCTCTTCTGGGCTTTGATGGACTCCTTGAGGAAGTAGTTTTATGATTTTTTTAAGTTTATTTATTTTGAGAGAGACTGAGAGAGTGAGTGGGGGAGGGCAGAGAGGGCAGGGGACAGCGGGGCTGAAGGGGGCTCCATGCTGACCGCAGAGAGCCCGATGGAGGGCTCGAACTCCTGAACCGTCAGATCGTGCCCTGAGCCAACGTCGGATGCTCCACCGACTGAGCCACCCAGGCTCCTGAGAAGTAACGTCCGCCTGTGTGGGTGTGGGAGCCGAGTGCCAGCTTCCATTGGATCCGGCGAACGCTTCTCACCAGCTGTCAGGTCCCAGCACCAGGGCTGGGCACTGGTCAGAAGGGGAGGTGGTACTGGGCTTGTTCTGCTGCCCTGCACGCCAGCCAGGCCAGCAGCTGTCTCGTTTACACAAGCGGGCAGACAGACCGGGCAGAGGTGGGGAACTCCCAGACCAGCTGGGCCCTCAAAACCAGACGGGATGTTAGAAACGGGAGCCGCAGCCCCTCCTCCCGGCATCCCTCGCTGGATGAGCATTCTTTTTTTTTTTTTTTTTTTTTTTCAACATTTTTTATTTATTTTTGGGACAGAGAGAGACAGAGCATGAACGGGGGAGGGGCAGAGAGAGAGGGAGACACAGAATCGGAAACAGGCTCCAGGCTCCGAGCCATCAGCCCAGAGCCTGACGCGGGGCTTGAACTCACGGACCGCGAGATCGTGACCTGGCTGAAGTCGGCCGCTTAACCGACTGCGCCACCCAGGCGCCCCTGGATGAGCATTCTTGCCCGCCAGCAGCCGCTTTCCCAACGGCGTCGGCAGGGACCGTGCCCCTCTGAGAAGCCGCCCAGCCTCGCCGAAGTCTGCTCACCGGATTTACTTGTTGGTTCTAAACGAATCAGTGGACTGCTTTTCTTTTTGTTTTTTTCTAAGCATTTTAAGGAAAGCTTAATTTATCTGTGCCCCGGCCCCCCCACCGCCCTCGCAGGAGACTGAGGGATGACAAGAGGCTAAGGAATATACCCCTTTTTTTTTTTTTTAACGTTCACCTATTTTTAAGAGAGACAGAGAGACAGAGCCTGAGTGGGGGAGGGGCAGAGAGAGAGAGACACACACAGAATCCGAGGCAGGCTCCAGGCTCCGAGCTGTCAGCACAGAGCCCGATGCGGGGCTCGAGCTCACAAACTGCAAGATCACAACCTGAGCTGAAGTCGGACACTGAACCGACTGAGCCACTCAGGCACCCCAAGGAATATGCTTCTAAGAGCCACAAGAAGCCTGTTGCAATGAAATATATTCACTATTTTTCAACTTTTTGTCACGAAATTTTCAAATTTACAGCAAATTTAACAGATAAGTACATTGAATACCTCCACCTCCTTCTGTGTTCACCAGTTTTAACGGGTTTTTTTGCCACATTTAGGTTATGTGTGTCTCCTACCTATATGTGTGTGTTTATGTGTATGTTTGTATGACTTATTCATATTTATATATACACATAGGTACATATTGCTATTATTTACTAAATCACTTGAGAGTAGATAGCAGGCGTTAGTGACCCTTCCTTCCCACCAAATACTTTATACCTTCTCCTAAAAACAAGATCATCCTCTTCCATAATTATCAATTGTGTCTTAGGGTGCAATTATGAGGTTTAGGAAATTGAACACTGACGTGACACTTTCACCCAATCTTAAGTCCACGTTCAAATTCTGCCAATTTTCTCAACGCCAGCCGTTATAGCAATTTCCCTAGACCCAGGATCCAACCCATGACCATACAGTGCATTGAACCCTCACGTCCCTTCAGTCTGTTTGACTCTGTGACAGTTCCTCGGCTTTTTCTTGTCCTCATGACCTTGACATTTATGAAGAATCCCAGCCGATTGCCAAGTCGAATACCCCTCCGTTCAATTTGGGCTGCTGTGTCCCCTTTGTTCGATTTAGGTTATGCATTTTGACCTGGTAACTGCATTAGTGACTCTGTGTCCTTCTTGGATCTTCCCACCAGACCCACATTGCCAATAAAGCCCTTTGCTGGGAGATGTCACCTTTGATTACTTGGGTAAAATACAGTCTGCTGTCTACTGCCCAGGATTTTTTGTCCCTTTGTAACACAATCAGTAAGTTATTTGTGAGATTTGGTTCTGTGAATATCCTGTCCCCACCAGCCTTTCCCCGAATGGTTTTAACATCCACAGAGGATTCTTATCTGTATCAATTATTACTGTGACGACTACACCATGGCGATATTCTAACTCCGTTCTTCCTTTTGCATTTATTACCTTTTTCCTTTTTTTTTTTTTTTTTTAATGTTTATTTATTTTTGAGAGAGACAGAGCTTGAGCGGGGAGGGGCAGAGAGAGAGGGAGACACAGAATCCGAAGCAGGCTCCAGGCTCTGAGCTGTCAGCACAGAGCCCCCACGCAGAGCTCAAACTCATGAGCCGTGAGATCACGACCTGAGCCAAACTTGGACGCCCAACCGACTGAGCCACCCAGGCATCCCATATGAACCTTTTTCTTAAAGTTCCCAGTCTCCATTCTGCTCCCTACCCCTTCCCTATCTCAGGACAGAGACACAGTAAACATTCCTTTAAAAAGCCTTCATGAAGACAAAATGAAAACACGGTGACCAAGGAGTTAAAAAAAGCAAGTATAGGGGTACCTTGGTGGTTCAGTCTGTTAAGCGTCCAACTTTGGCTCGGGTCATGATCCCATGGTTTGTGGGTTCGAGCCCCGCATCTGGCTCTGTGCTGACAGCTTGGAGCCTGCTTTGGATTCCGTGTCTCCCTCTCTCTCTGTCCCTCCCCAGCTCACGCTCTCTCCGTCAAAAATAAATAAACATTAAAAAAAAGAAGCGGCAGCAAAGTATATTTGGCAAAACGGCCGTTCTGTGAGCTAGATTTTGGGTGTCATCCTATCTCCACCCAGCTGCTGATTCTGGAGAAGTGGAAGCCTTAGCCTCATCTTGCATGGCAAGTTTGGGAATCAGGAATCCAGGGGATCCAGACTCTCTTCGGACTCCTCTCACGAGATGATGCGTATCTGCCGGAAGCATACCAGGCAGCTGGAAGGATCTGTCTGTCCTCCATGGCAGAGACAGCACCTTGTTGAATGGGAGCCTCTGTGCATCCAGTATAGATGGGCTTTTCTCCAATTTCACACCCACAGCAGACATTAGTAATCGATTATAGAGTTCTTCCCCATCAAACCAGAACTCCAAATTCTAGGCAGTTGCCATCTATCAATCACGCAAAATAGAGTTAATTTGCCTCTTTACCCCAGTCTGATCCCCTTGGGCTTGGTTTCCCATCCAGGCTCCAGGGGACAGGCAGGCAGGGGTCTGGCTGACCACTACTCTATGCCCACAGAGTGGACCCAGGCTGCATGAGCCCAGATGTGAAGAATTCCATCCACGTCGGAGACCGGATCCTGGAAATCAATGGCACGCCCATCCGCAACGTGCCCCTGGATGAGGTATGGGCCCTGAGTCTGGTGAGCAGAATTGGAGGTGGTGCATTCATGCCTGACTCCTCCCCCAGCTCCACCTGCACCACCTCTGACTCACCTGTCCGCACGCCTGCTCTCCCCAGATTGATCTTCTGATCCAGGAAACCAGCCGCCTGCTCCAGCTAACTCTTGAGCATGACCCACACGACACGCTGGGCCATGGGCCAGGGCCTGAGCCCAGCCCCCTGGGCTCTCCGATCCACACTCCCAGCGGGGAGGTGGGCAGCTCTTCCCGGCAGAAGCCCGTCCTGTAAGTCAGTCCCGTGCCTTGTCACATCTAGGTACTTTCACAGACGCTGGGCCTCGGGGATGAGACCTGGTTCCTGCCCTCTGGGAGCTCCCAGTCTGATGGGGGAGGCAGGCCCGCAAAAAAGCAGGCCAGCAAGGGGTGCGGAGGGATGAGAAAGAAAGGTCTGTGAGAGGTAGGAAAGCAGGGGTGCAGCTGCCCCAGCCGGGGGGTCCCACAGCACTTCCAGGGTGGAACAGCAGGCAGGTAGCTCAGGATGACGGGAGCATCGAGTGCGGTCGGGGAGGCACGGGCCCCCGTGCACAAGGGTGCCCAAGGCCAGAGGTGGCTTGCGGGCCATTGCGGGGGCCCAGGCGGGAGGTGCCAAGGGCCCCATACCCTCTTGAAGGGAGGGGAGACACAAGAAAGAAACCCAGAGGCAGCCTGGTCCTCACTCCACTTACCTTGGGTCCTGCTCAGGACTCCTGGCAAAGGTTTTGGGGGGGGCATATCTTCTGGGGTGACAATGTTTAAGAGCTAATGGTGTCGAAGGCACGTATTTCCTCCTTGCGTGCGTGTGTCTAGAGCTCACGCTACCCTGTGGAGCCACCCACATGGCAGGGTTAAGGGCATCCTGGATAGGTTGTCTGCCTCTGCACCCCAAGGCCCGGCACTCAGATGCTGGGAGACAAAGCATCTGCCCCAGGGCCACCAGCCAGAGTAGACCAAGGACAAATGGTCCCACCAAGGGCACCTGCAGGACAGCAGGCCCAGGATAGAGGTCTAGTCTAGTCTGGGTGCTGGATGGGGCATGAGCCTTCTGACCGCCCAGGAGAGCGGCCCTGTGCCACCTTCTCCCGGACTGGGGTGGAGGTACATGGACTGGCACGGATGGGAGCGTGGCAGGCAGGAGGAAGGGGACAGGACCGAGGCCCAGTGCCCACCTGCCCCGGTGACACCGAGCCCCGTGTGTGCCTCCTCAGGAGGAGCTACAGCATCGACAGGTCCCCAGGTGCTGGCTCCCTGGGCTCCCCAGCCTCCCAGCGCAAGGACCTGGGTCGCTCTGAATCCCTCCGTGTGGTCTGCCGGCCGCACCGAATCTTCCGGCCGTCGGACCTCATCCACGGGGAGGTGTTGGGCAAAGGCTGCTTCGGCCAGGCCATCAAGGTACAGGGTGGGCCTGGGCAGGGGCGGGGCCAGAGGTGGGAATGGGGGACAGGCCAGGTGAGACCCATCAGTCCCGCCTGCAGGAATCCACAGTGGAAGGGGTACCGGGCTTCCAGACTTCCTGGCCGGTACTTTCCTCCCCCTGGACCTCCCTGAGTCAGTTAGAGGAGGGAACCCACTACAGAGAGACCCAGAACGTTATGTGGGGGATATGGTAGTGGGTGGGAGGGCAACCCGGGCTGACCCAGAAAGCTCCTTCCCCGGGGCCCTGTACTGAGCCTGAAGCCAACCCCTCACGGCCTCTATGCTGCTCACCCCTTCACATGCTCCCCCAGTAGAGACACAAGCCCCTCCTTGGCTCTGAGGTCACCTGGCTGTCACCAGGCTGGAAGGTTCAGGATTATACAGAAGGTGCCGGCGAGGCCCTGTCCCTGGTCCCCTTCCCAGGGGAGAAGTCCCATCTGACCTCCAGGAAGCAGCCCGGCAGAGCAGAGGAAAGAGCTAGCCTCTGAGTCAGGCGGTCCTGGCCCCCAAGACCCAGCCACCCCCTCCGTCCTGCTGGGTGCCCTTGGCCACTGTCAGGAAACCTGCGGAGTGTCTGTGTCCTCGTCTGTAAGGGAATTGATGAGGCACCACACGAAATGTCTGTGAAGAGTTTGAAGCCATCTGCCCGTCCCCCTTGCGGTTCTGGGGGTGGGGCTGGGGCCTCCGTCGGTACCCAGGCTCCGTGCCTCTGTGTCCCCACGCAGGTGACGCACAGGGAGACGGGCGAGGTGATGGTGATGAAGGAGCTGATCCGGTTTGACGAAGAGACCCAGAGGACATTCCTCAAGGAGGTCAGTGAGCAGAACTGCACCCTCCCCTTCACCAGACTCCTGGGACATCCCATGGCCCCCGCCCCTTCTCCACTGACAGGGGTGGCCCGGGGTTCCGGGAGGATGTGATGCTCCACCCACACACCAAAAGAAGAGAAAGTATCCCGGCAGGAGGGGGAGGGGGGCCCGGGCATCCTGGAGGGTGGCAGGGGCCACACGGGCACCTTGGGGAACCAGCTGCGATCTCTGGCGGGGCAGCAGGGGAAGAGAGAGACTTGGGCAGAGCCCCAGGCCCAGCCTGCCTTCACCCCGCCAGGTGAAGGTCATGCGATGCCTGGAGCACCCCAACGTGCTCAAGTTCATCGGCGTGCTCTATAAGGACAAGAGACTCAACTTCATCACTGAGTACATCAAGGGGGGCACCCTCCGTGGCATCATCAAGAGCATGGTGAGTGCGTGGGCAGGGCCCACACCTGTCGCCCCGGCCCCACAGCCAGCGCCACAGGCCCCGGGGGGGCAGCTGCCCTCTGGGCCTCCTCAGCTCTCCGGTGGGGTTGGCCTCTGGTCTCCAAGGCCCTCCAGACCCTGAATCCGAATCAGACGGGGAGCGAGGTGCAGAGAGGGTGGCAGCTTGGCTGAGGGGACACACAGGCTGTTTCGGGGCAGCCGCCCTGCCCCGCCCCAGAGCAGCCAGACCCAGCCTCGCCTGCCCCAGGGCTGAACACCTGAGGAGGGGCACCTTGTTACCTCTCCCCTGTGGGCCTTTGTTTTGCTTGTAGAGAAACCAAATCATATTTACTATTTACTATGTTCTGTAAAATTCAGAACTTTCTTTTTTTTTTTTTTAATTTTTTAATTCAAGAGGCAGAGCACAAGCAGGGGAGGGGGAGACACAGAATCCGAGGCAGGCTCCAGGCTCTGAGCTGTCAGCACAGAGCTCGATGTGGGGCTTGAACTCACGAGGCATGAGATCATGACCTGAGCTGAAGTTGGGTGCTTAACCAACTGAGCCACCCAGGCACCCGAAAATTCAGAACTTTCTTTAAGGGCTTGGATGAAATTGCAAATCCCAACTGGGAAAGTATTTGGAGAGAAGCTTCTAACGCTCTGGTGCTCTCGCACAGTGCCCCGGGGGTCCCCACCTGGGCATCACCCGGACACCAAGAGGTCCTGACCCCCTCCTGCACCTGCAGACTCCTCATTGCCCCAGGCTGTGGTCCCTGCAGGCCTGTAACAGGTGTGAGTTCTCAGAAAGGATTCTGTGGTCAAGTACAATCTGGAATCACAGCCTCCACCCACTTGGGCTTCCTTGCTGCACTCTGGGTCTTGATTACGCTCTCATGTCCTTACCTCCCCCCAACTTGATCTCTGTAGGGGGCTGGGGTGTGAGAACCCGGCGTTTCCCAGATGATTTGAGCCCAAAGCCCTACTTGCTGGCACTCTGCAGGCGATCTCGCGGGGCCCATCCCTCTCTGCCTGCACGGGAAAGTAGGTTCAGATTTCCTAAAAACCCGAAGGCATGGGATTGTGTCGAACATAGAGTTTTTTTTTCCCCGCGAAGAGCTGGCTCAGGAGTTACAGAGGAGTGTCCCCCACTTTGCGTTTGAAAACACATACTGGAAAGTGGTGTTTTTGAGTTATTCCCCCACACCCTTTAGAAGCAGACAAAGGTGGGTGCAAAAGAAAGTGGGGGGGGGGGGTCATTGGACTCTCCGAGACACTTGCTGCCTTGGCTTCCCTCTCACCCAACTGTCCTGCCACTGTGGCCCCGTTGGTCCACGCTGGCCCTTCTCTCCCCACGCCCCCCGCAGGACAGCCAGTACCCGTGGAGTCAGAGAGTGAGCTTTGCCAAGGATATCGCTTCAGGGATGGTGAGTAGGCTCCGGGGGTGCGGCTGGGTGATCTGACCCCACCGATGAAAGGATTCTGTCCTGCTGACCTTAAACCTTAGAAGGCACTGAGAGACAGAAGCCATCAGGAAGTGCCAAGAAAGAGCAGGGGGATCGGCTGAGGGTGGGAAGTGTCCCTGAGGCAGGAGGGGAGGTAGAAGCCTCTGGGGGGCCAGGGGTGGGCTGGGGTCCCTCGGCGCAGCTGCCTCCTGACCTCTGTGCCCCCTGCCCCCAGGCCTACCTCCACTCCATGAACATCATCCACCGGGACCTCAACTCCCACAACTGCCTGGTCCGAGAGGTGAGCAGCCCGGGCCGGGGAGGGAGGGAGACTGCAGGAGCCCCGCCCGCCCACTCCTGGCCTCGTGGCCTGCCCCGGACGGGGGTCCTAGGTTGCCCAGACCCACGCCTCCTTCGGCCCAGGCGGAAACAGCGCCAGGCCAAGAGGCAGACAGAGCCGGCTGCGCCATCCACGTGGATTGTGGCTCCAGCGCTCTGAGCCATCAACAGGTCCCAGGTCGTTAGGAGGCTCGGAAAAATCGATAAAGGAGAGAGTGGTGTGGAAACTGTAACGGGCGGTGAGCGAGGTGGCATTGACAGGACAGCCCACGGCAGAGTGGCCAGGCCCACGCCAACAGCTGCAGGTCTGGAGGAGGGCCTGGGCGCGCGGGCTGGGGAGGTCAAGACAGGCTTCGGAAAGAGGCTCTGGGGGACACACTTAAGTAGGGGAGTGGGGGGGGGGGCGCCTGGGTGGCTCAGTGGGTTGAGAGTCCGACTCTTGGTTTCGGCTCAGGTCGTGATCTCACGGTTCATGAGTTCGAGCCCCTTGTCAGGCTCTGAGCTGACAGTGCAGAGGCTGCTTGGGATTCTCTCTCTCTCCCTCTCTCTGCCCCTCGTCGGCTCATGTGCTCTGTGTCTCTCTCTCAAAATAAATCAGTACGTAAACCTAAAAAAAAAAAAGTGTGGGGGTAGCCTGAGGTGGGGGATGGAGGGGGACCGTGGACTGTCCACAGAAGGCAGAGGAAGGGGCGGCTGACCATGCCCCACCGGAGAGGCAATGCCCTGGTTTCGTCGCTGCCGTAACAGAACCACAGACCGGGCGCCCTGGAATAACGGAAATGTATTCGCAGGGGGCAGGAAGCAAAACAAACAGTCCAAAATCAAGGTGTTGAGAAGCCTGGCTCCTCCTAGAGGCTGTGAGGGGGAGCCTGTCCTGCGCTCTCCCCCAGGCTCTGGAGGCGGCCGGCGATCCCTGGCGCTCCTTGGCCTGTAACCACATCACTGCGGTCTCTGCCTGGGTCTTGACACAGCGTTCTCCCCTCTGTGTGTCTGTGTGTCCTCTTCTTTTTTTTTTTATGTTTATTTTTGAGAGCGAGACAGAGACCGAGCCCGAGTGGGGGAGGGGCAGAGAGCGAGGGAGAGACAGGACCCAAAGCGGGCTCCAGGCTCCGAGCTGTCAGCACAGGGCCCGACGCAGGGCTCAGACTCATGAACCGCGAGATCATGACCCGAGCCGAAGTCGGACGCCCGACCGACTGAGCCACCCAGGTGCCCCTGTCCCCTTCTTATAAAGGCACCAGACACTGGATTTCGGACTCACCCTAATCCAGTAGAACCTCATCTTAACTGGTAGCATCTGCAAAAGTCCTCCAGGCAGACGTTTGCCAAGTGAATTCAGTACAAGAAGTGTTTCGGGTGGTGGGAAAAGCGCGTGCAAAGGGCTGGTGATACGACATTTAGGGAGCAATGAGTTGGTCACTATAGAGTGGGGGAGGTGGTGGTCTAAGCCCTCTGGGGATTTCCGGGAGGCTCTGGGGGACTCTGGGCCTCCGAGAGCTGTGGGCAGTGAACACACGAGAGAGGTGGGCAAGGCGGGCTCCGTCGGCCTCCCAGGGAGCCTGCTCCGGCCGCCCCTGCTGGTGATGGGTGTTACTGCAGGGCTGAGCCAGGCGGGTGTGCAGGGCGAGGAGGGGCGGCCTGTCCCAGCTTGGACCCCACAGCGGGGGCCATCCCCTGTGAATCTGATGAGCGCTGTGAGCTCCCCATCCCAAGAATCCATGTGTACACAAACCAGAACTTTCACCTATCGTTTGGGGCCTCTAAGAATCCAGTGGTCACCCTTGCTGGTTTCCCTGGAGCTGTTTCCCACAGCAGGGTCTGGGGGCTGTGTACCATCGGACCCCGGGGGAGTCTTCAGAAGCGCAGGTCCTGAGAGGGACCAGCACTTGAACGATCCTGGTGGACACTGTGCGAGCTCGGCCCCTCCCCTGTCTGCCGTCTCTGCAGAGTCTTCTGCAGGCAACTGTCCACATTGGCATTGCAGAAACAGCAGAGTCCTTCCCTGTGGACTGAGCCTGGTCCTAACCCCCCCTGGCTGGGCCCCTGCCCCCTTGGCCTGTCACACACGGCCTCTGTGTCCGTGCCCAGTGGTCCATCCTGGGGCTGGCACACACAGTCCGGACTTCCAGGACCCTGGACGCCACGTCTAAGAGACCTGGCTGCCGGACCTATAGAGACCTCTCCAGGCCCCTGGCTTGGCACCGGTGACCCAGGGCAGCCTGTCTGTCCCTTGCTGGGTGGACACAGGGGTTGACATCTGTACTCCTACAAACCTAAAACAGTAAAGCCGACCGGCTGGATGGCCTCGGGCAACTGTCTTAACCTCTCTGGGCCTGAGTAACCTCGTGTGTAAAGTGGGGATAAAAATAACACCCCCCCCCCCCAGACTGTTGGAGGAGGAAGAGACACAGCTGTCACGTGCCAAGCACAGGACCCGGGTCTTGAATTAGAATTACTCCCTCCCTGGCACAGCAAGGCAGCCCTGGTGCCCTGATGGGGCACACAGAGCACTACTCACGGGCCCCGGGGTGTCAGGGGCGTGTCCTCCGGGCTGTCTGTGGAACCGTCCGGACTAGGAGTGGGGCGGGCATGTGCTGCCAGGAGCCCCTCTCAGTGCGGCCCTGCTTCGTGGTCACCCCAGAACAAGAACGTGGTGGTGGCCGACTTTGGGCTGGCACGGCTCATGGTGGAAGAGAAGACACAGCCCGAAGACCTGCGAAGCCTCAAGAAGCCAGACCGCAAAAAGCGCTACACGGTGGTGGGCAACCCGTACTGGATGGCGCCCGAGATGATCAACGGTGAGTGGGCCCCCCGGGCCGGGGGTCCCAGGCGGGGCTGCAGCCCCCGCTGCCCAGCCCCCCCTCCCCCCCAGCCTCCTCCCTGGGTCCCGCAACTCGTTTCCCGTGCCACTGTCCCGCACGCCACCCGCTTATCACAGAGTCCTGGAGGTGGCAAGTCCAGTGTCCACGTCACTGGCCTGAAGTCAGGGGTCAACCGGGGTGGGGGAGGTCCCGCTTTCTCTCCAGCTTCTAAAGGCTGCCTGGCTCCATCAGAGGCCGGGGCCCTGGCACCTTGTCGGACGTCTGTGTCCGTTGCCCAGTCTCCTTCCGTGCCTGCCTCCCTCCTGAGGACCTTTTGCGGTTGTATCGCAGGTCCTCTCCCCATCTCCAGATCCTTAACTCAGTCACGCCAGCATGTCCCCTGCAAAGTGACATCTTCTCAGGGCCCAGGGATCAGGTGGCGGACAGCCTGGCCCACCCGGGGCCTCTTTCCCGCTCGGTTTCTTTTTTATCGGGCCTGTCACATGATGACTACATACGACACCCCAGGTGACACCCAACACGGGCAGGTGACATTCAGACAGAGGGCAGGCAGAGCCGGGGGCATCTCGGTGCCAGCACTGACCAGAGTTAACATAGCCCTCCATATCCCCCCCACCCAGTAACTTAACCTGCAGAAGGGGGCTAAATCCCTACCTTTAAGGGTTTGCTGTGAGGGCCTGCCACATCTGACACATGAGGGCGGCTGTACTGGCTGCTTTTAACATCATGAGGTTACATGTATCACCCCCCACCCCCCACCCGCCGCTACAGCCAAGGAAACTGAGGCCCAGAGAGTCTGTATCAGCTCCTGGGAGTGCTGTTAACAAATTACTACAAACCGGGTGGTTTAAAACAACAGACATTTATTCCCTTGTAGTTCTGGAAGCCAGAAGTCTGCAATCCAGGAGAGCCCCGCTCCCTCCAGGGCTTTCCGGGGAGCACCCACTCCTTGTGGCTTCTGGCTTCTGGTGGCTGCCCTGGCATTCCCGGGCTCGTGGCCACGGCCGCCTCTCCCTGTGTGTCGTCCTCCTCAGTCTCTCTTAGGATGTTTGCAACGGTACCTAGAGGCCGCCCCCGGATGATCCAGGATTATCTCATCTCAAGATCCTTTTAATGACCATATTTGCAAAGACCTTTTTTCCAGTGAAGTAATGGTCACAGGTTCCAGGGGTTTGACATGGGTAGTTTTGGGGGTCACCGTGTGGTCCATGACTTGTCCAGAGTCACACAGCTGGTGGGTGGCTGAGCTGGGCCTGGAACCACCCCCCCAGGCAGGGCTGTCATCCTCACCCCGCAGAGGTCTGCTCAGACCTGGCAGGGGCGGGAACACAGGGACCTAAGCCCTGGTCCCACGGCAGTCCAGTCGCTCGCTTCTTTCTCCTGGTCCCGCCCTGCTGGCCCCCAACCCAGCCTCACCTGCTGACAGCCGATCTCTCCATCCAGGCCGCAGCTACGATGAGAAGGTGGATGTGTTTTCCTTTGGAATCGTCCTGTGCGAGGTAGGTGGGGGTGGGTGGCGGTTGGCCTCGGGCTTGGGGCTCCTGGGAACCTGCAAGCTTGTGGGGGGTGGGGGGGGGGGCGGTGCAGTGGTCAGCCTGGCCCCAGACCAAGTGTGACCTGCCCTCAAACCCACCTGGTTGGCGTCAGTCCCAGCGGCCCCCCACCCCCACCGCGGGTAACCGCTGGGCCTTGTGCTGGACAGATCATCGGGCGGGTGAACGCTGACCCTGACTACCTACCCCGCACCATGGACTTTGGCCTCAACGTGCGAGGCTTCCTGGACCGCTATTGCCCCCCAAACTGCCCGCCGAGCTTCTTCCCCATTACCGTGCGCTGCTGTGATCTGGACCCCGAGAAGAGGTAAGTGGGGCCGGGGGCTCAGCCCGGAGCAATCCTTAGGGGTGGGGCCACCCCCCCCCCCCCCCCCCGGCAGCACAGAACCCACCATCCCGCCCACCTGTCACCCCAGACCCTCCTTCGTGAAGCTGGAACAATGGCTGGAGACCCTCCGCATGCACTTGGCCGGCCACCTGCCACTGGGCCCGCAGCTGGAGCAGCTGGACCGGGGCTTCTGGGAGACCTACCGGCGTGGCGAGAGTGGACTGCCTGCCCACCCCGAGGTCCCCGACTGACCCCGGCCCGCCCAGCTGCCCCCGTCCCCGCCTGCAGAGAATCCACCCAGCACCAGACTCCTCTGCGGGCGGCAGCCGGCTACGGAGCCCTCAGCTGGGCAGCAGGCAGGCAGGCTCCTCCCCGGCGCCGGGCCCCGACTTGCCTTCTCCTACCCTGCGGGCCGCGGCCCCTTTGTCCCGTCTCTGCCCCCGACCCCGGCGCTGGCCTGGCTGCACACACACCGTCACCTCACCCTGCCTTACCTCTGTGTTGGTGGGGCCGCCCCCTCTCGCTTCTCTTTGCATGAGCCGGAGGACCCATCCCGCACCCCATCGCCCCCGGCCGCCCTGCGCACACCCCACCTGTCCGCAGCTACTCCGAGGCTGGGCTGGCAGACGGCCTCAGACCGGGCCCGGTAACGGCCGGGGATGTGGGAGGGCGCGGAACGAGGGCGAGGCCAAGCCCCTGGGGTCCTTCACCTCCCGGGGGGTGGGGTGTCTCGGTAGCAGCAGGTATCGATAATTGCCCGAACCCCAAAACAGGGAGAGGTCAGCTCCTGCAGGGTGGAATTCCCTGGGGGCTAAGCAGCAGGCCTCTCTTGCTCTGGATCTTTTCATTTCTTTATTGAAGCCACTTTAGTGAGAAGCAGGTACCAGGCCTCAGGGTGAAGGGCGGGCCCACTGAGGGAGAAGGGGAGTAGTTGGGTCCCTGGGTCAGAGCTGCTGGGAGGAGCCGCAGAGGGACGCTGGGCAGAGCGGACGAGGCAGGCGTCCCCCAGCAGCCCGACCCCTGCAGTTCATCTCCGTGCCCCTCCGGGCTTCTCCCCAGGCTCCCTGCCCTCCCCACGGCCCTCAGTCCTCTGGGTTCTTCCTGTGTAATCTATTTTTTAAGAAGAGTTTGTATTATTTTTCATACGGCTGCAGCAGCTGCTGCCGGGGGGCTTGGGGTTTTATTTTTCTGGCGGGCGGGGGTGGGGGGGCCATTTTGTCACTTTGCCTCAGTTGAGCATCTAGGAAGTATTAAAACTGTGAAGCCTTCTCAGTGCACTTTGAAACTGGAAAACAATCCGAACAGGCCCATGGGACCGCGAGTCCAGGGGGTGGGACACGTCCCCGCCGTCCAGGAATCGTGATGTCTAAGGAACAAAACCCAGACCCAGAACAATAAAATAAATTCCATACTCCCCATCCGGGTTCCAAGTTGCCATGTGTGTCTGGGGCTCCGAGGAAATAGGACAAGAACAGAATTTCGTGACTAGGAGTCTGGTGGGAAGATGAGAGTCGGGGGCAGGTGGGGACGGGCAGGAGGGACGGGCAGGTGGGGACGGGCAGGAGGGACAGGAGCAGGTGGGGACGGGCAGGAGGGACAGGGGCAGGTGGGGACGGGCAGGAGGGACAGGGGCACGTGGGGACAGGCAGGTGGGGACGAGCAGGAGGGCCAGGCACAGGGCAGCAGTGGAGGCCTGGCCGGATGAGATACTATGGAATGTATTGCTTTCATTTAATGTTTTCTTCTTTCTAAACCTTAAGGGATCCCATCAGGAAAACCACACTAGCTTTTTCAAATAGAGGGCACTTAACCCTGGGAATTATTTTGCTTTTTTTTTTTTTTTTTTTTTTTAATATTTATTTTTGAGAGAGAGCATGTGCACAAGCCGGGGAGGGGCAGAGAGAATCCCAAGCAGGGGCTCGATCTCAGGAATCATGAGATCATGACCTGAGCCGAAATCAAGAGTCGGACACTTAACCAACTGAGCCACCCAGGCACCCCCATCCAGGGAACTGCTTATATAGTGGTCGAAAGACAGCGGAAGGGCAAAAAGTAGATACTGTGATGACCCAGAGATGGTGAACTTTGGAAAGCAGCTACCACCCCCTGGCAGGGGCCCTTAGGGCAAGAGGGGTTACTTTAGTGATCGAGTGTTGGCATAGCAAAGCAGCGTTTAAACTCAGTGGCCCAGAAGAACAGTAATCGCTCGTGGCTGACAACTTCTCTGTAAGAACTGGGAGCAGCTTGGGTGAGTGGTTTTGGTCTGGGGTCTCTCCTGAGGTTGTGGTCACATACCGTCTGGGGCTGCAGTCCTTTGAGGGTGTGACCGGGGCTGGACTCCCAAGGACCTTGTATGGGGCTCACTCACAGAGCTGCAAGTTGATGCCGGCTGATGACCAGAGGCCTCAGTCCCTCTTGGGGCCCCTCCACAGTGCTCCTTGAGTGTCCCTGTGGCATCCTCTAGAGTGAGCCTCCCAAGAGAGCAAACCGGGAGCTCCACTGCCTTCTATGACCCAATCTCAGAAGTCACAGCATTACTTCTACCATGTTCCATTGGTCACACAGGTCAACCCTAAATCAGTGTGAGAGGGGACTACCCGAGGCCACAAATACCTGTACCAGAAGGGGAAGTTAAGGGTAATCTTGGAAGGGGGCTAGGACCTTGGAGGGAGGAGCCCTAGGAACCAGTGTTTGGATTTTTGATATGTGTTGGGACAAAGGGTTGGATTCTAAGCAGTCGATGCTGGAACTTCTAAGAAGGTGGGTACAAAGCTGATACGTGCTGGAGCTAAAACCCACTGCTGCTGACGAGTGCTGGAGAGCACAAGCAAGTCCCTTCCTATGTCTCACTTCCGGGTCTCCCTCAGCTCACCCTTGTTAGCAGGCCCACTTTCACAGGAAACCTGCTGGCAAGGAAGCCTGGGAAATGTAGTTCTCGGTAATCCATCAACAGCATCACAGAAGAGAAAGTGGAGTGGGCTTGGGGCTGAGATACAGTAACCAGCACAGTCCACCCCTTTGGCTACCCATCACCCATACACACCTTCCTACCACACTCGATCTCCATATGAGTCTCACAATTTTGTGCTTCGACAAAGAGCATGGATGCTTTGTACAACAAGGAGCATGGATGCTTTGTACACAGATGCGTCATTCTCTTCCGAAAGGGGAGGGACAAGAACATGCTAGAGACACCGTATCCATCGACCTGTGTTAATTCCAGGCAGAATTCCACTTGAGTATTCCCTGTAACTGAAAGACTTCAATAGTGAAGTTCACCATCAAGATCAATATGTTGACATCAAATAAGGAAAATGGTGTGGGAAGGAAAAGTTAGTTGAAGGACACACAGCAAAGAAAATATGTAAGGGCACCTGGCTGGCTCAGTCGGTAGAGCATGTGACTCTTGATCTCAGGGTCACATGGGGCACCACATGGGGCATAAAGCTCAGTTTAAAAATATTTTTTAAAAAGAATAAGAAAGTAGGGGTGCCTGGGTGGCTCAGTCAGGTGAGTGTCCGACTTCAGCTCAGGTCATGATCTCATGGTTCATGGGTTCACGTTGGGCTCTGTGTTGACAGTTCAGAGCCTGGAGCCTGCTTCGGATTCTGTCTCCCTCTCTCTCTGCCCCTCCCCTGCTCTCACTCTATCTCTCTGAAAAATAAATAAACGTTAAAAAATATATTATGTAAAAGCAGGAATCTTCAACAAAGTATTAGCAAATACAATCCAGGAATATATAAAAATAATGTACTATGACCAAGTAGGGTTTATCCCAGGAATGTAATAGTGGTCCAGGAGTTTAAAAGTCAATCCGTGGAGGGGCACCTGGGTGGCTCAGTTGGTTAAGTGTCCAACTCTCGATACCAGCTCAGGTCATGATCTCATCGTTCATGAGATCGAGCCCCATGTCGGGCTCTGTGCCGACAGCATGGAGCCTGCTTGGGATTCTCTCCCCACCCCCCTCTCTGCCCCTCCCCAATAAATACATAAAATAATTTATATGCCATTTATATTTACAGGAAAGAAACGAAATATAATGATACAGTAGATTAAAAGGATGGAACGACATATACCACAAAACACTAATTTTCTAAAATTTTGTTTCAGTTTATTTTGAGAGAGAGAGAACGAGTCGGGGAGGGGCAGAGAGAGAAGGGAGAGAACTCCACACAGGCTCCCTGCTGTCAGGGCAGAGCCTGACTTGGGGCTCGAAATCATGAACCGTGAGATCATGAGCTAAGCCAAGATCAAGAGTTGGACAGTTAACTGACTGAGCCACCCTGGCGCCCTGATTTTTTTTTTTTTTTTTAAAGCTGGCTTGGCTATATTTAGATTCAAGTCAATTAATATCAAAGTAGTCTTCAGAACTGAAAATGATTAAGGATAAAGAGCAAATTAAATAATGATAAAAGAGCCACCTAACCAAGAGGGCATAACTATCTAAAATGTGTATGCATCTGGGGCGCCTGGGTGGCTCAGTCGGTTGGGCGGCCAACTTCGGCTCAGGTCATGATCTCGCAGTCCGTGAGTTTGAGCCCCGCGTCGGGCTCTGTGGTGACAGCTCAGAGCCTGGAGCCTGCTTCAGATTCTGTGTCTCCCTCTCTCTGACCCTCCCCTGTTCATGCTCTGTCTCTCTCTGTCTCAAAAATAAATAAATGTTAAAAAAATTTTTAAAAATATAAAAAAATAAAATGTGTATGCATCTAAAAACATTGTTTTGAAATACACGAAGCAAAAACAGCTAGAACTGAAAGGAGAAATCAACATAACACCCACTTTCCAGCCATGTGAGGTAGTGCCTTTGAATAGACACTCCAGCCTAGTCAAGCCCTCAGCTGACCGTGGCCCCAGCCAGTCTCACGACTGCAAGCTTAGGAGACACCCTGAGTCAGCACAGATGAGTCAGTTCTGAATTCCAGGCCCTAAGAAACTATGAGATAAATGTTGATTATTTTAAGCCACTAAATTCTAGAATAATTTGTGACGTAGCAACAGCTGATACAGCCATCATAAAACCTATCTGGGGGCACCTGGGTGGCTCAGTCGGTTGAGCTCAGGTCATGACTTCGGCTCAGGTCATGACTTCGACTCAGGTCACGATCTCACAGCTCATGGGTTCAAGCCCCGCATGTGGCTCGCTGCTGTTGGTGTGGAGCCTCCTTTAGATCCTCTGTCCCCCTCTTTCTGCCCCTCCCCTGCTTGCGTTCTCCCCCCAAAATCAGTAAATATTTTAGTTAATTAATTAACTAACAAATCTGTCTGGTTCTTTGAGCATGACTTGAGCTGAGAATTTAAAGCCCCAAGCTAATCCTTCTCTTCCTGTAACTCTGCAGGGTAGTGAGGATAGCCAGCCCACCTCACCATCCTTACAGTTTTCCTTGGCCATTTGTTTCCACACCACATTGGGTTACCTAATTGGGTTAACTAACTCACGAGTCCAAGGTCGAAAACCTAACCAAATCATAACTCATGGGTTCAAGGTCGAAAACCTAACCAAATCAATTTCACAATCCCACCTTTGAAGGTCTCTTTCTCTTGCCCGCCGATTTCCTTCTAACTTCTGACCGCGGGAGGAAGCACTAAAGGGACTTTGTAAAATACCCAAAGGGGAGAAAGGCCTTCCTTCCAGTTTGCCACTGGTTGTATTTTCTCAAGTAGCAGCAAGCCCTTGGCTTCTGCCCCTAGCCACCTGCAACATGCATAAGTCCAGGCTGCCCAAAGCTCTCTCTCGAGTGGTCCAAGCATCGGCAGCAGGACACCACCTTCTCAGCAGTTTGGGCACCACCCAAGGGCACATCCTTTCCCTAGGGTTCTGAACACCAGCTGCATTTCATGGAGATACCGCTTAGAGCTTTGGGCCCCGGTAAATTATCAGTTTTGGTTTCCATTATCCAGACTCGTCCCTGATTGCTACAGTACTTGGTACCAGGAGTAGGGCTGAAATATTTGCTGGATAAGTTCATGGGTAAAATCATGAGTAATTGAACTTACAAGATCTAGGACTCCCGGCTGCCATCTTACCCTCAGGACGAACAGCTGAATTATTCATTCAATAATTACATCATCCATCATTCAACATTTACTCTGTTTATGTTAACCTCTTGACCTCTCCATCGAACAAGTCCATGAACACTTTGTATGCCCAGTTCTTAGCATTATAAATTTAAATGAGACTCAGACTTCACAACCCTCTGTTTGAATAAGAAATCCAATCAATTTGGAGTTTTATTAAATGTTTGTAGGTAGGAAAAGGAAAACAGCGTCAACGATTCTTTCCTGACTTAACAAAAAGAAACTTAATTATTTATATCTTCTATATACATGAAAAGAATACACAACAAATTAAACATTATTACAAGGACAGCAAGTTATCAAATAAGATAACAAGAATGCAGACTTTGGGGGATTACTGGTTAAAGCTCACAGTAAAAAACCCTGAAGCCCGGGTGTGGTGTCTTAAAAAACTCATTTGAACAAATTGCACTTCTAGAAAAGGATTATACATCTGCACACTCTCACGTCGGGCTGGAGTACAGAAATGATATTTTTGTGATGCTCTCAACTTACTTCATCAGAAATGGCTTTATAACATTCCATATCTGCATTTCTGCAGCTTAAGGACACTAAGCTATAAAATTTTATAGCTAAGATTTTTCTTTATTAGCAGCTTTTCCAAGCCTCCTGTCCAGGACTCCATTAATTAGCGAGGGGGGAAAAAAACAGACCAAATAAGCCTAAAATATAAAATACAGAAAGCAAACTGCCAAGATAATTTTTAGGTAATATTTATACACAGCAAAATGCACAAATCTTAAGTGCACAACTGGAAGAATAATAAATGCACGCACCCATGTAGCTCCCATGCCAATCAAGGTAGAGAACATTTCCCTATCTCCAGAAAGTTCCCTTGGGGCTTTCCCTATCAATCCCCACCATTACCGCCCAAGAGGCAACCATTGCTATGATTTTTATCACCCTAGAGCACATTTTCCAGTTCCTGAACTTCAAGTAAATGAAATCAGACAGCATGTACTTTTTAATGTCTGGCCTCTTTTGTTCAACCTAATTCTTTCCAGGTGTATCCATGCTGTTGAGTATAGATGTATTTTATTCTCTGCATTGCATTATTTGTATCCTATTGTTTGAATGTACTCTATTTGTTTCTGAGTTCTGTTGATGGACAAGTTGGTTGTTCCTGGGTTTGGGTTTCCATATACGAGCCATTATAAGGACGTATGTTTTCATTTTTATTGAATAAATACCCAAGAGTGCAATTGCTGGGTCCTGGTATGTTTATGCTTCACTTTATAAGAAACTGCCTACTGCCAGGGGTGCCTGGATGGCTCAGGCATTAAGCATCTGACTTTGGCTCAGGTCATGATCTCATGGTTCGTGAGTTCGAGCCCCACACTGGGTGAACATGAGCTCCGCTTCTCTCTTTCTCCCTCTGCCCCTCCTGGGATTCTCTCTCTCTTTCTCTGACCCTTGCTCACTTATGCCCTCTCTGTCTCTAAGAGAGAAAGAGAGAAAGAAACTGACAAAGTGACTGTACCCTTGTTAGTTTCCTCCAGCCATGGCTAGGGGTTCTCCTTTCTCTGCATCTTTAAGGGCAGTACACGTATCATCAGTCTCTGCTTTTAAGCCATCAGCATCTCATAGTGAACTTAATACGCATTTCTCTAGTGACCAATTATATTGAGCATCTTCTTATTTGCTTATCTGCCACCTGTATATTTCATTTGGCCAAGTACCTGTTCAAAATGTTTGCCATTTTTAGGGCACCTGGGTGGTTCGGTTGGTTAGTCGTCTGACTTTGGCTCAGGTCATGATCTTTCATTTTTTGAGTTTGAGCCTGCAACGGGCTCTCTGCCAACAGCACAGAGCCCAATTCAGATCTTCTGTCTCCCTCTGTCTGTCCCTCCCCAACCCGCTCTCTTCCTTTTTGTCTCTCAAAAATAAATTTAAAAATAAACAAATAAAAATGTTTGCCATTTCCTATTGGTTATGTTCTTCATATTATTGAGTTGTAAGAGTTCTTTATATATTCTGGAATTAGAGTCCTTAATCCATTTGTTGAAAAGCTACCCTTTCCCTGCTTCTTACATTTTGACGCTCTTGTATTGGGTGTTTACAGATTTTGGATAGCTGTGTCGTCTTTTCTTTTTTTCATGTTCTATTTTATTTTTGAGAGAGAGAGCATGAGCAGGAGAGACACACACACAGAATGCAAAGCAGGCTCCAAGCTCTCAGCACAGAGCCCAACGCGGGGCTCAAACCCACGAAGCGTGAGACCATGACCTGAGCCGAAATTGGACGCTTAACCGACTGAGCCACCTACCAGCCACAAGAATAGCTGTGTCTTCTTAATGAATGGACCGTTTTATCCTCAGGAAATGCCCTTTGTCTCTGATTTTAATGTAGCCACTTCCACCTTTCTTATGGTGGTGGCTACATGGTGTAGCCATTTCCACCCTTCTTATGGTAGTGGCTACATGTTGTATCTCTTTACTTAGTGGTTACATGATATATCTTTTTACCTGTTTGAACTTTCAACCTGCATCTCTTGCAAAAGGCATATGAGTTGGTTTTCTTTTGTCATTCAATCTTTCAAACTCTGCCATTAATAACATTTTACCCTCTTACATTTAATATCATTATTAACGTGATAGTTATTGCTTCCCACCTTCGTTCCTGTGTTCTTTTCTTGCCTTCTTTTGGATTAAGTTCTTTGTTTTTGCTTTTGTTTTTAGAATTCCATTTTATCTCCTTCTTTGGCTTTTGAGTTATCCTTCTCTGTATATTTGATTGATTGCTCTAAAGATTACAAAACTAACCGTTAACTCAGTTTACCTTGAATTAATGTTTGTTTCACACATAATATAAGGACCTTCCCCAAACGTAACTCCGCTAACTTTTCCCATCCTTTGTACAATTACTGCAGTGGGTGTTACTTCTACGCATGCTAGTTATAAGCCTCACCATGCACTATTAGTATTTTTTTGCTTTGAACACCAGTTTCCTTAAATAAATCAAGACGAGAAATCAACACCAGTTTCCTTAAATAAATCAAGACGAGGAAAAAAAAATAGCCTTTACTTTTACCTACATAGTTATAATTTGCGGTTCTCTTCGTTCTTTCCCTTCGATCTTTTTCCATCTGGTAGCATTTCCTCTCTGATAAACAGCCTCTTGCGATTTCATAGTGCCTGTCTGCTAGAGACAAATTTTCTCTACTTTTATCCAAAGAGTTGTATTTTACCTTCATTTTTGAAAACTGTTTCCACTGGGCATAGAGTTCCAGGCAGACAGGTTGTATTTTCAGCCTTTGCACATTGTCTTTCTATTGTCTTCTGGCATCCACCCGTTGTGATCAGATGTTAGCCGTTATTCCTATTCTCTTGCGCGTTCTTTTTCCTTTGTCTCTTTTTTAGATTTGCTCTTTCCCTTTGGATTTCAGCAGCCTGACTCTGGTTGGCTTCGATGTGATTCTCTTGGCATTGATCCAGTTTGGGCTTCATGAAGTTGTTTTAATCTATCGGTTAATGTTCTTCATCATCAAAGTTGGAAACGCTGGTTCACATCCAGTATAGCCGAGTAAGCACTCAACAAACCTGACATCCCCACAGGCAACAACTGAAAACTCTAGACAAATATTTGCAAATAGCAGGAAGGCACTGGAGGGTGAACCAAGGCAGATTCTGAAGAGGAGTTAAAAATTGGAAGAAGGGACTGGCACAGTGTGTCTTCTATTCTTATAGCTTTCAGTCTGAGGTCAAGACAGTGTCATATCGTAAGGGCTCTGTCCAATCTAAAATTAATCTTTCTGGCTTGAAGAACCTGAGGACAGTATTTGGGTCAAACACAGCTGATGGCAAGTAAGGGAGAACTGTGAAAAGAAGAGATCCAGGGGAGTCCCAGTCTCCCCACATCTCTGGCTGATCCCTACACCATGCATACCAGGGCAGATTCAGGGCACACAAAAGAACTGAACTGATATTTCAGTTGCTGCCCAAAAGATAAGAGTTTGAATTTGAGTGCACCAAATTAACTGCCTGATTTAAAAAAAAAAAAAAAAAAAAAATCAGGGGCACCTGGGTGGCTCAGTCAGTTAAGCATCCAACTCTTGGTTTCGGCTCAGGTCATGATCTCATGGTTCGTGGGTTGGAGCCCCAAGTCAGGCTCCATGCCTAACAGCATGGAGCCTGCTTAGGATTCTCTCTCTCCCCCTCCCCTGCTCTCTCTCCTTCTCTCTAAATAAATAAACAAACAAGCAAACTTAAAAAAAAATCAACACAGGAAATCTCTCCAACATAATAGTCACAAATTTAATCTAAAATCTAAAATCTTCAGCATACAACAAACAACAAAACATGACCAATCTCAAGAGAAAAGAAAATCTTCCAAGGCCTTCCCATGTTGACCCAAATGTGGACATTAGCCCTATAATATTTTATTTCAAAGTAGCTATTATAATTCTGCAAAAAAAAAAGCAAAGGAAGATATTTTCACAATAAATTCAAAAATGGGAAATCTTAGCAGAGACATGGATACTATGAAAAAGAAGCAAATGGAAATTCTAGAACGCAAAAATAAAATATCTGAAATAAAAAATCCACCAGACGGGCTTAATAGCAGAACGGAGACGATCGGAGAAAATCCGTGAACTTGAAGATACATCAATAGAAGTTATCCGATTTGAGAAACACAAGGACGACATACTTTTAAAAACATGGGCAGAGCCTCAGAGACCTGTGAGACGATCTTTTCTTTTTTGTAATGTTTATTTTTGAGAGAGTACGTGTGCACAAGCAGGGGAGGGTCGGAGAGGGAGGGAGACAGAGGATCTGAGCCCGACGCGCGTCTCCAGCCCACGAACCGTGAGTTCTTGACGGAGCTGAAATCAAGAGTTGATGCTTAACCAGCTGAGCCACCCAGGCATCCCTCTTGAGGTTTTCTGGACACCTTATCATGTCATCTGCAAATAGAGGTAGTTTTAACTGTTCCATTCCAGTCTGGATGACTTTGTGTTTCCTCCACAATTGCCCTGCCCAGAACTTTCGATACAGCGTTGAATGCAAGTGGTGAGAACAGACGTCTTTGTCTTGTCCTAGCCTTTCACCATCATGTGTGATATTAAGCTGTGCCTTTTCTCAGGCTGAGAGAGTTTTCCTCCGTTCCGAGTGTGTTTGGGGATTTTTATCATAAAAGCGGTTATTGAGTTTTGTCAAATGCTTTTTCTGCATCTCTTGAGGTGATCACATGGGGTTTGTAGACAATCTTTTAAATGGAAAACAGAGTTTAGGATACTATGTGGTTTGCATGCAAATATTAACTTTCTCTTTCGTAAAAAACCTGACAAGTTGGTCGCTTACGTTAGCAGTATAAAATAGAGGCAAAAGCTAATGGCTTTTCAGCAAAATGCTGTCTATGCAACAATCGTATCAGAAATACTTAGTCATTGCATGCGCTGAACCGTGAAAGAAAATTCACCAACTGTGTTGTTTTCCACGTGGCACCTGGCCTTCGGTAACCAGAAATAAGCATTTCCCGAGGCGCCTGGGTGGCTCAGTCGGTTGAGTGTCCAACTTCGGCTCAGGTCATGATCTCACGGTTAGTCGGTTTGTGGGTTCGAGCTTCACATCAGGCTCTGTGCCGACAGCTCGGAGCCTGGAGCCTGACTCGGATTCTGTGTCTCCCTCTCTCTCTGCCCCTCCCCTGCTCATGCTCTGTCTGTCTCAAAAATAAATGTAAAAACATCAAAAAAACAAAATAAGAGGACGGGTGCCTGGGTGGCTCAGTGGGTTAAGCAACTGACGTCAGCTCAGGTCACGATCTCACAGTTTGTGGATTCGAGCCCCGCATCAGGCTCCGCGCTGACGGCTTGGAGCCTGGAGCCTGCTTGGGATTCTGTGTCTCCCTCTCTCTCTGCCCCGCCCCTGCTCACTCTCTGTCTCTCTCTCAAAATAAATAAACATTTAAAAAAAAGCATTAAGTACCTGGGATTTATGCTGGAATTGATTTGGAAGTCAAACACACAAGTCTCCTTTTAAAAAGAATGCTTTGTGGTCACAATTACTTCAAAACGTGACTACATTAAAATAATCTGACATATCATGCTTTAGCAATTACGGAAGTGTGATTTTTGACACATGGCGATTTTAGAAGTTAGGCAAATCTAGAATGCTAAAAGATGGCAACAACTGTTCCTCTGTTTAAGTCTGGGGCGCTGCAAAATGTAAGTAATAGTTTTCTTTTTTAAAGTTTATTTATTACTTTTCAGAGAGAAAGAGAGCGCAGGGGAGAGGCAGAGAGAGAGAGAGAGAGGGAAAGAGAGAATCCCAAGCAGGCCCCACACTGTCAGTGCAGAGGCCAGCTCGGGGCTTAGACTCACAAAACCATGAGATCACGACCTGAGCCAAAACCAGGAGTTAGATGCTCAACCGACTGGGCCACCCAGGGGCCCCGTAATAGTTTTCTATGAACATAATCAGCCTGTAATATGACACTCTAAATCACAAAGACTTATGGAAATACATATCTAAAGAAGGCAATTCTTGGGGCGCCTGGGTGGCTCAGTCTGTTAAGCATCCAACTTCAGCTCAGGTCGTGATCTCGCCATCCGTGAGTTCGAGCCCCATGTCGGGCTCTGGGCTGACAGCTCAGAGCCTGGAGCCTGCTTCGGATTCTGTCTCTCCCTCTCTCTCCGCCCCTCCCCCGCTCCCACTCAAAAAAAATAAATAAGCTCTCTAAAAAATAGATAAATATTTAAAAAAAAGACAATTTAAAGCAGGCAATTCCTTCTCCCAGTTACAAAATTTTGGCAAATCAACACAGCACTTTGGAATACAATAAAACGATGTTGCAAACGGTGGATTCATGTGTCACTCCAATGATCATTTCGACTGCAAAAATACCATTTAAGTACGAAATCAAGTTACTACCTTTTCATCAGAGTGTATGGCAGAGCCAGTTGTCTTACACAAATTAAAATGGTTTTTAAAATTATGTAATTTCCGGGGCGCCTGGGTGGCTCGGTCGGTTAAGCATCCGACTTCGGCTCAGGTCACGATCTCACGGTCCGTGAGTTCGAGCCCCGCGTCGGGCTCTGTGCTGACAGCTCAGAGCCTGGAGCCCGTTTCAGATTCTGTGTCTCCCTCTCTCTCTACCCCTCCCCTGTTCATGCTCTGTCTCTCTCTGTCTCAAAAATAAATAAACATTTAAAAAAATAAAATAAAATAAAATAAAATTATGTAATTTCCTTCTTTTAGAGTGTGTTCCATCTTGTAAGCGGCTGAGTCAACGCAGCAGAGCAATTATGTATATATAAAATGGGCTCTGCTTCCTGCTGAGGTTGGTCCCAAACCACTCACGAAAAGTTCTAAAATTTTACTTTAAAAAGCTCAAACATGCCGGGGCGCCTGGATGGCTGAGTCAGTTAAGCATCCGGCTTCGGCTCAGGTCATGATCTTGGGGTTCACGAGTTTGAGCCCCGCATCAGGCTCTGTGCTGACAGCTTGGAGCCTGGGGCCCGCTTCGGATTCTGTGTCTCCTTCTCTCTGCCCCTCCCCAGCTTGTGCTCTGTCTGTCTCTGTCTCAAAGATAAATAAACACTTAGGAAAAAAAAAAAAACAAAAAACATTAAAAAAAAAAAAAAGAAGCTCAAACTTGCCAAACACAAATTAAAGTGAATTTTTCAAGTGTTGGTAAGTCTTCCATAAACAGGGAAGCCCTCAATGTAGATGATATACATAGTTCTCTCTTTTTTTTTTTTTTTTTTTTTTTTTGAACCAATGTAACCTATTCCAGTTCAAATACCACTGGCTTATTTTTCCTGCTTTTCTGTGCTGGCTTGTACTGCCCATAGAATGTTGAACACACATGGCAAAAGTAAGCACGCTTTTCTTGTCTCTAATTTTAAATTTTGGTTTTTTTAAATGTTTATTTTTTGAGACAGAGAGAGACAGAGCACGAGCAGGGGAGGAGCAGAGAGAAAGGGAGACACAGAATCTGAATCGGGCTCCAGGCTCCGAGCCGTCAGCACAGAGCCCGACGCGGGGCTCGAACCCACGAGCCGTGAGAGCTTGACCTAGGTCGAAGTTGGACGCTTAACCGACCGAGCCACCTAGGCGCCCCTCTAATGTATTCATTTTTATGCATCCAGTTGGATTCTGTTGGCTGAGAGGTTTTGATGATACCTACACGCATAATTCAGAAGAAGGTGGCCCTCTCCCTTTATCCTGCACTCAGTCCTTGCTTTGTTTTGCACTGAGCTCATACTAACCTCATAGAATCTGTGTGTACTGTTCCTTTTTCTTTTTCTCTATTTCCAAAAGAGTATGTATTATGCATTGGTGCAATTCCTTGAACGTTTAGCAGAAGTCATCCATAAAGCTGTTATGAGTGTTGCATTTCAGGAAGATTTAAAATGCCATTCAAGAAAAAGACCGTTAAATAGAAACAATCCCTCTCTTTAAAGTCTCCCATCGAAGGGCGCCTGGGTGGCTCAGTCGGTTGAGCATCCGACTCTTGATTTCGGCTCAGGTCATGATCTCACAGCTGGGTTCGTAAGACCGAGCCCCGTGTCGGGCTCTGTGCCGACAGCACAGATCCTGCGTGGGATTCTCTGTCTCTCCTCTGTCTGCTCCTCCCCCACTCACACATGTGCACACACGCTCTCTCTCTCCCTCTCAAAATAAATAAATTAATGTTTTTTAAAAAAAACCCACTTCGACTGCTAGGTGAAGCATATGTTGGAAACTGGCGAACAGTGAAACTTTAGGCAGGGAAGTCAATAGGAGACACTCATGATAATCCATGAGAAACACAGTGGGGGCTTATGCCAAGATGGTGGCAGTAGACAGTAGGATAAAGAGAAATGTATGATACTGTCATTTGTTGTTGCTGTGCTCACCCAGTCAGGTATCACACATAATTAATGGAAAATCTGGACGTTTATCATCAAAGGTAGATATTGAATGAAGAATTACAAAGCACATGAGGTGCCTGGCTGGCTCAGTCAGAAAAGCATGTGACTCTTAAGCTTGAGGTCGTGAGTTCAAGCCCCATGTTGGGTGTAGAGATGACTAAAAATAAATAAGTAAACTTAAACCAAACACCACGATGGAATACCACTTCGTACCCACGCTAGGATGACTATCATTTAAAGGACAGGCACTAAGAAGCACTGGGGAGGTTGTAGAGAAAAACGGACCGTTCATACGCTGCTGGTTGGAAGGTTACATGGTGCAGCCAGCTTGGAAAAGAGCTGGCAGTTTCTCAGAGTGAACTGAAAAGATGTCTACGCAAAATCTTGGACACCAATGTTCACAGCAGTATTATTCATAATAGCCCCAAAGTGGAAATAACCCAAATATCCATCAACCGGTGAAGAGATAAACAGGTGGTATACCCAGACACGTGGAATATTATTCGACGATGAAAAGGAATAAAGTACTCATGTTCGCTGCAACATGTACTCGCCTCGAGAACATACTAAGTGAGAGAACACAGTCACAAAAGGCCGTACGTTACGTGACTCCAATTACATGAAATGTGCAGAGTAGGCAAATCCATAGACAAAGAAAGGAGGGAGGGAGGCGCAAGAGGGAGGGAGAACGCTAATGGGTAAGGAATTTTTTCGATGGGAGGGCACGAAAACGATCTAAAATTAGATCCTGCTAATGGCTGTACAACCTGTTAACATATTAAAAATCACTGGATTACATACATTAAATGGGTGAATTAGATCGTATGTGAATTATCTCAATAAAGCCCCTTAAAAATTATTTTGGTTTTTTGAAAATTAAGCAATCCCTACACCCAACATGGGGCGCAAACTCACGACACCGAGATCAAGAGTCACGTGCTCCACTGACTGAGCCAGTCAGGGGCCCCTAAAATTTTTTTAATAAAATACCAATTTCTTTGATGATTTTCCATGTCACCTTGAGTCCCTTTTGATGATTTGCATTTTTAAATGTTTTTTTAAAGTTTACTTATTTTGAAAGAGAGAGAGAGAGGGCTTGGGCAGGGGAGGGACAGAGAAAGAGGGAGAGAGAGGGTCTGAAGCAGGCTCCACACTGTCAGCACAGAGCCAGACGAGGGGCTCAAACTCATGAACCATGAGATCATCACCTGAGCTGAATCCAAGAGGCTAATAATGCTTAACCAACTGAGCCATCCATGCGCCCCTAATTTGCATTTGTCTAGGAAACTCACCATTTTGGCCTAAGCTTTCTTTTTTTTTTTTTTTATGTTTTATTTATTTTGAGAGACAGAGACAGAGACAGAGTGGGAGTGAGGGAGGGGCAGAGAGAGAGACACAGACTCTGAAGCAGGCTCCAGGCTCTGAGCTGTCAGCCCAGGGCTCAATGCAGGGCTCGAACCCATGAACCGTGAGATTATGACCTAAGCCAAAGTCAGATGTTTAACCAACTGAGCCACCCAGGCACCCCTAAGATTTCTAATTATTATTAGAAAAGGATGGATAGTTTAAATCTCTGCTCTCAGTCCCCTTTATCATTTCTAAAAGTGTTAACTTGTGCCTCGTATTTTTCTGGTAATTTTGCCACAGGTGTGTGTTTGTTTGTTTTGACATATCTCCCTTACTGCTTATCTGTTTGGTGCTTCTTTAATTTCTGCCCTTCTATTTTCTCTGTATTCACTCTGGTTTTCTTTTACTAAGTCTCTGAGGTTATTAGTTCACTGTTTCTTATTTAAATATATCTTATTCTCGGGGCGCCTGGTGGCTCAGCTGGTTAAGTGTCCAAATCTTGATTTTGGTTCAGGTCATGGTCTCATGGTTCGTGGGTTTGAGCCCCACATTGGGCTCTGCACTGGCAGCAAGGACCCTGCTTGGGATTCTTGTCCCCTCTGTCTCTCTCTGTCTCTCTCTGTCTCTCTCTCTCTCTCTGCCCCTGCCCTGCACATGCACACACACTCTCTCTCAAAATAAATAAACATTAAGAAAAAAATATATATCTTATTCTCAAATACATATATTTATGGTTATACATATTTTTTAATATATAAAAAGACATTTTATTATTGTTTTGCTATCTAACAGTGAATATACTCAATTGCATTTTCTCAAATGGCAAATAAGACCCAAGATAACATCCCTTTGATCCCTGAAAACCTCAATATCATCTGTCTTTGGGAGGATCCAGCTTCCTATGACGTCTACGATACTGTCCACGAGGATACCAACGGTGCTTAGTAGTAAAGAACATTTTGCTAAGTTGTTCTGTCATAGGTCCTTGCTCAAAGGGTTCATTTTTTTCTTCTAGTCTGGTTTTCAGCACTTGATCATGTGTTTCTTCATTATTATGCACAGGATCTGGCCGTGGGATAGGTTTTGTTTGTTCATACAGAACGTCCACAGAAGGGCATACTGTCGTCCTGCCATCAGATGTCAAAGCAAGCTCTACTTTGCAGTCATAGTCGTCTGGAAGAGGCGAATACGTAGATTTATGGCAAACACAATATAAAGCTCCGTTTTGAATTGGAAATAAAATGTTTCTGGGTAGTTCTGTCTGATATCACCCGTTCTACTGCCGCTAATACCATGGTGACTCAAGATGCTTATCCCGTGGTGTGAAAGAAGACGACCTGGAGAAACTGCTTTTAAAATCTGCTTCCAGGCGCACCTATTTTCATCCCTGACATACGCTCACTGCGAGCTCACCATCTTACCTCCTATGGCTATGTATTTTTAACGCACTCCCAATAGCCACAGCATACGGTTTTTACATTTAGTGTCTGTGTGTCTTAGCTTCTGGCGGCTGCTGTAACAAATGGCCAAAAACTCGATGGCTTAAAACAACAGAAATTTTTTCTCACTGTTGTTCTCAACAGAACATCCAAAATCAGTATCTCTCTTTTGACATTTTCTACTTGATGAGTGACTATCATACTTCCCTTTCATCCTTTATGTGTTCCTTTAGTTCTTTGAACATATTTGTCATTGCTTTGTCAGTACTAAGTCCAGCATCTGGGCCCCCCCTCCAACTCAAGTTCCTAGTTACTGCTTTTCTCCCTGTGTTTGGGCTATTCTCCTGTTTCTCTGCACATCACTCACACAGAGTTAGTGTGTCAGCTCTGCCGTGTATTTGCTGTATGATCTAGAGCAAGTGACTTTATCTCTCTGAGCCTTATTTTCCCCGAATGTGAGCTAGAAACTCCTCTGTGGGGAGGATTAAATGAGATCTGTCTTGTAATTTTCTGTCGAAGATGGGACAGTTTAAAATTTTTTTTTTTAACGTTTATTTATTTTTGAGACAGAGAGAGACACAGCATGAACGGGGGAGGGGCAGAGAGAGAGGGAGACACAGAATCGGAAGCAGGCTCCAGGCTCCGAGCTGTCAGCCCAGAGCCCGACGCGGGGCTCGAACTCACGGACCGTGAGATCGTGACCTGAGCTGAAGTCGGAGGCTCAACCGACTGAGCCACCCAGGCGCCCCATGATGGGACATTTTAGATAATGTATTTCAGGCTTCTGAGCTCCCAGAGGTGGTGATTGTAG
Source organism: Panthera onca (assembly GCF_046562875.1). Classification (NCBI taxonomy): domain Eukaryota; kingdom Metazoa; phylum Chordata; class Mammalia; order Carnivora; family Felidae; genus Panthera; species Panthera onca. The sequence continues at coordinate 10,487,589 of NC_138354.1, forward strand.
ATTTCGTCATTATTGTCTGGTTGGTCATTTGGTGACTTGCCTGGACTAGTTCTGTATGTTTTGTCTTCCCCGCAGTGTGGGACAACCAAAGCCTCTGTTCAGTTTGCTTGCTTGTTTTAGTTCTTATTTTTGTTTTTAAACCAGCCTTCCTAGGGACCACTCCTGGCTCAGCACAGCTTAGTGGCCAGTCATTAGTTGGTCAGAAGTTTTCCTTAAATACCTTGAAGGAGCGCCTTCTTTCTGCCCTTTGCCAGCTGGACCTTAGAGTGTGGGCTGGGGAACACAAAAGTCAGGCAGGCTACAAGTCTGACTTGGATTTTACTTTCTGCCTCATAGGCCCTCATGGTCAGCCAGGGATCCAGGGTTGAGTCCCCTCCTACATGTACACGCAGCTCTTAGTGTGTGTGTGTGCTTCTAGATCCCCAGGAATACGCTGGTGCTTCCCAAAGTCCCCCATGGCTATCTTGTGCCCCAGATCTTCTCAAAATTTTGGCTGGTCGCTTGCTTGTCCCAAATGGCACTGAAGCCTTAGGTGGCCATGACACTGGCGTTCCCCCAATGCTTTGCCACTAATTGATATTATTTTCAACATCACCTCTCAATTATGAATTTTTTTTTGCAGAGCTCCGAAATCAGGTCAGCCCCTCCAGCAGCAGTAAGGCAGCCAATTCTTGTGGCTACCATGTCCTGGCCTTTGGGGTTGGGGGAAGGGAAACGGGAGTCACCTGGTAGTAAAATGTCACAGACGCCATTGTTATTACTGAGGCTCTCAAGTGTTTTGTTGAATTGCCTTTCAATTTGCTGTCTGCCTTTGGTTAACTTCCAGAGTACTGAAATGGTTGTTTTTGATAATTTTACCCGTTCTTACCGTTGCTTTTTTGAGCCAAGACCTTTGCCAAGATCTTGCTTCTGTCACTTGCCCTCATTCGTCACTCCTTTGTATGAGTACAAGTTTCTTCTTCCTGAAGTACATCATTAGCAATTCTTCCTGAAAGGATCTGGGAGAGACAAAATGCTTTTGTATACCTTTTTCTGAATTTTATTACTGTGGGAATCTACATGGACCTATGTTTTCATTGTTTAGGATTCACAGTGGTCCTCATTTCTTGAGAGTCATGGCTCAACAATTCCAGCAAATCCTTAGCCATTCTATCTTGGGCTATTACCTCTACCTCATCTCTCTGAACTATACTCTTTCTGGAAACTCTATTAGATAGATGTTGAATATTCTGGTTCTATTGTCTGTGTCTTCTAACTTCTTTTTTTTTTTTTTTTTTTTAATTAAAAAAAAATTTTTTAATGTTTATTTAGTCTTGAGTCAGAGAGAGACAGAGCATGAATGGGGGAGGGTCAGAGAGAGAGAGGGAGACACAGAATCCGAAGCAGGCTCCAGGCTCCGAGCTGTCAGCACAGAGCCCGATGTAGGGCTCAACCCCATGAACCGTGAAATCATGACCTGAGCCGAAGTCGGACGCTTAACCGACTGAGCCACCCAGGCGCCCCTCCTAACTTCTTTTTCATATTTCTTTCATCATTTCAGCTCTCTGTACTTGTTGAAATCTCGTATTACAGTTCTCTGATCCTCTCTTCTACGGTGTTCAGTCGGCTATTCAATCCATGTTTTGAGGGCTTTATTATGATCTTTGTTTTAATTACTACATTTTTCATTTTTTTTTTTTCAACGTTTTGTTTTTTTTTTTTTTTTTTATTTATTTTTGGGACAGAGAGAGACAGAGCATGAACGGGGGAGGGGCAGAGAGAGAGGGAGACACAGAATCGGAAACAGGCTCCAGGCTCCGAGCCATCGGCCCAGAGCCTGACGCGGGGCTCGAACTCACGGACCGCGAGATCGTGACCTGGCTGAAGTCGGAGGCTTAACCGACTGCGCCACCCAGGCGCCCCTTATTTTTAGAAACTCTACTTGGTTCTTTGTCATATACAAAGGATTTTTTTTTAATAAAGATTTTATTTTTAAGTAATCTCTATACCCAACGTGGGTCTAGAGCTCACAACCCGGAGACCAAGAGTCATGTGCCCATCAACCGAGCCAGCCAGACACCCCTCCACGGAGTTTTAGGGTGCTTATTTTCTTATAGTTTGGATTTCTTATTTTACATCTTTAATCATAATCAATATATTGAATTTTATGCTCCCTTTCATTTTATTATATAACCTCAAGATGGGGTGCTCCAGTTATCCTAATTGCTGTACCTTTGAGTCTTATTTTTTAAGTTTTTATTCATTTATTTTGAGAGAGAGGGGGGCGGGGGGAGAGAGCAGGGGCGGAAAGAGAAGGAGAGAATCCCAAGCAGGCTCTGCGTTGTCAGCACAGAGCCCTTGCCGGACTCAACTTATGAACTGGGAGCTCATCACCTGAGTAGAAATCAAGAGTCAGACACTCAACCAACTGAGCCACCAAGATGCCTCCTTTGAGTCTTACTTGTGGAATATGTATCTCCTCAAGGGCTCTGACATTTCTTAACTGTAAACTCATCATTTGTGTTTGCTTTTTGTTTTAAGAACCCCTTATAGTCTGGGGGCATACCTTTAGGGCTCCTCCCTACCCCCATTCTCACTTTCTTCTTCTTCTTCTTCTTCTTCTTCTTCTTCTTCAGGAGCATCTTTATTTCTGTTGATTTCTTGGCTTGCAAGAAATTACTGAGTAAGAAATTACTGAGCCATTCCTGTGGAGTGATCTGGAATCCCACGCAAGTGTGAAACTAGGTCAGGGGCTTTGAATTCTCAGGCTGAGGCAGACAAATTTGCTTGTCACCCTCCGGTAGACACATTACCTCTAGTTGGCCCTTTAATGGACAGTGGCTTTTCAAGGGTCAACTTTACAGGACTCTTGGGTAAAATTTCCATTTTAGGTGGGTCCGGGCTGCCATATTTAGCCAAAAAAATTTGTTTATGTATATAAACAAATGCATATATCTGTCTGTTCATATACATACATACATACATACATACATACATACATGGGCATCCTATATTATTTTTTTCTGGCAACCCTAATCCAGGGTCTCATCTCCTGTCATTCCTGGCTACCAACCTTCACTGACACCTAAGGGAAGACACATTATCAACTGGATGAGGTTTTGGGGTGATGGTGGGGTTCGGAGCTGCCGGCCAAGAAAGAACTCTTGAAGACGTCTTTGGTGCAAAAAGGTGACTTTATTAAAGCACGGAGCTGGGGGACGCCTGGGTGGCTCAGTTGGTTAAGCGTCCAACTTCGGCTCAGGTCATGATCTCATGGTTCGTGAGGTCGAGCCCCACGTTGAGCTCTGTGCTGACAGCTCAGAGCCTGGAGCCTGTTTCGGATTCTGTGTCCACCTCTTTCTCTGCCCCTCCCCAGCTTGCACTCTGTCTTTCTCTTTTTCTCAAAAATATATTAATAAAATAAAATGAAAAAATTAAAGCATGGTACAGGGCCTGTAGGCAGAAAGAGCTGCACTGGGGTTGTGAAGAGGGGCTCCTTATATACTACGGGGCTGGGGAGGGTAAAGTCAAAAGGGAAGTTTCCAAAGAGATTTTCACAGGCTAAAGACTCACAGATTACTGCAGGCTTAGCTATTGTCAGCTAAGGTTTTCGTTCCCTCTTAAGACAATAAGTAGGGAGTTCCTGGACTTTAGGCTATTGATGGGATTGCCTTTTTCTTGTAAACTGGTGGAGACTCTTATCAGTTTAACCATTTGTTTTTTGTCCTTTCCTGTTTTGGGGTAGCCAGGGAGTGTCCAAGGAATATCCTACATGAACCACCTTGAGGGGGGGGGGGGGCGGGGTGCTAGCTTGTACTTTGCTCTCAGCCTGCGGTTATGCTCCCTCATCAAACTCACTGGCTGTCATCTACCCTATTTAGTCCCCTCTTTGTTCCTAGGCTCCTGGGATTTCTCTTCCATGGGGGCTCAGCTGTGCATCTAAAATAAAATTTTAAAATTTTATGGAACATTTCAGAGAATTTCACGAGCAGGGTTTTCCAGTTATCTTAGCCTGCCAAATCAGAGACATATGGAGAGGTTTTTCAGAACAAGCTTTCATAGCCCCTCTTGTCCTGCCAAAATTCTGATACAGCTTGCTAGGGAGTATGGCAAAATCCAAGTAGAGCTGGGGCCAGAAACGGGGTGGAGGTGGAGATCATTCCTGTGTAATCTAAAAACACCACAAGGGCGCCTGGGTGGCTCAGTCGCTTAAGCATCCAACTTCAGCTCAGGTCATGATCTCACAGTTCATGAGTTCAAGCCCCACATCGGGCTCTGCACTGCCCTGACAGTACGGAGCCTGCTTGGGATTCTCTCTCCCTCTCTCTCTGATCCTCCCTGACTTGTAATTGCTCAATAAAAGGTCATATTCCCTTCCCCTAAAACAGGAAGGAGTGGCTCCCTATGGCCCCATAGCCTGGGCAGACTCACCCCAGTGTGCAGACCACGGGCGTTCCACAGCCCCGGTCCACGGCTCTGAGCGCCTTGATGGAGGTCAAGTGGGAAGCTTGTGGGTTGGCCTAGATTCCATTCTGTGGATGTGGACCCACAAGTGCTGGATGAATGGGGCCAGTCTGCCCGGAGGACAGGCCCTAGGGGGTGCCCCGGGGTTCTGTATTAGGCCCCACCTATTTATCTGTTGAGGGCGTGGCACAGAGTTGAGAAGGATTAGGAACACCTTGAGTGACAGTCACGACCGGGACCCCTGTGGTCTCTTCTGCCCCTCCTGCCTCCCCCATCTGTCCTCAGACTCTCAGACTAACCCTCCTCCAACAGAGCTGCCCACCCCGGGACCTCCAGCTCCCTGTGTCCAAGTCTCCAGCCCAGACACGGACTCCCCTTCCCCAGCATCCTGCCCTCCTTCTGTGATTCTGCCTCCAGAGTGCCTTCCTCACTCACCAGCTGCCCACGCTGGATACCTGGGAGGCGCTTTGGACTCCGCCCTCCCCCTTCTGAATCTGGTTAGTCACCAAGTCTCCTGCATGGAGTCCGCCCCTGGGCACCTCTGCAGTCAGGCCTTCCCACCGCCCTGCCCTCTGGGTTGTCACACCTCCCCACTCCCCCGAGGATGGTGGCCCCTGAACCCGATCAGGGCCTCAGTCTTGCTTTGTCTGCTTCCGACAGTGTTCTGTTTTGCTTCTGTTTTTAAATGGGTCAACGCTCTAAACCAGATTTCTCATGCAAAGAAAGGGTTTTGGATGCTCTTTTTTAAATTCTTTAAAATGCTTATTTATTTTTGAGAGCGAGCGAGTGAGCGAGCACGAGCGGGGGAGGGGCAGAGAGAGAGGGAGACACAGAATCCGAAGCAGCTCCAGGCTCCGAGCTGTGGGCACAGAACCCGACGCGGGACTAGAGCTCCCGAACCGGGAGATCACGACCTGAGCCCAAATCAAGAGTCAGACGCTCAACTGACTGAGCCACCCAGGTGCCCATGGATGCTCTTGAGAAGTTCTCTTCTGTTTCCAGGGGGCAGCTGTTCCGTTCAGAGGGGACTCCCGTCTCCCCTGATGATCAGAGATCCCCACCAGGCTGCCCTGCCCCTCGGCACTTGACGCTAAGGCTCCTCTTTCCAGTTCATCACCACCCTCACTGCTCCCAGCTGATATGCCAGCATTGTTCACGCCATTTGGTGGCTTGCTCGAGTCCTAGACAAAATCAGCTTCCTTAACCTGGCACTCAAGGCCCTTCCTCATGCCACTCAGGCCACCTCTCCAGCCTCACCCCAGTGCTTCTGCAAACCTACACGGACCCCAGAAATCCCGAGCACCCCGGCCTTCCCGGGGCCTTTCTGCACTTCAGCTGGGCTTTTGGTTCTCCTTAGTTCACAAATGGCTGTACACAAAGTGAGTCCAAGGACTATAAAACTGTGCCCCAGTGGGCCATCTTTGAGACTTCCCCCAAACGTTTTATTACGATAAACTTCAAATATTAAGAAAAGTTGAAATAATGGGTTCATGAGCCCCTTATGCCCACCATCTATATTCAAAGATTGTTAACATTTGCCCGCGTGTGTATACGGCTGGTTGGCTGGATTTGCTGAAACCTTTCAAAACTGATTCCCAAGCATCATAACATTTCACTTCCTGAACACGTTGAATACTTCAACATACATCACCTAAAACCCCGTCCTCTCCAAAACCACAATCCCATTATCAGACTCAAGAAAATGAACAATCACTCCCAGTATGATCTCATATCCAGTTCACAGTTAAGTTTCCTCAATAATCTCAGAAGAGTATTTTACAGCTGTTGTGTTATGTTGGCCACATTACTAAGTACCCTATGGCTACTTCCTGTTGGGTCTCTTTATTCTCTGTTGCTCTGAAACATGGCCGCCACCAATCCTTCTCAACCTGACTTAATTAAAAAAAATTTTTTTAGTTTGTTTGTTTACTTATTTAGAGACCAGGGGAGGGGCAGAGAGAGAGGGAGAATCCCAAGCAGGCTCCGCTCTGTCAGCACAGAGCCCAATGCGGGGCTCAAACCCACGAACCTTGAGATCATGACCTGAGCTGAAGTCAAGAGTCAGATGCTTAACTGACTGAGCCACTGAGGTGCCCCCCCTTTTTTTAATGTTTATTTATTTTGAGAGAGAGAGAGAGAGAGAGAGCATGGGAGGGGCAGAGGGAGAGAGAGAAAGAGAATCCCCAGCAGGCTCCACCCTGTCAGCACAGAGCCCCATGGGGGGCTCGAACTCATGAACCAGGAGATCATGACCTGAGCCAAAACCAAGAGTCAGATGCTCAACTAAGACACCCAGGTACGCCCCAGCACACACTTTTTCATGGACACACACTCCTCTGGTCCCTTGCTTCTTTCCATCCCATAATCTCAGAGATGACATCATTCCCATAGATGAGATGCTTTCTCCTCCCATTTCTGCAACTGTTTTTTAAGTAAAATATACATACATGAAAGTGCTCATATCATAAGGGAAAAGCATTGTGCTGCCCTCCGTGCAACCACCATCCTGACCTCTCACATTACAGTTTTGCCTGCTTTTGTACTTGTATAGACAGGGCTCAGGGTATTTTGTCTTCTGTGTCTAGTTTCTTTTCCCCTCCTTTATGTCTGTGAAATTCATCCGTGTTGTATAGTTGCAAATGATTCCTCCTCTCTTCTGTGAGCTACTCCATTGAATGAATACGCGACCATTTATCCGTTCTACTGTGGATGGGCATCTGGGCAGGTTCCAAGGCTTCATGATAACTAATAGTGCTGCCTTGAACGTTCTACAGACAGGCCCGACTTGGGATTTTTCAATTTTATGATGGTGTGAGAGCAGTGTGCATTCAGTAGACGCGGTACTTGGAATTTAGAATTTGGATCTTTCCCCGGTCTAGCGACGTGTAGGATGGTCCTCTCTCGTGACACGGGGAGGTGGCAGCTTCCCATCAGCCACGCAATCATGAGGGTGAATGACCGATGTACAGTCAACCCTCCTGTGCCCAGGGAGGCATTCTGCTTCTCACTGTCTGAACAGCGTTCAGGATGTCACAGGAGTCAATGCGTTATTATAAAACAGGCTTTGTGTTAGATGATTTTTGTCCAAGTATGGGCGAATGTAAGTGTTCTGAGCACGTTTAAAGTCTGCTAGGCTAAGCTATGATGTAGGTCAGATATATTACATGCGTTTTCCACTTTAAGTGGAAAACATACAATCGGTTGATCAGGACATAATCCTGTAGTAAGTCAAGGAAGATCTTTGTATAGGTGTTTCGATGAACAAAAGTCTGTTAAGCATTTCTGATTAATCTTAGCTCAGAGTGGATCCCCCATTCGATTTTAGGGCTGCACAGTACACCAGCGTGTGGATGAACCCTAATTTATTATTTTTCTATTTTTTATTTTTTAACATTTATTTATTTTTGAGACAGAGAGAGAGAGAACATGAACAGGGAGGGTCAGAGGAAGAGGGAGACACAGAATCGGAAACAGGCTCCAGGCTCCGAGCTGTCAGCACAGAGCCTGATGCAGGGCTCGAACCCACAGACCGCGAGATCATGACCTGAGCTGAAGTCAGACGCTTAACCGACTGAGCCACCCAGGCGCCCCATGATGAACCCTAATTTAGAGACACTGAAATTGCTTCCAACTCTTTCGCTGAAATAACTGTGTACATATACCATTTCCTACAAACATGAATGTATCTGAATGTTAAATATTAGAGGCGGGGGTGGGGGGCGTCTGGGGGCTCAGTCGGTTAAGCGTCGGACCCTTGATTCTGGCTCAGGTCATGATCTCACAGTTCATGAGTTTGAGCCCCACGTTGGGCTCTATGCTGACAGTGCAGAGCCTGCTTGGGATTCTCTCTGTCCCTCCCTTGCACACACACTCTCTCTCTTTCTCTCGCTCAAAAATAAGCAAACATTAAAAAAAAAAAATGCTAGAGGTGGAATTGTTGTGTCTCAGGGTTCTGTAGAAGGTTTGTTCCATCACTAAAATACAATCTAAAATTACTCTGCTAATCTAATCTTTTCTCCCAGTGGTTCTCAATAGAGGCACCCTTAGTATTTGAGCCAGTCCAAAGAATCAAATTCCCTAGGGACGCCTGGGTGGCTCAGTCAGTTAAGCATCTGACTCTTGGTTTTGGCTCAGGTCATGATCTCATGGTTTGTGAGTTCGAGCTCCATATCGGGAGGCTGCTTGGGATTCTCTCTACCCCTCCCCTGCTTGTGCTCTCTCTGCCTCTCTCAAAATAAATAATTAAACTTTAAATAATTAAAAAAAAAAAAAAGAATAAGATGCACTATATGTCAACTGCACTCCCTAAGTCATTGAGTGACTGAAGAAAAAAAAAAGGAAAAAAAGCATCCACGTTTTCCCCCAGCTGGGAAGAGTGTACTTCCCTATTGTGGACCGTTGTTATAACCAAGGTAAAAACTGCCTCATCAGTACTCTTGATTCCTTCTCTGTCTCTGTTGGAATACCACCAGTGATGGGGATCTCACTACCTCACAAAGCAGTGCCTCTATTTTCAGACAGCTTTTGTCACTGTCCAGTCACTCCTTGTCTTGTACCTTTCAGCTATTGCCCAAGTCCAGTCCTCCCAGCATGCCTCTCTGCAGCCTCCAGAGTTTTCCCTTCTCCTGGCTAAAAATCCCCAGGTCTTCCTCATTTTACACACAGGACGTGGTCTCCAGACTTCTCAGCGCACTGGGAACGGGTGGCATTTTATTTCTCTACCTGTAAAACTAAACTGCTCAGAGCTGATACGCCGCCCCCCCCCCCCCCCCCGACCAGTCAGAAGCATGCACTTTACTTGACTTGGCCTTTATTGAGTCAAACTTACATGGTTTCTAGCGATGGAAACCAACTCAAACTGGCTTAAGAAAAATAAGGCAAAACAAAAATCAAATTCAGTGGCTCACAAAGGAGTTCCAGCTTAGCAACCCCAGGAAGGGAAGCTTTGCCTCCCTGCATTCAGGCATCAATGGCGAGGAAGGGTACTGATTGACCTGCTGGGTCACGTGCAAGCCGCCTGGATTGATTGCTGTCCCCAGGAGGCTGGGTACCATGCTTGTCCGAGCCTGGATCCTGTGTCCTTTCTCGCTTACAGTGGCAAATGGGAGAGTGCAAGAGACACTGTGATTCTGGCAGGGTAACACCAGTGGATGTCTGTTACATTGCCTTTAAAGGTGGGTGACATTTGCTTCCGGGGGGGCGGAGCTCACTGCGTCTCAGAACAACTTTCACAGGCGAGTACAAATTCCACATCAGCACAGTCTATTTTTATTTTTATTAAAAAACTTTGTTTTAATGTTTATTTATTTTTGAAGGAGAGACAGAGCGCGAACAGGGGAGGGTCAGAGAGAGAAGGAGACACAGAATCGGAAGCAGGCTCCAGGCTCCGAGCTGTCAGCACAGAGCCGGATGCGGGGCTCGAACTCAAGAGCTGTGAGATCATGACCTGAGCAGAAGTCGGACGTCCAACCGACTGAGCCACCCGGGCGCCCCCACATCAGCACAGTTTAAAGCCAAGTCTCACTTACCTAGAAGTAATGCTACTAGCTTTAAAAAAAAATTCATTTATTCAGCAAGCATGAGCTGCATACCCATTTGCCTGCAGGAGGGTAGGTGGACGGGGTAGAAGCGAACCCCACGTGGCCCTGGGACCGGAGGACCCATGGCACAGTGGGGGAAGGCAGACACGCCAATACACTGTGCTGAGGAATCCGTGCCGTGAGAGGCTCCCTGGAGGCGGCGGCATTCGCAGTGAGCATAGAAAAGGAGTGGGTGGTTGTCTGGTGGGCATGTGGGAGCAGTGGGGACCGAGAGGGAAAGACATTTTGGGAAGAGGGAACGGCACATGCAAAGGCACAGAGGTGAGCAAGGACTTGGGAGTGCCTGGCAGTGTAGGAGGACTCAGTGTCCGGGACAGGCTGGGGCTGGTCAGCACCCGATGGTGACCTCCAACCAACCTCCAACCAACCTCCAACCAACCTCCAACCAAGTGTGGTGATGATGCCTGTGGCCCCAGGGTCGCCAAGCTCCCTGGATTTTACAATACAAATAGTCAATCAGATCCCGGGCCTCAGGGACTCGGGAAGTTCAGTGTCTCCCCCACCAAACGCCCCTGAGGTCTCCCAGGGAGGGGTTCCAGCTCAACCTTGTCCGTCACCACTTGCCTGACTTGCTCCTTCCCATAATCTTGTCCCTCTCCCTATTTTTTTCCAGCTCTCTGATCCTCTTTACCCCCCAAGATGTGGACCTCCCCAAGACTTCTACCCAAGGCTTGAGCTGTGAGAGCAGAATTCCAGTGCAAGAAAGGAAAACTGGAAATGGGTACGGAAGGTCTCTCCCTGGCATGGACTCAACCCTCGTCTTGTACCCTTCAGGACCCCATCCCTCAGCACCCTTCAAACCCTCCCTTCCCTTTGGTCTCAGCTCGTTGCTAGAAAAACAAATTTAGAGGGGCGCCTGGGTGGCCGAGTTGGTTTAGTGTCTGACTCTTGATTTTGGCTCAGGTCACGATCGCAGCGTGAGTTGGAGTCCCGCGTCAGGCTCTGCGCTGACAGCATGGAGCCTGCTTGAGATTCTCTGTCTCCCTCTCTCGGACCCTCCCCTGCATGTGATCTCTCTCTCTCTCTCAAAAATAAATAAAAACATTTTAATTTTTTTAATGTTTATTTTTGAGAGAGACAGAGTGCGGGGAGGAGGGGTGCAAAGAGAGAGGGAGACACAGAATCTGAAGCAGTCCCAGGAATGAGCTCTGTCTCCAGCCTGGTGCCCCTGGGAAGCTAGTGGGGGGAGTTTCAAGGAGCACTGTGGCCCACAATGCTGCCGGAGGTTCACGGATCCCCACTAAGGCTCCATTATACTCCCTGTTACTACTCAGGAGCCTCGTCCTCAGATGGCTGTGGTTGACCCAAGCATCACAGCCTTCCTGTGCCCAGGGAGCCTGCAGAGAACGGACAAGATTAGCCCTGCCCTCCAGGCACTTGCTGTTTGGCAGGTCACACAGAAATCCCTAAGGCTCTTGAGGAAAGGTGTTCCCAGTGTTGAAGGACAGCCGTTGCCCTGGGGAAGGGGAATTTGGTGGCTTGGAATCCAGGGCGTGGGGGAGACAAACCTCACTGTATACTCATGGATGGATTTTGAATCTTGCCCACTGTGCACATAAAGTTTACTTTCATAAACGTTTTATCTATGTGAACGTGGACACATACGTATGTACACTTTTGTATCAGAAGAGTAAGCACGTCAAGAGTGGGGAGTATAGAAGCTGGGCGTCGGGGGAATCACCAGATGTGTGAGGCTGTAACAGAGGCCCCGGGGTGGGCAGTCCTGCCAGGGGAGGGGCCCTCCAGGGAGAGTCTGAGGGTCAGGAAAGGGCTGAGGACAGAATAGGGGTCGGTGGCGAAGACAGCAAGCCACGGTTTTAAGGGGCAGAAGAGACCACAAGGGTCCTGGTCATGACTGTCACTCAAGGTGTTCCTAATCCTTCTCAACTCTGTGCCACGCCCTCAACAGACAAATAGGTGGGGCCTAATACAGAACCCCAGGGCACCCCCTAGGGCCTGTCCTCCGGGCAGACTGGCCCATTCATCCAGCACTTGTGGGTCCACATCCACAGAATGGAATCTAGGCCAACCCACAAGCTTCCCACTTGACCTCCATCAAGGTGCTCAGAGCCGTGAACCAGGGCTGTGGAACGCCCGTGGTCCACACCCTGGGGTGAGTCTGACCCGAGCATGCCAAGCTCATGGGGCTTTAATGAGTTCTTCCTTCCTTTCTAAGGCCAGACTGTCCAATGTGGGAGCCACAAGCTACCTGTGGCTATTTAAATTTCAGTGCCAATTAATTAAAATTAAATGAAAATTAGGGGCGTCTGGGTGGCTCGGTCAGTTGAGCCTCCGAGCCTTGATTTCAGCTCAGGTCACGGTATCACAGTTCATGGGACTGAGCCCCAAGTGGGCTCTGTGCTGTCAACGTGGAGCCTGCTTAGGATTCTGTCTCCCTCTCTCTATGCTCCTCCCACACTCCCTCTCTCTCTCTCAAAATAAATACGTAAAAAACACACTAAACCACCGCACACCAGTCAGAATGGCTGAAATTAACCACTCAGACAATGACAGATGCTGGCAAGAATGCAGAGAAAGAGGAACCCCTTCGCACTGCTGGTGGGAATGCCAACTGGTGCAGCCACTCTGGAAAACAGTGTGGAGGTTCCTCAAAAAATTAAAAATAGAGCTACCCTATGACCGAGCAATTGCACTACTGGGTATTTACCCAAGAGATACAGGTGTGCTTTTTTGAAGGGGCACATGCACCCCAATGTTTACAGCAGTGTTATCGATAATATCCAAAGGATGGAAAGAGCCTAAATGTCCATCGATGGATGAATGGATAAAGAAGATGTGGTCTATATATACAACGGAGTATTACTCGGGGATCAAAAAGAATGAAATCTTGCCATTTGCAACTATGTGGATAGAACTGGAGGGTATTATGCTAAGCGAAATTAGTCAGAGAAAGACAAAGATCCTATGACTTCATACATATGTAGGGTTTAAGATACAAAACAGATGAGCATAAGGGAAGGGAAGCAAAAATAATGTAAGAACAGGGAGGGGACAAAACCTACGAGACTCTTAAATATGGAGAACAAAGTGAGGGTCGCTGCAAGGGTTTGGGGTCGGGGGATGGGCTGAACGCGCAAGGGCCATTAGGGAGGACACTTGTTGGGATGAGCACTGGGCGTTACACATAGGGGATGAATCACTGGGATCTACTCCCGAAATCATTATTGCACTACATGCTAACTAACTTGGATGTAAATTTGTTCTTCATTCAAAAAATAAAAACATAAAATTAAATGAAAATTAAAAATCTGTTCCACACGGCCGCACGAGCTACCTTTCAAGTGCTCAACAGCTCACTGACGTCTTCAAGTGTTTCTGATTTTGCATACTATAATAATCTGAAATTTCTCTCCTCACAAACACCTGAAAATGGTCAATGAAACAGAACAGAAATGATCTCAAATGCATGGCTGAGTTCGCACAAAAGAAAGAGAAGTCGTCAGATGCCAGAAACAAGAGGGCACTGTCCCCCGCAGATGACAGCTAATGAGCTCACCCGGCTTCTGTCCCCGGGTGAAGAAAGGGTGAGCAGCAGGGGCTTATGCTTAGCGCCCTTGTGGGGACAGGAGCCATCCTTGGGGCACACCCAGGGCTAGAGGTGGACCTGAGAACTCTGAAAAGTGAAAGGGGGAACCTGAGAAAATGTGTCCATCTACAGGGAGGTGGGTGACAAGCAAGCTTGTCTGTTTCAGCCAGAGAATCCCAAACTCCCAGCCCAGCATCACGTGGTTTACCGGGCTGGGACAGTCCAGAAACTCTCAAGCCAAACGCCGACATAAATACCGAGCCTGGTCTGGTGATACTCCTGGGGAATAAGCCAAGGGGAAAAGCTCTGAAGCCATACTCCATTTTACCCAGGCTGTGATGGATTCTACTGGAGGAAAGGATAATTAAGAACCAGCCACTGTGAGGATAAGCTCACGCTGAGAAATGTCAAAATCCCGGGGCGGGGCAGGGCGGGGCGGGGCGCAATTTGGATTGAAACTCAGAGAGCACAACAAACAGAAGATGACAACAATCTAAAAGACATCAAATGAGTCTTAAAAACGAATATAGGCTGGCTGGCTCAGGCAAAAGAGCATGTAACTTGATCTCAGGGTCGCGAGCTCGAGCCCCACGTTGGGTGTAGAGATTAAATTAAAAAAAAAAAAAAAAAAGAGAGAGAATATATATACTTACCTGGCAGGGGAGATACCATGATCACGAAGGTGGTTTTCCCAGGGTGAGGCTTATCCATTGCACTCTGGACGTGCTGACCTCTGTGATTTCCCCAAATGTGGGAAACTCGACTGCATAACTTGTGGTAGTGGCTGACTACAATCGCGTTTTCCCCTGTAGGAAAAAAAAAATGAATATAAAAAGTGTTGGCCTTTGGAGGGAAGGAGAGACTGGGTGTGAGCACGAGGGAGACTTCCGTGGATTCTAGAATGTTCTGAGATCTGACCCTAGTGCTGGTCGCAAGGCTTGGTTCACTTTTGGAAATTTGGTGAGGTATGCATCTATGATTAGTACGTTTCTCCAGATGTATGTTATAATTCAATTAAAATGATTTAACAAATGATTAAAGGGAAAAATGTTAGGAATCAGAACTCTAAAGAATAAGATATCATTCATGGTGCGGAGGCAGGTGTGTAGAAGAATCAAGTAGAACTTTTATTATTTAAAAAAAAAAATTTTTTTTCAATGTTTATTTTTGGGAGACAGAGAGAGACAGAGTGTGAGTAGGAAGGGGCAGACAGAGAGTGAGACACAGAATTCAAAGCAGGCTCTAGGCTCTGAGCTGTCAGCACAGAGCCCGACGCGGGGCTCGAACCCACGAACCGTGAGATCATGACCTGGACCGAAGTCGGACGCTCAACCGACTGAGCCACCCAGGCACCCCTCAAGTAGAACTTCTAAAAATGAAACATGCGCTCCATGAAACAAAATTTAAAAAAGGAAATGAGCTGTATAACAGGTTAAAGTAGCTGAAATCAAAACTAGTAAGCTGGGAGACACGTCTGAGGAACAGATTCTCTGTGCCCAGAATGCACAGAAAACCAAAATGAGAGGAAATACAAAGGAGAAGTTAGAAGGCATAGAAGAGAGAATAACAAATGTCAACATAGGCCTAGTAGGATCCAATAAAGAGAGAGAAAGAATGGGGGAAGGACAATATTTAAAGACAGAATGATTGCTCAATTTTCGGAACTGACAAAAGATACAAGTTTCAAGACCCAAGAAGCATAAACCCTACCCGTGTTTAGAAAGAGTAAGTCTTCGGGGCACCTGGGTGGCTCAGTCAGTCTCACATGAGCGGCTCAGGTCATGATCTCACAGTTTGTGGGTTCAAGCCCTGCGTCGCACTCTGTGCTGATAGCTTAGAGCCTGGAGCTTGTTTCGGATTCCGTGTCTCCCTCTCTTTCTGCCCCTCCCCTGCTCGTGTTCTGTCTCTGTCTCTCTCAAAACAAACAAACAAACAAACAAATAAATAAATAAATAAATAAACAAACAAACATTAAAAAAAAAAAAAGAGTAAGTCTTCACTTCAAAACCATCACGGTGAACACACATAACAAAAGCAAAAAGGAAAAAAGAAGTTTAAAGCTACCAGTGGCACTACCAGGGCTGATTATCTGACCATAATAAGACTGATGGCAGAGGGGCGCCCGACTGGTTCAGGCAGTAGAGCATGTGACTCTTGATCTCAGGGTTGTGAGTTTGAGCACCACACTGGGCACAGAGCTAGCTTTAAAAAATAAAAAAAATAAGAAGGGTTCCAAGGTCCTTGTTTTGTTTGGGATTAATTTTTGGCTCTGTTGAATCAAAGATGCATGCCAGAAATCGACAACTTCTAAAATTTTGAAATAGAATTATTATAATAAGAAAGGTTGGGGGAAGGAATAAAAGATACTAACCAATTTCCATGTGATGACATAAATAATTCAAATACGTCTGTAATCACAATAAATGAAAATAGACTAACTTGGCAATTAAAGGGTTATATGATTATACACTATTCATAATATTTGACCATATGCTATTTACAAGAGGCTCACCTAAAAACATAAAGATTCAAAAAGACTAAATGTCAAGAGATGAGGGGAAAACATGTGAGGCAAGGTGCCTGGGTGGCTCGGTCGGTTAAGCGGCCAGCTCTTGATTTTGGCTCAGGTCATGATCCCAGGGTCATGGGATTGAGGCTTGTGTCAGGCTCCATACTGAGTATAGAGCCTACTTAAGATTCTTCTCTCCCTCTGCCCCTCTCTCTCCCCTGCCCAGTTTCTCTCTCTCTCTCAAATAAATAAATTAATTAATTAAAACGTGAGGCAAAAGAACATGACTACGGACCAATTCAAGCAGACTTTTAGGCAAAAACAGAAGAAAACAAAACACTGGTAGGCACAGAGCCTCACTACATAATGTTCAAAAGGATCAGTTAACCAAGACAAAAGAATTTAAACCTGTAGGCACATAACAACAGTCTCCAAATACAAAAGGCAAACATTCACAGAATTACAAACACACGTTGACAAACCCACAATCACGGTGATGAAATACATTAAAATACCTCTCCCACCAGTTGAGAGCTAGAGCAAGCAGGGAAGAAGTAGTGTGGACATGGAAGATTTAAACCACCCTCACAGGGGCGCCTGGCTGGCTCTGTCAGAAGAGTGTGTGACTCTTGATCTTGGGGTTGTGGGTCTGAGCCCCATGCTGGGTGTAGAGATGACTTAGAAAAATAAAAAAATCTAAAAATAAATAAATAAATAAATAAATAAATAAATAAATAAAAATAAATTACCCTCATAAAACTCCATATGAGATAGAGAATACACACGGACTATTTTCAAAAAACTGACCACATGCTAAGTCACAAACAAGTCTTAATAAATACCAAAAATCACTATCGTGCATAGCATATTCTCTGACCACAATAGAATACAGTGGGAAATCAGCAAGACGGAACATAAGCAAATCCCCATGCATTCCAAACATGAAAATACCTTTCTAAGTATTGACTGGTCAAAGAAGATACGAAAACACCATATGATAAAACAGAGAGGATACACCTACAGGAATACTTAGGGCAAAATTTACAGCCTTAAGGGGAACCCCGGTGGCTCAGTTGGTTGAGCATCCAACTCTTGATTTCCGCTCAGGTCATGATCTCACAGTCATGAGATAGAGCCCCGTGTCAGGTTCTGCGCTGACAGTGTGAGACCTGCTTGGGGTTCTCTCTCCCCGTCTCTCTGCCCCTCCTCCACTTGCGCAATATTTCTCAAAATAAATAAATAAACTTAAAAAAAAAAGACTTTATCAGCAAGCAAAACAAACTCCCTTTGTGCTCTCAGGATGGGCAGGCCTTAAATAAGAAAACAGTAAGTTAATAACTCAGGTGAGAGAAGAGCCAGAGGGGTATAAAAAAGTGGGGGGGGGGGGGGGGGCTGCTGCTATTTCAAATAGAGCTGTTAGGGAGGGCTTCTCTGAGCAGAAGCCTAAAGGAGGCGAAGGTGGGCGTCCTGTGGGTATCAGGGGGACAGCAGGTGGAAAGGCCCGAAGGCTGGGGCATCAGACATACAGAGCCACGCAGCCACCTTGGCTGGGCCGAGACCCATGGGAGAGGCAGGGAGGGGCCGGAAGGTGAGTAGGTCACAGTGAAAGGCTCTGGTTCCTACTCTGGAGGACGGAGGGTCCGAGCAGAGACCATGGCATGCCTTGATTTTGTTTTTTGAGGAAAACACCACGACTGCTCCATGGCAAACAGACCAGACCAAGGAGACAGAGGTGAAGCATCCTTCTTACCCAAACATTCCCACCTCTTCTCTAATATATCTGAGATCTTTCTGAACAGTTTTTTGAGATATTTTGCAGTCTGCACATTTTTATTTTTTTATTTTGTACATTTTTAAAATGTTTGTTTATTTTAGAGAAAGACACAGCACAGAATGCAAGCAGGGGAAGGCCAGAGAGAGAGGGAGACACAGAATCCGAAGCAGGCTCCAGGCTCTGAGCTGTCAGCACAGAGCCCGACGCGGGGCTGGAACTCACCAACCGTGAGATCGTGACCTGAGCTGACGTCGGAACGCTCAACCGACCAAGCCACCCAGGTGCCCCCCCTTTTTTAATGTTTATTTATTTTTGAGAGAGAGAGAGAGAGAGAGAGAGAGAGAGAGCGCACAAGCAGGGGAGAGGGAGACACAGAATCTGAAGCAGGTTCTAGGCTCTGAGCTGTCAGCACAGAGCCTGATGCAGGGCTCAAACTCTCAGAACCGGGAAATCATGACCCGAGCTGAAGTCAGACACTTAACAGGCTGAGCCACCCAGCCACCCATTTAATTTTTTTAATGTTTATTTATTTTAGAGAGAGAGACAGAGCACAGAGTAGGAGCAAGAAAGGGGTAGAGAGACAGGGAAAGTCTGCATGTTTTTAGTGCTAGCGAGCTACAGTTTTGGTTATAAACAAAGCATATTCAGTACTCTGTTTTCTTCTTTACTTTCATCATATATAGATGGGAGAATTCCATGAGTCAATTTCAATTTTTCTCATACTCCTATTCATTTGTATGGAAAGTCTCTGACCTACAGTAACATGCTTGTAACAGAAGCTTTGCAGTGGCTCAACACAGATGCTCGCTGAGATTGACACAGGAGCGGACTGTACAGATTTGTAGAGTATCGGTATGCCTTTTCACAGAAATTGACTATTTAAATCACTGACCTTAATCTCAACCTAAAAATTACTCATATTCAGATTATCCTACATAAGTTAACCATATCACACCAACAAAACACCAACATTTCAGAACTTAAAAATAGCTGAATACTGGGGTGCCCAGGTGGCTCAGTCGCTTGAGCATCTGACTTTGGCTCAGGTCATGATTTGCTGCAGTTTGAGGGTTCAAGCCCCACGTCAGGCTCTGTGCTGACAGCTCTGAGCCTGGAGCCTGCTTCAGATTCTGTGTCTCCCTCTTTTTCTGCCCCTTCCCCACTTGTGCTCTGTCTCTCAAAAATAAATAAAAAACGTTATAAAAAAAAGTTACAAAAAATAGCTGAATGCTGCAAACTATCGCCACGACTATTATTCATGTTTTACAGAGAACTGACAGTTGACACAATTCACTTGAGGTCACACAGCTAGTAGTAAGTGGCTTGGCCAGGATTAAACACAAGCAGTTTGAAATGCAATGCACAGGCCCCACCACTACATTAAAGGTTCCCAGAGAAACTGTTGGGCCTTCGGGGGACTTCCACCCCCAGGACCCACAGGGACTGGTAAAGACTGGGATATGCACTCTGTCGAAGAAGTTAGGGAGCAAATCAGTATCAAAGCTCATGAGGACAACCTCAGGAGAGGCTGGGCATCTAACTTTGCCAGGGAGGCATTCGCCAAGGGTATGGAGCTTTCTAGGATTGGTTTCAATCTCTGGATCCTGGGTGGAAGGCAGGCTTTGTGCAAGAGAACCCAAAAGAAGGGAAAGGGTTTTTGCTAGTTGGGACATGGCCCAAGACTGGCCCTGGATGCTGGCTGGGTAGAGTAAGGAGGATCAAGTCTGGAATCAGGGATGATCCACGGATGGTCCTCATACTGGAAGAGCCCCAGCCATCGCCCTTTCTGGAAGTCTTCCCTCTTTTTACTTCATTAATGATAAATGACACCCTTCTCCCTCATGTAGGGCCTTGTGGGATATGACAGATGACTCTTAATATGGGTTCCTGTCCCCCAGGATCTCACCTTGAAGCGACTTTGGACTGGGAGCCTTTGTAATAAAAAATGTAAGGCCATTCAAGAATAAATATTAAGGTCTCAAAAAACTGGAAGAAAATAAATAAGAATAAACAATAAGGTTTTCATTTAGTCAAGGGCACTTATGTTTTTAGAGTAATGGAGTTATGGGGCAGAGAGGTGGAGGGAGGGTCCAAGTTCAAAACGGGCAAGGAGAGAAGAAACCAAATTAGCCATAATGATGCTAGACACATAGGAGACAGGTGCTCAAAACAGATTATTGTGAACCAAGAATTTTACCAACATTTCTTCATCTAATCTTTACAACATTAAAGAGGTAGGTGATATCCTCCCCTTTTACAGATGATAAAACTGAGACACTAAAGAGGTTAAGTAACTTGCTCGAAGTTACACAGCTAGTAAGAGGTGGAGCCCAAGTTACTTGGGGTCTATCCCATAGTAAAGTGGTTTTATCACTTGTAAATAAGAAGAGACGAAAACAGAAAATGACTTCATAGCTGCTCTGTCAATCTCAGCACTGGGATAAAGTAGCAAAAATTGCTTAAATATAAAAGTACTGGGCATACATTGCAAAAATTCTGAGGTTCTTTTAAATTGTGTCTGAGAAACTACCACTGTAATTAATTCTCATTACATATCCAAGCTTTGCTTGAGCTAGATGAAATTCAAGTCCGGGTTGAATTCTTTCCCAGCGCAATGACCTCTGCAAAAGCGAGATGCGCCGAACTCTTGCTAGTTCAGCAACCTACACTCTAATCTCAACACCCCTGCCCTCCGCCAATACCGAAGCCCCGAGTAGACAGACCCCAGAAGTCAGGATTCCTAGCTGCACTCCCATCGCCTCTCACGCTCGGATCCTGACCCCCAATCTCACCCCTTCAGGGCCCTTCGTCCCAGTGCATTCTCAGCCAGTGCCCAGCTGGGGGGTGGGGGGGGGGGGGATCCTCCCTGGAGGAGGTGGCCCTTACTTTGGTGTGGACGGGCGACCCCTTGGCCGAGAAGAGGGTGTCGGAGTAGGGCCAAGTGGGGCAGGCCTCCGGGGGGGCGGGGGGGGGGGGGGGCTGCCAGGTCTGGAGTACGAAAAGCTAAGCGACAGCAGGCAGTCCAGCCGGCCGGGGCGCAGGGTCCCGGACCAGCCCGCGGAGAGGGCGTCAGAGCGCGCGGAGCAAGCCACCCCAGCTTCCCGAAGGGAGGGCCCGGCCTGCGCGCACGGGCTGGGCGGGGCGGGGGACAGCCGGCGGCTGCGGTGAAGCCCGGGGGCCAGCACACAATGGGCGGGGGCGCAAGGCCGGGCGCCCAGCCAACGCGCCGCCGCACCACGTGGGCCGCAGAGCGCGCCGGGCCAGGAGCGGCCCGTCGGCCCAGGCCCGGCGCGGCGCGGCGTACGTGCGCGCGCGCGCGCGTGCGTGCGATTTGCGATCAGGCGGCGCGGCGGACAGCCCCGGCGGCGGGGCGGGGGGGAGTTATATTGCGGGGTCCTTCCTCGCTCACCCTGGTTCCTCTCGGAGCGGAGACGGCAAATGGCGGACTTCGATACCTACGACGATCGGGCCTACAGCAGCTTCGGCGGCGGCAGAGGGTGAGGCTGGCGGGCGCGGGCCCCCGCCGGGCGCGGGGGGCGGGCGGAGTCAGGGGCCCCGGGGCGGCGGCCTTCCCGCGCTCACCCGGGGCGGCGGGCGGTAGGGGGCCCGGCTCGGCCCGCGGAGGCCTGAGAGAGGAGCCTGGAGGGCCGGGGCCTAGAAATGGCGCGCTCGGGGAGGGGGGCGGCGGCAGTTAGTTTCCCCCACGTCTTGCTCGCGGCGCAGATTCGTCCCTGTGTCTCCCGCCGCCGCCGCCGACGTGTCGTCTTTCCAGTGCCTTGGCCGCAAGGCCAGGCCGCAGCGGCACTGAGTGCCTTGGAGGACGAGCTCCCGCTTCCAGCCCCATCCCCCAGCACGGCAGGGCCAGCGCGGGGCTCTGCTGCAGCGCGGGGTGGGGGCCGTAGCCTGCCCCGCTCGGGTCTCTGTCCAGGTCCCGGCCTCCTGTTCTCTGCTTGCGCTGCAGGCGCTCTGGCCCGCTTCGCCCGGAGGCCAGCCGACTGGGTAAGGTCGGGAGGGCGAGAGGGGTGATTCCCTTCCCTTATGTGTGAGGCAGGGATTTGGCGGCTAGAGCCCGGGAGTGGTCCGATTCACGCCGGTGGAGGGGGAGACCAAGCAAAAGAAAATACATAATAGCATTTTTAATTTTCCTGTGTCCTGGGTCACTGTCTTATTGGCAGGTGCTACGTGCTTGCTGGCAGAAAATTTTATTTCTCCCTAGTTTCTCCTTCTGACCTGGAGAAGGAATCGCAGTTAGCCTCGTTCTGATTCTGGTCGTTTACAGACTGTATACAATTGAGACACCCCCTTTGAAAGAGAAATACTTCACTAGTGAATAAGAAACTTAGCGTATTTAATTTCGGGAATCCGCGCTGGATATTTTTCTTTTTTTTTTTTTTCTTTTTTTTTTTTTTTGTTCCCTCATGCAGAATTTAGAAGACAGACTATAAACATCTTGCTATTTGTCAAGGACACACTTGGCCTTTGTGTACTTTTACAGAAAGGATTACTTTCCCAGGATAACACCACAATAGTACCTACTGAGGTGTCCAGTCTCCTGGGTTTCAATCCCAAAAGTATCTTTGTTTGGTGAAGAATGATCTTTTAATACCTTGGTTTGGGACTGGCTCAGACAAAGGCTTGTTTTGGTTAGGGAGTGTACCTAATATTACTCATGACGCTAGAATATGGAAGTTGGGGAAGGTGGAACCACCTGTTCTTTCAAAGAATATTTTATTTGCTAATAAAAAAGAAATAGATGTTGGATGACATGTGAAACTGTTGCCTTTGGGGTAGGTTCGTAGACATCAAATTTGCTTTTAAAGTCATCTTGAAATTTAATAACTGGGATTTTTTTTTTCTTTAGTTTCAAGAAACATTAAAAGTGCCCAGGAAAACTCTTACACAGAGTGGTTTGATTTAAGGCAGATCCAAGGAGTTTTAGTTGGTTCGGGACTACAATAAGTTAGTCATATTATCCTGAATCTGGGATTTGGTGTTTGGTTACTGTGGGGTTTTTTTTTTTTGCGCCACCCCCCCCCCCCCCCCCCCCCCGCCTTTCGACAGATTTGCTAGCTGCTCTGGTGACTTGAGGTGTTTGAGTCAGACTTTTAGTGGATGTCACATTTAAGTACATGGGAAATGCCACTCAGTTCCTAAAAGCAGTCCTAAAAACGCATTGGTGAATTTGTGTGCTCATTTAGACAGGGTCCGGAGTGAGTCCAGAAACTTTACAAAGGACCAGACATGTAGCAGTGAGGTCTGGGCCAAAAGCTTCCTATTCCAGAGTCAATGTTACTTTAATTTCATCAGCTCTGGAGTTAACCAGTTTCTGGTTCCTCAGAAATTCAGCAAGGTGGTAGAGGCTCGTGGGTAACCTTCCGTGATAATTTGTGCTGTTACGTGAACCATGTTTCACATCGATGTCTCAGTGCTGTTTGCTTATGTTCGCATACAGTGCTTAGGCATTGTAGAAGATGGTCACTTCGGGAAAGCCAGTTCTGCATTGCTTTGTTTGGTGCTTTTGTACCAAGGGACCCTTCCCTTTGGTCTAAAATTAGCGAGTAAGAGGTCTCAACTGTAAACCACTTGGGTCACAGGTGAAAGGAATAGCAGGTGTGAAATGCAGTCATAACCTAAAAGCTTGGTTTTAATAATTACACATTCCCTGTAATTGTCTTCTGTGTTGTATGTGATACCCAGCGCTGTTGTCAGGAAGCGGTGTTAGGCGGTTATTTTCTCAACCCATTGAGAATGTCCCCGGCGGCCAGTGACAGAGCCTGGAACTGCATTGTTGCCCCCAAAAGCAAAGCAAATCACAATTCCAAATTACCAAGAGTTGATTGTACTAGATCTTGAGTGTATTTTGTTCTGTAGGTTGCTAAATTTTCTTTCCTGGGTTTTAATTTTATTGGCCATTGGCAATAAAGTGGAGAGTGGTAGGCTTTTACATTTCTAACTATGACATGCTTTTGCGCGCTCCAGCCTAAAACCGTCAATTCTGGGAATTAGATGGGAACTTGGAGGTAGCAAGACTCGAGATTGCTGAAAATGGTACCTACTAAAACTACACCTTTAAGTAGTCTTCTTTTTTTTAATCTAGATTTTTATTTCTCTATTTTTAAATTTTTATTTAAATCCAAGTTAGTTAACATATAGTGTAATTACGGTTTCAGGAGTAGAATTTAGTGATTCATCCCTTACATACAATACCCAGTGCTCATCCCAACAAGAGCCCTCCTTAGTGCCTATCACCCAGTTAACCCATCCCCCCCACCCAGCACCCCTCCAGCAACCCTCACTTTGTTCTCTGCATTTAAGAGTCTCTTACGGTTTGCCTTCCTCTCTGTCTTTATCTTATTTTTCCTTCCCCTCCCCTATGTTCATCTGTTTTGTTTCTTAAATTCCACTAAGTATTCTTTACCAAGTTCCAGTTGGGGGACTGGAGTTCTAACTTTTTTTTTTTTTTTAAGAGAGAGTGTGCAAGCAGCGGGGAGGGGGACAGAAGGAGAGAGAGAGAGAGAATCAGAGAATCCAAACCAGACTCCACACATGGAGCCTGACCCGACCCAGAGGCTTG
Organism: Panthera onca; assembly: GCF_046562875.1. Taxonomy (NCBI): domain Eukaryota; kingdom Metazoa; phylum Chordata; class Mammalia; order Carnivora; family Felidae; genus Panthera; species Panthera onca. Next base: position 10,512,036 of record NC_138354.1, read on the forward strand.
TTCCCACTACCCTGGGTTCACAAACCGAGCTGAAATCAATAGATGTCATTTGGACAGGGAGCCAACCAAGTGCCCCTCTAAGCATATTTTAAGACTAATAAGAGGAAAGAAAGCAGGGTATAAACAATGGTAGCTATTTGCGCTGGTCATGGTAGGACCCGTAGAAGTATTAAAAAAGTTTATCTTAAAATCCTGTTTGCCTACCAAATGCCAGGTGGCCTGGGGTTATCGTCCTCCTCTCCACTCCCCGGCCTCCCAAATGCTGGCTTCCAAATCATTATCTTCTATGAAAATCGTTACCACAGATGCTTGACTTGGTTTCACCAACAGTCTCTAACACAGTTTGAGGAAAAGCCCTAACACAGTTTGGAATCAGGCAGACAGGGCTTAAGGGTCATCTGAGCCTTGAGCCTTGTATTAGCTGTGTGCTCTGGAACAAGTTCTTTAGCTCTCTGAGCCTCAGTTTCCCCCATGTAAGATAAAAACTCCTCTGTAGAGCTATTTATTGGGAATATTAAGTGAGCTGTCCAAAGCAAGCAGCACAGTGTCTCGTACACTTAATCATATTTCCCTTGCATCAGTAAGAGTGGGAAAAGTTCTATTGAATTAACGAGTGAGTTTTCACTTTCCTGGCTCTATTTCTAAAGCCAAGAGAAATCTATTCTATAGGCATAAAGCACTTTATGAAGAGTGCTATATTGTAAATGAGTGGTAACTAATTTTTTCTTGTAGATTATCGGCTTGTTACAAAATTTATATTTGAAATATTTATTGCAAATGCTTCTGAGATTTCTAAAGACTGACTTGGTATATTGTTAAAATGTATATTTCTATTTGAAGTTAACCTTTAGTGTTCTGGGAGGATGTCCCACTAATTCAAGTAGTCTTCCCAGAAACTTGAAACATGTAAACACAGTGTTGGGGCAGTATCAGTCCTAGATTAGACTCCCATCTTCCAGTTTCCAGCTTCCCCTAGAAGTAGAAGAGAGGGTTGGACAGGACAGCATGCGGTGCCCCTGCCTTTCATTTGTACATCTGGTTAGACCTGCACACGAAATAAGTGTAATTGCTTGATTTTGATAGAACTTAAGCTGTAATACCTACATTGTCTTTTTTAATTGAATGTCCTTGGTTCTTTGACATTTTCCCATGTTGTGATTTCTAAAATTGGGGTGGGGGGGGGGTGCCTGGGTGGCTCAGTCCGTTGAGGGTCTGACTTGATTTTAGCTCAGGTCAAGATCTTGTGATTAGTGAGTTTGAGCCTGGCATCAGGCTCTTTGCAGACGGTCACAGCCTGCTTGGGATTTTCTCTCTCTCTCTCTCTCTCTCTCTCCCCCCCCCCCCCCCCGTCTCTTTGCCCTGTGCACATGCTCTCTCTCTCTCTCTCTAAATAAATAAACTTAAAAAAAAAGTGTTCTTGATGGGGCCCTCTGGATGTGCTCCAGTATGTTGATACTATGTTGAAAAGATACTACATTGAAAACGTGGCACCTCCAGTTAAGTCTTGTATTCAGTATAGGGTAGATGGAGACTATCATCTCCCCTGTTCTGCACACTATTCTTCTGTAATTAATCAGTTGCGTTTTTGGAGCCCTTTGAGTGTTTGGTTTAATAGAAGATAATTGGTTTCTCATACATACCTGCCTCTGTATTCACTCTTGAGATGGGATGCTTTGGTTGACATACATGAAGAAAATCCAGCCTTACACAGGTAAGCAGCTGGAAAAAGTAGTATTTTAATAGCCTTTTCAGATAATTGTGGGTATTTTTTTTTCTGCTCCTATACCAAAACTGGACAAGTGGTAGTTTTCTGCAAAAGTTAGTTGCAGTGTGGAATCTGAAACTTTATCTAGTAAACTTTTCATACTATTCTTTTTTTTTTTTTTAATTTTTTTTTTTAACGTTTATTTATTTTTGAGACAGAGAGAGACAGAGCATGAACGGGGGAGGGGCAGAGAGAGAGGGAGACACAGAATCGGAAGCAGGCTCCAGGCTCCGAGCCATCAGCCCAGAGCCCGACGCGGGGCTCGAACTCGCGGACTCACAGACCGTGAGATCGTGACCTGAGCTGAAGTTGGACGCCCAACCGACTGAGCCACCCAGGCGCCCCTTCATACTATTCTTTAAAGTCCATTGATCATTTTATATTTCAAAGGGATTTTTTTACCTGCTCATGATCTTGTAACATGAGGCATTGGTTATCTGGAAAAGATCAGTTCATTGAGTTATGCAGATCTTCCCAGTGTTAGTACATTTTATTATACAGTACCAAATGATGTTTATTTATGCCACAGTTGATTTTATGAGAACAATTTCAGAGATTGTGAGACTTTCAAACTTATGTTGATGAATATGAGTTTTCTAAAACTTTATTTTTTGCTTGAAAAGCCCGCATTTTATCACTGGCAACAGATACTGTTCATTTTCCTTAAAGGACAGGCTCACTTCATTTTCAAGAAAACGAATAGTCATAGTTTGATAATTCTTCAGGTAAAAATGGTGTTCCATGAAAAGCATAGCTAGCTCAGCTTGTAAACTTGCATGAATGCTTTTCCTGGAGAAAACCATCACATTTCTATAAGCCGCAATAATGCTTTGCCCCCATTTCAAAACATAGGATATTAAAAAGTGGGTCAAGATTTAGTAAAATTAATCACTTTTACTGCTTTATCAGGGACATTGTGTTTTGAAGCTCATAGGCTCCTTTCTCTGCAAATACTCCATGATGAAGTATGAGTAATAGTGTAGTTTGGTGCCCCAGCCTTGATTTACTGTGGGGTCAGTTGCAAGATCAGTGCAGGTCTCAGGTAGCAGCTAGTAAGGCGCTGGGGGACTGTTAAATGAAGGGTGTGGTCCTGGAAGGCACAGTTAGGACCACAGGAAGTGCATGTTAGTGTTTACAGAGGCCACCTGAGAATATTAAAGGATTGCTCCTTGAGCTTAATTTTCTGTTTGTGGAGGAAGGTCAGTGTGGTTTAAATTAGGCCAGAATTTACCAGTTGCTCATTTTATGTAACACTTAAACACCAATCTAAACTTTTTCAGGGGTGCCTGGGTGGCTCAGTTGGTTGAGTGTCGCGGTCTTGATTTCTGTCCTGCATGGTTTCAGGACTTTGAGTCCCACATTGGGCTCTGTGCTAATGGCACAGAGCCTGCTTGGGATTCTCCCTCTCTGCCCACATCCCCCGCGCCCACCCCCGGGCTCTGTCTCTCTCAAAATGAATAAACTTAGAAAAATAAACCTGAACACTTTCACATGTGAACAGAAGTGGAAACCAGTGTATCAAACCCATGTAACCATTCCCTGGTTTCATTTTTTTCAGGGTGTGTGTGTGTGTGTGTGTATGTGTGGTAAAATGTATCCATAAAATTTACCACTTTGACCATTTCTAAGTGGCACTGGTGTTCACAGTGATACTCAGAAACTGCCCATTGGGCAACTCTTCATTTCCATTCATTTAGCTTTATAAACCTTTTTGCTGTTCCTGTTTTCATCAGTCTCCCCCATTGTGGGGAGGGGATAGAATCTTTTTATTTTTGGGGGAGAGAGCGTGATGCGATTGGGGGAGAGGGGCAGAGAGAATATCTTAAGCAGGCTCCACAGCCAGCACGGAGCCCTACACAGACTCCATCCACAACGGGGGGGGGGGGGGGGGGGGGGGGGAGGGGGATCATGACCTGAGCCAAGATCAGGAGTCAGACATTCAACCTACTGAGCCATCCAGGCGTCCTGGGATAGAATATTTTAAAGCCAGTCAGCCTTCCTGTCTCTCTGTCTGAAAATACTTTTAAAACTTGAGTACATGCATGTTGCTAACTGATTAGGGGTTTCTTTTTAACCAGTTTTTCTGTTACCCAGTTCGTGTTCAGTTTTGTGCAGTTGTCTCAAAGATTACTTCATATAGTTGGCCTATTTGAATCTTCAAAAGATTTGATTACAAAAAGTCTAAAGTACAAATAAAGGTAGAATTCAATACTAATCCACCTCATGTACCTGTTACCCACTCTTTAAAGTGACGGCTTTTATTTCATCTGTACCTCCTCCCTTCACTTTCCTCACAAGCTTTTGGATTATTTTATTTTGTTTACCTTTTTTAAGAAAGTTTGTTTTTTGTTGTTTATTTTGTTTGTCTTTTGTTTTTTGTTTTTGAGAGAGAGGGGGGAGACAGAATCTGAAGCAGGCTCCAGGCTCTGAGCTGTCAGCACAGAGCCCAACGCAGGGCTCGAACTCAGGAACTTGTGAGATCATGACCTGAGCCGACTGAGCCACCCAGGCGCCCCGCCTGGAATATTTTAAAGCACATCTTAGATGTCTCATTTCATCTAGAAGTACTTCAGTATGAGTTTCAAAGGTACAGACTTTTAAAAATATAACCATGATACTACCACATCTGAAAACTTCCCAGGAAGTTTTTTTTTTTTTATGTTTATTTACTTTGAGAGACAGAGAGAGACAGAGTGTGAAACAGGGAGGGGCAGAGAGAGAGGGAGACACAGAATCCAATGGGGGGGGGGAGGAGGTGGGGGTTCTGAGCTGTCAGCACAGAGCCCAGCACGGAGACGCGGGGCTCGAACTCATGAACTGAGATCATGATCTGAGCTGAAGTCTGATGCTCAACCCACTGAGCCACCCAGGCCGCCCCCCCCCCCCACCATAAGTATTTTGATTTCTCTAATTAGCTCGTAAATTTTGATGTACAACTGATTTGTTTGAATCAGGACCAAAGTTTGCCCATGGCATTTGGTCAGTGTGCCCACTAAATCTCCTGATGGGGCACCTGGGTGCTCGATTGAGTGTCCCAGCTCTTGATTTCAGCTCAGGTCATGGTCCCAGGATTGAGCCCTACAGTGGGCTCTGTGCTGAGTATAGAGCCTGCTTAACATTCCCTCTCTCTGTCCCTCTCTCTCTCTCTCCCTCCCCCCCCTTGCCTAATTCTTGTAACTATCACGTGTAGGGCAACTAGAGGTTAAAATAAATTTGATATTAGCAGAAACACTTATTAATAAATAATGTTAATAGGTATACATCTTAGTACATATCGTCTTTTAGTACAAGTAACAGATTTTTATGACTTTTCAAGTATTTTCAATTTTATTAAGGTATAATTAATACGTGGTGTTAGTGTGATATTCACGGTTTTTCAGATAGTAAATGGAGAAGAACTGTTAGTTTTGTATGCCTTTGAATTCTAGCTTTTATCTGGTGGTCTATTTGGCATTTTATTGTTCTCTAAATAACTGAAACATAAGCTATTTGTAGATCATAAAATTGAACATCACATGAAAATGTGAAGTTTTCTTTAAAGTGAAGTGGATCTGGGGCACCTGGATGGCTCAGTCGGCTAAGCGTCCGACTTCGGCTCAGGTCACCATCTCGCGGTTTGTGAGTTCGAGCCCCGCGTCGGGCTCTATGCTGACAGCTCGGAGCCTGGAGCCTGCTTTGGATTCTGTGTCTCCCTCTCTCTGCCCCTCCACCACTTGTGCTCTGTCTTGCTCTGTCTCTCAAAAATAAATAAATGTTAAGAAAAAAGTTAAAAAACTAATCAAATGAATTGGAGCTGATAGTATGTAGAATGTCAAATCTCAAATAATCACCCTAAATTAGAAAAAGCTCTCCTGGGCCACCTGAGTGGCAGTAGGTTGAGCGTCTTACTCTTTTTTTTTTTTTTTTTTAAGTTTATTCGTTTTGAGAGAGAGAACATGTGAGCCGTGCAGGGACAGAGAGAGAATCCCAAGCAGGCTCTGCACTGTCAGCGTGGACCTGCACATGGAGTTCAAACCCACGAGCTGTAAGATCACAACCTGAGCAGAAACCAAGTCAGACGCTCAACAGACTGAGCCACCCCGGCGCCCCGAGCATCCTAATCTTGATTTTCAGCTCAAGTCACGGTCCCAGGTTTTGGGATTCTGTCTCCCTCTGCCCTGCACGCGTGCTCTCTCTCTTCTCTAAAATAAAAAAATAAAATAAATAGGGAAAAGAACTCTTGGCCTATAAAGTTCAAAACTAATCCATAGAAATGGTTTACATCATAGCTTCAAGACAGATGTTTTTTGTGGCAGTACTCTCTGAGGACCGATAAACAGCTTGAGATTTTTATTTTATTTCCTCTGAAGAATCTGGAACTTTGGATTGAGTAATGTTTTGCACCATATGAAGCTACTATATTAATAATCCATTTATTTGCTTTCATTAATGTGTGGGAGTCCAAAATTTTAGTACATTGCGATAAATGCCTTTTTTCCTAGTAAGAAACATTTTCAGAAAGACTGTAAACCAGAAGTCCCCCTTGTGCTCCCTGTTCTGGAACAAGGCTTTCAGACTGCCTGTTCTTTCCTGTTGGTAGATGATGAGATCAACTTAGAGGTCCTGACAAGCATTTTTAAAGATGAAATAGAGAATAGTGTATGTTATACTGTGAGTTTGTACTGTTGAGAAGCTTTTTGTTATTGTACAGCTACTATGCAGGCAGGTATATATGTGTCACGTTTTTAGTCGTGGTGTAAAGATGTTTCTCTTGCTGTTGGTCGTAGCCAAAGTTTTTGTTGAAAGACATTTAAGTACCTAATTGGAGATGTCATCTAAGTACATGTAATCCTCTCTTATATTTTAATTTTTTTTTCCCAAATAAGAATACCCAGGGGTGCCTGGGTGGCTCAGTCAGTTAAGCGACTCTTGATTTCAGTTCAGGTCATGATCTCACAGTTGATGAGTTCGAGCCCTGCCTGAGTAGGACTCCATACTGACAGCACAGAGCCCGCCTGGGACTCCCTCTCTCTCCGTCTTTCTCTGCCCCCTCCCCACTGACCTGTCTCTCCCCCACCCCACCCCTCCCTCTCTCAAAATAAATAAGTAAAATTTTTAAAGAAAGAATATTCATGTTAGTGGAAGAAGTTATTTGTGATCCTGGAGGCGTTGCTAGGCCTGTGTCTTCATTCCTTCCACCCCTGCTGAGTACCAGAGACCGTAATAGTTCTGGAGACAGAATTCTGCCTTAGAACTACTTTGCATTTCCCTGCAAGGGTTTTTTAATCCTGCAGATGGGATTGAATTATGAAGATAACCATTCACAGCAGAAAAGAGCTCTGAGAAAGGGTTCATTGAAGAGTTCATCATTGATCCCAGGGTTGATCAGAAACATCCACAGGCTCTCTTGCCCATCCTTCAGTAATGCCAGTTATCAAGATGAAGGGGTTTAATTGTGAATGCTGATTGAAGGCCTTGGAGACTGCATACATCTAGGAGAGGGAGATCTGCTTGGAAATGAAATGCTTTTAATCCAAGTTGTCTGGGGCTAGTTTTTAAAAACCTCAATTACAACTAAAATGTAATAGGGCGCTGGATGGGCTCCTGGAAGAGAAAAAGGACCTGAGGTAAAAACTAAGGAAATCTGAATAAACTGAGCTTTAGTAAAGTATCGATATTGGTTCAGTGATATTAATTAGTGTATTTTGGTAATGTAAGGTGTTAGTAGTAGGTAAGATAAAACTGAAATGAGGGCCTGGCTTTTGAGAGCTCAACCTTTTTTTGGTTATTTTCTAGAAACTGAATGGGTTGCACATCATAACCATGACTTTTTTTTTTTTTTTCTTTTTTTTAAAGCATGTTCAGTGGACTTTGTTGTTTACTTGTATTTTAATCTTACAAAGGCGATCTTTTTGGGGATATTTATACAGGATCCAGCATGGTGTCATGCGTGAAACAGTGTAATATATGCTAGTATGTATTTCTGGGTGGAATGTGAGAGACCTAAAAGACCAGAGTTGTTGATCAGCCCTAAGACTACTGTGTCCCTAACCTAGACTTAATAGGAGAACATGTAATGTTGCAAATACCCCAGAGAGGTTAATACTCTTTACTTGGGTATCTTGGCTTCCCTCTTGATTTTTCGAGAGTAACAGCAACAGTGATTAAATTATGTGTGGCTTCTGATGGCCTCTGGAAGTCTTTATAAAACCCTTTCCTAGAAAAGAGCTTAGCGTGCATCCCTCCTTTTTTCTTATCCCTTATACTTGGAAAGTAAGCCTGGAGCACTTCTCTCTTGAATCTACTTCTTGGAGCTGATCCCGGCCCTAATACTCTCTTGTCTTATCTTGTTTCTTACAGTCAACCCTCCCTCCAGGCTCCTTGCCTCCCACAGGCTTCTTCATGGCAAACCAGCTTGTTAGGTCAGCGTTTCCCTGTGTGCTGTGGGAACGCAAGGGTCCCGATTCCTGTTGTTCACCCCTGCGGACCCTGCTCCCTGTGGCTGTCTCCCAGATTGCCTGCAGTCTTTGATTTCTCCTTTCCTGATGCCTGGACCCTGTCAGTTGGATTATTGGCTCCTTGAGGGCAGGGACTGGGTCTTAGGTTTGTGCCCTCTGTACCTCATAGACATGATTTGAGTAAAGAAAAGTGATTTTTCTGTAAAGGATCTTGTTCATGTTTGGAGTTGAAATTTGGATTTCCTAAGTTACCGAGGTTGTAATTTATTACTTTGAAACTTGCATATGTTGGGGCGCCTGGGTGGTTCACTTGGTTAAGTATCTGACTCTAGATTTTGGCTCAGGTCATGATCTCACGGTTTGTGAGTTCAAGCCCCCACATCAGGCTCTGCACTGGCAGTGTGGACCCTGCTTGTGATTCTCTCTGCCTCTCCCCTGCTCTCACTCTGTATCAAACTTTAAAACTTGAATATGTTATTTTAAAAAGCAGTGGACTGTCCCTAAGGGAGAGCAGAAGCAGTCATGAGCTGGAAGGATCGATGCTGAGTGGAGGGGGTGCAATACAGCCTGGGGGATTGCAGCGCAGACCTTCAGGTGTCTGTTCTGAACCGGGGCGGGGGGGGGGGGGGGGGCGGCCTGCTCTTTGGCTCATCTGTTCCGTATCCACGGCAGCCTGTCCCCCCGCTTCTGCACAGCCGTGTAGCCTGGAGCGTGCTTAGTCTTCCCGTAATGCTTTGGAATCGTTGCTAAACTTTTATAAAGCAATCAGGATTTATGAGTTGTTTTATGGTCGGTTTTAAACTTTGTAGAAGAAAGATTTGAGACACTTATGAAGTCACAGACGAGGAAACTGAGAGAGACAGAGGTCATTTGGAAGAGGTTCTACACCAAGCTGAGAAAGGTGTCAAAGGAGTCTTCTCTGCCTGCGTTGTTTTTAACCTGTTTTAGAAAGTGCTTTTGAGTAACACAGCTTTAGACAATAGTCTCTTGTAAACTTCAGTTACTGTCAAAAGGTATCATGGGAGTTTTCGCTCAGAATTTCCCGACATTTGGGTTTTTTTTTAATTCGGTGGGTTGCTGACTGGATGTATCCTTTTATTACACGCATATGCACTCTCTGGGGTTTGTCCCCTCGCCCTGGTCTCAAGTTGCTGGCACACTGGAGACTTCCACTCTTCTCGCTTTGTAACCGTCGGAGACAGTAAATTAGAAGGCAAATTACGGGCAGTCCGGCTGCCCTGTCCTGTAAGACATGCTGAAGTCCCATAGAACTATGTCACATAGGGTAGTATGCAGGGTGACTGTGGCGATTCTTGGGAAAATCTGGAATAGTAAGCCGCCGGCAGTTTTGTGAGGCTCTGGTGAAATAAGCAGGTTAATGGGCTGGGTTGGTTGTTTCCACATGTCTAGCTCTTAAAATACTGCTTGCTTGAAACAGGATTCTGCCATCTTCCCCAGAGCCAGAAACTGCTTCTTATCCTGCGGCTTTCTTCTTCGTGCCCCTGCCATCCGATTAACACTACCTACCCTCCTTCCCTCGGTCCTTATCCAGGCTCACCTGGCTGCCTGAACTCAGAGCCCTGACTCCACCTTCTGGGCCCTGCAGCCGGCATCCTGCGTAAGTTCTGTAAATGTTCCACGTGTCCTTTGAGCAAGCCTTCCTTCCTCCATTTTCCCGAGTCATCAGACATACACCTGCTCAATTTACCAGCTCTCCATTCTCACCTTCACCTTAAGGTTTTAAAAAATCGTTGTGGCTTTTCACCTTCTGTATATACGTACATATACACACAAACATGCAGGCAGTGTGTGCCAGTGTAGTTGTTTGTGTCTTACACGTGCCGCTCACCTTGAGCTGCTTGAGGGCAAGGGACTGTTGCCACCAGATGTTTAGTAACAGATGATTTTCAAGTTATTAATTGTAATTCATCGTGTGCTTTGATAGTTTTTCAAAAGTTTGCATCTATTGTATCTTATATAGTCGGTATTCAGTCTCAGAGTATCTCGTTGAAAGTATTTTAGGGCTTCGGGTTATTGAGATAAGAACAGTGGTATTGCAGGGGCACCTGGGTGGCTCAGTCGGTTAAGCATCTGACTTCGGCTCAGGTCATGATCTTGGGGTTCATGAGTTCAAGCCTCACATCGGGCTCTCTGCTGTTAGCGCAGAGCCTCCTTTGGATCCTCTGCCCCTCCCTGGTTCGTTTCCTCTTGCTCTCTCGCTCTCTCTCAAAAATAAATCAACTTTAAAAAAAAAAAAGAAAAACAGTGGCGTTGTGAAGGGTATTGAAGCGCAAAAACAAGTCATTTACTCACCTTGGTGGGGTGGGGGGAGTGAGAGCAGGTGGGGTGCAGTTCACTTGAAAACAAAATGTAGAATTTCCTATTGGGAAGTAGCAGAATTTTGAGTTACTAAGCTTAATTGTAGCCATCTAAGAATTACATCGTGATTTTGTTCTTCTGCTAAGAAAATGTCATAAAGGATGGTACTTATCTCAAAGATGGCGGAGTTCTTTCATGTTATCCCTAGCAAAAACCAAGTTACTTTCCGTGACTTGTATTGATGCTTCCCCTGCGAAAAGGATGGCTTTGAGCAGATCTGTGTTGTGAGGCAACTCCTTTAAGAGAGGAGTTTTAAGGGGCACCTGGGGTGTCTCGGTTGAGCGTTTGTCTTTGGCTCGGGTCATGATCTCATGGTTGCGGAGTTCAGCCCCACATCGAGCTCTTGCTGTCATCGCAGAGCCTGCTTCGGATCCTCTGTCCGCCTTTCTCTCTGCCCTTCCCCAGCTTGTGTTTTCCATAATCTGACAGCAGCAGGGAGCAGGTGCGTTACGAATGGCTTAAACTTGGAGCAGCTTTGGAAACCTTCCTGTGAACACAGTGTGAGAAGTCTGGACGGTCCGTCTCTGCGTGTGTTAGCTGCCAGGTGTGAGGGAGGGGTTTGCTAAGGTTTTAGGACATGAGCATTTTGCAGATACTGAGTCTAAGTAAGTAGGAAATAACCGGTCGTGCAAGGAGGGATACGTTCTGTTCGGATGTGATTTTCCGGGGAAATGTCTGCTTACGTACATTCTGTGTTTCTGTGGACGTTTCTGTCACCAAACAATAGGTACCCTTTCCATAAGTGGTATTTTGGGATACTCTTGATAATTTCAAGATGCTGTTGTACAATCAAGTGGAGTCGTTCACATGACTGGTATGGCTGAGTGGAAGACATTGCCCTTGTCCCCGCCCTGGGACAAGTAGACTTGAATCCTGTCTGTTTCCCCTCCAGGTCCCGCGGCAGTGCTGGTGGCCATGGTTCCCGTAGCCAGAAGGAGCTGCCCACAGAGCCCCCCTACACAGCATATGTAGGAAACCTACCTTTTAATACAGTTCAGGGCGACATAGATGCTATCTTCAAGGATCTCAGCATACGGAGTGTACGGCTAGTCAGAGACAAAGACACAGACAAATTTAAAGGTGAGTTTGGGGAATTCGTACTGTATATTCTCGTAGAGGGAGGGTCCGAACCAAAATGGTGGGGAACCAGAGGGCTTTAATTGTGGAAGTGTTTATCCAAGTAGCTGAAACCCGCATAGCCCCTTAACCCATGAGGCTTTCGGTTCTACTTGGGGGAGAATGTTTTACACGTGATCTTATTTGTAGAAATGTGCAATATATGCCCAAGTAAAGGTGCTGTTTGCCTGACTGGCAGTCCTGTCTGCCAGTAAAGGAGTTCCCCGGGAGAGAGATGAACAGACAGAACAGAGGACTTTGCCGGTGCATTTCCCCTTCACCGACGCGTGGCTTTCTTCTTTGTCGTTTTCCTGTGATCTAAGTATTTGTACAGAATTCAGAAGAGAAGCTCACAAATATCATCGCTGTATCTTTGTGATTTGGGAGCGTGTCTGGGGGAGGGTTGGCTCAAATTTTGGGTAAAGTTCGTGTCTGTAGATTAGTCTCTTCAAGGCACGTGAGCCGGGAAGCAGTAAGCAGGAAGAGTCACGTGAGCGTCATCCTCTAGCTCTCCGGAGTCCCTGAAGGGAAACGCGCTCTCTGTTCAGGGCATGGCGCGAGGTACAAGGGCATGCGGTTTACGTCATTTAGCCAGAAGAACATCCAAGGAGAGGTACTAGCTGTGCGAGAAGCAGAGGTTTCGCTCACCCGAGCGGTTCTGCGTATAGGTGGCGCTTTTACCGTTTTGGAGGCGTTCTTGGCTTTAGAACCGGAAGCCTTGTTAATAACGAGCGCTCTAACAGCAGAAGTAAATGTACCTGTTCAGCCTGTGAAAGTCAGGCCCACCCAGTGTGCCTCCTAGATGCGCTAGGAATTCGGGCTTCTGGGGGAGGGGAGGAACGGGTGGTCGAGGCCAGCCTTGAGGCTGAGTCAGTAGCAGCAGGTTTTAGTTTCTACATCAGACGGAGGGTCATCCTCCGTTTGAGCAGCTCTGAGGTGTGAGATGGGTGACCGGGCTCTTGTGGCCTCTTTGAGCACGGGAGGTGGTTTCCACAAGGACTCTAGACCATTGTGAATCCTTCCAGCCAAGCGGTACCTTCTTGTTGCAAGTAGTGGGGGGGGGGGGGGGGGGAATGGTGAACAGGAAGAGTTTGGACCCAAGCCTTCAGAGCATTTGTAGTCTGGTGGGCCCTGAAGGTGAGGTGTAATCGCACGGGACGGGGACACTCGGGGTGCGGTGGGAGGGTGTGGTGTAGTACAGGGTGCAGTGTGAGCAGAGCGGGGCGAGGGGTGTGCCGAGTGCAGCCCGAGACTCCAGGCTGCGAGGAGGAAGGGGCGTGGAAACTGTTGGAGGTTGAGGGAGAAGCTAAAGTCATTCAGAAGTCAGCTCTTCAGTGGCCCAGGAAAGGTTCTAACGTCATGGTTAAAACTTCTAAAAAGAAAGCATTATAAAAACAGCTGCCATTTCAGTGCCTGGTTGGCACTTTCTGGTAGAGTATAATTGAGAGGGAGGAATACCAGTCGAGTATTTTGTTTACCGAAAAGCAAAATCTCTCTTTTAGGCTCTGCCAGCCTGCTGTCACTTAGATGCAACGAAAGTGGGGAAATGGGAGGGACGGGGATCCCACTGTGTCTTAACCCAGAATTCCTTGAGGAAATTGGGATTCGTTTCTCTTACAGGTTTCTGCTATGTAGAATTTGATGAGGTGGATTCCCTTAAGGAAGCCTTGACATATGATGGTGCAGTAAGTATCTTCAGTTTTTCTGTGTCGTGTTAGCAGCTTTGATGTTTGTCTTTGCCTATACTTACACTGTTTTCCCCTTATCAGCTGTTGGGTGATCGGTCGCTTCGTGTGGACATTGCAGAAGGCAGAAAACAAGATAAAGGTGGCTTTGGATTCAGGAAAGGTGGACCAGATGACAGAGGTGATTGGTTCTTCTAAAACTGAACATAACACTTAACTGTATGCCCACTGGTTACAACTGTTGAAGGCTACTAGAATTATCTTGCCGGTCTGATAGGCTTTTGTGAGCTTTTAAAAACGTGGAAAAATCTTAGAATGGATGGTGCTTCCACAAGCCTGGGTTTTGTTTTTGTTTTGTTTTTTTGTTTTTTGTTTTTTTCCTATTGGCAACAAAAACTCTTACAATTCTTTTGAACTTCTCATCACGTGAGTGATTCTTCCCAAAGAATTTTGCCATGTGTGTGCAGCAGGGTAATGGTACGACCTCACCTTTATCTTTTTTGTGTGTCCTCAGGAATGGGTGGCTCTCGAGAATCTAGAGGTGGATGGGATTCCCGGGATGACTTCAATTCCGGTATCAGTATTTAAAGTATCACCACTTAACCTTTTTCAATGGCCTTGCTGCTGTTGTACGTTTAGTGTGGACGTAGCCCACCTGGCCGGACTACTCCTTTAGTTCATTCCGCAGGTGAAACTTTCCTGAAAGATGCCCAGGCATGCAGTAAGCCTCTGTTAGAACCTAAATGTTCGGGGTAGGACTTGAGAGGTTCCACACTGTGGGCGAGTTAGACCGACCCACCTCCTTTTGTTACGATGCCTCAGCCTATAGTTCCCATCTGGCCTTTGTCTAAGGAATCCCCTTGGCTGCTCTGCGTAAATAGAAGCACTGTTACTTCTAGAAAGTTGCGGGGGGGGGGTTTGGAAGCTTACAGAAAGCCTCGTAACCGTGGTTCTTGGTGACTCCTTCTTCCATGGTTAAAGTCGTGGTGACCAGTTTGTTTTTTTGAAGGGCATGGAACTCCTATCTCTTCTTGGTGGACACGATCTGCTCTGTTCCTTTTCTTAACTTACCAAGGCAGACCACCAGGTGCCTCCTTGTCTCCCCTTAAGAGGTCGGTTTGCATGTCGGGCCTCTGCTTTGAAGGGTTGATCATCTCTTTACTTTCTTTTTGTTTTTGTTTTTGTTTTTTTTTAACAAAAATAAATTGTATATGTGATCAAAACGTCAGTTGTAACAGGTAAAAAATGAGAAAGTAGTCTGTTTTCTCTAAACTCTGCACTCTCCACTGTATGAGAGGATAACATCAGTGCCCCACCCAACCACCCTGTCACCCTCCCCCATCAAACAAAATTCGGCAGATAGTGTTTGGTAAGTATGGGAAGAACTGGCACAAGCTGTTGAAGACCAAAATTTTTACGAGTGCATTTCCAGTGCTACTTTGGCTAAACAGGTGACCGCTTATATCTGTTGAATTACTTAATCCTAAAAATCCTGTAGCCAATCAGAAATGAGCTTATTCATAAAAGTACAGTATGATCCAGCAAACCTGTAATTTTATGTATAAGCTAGTCTCTGATTGAAACACGCAGCAAATGTCTTCTCAAAGTCAATCTGAGTGCAGCCGTTAGTGGCCTGACGAGTGGTGGCCTGGGACCGGCCGGTTTTGAATTCGCTGGGACTGTAGGAATAGCGCTTGAGTGTGTAGGCTCTGGAATTGTGGCAGTTACGTAAGGAACTGTTGCCCTCGCTGGGACTTTTACTCTCGGAAGCAGAGAACACAGCCAGAGAAACTCCCTCGCCACCCACCAGGTTCAGCATAAACTGCCGTGTCTGCAGGTGTCCGAATCCAGAGGTGCCCGCATGGTGGAGTGATGCTTGTATCCGTTATTTGTGAACGTAGATCTTTTTTGCTCTTCAAAGTGATGCTGTTTTTTAAATGACATACACTGTCGTAAGAAGATTGGAGCAATACCAAAAAAATAGAAGAAAGCAGAGTCCCACCCCCAGAGGTAGCCAAGTACGTTAAAGTAAAAAAAAAAAACAAAAACTTGGAAGGTTCTTATGAACGGCGTGCCTCCTAAAAATCTGTCATCAAACTTAATTAAAAGATACCTGGTAATGTCAGACCTTGCGTTTCCCTCATAATCTTCGCCGGCACCCGTCGTAAGAGATTTTGAAATGAGGTGGTCACTGGCCGTGGATGCGTGCTGTTTCTGTTGTTTTGGGTTTTTTCCCTTCTGTCCTACTTGGGTGCATCCGGACTAAGTAGCAGTCGTGCTTACCTGCCTTGTCAGTGCGGGGGTGAGCTGATTTATGCTACACACTGGTCGCAAAATTTATTCTCCTAGGGGAGTAGCTTTTGTACTCCCATGGAAAGGTCCGCTTCACAGTTGATTGGGGGAAATGTCAGTCAGATGTTTGAATCTCAGTTAAGCTTGTTGAATAAACAGCGTGAGCTCTGGTTTAAAAGATTCTATAAAGAACCTTCTACCTGACTGTATACATCCCAGTATGTTTTCCCCAAATCAGTGCTCCTATTGGTCTGAATCTTTTGGGGGGGATTGTTTTCATTACTTGTTTGGTTAAAATTGGTACTGTCCAACTCAGTTTCTAAGCTGGGTTTCAGATAACTTGATCGCTTTCCAAATTCCTTGGCCACCCTTAAAGAACAGAAAAATACCACCCTTGCAAACAGTTGAGTCTTCATATTCAGGGGAGTTAAGTTTAGAATCACTGAGAACCCCAGATGAGCAGATACCGAACCATTGTTCCCAGGGGAAGCGACAGGGTCTGATTCCTGTGAGCTTCTGGTCCCAATATTTTGTCGAGTGACCAGTACGTACCTTGTTGCGTGTATTTCTGTTTAAAGACCCCTAATGTCCCCTATACTGTTGATTTGTTTAACAAGGAGCTCCTGGCCAGCACCACCAGAACTCTGCTCGAATGGAGCTTATCTAACGTGTTTTCTCCCGTGAGGTACGGGACTGCCTTCTTGCACTTAGGAATGCTAGACGACTCTTCAGCTCTATGTGCGGGGCCGCTTTAAACAGTGAAATTGCCAAAGAAAAGCCCAAAAGAGCAAAAACCTGGCACCGAATAGTTTGAAAAGACACTTGTTTATGGTCTGAGCTGAAACAAGGAGGCAGAGTGTTGCTTTGTTGGACCTCAGCCGAGAGACACGCATGTCGGGCGACTCAGATTTCCACTGCTCTGTGCATGTCTGGAAAAGCAGAAGGGCCAAAAGATTTAATTTCAGGGTTACGTACAAAGGCTAGTGAGTCGACAAATGGGCAGATACAAAATCTACGGATGATGCGGATGGACCATATATAGAATATTCCTCAGGCTCAGGATCCTTCTTGAAGATAGATGTTCCTCCAGAGCTTTGAGCAGTGGCACCGTCCTTCGAGTAGAAGTGGTCACCTTTGGGGGCTGAGGGGAAGGCGGACTGGTTTGTTTAATTACAATATTATTTCTTAAATTTTTACCGGAAGCTCACTCTCCTTTCAGTAGGCGATACTGTTAAAAGTCTAGTCAGCTTAAGCCCCCTCTAGATGAAAGTCCTTCCATGAAATACAGAACTGAAGAAAACTTAGGGTTCTCAAAGCCTGTGGAGAAAACCGTCTTCTCTACAGACAGATGAGAGTCGGAACACTCCTGACCGTTGTCGTGACAGTTGCTTTGCTGACGGTTCCAGCAGATACCCGCAGGGATGGGGAGGAAACCTCTCCTCCCCCTCGCAGCCCCCGGAGGTGGCGCAGGTTGGGGGCGAGGTGCTCCGCTCCTCTGCGAGCCCCGCTCTGCGAAGGGGGCGAGCCGTGCCGGGTAACTGCCTTGTTGACCACACGGGTGCCGAGCTTTTACGGTGCTGCACACCCGCCACACAACAGAGACAAGTGGGGCGCGTCACCCAGAGGTGGCCTCGTGTTTTTATTTTGTCTTCGTGTCTGGGCTTTTCTTGGGTGTCGCATTCTAAATTGTAACTTTCACATTTCAGGTTTATCTTTTTAATAATCAGAGGCTTTATGTTAGAAGACACAATAAGATGGGCTTTGAGGATTTTTGTTTGTCGCGAGCCTTATTTTATAGTCTTATGTAGGGGGTGGGGTTTCCGCCACTTTTCCTGCAAGCTGAGGTTTGAACAGCTCGCTTTATTTTTCTTTCGTAAGAAGTATAACGTCTGTTAGCATTGAGATTACCCAGCACATTCTCATTTGGACCCCATGCACTCTTTTGCAAAAACTTCCGATGTTGGACAAACTAAAGAATTCAAGTTGAACAGTCCACGCCAGCTGCACAGTCAGCTTTGAGACGGTAGCTTAAAAAGTAATCCGGTGTCCTCTTCCTCCTTCAGGCTTCAGGGATGACTTCTTAGGAGGCAGGGGAGGGAGTCGCCCAGGTGACCGGCGAACAGGCCCCCCAATGGGGAGTCGGTTCAGAGATGGCCCTCCCCTTCGAGGGTCCAATATGGACTTCAGAGAACCAACAGAAGGTACGGTGATGCTTTGTGGGTGGAGGTTGTCTTGCCCTGGTGCGCTGGCTGTTCCCCACACACACACACGCCTTCTCGTGCCACGGACGGTGGCTTCTGTGGCCCGCCCCTTAAGTCTTCAGTAACGAGTTGGCCTTTGTTAGAGCGTCTGGGGATGGGATGGGTCTTCAGGGCTGGCCTGATGGTTAGAAAATGGGCTGGCCTGTAGGGGCTGGCCTCAGTCGGATCATTCCACCCGGGCGGGGAATGTGGGGTCCTTTTCTCATAAACCACGTTGGTTTCTCTCCCGCAGAGGAAAGAGCACAGAGGCCACGGCTCCAGCTGAAGCCTCGAACAGTTGCCACGCCCCTCAATCAAGTAGCCAATCCCAACTCTGCCATCTTCGGGGGAGCCAGGCCCAGAGAGGAAGTCGTTAACAAGGAGCAAGAATGAGCTCGCGGTTGGGAGGGAATGGGGTGTGGGGGAGTCACAGCAAGACCACAGCCTGGCTAGCCCCCTGGACCAGCGGTCCTGCAGTCACCATTCCTGCGCCTGACCTTTGTCCTCCTTTCTTACAGCGGAAACACAGAGCTTGTGAGTGCATGTCAGCAGTTAACAAGTGGTTTTTAGTACATTCTTGGCTTTGCTGAACCTATCTAGTGCCTGTTTTGTGCTTTTTTTTTTTCTTTCTTTCTCTGCCAGTCCTTTCCCATTTTCCTTCTGTCCTTTTTCCTTCTTGCTCCTTGTTGCCTTCCAGTACTTGAGTCTCTCTCGAGGGACAGAGGCAGCCACCCGTGGGCGTTCTTAGGATGGAGGTGCTGCTCCATTTTTCTCCCCCTGCTTTCTCGTTTTACTTTGGACACTCTGGCCAGACCCGGTTGGTCCTTTCATTTTTCTCAGTGCTTCTCTTCTGACCTGCATGTGGAGTTCTGTATTGCTGTGGCTTCCAAGGGAAGGAAAAAGACAAAACAAGACAAAACAAAAAAAACCAGAAAGAAGTCACAAATTGGGTAGCATCTTGTTTTTATTCAGCTGTGGTCAACAGAGAGAATTTGAGGCACCTTGTTTTCAAAACAAGGATAAAATATCTGTTGATCCTTGCAGATTCCTCCCTGTCCCTATTTATAAGCAGCCCTGTCTCTGTCACTCCCTCCCCGAATGGATCATTCGAGCCGGAGGCTCTCCTTTCAAAGGTGGAATCTAAGAGAAGAGGGTGGTAGCGTGAGTCGGTGAGCAGCTCAGCGGACGGGCCGGGGGCCGAGCACACCTCCGTGCGCACGCCAGGATGGCTGGGTCAGCACGTCGTGCGAGCTCGTCCCCTCCTCCCCGGCGGAGGCGGAGGCTCCCGTGGGTGGCTGGGTGCGCCGAGCCTCCGTCCAGTCTCCTGTCCGGGCAGGGCGCTCCGGGGGGACCGACGGGCAGTGGTGGCCGAGCCGCGCCTGGGCCGTGCTCCCCGTGCGGACGCAGACTCTCCTCAGACCCCGTCGCGTGTGTGTCCCTGTCTCTCCCTTGTGTTTACCTGTGTCTGCTCCTCGCGTAAGTAGCAGTGAGATACTGCGCTTCCCGCCCTCCCTGACTTTTATAATGAAAATGGGCCTAAAATCTGGCACTTTACTGTTTGACTTGATGAATTGAGGGTTTTACCCTGCAGGGCTGTCAGGAGCCTTCAGAGAGCTGGTAGGTGGCTGTAAGTCCCCAGGTCTCCTCTTTGGGGCACAGTTGCCTATCCCCACAAGCTGTGTTTGGCACGCACCCAGGGCCAGGGGGGCTGGGCCGTAGCTCCTGAGCTAAACGCCCGTGTGTGTGAGCAACCTGGGTTTTTCAGCAGCGAGTCCCAGACCGTCCCGTTGGGAGCAGTTTGGGGGCCGCCAGCAGCTAGAGCCCAGGGAAGAGACCTGCCGTTTGGGGGTGGGAGGGGAGGTGAGAGGTCGTCGCTAGCTGGCGTCCTTGGCTTCTCTCACTGGGTCTCAGTCTCGGGGTCTCAGCAACTACAGAACTCTCTCTCCTTTCCTTCCTTCACCTGCCGCCTCTGCTTCCGAAATAAGAACCATTTGTGTAACACCAATACTTAACTTAAGAAAGACATGCATTATGTGGTTGTAATCAAACCTGATGCTTTCAGATGACCTACTTACATCTTCAATGTGGAAAAGATTAAGAACAAAACAAATTCATCTAAACTTCTGGGCAATCAATCCCAGTTGACTTTTAAATGTAAGAATGGAATTCCAAACACTTAACACATTCAGCTATATGACAGAAAGTAAATCTATGGATATGGTATTTTGTGAATGATCTTTTAAATAAAAGAAAACCTTACGTAATATTTAATGCTCGCCTTTATTTTTGACTTCTTTCTAGCTGCTCTTAACGAGAAGTTCACACCCTTATTAAATTGGGGAAGCTCTGTCCGAATCCGGTAGAATGTACTGCGACCACAGGAGAGAAGCATCTTGCTCTTGGAAGTTACAGGATTAGCGAAAGCAGTTTAAAAGCTAGCGATGATTAGAAATAGGACGCCCAGGTTTTCCTACCCACCCCCCCCTTTCTTCTCATTTCCTAAAAATGGCAGTTTTCTGAACAGAGGCCTTGCATGCAGTGTGGCCTTAGTTTTTGATTGGGTAAAGGGACTTTCTTCCTGAAAATGGAAGAAATCAGGTGTTTGCACAGCGTGTGCATGCTTTTAATAACTGCTGATTTGGGGGGCACCTGGGTAGCTCCGTCGGTTAAGCGTCTGACTTCAGCTCAGGTCATGATCTTGTGGTTTGCGAGTTCGAGTCGCGCATAAGGTCTCTACTGTCTGCATGAAGCCCGCTTCGGATCCTGCGTCTCCCTCTCTCTCCCCCTCCCCCACATGTGCGCGTGCACGTGCTCGCTCTATCTCTGAAATAAACATTAAAAAAAATGGGGCGCCTGGGTGGCGCAGTCGGTTAAGCGTCCGACTTCAGCCAGGTCACGATCTCGCGGTCCGTGAGTTCGAGCCCCGCGTCAGGCTCTGGGCTGATGGCTCGGATCCTGGAGCCTGTTTCCGATTCTGTGTCTCCCTCTCTCTCTGCCCCTCCCCTGTTCATGCTCTGTCTCTCTCTGTCCCAAAAATAAATACAAAACGTTGAAAAAAAAAAAAATTAAAAAAAAAAAAATAATAACTGCTTATTTTTAGCAGAAGTTCTAGATGCTCTTTGTGGCCGTGGCGGGTGCTACTTCGTGGCAAGCGGATCCTGTATTTTTGGGAAGCCACCGCTGCGTGGTTTTGTGACCCAGGGGATGCAGCGCAGAGCTGGGCCCTGTGTCGAGTGGGGCGTGGGGAGACCCGGCCAGCAGGGAGGGTGGAGGAAGGCCGGGCACGTGCAGAATTTGCTTCCTGTGAGGTGAGCCTTGACTGCAGCTTAACTAACCTTCAGGGGGAGGGCAGGGAGGGTGGACACTGTTCTGGTTCCTGGACGCGTGGCTGTCACTTGGACTGCTCTCCTGCCAAGACCAGGGGAGAGGACGCGGCACTTGCCTGTGTTTTCTTTAAGGGGTAAGGTCCCTGCGACTGAACGCTCTGTGCCCCACGTGGAGTTGGACTGGTGGCCAGGCTTGAAACCCCACTCGATAAGGCTTCTAGTAGTGTTGTTGTTGTTTGAGAGAGAGAGAGAGAGAGAGAGAGAGAAGGGTGCAAGTGAGCAAGGAGCAGAGAGGGAGAGAGAGAGGAATGGGGCTCCCCTGACTTGGGGCTTGAGTTTACGAACCATGAGATCGTGACCTGAACTGAGATCAGATGCTTTACTGAGCCACCCAGGCACCCTCGATGAAGCTTCTTTCCAAAGGTCCCTTGGATCCCATCTTTAAAAGGCCTGTGGAGCGCTCAGACCCTTGAAGGGGGTCATCTGGGTCTCCAGAGGTTTCCCTGGAGCTTTCTCCCTGCTTCCCTCGAGATGTCACTGTGACTTTGTGGGCGTTTCTCTTGACAGGCACCTGTTCCTTGGCCTGTAGTATTTGTGTAATACTAAGTATTACCGAAAACGTTTTAGTATCTGTCTCCTCTAAGTAACTGAATTAAGAGAGGAAGGCACATCTTTTCCCAAGTAGGCACCTAAATAAAAGTTTATACCAACTATGAATATTCTGGAAATAGGTTTAGTGTAGACAGACAGTTGATCCCTGGTTTCTCTCTCTGCATTTTCCCCCCCTACTTATTCTTGAACTGCCTTCAGAGAAACAATTTAACGGAGTGCCAGGTTGGGCCCTTTTAATAAGGGGCTCAGGTTTCTAAGAATGTTCTTCTTTCAGAGCCCATTTTGTCAGAGGCCAGATTGTTTCTCCAGGGCTCAGGAGAGAAGTTTGCACGGCAGACTTCCAGAAGCCGGGGCTGCCCATCTTGACTCAGAGGTCTTAGCAGGAGGCAGAAACGGCGAGGTCAGGAGGTGTGCATTTGGGTCGAGGAGGAAGATGCTGGAATTGTTGCCTGGCATCCACACTCGGCTCAGGATTCTAAGGAATGGCCTGGTTTTCTTGTTGAAGGAGGCTGCTTGGTAGAGAAGTTAGTTGAGAGCAAGAGCCTGTTAACAGTAACCCGGAAAGCAGTTCCTGCTTGAGACTCACTAGAAACAGCATTCCTTTGCTGTGCAGTGAGACTGCTCTGTGGCCCCGAGGGATTCTTACACCTGTTCGTTTACTTAAAAAAGAGAGAGAGAGAGAGAGAGAAACTGTCTATTGTGGGGCTCGAACTTACAACCTTGGGATCAAGAGTCACCTATTCTACCCGCTGAGCCAGCCACGCACCCGTTTCTTTTCATGAGTAGTACCTTAAATACTCTGTTGTTTCCCTCCACCCTCTTCTCAGATTCCACATGGCTCCTGAGGTCATGTGGGGCCACTAGCCTGTGCAAGGATTGGTTTTTGAATGTTAACTGCAGTGGGACCTACCGGGGCCCGGTGTCGTGTGTGTGTGTGTGTGTGTGTGTGTGTGTGTGTGTGTGTGTGTGTGGCACCTCTCGGTCTGGTGGAGAATGGGGTGGGTCTTGCCCAGTGGACTTCTTGCCAGTTTTCTTTCCGGGAAGTCGGGAGGGGAAGCCGACAGGGTGTCCCATCCTGGGATCTCTAAAGGATCCTCCATACAGGATAGCAGTCCAAGGTGCGTCACAGGTGGCCGTCACCTGGTGTGCCCCACGCTCCACAGACCGGGTTCGCCAGACGAACAGCCATGAAACCGCAGAGCTGCAGGGAGACCTAACGGATGGCCAGTTGCTTGGGCTGGACCCCCTCGTGCGTCCTTGGGAGCATCCGGCCGGGGCCTCCCCGCATCTGCCTTTCAAGTTTTGATGAAGAGCTTTGGTCTGTCCTTTGCGCTTTCTTGGCCAATCTTGAACAACGGTGAGATGTTTGATACTCACAGGAAGTCAACAGGCTTATAACATCCTTCTGAGAGGCTTCCTTTTGCAGTTTGTTGTCATGAACATGAACCAAAACGATGAAGACTATACTTAATTATAACCTACTACTAATCTCTTCCCCCATCTGTAACCACCCTCTAAGCGTAAAATACCAAATATACAAATAAAAGCAAAAACTGTTTCACGATGGCGGGCTCTTTGGTATGCAGTTTGGGGACCAGAGAGAATTGTTTCCTGTACCTGTTCTTTTGTTCTCTGTCGGAGACAAGGTAAACGTTAATAAAATTATTCATTACTGGCCTCGAAGCTTCTCTTTTTGAATGGGATTGGGAGGGAGGGAAGTCAGAGCAGCTTTTCAGGTAGCCTAGAGATTCTGTAAATAGCACCAAGGTGCCTTGGAATCTGTAGGGTCTTTCTCATGCATTATATTCTTGAAACTAAAAGTGTGCTCAATAGATATTTTTTTATTTTGAGAGACACAGAGTGTGAGTGGGGGAGGGTCAGAGAGAGAGGGAGACACAGAATTGGAAGCAGGCTCCAGGCTCTGAGCTGTCAACCCAACGCAGGGCTTGAACTCAAACGTCATGACCTGAGCTGAAGGCGGCCGCTTAACCAACTGAGCCACCCCGGCGCCCCTAGATATTTTTTCAAGGTATTCTATCAAAATATAAAGAAAATGAAAAGACACGTTAAAGACTAAAACAAAAGATGAGGGGTGTGTAAAGAATTCCTGCAGGGGCGCCTGGGTGGCTCAGTTGAAGCATCAGACGCTCGGTTTCAGATCAGGTCATGATCTCACGGTTCGTATGTTCGAGCCCTGTGTCAGACTCTAATGCCGGTATGGGGCCTGCTTGGGATTCTCTCTGCCCCTCTCCAGCGTGCTTCCTCTCTTTCTCTGTCAGTAAATAAATAAAAAACCTTTAAATATGTATATATATACATGTAAAGAATTCCGGCAAATTGTCCAGAGAAAAACCCAACAGAGAAGGAAGGTGTTAACAGGTATTTCGTGAAAGAGGAAGTAAGGCCAAAAAACGATGCTCCGCCCCACTAGCAATCCTGGCATTCCTTGTAAATCAAGACCGCGAAGAAAGAAAGTACCGTCGTGCACCCCATTCGAGTGGCGCACGTCATGAACTGACAAGCCGGTTGCCTGGAGGGTTTGTGGTCTCTCGTGTTACAGATGAGCATGTAAGCGGGTGGTCACTTTGGGAATGAACTTGAATATCGAATTAACCTTCCCCTCCCAGGTATGTACCCCAGACAGATCACACGGCAGCAAAAGCTGCATTCGGATAATGGAATGAAGCGCAGGCGCGTGTGGATGGATCACAACGACGTGATAGACGGGACCTAGGCCCGGGTGTGGACAGACTGCAACGGCGCTTTTGTTAGATTCAAAGCCCCTCAGAAGTACTTGCAGATGGCAAAACAAGCTAACTTAGGTTGGGGGAGGTGGAGGAATGTGAATAGGTGCCTTTGGGGAGTGAGTTCACAGCCAAGAGTAGGTGTCAGAAGGCTGGGGAGGAGGAGTGGAAGGGAGGCTCTTTTGCACCTTAGGCTTGGGGGTGGCAGACACACTGGCTCCCGGGGTTTCTAGAACGTGCACACTTCTCAAGGTGCTTTCTCTGTGGATAATCCATAGCTTCCCATCAGCCTTTAGTATGTCTGTGACCCCAGGGGCGCTTGGGTGGCTCAGTCGGTTAAGCCTCCAACTTTGGCTCAGGTCATGATCTTGCAGTTTGAGAGTTTGAGCACAGCATCAGGCTCTGCACTGGTGGTTCGAAGTCTGCTTGGGATTCTCTCTCTCTCTCTCTCTCTCTCTCTCTCTCTCCCTCCCCCCTCCCTCTCCCCTCTCTCTCCCTCCCTCCCTCCTCCCTCCCTCTCCCCTTTCCCTGCTTGTGCTCTCCCCCTCTTACAAAATAAACTTGAAAAAAGAAAAAAAAGGGGCTCAGAGAGGGTCTGAGCTAGGTCCCACCGCAGATTGACCTTAACACCTTATCAGTGGTTGGAGGTCACTTCTGCCATTGCTAAGGCCTGAGACAGAAGCCAGGCATGTAGGACGATAGCTCCTTCCCATTGGATGTGTGAGGTTCCGTCCGTCTCTGCCAGCTGGAGACCCCTGGGTAGGGGCACGGTCCAGGGATCGATGGACACCAACACCGGCTTGTCCCAGTTGTCTGAGTGGGGCTCGGGCAGGTGGTCCCAGCATGGAGGGCCGCTGGCACACAGCCACCAACCTCCCTGCACTTGTGGGTGGTGAGAAGACGACAGGCTGGAGATTTGGGATCTGGGCTCAAATCCAGCATAGCTTCCATGGGCCTCCAGCCTTCTCTGCCTGTGACATCAAAGGGGCCAGTTACCGTGGGAACCAAATGAAGCATGGCCCAGCCGGGAACAGGGGAGTATGGCAGCACCCGCACAGCCACGGGCCTGGGAGTCAGACGGACTTGGCTTTAGTCCCGGTGCCACCGTGCACTGGGATGGGGGACAAGCTCCTGGCGTGAGGCCCCAGGGATCTCCCACATCAAGGCTTGGCCGCTGCACTACCTATCTTCTCCACAGGGTGGCAGCCGCGGGCAGCCCTGGCCCCGGCCTGGACGGGATGGGCCGAAAGAGAAACCAAGTCTCTGGCCAAAAGGGGCCCACGGGACCGGAGGGCCTGGGCTCTGAAATTCCAGACTAATGGAGGCTTGGGACCCTGGTGGGTTTCCCTGGGGTCTCCGAGCGGGGTGCCACTACCAGTTCCATGGCCTTAGGCAAGTCAACGCCCAGTAACAGAAGGCACCCAAGCAACCTGTGCATTTGTGGGTCCCCCAGGAGCCAGTGTGGAGTCCCTGAAGTGGACCGGGTATAGGCATGGGGGCAGCAGCCGCGGGAGGGGTCTCCGGGAATCAGGGCGGGGGTGGGGGGCCGTGAGCCGTGGCTCCCGGATCATCTCCGCCCTTGTGTCCTCCGGCTCACCTCCCTGTCCTGCTGCTTCTGACGCCTATGGCGGGCGGGCTGCAGCGCTGTTCTGTCTGCCCCAGCGCACACCTGCCGTGCGTCCCTCTGTCCCACGTTCCACGGGAGCGTGCACGGTGTGTGCGCGTGAGAGCGTGTCTCATTCCCTGGGACTCTCGCTCCCTGAGTGTCTCTCTCTTGTTCTCCCTCCCTCTGTGCGTCTCTGAGAGTCTGCGGGTCTCTGTGTTGTGTGTCTGTGTCTGTCGGTCAAGCTCAAGCTCAGGCTCTGCCCGTCTCTGGAGGAGAAAGGACACTTTGTACGTGTGTATGCATGTGTGTGTCTGTTTCTCATTCTTTCCCTGCCTGTGTGCCTTTTTTTGTGTGCTGCTCCCTCTCGAAGTGTGTGTGTGTGTGTGTGTGTGTGTGTGTGTGCACCCCACTTCCTTCTTTCTCCCAGTCCCTCTGTGTATGTCTCTTCCTCTCTGTGTGACTTGGGTTTACGTGTGTGTATTTAGTGTGTGTGTGTGTGTGTGTGTGTGCGCTCTCTGCGCCTGCTTGCGTCCGTCTCTCTCTCCCCTTGTCCCTCGGCGTCTCTCCCTGTCTCTGCGAGTGTCTCTGTGTCTCCGTCTGTTAACAGCAGAGCCTGTCCGGCAGAGCAGCGGATGTGTGAGGGATGATTCAGGGGCTGACAGGAAGCCCGCTGCCTTGCCTGCTGCCCGCCAGAGTCTGTGGCGTTGGTGTCAGCTCGGGCAGGTGTGTGGGCTCAGGATGAAGTGGCCGCAGTGAGGAGCCCCCAGCTGTCAGGTAAGTCTTGCCCAGGAGTGCCTGGAGCCTGGCCCAGGGCCAGGGGTCCGGAGGCTGGCTCCCACTGAACTCCCCACGGGGGCAGGAATGGCCCCACTGGCCCAGCGGGAGTGCTGGGGGGGTCCCGCCGGGTGGGGTGGGGAGATGCCCAGCCTCTGGGCCCTGGTCCTGCCCTGGCGCCCCTGGCTGGGAAGTGCTCCCTCCGGGACCCTGCGGCACCCTGTGGCACCCAGGCAGCCTGTTCTGGCCGCCTTCCCACCCTCGCCTTCCCCAGCCCAGCCTACGGGGGCCTGGGAAGCCCCTGCGGGTCCTGTCGCTTCCAGAGACCGGTGAGGGGCCAGGCCCACGAGCCCTGGTTTCTTCGTCCGTAAAATGGGACTGTAACATCCCTGCCACCGGGCTATGGGAGGACGGGTGGGACTCCACAGGCAAGCGTGCCCAGGGCCTGCCTCAGGCCAGATGGAAGCAGCCCTCCCACCGCCCCCACCCAGCCCCCAGCCTGGCGCTCCAGCTCTCTGCTGTCTGCGAGGTCGTAGGCCCTGGGGTCACCATCCCCCCACCCCGCCCCCCGCCAGCCTTGACCTTGGCCGTCACCATTCCCCACCTCTGCCCCGGAACAAGGGCTGCCCAGGCCCCCACACTGGCCTCCTGAGCATTACGAGCCTCCATTAGAGGCCCCTGGGTCGTCCTTATCTGAAGGCCAAGATTACATGGGAAAGGGAACAGGCACCAGACCAGAGCCCAGCGGATAAAGCCTTCCCAGGGCCCAGAGCCGAATCTCTCGCTCCACTCCTGCCCCCTAGTCTGCCCTGCCGCCCTGGTAGGCCTCAGTTTCCCCATCAACGGCTGGAGGTAGGGCTGGGAGATGGGGCGGGAGGCTGGGACACTGAGGCTTGGCCTCCCCGGCCCTGAGGGCTTTCCCACCGAGGGCTGTTGCAAACCTTGTTCATCTGAAAACTGCGCACTTCCCTTTGTGCTATTTTGGCCACAGGCCGCCTCGCCGCCCCACCCCACCCAGCCCTGCCTGCCCCTTGGGGCCCTCCTGGGGCCCCTGGGCCTGCCTCTCCTGGGGGCTCAGCCTCCTCCCCCAACCCTCATCCTGCGCCCGCCAGCTCGCAGGGCCTCGGAGGGAAAGCCCGGCGGAGGGCAGATCTGCTCAGTCCGGGGGGGGCCTCTCTTCGAAAAAATATTTCATGCTTCTTAAAAATAGAATTGTAAGAAAGGGGTACAGGAACGTGGCCTTTGGAGCCAGCCCTGCCTGAGCTGGGGTACTGGTTCTGCTGACGGGCTCGCTGGGGGAACTCGGACAGAGTGCCTGCCTCTCTGGGCCTCCCTCTCCTCCTTTGGATGAAGGGAGCTGGCATCTCCCAAGTGACACTTGGTGCGTCTGTGACAACTGAGGGGCCGGGCTGGATCCC
This sequence comes from Panthera onca, assembly GCF_046562875.1. Lineage (NCBI taxonomy): Eukaryota > Metazoa > Chordata > Mammalia > Carnivora > Felidae > Panthera > Panthera onca. Next base: position 10,540,430 of record NC_138354.1, read on the forward strand.
AGCCTGCCCTGGGGTCCCAGCACGATGGCCCCCGTGGGGCGGTGGAGGGGGGCTCAGGCCGGTGTGTCTGGGGGACCAGGCGGGACGGTTCTGGTAGGGTTACCCCACACTATTCGCTGCAACACCCCGCCCCCAAAAGGCTGTGGCTGCCCCTTCCCGTTCCTTGGGGACCCTGATGGTGGCGAGTCGTGGTTGTCATCCAGCTGTGTCCCCCAAGCTCCCACATTAGCACCTCCGAGCACCATCTCGATGCTGGGCCTCATGTGACACACCTGAGGGATGTGTCATTCTTTCCCCTGTTGTAGAAGGGCCGCCGAAGGCCAGTGAGGCTGGGATTCCACAGCAGAGGCAGACACACGCTGTGTTCTCGGGCTCCCCCCCCTTCCCTCAGCCAGTGCCAGGGGGACGGGGGTGGGCCAGGATGCCCCCCCACCCCGGCCCCGACCGTGCTGCTTGTCCCCGGACAGCCGGGTCCAGGAAGCAAGAGGGCGCCCTGGTGGCCAGGATGCCCTGCGGTCGAGGGTCCCCCTTCCCCTGGACGGCCACAGAGGTCAGCAGGCCAGGTCCTGGGCCTCCGCCGCCAGGCCGCAAGAGCACGAGTGAGTTCTCTAAACCAGCCGGCCAGAAATAAGACCCTTAGCACGCTTCTCTTCCGGAAGCCCGGCCGGTGAGCCAGACTGTTTATCATCTGCCAAAAGTGCTTTGAGGAAGGCACTGCGTCGATCCCCATTTTGTAGATGAGAAAACCGAGGCCAGGAGACAAACAGGCACAAGCTGGAGTCCTCCCTCCACGACCAGGTGCTCCCAACCCCACACAGCCTGAAGTGCCCTGGGGCGGGCGGCCCAAGGTGGGGGCGGGGGTGCGGGGAGGAGGTTGTGCAGGCCGGGAGGGCAGCGCCCCGGCTCTGAGAGGGCGGGGCTCAACACGGACAACGTCGCGGGGTGGCGGGGGCCGCCCCGTCCTGAGATCTGGCGACGCTCGTGCTCCCACTGACTCACTCGGTGTTTGGGGAAGGAGGGGTGGCTTCTCCGTGACGGCCTCGACGGAGGCTCGGTGTGGCGTGGAGGTTCCTGGTCATTTTTGCCACAAGGGTGGAGGCAGCCCGGAGAGGCGAAAGGGACCGCCGGTCGCCGCGCTGTAGGCCTCGGGGAGCCCAGGGCAGGAGCCGGGCGGTACGAGGCTCCGCTTCTCCCCCGGCCTCGCCTTCCCCGGCTGTAAAGTGGGGAGAAGCCCTCCTCCCGGGTGGCTGAGGCAGGGGGAAAACAGGTGTGCACAGGTGTGGGCTCCGCGTGCCCGCCCTGGGGCAGGGCCCCCTCGGAGACGCCCTGTCGCCCCCTCAGCCGCGTCCCCTGGCCACTGCCAGGAGACCGTCTCCACGCTCGCGATGATTCTTCCCGGAAACCCCCTCAGCAGGGCACTCCCCGGGCCCCCGTGTGTGGCCGCCCGTGGCTTCGCCAAGGACTGGCAGTCCCAGCGTGGCTCCGCGGCTGGGACCAGCCACTGACCAAGCGGTGGCCCGAGGCCAGGTGGGATTCAGAGCCTCCTCACCCCGCAGAGTCCGCCTTCCAGCCCCTGATGCTCCCGGCACCTCCCGCCGCCAGCTGCAGCGGGGGCCCGCCAGGCCTCTCTGCCCCCCCCCGCACCCTTCTTCCCCTTATGCCCTCAGGACCCCCCTGGTGCTTAAGGAAAGGAGATCCCACTCCTGAAAGGGGCCGAGAAACGCCCTAGGCTGGGTGGCGGCTGCCGGGCTCTGGTGCCGAAGGGGCCGTGGACCGAGCTCAGGAAGCAAAGCTGGGTTTACAGGAGGCGACAGGGTAGAGCCAGACTTAGGGCCCCGAGGCTGGAGTTTGAGTCCTGACTTTTTACTTTGCAGCTGGGATCTCCAGCCTCAGTTTCTCCTTTCTTCCTTCTCTTCCTTCCTTCCTTCCTTCCTTCCTTCCTTCCCTTCCTCCCTTCCTCCCTTCCTTCCTTCCTCTTTCTTTTTTCTTTCTTTCTTTCTTTCTTTCTTTCTTTCTTTCTTTCTTTCTTTCTCTCTCTTTTTCTTTATGTTTATGCATTTTGAGAGAGAGAGAGAGAGACAGAGCATGAGTGGGGAAGAGGCAGAGAGAGAGGGAGACACACAGAATCCGAAGCAGACTCCAGTCTCCCAGCTGTCAGCACAGGGCCCAACGTCTGGCTCGAACTCACCAGCCATGAGATCATGACCTGAGCCAAAGTCAGACGCTCAACCGACTGAGTCACCCAGGCGCCCCTCCGGCCTCAGTTTTTGTATTTGTGAAACGTTGGGAGGGCAGTTGTGTGGATTAAGCAAAGGCATATATAGGGCATATGCACATGGTGCTGTCTGGTCCCCAGAACCTTCCAGCACTTACCAAGTGTCTGTGATGGCCCTGGGGCCAGGACTGCGAGTTTGGGGTCAGATGAGGGAGCAGGGTGGTCCCAGGGCTGGTTCCAGCCTGACCCGTTGCTAGGGCAGGGAGGGGAGCCGGTGCTCCCAGGGCCTGGGCTCAGCCGTGGGGCTGTCGGGACAGGGGGTCTGGAAATCCAAGGGTGTGGGGCTGGGCAGGACCCTGGAGGGGCAGTCACGGGATGATCCACGTTGCAGCCCCGCAGGACGAGTGGCTAGGAGCGGACATGAACGTGGACGCCGAGCTGCTGTGGCCGGGGGCGGCCCTGCTGCTGCTTCTGGGGACGGTGGCCAGCCTGTGCGTGCGGTGCTCCCGCCCAGGTAACAGCGCGGCGGGGGACAAGGGCGTACCCAGACCTGGCCGCGCTGGGTGGACCGAAAGACAGGCTTCGACGAGGCGGGGATGAAACCCTAAACCAGCCCTGAAGACCATGAGTCTGGGTCACTGTGGGGCTTTGGTTGTGCTGGGTCAAGGGGTCTGGGGCAGGGGAATGCTCTGGAAAAAGGGTGGAGATGTGCTGTGCTGCCTGCAGCGTGGACCTTCATGCTCTGCTCTCCCAGAGAGCAGACACCGTATCAGTGACAGGTGGCCCGCGGCGATTGGCCGGCCATGTCCCATGTCCCATCTGGGGCCTGCCCAGGGCACAGGGGAGACAAGATGGGGGGATCTCAGAGCTCAGTGCCCACCCCAGCATTGGGACGCTTGCTGATCTGGTCTTGTTCTTGCAGTGGTGAAGAAGTCTGAGAAGATCTACGAACAGAGGAGCCTGTGAGTGCTTAGGTGTCCCCAGCCCAGTGACTTGGGGTGCCCTGGCTGTGGGCCTCCACAGGGGCAGCCCCTCGGGTGTCCCCGCCCCCCTTCCCTCACCCCTTCCTGCCTCCTTCCTCCAATGGGTCCCGAGCAGTCCAGCCTTGGGAGGAGGGACAGCCTGCCTGCCCAGAGGTCCTCCCCTTGCCCCCAGCCCAGGGGAGGCCGCTGTGCTGGTGCTGGGGGCGGACATGAGTCCTGCCCTCCTAGGCCACGTGGGGAACCGAGACCGGGCGCAGAGCAAAGCGGGGTACAGGTCTCCCCTGGAAGAAAGGCTCACAGAGCTCAGAGCTCCAGGAGGATGTGGGCGTGTCCTGGGGGGATCAGGAGGCCTGCGGGGGGGGGGGGGGGAGGATCTGAAGAAAGAAAGAAGGTGAGAGGGGACATTCCAGAGAGAGAACAGTGCGGGCCGTTGCCCACCGAGGACCGGGGCGGACACAGTCTTCTGGGGCTGAGGTGGCAGGTACAGGCCTCTCTTGAGAGACTTGAGCTGGGCGAGGGGGCGGAGGCTGTGGCCTTTGTCCTGAGGGCCCGGGGGAGCCACAGAGGAGCCGGAAGCAGGGAGCTAGGGGGAGAGGTGAAGCGGGGTCATTGACCCCAGGCCGGATGGCACTTCGGGGACAGGCGAGCGCTGGGAGGGTCAGAGGTGCCGGTCGCTGCAGACTGGGGTGTGGCCCAAGGACAGCCCGGGTCAGGAGGGCAGGGGCCACTGGTGTCCTTACGCTGAGCAGGAAAGTGACAGACGGCGGGCCTGGGCTGAGACCCAGGAGAGACCCCCGGCACTGAGACCCGCGTGCACACGTGTGCACAGGCTGGCGTGCCCACTCACACCCACACGCCCCCAGCATTCTTGCTCATGCGTGTGTTTCTCACACATGCGGCACCGTGTGCCGGCCCGGGGAAGGAACTCACCTATGACTGCAAACACACGCTTTCTCATTTCCTTTTGCAACTGAAAAACCACAATGAAGTTTGAAAATAGAGTGTCCCCATCCACACCCAGCCCTGGGCCCAGGACTAGACTCTTCCTGGCTTTTTTGACCACTTATTCCCCTTGCATCTCCAGCCCACAAGCTCCACAGGGGGTGAGGGTGGGGTGGGGGACCTGGGCCCCGCTGGTGCCTCCCACACCCCTGCCCCAAGGCAGGCCTCCTCCGTATCTCCTGTCTCCCTTCCTCTCTCAGTGCCTGCCCACTCGGGGCCCCTGACTGAGTTAGAGCCAGAAGTGAAACTTTGTCATGGTGGGAAGTGGAAACTGGGCCTGGACAGGAGGAGAACCCACTTCACTTGGGTTCCATCCTGCCAGCCTACGTGAAGTGACCGCCGTGTGTTCCAGGCTCAGCTCCCGTGGGAAGCCATGCCTGACTCTCTCCTGTGGAGTTAGGACAGCCCTCCTAAATCAGGCACCCTGACCCCTCAGCCTTGCAGGAGCTCCTGGAAGCCTGGGCCAGATACCCATTCTGGTCCAGAGGAGGAGCCCCAAAGGCTTTAATGTTTAGCCAACCTGCCCTCCCACCCTTAGTGGTGGCTTCTGCTCTCCAGGGAGCTTCATGGTCCAAAATGGCAACCAAAGCTCCAGCCCTCATCTCTGTGTTCCAGGCAGTAGTAAGAATGAAGCACCAGGATAAAAAGGGTGCACCCCTGTTGGCAGTGCCTCCTTTAAAGGCGTTTTCCTGGAGGTCCCAACAACCTTGGCTTGCGTCTCATTGACTAGGGCTTAATCACAGGGCCATGCTTAGGCACGAGAGAGACTGGGAAATACAGTCTTTTAGATGGGCCTCCATAAAAATCAGAGATCCGTTTCAAAGAAAGAAGACACGGGGTGATGGCTGGACACCTCGCTGTGTCTGGCTTTGAAGTTACCTCACCAGGTATTTGGGAGCAAATGGTGGGTTGGAACATCTCAAGAGGGGCTGAAGTTACCGTCGGTTGAGATCTCTGAAGAGCCACCTGACCCTCACCGGAGAATCTCGGGGCCGCCTCCCCAGCCCCACCCACAGACCCTCCTGACCATCTCCTGGGTCCCTGGGGAGGCCGTGGAGACAGGTGGCTCCAGCCTGGGGCCGTGCGAGAAGGGTGGACAGCCGGCGGGCAGGGTTGGGGAGCAGTCCGGAGAATGGGGCATCAGGGAGCCCTGGATCACTCTCACCCTCGTCTGTCCCTCCCCTCTCCGTTCCTCGCCCCTGTCTGTCCATCTCTCCTGTCTCTCTGTCCCTTGGGCTGTGGGAGGCCATGCGCTGGCTCAGCACAGCTCCGTGTGTTTCCAGGGAAGAGAATGCACAGAACTTTGCGGTGGCCCGGACCTATTCCTGTGAGTCCCCAAACTGAAGGGTCCAGGGACTGGGCTCAGGGTTGGGGGTGTCCATATCTGTCCCCATCGTTCTGAGGTGGTGGCCAGGCCTGATCTGGTGGAGTGAGGGGCCTGTAGTGGCAGGCTGGTCTGGGGGTCCAGCCAACACCCCCTTGTCCTTCGCAGTGGTCAGGCAGGCCTGGCCAGGGCCCCTGCTGGACACAGCCTCTGACGTGGCACCGACAAGGTAGGCCTAAGCCCCCGACCCCAGGCCCAGAGGGGTCACGACCCCATAGGAGGTGATGGGAAGGAGGGTCCTGCGGTCCCCACCTGGCTGAGCTCCGGCCAAGACCTCGCTTCCTCCCTGAACCTCAGAGCCCCAGAGCTGGATTCTGAGGGCTCCACGAGGGGACCATGGGGCTGTGGTTCACAAACCCCAAGGCCTCCTCCCCACCCAGCCCTCCTCAGCCCCTCCCTTCCCCCTTTCCTGCAGGAAGGACAAGCTTCTGCGGTTCTCCCCCAGCGTCGAGGGTGAGTGGCCCTTAGACACAGGGTGGGGGCAGGGGTGAGGGGGGACTGAGACATGAGGGAGAGGAGGGACTGAGACACAGGGGTGGGGGCGAGGGTGAAGGGGGGACTGACATGTGGGTAGTGGGGGGATCCCCTGAGGTGCTGGGCCAGGAGGCCTGGGGGGAGGGGACAGAGAGCAGGTGCAAAGCTACGAAGGTAGGAAACACTTGGGTCTGGAAGGCCCTTCCTTGGGGGTGGGAGTGGGGCCGAGACGGGAGGAAGCCACGAGCCCGCCTTTCTTCCAGATTCTGCGTCCTCTAGGTACCTAGAGAACTTCAGCAAAGGTGGGTGGCATCCGGGGAAGTGGGGGCTGCGGTGGGGCCCACAGCCCGGGGCTCAGGCCTAATTCTCACCTCCTCCTGCAGGAAGCAGACGAGGATCTGATGGAGCCTTCATGTGAGTGGTCTTCTGCGGGCCCTGGCCCCTCATCCCCGCCCCCACCCACCCCTGCTTTGAGCTTCCCCCTTTAGGAAGACTTGCTGCCCCGGAACCCACTGGCCCAGGCAGGCTCTGCCCCTCAGGTGGTTATGGCTTTGTGGGGACAGGGACATGGCCCTGCTCTAGGGAGGGTTTGTCTGGGGGACTCATCCCGCATCACCTAGAGACAAGTTCCAAAAACCCCAGGGAGGAAGGGCCCTCAGGGATGTCTCTTCATCTCACAGATGAGCACAGACTGCTCCCCGGGGAAGAGGGGGACGAGTCGGGATGGCTGGAGCCAGGCTGGGTGGCTCAGGGACGGAGGGACCAGGGGAGAGCCTGGCCCAGCCCCCACGAGCCCCCGGGGGAACAATATATTGGAACAGCCCTGGCCTCACTGTCCCCCGTGATGCCCCCACCCCAACCACCCGCCTACCCAGCAACCGGCCTGTGTCTGTGTTCTCTTGCCAGAGACCCCATCGCCACGCACTATTACAACTGGGGGCAGTTCCAGAAGCCCTCGGAAGGTGAGGTGGAGGAGGGGGAAAAGGGGGAGGTGGGAAACTTCAGAAGCCACGTTCCCCGGGCCAGAGGCGGTGGGAAGAACGTGGAGGAGGAGGCTGGGCCTAGGTCTGGACGGATGGCGGAGTCGGGGAGCTCGGGGGCCAGAGCCCAGGAGCGCAGTAGGGAAGGGACGTGTGGGAGGCACAGAGGGGACAGGGTGGTGGGCCGCAGAGGTGAGGGAACCAGAGGGGGAGCTGGGGGCAGAGGTAGCGGGGGAGGCTGAGCCCCCGTGTCGTGCAGGCCCCCCCCTCGGGACTGGGCAGCAACCGACGGGTACACGTGGGACCTCGGAGAAAGGCTCTGGGCGGGGCGGCCGGGCTGATGGACATTGAGCCCTGCGGGCTCTGAAGATGCCAGAATCTTAGGCCCTTAACACCTTTGGTTCACAGAAGAAGAAACTGAGGAGCGAGGGAGGGCAGTGCCTGCTGAGAGGTGCTCGGGTCTGGGGCTTGAGGCCAGTTCCTGCATCTTGGCTCCTGCCTGGGCCATGCTGGGGGGTGGGGCCCGTGGTGGGTAGAGAGGAGGGTCTTCTCCCCGCCCCCTGCACCCACCTCAGCTATTCTGAATAAGGGAGGGGCTCCCAGAGATGAGGGGGGCCCCATCTTTGACACAGATGGATGCAGGCAGTGGGCCAGCAGTTAGAGCTCAGCTTGCCGCTGACGGGGGCCATGAGGGGGTGCCAGGCTCTGATAGGCCTGGGGTCGCCCCGCCCCGCCCAGAGGTACTGCTTCAGGACCAGCCTAGGCCCGGAGCCCGCCTCTCCGTGGCCTCCAGCAGCTCTCCCTGCCCCTCACTGCCCGGTAGCAACGGGCCTCCCTCCCTCCCTCCCAACTAGCCAACTGCCTGATTGCAGCCTGAGCCCTACTCCCCCCTCCCCGGTGCATTTGGGGGGGACCTCAGAAGACAATGAAGGAGCTCAGGGTGGCGGCTGCCGAAGCCAGGCCAGTGTCAATGAAGAAGCTTGTCCAAGAGAATGTTCGGGAGCCCCCCGGGGCGGGGGGTGGGGAGGTCGGTGCAGAGGCTGAGGGTTTGGCAGGACGGGTCACCTACGGAGGGAAGGCAGGATGGAGGGAGGGAGGGAGGAAGAGCCCGGCCTGCCGGGCAGGGCCGACCGGCACCCACAGCCCCGTCTCCTCTCCCCGGCAGACGATGATGATGCCAATTCGTACGAGAACGTGCTCATCTGCAAGCGGAAGGACACTGAGTCAGGTGAGGCTGCCAGTCCCGGGAGCTGGCAGGGAGGCCAGCCTCCTCGGCTGAGATCCGAGGCCCCCCTTGCTCAAAGGCACCACTTGCCTCGAAACCCGAAGGTTCACCTCAGCTCCCGTGCCTTTGGATAAAGTCCTGCTCGAGGCCTGGAGGGGCCCCGGGGGTCCGGCCCCAGTGAGATGCACCGACAGGACCCCTTCCTCCCCCGAGGGGCCGCCCAGCACGGGGCACAGGACGCCTCCCCGGAGGAACCCAGGCGCCCCGCTGGCCTGAGGCCTGGGCCAGCCCCTCTCTCGGTGTCTCCCTGCAGGGGACGAAGGATCTGAGGACTATCAGAACTCAGCGTCCATCCGGCAGTGGCGGGAGTCCAGGAGGGTGGTGGGTACGTGGCTGGAGGGCAGGCGCTCCGGAGCGGTCAGCTTCAGCAGGCTTGCGGGGGGGGGGCCTGGCCTGGGAGGATCGGGTGGGCGGGGGTGGGCGAGGGAGGGAGAGTCGGGGTCTGACCCGGGAGGGCCAGGCCGGGAGGGCTCCCCTGCAGCCCGTGCAGCTGACTGTGCAGCGACGCCTCTGGCCCGTCGGTGGCCGCAGACGCCTCGAACCCCGTCGGCAGCCCCCGCCACGGGCCAATCTCCGGCGAACCGCAGGGATGAGACTGACACACTGTTGAGTGTGGCATTTCCCGTAGGCTGTTTCGCAGCCTCTGGGGGTCTGGGCCCGAGCCTCTGGCGGGGGGGGGACGGGTGTGGGTGTGAACGTGCGAACCGGAACCGTCTGCCCTGTGGTCCGCAGAGCAAGGCCCGAGGGAGGCGTCCCCGTCGCTGGCAGGAAGCCCGGACGAGGAGCCCGATTACGTGAACGAGAGCGTGGCAGCCACAGAAGCCTAGCGAGGGCCTGGAAGGTAGGTGCCCCTTCTCCCAGGGCGGTGGGCCTCACAGGCCTGAGAGGCCCCATCCCAAGGGGAAAAAAACAGGGCTGGGGAGCCACGTGGGGGCCCCGGAGGGGGTCGAGGGGTGGCACCCATGGTGCTGAAATGGGGGAGGGGGCTCTGTCGGGCGTTGGGACCGCGCCCCTAGGTGCTGCGCCCCCTGAGCAGCCCCTGCCCACCCCGCCCCCGGCTCCCGTGGCAGGCCCGGCGAGGGGACAGCTCCACGGCAGGCACAAGGGCCTCAGGCTGTTGTGGGGGGTCCGGCCGGGGGTGCTGGTGAGCTGTGGGGTGACGGGGTGGGCCCTGGGTGGTCTCCGCAATCCTGAGCGAGTGACTTCACCTTCTGGGACTGTTTCCTCGCTGGCAAAACGGTGCAACTGGGACACGGCATGTGAGGGACACAGGGACAGGGGTGGGACCTGGAGACAGAGGAGGGTGCCCGTGACGGTCGTGGCTGGGCCGTGCGAAGCACCCGCTTGGTCAGCCAGCGTGGGGCTGAATGTTCCCACGTGCCCTCTCGTGGTGCCCCGAAGGCACAGAGAGCTCAGCCACTGCCCCTCCCCCAACCATACCTCCCAGCACCTGCCGCGGGCAAGTCGGCCTTAAGCGCGGCAGACACAGTCATAAAATCCACTCATGGGTGCCCGGCTGGCTCAGTCGGTGGAGCGTGCAACTCTTGATCTCAGGGTGGTGAGTTCGAGCCCTACAGGGGGTGTAGAGATTACTTAAAATTTTTAAAGCTTTTTAAAAAATTTATTTATTTATTCTTGGGGTGGGGGGGCATGAGCAGAGGAGAGGCAGAGAGAGTGGGAGAGAGAGAGAGAGAGAGAGTCCCAAACAGTCTCCACACTGTCCATGCAGAGCCTGACATGGGGCTCGAACTCACAAAGCATGAGATCATGATCTGAGCCGAGATCAAGAGTTGGACGCTTAACCGACTGAGCCACCCAGGTCCCCTACTTAAAAATAAAACCTGAAGGGAAAAAAAAATCCACCCAAATCCCTGACGGTTCAGGACTTACACTCTGGTGGGAGAGATTTCACAGATGGCTGTAGGCTGAGAGAGGAAAGGAAGAGGCATGTGAGGGGGTGATAAGCCCTGTGGTCGTCGGACTGGGGCAGGCCAGGGCAGCTGTGGGGGCTCCCTCCTCGCCCCGCTGGGGGAGAGATTTGCAGGGGGGCAGCGGTGCGCCCAGAGGGTCTGACGATGGGGAGGCGCGGCCAGCCACGCGGCCTGCACCTGGGTTTTCTGGGATGGGAGAGGGGGCGGCCTGGGAGACTGGAAAGAGGATCCCCGGATGCTGAGGAGAGAATGGAATTGAGAGCACAAGACAGGGAGTGGAGAACATTCTGGAAGTTCCACTGCAGAGTGGGGAGCGAGGGAGCAGAGAAGCGGAGACGCGGGGCGGGAGCCAGAGTGCTGTGGTTTCTGAGCTGAAAGAAATGATGCTGTGAGGTAGGTTAGGGTGGCAGAAACGACATAGTGGGTTCAGGATTGGGGTCCAACTGCGGCTGGATGGAACCTTTGCGTCTAGCATCACGTCCGGCACAGGGGGCCGAACTCCACGGCCGGCGCCCACGGTGGCCTGGAGGCTGGAGTGACACGATCCCTGGACTCGCATTAGCGGAAGGGCTGTGCCAGGCGAGGCGGAAGCAGGGCTGAGTTAGAGCAGACGCTCTTGGCAGGTGCCTTCTGGGTGGGAGGGGAGAGGACGCGCCTCGAAGGTGAGCGCGGGTCACAGGGCAGAGGGCGTCCCTGTGCGGGTTAACCCCAGCCGGGCGGCATCGATAAGCACAGTCAGGATTTCCAAGGGAAGGAAGGCAGCTTGATGGGCGGGCTCAGCCTGCAGGGCAGGAAGGGGGCTGAACGCTGACCATCTCCACCCATCCTGACCCTGACCCTGACCCAGCCACCCTGGGGCCGAGGGAACAGAGTGCTGTCGAGGCAACCCTTTTCCTCGTAACAAACCTTTTCATCTTCGTTCAAGGAGCCGAGGGGACCACCAAACTCAGAGGACTATTTACCGCCTCCCCAAAGGTCACTTCTCTGACTTGCTCAACCGCTAGACCCCCACGGTTACTCCTGGGAGACGCGCTGACACATCTGAGGGCCATCCACCAGGCCGCGGGGGACCGGTGGGGAAAGGACAGTTACAGGTGGCATCACCCCCTACCCCCCGCCCCCACCCGGCTCCCATGGGAGCCCAGAGCCCCTGCCGTGACCGGATGTCAAGATTCAGGGCAAGTTGCATCCCTGTCCCCACATCTAGAACATCGTGCATCACCGGTACTCCTGTGCTTTTTGCTTTGGATTCAGGTTCCAAAGTGCTAACCAATGCCGGCTGCTGGGCTCTTCCTCGTGGTCCATAAGCTTGTATAGTTAATTTATATAGGTGGAGCCATATTTAATAATCCACATCTCCGGGCAGAGATCCGGTCTGTCTCGCCTCCTAGAAGCATTACACGTAATTTCAGCAGAGTTAGGGGAGCCCCGGCGCTCCTTTCTTTGGGCCTCAGTTCACTTGGAAGAAGTAAGGCTGCAGGGAACTTCGCGCAGCCCGTAGGGACGTCTGCTGTGGACAGAGTGCGTCACGTTTCGAAGGAGCGGAGCCGTGCGGCCGAGCTGATTGGGCAGAAACACAGCTGTCTCACGGGAAGGGCAGGGGCCCAAAGGGACCTCCCGAGTCAGAAAAGCCACAGCCAGAGAAACAAGATGCTTCCTTCAACTGAAACATCCCAATAGACCATTTTCATTTAAAAGTAGCAATTCTCATGTCTGCTTTCTCTGCTTCATGCAAAGGGGCCTTGCCCCGCCCCAGGCCAAGGTCGGGGGATGGAGAGAGAGAGGGTGTGCTGGGGACAGGGACCTGGTCACAGGGTCAGTCCTCTTTCCATAAGTTAGTGCCACAGGTTGGGAAACGAGAAGGAAAAATGACAACAATCGTTGGCCACTTGTTACTTCCCACCCAGGAGTCCTGATCTCACAGGCTCAGGAGTGGGGTGCGGCGGGGGCTCCGGGCTCCACGGTTGCTGGGTGTGGGGAACCTTCTGGACCTGGGCCTCCCCCCAAACCTCACAGGGACCATGGAAGCTCCAGATGAAAAATAAGATGGAGAAACTATGTTTTTCTAAAACCTCACCTTGCAGGTTTTGAGGACCTTAATTCTTTTTCTCCCCTAACTGGAGCCCTAACCCAAACAGCCAGTTACGTGGGAGCCTTCCCTGTATCATTTCAGTGTCCCATTCAACGCTGTGGCCCGGGCAGGTGACAAACCTTCCTGGGAGGAATGGCAGAGTGGAAGGGAGCTCTAGAGCCGCTGTGGCCAACCCTGGGCCGGGAGAGGATTTAAAGAAAGGCTCATGGGCTTGCCCGGCTGTTCCAGCACCATCTGTGTTTCTGCGGCAGCGGGGACACAGGAGGCAAGCTGCCGGGACCCTCTGTCCTCGAGCCCACAGGGCAGGAGCCAGCATGGCACACAGCTGTTTTCTTTTTCTTAAAAAAAAAAAAAAAAAAAAAAATTTACGTCCAACTTCGGCTCAGGTCATGATCTCACAGTTCATGGGTTCGAGCCCCATGTCGCGCTCTGTGCTGACAGCTCGGAGTCTGGAGCCTGCTTCGGATTCTGTGTCTCCCTCTCTCTGCCCCTCCCCTGCTCACACACTCTCTCTCTCAAAAATAAGTAAAACATTTAAAAAGTTAAGTTTGGGGTGCCCGGATGGCTCAGTCAGTTAAGTGTCTGACTTCGGCTCAGATCATGATCTCACAGTTCATGGGTTCGAGCCCCGTGTCGGGCTCTGTGCTGACAGCTCGGAGCCTGGAGCCTGCTTCAGAATCTGTGGTTCCCTCTCTCTCTGCCCCTCCCCGGCTCACACGCTGTCTCTCTCTCTCTCTCTCTCTCAAAAGTAAATAAACATTAAAAAAAATTTTTTTTTTAAGTTAAAAGTTTAAGTCGGATGCTTAATCAACCAAGCCACCCAGGCACCCCAACACACAACTGTTCTCAATGGAAGATTTCACATGAGACCACCAATCACAGGAGCTGAGTCACCCCCAACCCCTATAACACATCAGGGATTTGCTTCAACCACCGGAATGGGGGAGGGTGGTGGGAACACAAGAGGACACAAGGATGGCCCTATGTTGGTAAAACTGTTAAGATGGGTGGTGGATATGGGAAGTTCACTGCATCATTCTTTCCACTTACGTACAATTGAGATTTTTTATAATTTGAAAAAAATAGTACCTTGGGGGGGGGTGGTGGGAACAGTCATGCAAATTATTATAAAATTCCCTGGGGATTTCTACGGCAGCATGCACACACAGGATACCCAGTAACACCGTCCCGTGATCGCTGCCCGTCCTGCCGAAGGGCCCGCTGCCCCAGGCTGTTCTGAGAGGTCTGTCTCCGTAGTAAATCACAGCAGGCTTCTGCAAGAACTGAGATCAGCTTGGTCGGTCTCTTCCTAAATCACCTTTTCTACTTGTAGGATGCTAGGGGCAGAGACAGGAAGCCGGTTTTCCTCCTGGCCTTGTGTTGCCACCCTACTGCTGATAAAACTGTATTTTTTTAATGTTTATTTATTTTGAGAGAGAGAGCACGAGCAGGGGAGGGGGACAGAGAAAGAGAGAGAATCCAAAGCAGGCTGTGCCGTCAGCACAGAGCCCGACGCGGGGCTTGATCTCATGAACCTTGAGATCATGAACTGAGCCGAGATCAAGAGTCGGACGCTCAACCCAATGAGTCACCCAGGTGCCCCTGGACAGCTTTTTTATTAGCTGAAATGCCACACGTGCCCAGATCGGGTGCCATGCCCCGGAGGTTCTCTGGGGCCTTTCCATCCTGTCACCACATCTGTGAGTCTGAGGCTGAGCGCAAACTATCGTGGAAGCCGCATGAAGGTGAAGGCCACGACTGTGTGAGAGGAAGGTGCGTCCCCATGCTGATCTAAGGCAGCATTTTGTCCAAATCAGAAGGCGCTGACTACTGGGTCTCACGGACGGATGAGGAGGACTCTTGTCCCCTAACTGGCCACCGGGGCCATTGTCTTCTGACACAGCCTGGCCAGGAGCCCTGCCATCTGCAGAAGGGAGTTCACACCTTCTGCAATTTTCATGTGAGTGTATCCAATTTCCTGAAAAACAAAGCAAACGTAAATCTGGTTAATACATGAGGGAGCACTTTAGGTTTTATTTTTAACTCGAACTAATAGTTTACTTAAACTCGATGCAATGAACTCACACTCCAGCTGGGAAATAAACTCTAAGTCGTAACAGGTTACGTTTAAAGCTCGGTTTATTTTTTTCTAAGAGGATGTTGAGATATTTCCTTGTAAGATACTTTTTTTTTTTAACTAAAAAATTTTTTTTTAAATGTTTATTTACTCTTGAAGGAGAGAGATAGAACGTGAACAGGGGAGGGGCAGAGACACAGGGAGACACAGAATCCAAAGCAGGCTCCAGGCTCTGAGCTGTCAGCACAGAGCCCGACGTGGGGCTCGAACTCACGATCTGTGAGATCATGACCTGAGTGACGTTGGTTGCCCAACCGACTGAGCCACCCAGGCGCCCCTGTAAGATACTCTTAAAGAGAAAAAAAAAAAAAACAAAACCAGGCTTGGAAAAAATATTACAATATTTGTAAAACACATACCTGATAAAGGACTTGCAGTCAGAATATAGAAGTAACTCTCAAAGCTCAAGAACAAGAAAACCACCCAGCTGAACTTTGCTTTGCTAAGGACTGTGGGAGGCAAATCAACACATGGAAGAGAGCTCGACATCCTCGGTCACCGGGAAATGCACATAAAGCTACGACCAGATACTACTACGCGTCTGTTAGAATGGCTTTAAAAAAAAAAATCGACCGAAAAAAAAATCAACCAAACATTCCGAGTGCCGGCCAGGCCGTGGATCATCTGGAACCCTCCCGCTGCTGGCAGAAATGCAAAATACCACAGCCGCTTCGGAAATCGGCTTGGCAGTTTCTTGACAAGTTCGACACACCCTTCCCGTTACAGCCAGCAACCTCGCCTCCTGGGAAGTGACCCCAGAGAAGTAAAAAGTTACGTTCACATTCACACGCATTCACGCACATAAATGTTTACGGTGGCCTTATGTGGAGTCCCCATAACCCGGACACTCAAACGTCCTCCGACTGGCGAACACGCAAACGTGCTTCATCCGTACCGTGGAACGCACTCGGCAGTAAAAGGAAGGACCCACCGCGACAGCGTGAACAAATCCTAAATGCATTAAGCAAAGTAGAAGAAGCCAGACTCAAAGGCTCCCCAAAAACAAAACAACAAAAAGATTTTAAGAAAAAAGATACATAGGTAAAGCGGGGAGGGGCACGGGTGGTTTAGTCGGTTGAGTGTCTGACTCAGGTCATGATCCCAGGGTCTTGGGATCGAGTCCCGTATTGGGCTCTGCAGTGAGTGTGGAGCCTACCTGGGATTCTCTCTCTCTTTTTCCCCGTCTACTCTCTCCCTGCTCACTCTCTTCCTTAAAAAAAAAAAAAAAAAAAAAAAAGGCTCCCTTCTACTTGATTCCATTTATAGGACATTCTGGAAAATTCTGTCCCTGCAAACAGAAAGCAGATCAATGGCTTCTGGATGCTGGGGGAGGAGCTGACTACAGAGGGGCACATATCTTTGGGGAACGGGGAATCATAAAGCTATGGCGTTTATGAGACTGGGCACTTTTGTCAACAGAAGGCACCCAAGAGGTTGATTGTACTCTATGTAAACTGTACCTCAATTAACCCGACCTTAAGGGTAAAGGAACAAATCAATCGCAAATGAAGAGCCACCCTAAGGAACCCAAGGTCGCTGACAGGCGGGACAGGCTTCAACCATCTCCCGGCCCCCGGTCGATGAGCCGCCGGCCTCTGCTGTGGTCAAGACACTCGCCACGTGCCTTCCAGGGGCCAGGCCCGTGAGCAAAACGAAGAGCCCACGACGTGGCCCGCATTCCCTGGGGGAGAGGGGGGCATCGCTGTACTCTCACTGACCTTGATGAACTCCAGTTTCAAGTATTCTGCCATCTGGAAGGTTTTACACACTCGAAAAATGTTGCCAATGATGTCTTCCGGTGAATAGCCAAGATGCCACAGGTGAGCGAGAATCTAAACAGGAAGAGACGAGGTGGTGACAAGGGTACTGGGGCGGGGGGACGACAAGAAGTTGAAGCCACACCAGTCTTGGGTCTGTCACACCGCAGGGAGTGGACGGATCATCTTGGGCAACGCAGTGATCCAGGGGAACGGCCGGTGGGCTACCCCCTCCAGGTCGCCTGGGGGGTCATGAGTTTCCCAACAAGCAGAGAGAATATCACAAATGTTTTATTGTTTATTTATTTACAGTAGGCTCCATGCCCATGTGGGGCCTGAACTCGGCACCCTAAGATTAAGAGTCGCACGCTCTATCCACGGAGCCAGGCAGGCGCCCCAACATCACAAACGTTTGGAAAAGCATTGCACGGTCTACTACAACGGCCACGTAGTATTTTTATCCAAGGCTCCGAAAAAGCCGTATGAATCATCCCAGCGAGTCCTGGGGGAAGAGGCAGAACCGTCTGTCTGCTGTGCCCTCCGGAGCTGCAGGTCACAAGGCGCTCCCCCTGCAAGCCGAGCCTCGAACAAACCCCCACTGGAGCCGAGTTCTCTCCACCTCCTGCCCTCGCAACCCCAGGCCCCAGTTCCAACCCCACCCGGCCCACCCAGACTGCGGGGTCCGGGCTCAGCTGTTTTCTTTGGTGGCATCCTGGGACGGACGCAGGGGGTAAGGAAGCTGAGTGTTCATAAATCTGAAGGCTGCCTTTATAAAGGCTGTGTGTTGGGGTCTCTGCCCAGGTCTCCCCTTCGGGTTTGCGTTACGTCTGGCCCCTAAACCCAGTCCACCTCTGGCCTAGTTTGCTGGCAGCCGGGTGTGGGGGACCTCCCAGAATCGGGTCAATGGACTTCAATCGTACCACTGCCGCCCTGGTGGACCTGAGGGCCACCGGCACCCTGAAGATGCCCCCTGGGATCTGCACTTGGGACTGGACTCCATAATGAGTCTAGAAGTCCCCGGTCCTGCCTCTCCTGGACGACCAGGGGCCACTGGGTCCCAGTGAGCCATCCCCACACTCCTCAGGCAGGGCCAGAGGATGAGGTCTCCCTCCGCAGACAGATGGGGTCACTGACACGTAAGGAGTTGGGCTGGTCTTGGGTCAGCAAAGTCCCCTCGTGGGGGATGTAATTATAGTACAAGTGTGTGTGATTCTGAATCGCAGGTTGAGTGCTTGTCAGCGGTGGGATTTAGAGCGAGAAATTCAGTCTCCCGCAATCAGTTTTCCCCTCTGACGCGTACCCAACTCCTAGCCTTGTTCTAAGAATTACGTGGAGGGGGCGCCTGGGTGGCTCAGTCGGTTAAGCATCTGCCTTCAGCTCAGGTCATCATCTCCCGGTTTGTGGGTTCAAGCCCCATTTTGGGTGAGCAGGAGGCCCCCTTCAGGTGAGCCCTGCTTTTCTCTCTCTCTGCCTCTCATCACTCACACCCTCTCTCAAAAAAAAAAAAAAAAAAAAAAAAAGAATTCAGTGGAACGACGCTTGTGAAGTCCCTAGCACAGAGAGGCTCCCCCCGTGTCAGGGACGCAGGCGCGAGGCCAACCTTGTACGCTTCGTCGATGTTGGCGTTCACACAGTGCTGGATCATCTCCTTCACCAGCAAGGGGTGGGGCTCGTCGCAGACCTGAGCAAACCGGAAAGGAAGGCCTGTCAGGGGCTGAGGGGGCCCATCCGGGAAGGAGCCCCGACAGACCAACTGGGGGGCCACTGGTGTAACCTCTCAGCTGGCTTTCCTCCTCGAATTCTCCGGCAAACACGACCAGGTTTGGAAACGTCCCTCTCACCACCAGATGAGTCACCAGACAGAATATGGTGTTCCCCTCCCCAGTGAGGAAGAGCTTCTGACACGTCGTTACAGATTCCCCAGGCACAAGCTGAGTCAACAGGGGCTGACGGAATCTTCTGTCTTATTGGAAGCCATCAGCCACACACCTTAGGTCACGAGGTCCCGGGAGGGCCTGCCCGGAACCGCTCAGAATCCACTTAAGAACCGGGAGCTCTCGTGGGCCGACCTCCTACCTGGAATAGGAACCGGATTCCCCGGAGAGGGTCCCTCACTCCAGAGCCTGCAGGTGGTGCGGGGGTGTCACTGAGCCTGGGGCCGCCCCCCTGCCCCTGCCTCTGCCTCCACTGGCCTGCAGACCCCACTCCACCCTCCAGCTCAGGATCCACATGTACAACTTCCAGTGAAACGCCTTCTGCCCTCCGCCGCCCTGGGATTTGTCTTCCCAGCTCAGTTAACTTCCCTCAGAAACCCTCCAGCCCTGGAACGTCTGCTCCCAGATGACCTGGGGCCTGAACTACCTAGAGGAGACTAAGCAAGTTCCCAGAGTGTCCTCGAAAACACATTCGCCACCAGGGGCTAAACAGGCTTTCAACGCGGCTCGAACTTGCTAAGGTCTGAATACATGGGGAGCTCTACCCAGCCTTTACCCCCAAATAAGACGGAAGCTGGTCTCCAGCACGCAGACCCCGAGTTGTCAGGATGCACTAGCCAGTTTTCAAAAGTATTCCCGGGAGGAAAACCCTTTGCCAATGTGGGAGAGCGGGAATCTTTGTCCCAGGGCTGCGTGGGTGCGGAAGGGGGGGGGGGGGGGGGGCAGGGGCTCAGCGTTCGCCCTCCAGCAGTGGGACCATGTGATCTCGGGGCGCGCGCGGCGGAAGCCTGCGTCCTCGGCCACCAGATGCTGAGAACCTCTGCGAGCAGGGCCACATGAGGGCCCTCGGGGTGACCCTGGGGGTGGGTGAGCGACCAAGGCCACCTCCCCACGTGCAGGGGCGCGCCCGACACCCTCCGGAGTCTGCGCGGGGCGAGCACACGGGGACACCCGGAGCAGGGGCCCCAGCACAGCCGGCGGTGGCAACACCGAGGTGCAGGACCCCCGGGGGCCCCACCGGCTCCTGTACCTTGAACACGTTCTCGCTGTTGATGAAGCCGAATCCCGAGAAAGTCGACTGCAAGTTGTTGAGGGCCTGTGGAGGAACAAGCGCACGTGGAGGGAGATTTGCGGTCCTGCCCCTCCCCCTCCCGGGCTCCTCCCCCTACCCTCCCAGGCTCCTCCCACCACCCCCTCACCCTGCGTGGGAGCAGTACCCCCCCCACAGGTCTGCCCTCCATCAGCCCCAGGCCCCGATGGATGGCGTGTGGGGTTTCCCCGCCCCGGGGCTGTGCCCCGTCTGCATAGCGGCCACTCCCTGCTTCCCCCTGGGACCCGGGGCACGCACCTTCCCCCTGGGACCAGGCGACACGCACCTGCCTCATGTCTCCCTGGGCGGTGAAGATAATGGCTTCCAGGCCGTCGTCTGTATACTGCACCTTCTCCTGCTCCAGCACGGTCATCAGCCGGGCCAGGACCTGGGCGTCGCTCAGCTTTGTGTAGCGCAGGACTGCGCAGCGGGACTGAATGGGCTCTGAAGGGACAGGAGGGTGAGGCTGTCCCCAGAGGGCGGCCTGGTGGCACTGTGCGTGCATCAGCATCAGCCACGCCGGCACCGCGCTCCCTCCCCCCAGCCTGTGCTCTCTCCCCCGAAATGAGGGCCAAGTTTCAAAGGATCAACCAAGAAGCGGCAACAGGAGAGGCCTCTCCCCAGCACTGCCCCAGGCAGCTTCCAGAAGGGGAAAAAGACCCTCCAGGATAGAGACACCCACATGCCACAGCCTGCTGGTGAGTCAGTGCTGGGTGTCACCACCCAGCCAGTCCAGGGTGAGCACGGTACATCTTGTGGTTTCTGTAAGGGCTCCACAGGAGATTCTGACCACAGCCAGGGCAGAGAACCGCTAGACAGACAGATGCAGAATTCCAGAAGCTGCCCCTCACCCTAGATTTAGACTATGACAGCAGCTTCTCTACGATCCCCAAGCCCCATTCGGGTCTCCCTGTCTGTCCTGTGCTCACACACGCCTTCAAGGAATGCACTCCTGTGAGTTTTTATGTGCATTAAAAAATCCTGGGAGTCCTAAGAGTCAGTCCATTTCAACTTCTCTGGAACCAGGAAGCTTCATAACATAACCTTAATTACGTATTTGGCTTATCAGCACCGATAAGAAGAACAATTGGTTCCGATGAGTTGGCATTTAAAAGCAATCAGTAGGAGTGGTTTGGTCGGGCTGAGTGTGGACTCTTGATTTGTGAGTGAGGAAGCAGACAGACCTCGGGGAGGGCCGGCCAGGCGCCCGGTCAGAGCGGACTGACGGGTAAGCTTCCACAGAGGGGGCAGTTCCTGGTAATGACAAAGCCCCACGTGCAGACTGAGACCGTGCCAAGCGCTCAGAGCCGAAAGAAAGTGCAGGAGCACGTCTGGAGCAAGGCAGGGACCGTGGCGCTACGTACAGATCAAAGTGTCGTGTGTGCCTGCGATGGTGCAAGAGTCACATGGGCCTGGGATTCCAGTCCCAGCTCCTCCGCCTGCTGTGTGACTTTGGGCAAACGACCCGACCTCTCTGAGCTCCAGTGTTCTCACCTCTAATGCGGAGCTGATAATACCTTCACATAGAATTACAGAAGATTAAATGAAAAAGCTGATTCTGCAGTGCTCAGCCCACGGCAGGCAATCAAAAAGCCCCTGCTGTTCTGTTGCTAAAAAGCCAACGTGAGCGCCACGTGTGGACCCCATGCCACGCAGAGCTGACCCTCACCTATGATTTTATCCGAAGCGTTACAAGCAAGAGCGAAGCGAGTCGTTTTGGAGTAGATTTCCATGGTTCTCCTCAAGGCTTGCTGGGCTCCATCGGTCATACTGAGAAGGAAAACACAGGGGCAGCTCGCCACTGGGACCCAGGGCCCACTGGACACAAAACCCTCCCTAGAGACCCTGGGAGCCCTGATCTCCAGACTGAGCACGCTCAGCTTTTCTCCGGGATCCGCGCGGGTCTCACATAGGCAGGGAGGTGAGACACTCACCGCTATGGGATCTTAGGCAAACTACCTGAGCCGGGGCGGGGAAGGGCAAAATGGGGTGAAGGGGAGAGGGAAACACAGCCTTGCAGTTACGGAACGAGTAAGTCACAGGTATTAAAGGTACAGCACAGGCGCGTCTGGACGGCTTAGTCGGTTAAGTATCCGACTCTTGATTTCCGCTCAGGTCACGATCTCACGATTGGTTAGATTGAGCCCTGAGTCGGGCTCTGCGCGGACGGTGAGGAGCCTCCTTGAGATTCTCTCTCTCCCTCTCTCTGCCCCTCCCCTGCTCTCTTTTTCTCAAAATAAATAAACGTGAAAAAAATTTTCAAAGGCACCGCATAGGGAAACATAGTGATATAACAGTGTCGCACAGTGACAGACGATAGCCACACTTGTGATGGGCACAGCGTAACGTATAGATGTTGAATCCCTATGTTGTGCACCTGAAACTAATGTAACACTGTGTCAACTACACCCGGAATCTTTTTTAAATAAATAATAAATAAATAAATAAATAAATAAAATGCACTAGGGGGGGAAAATCCTACGTAAGCCTCAAAGTCACCTATAAGGAGATAATGATATGACCCACCTCAGAGGGTTAGGATGATTAAATACCACTGAACTGGATGCTTGAAAATGGTTAAAATGGTAAACTTTATGTGTATTTCACCACAATGAAAAAAATGCATCATTTAAATTATTCACGTAAGTGATGTTGGAACCAACACATTAACTGACTTATGTCTTAGATGAATGTTTGTAATAAAGATAAGGTTCAAGGCTCAGGCCACTACAAAATTGCTTTCTGAAGATGCGATAAGCCAATCTGCCCCAAAAGTGCAAGGGTGAGAGTTTTCCCTCCCGACTTCATATTAAATCCAACAGGGGACTGACAAGTCAAGGTCAATGTCTATACTTGGCAAAGCACTCTACCTGTCTGCTTCATCGAGGATCATGATCTTGTGCCGCCCCTTGGGGAGGGTGACTTTCTGCTGGGCAAACATTTTGATTTTGTTCCTCACGACGTCAATGCCCCTGAAACAACAAGGCAGAACGGTACCGTCACCTTCTGAGACAAGTCCAAGTGCCTTCATAGGGACTTCCAACCCCCGGAACGCCACCATGGAAACGACTTTCGTTTCTAGGGTTTTGGGGCAATTCGAACTTTTTATAAGGATCAACAGTTCGTTACTTTTATTCTTTCTTGGAGGTCTCCCAAAAACCAAATTTACTTCTTTTGCTGGGATGAAACTCATTTTATCTTGCAATTACCCTAGGAGTCCAACGGACCCTTTTATAATCTGGGGTCCATCATGGGTCTAAGCAACCTTATTCTTTTTTTTTTTTTTTTTAATTTTTTTTTTTAATGTTTATTTATTTTTGAGACAGAGAGAGACAGAGCATGAGCAGGGAAGGGGCAGAGAGAGAGGGAGACACAGAATCGGAAACAGGCTCCAGGCTCGGAGCTGTCAGCACAGAGCCTGATGCGGGGCTTGAACTCACGAACTGTGAGATCATGACCTGAGCCGAAGTCGGACGCTTAACCGACTGAGCCACCCAGGCACCCCTAAGCGACCTTATTCTTGAAACTCTGTATCTTCAGACTAACTGGCAGTGTCATCATCCTAGTAACTATTTCATCGTTACTTATCAATTATTCCCAATGACGCTAAAAAGGGGATTGTCTTAAGAAAACGCAAGGCTGCTGCACTCGCCTACACGGGTGCCATTGGTCAGTCGTGTGGAAAATAGTCACTACCGCCCTACCCTCCAGTGTTTTGTGTCCCTAGGGGCACTGCACTCCCTTTCCAGAAGGTACAAAAGAAGTTCAAATACGCCCTCTTTGTTGTTTTTAAAGCATTCATCGACCGCAGCTGAAAATTCAAAACGCTTCCTTTTCCACCTACAACGTCAACGAGAAAACAGATGACAGGAGGGCATTCCATATTATCAGATAAATCAGAAAATGACCACAGAGAGACAACGAACAGCACCCAGACGCTAATGAGGACGGTGAGGCTGACCACAGTCAGACCACCCCACGATGCCAGCATCGTCGGTGAATTTTCTCAAACTTCAGCATCAAGGAATGCACAGTGTAGTTCCGAGGACAAAAAATACAATATATTTCCATCCAGTTAGTCACTCGACAGGAAGGACTTCATTCCCCGGGATCTTGTGACAAGAACCTGACCATCCCGGTTTGCTTAAAGGTCACGTGACAGTCTTCTCTCATCTCCCATGATGTGTGCCCACCAGCATGTACGGGGTAGTTTACGGGGGTCAAGAGCTGAAGGTAGGCGGTGTATACGAAGGGGACCGGAAGGAAACAGATGGAAAAAAAAAACAATCCTTGTACTGATTGTTCAAATTGGTGTTAATAAATCTAAAGTTGGAACTATTTTATAATTATGGGCCATTTTCTCAAGATGATAAGCCACCAGAGTTTTCAAAAGTAGTGAGTCTGACGAATCAAGTGTGAGTAGAACAGGAAGTGACAATAGGCTAGAACCTACTTGTATCTGACATCCGGACTCGGTATTTACAAAATGGATCAATCCCAGGGCCATTTGCGACAACGGATGAGCGGTTAGTCATATTTGAAGGGCATTGCCTGTTTCAGGGATGTATGGATCTTCGAAACCAGCAAAGTATAGGGGCGCCTGGGTGGTTCAGTCAGTTAAGCGTCCAACTTCAGTTCAGGTCATGATCTCACGGTCTGTGAGTTTGAGCCCCGTATCGGGCTCTCTGCTGTCAGTGCAAAACCCGCTTCAAATCCTGTCTCCCTCTCTCTCTGCCCCTCCCCCAGTCATGCTCACACTTGCTCTCTCTCGCTCTATCAAAATAAATAAATAAACATTTACCAAAAAAAAGACCCACAGGAAAATATTAAAGAGCTGAGAACCGGGGCGCCTGGGTGGCTCAGTCGGTTGGGCGGCCGACTTCAGCTCAGGTCATGATCTCACGGTCTGTGAGTTCGAGCCCCGTGTCGGGCTCTGTGCTGACAGCTCAGAACCTGGAGCCTGTTTCAGATTCTGTGTCTCCCTCTCTCTGACCCTCCCCCGTTCATACTTTGTCTCTCTCTGTCTCAAAAATAAATAAATGTTAAAAAAAAAAAAAAATTAGGGGCGCCTGGGTGGCTCAGTCGGTTAAGCATCCGACTTCGGCTCAGGTCATGATCTCACAGTCCGTGAGTTCGAGCCCCGTGTCGGGCTCTGTGCTGACAGCTCAGAGCCTGGAGCCTGCTTCGGATTCTGTGTCTCCCTGTCTCTCTGACCCTCCCCCGTTCATGCTCTGTCTCTCTCTGTCTCAAAAATAAATAAAACATTAAAAAAAAATTTTTTTTTTAATTAAAAAAATAAAATTAAAAAAATAAATAAAGAGCTGAGAACCATGCCTCAAGGAATAACCAAAGGCAGACATTTTTATTCAACGGTTCCTCATTTCATAATCCTCTACTATTTTTATCTAAAGAGTAAACAGCACAGGGGACGCCTGAGTGGCTCAGTCGGTTAAGCTTCCGACTTCGGCTCAGGTTGTGATCTCGCAGTTCGTGGGTTCGAGCCCCGCGTCGGGCCCTGTGCTGACAGCTCGGAGCCTGGAGCCTGCTTCGGATTCTGTGTCTCCCTCTCTCTGCCCCTCCCCCACTCACGCACTGTCTCTCCGTGTCTCAAAAATAAATAAACTTAAAGAAAAGAGCAAACAGCACCTCACACCCATCAGGATGACTACCACCACCAAGGAAAACAGAAAATAACAAGCGTTGGTGAAGATGTCGGGGAACAGGGCGCTGTTGATAGGAGTGCAAAGTGGCACAGCCACCGTGGAAAAACAGTGTGGCGGCTCCTACAAAATCTAAACTGAGTGGCCGAAAATCATCCAGCGAGTCCATTTCTGAGCATATATCCAAAATAACTGAGGCAGGGTCTCAAAGAGCTGTTGGTACACCCATGTTCACAGCGGCCACAAGACGGAAGCGATGCAGGGGGCCGAACCAGAGGAAAGGATAAGCAAAATGTGGCGGTCCGTCCTCGCAGGGGGATACTACTCGGTGGTAAAAGGGAAGGGCATTCTGACACCTGTTCTAACACGGAAGAGCCCCGAGGGCATGATGCCGAGCGACACAGGCCCGTTAGGAAGAGACAAATGCTAGAGGATTCCACCTCCGAGAGGTCCCTAGAGGAGTCAAAGTCGTCGAAACAGAAGGTAGAAACGTGGCTGCCCAGGGCTGGGGGAGAAGGAAATGGACAGTCGTTGTTGAACGGATATCCACTCTCGGTTCTGCAGGGAACCGAGTTCTGGGGATGGCTGCACAACAGCGTGAACGTACTTAACGCTGCTGAACTGTGCTCTTGGAAATTCTGAAGATGGGGGGCGTCCAGCTGGCTCAGGCGGTAGAGCGTGTGATTCTCGATCTGGGGGTTGTGACTTCAAGCCCCACGTGGAGTGTGGAGATTACTTAGAAAGATAAAATAAAATCTTAAAAACAATTTTTTAAGATGACACATTTTACGGTTATGTGTATTTTACCACAAAAATTAAAAATAATTTTTAGGGGCACCTGGGTGGCTCAGTCGGTCAAGCGTCCAACTTCAGCCCAGGTCATGATCTCTTGGTTCGTGAGTTCGTGCCCTGCACCGGGCTCTGTGCTGTCAGTGAAGAGCCCACTTTGGATCCTCTGTCCCTCTCTCTCTACACCATTTCCTGACTCACTCTCTTTCTCAAAAATAAACAAACATTAGGGGCACCTGGGTGGCTCAGTTGGTTAAGCGTCTGACTTTGGCTCAAGTCATGATCTCACAGTTCGTGGTTTCGAGCCCCACGTCAGGCTCTGTGCTGACAGCTCAGAGCCTGAAGCCTCCTTTGGATTCTGTGTCTCCCTCTCTCTGCCCCTCCTCCGCTTGTGCTCTGTCGCTCTCAAAATAATAAGCATAATATAAATAAATAATAAGAAAATAAATAATAAATAAATAATATAAATAAATAATAAGAAAATAAATAATAAGAAAATAACTTCTAAAACTTTCACTAAAAAAAGGGGCACCTGGATGGCTCCATTGGTTAAGTGTCCAACTTTGGCTCAGGTCATGATCTCGTGGTTCGTGGGCTCGAGCCCCACGTCGGGCTCTGTGCTGACAGCTCAAAGCCCAGAGCCTGCTTCAGATTCTGTGTCTCTCTATCTCTCTCTCTTTTCCTCTCCCACTTGTGCTCTATCTCTGTCTCTCAAAAATAAACACTAAAAACATTTAAAAAAAACAAAACTTTCATTAAAAAAAACCACAAAGTGGCAGTGCCTGGGTGGTTCAGTCAGTTGGGTGTCCGACTTCAGCTCAGGTCATGATCTCATGAGTTCGAGCCCCGCATCAAGCCCTCTGCTGTCAGTGTGGAGCCTGCTTTGGATCCTCTGTCCGCACCCCCCCCCCCGCCCCTCCCCTGCTCGTACTCTCCCTCTTTCTCAAAAATAAAAACATAAAAAAAAAAGTACACGAGCAGTTCAAGTGCTTATGATGCCATGTCTACAGGCTAGACTCTCATTCTTGTTCACGGGGGAGGATCAAAGGAAAACACAGAGCTGGCGAGACAAACTCCAGGTACAACACAGAACTGCAGAAAGGCGGTTTCTATGGCAACTCAACCTCAAACACTCGTCACCCTTCAGGGGGTCCTAACTCCCAGGTGTACCTGTCGTTTGAGGCGTTGAGCTCCAAGACGGCGTCCTTGAATGCTGGGCCCAGCAGGGCGCGTGCCAAACACAGGATGCTTGTAGTTTTGCCCGTTCCTGGGGGGCCCTAGGAGGGGATCGAGGGGGCTTCAGGCCGACAGAATGAACTCGCCTCAGCTCTCGAGTTACTGTTCCCCACTGTTGCGCTCGCCTCCCCCTCAAACCCCCACCCCAAATCAATACGGCCACCAACCCACAGGCCTCCTGACCACCTGGAGCGGAACGCTTCCCTGCCAAGAGGAAGGGCCAGGGCTTCGGTGGCCATGGGCCTCTCTGACCAGGAAGCTCTGCGCACTTAGGCTCTTGGAGGGAAAGTGAGACTCTAAGACGTCCAACAGGGAGGGCCGGGACCAGGTACTTACAGCGATGATAATATTGGGCACGTTCCCTTCTCTTGCAAAGACCTGAAGAAAGAACTGTGCATCAGAACGGACTCATCTGCAGACCTGAGGCACCAAGCGTCCGCAGCCACACAGGCCCGTGGACTAGCACGGCCACCAGTTTCTCCACGCGGATGCCCCACGGAGCTCTCACCTCTGCATATTCCGAACCGAAGTCCTCATTCCCCCTCACACCTGAAACCCCACTCAGGCTTCCCCTTGTGTGGACTGTCAATCCTATTGCCCATGCCGGGAACCGGGAGGTCATGGCTATCCTGGACTGGGCCTCCCCTACACCCCCTGCCCCACATAGTGCCTCAATTATAGAGGCCTGGCCATCCTTTTTCCTTTATCTCAAGTCCATTTCCTTCTCTTCAGCCACACTGCCACTTCCTTTGTCTATGACCTCTCTCCTGGATCGCTTTTAACTGGCCGCTAACTGGTCTTTAATCCCGCCCCACTCCCATGCATTTTCCCTACTGCAACCACAACCAATTTCCCAATTTTCTAGAATGCACATCTATTAAAACCTTTGCACCTGACTGATGCCCTTGAAGGACTCCTTAACACCCTCCCTATGAAGCCCAAACTCTTCCACAGGGCTCATGAGGCCGTGCTCACCTCACCAGCTCATTTCTCATACCTCCCCATACACACGCTCTACAGCCTTGTTACCCTGTGGGCTCCAAGGACCAGCAGCATCGGCATCCTCCGGGAGCCTGTCAGAAATGCAGATTCCCTGGCCCCACTCCAGACCTACTGGATCAGATCTGCATTGCTACCAATTCCTACACCCGTTAATTAATTAATTGTAGGCAATTCCTACACCCATTAATGTCTGGAAAGCACTGTTATGTGTGTTCCACTCAGATGGCATCCCCGCCCCTCCCCCAGAGCAAGCTAGGCCCTCTCACCTCTGGGCCTTTGCACATGCCATTCCTGCTGCCTTCCCTAGCTCCGGCCCCACCCCCCGCCCCGCTCCCCATGTCTGGCTAACTCTCGCTTACCTATCTTTGCCGTCCCTTGTTCCATTTGAGAATTAAGATACTGTGAGCAGGTTTATTCCCTGATTGATTCCACAGCAGCCTGTACCTCCTCTGGCAGACTGCTCATCACAGTACCTGTTGATTTCAGCCCCTGTGAGAGTAAATCCCACACGGGCAGGGGTCATGTCTATTTTGTCGACCCTTCTATCAACAGCTCCTAACACTGGACCATATCTGGCCCACGAAAGATACTCAAATATCTGTAAAATGAGCAAAGGTGTAAAAGAAATAAATATCTCGGTAGCTGTTGAAGTCTAAGTCCCAGTTACTGCAGAGATTGTCTCTGTCAGGTCTCAAACGGCTGGGCTTCTAGATTCCGCCTGAAGACCTCTAGAACTAGGATTTCAAAGCTTGCTCTGCGGTGAACATTTCTGCTTGTTCCTATTCCTGTCGTCCTGAAGCCGGCTGTCCTGTCACTTAGTCCCTCTAGGAAGGGGTTGGCAAACTACTGTAAAGAGGTGTTGGGGGGAGGTGGGGGCCATCCAGCCTAAGGCCTGTTTTTATAAGCCCCCTAGCTAAGAACAGTTTCTACATGTTTAAAGGATTGTTTTAAAAAATTAAGAATATTGGGGTGCCTGGGTGGCTCAGCCGGTTAAGCATCTGACTTTTGATCTCGGCTCAGGTCATGATCTCACAGCTCGTGGGATCGAGCCCCACATCAGGCTCTGTGCTGACAGCAAAGAGCTTGCTTGGGATTCTCTCTCTCTGCCCCTCCCCCACTTGCACGCATGCTCTCTCTCTCTCTCAAAATGAATAAACACTAAAAAAATTTTAGGGGAGCCTGGGTGGCTCAGTCAGTTAAGCATCTGACTTCGGCTCAGGTCATGATCTCACAGCTTGTGAGTTCGAGCCCCGCGTCGGGCTCTGTGCTGACAGCTCACAGCCTGGAACCTGCTTCGGATTCTGTGTCTCTGTCTCTCTGCCCCTCCCCCGCTTGCACACTCTCTGTCTCTCTCTCTCTGGAAAATAAACATTAAAAATGAAAAAAAAATTTTAAATAAAAAATAACAAACAAAAAATTTAAAAATTAAAAATTAAGAATATTGGACAAAGACCTTACATGGTTTGCAAAGCCTAAGCTATCGACTAGTAGGTCTTTACAGAAAAAGTTTGCCATCCCTGCTCTAGAACAACACAGAACAAGTCAGAGAAACCCCCTCCAATTAGCCAGCCCTTTAAACATGTCAAGTTATCCACTATGGCTTCTAGTCTTCTCCAGACTGTCTCTCCATCCCTTAATTCTTCTGGCTTCCAGGCCCGCCCCGCCCCTCACTATCTCCGCCGTCTTCCTGCAAATGCCTTGAGCTTGTCAAAGCCACAAGAATGTGACTTAAGATCAGCTCAAAAACAAAACAAAAAAAATTACTCACCTCCAGCCTGCTCACAGTGTCTTCATTGCCGACAATTTCACTCAACTTCACTGGCCTGTATTTTTCAACCCTGTTTTTAAGAAAACACATAAAAGATCTTGACAGGGCTATTTTCAGAAGGTCCAAAAGAAAGCACTAGAGGGTAATCCTGAGAGCCCTGTCAGAAGGCTACACAGGGGCGCCTGGGTGGCTCAGTCGGTTAAGCGGCCGACTTCGGCTCAGGTCACGATCTCGCGGTCCGTGAGTTCGAGCCTCGTGTCGGGCTCTGTGCTGACAGCTCAGAGCCTGCAGCCTGTTTCAGATTCTGTGTCTCCCTCTCTCTGACCCTCCCCTGTTCACGCTCTGTCTCTCCCTGTCTCAAAAATAAAATGTTTAAAAAAAAAAAAAAAAAGAAGGCTACATACATTCAATTTAAATATAGGAAATGCTGCAGGTTTTAAATTTCAAGAGGCATCTCAGTGCCATTTGAAAGGTTAAGCGCCTAAGAATTGTGCGCCGAAGGCTTCAAACCCTCCGCAGCAGAGGAACACCTGTTGTTGCTGGAGAAGGGCCAGTGCGGGCCATCTGGAACAACGTGACACTGTGCAGCGCCACAGTCGGCCCGTCACAACAGAGTCTCAGAACATGAGGCGCCGACACCTGATCTGACGGACCCGGGCGCAACCAAGCCCCCTTCTCGTCCCTCACCTGCCACTTTCTGCAGACTTGTGCCAGGTGCACCGCAGGGCTGGCTAGACAGACTCCACAGGCCGGCCCTGTGATCCTGTGTGGACAGGCCAGTGGCTTACTCAGAGCCATGCTTCTCTCCTTTTAAATTAGTAAGCAAGCTAGGTCACAAGAAGATGACCTTCTCGAGCTCTGAGAACAGAAGTGGGAGTGGATTTGCAATGATGTGACCATTAATACTTCCTCTGCCCTTTATTTTTTTTTTATTTATTTTTAATTTTTTTTGTTAACGTTTATTTATTTTTGAGACAGAGAGAGACAGAGCATGAACAGGGGAGGGGCAGAGAGAGAGGGAGACACAGAATCGGAAACAGGCTCCAGGCTCCGAGCTGTCAGCACAGAGCCCGACGCGGGGCTCAAACTCACGGACCGTGAGATCATGACCTGAGCTGAAGTCGGACGCTTAACCGACCGAGCCACCCAGGCGCCCCCCTCTGCCCTTTATTATACTCTCTAATTTACCCTCGGCCGGCATCCCCTCCAGAAGCAGCCTCATGCAAAGAAGCTTGTCTGACACACAGTACAGTCAATAAAGAGCTCTCCTCCAAGACCAGCCGTTGGAGCATGCTTGTTCCAACTCATTTCTTGTTCCTACTCAGCCCTTTCCAGGTGGCAAGCACTGTGCAAGGAGTTCAAGATCTTTTATTTTTTTTTCAGTTATTTATTTATTTTGAGGGAGAGAAAGCGGTGTGTGCGTGGGGCAGGGGCAGAGAGAGAGAATCCCAAGCAGGCCCCACGCTGTCAGTGCAGAGCCCAACTAGGGGCCTGATCTCACGACTGAGCCACCCTGGTGTCCCAGGAGTTTGAGATGTTAAGGGCCGCAAAGTGGAAGGTATAGCAACGAGCGAGACATTGTTCTTGCTCTAAAGGCCTTTCCTATTAGCAAGCATACAGAGCTTAACAAATCCTACTACGGTGCTAAACTGGTTATATAAACCAAGGGTTGGGATACCTGGGTGGCTCAGTCGATTGAGCGTCTGACTTTAGCTCAGATCATGATCTCGAGGTTCGTGAGTTCAAGCCCTGCATCAGGCTCGCTGCTGTCAGCACAGAGCCCCCTTCAGATCCTCTGTCCCCCTCTCTCTCTGCCCTTCCCCTGCTTGCGCTCTCTCAAAAATAAGTAAAACATTAAAACAAACAAAAAAAAAATACAAGGGCTGTGGAAGCCCAGAGGAAGGGAATCACCACCGAGGAATGTAGGTGCTGGAATTTAAGCTAGACTTTGAACAAGGCAAACATGTTCCTCCTTCAGGGCCTTCAGAGGGGCTCCCCCTGCCTGAAAGCTTTCTCCACATTGCCACATGGCTTACTCCCTGAATTCCAGCCTTTGCTGAAATAGCTCATCAAAGGCCTTCCCTGACCACCAGACCCACTTACCCCATGCCACCTGTCATCAGCAAATATACACGTCTACTTGTCGATTCTCTATTCTTTCCCTATCCAGTGGAAGCTCATGACAGTCGTGTGTTTTGTATAATGAAGTAAGCATCTAGTGTTGTGCATAAAAAATGTAACTTAAGCCACATATGTAATTTTACACTTTCTGGCAACCACCTTAAAAAAGGTAAAAAGGGGCACCCGGGTGGCTCAGTTGGTTCGGCATGTGACTCCATTTCAGCTCAGGTCGTGGTCCTAGGGTCACGGGATGGAGCCCTGTGTTGAGCCCTGCATTGGGCACCGTGCTGAGTGGAGCCCGCTTGGGATTCCTTCTCTCTCTAACTCTGCCCCTCTCCCCCACACTACCTCTGTCTCGATTTCAAAAAAAATTTTTTTTAAAGATAAAAAGAAAACGGGTAAAGTTACTTCTACTAGTAATTTATTGAACCTAGGGGCTGTGCTGACAGCTCGGAGCCTGGAGCCTGCTTTGGATTCTGTGTCTCCCTCTCTCTTCCCCTTATGTACTTGTGCTCTGTCTCTCTCAAAAATAAACATTAAAAAATTTTTTTAAATAATTTATTGGACCTAATATATCCGAAAGAGTATTATTTCAACATGTAGTCAATGTAACAATTACTAATGGGATTTTTTTAAATACTAAGTCCTGGAAATCCAGTGTATTTTGTACACTTAGAGCCCATCTCAATTGGGACTAGCCTCATTTCCAGTGCACTCCATAGACTCAAGTGGCTAGCGGCTGGGGGACTGGACAGTGCCGCTGTGGATAGCCCAGTGGGCTGTACTGCACTCCATTTAGGTGCCTGCTATGGTCAAGAGGGGTGGTCTGGAAGGATGGGCACACACACAGGCGAGAGAGTAAAGCCATTACCACGCGCATAGGGAGTGGGACCGGAGCGGATCATCCGTACCACACCTGTGCCCGTGAGGTGGCTTCCCATGTCACCAGCTCCTCTTAGCTACCCAGGATGCACCTTGTGCACGCAACCCCGAGTTCCGAATCTGCAACCAACGCTTCCCGACATCAGAGTCGCCCCAGGCACAGCGCCGGGTGCTGAGTGGGTGGTCACAGGAGGCGGCTATTAACACACTCTGTGATCACAGGTCTCGGTTCTGACCGAGGACACCCCCCCCCCCCCAGACCTCAGACCGGCCCCTCTTGAGCTAGGTGGGGTGAACGAAGCGCATCCCTCGCCCTCTCCAAATACTAATGTACTCGACGCCGTCCCGGGACCTCCTGCTCCGCTAAGGAGCCCCTGGAACAAGCTCCAGCCCCTGGATTCCCCACGGGACGCGGCCCGCCCACTCGCCCACCCACACGTCCAGAGCACCCATCATTTATGGCCTAGGTCCTCACCACGGCAGCTCGTAGTGGCTCGCGCTGCCCGCGGTCTTGCCGGAGGCGGGGGCAGGGTCCTGGGCCCCCAGCTCTCCTGCGCCACCGCCGCTCTCCCGCACCTCCATTCTCCCGCCGCCTCTTCCCGCGCCCGAAGCCCCGCCCTGTGACGCCATCACGCAAGCCCCGCCCCGAGCACTCGGGGGACGCCGGTCGCCGGCGGAAGACTTGGGCCCACCCCTTTTGCGCCTGCGCAGAGAGCACCAGCGAGACCGAGGGGAGCGGGGGTGTCGGTTGCTAGAGGCCGCGGTTGCTAAGGGAGGCCTGGAGTCCAGCCCGCTAGTGAGAGGAAGGCGAGACCCGACCGCATCGACTTCCGAGAAGGCAGGTCGCTCCAGGAAGGGACGTTCGGCTGTTTTCGTCTTTGTGTGATTGGTCTGGGAGGCCCTGTCAGCGTGGCTGGCCTGGAGCGGCGGCGCGCGGGCAGGCCTGGGGGGTGGGAGCATCCCGCCGCCGCCCAGACGTGGGTTTGACGGCGGACACGCATAGGGACTGAACGTCTGGGCGGTGTCATCTGGGACCTGACTGTGCCCAGCTGTCCGGATCGCTCAGGTGTCCCGGTGGAAACGCTAGCTCCCATGGAGTGCGCTCCTGCGCCCTGGAACTTGGCGCTTGCGGTCGGGGAGTTTTCCCAGTGTTGCACGGTGGAAATAACGCCCGTTTTGCAGAGGCGGCAACTGCCCCTCTGTAGGATGTGGCTCAATTTCATTCCGGAAAACTAGGTACTCCATATTCATGAGTGCTTTGAGCATTGTTTTGGGCTCGTTTTCTGCCTACTGAACTAATCTTTCCCCGCCTAGCCCAAATGTCATAATAAGGGTGCATAATAAACAAAAATAATGTACAAGGACCGTCATTTACTATGCTCTTACTAAACCCTGTAGTGTACCCTACTATACTATATCCGAGGTGGATACTCCTAAATATCCACAGAAACAGGCTTGAGAATGATTGAAATATTTGTCCGATGCCATTGAGGTTGCAGGTGGTGGCCCCAGCATTCATTCCCCATCGTGCTGCCAAAGCAATTCATATAAAGTTCTGTTGTATTGCACTTAGCATACCACTGCATTCCAACTTGGGGAGAAAAATTGGCTTTCATGTCCACACTGAAGATAAGAATCGGGACCCATTTATCTCTCTCCCTAGTGCCTAGCGCAAG
This sequence comes from Panthera onca, assembly GCF_046562875.1. Classification (NCBI taxonomy): domain Eukaryota; kingdom Metazoa; phylum Chordata; class Mammalia; order Carnivora; family Felidae; genus Panthera; species Panthera onca. The sequence goes on from NC_138354.1 coordinate 10,574,828, forward strand.
ACCTGGCACAGTGTGAATGTTCAATTTGAGTGTGTTTAATGAACCGTGAGGATCCACGTTTCCAGAACAGTTTGGTCAGCCGTGAGGAACTGGGCTGCTGTCACCAGAGAACTGATCAAAACCCTATGGCTCTTTCCCTTCCATCACCAACTCAAATCTCTATATATTACAGGTAGAAGACCTTGTTTTCCAGGTGATGGATTTGTCATTCAAATAAACACGGGCTCCCAAATCTATATCGCAAGGGATCGTGTTCTATTTTTTGTCCTTGCCTTTCAGTTTTCTTTCCCCAATTGCAGGAATGTATTGGGGAAGACAGGATTGGTGTTGTGTTCCTTTTTCATGTGTAAATTCTCTGCTTCATCTTTCCTACCTGAGTGGTCAGCTCCTGGAGGACGAGGTGCCTGCCCCCTGACGCCTGGTGCCTTCTCTTGCACCTAGTAGACCGATGTGGAGTTCAGATCTGCTAATTGTTCATTCGAGTTCTGCAGCCAGGCTAGCAAGTTGGAAGCAGTGGGCATAATCTACAGTTGCGTCCCTCGAGGTGGGTGAGAACACGTGATTTCTCATTCTGTTGAAGTTATTGCCAGTTGGGCAGGGACCTCAAATGACTCCCGATTCTGAAGCATGATGGTAATAATTACTAAAGTCTCCAGGTTCAGGACTTTCTCAGTGTTTTTCTTTTTCCCTTTTATATGATTTGGGGGTGGGGGAGGCTTGAAGTTGGCTCTCCCTCTTCCGTTCTCCTTTAAGCCGTTTGGCATGTTTTCAAGATCACTATTCACAGATCTTTTATTTCTCTGGAGAAGATACACATTTTCTTGAAATACAAACTTTTCTTGAAATGTCTCTTTCATCGTTTTCCCTTGGGTTTGTTCCCATGTAATATTGTTAATATTATCACATACACACCCTCCTCCTAACCGCATATACACACAGCTGAAACACAAAACGTTTTGGGGACGCCAGGGTGGCTCAGACGGTTGAGCATCTGACTCTTGATTTTGGCTCAGGTCATGGTCTCGCGGTTTGTGGGTTCAACCTCCATGTCTGGCATTTCGCTGACAGTGTGGAACCTGCTTGAGATTCTCTCTCTCACCCTCTCTGCCCCTCCCCCAGTCGTATTGTGCGTCCCTCTAAAAATAAATTCTAAAAAAATTAAATTAATTTTAAAAATGAAACATTTGCAATAAATGCAGAACACAGTTTATAATTCTTTCCCCTTTCATGATTCTCCAAAAATGCCGCTCTCCAGGAGGCCTGTTGGCGCTCCCAGGACTCCGCGTTCACTGATGTCCTTCGAACACCAAGAGGATCAGGGAAGGAGGTGACTTTTGGGGCAGAACAGCATATCAGGGCTTTTTCCTTCTTTCTTTTTTTTTTTTCTCTTTAGACTGAGCCTTCTGTGACTTGTACTTGAGCCTAGACAGAGCTCAGAGCTTAAAAACTCCACCCAGTCCCATAGAGCCACACAGCAGCCACGTGGGGGAGGAGGGGGAGCAGGGGGTGTTGGGGAAAGCACAGGTTTAGGACCAAACCAAGGAAAAGGCAAGGAAAGCCAAAGTGAATTCCTCCTCTGCTCTGGGCTGAGCTCCCTGACTCTTCCCTCACGAGGGCAATTAGTTACACAAAAGAGGAAGGACATGGAAAAGGAGAGCAAACTGAAAACAAAATCCTTTACCAGAAGCCAGAGCCCTCCCATCAAATTGCCAAATGGGACGGGCAACAAATCTTGGTTAAAATGACACCTTGGCTTTTGCCACTAGGGTGGCGCCCACTTCCCAAGTGACTTGCAGGACGTGGGGTTGAAAATCTGGTGGCATCCCAGGACCAGGACCACCAGACACACCTGCTTTCCACCACTGGCCCGGGATGTTGACCCTTCTTGATGCTGTTTACCTTGCTTACACGGAATTTTTGAAAACTCATTTGTTGTCTCCCAGGGGCTTTCTTTATGAATTGTAGCTGTTTGTTGTTTTTTTTTTTTTTTTTTTAATTTTTTTTTTAACCTTTATTTATTTTTGAGACAGAGAGAGACAGAGCACGAACAGGGGAGGGACAGAGAGAGAGGGAGACACAGAATCTGAAACAGGCTGCAGGCTCCGAGCTGTCAGCCCAGAGCCCGACGCGGGGCTCGAACTCACGGACCGTGAGATCGTGACCTGAGCTGAAGTCGGACGCTTAACCGACCAAGCCACTCAGGCACCCCTTGTTGGTTTTTTTTTAAAGCAGTGATACTATCACTGAAATAACTGTTCGCTCCCAGACCCTGCAGTGTTCCATCACCCTTACAATTTTTCTAACATTCTCACTAGCATTTTCAACATTAAAAGGCTCATTGTGTAGTGAAAAAGCATATATCCTAAACATATTTCCAGTATAAGGATTTGTTGGCTGGGTAACGTTCGTCCTCGGGAATTGTGCCGATCACATTTGCGGAATTTGGAAGCTGGTATAGACATCATTCCGCCTGACTCGCGGTTTCTGTCTCTAACAAATATTGATTGAGTGCCTACAGCCGCTCTGATAAGCACAGGATGTGGAACAGGGCAAGCTTCCGCCCTCAAGGAGCTTGTGTTGTAGGGAGGGAGACAGACACCAAACGACTGGTCATGTGTTTACTTAATTATGATGATGGTTAAGTGGCACTGATTGATTGGTTGTTTTACCTAGAGGTCAAGGAGGGCTTTGCCGGGGAGGGGGCATTTTACCTGAGATCTGAACCCTGAATTTGAGAGCTGAGTGTCTGTTGGCTTTGCCTGGAAGGCGCCTCCCCTAACACCCTCTCCGTCTATCCATTTGCTCTCTATCCCGAGATCCTGTTTCTTTCTGTGTTGTACTTACAATTACCTGGATTTATTGCCTTGTTTATTGTTGGTCTCCCCACCCCTAGAATGGCAGCTCTTTGAGAACAGGAGCTCTTCTCTGTCCCGGTCATGGCACCCTGGGGCCTGACGAGGCCTGAAGGAGTGATGAGCACACGGTGGCTCCCGGGTGGGTGCGAATCAGGGTGGGAGAGGAAGGAGGCCTGGAGGGGCCATACCGCAGGACCAGAGAAGTTAGGGAACAGCCACAGGGCCCAGTTTATATTTTAGGTCCCTGGTTGCCATGTGGCAAGTGGTGTGGAGGGAGTCAAGGGTGCTTGTAGAGAAAATTGTCGCTTACCACGCTAAGCACTGAAAAATGTACAGAACTGTTGAATCACCACACTGTGCACCTGAAAATAATATAGTACTGTAGGTTAACTATATTGGAATTAAAAACAAAAGAAATTAAAATTTCTTTTAATTAAAAACAAATTAATTACAAATTAATTACAAACAAAATTAAATTTTGTTTGTAATTAATTAAAAACAAAAGAAAAGTGGGGCAGGGGGTGCCTGGGTGGCTCGGTCGGTTAAGCCACAACTCTCAATCTCAGCTCAGGTCATGACCTCACAGTTCGTGAGTTCGAGCCCCGAGTCAGGCTCTGCGCTGATGGCACGGAGCCTGCTTGGGATTATGTCTCTCCCGCTTTCTCTGACCCTTCCCCGCTTGCACACTCTCTCTCTCAAAATAAATAAACTTCAAAAAAAAAAAAAAAGGAAAACAGAAAACTGTGTCAAAGTGTTTGTTTTGTGATCTTTGACTCTCTAAATTTAAAATTATAAAACATTTGAAGCATACTGAAAATAATATGCATATACTCACCCACCAAGACAGATGTTAAAATTTTGCCTTAAAAAAATTTGTTTTAATGTTTATTTTTGATATAGAGAGACAGAGCACGAGCAATGGAGGGGGCAGAGAGAGAGAGAGAGAGAGAGAGACAGAATCTGAAGCAGGCTCCAGGCTCTGAGCTGTCAGCACAGAGCCCAACGTGGAGCTTGAACCCACGAACCACAAGATCATGACCTGAGCTGAAGTTGGTGCTTAACCAACTGAGCCACCCAGGCACCCCAACCTCTTTTTTTTTTTTTTTTTTTTTTTTTTTAAAGAGAGCATGAATTGTGGAAAGGGGCAGAGAGAGAGGGAGAGAGAATCTTAAGCAGACTCCACAGTCAGCACAGAGCCTGATGCACTGTCTGATCCCAGGTTTATACACCTGACGCAGGGCTCAATCTCCTGAACTGTAGAATCACGACCTGAGCCAAAATCAAGAGTCAGTCACCCAACCAACTGAGCCACCCAGGCACCCCTTTCCTCTTTTTTTAAAAGAGAAATCAAACATTATGGATACTAAAGTTCCCCACCCCTTTCTCTCTTCGTCCCTCTTCCACCCCCATTTTACAGAAGAGGAACCTGAGGCACAGAGAGGTCAAGTTTTGTCCCCAAGTTCTCTCAGCGAGTAGGAGGGAGAGTCGATCTACACTAGGTGATCTGAGCTCTGGGCCTGTATGTTTTATAGGCTTTCGTACTTTGATGAGACATAAATTATCTATTACCATGATGTATTATTGTTTGGTAAGTTTTTTAATTTCTTGTAAGTTGAATCATTCTGTGTATAATTTTGCAATTTTTTTTTCACTTAGCATTGTGGTTTTGAGAGTTCTCTGTAGAAGTCTATTTCTTCTTCTAGAACGTAAACTCCATAAGAGTAGGAGTTGTTGTCTCTTATGTTCAATGTCTGGCACAGAGTAGATGCTCAGTAAAACTTGCTGACTGGGGCGTCTGGGTGGCTCAGTCAGTTGTGTGTCCAACTCTGGATTTTGGCTCAGGTCATGATCTCACAGTTCATGAGACTGAGCCCTGTGTCGGGCTCTGTGCTGACAGAGCGGAGCCTTCTTCTGATTCTCTCTCTCTCTCCCTCTGCCCCACCCCTGCTCACTTGCACTCTCCCTCTAAAATAAAAAATTAGGGGCACCTGGCTGGCTCAGTCGGTTGAGCGTCCGACTTCGGCTCAGGTCATGATCTTGGGCTTCGTGAGTTCGAGCCCCACGTCGGGCTCTGTGCTGAGCAGCTTAGAGCCTGGAACCTGCTTCAGATTCTGTGTCTCCCTGTCTGTATCTCTTACCCTATCCCGCTCGTGCTCTGTCTCTCTCTTTCAAAAATAAATGTTAAAAAAATTTTTAATATAAAAAATAAACAAAATAAAAAAATAAAAACTTGCTGAATGAATTAATTTTTCTGCTGTAGAGTATTCCACTGCATTTCTGAGATAATTTCTCTAGGGTAGATAAAAATGGAATTAGTGGGTCCCAAGTAAGAGCATCTTCAATTTAATAAGGGTCATTAGAATGACTTTCTGGAGAAGGTCTCCTGACAAATCCTTACAGAATATTCATGGTCAAGGTAGAGGAAAAACCCAACCCCTATGGGGCTCCATATGTCTAAACTCCATGAGGCCATCTCCCTGACCTCCCTTTGTACCACCCTCGCCTTCACACTACTCTAGCCACAAGAGCTTCCTCGCTCTAAGTCAAAAGTGCCTAGCACATCCCTACCTCAGGACCTTTGCACTTGCTATTTCCTTGGCCTAGAGTGCTCTTCCCTCACATGTGCACATGGCTTGCTCTCTTGCCTCATTCTGGTCTCTGCTGTGTGTCATCTATTCATCCATTGGTCTATTCATTGTCATCTGCTTCCTTCCTCCTACCAGTCCTTTTCCTACCCTGCTTTCCTTTTGTTTCTATAGCACGTAATTCCAGCTGATAAATATGTATTAAGTATGTATTGTGTATGCATTCCCCCATTAGGATGTGTTTCATGATGGCAAGGATTTTCTCCACCTTAGCCAACTACTGCTGTTGTCATTGACTTGAACAGTGCTTGATAGTTAGCAGATATTGAGATAGATGGATGGATAGATAGATAGACAGATTATTTAGCAATAAGAAATAAGCTTTCTTTTTTTTTGAGTATAGTTGATGGACAATGTCACAGTAGTTTCAGGTGTCATTGATAAATATTTTTTGAATGAATGAATAATCCCAGGGAGTTTCAGAAATACAAACATGATGAAGTAAGTCAAAATTTCGCATTAGTATTTTTCTGTAGCACTTTTGTGTAATCATTACCTATTTGATATTTTAAGGGTCCCAAATGGCTTAAGAGAATTAGACATACTGGTGTCTACCAGGCGGAACTTTATGATTCTAATTTAAAATGTAAAATTGAATTAAGTTAAACTTGTGATTGTAGGTTAAAATCTTCCTAAATTTATAAATAGTATTAGAGTATTTAAGGGACCTTAAGATTCAACATATTATAAGTTTAATAGATTTATAAGATACATTTAAAGACTTATACTTAAAGGAAACCAAATATATTACGTTTATAAATGTAGTTTAAAATGTGTAAGAGGTTTTGGGGTGCCTGGGTGGCTCAGTTGGTTAAGCGTCTGACTTCAGCTCAGGTCATGATCTCGTGGTTCGTGGGTTCGAGCCCCACATCGGGCTCTGTGCTGACAGCTCAGAACCTGGAGCCTGCTTCAGATTCTGTGTCTCCCTCTCTCTCTGCCCCTTCCCTGCTCACACTCTGTCTCTCTCCCTGTCAAAAATTAATAAACATTAAAAAAATTTGTTTTTAATGTTTAAGAGGTTTCAATTATTCTGTAGTTAAAAAGACCTTTAAAAGTATTGTCACAATTCACGAGAGTTGTAAAAAGAAAAATAAGGTTTGTAAAGTGAACCTGAAAGCTTGAGGAGGAATAAGGTTTCTCAAATATGTAACTTTACAAGTCAAAAGAAAATCTTTAACTTTGCAACTAAACATTTATTTATTTATTTATTTATTTATTTATTTATTTAAAATGTTTGAGAGAGAGAGAGAGAAAGAGAGAAAATCCCAAGCAGGCTCCGCACTGTTAGCACAGAGCCCAATGCGGGGCTCGGACCCATGAACCATGAGATCGTGACCTGAGCCGAAATCAAGAGTTGGACTCTTAACCAACTGAGCCACCCAGGTGCCTGCCTTTATCTATCTATCTATCTATCTATCTATCTATCTATCTATCTATCTATCTATCATCTTCACGCCCAGTGCAGGCCTAAGGCAGGGGTTGAACTCAAGACCCTGATAAAGATCTGAGCTGTGTGATCAAGAGTCAGATGCTTACCTGACTGAGCCACCCAGGTGCCCATTTGTTTATTTTAATTTGTAAAAAAAATTTTAAGATTTTATTTTTTAGGTAATCTTCATACCCAGTGTAAGGCTCGAACTCACAACCTTGAGATCAAGAGTCACATGCTCTACCAACTGCGCCAGACAGGCGCCCTTCCAAAGAAACTTTTTTTTTTAATGTTTATTTATTTTTGAGAGAGAGAGAGACAGAGTACAAACCCTTAACCAACTGAGGCACCCAGGCACCCCAGAAACTTTTTTTTTTTAATCCTTACTTATTTTTGAGAAAGAGATAGAGACATATGAGGGAGGGAGGAGCAGGGAGAGAGGGAGACACAGAATCCGGTTCAGGCTCCAGGCTCCGAGCTGTCAGCACAGAGCCCGATGCAGGGCTCGAACCCATGAACTGAGAGATCATGACCTGAGCCAAAGTCAGATGCTTAACAGACTGAGCCACCCAAGCACCTCCTGAGATGCATCTTTTTTTTTTTTTTTTTGAGATGCATCTTTTAAAAGGCCTTTGCTTTTCCTCACAAGGTGGCATTTTAGGATGGGTAAGGCTGGTGATTTCAAGGGTGAGAGCCTGCCTTGTGCTAAGCAAATTCTGAGCAGCAATGCTTTAATAATCCTCCCAGAGGACACGCTGGTTCTACGTAAATACACGTTCTGGTTAAGTGCCCTTCGTATGCAAAGTTTTTCGTTTTAACGATTCTGTTATATTTTAACAATCGGGAAACTTTGAAAACCTGCTTTACACACTTCCTTGCCTTCTTGGGAAAAAAAAAAAGGGGGTACAGAAATTTTCCAAATGCTTTAGAGCCATCAGTACAGTGGCCATGGGATTTGGGTGCTGTGATGGGGGCTTGACCCCAGGGCTACGTAGGGCACGTGGGGGACTATTTGCCCCACACGATAGATCCTGGTTCGTTAGGCTGTTTGGATTCTTTACTTCTAATTGTGTTCCGTTTGTTTATTCATCCATGCTCTGCCTTCTTCCTGTCCTCAGTCGGTCTGTCTGCCCTGACCTTCCTGGGGCTGCTTCTCAATCTGCTGAGGATGGGGGACCAGAGCACCAAGCTCATTCCTGTTTTGTCCAGTTACCCCTCCATCAATGACTGATGCAAGATAGGAATGCGTATTTCTTTTCTTTCTTTTGAAACATTCTTGATTATTTTTAAGTAATCTCTACATCCCATGTGGGGCTAGAACTCACAACACCGAGGTCAAGAGTCACATGCTCCACTGACTGAGCCAGCCAGGCGCCCCAGGAATGCATATTTCTGTTTGTTTGCCAGTGCGGTGTCCAGATATATATACACATAGGCACATTACATGTAACGTACATAGTATTTGTAATAGATAACGTGTGTATATATCATTGCTGCTTTAATTTTCACTTTCTTTTTTCAAGTTTTTATTTTAACTCCAGTTAGTTAACATACAGCATTATATTAGTTTCATAATTTTCATTTTCCTGATAAGCACATGTTAATATGTGCGTTGACCTTTTATATTCCTCTCCCGAGACTTACCTGCTTGCCTATTTTTCTGTTCTGTACAAATTGTAAAGCTCTTTTGGAGAATAATTTGTCAATTTCTAGTGATGCTTTAGAAGTACACATTTTTGGGGCACCTGGGGGGCTCAGTGAATTAAGTGTCTGACTCTTGATTTCGGCTCAGGTCATGATCTCATGGTTCATGGGTTTGAGCCCCGAATTGGGCTCTGTGCTGACAGTGTGGAGCCTGCTTGGGATTCTCTCTCTCTCTCTCTCTCTCTCTCTCTCTCCGCCTCTCCCCTCCCTCTCTCCCCCTCCCCCACTCATGCTCTTTCTCAAAATAAATAAATAAACATTAAAAAAAAAGTATACATTCTCAGACCCAGAATTTTCTTCTAGAAACTTGTCTTACAGAAATGCTTACACATGTGCACAAAGACGTATGTATGATGGTGATATTCACTGCAGCAGTTTAGAATGGGGGAAAGCAGGAAATGAGAGAAAAGTCCATCTGTAGGTGGAAGGGGGAGGCCAGTTGTGCTACGTTCATACTACGTAGTCACTAAAAAATGAAGGCCATCCTTGTATACTGAGCAGGAAAAGTCTCCATGCAAAAAAGAGTCATGGAAAAAAAAATATATATAATGCAGTGTATTTTTTTTTTCAGATTTTATTTTTAAGTAATCTCTACACCCAATGTGGGGCTTGAACTCGTGACCCCCAGATCAAGAGTCACATGCTCCACCAACTGAGCCGGCCAGGCCCCCCCAATCCAATGCATTTAAAAAGAAACTTTATCTCCAGAAAGAACAAACAGTTGTGTTTCCCTCTGGGGATCTGGCAAAGGGGAGAAGGTTCAGTCCATGAATTTCTGTTTTAATCTTCTGAAACAAGAATGATTTGTGAACCATTGGCATCCTAAAATATTTATTTCAAGGGCGTCTGGATGACTCAGTCAGTTGAGCCACCGACTCTTGATTTCGGCTCAGGTCATGATCCCAGAGTCATGGGATTGAGCACCGCATCAGGCTCCATGCTGAGTGTAGAGCCTGCTTGGGATTCTTTCTCTCCCTCCACCCCTCTCCCCTGCTCTCATACACACGCACACGCACACACACACACTCTCTCTCTCTCAAATAAAAAAAAAATTATTTAAAGTAAAAAAAATGTTTCTAAGATCTTATTTTTAAGTAATCTCTATACCCATCATGGGGCTCAAACTCATGACCCCGAGATCAAGAGTCACATGCTCCACTGATGAGCCAGCCAGGTGCCCCTCAAGTAAAAAAATATCCTGCCTAAAGTCTTGCCCCATCAGGTGTGGTACGGCGACATCCGTATCAGCTGGGAGCAGGTCACAAATGCAGTTTCAGGAAGCATGGTCAAGGGTTCTCAAGCCTGGCTGCATAGAATCACCCAGAAGGTTTGACACAAATGCAGAGGCCTGGGGAGGGGGGGGCACCACAGAGGTTCCGATGCAGTAGGTCTGGGGGCCCTGGCGTGCAGCAGGAATGAACCTCCGATCTAAGGCCTCCATAAATGATAAACACGATAAACTTAGGGACTCTAGTGTGAGTGGGGGTGTGGGGGCTCTTCCTGTAGAAGAGGGAGTACCAGGCCAGGCCCTTTATGGCTGCTCTGAGACTTCCTTCCTTCCTTCCTTCCCTCCTTTTGCTTCCTACTGGGTTCTCTGTGGCATGGAACATTTGGACAGCTGGACCAGGGAGCCCACTTGAAGCTAAGAAGCCCTATACTGAGAAAAACTACATGTCCACACAGGATCGATTAAGGGTTGACTAACTACATTTTGAAAACCTCACCCAGGGAGCTCGACACTTCTTTCTACGGCAATCTCCGGACATTATTCTCAGCGTGAGGTCCCGTCCGCCATTTAAGACCACCTCCATCCACCGCAAACGGGGTGCTTCTCGGGTCCAGCCTGACCTGCTGGCATTCCAATGTGGGGGTGTATTCTGTTTTCCATAATCCCAGAAACGGCCAAGCATGGGTCTCACTGTCTGAAGAAGGCTTACTTAGCCGGAGCGTGCCCGCTCACGCGCGCATGCGCACACAACATTCTTCGGGAAGGCCCTGAGGGTGTCAATTCCAGAAGGTGCGTCTCACAGGTAGAAATGTTTGCCTCATACTGGAGGTTGTTGGGTGCGGGGTTTAACTTTGGAAATCCTCGAGGCCCTGGGACATTGCACCAAGACGGCAGCTTTATGCCCCAGGAAATGTCCTAGGTGTAGAACACAGGCTGTGGGATGGGGGTGGGGAGGACACAAGCGAGAAACAAACTGACGCTGTGTACATAAGGCACCAAAGAGTGGGGACTGCCATCCGCGGTGCGGATGCGTGGGAGCGAAGGATTCCATCTGGGGGGAGTCGCAAGTCACAGATGGCCACAGACACAGGTGGTAATAGAGCCACGTCTTTATCCAGCCGGCCGGCCAGCCATCCGTTTAGTCAACAAGTATTTATTTAGTAAACAGGACCAAAGTTGGGACCGTATCGGAGTGTGGGATACAGAAGAGAAAGAGGTTTAGCTCAGCACTGCAGATGCGGGGGCGGGGGAGGGGGGAGGAGGAGGAGGAGGAGGAGGGGAACTCTGAACCCAGATTTGGAGGGGAAGCAGCCGGGACAGTTTCTTGGAGGAAGTGATGCCCACCCACGCCAGGCCCCCAGAACTCATTAGGAGTTATTCTCGGGGGAGAGTCCAAGAGGTGGGGCTGCCCCAGGTTCCAGAAAAGGGTGTAGTGCGCGCAAACACAAGAGCGGAGGGGCGGGGGCGGGGGGTGTCTTCTAGAGAAGTCAAAGCTCACAGAGGTGGAGCAAAGGCTGAGCACCAGTACGGCTTGGGGGATGGCCGGAACTCCAGCGAATGGCCGAGACAAAGGGTGTCCAGGTGCAGGAAGGCCAGGTGAGGGGCTGCAGAGGTGGCCAGGCACGTCTGCAAGTCCCAGAAAGCCACTCCCAAGTCTCAAGTTGAGGAAGGCGGGATGGAGCCCTGATGATCGAGGAAAAGGGGGGGCAGGGGGAGCACCAGAAGGTGAAGCAACATCCCGTCCCACTTGGAGGGCTCTGGAGTCCGAAACGGGGTCTCCAATCAGGGGTACATGCTGCACATGCCCCCCCACCACCACACACCCAACCTATAGACGGGCTAGAGGTGGGCGGGTCCCAAGTGAGCATTGTCCCGGACGTCCCCACTTAGGACAGCCCCGGCTCAAATACCACCTCTTCCCCACCACCCGCAAATATTTACATCCTGTTTATGCCGAGGCCTCCCAGGGCCTCAAATTTTCATGAATAAAATATGAGTTTCTAGGCCCAGCCGTGGAGGGAAGAAACCCCCGCCAGCTGGTAGGGACCAGAGGCAGTTTAGTGTTTCGGTTGCTGTCGCCTCCCGCGTGGTATTTGGAGGAAATTTGAATTGGCGGATCAAGGTGACCCAGGGCGGGAGATTTGGGCATTTTCTATACCTTCTGCGGGTTCTAGGAACTAAACCAGTTGCCGTGAACGTTCCCTATATTTTATTCCTAGCGCTGTTTCTTGAGACACTCAGCCTTTCACTTGTTTATCCTTCCAAAATGTTATAGGAAAGTCAGAGGTTTTCCTAGGTGGAGGGAGACTTTTAGAGATAAGCCAGCCCCCAGTGCCCTCCTTTGAAAAAAGAGAAAACCCAGGTTCAGAGGGCAAGGGTCTCGCCCCGGGTCATTTAGGCTAATCAGCGATACGCTGTCAGGGTTCCCTGTCACCTGGTCCAATATTCTCTCCACCACATCACACTTCCTGCAAGTACAAAAATTTTGAAACTCATAGATGGTGTACTTCAGAGTGGTTTTGGGTTTTCAGAAAATTAAGCAGATAATCCAGAGAGTTCCCATATACCCCCTTCCTTCCCTGGCACCCAGTTTCCCCCATTATTAACATCTTACATGAATGTGGTACATTTATTACAATTAATGAGCCAGTATCAACACATTAGCATCAATTAAAGGCCATAGTCTGCATTAAGGTTCCCCTTTTATGTTCAAACAGTGTTATGGCTGCTGACAAATGCATGTCATGTATCCACCATTTCAGTATCATACAGAGTAATTTCACCTCCTTAAAAATCACTTGTGCCCCGCCTTACTCATCCCTCCTCACTCCTCCTCCCCATCCAGTCCCAAGCAACCACTAATCTTTGTATTCTCTCTCTTTTTTTTTTTTTTTTAATTTTTAATGTTTATTTATTTTTGAGAGAGAGAGAGAGTGTGTGTGTGAGTGGGGGAGGGACAGAGAGAGAGGGAGACACAGAATCTGCAGCAGGTTCTAGGCTCCGAGCTGTCAGCATACAGCCCAACTCGGGCTTGAACTCATGGACCGCGAGATCATGACCTGAGCCGAAGTCAGAGGCTCAACCGACTGAGCCACCCAGGAGCCCCTAATCTTTGTGTTTTTTCCACCACTTTGCCTTTTCCAGAATGTCATATAGTTGGAATCATACAGCATGTAGCCTTTTCAGACTGGTTTCTTTCACTTAGTAATATGCGCTACAGATTTTTGTTTTAATGTTTGTTTATTTGGGGGAGACAGAGTGCCAGTGGGGAGGGGCAGAGTGGGGAGGAGGACAGAAGATCTGAAGCGGGCTCTGTGCTGACACCAGAGAGCCTGATACAGGGCTGGAACTCACCAACCTGAGCTGAAGTAGGACACTTAAGTGTAGGGGCCCATAGATTTTTTTTTTTTTTTAATATCCATAGAAACTTCTGTCATGAGTAATGGAGACCTTATAGGTTGGTTGAATATTCCACATTCTTATCCAATCATGCTCCTTCCAAAGATGTGGCAATTTCTGGAAAATGACACAAATTTCTTCCTTAATTATAATTAGAGACAGATTCAGGTTGATGCCTGGACTTGCTTCTTGGAACTTCAGAGTTGTTTTCTTTTCCCCTTAGCCCTTCTGATGCCTTCCCTTCATCTGGGTCCTTTCCTTTTTCTTTTTGATCAAACTGGCTAGAGGTTTATCAATTTTTTTAATTCTTTCAAAGAACCAGCTTCTGGGTTCCTTGATCTGTTCTACTGTTTTTTTGGTTTCAATAGCATTAACTTCTGCTCTAATCTTTATTATTTCCTGTCTTCTGGTGGTTTTGGGTTTTATTTGCTGCACTTTTCCCAGCTCCTTCAGGTGGAAGGTTAGGTCGTGTATCTGAGACCTTCCTTCCTTCTTTAGGAAGGCCTGGATTGCTGTCTACTTCCCTCTTATGACCGCCTTTGCTGTGTTCCAGAGGTTTGGGGCTGTGATGTTATCATTTCATTGGCTTCCATGTACTTTTCAATTTCCTCTTTTACTACTTGGTTAGCCCATTCATCCTTTAGTAGGATGTTCTTTAGTCTCCAAGTATTTGTTACCTTTCCAAATGTTTTTCTTGTGGTTGATTTTGAGTCTCACAGCGTTGTGGTCTGAACATATGATCTCCATCTTTTTGTACTTGTCGAGGGCTGTTTTGTGTCCCAGTATGTGGTCTATTCTGGAGAACGTTCCATGTGCCCTGGAGAAGAATGTATATTCCTCTGCTTTAGGATGAGATGTTCTGAATATGTCTGTTAAGTCCATCTGGTCCAGTGTGTCATTTAAAGCCATTGTTTCCTTGTTGATTTTCTGATCAGACGATCTGTCCATTGTTGTAAGTGGGGTGTTGAAGTCCCCTACTATTATGGTATTATTATCGATGAGTTTCTTTGTTTGTGATTAATTGATTTATATGTTCGGGTACTTCCACATTTGGAGCATAAATGTTTATGATTGTTAGGTCTTCTTGGTGGATAGACCCCTTAATTATGATATAATGCCGTTCTTTACCTCTTGTCACAGTCTTTATTTTAAAGTCTAGATTGTCTGATATAAGGATGGCTATGACGCCTTCACTTCAAAAAATTTCTTCACCAACCTTTTTTTCTCATGCATTTTCGCCTCTCCCTTGGTCTTATTGTCTCTTCTGCCCACTCTGTAAAACTTCGATTGGAGAGAATATTGGACCGGGTGACAGGAACCCTGACAGATTATCACGGATGATTAGCTGAGTGGCCCTGGGTTAGGGAGACATTTTTTTTAATTTTTCTAATTAAATTTTTTTTTAACGTTTATTCATTTTTGAGAGACAGAGAGTGAGCGGGGGAGGGGCAGAAAGAGAGAGAAAGAGAGACACAGAATCCGAAGCAGGCTCCAGGCTCCGAGCTGTCAGCACAGAGCCCGACGCGGGGCTCGAACTCACGAACCGCGAGATCATGACCTGAGCTGAAGTTGGACACTCAGCCGACTGAGCCACCTGGGCAAATAGGGAGAAATTTTGTTTCTTTGGACACTGCGTGTTTTTCCTATGCCATGCGTGTGCGAGAAGCCATTTCCTGTGACATTTTATTCAGTCTCTACAAACATGAGTGAAGAAATCCTTATTCCTGTGTTTAATACGTGAGAGAACCACCGTGAGGCCATGAACCACTTGCACGAAGTCAGGCAGCCAGAAGTGTCTCCGGGGGGATTTGAACCCAGGTCACCAGGAGGGACCAGGGCTGTAAACCTCCACTTCTTCCTTGGGCAGGAGTTAATTTCCATTTTGATCCAAATACAAAAAAAAAAAAAAAAAAATGTCCCATATTTCCCTGGCTTTCACAGTGGCGTAACAGTGTCAGTAACCTGAAGAAACACTTTTTATGGGAAAGAAAGTTCTGGTTTAGGAACTGCTGACCTAAAACCAAACAGGAAATCGAGCATTCCCGGCTTAAATGGACCATCTGGGAATCTACTAGGATCAGCCGTGCCGCGGGCCTGGCAGTTTGCTTCAGCCTGGGCTCAGAGGAGAGAGGAGGTGGGCTCAAGGCTGCAAATGGGCCTGGGTCCTTCTGCCCTACCAAGGGCTGGAAGTCAGGGTGCGGGGGTGGGCGACATCCGGGCTGGAGCTCAGGGCACAGGAGAGAGAAGGAGCAAAAGGGTGCAACCCCCATGCGGATGGGGAGGCAGTGCTCTGGGAGGGGGCTGATCTCAGGGCGTTTGCCTGGCTGGGGCTGGGAGGCTCTGGCAATGCACTGGAATGTTCTGTCTCAGGGAGCCCTGTCTCTTGGTTCCCGGCCTCTGGTGGAAATCCCTGGCAATCTCCGCTCTGAGAGAGCATAGTTACTCCTACAGAGTGCTCACAGCATCCCAGGTGCCATGGGAACTCTAGAGAAAATGCTATCTCCTTTTGCTCACCCAGAGAGGGAAACTGAGGCACAACGCAGTGAAGGTCGTTGTCCAAGGTCGTGCAGACTGTAAGTGGCAGCAAATGGGGGAACAGGGATGAGGGTTCTCAAATGTCTGGGGCCTCCATCTGGTTGGCAATTAGTTTTCTTTAAGGACCGAATTGGCCCGGTAGTGGGGTGGGCATTCTGTGAGGAGTACATACGTGGCTTCTTTTAAATAAAGAGCCATGTGGCTGAAAAGTAAACTGAACCTCTCTGATTTAAACCGTGAAGAACATGATGATGAATGTGACTACGTTCATATTAAAATCTTCTGTCTGTTGGGCGCCTGGGTGACTCAGTCGGTTAAAGCATCCGACTCTTGATTTCGGCTCAGGACATGATCTCATGGTTCATGAGTTCGAGCCTCGCTTGGGGCTCCATACTGCTTGGGATTCTCTCTCCCTCTCTCTCTGCCCCTCCTTACTTGCTCACTCTCTCTCTCAAAATAAATAAATAAACATTAAAAAAAAAAACAGGGGCGCCTGGGGGGCTCAGTTGGTTGAGTGTCCAACTCATGATCTTGGCTCAGGTCGTGATCTCACGATTTGTGGGTTCAAGCCCCGTGTAGGGCTCTTCGCTGACAGTGTGGAGCCTGCTTCAGATTCTCTCTCTCCCTTTCTCTCTCTGCCCCTCCTCCGATTGTTTGTGCATGTGGGTACTCTCTCTCTCTCAAAATAAGTAAATAAACATTAAAAAATAAAAAAAAAAAAAACAAAGTGAAAAAAACAAACTGCTGTCAGTTCACAGACACGATGATAAGCCACAAAGCAGGAGAAATACTGGCAATTTTTCCAACCGGTAGAGGAATAACATCCGGGACGTTTAAAAAATCCTACAAATCGTTAAGGAAAAGGACCAAACAACCCAATAGAAAATGGGTTGTGGGTAACTATTTCATGGAAGAGGAGACTCCCGCCGCCCACAAAGTTTTAAAAGATGCCCAACCCCGCCCATAATCAGGTTTTGTTTGTTTGTGTTGTCTTTCTTCAACAGCCAGACGGGCCACGGTGAAAAGATCTGAGAATACACAGTGTCATCGTGGATATTGGACAAAAGGAACTTAGATTTTGCTGTGAGAAGGTAAATCGCTACCAGCACTTTCGAAAACAATTTGACATTATCGTGTGAAGGGGAAGGCGGACGTTCCCCAAGATTCTGGAATTTCCCACCTAGACGTGCACCCGGGCCGCCTGTGCGGTGAGTAACACAGGACGGGGACAGAACAGCAAAAACAGAACAAATCTAGGGGCGCCTGGGTGACCCAGTTGGTTAAGTGTCCCACTCTTGATTTTTTTTTTTAACGTTTATTTATATTTGAGAGAGAGAACACAGCGGGAGAGGAGCAGAGAGAGAGGGGGACAGATGACCCGAAGCGGGCTCCACACTGACAGCAGTGAGCCCAGCATTGGGCTCGAACTCGCGAACTGCAAGATTGTGTTATGAGTGGAAGTCTGATGCTTAACTGACTGAGCCACCCACACTCCCCCTGACTCTTAATTCCTGCTCAGGTCACGATCTCATGGTTCGTGATTCCGAGCCCCGTGTGGGGGGCTCTACGCTGACAGCACAGAGCCTGCTTGGGATTCTCTCTCTCTCCCTCTCTCTCTGCCCCTCCCCGTTCTCTCTCTCTCTCTCTCTCAAAATAAATAAACTTAAAAAAAAAAAAAAAGAAAAGAAAACCCAGAACAAATCTAAACAAGAACCCAAACTGGAAGCAAACTAAAGGTCCGTCAGGAGGAGAACGGGCGAGTACTTGAGGGACGGCACGTAAGGGGACGCTCGGTGGCCCCCCAATTTGTGTGGACAAACCCGCCAAAAATCATATCGAGCAACACAGGGAGCCCACAGAAGAATACCTCCAGCAGTTGCACATGGGCTGAAAGCCCACAAACCTAAAAGCATTGTTGAGGGGCAAGGCGAAGCCAAGGGAGGGAAACCAAATTCAAGAAAGCCTGCCTTTGGGGCGGGGACAGGATGGAGAGGTTCCTGGAGAGGATTCAAAGGCAATGGGAACATTTTATTTCGTAAGCCTAGTGTTTTTTATTATTTTTTTTTTAATTTTACTTATTTTTGAGAAAGAGAGAGAGTGTGAGCAGGTCAGAGAGAGACCTGCTCAGGCTCCAGGCTCTGAGCTGTCAGCACAGAGCCCGACGCGGAGCTTGAAGCCACGAACCGTGAGATCATGACCTGAGCCTGATAAGAGTCGGACACTTAACCAATGGAGCCCCCCAGGGGCCCCAGTGCACAATGTTTCATAATAAAAACTGAAAACAGTTTACTCCCCATGTGCTTATGAACCAAGGACCGGGATGGTTGGGGAGAAACCTGCCCAAAATCACACAGGGAGTTGGGGGCAGAGCCCCAGGATTCCACCTCCAGCCTGACACTGATCTAGAGACACCCCCCCCCCCCACTACCACTACCCTGATCTTGGGTCCCTGGCTCCACATCAGCACCGCCCCTCCCCGCACTGGGCTGGAGCCCTCTCACCCGTTGCAGGGCACCACCCCTGGGACCCCGTGGAGCTTGGCTAAACGAGGAAAAGGAGCTGCATTGCCGTGGTCGGGAAACTGAGGCAGGGGCCGTTCGTGTCTCGCACAGAGCCCCAAGGAAGTTTCATGCAGAGGCTCTCCAGCTCTCCAGGCTGGGGGAGGAGAGGAACCAGCTTGCTGATGACATTCACAGACACCCTCCCTCCTGCCAGAGAAGAAAAGTTTGTTTCGGCCGCTTCCCCTGTCCCTTGCCACATCCTTGATCAGGGCTGACCCGCTCCGGACTACCTTCTCTGCTTCTGCCCCTCCTACCCCGCCAACACGAAAGGACAGACACCAGCCATTCCCATTTTGCAGACAAGAAGACTGAGGCTGGGCCATGAGGCCCTCGTCCAGGGTCACATCATGACGACATCCATGTTACTGCATCGCTACCACAGCGCCAGAGGGATACCCAGCGGGGTGCTCCCCACACCCGATCTGGACCCTCCTCCCCCCCCCCCGCCCCAAAACATCCCTGTTTGGGGAACAGCTTTTCTTTGGGTCCAGCCTCCGTTCCTGAGTCAGGGAGCTCTGTGCCCAGAGAGTGGGATTCTAACACGACACCCCTTCAGGAGCTGGGAGAATGCGGATTGTCAGGGCAGGGCAGCAGGCTTGGAAAAACAAGGGTGTCCTTGTCCCCGCCTGCCGGGCTGGGCTAATTACTGCCCGGACCCCTGGGAGCTTTCTTAGGCAGTTGGGAGTCCACCCTTCACCCGAACTGCGGGGAGCAAAACCCTCCCCCGCCTACAGGCATCGGGGGCTGGGGGGCTTCCTCCTGCTGAGAGGAGCTGGGAGCCCAGAGCGTTCGGGGGGGGGGGGTCCCATCCTCGATGATGTTCTTTTTCGCAGCCCAGTCCCTGCCAGGGATGCCAGGCATGCCAGTGACCTTGCCTGTCTGTCCACAGGGCCTCTGCCCCAGCCCCTTGTCCTTGACCGCCGTGTTCCCCCTCCTAGGAGGCCTAGGGAGCCAGGCTTCAGGCCTAAAATTCATGTCCTTCCCCTGCTTAGAACCCTTCAGGGCTCCCTGTTGCCCTTAGAAAAAAGTCCACCTCCGCAGCCCTGCCCTTATGAGGCCCTCGCTGACCAGGCCGGCCGCCCCTCGGCCCTCATCTGAGCCCTGGTTTCCTTGTGTCCCTGCCTCCTGAGCTCCTCAAGATTCCTCCCAACGTCACCCTGAGGCTGCCCCCGCTGCCTGCCACCCACTTATCCTGGGAGACACATCCAGGCTGTCACCTCCTCCAGGAAGCTGCCTTTGAGAATTAGATGCAGCCCAAAGCATCCTGCCCATAATTCCGTCAGAGCTCCTATTACTTTATACCTTGTACACCTGGGGGCGCCTGGATGGCTCAGGCGGTTAAGCGTCCGACTTCGGCTCAGGTCATGATCTCACGGTTCGTGGGTTCGAGCCCCGAATCGGGCTCTGTGCTGACGGCTCGGAGCCTGGAGCCTGCTTCGGATTCTGTGTCTTCCTCTCTCTGCTCCTCCCCCACTTGTGCTCTGTCTCTCAAAAATAGATAAAAAATGTAAAAAAAATTTTCTTTTAAAAAAAAATTTCTTTTTAAAATGCATAAACGTTAAAAAACATTTTATACTACATACACCTGTGTACGTAGAGCAATTTCGTAGCCACACGCCGGGCGGAAAAGGGGCCACAGGATTTAAAGCAGCAAAAGGGGTTTTGTTGCTGGGCCAACTGCAGTTTGAATGAGAGTTGTAGTGTTTGTATTTTACACACACCTGGACCACATCTGTGGGATGAAGGGGCCACAGGGTAAGCTGTAGAGAAAGGGACTGCGAGTTTGAAGAGGGCCAGTAGCTTTCCTGATGGTGCTTTGCCTAATGGTACTTTATCTCTGCTGCTGCAAAACTGGGCTTGGACAGATGACCTCCTCGCTTCTCCCCAAACATCTGGCTCGCAGACATGGTGGCGGAGGGGGGCTGGGGGGGGCGTGTAACGACATCCAAGGCTCAGAGGGGCCCCGGAAGGCAGGGGGGAAAGGGAAGGATGTGCGAGCGGGTCTAAGAAAAGCCAGACTGGGCAGTGCAATTCCATTAGGAAAGCAAGATGTCTGAGAACACCAGGATTGGGGTGGGACCAGGAAAGTCACCGCCCTGGGCCCTCCAAGCTGGAGTGTGCACCCTCCACAGGACACCGGTCCCAAACGTTCCGGGAACGGCTGTCAACTTTGACCAAGTGTTCCCCCATCAGCGGCAAAGTGAACAGAACAAGAGTTTTCCAGAAAGCTAGAGGTACTTAAAGGGCCGTCCTTTATTCCAAAAGGATGCTCTCACCTTTTCCTTGTTCCCAAACACCCTTTCTTACAGGAAATGGTGACAGCACATTTCCCAGCAGCTTTTCGTGGTGAAGTAACAAACGGGTAACATTCCTGCCGGTCTCCGGTTTCGTGTTTTTGGCGCGGGTGATGGGTGATCGGTATGACTTCTCCGAAGAACTCAAAGGGACCCAAAGGAGACGTCCCCTTGGACCCGGGCCACTTGTGAGGGGGTGGGCAAGCCCTGGTGGGGGGTAGTAAAGGCCAGTGGGCAGTGTCCCAGGGAGAAAGACACTGGCGGTCTCCCCAGGCAAGAGGCTCGCAGAAACACAGAATAAACACGCCCCCAGGGTGTGACGCGAGGCCCAGATGTCCACACTTGGGGACAAGGAGGAGGAGAGAGGAATGAGGAATAACAGCTGTGAAGGCTGGAAACCAAGGGACTGCCCAGGGGCCCTGCAGCCAGCACCTTCTAGAAACTTTCCTCGGCAAGAGGAGACCAGGCGGCTGGCCCAGCTTGGGACCCAAGTAACTCCAGGAGGAGTGGAGGCCGGAGGCACCTGGGGCCTCTTCTCCGCCTCATCAGGAACCACCCAGCAGCAAAGCCCTGAGACAGGCATTTCCCTGACTCTTGGTGAGTACTGATGTCGTCCTCCCACGAGGGGTGGCCTGTGCCCTCCTCGTTCCCCCATTCCCAAAGTCCCCCCTACCCCCTGCATTGGAGAAGCCCATTCAGGAGTCACCCAAGGAAAAGCAACTCACCTCATCAGGCGCCCCTGCTGTCCCTTCAGTCTCTACTTTGTCTGAGGGGCAGGAAGTGCGGGCACTAAAACATCAAGTCTGGGCCCCGGGGGCCCTGGGTTCCACACAGCGCCGCTCCCTACCTGCCCTGTGAACCTGTGTCAGACCCTCGTCTGTAAAGGGGGCCAGAAACAGACCCTGCTCCCGGGGCATCCTGAGGACGACACGAGTTTACAGGCTCTCAGTTGCTTAGACCCATGCACGGCATACAGTAAGCCATAGAGAGAGCACACAGTAGGCCCTCAGCAGGTGCACATGGAACTGGCACATCGCATGCAGAGGTCCCTCTCAGTGTGGCTCTGAGGGACCGGTTTCCCAGGCTGCCTGCTGCGGGTCACAAGGCCGGAAGGTGGCAGAGCTCACATCGGAGTTCAAGGTGGCCTCTCTCTGCTCTCTCTACGCCCAGCACTGAAGCCCGGAGGCCTGGCCAACCTTGCACTCAGGAGCTGTGTGGCCTTGGGCCTGTCCCTTAACCTCTCTGTGACTCGTTTTCCTCCTCTCTAAATACAACGGCCCGACCACATATGAAAATGAAGCGACCCACAATTTGCACCCTGCGGTCCGGGAAGACAAATGATTAACCCCCATCGTGATGGGCCCCAGATGGGCTGGACTCCATCAGTAACTGCCAGCTTCCTGAGTTTTTGCCTCCACTGCCAGCTCAGGACCAGCCAGAAAAAGCCTCACCGACGTTCCCCTCACCAGTCACAGTGGTGACATACATCCTGATTCAAGTTATCCTGCCTCCAGCTTCCCTGTGCTAACAGCCTCCCATCCAGACATACCCGCATCTTCCCTTTTGCCCACTGAGGCTCTCCTGCCCCCTGCCCACCTGGAGTCTTTGCAAAAACACAAGTGATGGGGCTGACTCCTTTACAATATAGCAACCTCTGGAGAAACTCCCTTTGCTCGTTCTCCTCCAAGGGGTCCTTCTTCCTTTATTTCTGCAACCCAAGCACAGTTCTTAGCTTGAAATCTACTCAGTAGATAATCAGTACTCAGCAATGCCAGCTTTTTGTTCACTCGGCCAGCCTTGGTTTACCATCTGTCCTCAGGAGATCCAGGAGGCCGCCCGGACAAAGCCCCCAGAACTTGGAAACCTCCAACAGAGAGAAGCACTCCAGTCTCCACTAGCTGCTGGGCTCCTTACACTAAGGGGCTGTATCAACCCGGAGGGAGGTGCTGTGATTCTCTGGGAGGGAAGGCAAAGAAAGTCCACGTGTTTGCAAGACAGGGTGTGGCCTTCAGAGGGATGGCCTCAGCTGATATCTCCATGGTGATGTCACTCCCAGCCCGAGGCTGCCGAGACAGCATCCAAACAATCATTTTTTGTGTTTTTAGCAGAAACACAACATCCAAACAATCATCTTAACAGAAGCGGGGTGGGGTTTAAATTTCTTTTGTTAGTTAAGTAACACATGTTGATTGTAGAAAAATAACAGAAAAGGGGAGAGAAATATCTCAGAGATCCCTCTCCCCTCCAAAGCCCCAGGGTTACCAGTTTTTCCCTCTGTAGGTGACAAGGTTGAAAGTCTACCACACCCAGGGTTTTATGATGTGATTAAAAAAAAAAATTGAAGTATAATTAACTTCACAGGATTATGTCAGTTTCAGGTGTATGTGACATGCATTTTTCAACTGACCTAAATATAGGACCGTTGTTACAAATTCCTAGTAGAATAAGCAATTCAGAGGCTGTAAAATATTCCATCAGGACCGATGTGGTGTTGATCCTCAAGATTCAAACAGTAAAAAGTGCAGCAGAGAGGCAGCAACCTGCTGGGCAGTCCGGCCTCTCTTGGCTCTGCCCTGGCCCCCCTCTTATTCCCAATGTGCTCTTCCTATGAAAGCCCCCCCCCCCCCACCTACCCCTCCTCCCCCCACCCCGTCCTGTGGGCTGCCAGTCAGGGCCAGTGTCAGCAAGAAAATGGCCAAATCAGCGCTTTCTGGGGAGACAAAGCCCTGCCTGAGAGGTCAGCTGGGAGGGCTCTCCTCCCCTGGTCCTCACCCCCCACACCAGCCCCACCCCAGGCCTGATGCCCCGGGGCATCTTGCCCAGCTCTACCCTGTACATCTACAGCATTCGCGTGGCTGCAGAAAGCAGCAAACCCCAATCCAAGCTCCCGGGAGAGAGAAAGTATCTTTTCTCATCTAGAACAAGCGTGGCAGCAATAAGGGCAGAAGGTGGTGCTGGCCCAGGACCACCTTCGGAGCTCCACCCTCGGAGTCCGAGGCTGGGGAAGCTAGTACTCTGTGTGCACTGTTGGTCTGAATAGCACTGGGGGCTGTAACTGAGGGAGGGGCTGGTGGGGGGCGGTCAGGGGTGGGTGGAAGGCAAGAGGGGGTGAATGAACCCCGACAGGCACAGGGGAGCTCAAATGCATCACAGCAGGACCTTGTGACCTGGATAAATCCCTGCCTCTCTTTATTATTATTATTATTATTATTATTATTATTATTATTATTATTTTATTCCTGCCTCTTTTTTTTTTTTTTTTTAAGGAGAGAGAGAGACAGAGCATGAGTGGGGGAGGAGCAGAGAGAGAGGAAGACACAGAATCCGAAATAGGCTCCAGGCTCTGAGCTGTCAGCACAGAGCCTGACGCAGGGCTCGAACCCACAAACTGCAAGACCATGACCTGAGCCGAAGTCGGACGCCCAACCAGCTGAGCCACCCAGGCGCGCCCCTCCTGCCTCTCTTTAGACCTCAGTTTATCCACCTGTGGAAGGAGGGGTCGGACTAAATGGTTTAGTTTCCAACAGGGAACCTTCTTGGTCTATTTCTGGTGGGTTGATGTCCTGGGAACTTTGGCCATTTTCCTGGTTCCAGAAGCTGTTATGTGTCAAAGAAGGGAGAAGTGCCCCCAGAATACAGGTGCCATTTGATCTGGGCCAGAAACCCACTCATTTGGGTAAATCATACTCTTTACTACACCCTGCCCCCCTCCCCCCTGATGCACTCACCCCCATCTTTTCTGAGCTCTCTACCCTAGAACCTGGGTGTACAGACCAGGTGGGGCTCCAAGGGGGTCTGTGAATTGCCTGAACCTGTCTGCAAAACTCTGTGTGTATATGTATGTGCATGAATGTGTGTGTGTGTGTGTGTGTGTACACGTGTATGTGCATGTGTGTATTATGCATTTCTGGGAGATCCTCCCCAGGGTTCAAAGTTTCGAAGGCCTGCGTGTCCTTAAAAGCTTGGGAAACCTCTGGCCTTGGGGCGCCTGGTGGCTCAGTGGGTTAAGCATCCAACTCTTGATTTCGGCTCAGGACATGATCCTGTGATGTGCGAGTTCAAGTCCCACACTGGGCTCTGCGCTGACAACATGGAGCCTGCTTGGGAGTCTCTCTCTCCCTCTCTCTCTGTGTCTCACCCCTGCTTGCACATGTGTGCTCTCTCTTTCTCAAAATAAATGAATAGACATTAAAAAAAAAACAACCCTTAAGAGGTTAACTCATTTCTCAAAGATGATGGATACCAGAGCAGTGGAGGGATGGTGGTGGTAACTGAACCAATTCATTCATTCAGGTGTCATTGTCTACCCTCGGCCAGGCACAGGCCTGGGTGCCTTAGGGGACATGAAGAAGACTGCCTGGTGCCTGCCTGTCCTCCTTGGAGTCAGCGTCACTGTGTGGACCACAACCTTCCTCAACACACCCGCCTTCTCATGCTCAAGGGAAATGGAGGTGAATTTGAGCTGGGCTTTGAAAGGGAAGGATGATTTGTCAAATAGAGAAGGGGACAAGGGCATTACAGGTAGGACTAAGGGCAATGGCTCCGAGCTTAGCTTATCAAGGCCGGGGAAGGCGGCACAGAGGCACAGAGGCCAGTCACAGTGCAAGCACCTATGGGTGTCGGGAGTCTGATATTTCTTGCTCCTGGGCTGCCACTTAACCTCTGCCCCCCCCCCCCCCGGGGTGTGTGTGTGGGGGTGCTGGCAGCTGTGTCAACTCCTCTGATACCCCAGGAGACGGGTCTTACTCCGGGGAGGAGGGTGTAATATTCATCTGGGTCTTGAGTACCACTTTTTCCAATAACAGGTTAGGAGTGTATCACCAAGACCCCGTGCCTTTCCCCCCCACCTGCCTTGGCCTCAGGACAGCTCAGTAAGACCTGGGGTTCTCAGCTCGGCTCTACTGGCTACATCATCCCCTCCTCATCAGTTCCTGTCCAGTTCAAATGTCACCTCTTCCGTGAAGCCTTCCGGGGAAGCTCCTCCCCATCTCTCCCAGCATCTCGAGTTTGCATCTCTCCCAATGGTCTGAGACAGCCTTGTGAGCCGAGCATCAACACGATTTCAACGTCGATAGGGGACCATCGCCGAGGCGGGTGTGGGCGCACCCCAGACGCCCCACAACTGACTGCCTCCGGCGGAGGACAAGGTATACGGCAGCGTTTTCCGCCCGCCCGCCCGCTTGCGGCGCGGCGCGGCGGCCGGAGAAACGCGAGGCCGCGTGAACGCGCGCCTGACCCCCGCCGCGCCAGGCCCCGCCCTCCCGCGCCCGCCCCAGCGCCGGCCCCTTTTGTTCCCTCCCGGAGCCGGGCCGCTCGCTCCGCTCCCGCTCAGCTCGGCTCGGCTCGGCTCGGCCGCGGGGCGCGCAGGCGGCGGCCGGGGCTGCTCGATCCGCGCCTCCCGCCTTCCCGCCGCCGCCGCCGCCGCCCGGACGCGGCTGCGGCTGCGGCCGCGGAGCGTGGCCCGGGCCCGGAGCGCGAGCGCGGAGCCCCGGCCCCGGGAGGGGCTGCGGCCGGTGGGCAGCGGCGCGCGGGGAGGGGCCGCAGCATCCTCTCCCCCCGCGGCGTCCGGGCCGGGAGCGGAGGAGGCCGGGCGCTGGGCCTCCCGCAGCGCAGCCCGCAGCCGGAGGGGCGCAGGTAGGAGCGGCCGGAGGGCCCCCGGGGGAGGGGGCTCGCCGGGCAACAAAGGAGCGAGGGATGCGGGAGGCGGCGGCGGCCCGGCCTGAGCTGCAGCGGGGCGGCCGCCCGCAGGCATTGTCGGGGCGTGGGAGAGGCCGGAGGGCCGGGGGCCGGCGGGTGGGCGTGAGCGGGAGCTGCTCCCCGTGCACCCCCAACTTCCCTGTCGCCCGCAGGCGAGGAGAGGACGCTGCTGGCGTTGGGGGGGGGGGGGTGCTTCCCGGGCTGCGAGTCCCTTCGGTGAAGGCATCTCCGGCACCGTCGGCGCCCGCATCCGCAGACTGGGGTTCGGCACATCTGTTGTGGGGGCTGCCTGTCCCGGCTCTCAAGGGCAGCGCCGGGAGGCCGGACGCGCCGCAGGGCTCTCTGAGCTCCCAGGCGGTGGGGGAATGGGGGGGCGGGGGCACAGCCCGGTGGGCGCGGCCATACAGCCCCCTTTTCCAGACCCCGGGTCTGGGAGAACACGGAGCCCCCGCCCCGCCGGCTGGGGTCGCCCGGCCGATTCCCTTTGCAAAACTTGGTCGAAGTGCATGGTGGAGGGGGTATGGGGGAGACTGGGGCGGGGCGGCATCCCGCCAGGGGTGCCCCCCCAGGCTGGCGCTGGTAGCTGGTGAGGCAGCAGATTTTCTGCCCTCCCCACAGGGAGGGGCCATCGCCACCGAGATGCTCTGCTGGGCCTCCAGGGCGCGCCCGTTTGGGCCCTTCAGGCGGGGCTTGGGCGGGGCGGGTGCCCACTGGGCACTGCCACGCAGGCCCTGGCCCCACCCTGGGAAGGACGGACAGAGGGGGCACCTTGGGGGGGGGGGCGAGTCACACACCCAGCAGCGCGTTCCCAACCTTGGATACCCCGCTTCTCCAATATGAGGGGGGAGATGTCCTCACCTCTGTAAGATGCCCAAGGGAGGTTAGTGGGGGTAGCAGTGGCCTAGGGCTGCTGGCAGAGGAGGAGGAGAGTGCAGGGAACACCACGTGGGGCAAGACTCCTCACCAGTTGTAATGTAAACAATGAGCCCTTCATTCATCCAGTTGCTGTCACCTGGCCCAGCACTGCCAGGAGCTGGCAGGTACACAGAGCAGGGGCCTCGCTGCCCCCAAAGGGCACAGCCCTGCAAGTCTTGGTGGCTTGCTTGATGAGTGCCTTGGTGGGGTAGCTGGAAATACAGAGGAGGGACGCCTGGAGGATGGGGTGGAGCAGGAAGCTTGATGGGGGCACCGTGCATAAGTTTGCTGCCAGGATGCCACACAAGAGCTTCAGGCAGGAGAAGTAGTGGGGGTAAGTGCTTGGAGTCCTAAAAGGAGGCCTCGTGGCTGATGGGAAGGAGGAACAGTAAAGCATTTAGGTGATTGGGGCATGGGGTTTGAAGGAAGGGGTTGTTCTGTCTCTTCTACTTTTTAAAAAAATTTTTCTTAATGTTTATTTATTTTTAAATGTTTTTATTTATTTTTGAGACAGAGAGAGAGCATGAGCGGGGTCGGGGGGGGGGGGGGCAGAGAGAGAGGGAGACAGAATCCGAAGCAGGCTCCAGGCTCTGAGCTGTCGGCACAGAGCCTGATGCGGGGCTCGAACTCACGGACCGTGAGATCGTGACCTGAGCTGAAGTCGGACGCTTAACCGACGGAACCACCCAGGCGCCCCTAATGCTTATTTATTTTTGAGAGAGAGAGATAGAGCGCAAGCAGGGGAGGGGCAGAGAGAGAGGAAGACACGGAATCGAAAGCAGGCTTCAGGTTCTGAGCGGTCAGCACAGAGCCCGATGTGGGGCTCGAACTCACGAGCTGTGAGATCATGACCTGAGCCGAAGTCGGCAGCTCAACCCACTGAGCCACCCGGGTGCCCCTGTCCCTTCTACTTTTGCACATGGAGGGGCGGGGGGGGGGGGGTGGAGGGGGTGGCCAGGCACCTTCCTCCAGGGGCTATAAGCCCAGATTGCGCTGGCACCCACAGTGTCTGGCCCAGGAGAGACGTTGGGGTACGGGCTCCGGGTCAGGTGGAGCGGGGAGGGTTGGAGTGGAGCTTCAAAGGCAGGGACCTTGCAGAGGGAACCTGGGAAGAGCCTCGGCTCACATGAGCTTTTGCACCAGCAAACTTCTAGGTGCACCCGGCAGGCTGGGAAGGTGCTTTCTGGAATTCTGCACTCAGAGCTCAAACTCCCAAGGAGGGCGACCCACCCACAGAGGTACCAACCCCCCTGCAGTATCTGCTGCCTGATTTGGCGGGTAAGCGTTTGGATGCTGGCACCTGACAGCCTGGGTTCAGATTCCAGCTCTGTTCCTTCCTAGCTGTGTGACCTCTGACAAGTCACTGCACCTCTGTGCCTCAGTTTCCCTGTCTATAAAGTGAGGGTGCTTATGGTATCCACCTTTTAGGGTTGTTGTGAGAATCGGACGGATGGATGTGTGTGAAGTGCGTGCACTGTGACAGGGCTGGTGACCAGTGTTCATCGCTGCTCTACCCACATAGCTCCCGTCCACACACACGTGGCTCGTCCCGTCCCCCAGCTTGTGTCCTTGCTGGGGCAGCCGCGCCTGCCTGTTGGCCGCTCACTGCGGCCTCCTCCCAGAGCTGCCCCCTCCATTCTGGTCCTTGACGTGGGGGACAGTTCCCTCCTGGTGTCCCCTCCCTGGGCCCGCCACCCTGAGGGTTGACCTGCCCTCCTGATGCCCTCTCCCTGCACCTCTGCTTCCGTGCTCAGAGGAGGGGCCAGTGGCCTTCCTGACCCTGCTGGTTCCTTGCCAGCCTCGTCTAAGCGGCGGTGACAAAATACCACAGACCAGGTGGCTTATACCCAGCAGAAATCGATTTCTCACGGTTCTGGAGTCTGGAAGTCCAAGATCAGGGTGCCAGCATGTTCCAGGGGAGGCCCTCTTCCGGGTCGCACACTTCCTGTATTCACACACGGCAGAAGGGGCTGCGGAACGGTCCGGGGTCCCTTTTATGAGGACACTGATCCTGTCATGGAGGGCCCCTCCCTCCTGACCCTGTCACCTCCCAAGGCCCCTGGCCTCCTGACAGTGTCACCTCACGTTGGGGCTTAGGTTTCAACATATGAATGTGGAGGTTGGGGGGGGGGGGTTGTCACAAACGTTCAGACCATACCACCTGCCTGATGGCTCTTGGGGGGGATGGGGAACCCCAGCTTTCGCGTAGGTTTTTGAGAAAACAACACATACCGAAGGCTTACTCTGTGCCAGGAACCGTCGGCGAGCTCTCTAAATGCGTGTTTCCGTTTGTGGATATCTTCACGATGCTGCCTGCATTTTACAGATGAGGGCGTCGGGGCACAGAGAGGTTTCCCTGTTGGCCTTTCGTGCCACGCTACCATGTGCGTTTCACTAAAGCCTGGTTTGGGCCGTGCCTTCCTCAGACACCACCCCGGTTGCCCAAGTGCAAAGTCCAAGCCCTGTCTGGCTCCCGGCCCCCCCCCCAGCTGGCTGTGCCTTGGCTTCCCGGCCGGCTCTCCCCACCCTCCCACGCTGGCCTTACCCAGACGAGTCTCAGCCTTAAGGAGCTGGGAGCGGTGGGCGTGGCTTGGTGAGCAGGGAGGGCCCTGACCCACGTCTTCGGGATTATTTTCTTACAGGGGAACAGGAAGCTTCTCCAATTAGGTTAAGTGAAAGGAGAGTTAGGAGGGAGAGGAAACTTCTGCAGCAAACAGTTGCAGGCCGCCGGCTCCCCCAGGACCTGGGATGCTGGCAGACGGGCCCCTCCTCTGGCTTTCCTCTTTTCTGGACTGCGGTTTCATTTTCTCTGCCTCTCATCTTCTCTCCTGGTAGGCTGTGTCTCTCTGGGTTGCTGATGTGACTGCCCTGAATGGGGGCTTTAGCTTGAGGCCACAGGACCTCCTGTGGGCACTCCCCTCAGTCTTGGGCGCCCAGCTGGTGGGCGGCAGGCCATGTGATCTCTGGGGCTGGGGGTGGGGGCGGGGAAACGGTGCCGGGCACCCACTACAGTGTCAGCCGCTGCAGGATGCCCACGTGGTGTGTGCTGGGGGAGGACGGGTGAGCGGGGCATTGCTTGCCTGGAAAACTGGATCTGACGGGAGAGGCGGACCCACAGCCAGTTAACTGCGGTCTCCACTGCGGTCTCCACCTCTAGGCAGCGGCATTTCTTGGGAGTAGCTGGAGTGGCCCAGCCTGGCCGGCGTGGGGACCGAGGGTGCCCTCCCCACCCCCAGCCCTGGCTCAGGAGCAGATGAGGCTCCTCCCTTCAGGAGCTGGAGACCTGGGCCACCCCACTGCCCACCCCGTCCCACCACCCCCTTCCAGGGCTGCCAAGGGTCGGTGCACAGAAACAGGAATACAAAACTCAGGATCTCAGAGGAAATGCTTGAAAACGACAATGAAGTGTGTCCCTTCTGAATAGAAAGCAGATGGGACGCCTGGGTGGCTCCGTTGGTTAAGCGGCCAACCTCAGCTCAGGTCACGATCTCACGGTCCGTGGGTTCAAGCCCCTCGTCAGGCTCTGTGCTGACGGCTCCGAGCCTGGAGTTTGCTTCGGATTCTGTGTCTCCCTCTCTGTCTCTCTCTGCCCCTCCTCCACTTGTGCTCTGTCTCTCTCTCTCTTTCAAAATAATAAATAAGCATTTAAAAAAAATAAATAGAGGGGCGCCTGGGTGGCGCAGTCGGTTAAGCGTCCGACTTCAGCCAGGTCACGATCTCACGGTCCGTGAGTTCGAGCCCCGCGTCGGGCTCTGGGCTGATGGCTCAGAGCCTGGAGCCTGTTTCCGATTCTGTGTCTCCCTCTCTCTCTGTCCCTCCCCCGTTCATGCTCTCTCTCTGTCCCAAAAAAAATAAAATAAACGTTGAAAAAAAAAAAAAATAAATAGAAAGCAGAGCGTGTCAGGTGCTTTTTATCAACAAGGTGTAAATTCGGGCCCTTGTCCACCTAATGCTTCTGTCTTCCCTGGGCAGCTCTTGGTACATCCCTGGAATCTGCCTTTGACTCTGCCCAGGAAAACACCTGCTCTGCACACATCCCTTTTCACCCTCGTGGCCTCTTTGCCACGAGGGGGTGGACTTTCAGGCTCACAAGGAGTCCCTGTTTTTCCAGCCTGGAGTTCTCAGCCTAAAGCCCACCACTCGTGTGGTCCCTAAGTCACTTGTGGTCCCACAAGTGTGTCACCCTAAGTCAAGTGTGAAGCTGGACGCTGCCACGAGGGAGGGAGCAGCATTTGGCGCCCGGGGATGTTTTGCTGCCTTGTGTCCTCATTCTGCTCAGGCTGTTCCCTTTTCTACTGTGGACTGTTCCTTGCATAAATTCGTTGGTTCTCCGACACAGCTCACACTTCAGTTTCTGTGCCAGGGGTTGTGCCCAGTCCCGGGAGCTCAGGGCGGAGGAGGGGAGACATCTGAGAGGGTCTTGTGTGTTCTTTGTGTGACTCCAGAAAGGGCTGGAGATGATTCGCAAAGGTAAACGCCCCATAACGAGATGAAAATGACCGGGGTAAAGAGCAAAGCCGGGGTGGCAAAAATCAAACGAAGCTGGAGGGGCTGCCGTACCTTCCGTGGCAGGTAACTTGCCTCTGAGCTTTCTAGTAGCCTGATCTGAGGGCGAGGCAGGTATTTTGAGTGGTTGTATTGTCACCTCGCTCCTGTGAGCCCTGCTGTATATACCACTAAAGCCTAAGGGTCGGGCTGCCAGCCATTGTGGTCCTAGTATGGCCCTTGGTCCAGAAGGTAGAGGGTGAGAGCGGCTGCCTTCTGATCTTCCTTTCTTTAAATTTTTTTTTAAAGTTTATTTATTTGTCTTGAAAGAGACCGACAGCGTGAGCAGGGGAGGGACAGAGAGAGAGAGAAAATCCCAAGCAGGCTCCATACCATCAGCGCACAGCCCAATGTGGGGCTCAAACTCATGAAACCCCGAGATCATGACGAGATGAAACCAAGAGTCGGACACTTAACCGACTGAGCCACCTAGGCGCCCCTCTGTCTTTAAATTTTTAAAAAATATTTGTTTATTTTTGAGAGAAATTGAGAGAGAGAACAAGCGAGTGTGAGTGGAGGAGGGGCAAAGAAAGACAGAGATCCAGAATCCGAAGCAGGCTCCGGGCTCTGAGCTGTCAGCACAGAGCCCGACGCGGGGCTTGAACTCACGAACCATGAGATTATGACCTGAGCCAAAGTTGGATGCTTAACCGACTGAGCCACCCAGGTGACTCTGCCTTCTGATCTTTCTAAGCCTCCTCCTGGAGGGTCCCTGTGGACCGCTGAGAGCCAGGGTTCCTGCTCACAGCCAGCCTGTTCACTGGGGTCTGCCTGGCCCCAGGGGTGTGTGAGAGCTGACGAGCTAGGAGCCACACTGGCTCCTGCCCAAGAATCCCCATCTCCCGAGGAGGCGTGGGGGACATGATGCAGGGAGTGCACCCAGTCGGCCCCAGGAGTTGGCTGGAGGATAGAAGAAGGGTGAAGGCGTCTGGCAGAATGAGCGACGGGGGGTGGGGTCTTAGGGAGCAATGAGAAACTCAAGGAAGCTGGAACGAAGGGTGCTGGTGGACAGGGTTCCCAGGAAATGAGGCCAGAGGCAGGCAGGGCCTAGGCTAGTGGGCAGAGAGACCACAGGCCATGGCCTTGGCACCCAGGGCTGGGGGGTGTCCTCCTGGCCTCGTCCTTGAAACCTCTGCCCTGTCCCCCCCAACCTGGGTGCCAGGAGGAGAGTTGGTCTTGATTCTGAGGAAGTCAAGAAAGGAAGTCAAGAAGGGTGGTTAAGAACTCAGGCTGTGTGGCCAGAGGGCCCGAGTTCGAATTCCACGTCTACTATTGGATCAGTTGTGTCACTCTAAGCAAATGATTGACCACTCCAGGCCTCAGTTTCCCACTAGTTAAGTGGATGGAATTCATAACAGGGCTGTTGCAGAGGTTACATGAGGTAGTATTTATAAAGCACTTGGGCCGGCGTGTGGAGCAGAACAGATATTGTGGGTCTGTGTCTCCTTAGGCTGGAACAGCTCAGCAGAAGAGGGGGGGCCCATCCCACCTGGACCCCCTGCACCAGGTGCACCCACACAGGCTCTGAGCCCAGCACAGTGAAGAATCAAGCTCTGTGACAGAGAGTGGTGTGGACATGGGGTCACCCTTCCAGCCCTGAGTGGGGGGGCGGTGCTCAACATAGTTGGTTAGTGTTGTTATGGACAGTAATAGTAGCTGTGTGAGTTTGGGAGAGCCTCGCGGGGCAGCTGTGCCACCAGGAGCAGATACCTGCTCTGAGAACAGGTCTTGGTCTCTGCTTGATCTCCTCCAGCGATGGGGGGCTCACTGCCTGCCTCTTTGTTCATTGGACCCAAATGTGGTTAGCATCCACTCTGCGCCCGATGCTAATTGTTGGGAACCTTCTGCCCTTCCCAGAGCTCGCTCCAAGCCGGCCAGTGAGTGCGGCTGTGGTGTGTGAACAAGCTGCCATGGATGTGGAGAGGAAGAGGGTGGTAGCGGAGGGAGGGCGTTTCCACGCGTTCGTGTTTCCTTCATTCATTCGCGTGCTCGTTAGGCGTTTTGAGCTGCTGCATGTGCTGGGCGCTGTCCTAGGTACCGAGAGCTCAGCAATGGATACGATCTGCAAAGAATCTGCCCTCTTAAAGCTGCCGTCAGCGAGATGTGAGGGAGTTTGCCAGCGGATGAGAGGACCAGCATTAGGCAGAAGGAACAGTGTTTGCAAAGGCCTGGGGATGTGGTAGGATGTGTATGGGTGTGGGTGGGCGTCTGTGGCATTCAGGCAGCTTTTGGTGGCTGGGGGTGGTGGCTGCCTTTCTGGAAGCACTAAAACACCAGGAGGGCTTCTTAGTGACTGACCTCACCCCTGGGGCCACCAGGTTCTGCTCCTCCTCCGCCCATCCCGTCCCATCACCCACCCACAGCCCTGGGTTGCCCTTTGTCCTTCAGAGGTTTAGGTGGTGCCCCTGGCCCCCTGGCTGGTTCATGCGTTCTCCAGGCTGCCTCGTGGGCCCTGGATTGCATACTGTCCCCACAGGCCCAGACCTCAGGGGGGCTCAGCCTCCTCCCTGCAGGGCAAAGCTCGAGAGAGGATGCTGGGGTGCTGACTTGGCACGCCTTGTTCAGGGAGGAAGGTTGGTGTTCGGGAAGGTTGTGCAGTGAGCACGGCACCGCTGTGGGTCAG
The DNA here is from genome assembly GCF_046562875.1 of Panthera onca. Lineage (NCBI taxonomy): Eukaryota > Metazoa > Chordata > Mammalia > Carnivora > Felidae > Panthera > Panthera onca. Next base: position 10,609,258 of record NC_138354.1, read on the forward strand.
GCCCCGGGTGCTTGACGTCCATGGGGCTTGGGCCTGCCCGCAGGGAGCTCGCAGAACCGCGGGGAGCCAGATGCCCCGTGGGTCCCCATGGTGAGGCACCACCGCCCGGGGCTGTCTGATAGGCGGGAAGGACCCAGAGGGGCTGGGACCACCCCTGCTTCCTCCACTTCCGCTGCCACCCACCCCCAGCCCAGGTAATTAAAAAGAATTTTAGGGGCGCCTGGGTGGCTCGGTCGGTTAAGCATCCGACTTCGGCTCAGGTCACGATCTCACGGTCCGGTCCGTGAGTTCGAGCCCCGCGTCGGGCTCTGTGCTGACTGCTCAGAGCCTGGAGCCTGCTTCTGATTCTGTGTCTCCCTCTCTCTCTGACCCTCCCCCGTTCATGTTCTGTCTCTCTCTGTCTCAAAATAAATAAACGTTAAAAAAAATGAAAAAAGAAAAAAAAGAATTTTAAAGCCTTTTTATTGAAATACAGTATCCACGCAGAAAAGTGTGCATGACATAAGCATACTTGGTGAAGTTTCCAAACTGAAATCCTTGTATAATGAGACCCTGGTGGCTCCCCAGAACCCCTCCTGTTGTCCTTCCGGTCAGTACCCCTGACCCAAGGGGGACCCCTTCCCTGATTTTTTTTTTATGTTTATGTATTTATTTTTGAGAGAGAGTGCTAGTGGGGGAGGGGCAGAGAGAGAGGGAGAGAGAGAATCCTAAGCAGGCCCCACACTGTCAGCACAGAGCCCGATGTGGGGCTCGAACCCATGATCGAGTGAGATGATGACCTGAGCGGAAATCAAGAACCATATACTTAACTGACTGAGCCACCCAGGAGCCCCCCCTGGTTTTTTATATCATCAGTAATGATTGTCCACTGACTTCATTTTTATTTATTTGTTTGTTTATATTTATGTACGTATTTAAAGTTTATTTTGGGGTGCCCAGGTGGCTCAGTCAGTTAAGCATTTGACTTTGGCTCAGTCAAAGCACAGACTTTGGCTGTGATGATCTCACAGTTGGTGGGTTCGAGCCCTGCATCAGGCTCTGTGCCGACAGCTCGGAGCCTGGAGCCTGTTTCGGATTCTGTGTCTCCCTCTCTCTCTGCCCCTCCCCCGCTCACACTTTGCCTCTCCCTCTCTCAAAAATAAATAAACATTAAAAAAATTAAAAAAAAATAACACACAAGTGTATAATCACAGAGCTCAGACACGTGGTTGCATAGAGTTGTAGTTCATTCATTTGCATTGCTGTATTTTCTTCCATTGCAGGAAGAGAGCCCGCCTTAGTTACTCCTTCTCACGGGGTTGGATATTTGGGTTACTTTCAGTTTAGGAGCATTAGGAACAGTCTGTCTTTGGGGCGCTTATGTCCGCATTCCTTTTGGGGGCGTGCCTAGGAGTGGAGTCTCTGGGTCGCGATCAGGGTTAGTAGGTGAGATCAAACTGGTTTCCAAATCGCTTAGCAGTTGACTCTCATCTCGGCAGTGGGCGAGCGGTCTGGACATTCTGCAGCCTCGCCCACCCCTGGTGTCTGCTTCACTTTCTGCGTTCCGGTGAATGTGACGTTAGCCAGACGAGCAACAAAGGAGAACGTCTTTCCATAGGTTTGCTGGTCTTTTAAATACCCTCTTTTCATGTAGTGCTCCTTGAGGTGTGTTGCTGATCTTTCCAACTTGATTTGTTGGACTTCTCTCTGCATTCTGAATATGAATCATTCTTGGAATGTAGGGCTTGCAAATGTTTTCCCCCTTCTGTGGCTTGTTCCTCACACAACACTGTCTCTCTGTCTCTCAGTGGTATCATTTGATGTACAGAAACTCTTAATCTTTTTTTTTTTAATTAAAAAAAAAATGTATTTAGGGGTGCCCAGGTGGCTCAGTCAGTTAAGCCTCCGACTTGGGCTCAGGTCATGATCTCGCGGTTTGTGAGTTCGAGCCCCGCATCGGGCTCTGTGCTGACAGCTCAGAGCCTAGAGTCTGCTTCGGATTCTGTGTCTCCCATCTTTCGCTACCCCTCCCCTGCTCACGCTCTCTCAAAAATAAACAAAAAACATTTAAAAAATTTGTTTTATTTTGAGACAGAGAGAGCAAGCAGGGGAGGGGCAGAGAGAGGGAGAGAGAGAATCCCAAGCAGGCTCTGTGCTGTCAGCGCAGAGCCTGACGTGGGGCTTGATCCCACAGACCATGAGCTCATGACCTGAGCCGAAATCAAGAGTCAGACACTTAACTGAGCCACCAGGTGCCCCCAAAAGCTCTTAATCTGGTCCAATTTATCCGTCCTTTCCCTGTCTTCTGGTACTTTCTGTGTCCTGTTAAGAAATCTTTGCATATCTCAGTCTTTATTCATGTCTCTTAAATACTGTATTGTTTTGCCTTTCACGGTTAGACCTGCTGTCCCTCTGGGATTGGTTTTCGTGTATGACGTGAAGTAAACATACTTGTCTCCCTTTGCTGCCCTGACAAATGACCACAAACACAGTGGCCCTCAAACAGCACAGATGTATTATTTTGGATTTATGGAGGCTAGAAGTCTGAAATGGATCTCTCCCGGCTAAAATCAGGATGTCAGCAGGGCCGTGTTCCTTCTAGAGGCTCAGGGAAGAATCTGTTTCTTGCCCTTCTCCAGCTCCTAGAGGCTGCCCGCATTCTTTGCCTGGTGGCCCCTTCCTCCATCTTCAAAGCTACCAATGTCACCCTGAGTTGTTGGCACGCTGCCATCCCTGTGATTCTGTCCCTCCTGCCTCCCTCTTGCACTTGTAAAGACGCTTGTGATCACATTGGGCCTGCCTGGATAATCCAGAATAATCTTCCCATCTGGAGGTCGGCTGACTAGCATCCTTAAATTCCATCTACAACCTCAGTTTCCCTTTGTCATGTGTAAGCTAACATCGTTAACACATTCCAGGGATGGGGACATGAAAATCGTTGGCGGGGGGCCATTGTTCTATCAACCACGGGTGGGTCATGATTTGTTTTTCCCCATGTGGTTATGGGGACCCAGAACCACTTGTTGTAAAGATCATCCTTGGCTCAGGGGTATTTTTTAAGTTGCTTGTGCAGATTCTAACCCTAGGCAGGAGGCCCGGCTGGCTGGGTTAGGGAGGAGACCCCGGGTGTTGGGATGTTTCCTGGCCTACGTGTGTTGGATGTAGTTGCAGCGAAAAGAGACTGGGTCAGGACACTGGCCTGGGAGACAGGACGCAGGAGCGCTTTCCTGCCTGTTCTGCCTAGATCGCTAGGTGACCTCAGCAGGCCCCTTCCCTCCCTCAGCCTCTGACCGCTTCTGGTCTCGGGGACCCCTCTGCCCAGCACACGTTTTCGGTCACTTGGACACTTGAATCTCACCGTCCTGTTCACTTGCTCTGTGATCATCAGCCTGGGCCTCGGTTTCCCATTCTGTGAAATGGGAATAAAGGTGGGTCGTAGGGCAACTTGAGTCATGTTGTTCCCAAGCCCTTCTCCTTGGGCCTGGCCGGGACCTCATCCAGCAGAACCAGGCTGCGTCAGTGGCAGGAGGGCCCCAGCTGTCCAGTCGCTGGGGCCGTGAGTGGCCCACAGTCAGGAGCGGGCTCTCGGGGCCATGGTTGTCCCCTGGTTCTGAACGTGCCAACTGTGTGTGTGTGTGTGTGTGTGTGTGTGCACGTGCGTGTGTGTATAAGGCCAGGAAGTATATTGACATCGGTGTCCCTTCCCCTCCCCAGACCCGACACAGCCCTGGTCCCCTCTGCTCTGCCGAGGACAGCATCTGAACCACCTCCAAGCCTGAGGGACGATGGCCGCGCTCCAGTGTGAGCAGCTCAGGTGAGACTGGCAGGCCGGTCACTCCCAGAGCTCCGTAGTCACCCCGGGCCACGGGCAGGACAGGGAAGATGCCAGCTTACAAACTGGGATCTACAGCCCTGAGCTCAGAGGCCGAGAGGTGCGAGGATGGTGAGCACGGGAGCCCCGTCTTCTGGACGGACTTGGCCCTGCTCGTCTCGCAGCCTCAGGCGCCGGAGAAGCTGGGGTCATCTGGGGCCCCGGGGCTGCCCCCTGCTCCGCCCCGCGGGTGCCCCGCCCTCCACGTCCATGCGGTCTTCCCAGCTTGGTTCCGGCTCCAGCTCTGCTGTGAGGCTCGGGCGGGTCCCTTCCCCGGGCCGGTTCTGGATGGCTGCCAGGCTCCTCGTACTCCCAGGGTGACCCCGCACCCCAAGCAAGGCCCATCACCACCCTCTCCCGCATTGGTCAGCGGCCATATGCGTGCCGGGCTTGCACCGCCTGGACTGGCTCCAGCGTCATCTGGGGCCTCGCTGACCGGGTGGGAGCGGAGGGTGGGTGTGGAGGCACAGGCACAGGCCGACGGGTGCCACGTCCCCGGCCATCCCGGGCCCGCCCGAGGGGCGGCTGGCACGGGGCTCCGGGCTTTGGCTTTCACCTCAAGCTGGCAGGACTCACAGGGAGGGGGGCCTGTCTCAGCCCCACCCTGCTCTGGGCTCCCTCCCACAAGGGGATTCTAGCCTCACCGCCGGTCAAATGCAGGCAGAGCGAGCCCCCCTTCCAAGCAGGATGGGACAAGCAGCAAGTGCCAGCTGGGAGTAGGCCTGTGCGGACGGTGGTCACGCCCGTCTGCTAGGTTCAGGGGTTGGGGAGGCACTGGGTTTCCAGTGCAGCCGTGAGTGCTGGGGTGCCTGCTGGGGCGGGGTTTGGTGAGCCTTGGCCTGGTAGTTGGCCCCCCTGGGGGTCACTGTCTGGTTCCTCAGGGCAGGTGTATACGACGAGGGGAAGGACTCTTCTGTCTTGAAAAAGAAATTTTTTTTAATTAAAAAAAAAAATGGCTATGAAATATTTTAGGCACTCAAAAAACAAAAAAAAGAAAAACGGGGCACCCGGGTGGCTCAGTCGGCTGAGCGTCCGACTTCGGCTCAGGTCACGATCTCACGGTCCGTGGGTTCGAGCCCCGCGTCGGGCTCTGTGCTGACAGCTCGGAGCCTGGAGCCTGCTTCGGATTCTGTGTCTCCCTCTCTCTCTGCCCCTCCCCTGCTCATGCTCTGTCTCTCCCTCTCTCTCAAAAATAAACATAAAAGAGAAAAGGACCTGACAGAATATGATGAACGCCCATGTACAGTCTGTAGGACTCAAGAAACAAATCTTATAAATAGAAATAAAGCCCCCAGTTACCCCCGCCCCAGCCCTGTCTCCACCCCACACGCTGGCTGCTGCATGGAGCCCCGTGATGTACGCCCAGCAGGTGCCTCCCAGGCCACGCCTCGCCGCCCCTGTTTGGGCTCCGCGCCCACTGGCCCCTGCTCCCCGCTCGCCAACTCTTGGTATCACCTGGCTTTTTGGCTTTTTGCCCATCTGATTGGGCGGGAAATGGGATCTCCTCGTGGCTCGAATTTGCATTTCCCTGCTGACTGGGAGGCCCGGTGGCTGTCCGGTCGCGTCCTCTCCTCGAAGGCTTCCTCGTCTTACCTGTCGGCTGTTCTTACCTGTCTGTCTGGGGTGCCCTCACGTCGTCCTCCGTCACGTCACGTACTGGTGGGTGCTCCCAGCTTGTGAGGTTCCTTGAACTTGGCCGTCCCCGGCGACTCTCCCAAGGGCCCCATCACTCTGCCCCTTACTGCCCCTCCCCAGGGTCCCTCGGGGACCTCACGCCAGCCCCCGCCTCCTCCCAGGTCCCTCCCAGTGGGACCCTGGGTGCTCCCTCTGCACCCACACTGTTTGCCACCAAATGCTGCTCGGCACCTCTCCCCTCTCTGTCCCCTCCAGCCCCCGCCTCTGCGCAATTCAGGCTGCATTGTCGTGTCCCTAATGTATCCCAGCAGCCCCCAGGACAGTGGCCTCCCCTCCCTCGCTCCCCCCAGTGTCCTCATCCCCTCCCGAGCGGTCTTGCCAGTGTGCACATCTGATGTGTCGCACCCCTTGTTTGACATCCTCCGTGGAGCTTCATCCATTGAGGCTGATGCCCGTGTGTGGCTGGGAGACCCCGCTGTCCCTCCCAGTCTCTGGATTAACGCCCCCGCCACGCACACGCGCACACGCACACACTTTAGCCAGTAAATCTCCAGCTGTTTGGCTGACCTGCAGAGCATGGCCTGCTCCTTGAGGTTCCCCTGCCTGGCCCCTGGTGTGCTGGGCTCCCTATTACAGAGCTTTCCCTTTCCGCCCCCAGGGTGTTGCTGCTGCGGCCTAAGCCTTAGGGCTTGCGGTGAGTGGTCGGGGGCCACACGACGTTCATCTGTGGGTGCCACATTGCCCGGCACTCAGATCACAGGGTCAGGAGAGGAGGGAGGAGTGTGGGCACCCTGGCTGCTGACAGCTGAGGCAGGAGGAAGGGGAGGAGGGGGAATCACCCAGAAGAGCCACCGCTGTCATTGGGGGTGGCAGGCCTGGACCTGAAGGCTGGGCTTTGGCCAGCAGCCCAGAGTGGTCTTGCCAGAGTGCCTCCCTCCAGCCAGAGGCCCCGGGTGTGAGTGGCGGCCGGGTCTCCGGTGCCGGATTCCTGGTGCCGGCCTCTTGCACGCCGGCCCCCGGGCATGGGCTTTCCACTGCCCTATTTGGCACCTTCCCCCGTTCCGTTGGGGCCACACCCTGGGCCTCCGATTGGCGGAAAGTTCTTGGGCCTCGTCCCCACTCAGACTGCGGCCCGCCCACCCCCTTGCAGCTGAAATGGAAACCCTGAAATGCAGCCCGGGTTTGTCTTCGGTAAATGGCGACTGAGGGCGGCACAAAGGGGGCCTGTTGGTCTGAATGCCGCCCGCCCTCCTCCGCCCCTCCCGCGCCCGCCTTGTCTGGGCCCTGAGTCCCTGGGGGAGGCGACGTGTGCACCCCGGGCCTCCCGAGAGCTCAATAGAGAGCGGTTGTGGCAGCTGCCCTTTCCCGGCGGCTCCCATGTGCCAGGCACTGGGCGACACCTGTAGGGCGTGTTCGGACTTGCTCATCTGTGCCCCCCACGGGGCAGCGGTACCTTCACTGGTACCGTCTTACGGGTGATGCAAGAGCCTCACGCTGGGCCAAGGACCCACAGCCACGCGTGGTGGTTGGGGTTTGGACCCACATCGCCTTAAGCCTGTTCCCTCCTGTCTCCCAGGCCTGCCCCGCCCCCCACAGTGTGGCCAGAAGCCAATTTATCCCCAGGTCCCAGCTTTTCCCAAGAAAGCCCTTCCTTCCTCTATCCCGTGAGGAGGGCTGAGTCACAAAGGGGTGATTGGCCCCAGGCTCCTCCCCTTCTTCCTGTTCACCATGTGTTCTCTCCTCCCCTCTCCCCTTCGCGCCGCCCCCCCCCCCCCCCCCCCCCCGGCTCTGGAGACCCTGGGGGGTGGGGGTGGCTGCCGGCCTGTCCTCCCTGGCCGTCCCTGAGTCACCACCCAGCACTGGTGGCGGGACCAAGCGAATGCAGCCGGCTCCTCTGGTTTCCTTTGTCGGCAAGGCAGCGAGGCCACGGGTCTCACAAAAGCTAGCCCGGGCCCAGGGAGGCAGAGGCGGGCCAGCCCCGGGTCTGGTTCCAGCACAGCCGCTGAGCGGCAGGTGACTTTGGGTGAGTCCCTGAACTCTTCTGAGCTTCCGGCGCTCCTCCCGTGAGACGGCTCCTGGCTCATCAGGGCTTGGGAGGACTAACAAGGCCACATTCCTTCGAGGGCTGGCAGGCACATTTCTGCATCCTGGAGGCTGCTGGGATCATCAGGGTCCGGGAGGGAGGAGGGCAACTGTGGGAGCCTCCGGAAGCCTCCCCTGGGAGGAGCGTGCTGGGGATTTGCGGCCTCGGGGGCCTTTGTCCTCTGGGCAATGGCAGGTGTGCATTCACACGAGGTTTCTGGATCATGGGCTCTGTGCCAGGCCCGGTGCTGGGACTGGGTCCTCAGAGAAGTTGTGGCCCCGCCCGGGGTTGCCCATGGGCTCCCAGGAGGCGAGATGAAGATAAACGAGAACAGTATCATCTCTCCTCGGCTCAGCGTGCAGTCCTGAGGTCTCTGTGAACCAAAGGTTCTGGGAGACTTCCTGGAGGAGGTGGCATTGGGCTAGGTACAGGGGAAGGGAGGCAGGTGGGAGAAAAGTCAGAGTGGAGTCTGGGAGGTGGGAAAGTGTCAGGTGGGTGGTGAGGGAATGCAAGTGGTGAGGGTGGCAGGTGCTGGGGACACCGTCTTAATGCCTGGGCCTTGCCTCAAAGGGCGTGCTGGCCAGCGGGCAAGTCAGACGGGCCACGTAAAAAGCCACAGCATCAGACTGTCAGCTGGGCTGCTCACCACAAGCCACTGAGTCCTACGTGCTGAGGAGGTGAGGGGGGCCTCCTAGGCCTGTCATCCCCTTGGGCCAGTGTCATTCATTCTTTCAACAGTGATCTATTGAGCACCTGTATTCACCGGGCACCCTTGTCAGGACTAAGGGTACCATAGTAAACAAAACAGACCCTAGTCCCTTTCCTTGATCAGTGGCAAAAAACAAAGGAGGCTGGAGATGGGGAGGACTTGGTAGGGGTTGTAATTTCAGAAGGGGACATTGGAGCAGATGCTCGAAGGACTTGAGCAACGAACATGGATATTTGAGGCAGAGGGAATCGCGTGTGCAAAGGTCCTGAGGCTGCAGTGTGCTTAGTGTGATCCAGGAGGGGCCAGAGGCCAGTGGGGCCAGTGTGAAGTGAGCAAGGGAGGACCGTAGTGCTGGAGGGAAGAGATGAGGAGGGCTTTAAAGACCCGCACACTAACGTCCATGGGGAGCCTTCGAGGATTTTATTTTTTTATATGATTTTTAAAAGTTAAGATTTAACTTCCCATAAAAACCATTTTAAATGTACGGTTTGATGACAGATTTGCTCCTTAGTATAAATATAAGTTGTACGGCCATTATAATCCATTTTTAGAACCCTTCTACCTTCTGGAAAGTTCTCTCATGCCTGTGTGCGGTCCATCCCTGTTCCCACCGCCAGGCAGCCACAGATCTGCTTCTGTGTTTATGGTTTTGAAATTCCCTATAAATAAGAATCAACACGTACTGTTTTGTGTCTGATTTCTTGCAGTTAGTGTAACATTGATGAGGGTGGTCAATATTGTTTCATATGTCATGGTCCTTATTATTGGTGAGTAGGGTTCTCTCGTATAGATTCACTGTTTTTCACTCACCAGTTGATGGATGTTTGGGTGTTTCCCTTTCTTGGCTATTATGAATAAAGTTGCTGTGAACATTGTTCCTTTTACAAATTTTTGTATGAATATGTGTTTGTATTCTCTTGAGCAGTTGGGTCATGTGGTAGGTATACAGTTAACTTTCTTTTTTTAAGTTTATTTAATTTTTTTTTTAATTTTTTTTTAACATTTATTTATTTTTGAGACAGAGAGAGACAGAGCATGAATGGGGGAGGGTCAGAGAGAGGGAGACACAGAATCTGAAACAGGCTCCAGGCTCTGAGCTGTTAGCACAGAGCCCGACACGGGGCTCGAACTCACGGACCGCGAGATCATGACCTGAGCCAAAGTCAGCCACTTACCGACTGAGCCACCCAGGCGCCCCTAAGTTTATTTAATTTTTAAGTAATCTCTGTACCCAGCGTGGGGCTTGAACTCACAATCCCCAGATCAAGAGTCTCATGCTTTACCGACTGAGCCAGACGGGCACTCTGGGTGTTGAAATCTTGTGTTCATTTTCCATGAGGTTGTTTGCCTTCTGATGAGTGAGTGGTGAGAGTTCTTTATGTGTTCTGAATATAAGCTTTTTGTTTTTGTTTTTTAAATGTGAGTTTGGGGCGTCTGGGTGTCAGTCAGGTGAGCATCTAACTTCGGCTCAGGTCATGATCTCAAGGTTTGTGAGTTTGATCCCCGCATCGGGCTTTCTGCTGTCAGCACAGACCCTGCTTCAGATCCTTTGTCCCCCTCTCTCTCTGCCCCTCCCCTGTTCGTTTTCCTTCTCTCTCTCTCTCTCTCTCTCTCTCTCAAAATGGATAAATAAAAGTAAAAAAAAAAAAAGAAACAAATATAAGTTTCTTATTAGATGTATAATTTGTAACATTTCTCTCTGGGAGAGTTTTAGGCAGAGAAGGGGCCCAGAAGGCATGCACAGGGGGCTCCTTCCATCTCCTAATCCCAGCAGGAGGGTCCTCGGTCACACACGTGGGGCCCCGCATCAGGATTTCCTGGGTCAGAGGCCCCCCTGCTAAACTGCTGGAACAGGCCAGTTTGGCACCCGCAGGGTGGGATATTCGCTGTCCCCAGAGAGCATGCTCATTCGCCCCTGCTGGCTCAGCGAGTCGCTAGGGCTCGGGCTCGGGGGTGTCGACACAGCCTAACCCCAGCCTAACCCAGCCGGAGAGGGATGTCTGCAGTTCCCCGGGGCACGCGCTTCCTAGAGGGCCGGGTTCTGGGGAGCCAGGGAGTAGCCTCATACTCTAGCTGGTTGAGTGACTCCTGGGCCCCAGAATTCCGGGGGTCCGGGGGTCAGAGTCGTCCATCGGGGGATTGGCATGTTTGGTTTGGCCGGCTCCAGGACCAGACTAAGGCCGGCAGCCGTGTCTCCTGTTGGCTCACCTGGGTGTGTAGGTGGGTGTCCCCGCTGTGCGCCTTGGGGGGGAGCGTGCTTGTCTCTGCTGTTAGGGCTGTCCAGCCCCGCGTGAGGAGCGGCTCCTTCCCACGACTGTCGCTTGTTCAGCCTGCTGACCTGAGAGCCGTTCTGAGGGCACCGTGCAGACTCCCGCCCCGAGCACTGTGGGTTGGCTACTGTATTCGTCAGAACTTTTTTTTGGTTGCAAGCGACCGTGTCCCTCAAGTAGGTTTAGGCGAAGAGAGAAAAGGATGCCCGTGCATGAGGATTTGTGGACTGGTGTTGAGTGCAGAGCTCAAGTGACCAGCTTCAGGCTCAGCTGGATCCAGGCCCTCCAAATCCAGCAACTCGGCTCTGCTCTCTCCCTGTTGGCATCATTCCCTGACAGGCTTCTCTGTGCAGTAGCTGGGATGGCCCTGTAGTCCCTGGCGTCCAACCCACACCCAGGCAGCCCCCAAGAAAGGAAAGAACCTTCCTAAAGATAAAGGCAGCCAGAGTCCAGACCCTGGTGCTCTTTAGGCCGTATGATCTTTCCTTAACTAACCACAGGGGCTCTGGCCAGGCCTGGGTCATGTGTCCACTCCCCGCATGTGCGGCAGGGTCAGCCTCTAGAAGTCTTACGGATCGGGGCACCGGGGTGGCTCCGTCGGTTAAGCGTCCGGCTTTGGCTCAGGTCACGATCTCACGGTTTGTGAGTCCGAGCTCCATGTCGGGCTCTGTGCTGAGAGCTCAGAGCCTGGAGCCTGCTTCGGATTGTGTCTCCCTCCGTCTCTCTCTGCCTATCTCCGGCCCACGTTCTGTCTCTTTCTCTCAAAAATAAATAAACCTTAAAAAAAATTTTAAAAGTGTATAGAAGTGTTACGGATCAAGAGCGGAGAAAAGGTTCTCTGAAAGGGAGTAACATTCTGGGTCCACGGACAGGGTAAGGAGGTGGCTAGACGAGCATCTCCTACTGCCCCAGAGTTCAGCAGCCAGAGGACGCTGATTTCCTTCTTCCCAAGGTCCCCGGGGGGGATGCTTTTGCCCAGAATCCTCCACCCATCTGGCGGTGCTCTGTATCCTGTCTCCTGAGTGGACAGCGTGCTCCCCAGACAGAGCCCCGCAGCTCTGGGACAGGACAGGGCCTGGCCCCCGGTGAGCCCTCCATGAACATCTGGTACAAGAGAGGGTGTGTGCGCAGGAAAGCGGAGGGGGCGGCCAGGGGACAGTGGGTCTGTCTTGCCCGCCTCTCCTCCAGTCCCCCCGCAACCAGCCAGCCCCCTCTTGCCGGCATCTGGTGCCCTGAGTCGATTGCCTTGGAGACGAGGCTTTCTTGTGTCAGGACGCACCTTTGTCAAATGCTGCCGCGTCGTGTTCCTATCCTGTCCTCTGCTTGCTTGGAAAGGCAGGGGCTGTGATGGTGGAGGGCGGGCAGAGGGCATGGTAAGTCCATCCGGGCAGGGGGCCGAGGCAGGCGTAGGTGTCTGTGTGCACGAGCCCCCACACCTGGCGTGGAGTGGGCAGGTGCTGGGAGGGTGGGCACAGGGGCTCTGGGGTGACAGGGTGGAACCGTGATTGAATTAGGTGTCCCCCTGTCCACCCCGCATCGGGAGAGATATGAATCATTGGCTGGTCCTAGAGGGTCTAGGGGCCATCGAAGAGTGACACCCGCCCCCGCCCCGCCCCCGGCTGGCCTCGTGTGCCAGAGTCTGTACCGGCCCGTGCTCTGTGAGCGCCACACTCAGCCGTCGGTGGCTGGGCCGACCTGTGTGGTCCTGATGGAATGCTGTGGGGGCTAATACAGCTGTTGCGACAGACCGCCCGCCCTCCCCCACCCCACCAAGCCAGCTTGCTCCTGACTCTCGCCTCCCGGGCCCAGGAGGTGGGCAGAGAGAGCACTCCCGACCTCGGGGGCCCGCGGACCAGGACACATGTCGGGCAGGCCACACTGGGCCCACACTTGATGCTGCTGCTGCTCAGGGCCTCAGTTTCCCCGTCTAGGAAAAAGGGGTGGGGTGGTCCCTGGCCCACTGGGTAGGGGGTGCAGGAATCCTGCTGCGTCACCATCGGCGTGCCCCGACAAGTGGTGACATTGTGACGCGATCCCTCTCGTCTGCCTGCAGGTGAATGAGGATGACGGAGAGGACGTGACCCCGCGGACCTTTATCCACACGCCGAGTGGCCCCACCATGCAGAAGCCCAGCGGCCTGAAGCCCCCCGGCCGCGGGGGGAAGCACTCGAGCCCCGTGGGCCGGACGTCCACTGGGTCGGCCGCGGTGTCGGCTGCCGCGGTGGCCACCGGCTCCAAGGAAGGTGCGCGGGGCCGGAGGTGGTGGGTGAGGGGCCGGGCGTGGGGAGTGCTTCTTCTGGAAGAGCCGCTGGGCGGGGGGCTAACGGTACGTGGAAGTTCTCCTTTCTGTCCGGCTGCGATCCTTCTCATAGTCAACTAGCACCAGGCACCGATGGATGCTTTACGTGCATCGCTCTGTCTCATGCTCCCTAACTGGGAGGCGGGACGACTGCTGGCTGCCCTCGGGGACAGGGGCCCCTGGGATCCTCCTAGTGAGCCGGCCCCATCTTCCGCCCGCCTTCTTGTCTGCCACCCAGAACCACGCCCTTCAGCCTTCCCGTATCTGACCCCTCGTCTTCCTGCTGGTGGGCGGACGTGAGGGCCGGGGCCGGAGGCTGGAGGCTGGGGGCACCGGCCCCGACAGCAGATGGATAGAGGACAGCTGTCTGCTTGTGTGACGGTGCAAGTGAGGTGGTCCCGGGTGGAATATTTAGGAAGTTTGATGCAGAGGTTAAATTGCCTGTAATCCCACCCCCTATCGGCCAGACTGGTCCTTCGGTTTATGTTCTCCTTCTTTTCTGAATCGTCTGCCATCATGCCGCGTGTATAATTTGAAAATCTGCTTTTTTTTTCTTTTAATGTGATCAAGCGGATTTTTCCGTGTCATTTTTAATGGCCGTAGAATATCCGGTCCAGTCAACAAATACAAGTCAAAGGCCTGCTTTGTTGACACGGTCTTAGCCATCCGAGTTCTCATTCTGAGCAAAAATGGATGTGGGCCCAGCCCTCGGGGCTGCCGGTCTGGCAGGGGGGGAGGCTGAGTGTCATGAGATGCTAGAACTGGGGACTGACCAGGTCTGGGAGGTCAGCCCCGAGGAGGGGGACATGTGAGCTGAGGTCTGGAGGGTGACAGTTTACTAGTTGAAAAGGGGAGGGTATTTTAGGCAGAGGGGACAGCTCGTGCAAAGGTCCAGTGGCAGAACAACGCATGGCAAGAGACTGGCATGTGGCCAGTGACAAGTGTGCTGGTGGGAGAGCGTGGGCCAGGGTGGGGGCAGCTTGGGGTTGTCCGAGTCATTTCACTTCTGTCATAATAACAACGGGAAGCCGTTGTTTTAAATCAAAAGGAATAGGATAAAAAAAGAATGGGAAACGTGTTCTTAACCCATCCTTTGCAGTTGGGGATGATTCTTTCTTATTTTTCACTTTGATAAACGATGTCGTGATGAATGTCTTGGGGCACAAATCCTTGCTTTGATTATACTGCAGCTGGCAGGGTAAGACACTGTCCTCCCATCTGATTGGTATAGAAGTTTAGGGAGACAAAAAGTAATAGCCAGGGACCAGACTAGGCAATTTGGGCCCTGGGTGGGGTCAGGGAAGGTTTGAGCTGGCAGAACCAGGGCCCCGGCAGAGACCGACAGCCAGGGTGGGAGGGTAAGGAGGTTGCACGGTGTGGCCCATGCACGGGCCCCTGCCAGCAGGGCTTGCCCGGAACAGCCTGCTGGAGGCCCAGACTTGCTTTCCGACGTGGCAAAGCCTTCTTTACTCATGGGAGGCATTCCTGAGCACTGCGAAGAGGCCGGAGAGAGGAAATGAAGGGGAAAGGATGTTCCAGGTAGATAGAGTGATGCAAAGGCCCTGAGGCCGGCGTTGACTTGGTTTGAGGCGTGGTTAGAGAAGGAAGGGAGACAAGCCTGGGTGGAGAGGAGTCTGACGTGAGGTTGGGAGGGCGGGAGAGGCAGATTGCCAGATGGCGGAGGGCAGGAGTTTGGGTTTGTTTTCAGAGTGACGGGAGCTGTTGGAGGAATGGCCGGGCGCTCACATCCCTCAGCCCGCTGTGCGGAGGACAGATTGTGGGGGTTCTGAGCCGGGTGGTGAGACCATCGAGGGAGGCATATGTGGCCGCCCGGGAGAGGATGCCTGCGCTCGCTGCCAGGGCTGGGAGAGGTCAGGGGCTGACCACCAAGAGTGGGCCATCAGGGAAGGCTTCCCAGAGGAGGTGGAATGAGCTCAGCCTTCAGAATGGGAGGAACTGAAACATGGAGTGGAGGAGGAGGAAGGCCGGCCGGCAGTGGAGGAAGAGCATGGGCAAAGGCACTATGTGGGCTGAGCTTGGGCCAGTAGGGGGGTGAGGAGGTGGGGGTTGTGTAGCACCTTCTCTGGAGAAGGTCACCAGCCAGGCCTCACCCTCTTGTCTACTGGAGAGAGAGCCCCGTAGCACCTTCTGGGGTTATTTTCATCATTTCTCCCTCCCTGATCAACAGGGGCCTGAATTCCGGCTCTGACCCAGCCCTCAATGCCCCTTCTAACTGCCTCCGCTGTGTGACCCTGGAAGAGTTACTTAACCTCTCTGAGCCCCAGATGGGATAATAACCTCTCTCTGGTGGGATCCAGAGAGTTAACGAGTGTGAAGGGCCTGCAAGCTACAAAACTCATTAAAGACTCCTTTCTGTCCCTTTCCCCATCCAGGGTCTCCTTACTGAAAAATTTCTAAGTGTCAGGCACCCACCTCCCTTCCATTTAACCCAGTCACAGCCACCACCGTGGCAGATTTCCTTCCAGTCTTTTTTCCTATCGCACTTACTGTTTGAAGCGGTGAGATCGCGGGCTGTGCCCAAACCTACGTGTCACTTTTCCATACCTCTTGTCTCCCGCTGCACTGCCACAGGGTCTTTGCATCATCTCGAAGGGCTACGTAGGCTTTCGAGGGACATGGGAAAGGGCCACACGGTGTGGCATACGGGCTGCTTCCTAGTCACACCGCAGGGTGGTCTGGGAGCCCCTGAGGGTGGGGGCTGCATGGTCTGACTCTGCCTGGGCCCCCCACCCTGCAGGACTGTTCCAGGGAGAGGAGGAGCGGCTCAGTGAATGCCCGATTGATTGCAGAACGGTGCCCGCCCATGCCCGGCGCTAGTCTACAGCTGGGCTCGGCGCTCCCCTCCCTCTGTCCCTGGCACCCGCTGCCTTTGCTGCCTTTGCAGGTCAGAGCAAGATGTCCAGGCTCAGGGAGGGAGCAGGGAGCCCAGAGCAGTTGGCCTGGTGAGCAGGGAAGGAAGATGTGTGAGGCCCACAGCTGCTTTCGTCCCTCCCCCAGTCTCTGGAGAGGGGGAGGGGCAGGTAGAAGAAAAGGACAGTGTCATCCTCACCAACCCCCTCCCCCCCCCCCACCGGCTCCTCAGGCTCCCTTACCTCCCCCATGGCACTGGCCATCTGCCTACCCCTGCAGGAGGCTGGGACCCTGTGTGGGGGACACTGGGGCCTCAGAGGTGAGTCTGGTGGAGGCTGGAGCCTGGGGTGGGGGATTGAGGGGGTACTA
Organism: Panthera onca; assembly: GCF_046562875.1. NCBI lineage: Eukaryota > Metazoa > Chordata > Mammalia > Carnivora > Felidae > Panthera > Panthera onca. The sequence goes on from NC_138354.1 coordinate 10,625,344, forward strand.
GGCTCTGCTCTGGGAATCGGGCAATGGCTGCCTCCCAAAGCATGAGCTCAGCCTCCGGGCAGAGGGTCTGGCCAAGGGCCGGGCCTGGACTGATGCCCCTACCTCCCGCCCTGTGGAGATTGGGGAGGGGAGGGGAGCTGTGTCAGTCCCCAGAGCTGTGACACACAGGAAGCGGCAGGAACAAGGGGCCATTGGAGGGGGATTGTCTTCCCGGGGGGAGGACGGGAGGGGGCCCAGAGGTGGTCATAACGGCAGGTGTGCAGGAGGGCGGGGTCTGGGCCCCACCAGTGGGCAGAGACTGGAGAGGTCAGGGGCAGCGCGGCCAGACAGGATGGGGCACACCCCTGGCGGCTGCTTCAGATCAGACTGTCAGGGAGGGTCTCGCTCCGGAGGTGACATTGGTACCAAGATCTGAGCCACAAGCAGGAACCAACCCAGCCGAGGTTAGGGGAAGAGCATCCAGGCAGAGGGAATAGCGTCTGCAAAGGTCCTGAGTCTTGAGATGCCTGGGGGCTGGAGAGCACCTCGAGTGGGCGAGGGGGGAGTATTGGGAATGGGTCGGGGGAGGCGCTGGGGCCCCAGGGCCCCAGCAGAGAGCTGGAAGCTGGTGCCAGGGCCGCCTGGGGCTTTGCAATGTATCCTGGGCCTGAGGGGGGAGAAGGGGGTCCAGGCCTCTAGGCTGGCAGCCGTCTTGGCTGCTGGGGAACAGCCCTCCCTTCAAGTCAGGAGCCGCCTGTGGGGATCGGGCAGGGTCCACCAGGGCCCTGTGATGGTGGGAGAGAAGGGACAGATAGGGGCCCTCAGCCCTTCCCTGGGGCCTGCTTCTGGGCGCCAGGTGGAGGCAGGCCAGGCCAGCAAGATTGGCCACGGTGACATGGGGAGGCTCAGGGCTGCTGGGCCAAGGGACCGATCCTAGGTCACTGCCGTGCTCCCTCTGCCCCTGCCCCTCCCCTGCATGTCCCTGAAGGGCCTCTCCCACCCCCTGTACTGTGGTCCGGCCCCTGAGGCATCTCATTTAGAAGCCTCGGCATTTGCCACCCTCTACTTCACAAGCAGGCGTCTGACCATGTTTCTGCTCATTAACAACCCAGTGGGATAACTCTTTCTCTCATTTAAAGATGGGAAAACTGAGGCTTCAGCTGTCATTGAAGTTGCCCAGAATAACAGGGCCAGGGAGTGGTGGCGCTGGGATGGAGACTCTGGGCTGGGGCTGAAGCTGGCTCAGGCCGCCGGTACCTGCCACCCTGCCACAGGGAAGGCGTGGCTGGGACCCCCAGTTCAGTCCCAGCCCCACACACTCGGCTCCTGTCTTGGGCAGCTGGCAAGTGGGAGGAGTGATCTGTTCTCCGTAGGTTGGTCACAGCTGTCCCCCAATGCGCCTGTGGCCTTTCCTCACGCTGGGGACCCAGGACATAGGAGGTCAAGGATAAGTGTGCATGGGAACTCCCCTCAGGCAGGGAGCGGGCCACACGGGGCTTAGAGGATTCACCTCCTATACTGTGATTCCCCCGAAAGGGCCTGCACAGGGCTGGTCCCAGAGCGTTTTTGGCTTATGGAACTGGGGCCCGATGTCCTTCATCCCCTGTGGGTGCTGCAGACACGGGAGCCAGCCTACTGTGCCCGAGATGGGGCCGGCAGAGCTTGGAGCTGGCCTGTAGCCTTAGGCACTGGCCCTATCCTACTCTACTCCTGGACGATTATGTCTTTCACCTTGGTGCCCGGCTCCCTGGGAGAGCAGGTGGCATCCCGCCCGTGTTTTCAGTGACTTGTCCCAGATGCCGTGCAAACCTGGGCAGAACGGGGACAGACCTCCCGCCTTTGATCCTGCCCCAGGCAGCACTCATCTCCCTTCAAGGTCAGCTTCTCCAGCCCTCCTCCCCTAACCACATCCTAAACTTTTTAATGGCATCAGGATGGGGAAAGCCAAGCTGAGCTTTTTCTGTGGCTGGGCTGCAGGGCAGGTGGGGGGTGGGGCAGCCTCCTAATGCTCCTGACGTCGCCCAGTATCGACCCCGGGGTGGGGGGGGGACGCGCAGGGGCCCATCTTGTCCGCGCCTGTCTGCCGTGCTGTGGCCGGAGCAGGGCTTCTCCATGGGGAGCTGGCTCTGCTCTTTCCAGGGTAAGCCTCCCACATCTTTCTCCTCCTGGGTCCCCACCTGAGTCTGTGGGTGGGGGCTCTGTCCTCCTGGTTCGGGAGTAGGGGGAACCGAAGGGGACTTCTGAGTTCAATTTGGCTCAGGAAGGAACAGTGAACAACCCTTGGGACAGGGCACAACCTTGGAGTGGGCTGATAGAGGGTTCCTTCTTCGGCGAGGGATGGCTGAAGGCAGTGTAGCAGGGGGATGCTGGGCCTGTGTGGCCACAGAGGGTGGGCCAGGGGAGGGGGGTGGACTCAGTCCTCCCTGGAGGCCATATTAGCTGGCTCTGTCAGAACGACTGACTGGGGAGTGGACTGGACTGGGAGGTTCGCGGTGGGAAAGCCGGCACCCTTGAAGAATGCGATGGGGACCCTGTCCCTTCCTTCGTAACCTCCGCCTTGAGCATCTGCTGGGGACAGGAGAGGGCTTAGAGCACAAGGCTGCTTTGGGGTTTGTGGTGCATTTATGTCATGTTGCTTTGGGGCCCCCGGGGAGGGGAGGTCAGTGTTGTGGCCAGTCTGCGTTTCGGCCGGGTCCCAGGCTCCGAGGATGGAGAGGGGAGTCGGTGTGGGACTCAGATGTATCCCCGAGGCAGCCTGTGCAAACCAAGGGAAAACGGAGTCCTGTAGAGTGGCTGTGCCAGTGAAGAATGTTGGAGCTGCTGTGATGGACAGGCAGGGTATCCTTAGGTGACACAGAGAGGAAAATGCCAGGGTGACCGTTCTGTCTGGGACAGCCCTAGTTTATGTCCGTGGTCATGGCACGACGCTATAGTAATAACTCCTCCTTTCTCTTCAGGGTGTCTGGTTTTGGATGACGAATCATATCGTCACCTCCTTTAAGCAGTCATGGTGCTCATTAGCACGTTAAAGGCTCTTGACAAGTCCTGCAGCAAAGTAACCTCAACTTTATTTAAGCTGCAATTTCTCAATCTTCTTTGAATTTGGAGGTTCAGTGTTTATGTTCATAATATCTGTTATACCTTTGTGGAACTATGGTCTGTAGAACATTTAGGGGATGCTTGCTTCCTTGGGGGACTGGGTCTTACATAGGCATGCTTTTTTCCCTCTGGCCTTCAGGGACACAGGGCAGACTTCATTACACCTTTCAGTTCATGACATACCGTCTCTGTGAGGCCCTGCAAGGCCCCTCTTGTGTTTTCGTAAGATTGGTATCTTTTTATCGCGTTTTCTCTTCCCACCACCCACATCTAGGCATCCGTGTCTATGTTAGGACACTCTTTCTTTAAACAAATTTGTTTTTAATGTTTATTTGTTTTTGAGAGAGCCAGAGAGAGAGAGCATGAGTGGGGAAGAAGCAGAGAGAGAGGGAGACATAGAACCTGAAGCAGGCTCCAGGCTCTGAGCTGTCAGCACAGAGCCCGACGACAAGGGGCTTGAACCCACAGACCGTGAGGTCATGACCTGAGCCGAAGTTGGACGTGTCATCGACTGAGCCACCCAGGCGCCCCTTGAGCCCTCCTTTCTGACCAAGTATCATATCAGAAACACCTTTCTGTATAACCTGGGAGAAGTATTTTTAAAGTTGCTCAAGAATCTGAAAGACTTGGGGCGTGCTGACAGCTCGGAGCCTGGAACCTGCTTCAGATTCTGTGTCTCCCTCTCTCTCTGCCCCTCCCCCACTTATGCTCTGTCTCTCTCTCTCTCTCTCTTTCTCTCTCTCTCCCTCTCTCTCAAAAATAAACAAACATTACAAAATTTTTTTTAAAAGAAGAATCTGAAAGACTTGACCATAATTTATATAACTGCTTCCGTATTTGGGGGCACTTAGATTGAGGGTCTCGTTTCTGTTGTTGTTTTAAGATTTTTTTTTATGTTTAAGTCATCTCTACACCCAGCATGGGGCTTGAACTCACAACCTTGAGGTCAAAGAGTCGCATGCTCCACCAGCTGAGCCAGCCAGGTGCCCCCAAGGATTTCTGTTGTTGTTTCTTTTGTGAATGACAAGTCAGTACGTCCGTTTCTTCTTTTAAATTATTTCTTTGGGAAATGGACCAAAGATGACACTCCCTACTTAATTTTTTCTCATTGAAAATATTGTATTTCACTTTTAAAACATTTTATTAACCAAATTAACACAGGCTCATTATACCAGTCCAAGGTGAAACTAGAAAGTGTTCCCTGTCTAGAGTTGAAATGACCAGGGTGGGGGGTGATGACGTGAGTGGGTTTGTGTTTGGCAGGGGTCCCGGATGGCTTTGGACAGGGGTGAAGCAGGACAGGGGGTGCTGGAGGCTGAGAGAGACCCTTCTGGAGGTTTCTGCGGCAAGCTGTGTGGAATCTCGCAGGCCTGATCTCAGGAGGGCCCTCTGAGACCCTAGAGGGAGGTGTGCATTTCAGAGTTACTTCTGTGGAATTACGAGATCTGATGAATAATTGGATTGAGGGTAAACAGTAGGGGAAAGAGCAAGGAAGATTTGTGGTCTAAGTGGGTGTTGGGGATGCACTCCAGAGATGAGGGGTACAGAGGAGGCACTCTTGGAGAGGGGATCACCGTGGTTCAGAACGTCAAGTGTGAGAGATCCCAGGGGACATCGAGGGGATGCTGCTGGAAGGGGCAGGTCTGGCAGCAGGGAAGGGATCTGGACTGGAGAGAGAAATTGGGGCCCAATTTCTACTATATCTTCCTGTGTCGTTTGGATCTTTTACGAGGAGAATGTATTCAGGTCTTTCAGGAAGGCAGGGGTGTGGCAGCACGTAAGGAGCTAAAGGTGCGGGTGTGGGTTAGATCGTAGGGGGCACCGTGTAGATCAGGGCTCCCCAGGTCCTGACCTCCTGCAGCTCGCCCCTCCCCTCCTACTCCCTGCACTGGAGACGGGTCAGAGACTTGGTGCTTGTGTGCCTTCTAGCCTGCCTGTCATTCAGGGCGTCTGTAGAGAATTTTGGTGGGTTTTGAGGCTGGCCACCTGTCCAGGGTGTGGGTTGGCACCGGCCCATACCGGCTCACAAGAACCCATGGTGAAATTGTCAGGAATTTTACGAGCCAGATGTTAAAGGCAGCCTTTCCCTAAAAAATTAGACTGTGTGACCTTACAGTTTAATAAATTCTATTAAAAACATGGGTAACAAATACTCAAAACTCATGATTTCTGCTAGTGCTTTTAGTAGGGTTTATACCACCATTTTATTACTGGTAAAATATTACTGTTTTACTGCAGGTAGGATTTTATAGTATCTGTGTTTGTAAGGTTATTGCTCTGTGGTAGAAACACCGTATGATCTCTTTCCACATCCGTGTTCAGTGACATCATGCTGGTAGCTTGAAATTGACCACGGTGGGAGAATTTACGTTATGGAAATCGGCAAACTCTACAAATCAGGATTATTGTTCTCCTGGAGAGCTAATTATTTTTGTTCAAAAAAAAAATTTTTTTTAACGTTTATTTATTTTTGAGAGAGAAAGACAGTGATAGAGCGTGAGCAGGAGAGGGGCAGAGGCACAGGGAGACCCAGAATCCAGAGCAGGCTCCAGGCTCTGAGCCCACAGCACAGAGGAAGCTGTCATTTTGCGGGCTGGGGGTGTTCGTGGCACACATGGGGAGCCAGTGACCGGAGGAGAGGCGAGCGATGGTGGGGAGGTGGGTCCCTGGGGAGACCGAAGGGGGACGGGAGTTTGCCTCTACAGGGAGAAGGGCGTTCCAAGCTAGAACAGTGAACCTTCGCTCCCCAGCCCCAGGCCCCCACGGATCTAGTTCCTTCTAGTCGGGGAGGTGGCCAGCTGAGTTGTGGCTGTGCGGTTCTCTTGTTATCTGGACCCCACCCTGGTGTGAGCCCCCATTTGGCTGTGCCTGTAGTCCCTAGCATCTGACCCTGGGTGCTCAGAGAACTGGGTCCCCGGGAGCTGAGGTTTGGAAGGCCTGTCCCCTCTTCCTGAGGCAGGGAGGGACCCAAGTCCCCGCGGGGGGAGGGGGGAGGGGCGGGTGCTTCCTTGCCTGGGTGCCCCGCCTCCGCTGCAACAGGCCGCCAGCTGCCACCACCCCACCCCACGCCCCTTAGCCCTTTTTTCAAAGTCCTGCTTTGAACTTGAAACCCGGCAGTAGATTCCCTCGTGCCTGGAGTCTGGGGAAAGGACCAAGTGCTCAAATGAGGTTTAAGTCTGTTGCCGCCTTTCGCTTTTGTGGGGGCTTGCCGGGCCAGGCTGCTCTGTGCAGAGGCTCCGAGGGCGGGGGGCGGGGCAGGCCCTGCCGTCAGGGAGCTTCTGGAACCTGCCTCAGAGCCCGGTGGGTGTGACGGTGGGTGTGACGGGAGAGCCGGCCAGGTCTGACAGCCCTGGGAGAACAGGGAGGGATGCACAGACTGTCAGGTCCTGGCCGCTCTGCCCTCGCCCTCTGCCGTCCTGTGGGGGAACAGGTGCAGGTCCAGGAAGGGGCTTGGCCAGGCCTGGCTCCCTGGATGGAAGGGGATTCTATCCCTGTTTTCCATGCCTCCCCAAGCCCTGGTCTCTGGAAGCTTCCTGGTGTGAGGGGGGAATTTGATGAGGGCTTGTCCCGTGAGGCTGGGGCCGCCGAGGGCACCGAAGAGGAAAAATGAAGCAAAACCCCCGCGCGCCGTCGCCACGGGCTTGGGACCTGGCTTTTAGCAGCTGTTAGAACAACTGGTCTCTGGGCCTATGACCTTAGAAGGGGCGGGTGGGGAAGAAAGATTACCTGAGGGTCTGCCTGACTCGGGACAGCTGGGGAGGACAGCTGTGTGGGCAGCTTCTGACCGAGAAGGGCCACACTGGGTCCCCCTCGACCTGGGACCCTCCTCTGTGCTCTGAGCAAAGAGGCCGGGTAGGCACAGGTGCTCACCTGCGTCACAGCTGCCCAGGTCAGTTAGCAGACATCATGGAGCCGCTGGGCACAGGCACGTGTTCTAGAAACAGATACCGGAAGGGTAGGTGCCACACATGCGAGCCTTGTGGGAGAGCTGTTGAGGGGGAGGGCTCTGAGCCAGACCAGCTGGGCCTGACTCCTGCCTGGGTAACTTTGGACAAGAGTATCTGCATGGTAAGAATGTAACGTAGAGGGGGCGCCTGGATGGCTCAGTCGTTAAAAAAAAAATTTTTTTTTTTACATTTATTTATTTTTGAGAAAGAGTGAAACAAAGCATGAGCGGGGGAGGGGCAGAGAGAGAAGGAGACACAGAATCCGAAGCAGGCTCCAGGCTCCGAGCTGTCAGCCCAGAGCCCGATGTGGGGCTCGAACCCACAAACCGTGAGATCATGACCTGAGCCGAAGGCGGACGCTCAGCCGATTGAGCCACCCAGGCGCCCCTTCAGTCGTTTAAACGTCCAACTCTTGGTTTCAGCTCAGGTCACGATCTCGTGGTTCCATGACTTTGAGTCCCGCATCGGGCCCTGTGCTGGTAGTGCAGAGCCTGCTTGGGATTCCCTCTTTCCCTTTCTCTCTGCCCCTCCCCGACTCATGCTGTCTCTGTCTCAAAATAAATAAATAAACTTTAAAAAAATCAAAAAGAATGTAACGTGGAGAAAGTATCCAGCCCGTTGATCCAGACCGGTAGCTGCCCGACTCTTCTCGTTGATGGACCACAGCACCTTGGGCATGGTTATGATGGGGGCCGGAGCTGGGCCATACTCCAATATGTGGCTTCCTCTGGCTGCTTTTCGGAGTGGCTTTTCCTAAGGAAGGTGCCCGCCTGATCTGGTGAGTGGGAGAACCGCTGTGGGGTTCCCAAGGTCACCAGAACCTGCCTGGGAGCCCTTCTTCTGCCTCCTGGGACCCTTTGTGGTTCTTAAATGTTTAAAAATATTTTTTAAAGTTCATTTATTTATTTTGAGAGAGAGCACGTGAGCAGGGGAGGGGCAGAGAGAGAAGAGGAGAGAGAGAATCCCAAGCAGGCTCCACACTGTCAGCACAGAGCCCGACGCGGGGCTCGAACCCACGAACCATGAGATCATGACCTGAGCTGAAACCGAGAGTCAGACACTCAATGGACAGGGTCACCCAAGTGTCCCTTAATTTTTTTTTTTTTTTAATTCTTTAGTCTTCGTATAAATCATTGTTATCAAAATAACATGACAGTCAGCCCTCACTGTGCCCTTGGCTTGGGCCAGGCACCGAGAACAGCCCCAGAAACCAAGGTGCAGGTGAGGAGGAGACCCAGGTGGGGCTAGGAGCTGCTGGTCTCTGGGGCTCCAGGGCCTGCCCCCTCAGCCACTGTGTGGCCTCTGCCTCATGGCATCTCAGTGGTGGAAGAGAGCCTGGGGGGGCCCCCCTTCCAGGGTCCCGCCTAGGGGTCTTCTCTTAACAGGAAGCAAAGGGGACGTCTCTACATGGGACGGAGTAAAAGACAAGATTGTTCCCTGCTTATAAGGAACTGTAGGGTTTGGGCAGATTCTGGAAAATGGGTTCATTCAAGGGAGTCCAAGATTTGGGGTGATTGTAGCTTGAGGCTTGGCTTGGCAGGTGCTTAGTGCTCTATTTTTGGTTTAATATACGTGTGTACCCTACACCAAGAGCCAGAGGCCTCTAGCCAGGCAACCTAGGTAAAAGTGCCTGATCTCTCTGAGCCTCAGTTTTCCTCATCTGTAAAGGGGGGATAACAAAATGACTTCACAGGATTAACCGTGAAGGTCACACGGGCTACTGTATGTCAGGCCCTTAGCACAGAGCATCAGTTAGTGGGTTGATCACCGTGGTTGTTAGTCAAGTTCAGCAACGGAGCCTGTTGATCTCCCAAGAGCCCAGTCCACAGTTGAGAGGTCCCCTTTGTCAGGACTCCCCCCCCATCCCGGCTGCCCCGGCCTCGGGTGCCACGTGCTTCCCCATTCCCGCCACCAGCGCCCCAGAGAGAGAACCACATGCTTGGTCTTGCACATCGGGCTGGGCCTTGGAGTTACATGGCTTCCCCAGCGCCTAGAAGCTCTGGCTTCCAGTCCTGAGCTTCTTGCCAGGCCTGGGCCCAGGGTCTCTTGGCGGTGGCTGAAAGGAAGATGCTGGTGGGAGCTGCTTCCCTGTAGCCCCTCACTGGCTGCCCCTGGAAAGGACTAGAAACATAGGCATCACTGTTTCACAAACACATCAGCCTCTGGAGAAGAGAAAGGTGGGTCCTTCTCTGCCTGATGCTGAGTCTGACAGGAAGTGGGGGACAGCCTCCAGACCTCGTGGTGCAAATGGGGAAGTTTCCTGAGCCCCATAGCACAGGAGGCCCTGCGTGGGGCCCAGATATGCATAAGGCATGTGGGTTCAAGTCCTGTTTTGTCTTTTCGTGAGTGACCTTGAGCAAGTTGCTTCTCTTGCCTTCCACGTCCTCGTCTATAGCATCTCAGGGCCCGGGCCCAGGGGGCAGGCCCCTTCCCTGGGTTTGAGTCCCATTTCTGCTGTGTGACTCTGGGCAAGGCCCTGGCCTCTCTGAGCCTCAGGGTCATTCTTCTTCTAAAGAGGGGCTGGGTCAGGGCACGGAGAGCCCAGAGGTCAGCCCCAGGATGTTGGAAGTGAAGGACTTGTCTCCCATGCACCTCCCCCTCCCCCCTTTTCCTGGTCTATGCAGTCCTGATGCTTTGGGCTGCAGCTCAGGGAGGGGAGACTCAGCAGCAGAGCAAGAGGCTTTTCTGGCTCCTTCCTTGCCCCAGGGTGTCTGTGGCTGTCCCCAGCTGTCAGGGAATGGGTTGGAGCCGTTTGTATTGGGCCCCGAGCTGGCTGGGGTGCAGGGTGGGGGACACAGAGACCACTTCCCCTTGGTGGTGGGCCATGAGTGGTCTCAGGTTAACAGCCAGGAGCCTGAGCCCGCTGGGAGGGGGAGGTGGCAGTTTGTAACCCTCGAGAATGGGTTCATTCCTGGCCCTCGATCCTGAGTGACCCTGAGCTGTGAAAGGTGAGGCTCTGAGGAGGTGCTTTCCTGAGTTTGCCCTTTTTTTTTTTTTAAGTTTCCTTATTTATTTTTGAGAGAGACTTAGCGAGCGCAAGCGGGGGAGGGGCAGAGAGAAGGAGAGAGGGAGGAATCCCAAGCAGGCTCCGCTTGGTCAGCGCACAAGCCCGACTCGGGGCTCGAACTCACAGAGCCGTGAGAGCAAGACCTGAGCTGCATTCGAGTCGGACGCTTAACCGACTGGGCCACCCAGGTGCCCCCTGAGCTTTTTTTTAATCCTTGAACCTTCCGGAGGGATTGGGAGATAGGGAGAGACCTCGGGGACGCCCAAGGCCGCGCTGCCCGCCCCCCCCTCCCCCCCCCCCCCCCCCGCCGTGCGTGCCTCAGTTTCCCCATCCGTCAGCCAGTGCGGGGGGCGCCTCCCGGTTCCCACCGCGCACCCCGGAGCGCTGACCACTGCCTCTCTCCCGCCCCGCAGGCTCCCCCCTGCACAAGCAGGCCTCGGGCCCGGCCGCCGCCGCCACCGCCCCCCCCGCCGCCGAGAAGCCGGGCCCCAAGCCGGCCGAGGTGGGCGATGACTTCCTGGGGGACTTCGCGGTGGGCGAGCGGGTGTGGGTGAACGGCGTGAAGCCGGGCGTGGTGCAGTACCTGGGCGAGACGCAGTTCGCGCCGGGCCAGTGGGCCGGCGTGGTGCTGGACGACCCGGTGGGCAAGAACGACGGCGCGGTGGGCGGCGTGCGCTACTTTGAGTGCCCGGCCCTGCAGGGCATCTTCACGCGGCCCTCCAAGCTGACCCGGCAGCCCACGGCCGAGGGCTCGGGCAGCGACGCCCACTCGGTGGAGTCGCTGACCGCCCAGAACCTGTCGCTGCACTCGGGCACGGCCACGCCGCCGCTCAGCAGCCGGGTCATCCCGCTGCGGGAGAGCGTCCTCAACAGCTCGGTCAAGACGGGCAATGAGTCGGGCTCCAACCTCTCGGACAGCGGCTCCGTGAAGCGGGGCGACAAGGACCTGCGCCTGGGAGACCGCGTGCTGGTGAGTGCTGCCACCACCGCCCCACCTTCAGGGGCAAGCTGGACCCCAGGGGCTGGGCAGGGAGGGGACTCGGGGGTGGGAGTGGGGGGGGGGGGCTCGGGGGGGGGGGTCCGGGCTGGGACGCCCAGTCCTCATCGGAACCACAACGGAGTGACCGGGGATGCCGGTCCAATGGGCTCTGGAGACTGTCGCCGTGTGACCCTGGGCGAGCGCCTTAACCTCTCTGGACCTCAGTCTTCCCATTTGTAAAATGGGTTGGGATGCATGAATATGTGTAATGCCTCTAGCCGGTGCCAGAAACTTAGGAGGTGCCCCATACATGTTAGCTCTTGTTGGTTTTATCCACGGATCCCGCCCGATGGTATTTCCCAATGGTATTATCCATTGACCAGCATGGATGCCCCAGGCCTATCCTGGAAAAGGCCGAGGACCACAGGGTCGGGTGGTTCAGACACCTAATCGGCTGTTACGCAACGATCACTATTGGTGTCGGGGAGAGAGTTGGGTCACTCTCTGGAGCCAAAAGGACCATCAGCCAAGTCTTCCTGCCGGGGGCCCCTCTTCTCTGCCGCTCCCTGTCATTGGGCCACGTTGGAAGGGCCAGTGGCCCCAAGTCCTTTAGAGTCTGGATTCATCATCTGGATTCATTCATCAAGTCCGAATGAAGCAGTGTTTCCCTGGCACCTGCTGTGGGCTGGGCTGGGCTGGGGGGGGGGGGGGGGGGCGGGTGCCAAGGTCATGGCAGGACAGGGTCATGTTCCTGCTGTACCAAGCCCAGGGTTAGGGTGGCCGAGGTGACCCCAGAGCTGACCCTGCCCCCCCCCCCCCCCCGTCAAGAACCACAGTGTTGGAAAGGAGAGAGTAACCCACGAGGCAGTCTCTGAAGGGCATCTGGTGGGCTTGGGTGTGAGAAGCCAGTGGGGGTAGAGTCAGCTGGTGGGGGACACTGTGTTCATCAGTCTTCTGCAGGACTATGGGGACCAGCTACCTGGAGCTCCAAGGCTGAATGGGGAAGGGTTTGGGGGGCTCCAGGGTCCCCTTGTGGGGACTGCAGGAAAGTATTGTTGCCTGGGATTCTCCCTCCCTACCCCGAGGACCTCACACAACGCCAAGGTTTCCCCTGGAGGCTTCTGGGTAGGGTATTTGGGGCAGGGGCAGGGGAAATAGAGGAAATGTTTATACCTATTGCCTTGTTGAATCCTCAAGCCCACACCATGATGTAATTTTATCCCCACTTTGTGGATGGAGAAACTGAGACTCAGAGAAGTTTAAGAACTTACGTAGTAACTTACAAAGACTCAAACCAGCCCCCGCAGCCTGCCTTCCTGAGTCTCTCTACCCTGGTGATCTCTCTGGGGTCTGCCCACCCCAGGGGCCGGTTTCCCAACCTGCTTCCCTGTGGACAGAACTACCCGCTTCGGTGATCTGGTGGAGGGCGTGGCCAGGCTTGGTCCCTGCCCTCCAGCTCACTGTCTATCAGGGGAGAGAGACAGACATCAGTGTTTCCTTATAGATCCGGGTGAGTGCCCATCACGGAGGCTTGACCTGGTGGGGGGCATCCCCGAGGCCGGTGTTCGGGCTGAGCCGAGGGAACGGACTAGAGAAACAAAAGAGTAGCAGGGCTGAGCTGTTGTTAGCAATGGTGCTGGGCAGCATTGTGCCTATGAGGCTGGTGTGGGCTTGACCCTGAAGGAGTGGAGGGGGTTTGCTCTATTTGCAGAGGGACCATGGCACGGGCAGGTCCATCTTTAAGCGCATCCCGCTTGCTGCTTGACGAGGAAAGGATGGGAGGGGGCAAGAGTGGAGCAGGGGAGTGGCAGAGGGCTGCGGTGGCAGCTCCGGGGACAGGGGGCTAGACTCTCGGGGCACTTGTGACTTCCTAGTCAGGGTCCTTGTGGTGGGGCTGTTGCTCTACTGTTGCTGCCACGGCTCCCCGGGAAGCCGTCCCCACCTGGCTGATGGGACCCAGGCAAGCTGGCATATAGTCTCACTGAGCTGTCTTGGGGGTGCCCGGGGGCCAAGGGCACCTGCTGGCCGTTGACCACTATAGGGAGATCGGGTACAGGTTGGTGCCCTTGCTGCTACTTCCCGCCTGTGTGATGCTGGGCAAGTCACTTAACTGAGCCTCGCCCTCATTCATTCATTCATTCATTCATTCATTCATTCATTGTCTGTCCATTCAGCAAAATGGGCGTAGAAGCCCCCTTGGGCTGCTTTCATTGAGAACATTAAGAAAGCTGGTGGACGTGAAGTGTTCACAGTTACTCGGGGTCTGGTGAGTCCCGTGAGTGCCGTGGGTGTGGTCTGAGACCTCTTTGGGGTGGGAAGTGGAGGCCCAGGGGGTTATGGGCCAGCACTGGTTGGTTCTCAGGTTGCAGGAGTGGGGAGGTTGATCCCCAGTTTGATCCTGTCTGGAACTCCCTTTGCTTCCCTTTTAGGGAGGGCAGGGGGGGCATACAAGCCTGCACAGGGTGGGCACTGCTCTAGAAGTCTCTGCCAGGCCCTAGCCCATCAGCAGGGCTGGTGGCAGCCAAAGCAGATGGGCCTTGCTGGCTTCCTACCGCGGTCTTGGGGGCGTCCCTCACACTGGGGGCTGTGCCCAGCACTTTCTGTACCTACTCTTTTTGGGTCCGGCCCACTGCCTTAGAAGCTGGGAGTTACCCTCCCATTTCATAGATGAGGAAACTGAGCTCAGCCCTGGAAACAGCCGGTCTGGAGTCACGCAGCCAGGAGGTAATAGCCATTCACTCATTCATTCATTCATTCATTCATTCATTCATTGATGTTTGTTTATTTTTGAGAGAGAAAGAGAGAGGGAGGGGGAGCGTGTGAATGTGCACGCGGGGGAGGGGCAGAGAAAGAGGGAGACACTGAATCCGAAGCAGGCTCCAGGCTCTGAGCCGTCAGCACAGCTGAACTCCCCAACAGCGAGATCACAACCTGAGCCGAAGTCGGACGCTCATCCGGCTGAGCCACCCATCCCTCTATTTATACTTACCAACTGAGACTGCCCTAGAAACAGGATATCCGTGGATTCTGGGTGGGGGGAGGAATTTACACACGGGGTTTGCTTCTACCGAAAGGATGGAGCCCCATGTGTCCCCCATCCCACCGGAGTGTGCAGCTTCTCCAGGGTCGGTCCTGCAGCCTGGTCCACTGCTCACGGCCAGGACCCAGCTGGCTCAGCCGACCCCAGGACTCGCTTCTCCCTGTGCCTGCTGTGGACACCTGCTACGTCACCTTCCTGTCCCTACTCCACCCTTTAAAAAATTATATGCTGGATGTGGGTGACTGTGGAGGCTGGAACTTACTTGAGGACAGGAGACAATATCCAAAAAATATAACTGCTTTTGCGGATTTTATAAATCATGTGATCCTATAAATGCATTATCAGGGCCCTTCCCAGGGCCTTGGAGGAGGCCGGTGCAGAAGCTGTATTAGCTTCACCAGCTGTTAAACCTGCTTCTGAACTGGGTCAAAGGCATGAGCAGTATTATTTATGGTCTTTAAGTCATGTTGCTCTTCAGAGGTACCTATGGATCCTGGTGTCACTGGGGCCTCAACGCTACCCCCTGAGGTGCAGGTAGCAGCTAAAGAATCACGGGCAGTTTATTTACGCTCTCTGTGCCTCAGTCCCTTCACCTGGAAGATGGGAGAATAGTTCACCTGCCGGGTGTGCAGGCTGTTTAGAAGCCCTGCTCAAAGTCAGCTCTGAGTGTTAGTTCTTACCAGCCTTAAAGTCCTTGGAGGGTGGGTGTTCCCTTCGGCCACAGGGGTCCCAGGTGCAGTGAGGGGCTCGGAGCTCAGAGAGCCTCCCTGAAGTCACAGCAGCTCATGACGGCCTGGTGTCCTTGGCCCTTGTTGGTCAACCACGTGCTCGGGCCCGCAGGCTGGTTGCCCTGCCTTTGTCCTTTTCCGCCCCTCCCCTGCCCCAGCACACACACGGATAACCTTTCTGATCCGTGCCTGGAATTCCTCCAACGATGAGCCACGCTTTTCTGATCCCTTCTTCTACTCCCCGCCACCCTCAGCCCTCCGTCCGGGGCACCATCTGGGGCCCCCGCCGCCAGCTCCTACCCGCCCCTGCACAGGGGCCTCTTTTTTCCTTTCTGGGTCCCCCTTTCCAGTCTCCCCACACGCTTGCCCTGGCTGCGCCCACCTTAAAAACAAACTGAGGGGCGCCTGGGTGGCTCAGTTGGTTGAGCGTCTGACTTCAGCTCAGGTCATGATCTCGCGTTCCATGGGTTAGCCCCGCGCCGGGTTCTGTGCTGACGGTTCAGAGCCTGGAGCCTGCTTCGGATTCTGTGTCTGCCTCGCTCTCTGCCCCTCCCCTGCTCGTGCTCTGTCTCTCTCTGTCAAAAATAAATAAACATTAAAAAAAAACCGCAAAACTGAGCCCCTGCCCGATGTCTATTCCAGCCATGCCCACTTCTCTGACCTCCCTTCAGCTAAACGCTTGAAAGCCCCCTCTGTGCACGCGGTCTCCACCCCTGCTGTCCAGCACCCTCTGCTCTGGGGAAACTGAGGCTGCCACAGATCTGCACAGTACAAGTTAGAGCGACCGGTTCTCTGTCCTGGCTTTATGTCCCCTCCCGGCAGAACTGGGCACCGTCCATCTCCCTGCCTCCTTCTGGAAGCACTTTCTTCCTCCCTCCCCCCACCCCAGCTTTCCTCCTACCTCCTTGGCCAGCAGGGAGGTGTTCCTTGCCTCAGGTCAGGTCCAAACTCCAGCCTTGGCTCGTCTCCCCCTGTGCAGTCTCCCTGCTGGAACCATCTGGGCCTGTGACTTAGAACAGTCGGGACACATGGGGCGTCCCACTGCCCAGGGGTGGCTGGTGTCTTAGATCAAGTGCTTACGCAGCATCCCTGCTTAGTGTGTGTTACTTTCCCGGGGCTGCTCTAACAGCTGCCACCAACTAGTCCTGTACAGGAAGGGGGTTTTCTCTCCGTTCTGGGGGTTAGCAATCTCAAGTCAAAGGTGCTGGCAGGGCCATTCGCTCTCTGAAGGACCAAGAGAAGAACCCATTCCGTGCCTTTCTCTTCGGTTCTGGAGGCTGCTGGCATCCCGTGGCATTCCTTGGCCGGCAGCCACCTCACCCAGCCCCTCCCTGCACCTTCACACGGTCTCTTCTCTCGGTGTGTCCGTGTCTCTCCTCTTCTTATAAGAACACCAGTCACATCCCATTAGGGCCCATGCTAATGACTTCCCCTCACTTAATCCCGTCTGAAGGACCTCAGCTTTAAATAATACAAACATAATAATATAATTAATAATAATAAGATCACATTCAGGGCGCCCGGGTGGCTCAGTCAGTTAAGCATCCGACTCTGGATTTTGGCTCAGGTCATGATCTCGTGGTTTGTGAGTTCGAGCTCCACACTGGCGGTGTGGAGCCTGCTGGGGATTCTCTCTCTTTCCCTGTCTCTCTCTCTGCCCTTCCCCCCACTCACGCTTGCTAGAGAGCAAAATGCTCTCTCAAAATAAGTAACTAAAATAAATAAACTTTAAAATAAATAAGTAAGGTGGGGTGCTTGGGTGGCTCGGTGGGTTGAGTGTCTGACTTCAGCTCAGGTCATGGTCTTGCGGTCTATGAGTTCGAGTCCCACATCGGGCTCTGTGCTGACAGCTCGGAGCCTGGAGCCTGCTTCCGATTCTGTGTCTCCCTCTCTCTGCGCCTCCCCTCCATGCTCTCTCTCTCTCTCCTCTCAAAAATAAACATTAAGACAAAATTTTTAAAAATTTTAAAAATAAATAAATAAATAAGGTCACATTCACAGGTATGGGGAGGGACGGGGGAGTCAGGACTTGAATGTATCTCTTTTAGGGGACATGGGTCAACCTGTCACACATGCCCCAGGCAGAACTCATGTGTTTATCCCCCACCCCGTCCCTGACCTGCTCTTCCCGTCTTCCCCGTCCTTGTGAACACTCACCTGCCTCTCCAGCGACCAGGCCAGGAACTTGGGACTCAGCCTTGTGCCCTGTTTTTCTCTCCTCCCCAGCCATGCGACTCATCTGGAAGTCCCCGGTGCTGTCTCGAAAACACACCGGAATCTGTCCCCATCCTACCGCCTCCCCTGGGAGGCTCCTCTCTCTTGGACGGAGGGCCCGCCTCCTCCTTGGTCTCCCTGCCCCCACCCAGGTCCCTGCACCGCACAGGTTCCCATCTCACCTGAGATAAGGCCCACCTGCCTTCCCATGGCCCCCAGACCCTTGTCAACTGCCCGCCCACCCTCGGGCCACCCGGCGTCCCTCCCTCCCTGGCCGAGCCCGGCCGCATCCGCCTTCTGTCCTCTCCTCCAGTGTCCCGGGCTGGTCCCTGCACAGGGGACACTGTCCCCCAGAGCTTCCCACAGCTCGATACCCCCCGTCCGCGAGGCCTCTGCCCCATGGGCTCTTCTCGGAGAGAGAGGCCTCTGATGTCACCCTGCCCAGCCCCTCCAACCGCTTGGATTAACAGCAGGAGTCCACTTCCTCCTCCTCCACTGCCGGTTTCCTGCCACGGCCGAGAGCGCCTTGACCACGGGCCTTGTCTGTTTTGTCCACAACGGCTGGGCCCCTAGGGCCCACCGCAGAGCCTGGTGCCAGGAAGATGCTGAATGAACCACTCAGGGCCCCGGGGGGTGGTCCTGAGCGAGCAAGGCGCCGCTGGCCCCGTGTCGGGGCTGCACAGGCTAGTTGAACCCCAGGTTCTTCTCGCTGGCGGTTGGTCACATCAGCAGCTGTGGACACCGTCAGGGAGGGCCACCGAGGGACCGCTTGCTTCTGTCCCCTCATCTCCCGAGAACGACCCTTCTTCCCGGCCAGCCCTTCTTCCCACCAGTACCACCCCCTCCCCCCAACACAGCATCCCGGCAGGTGCTGGTCCGGCCTTGGCCGTGAGCCCCTCGCCGTGCTCTCAGCAGCCCTGTGACGTGGGCCCGGCATGCCCCCGCCCTGCCCCTCCTCCTGATGGCAGAGCTGAGCTGGACGGCCCGGGGGCCCCGTTCTCTCGCCGTGTGGGCGCTACCCTGATCTGTGGCAGAGGCGTGCATTTGAAGTGAGTCACCAGTTTTGACTTCCTCAGAGGAAAGTCCCTGAGAAACAGATGAGCCTGGCCTGCCCACCAGCGTTGCTCTGGGAGACCTGGGATGCAGTTGGTGTTCGGCCCAAATAACCTGCGGGTGGAGCAAAGGGGAGGCTGGGGCCTGGCACGCAGTGGGGCTGGGTGCCAGGGAGTGTTCTCTTTTATTTATTCATTTTTTTTTTTTAAGTTTACGCATTTGGAGAGAGAGAGCAGGTGAGAGACAGAATATCCCAAGCAGGCTCCCCAATGTCCAGCCCGATGCAGGGCTCGAACCCACAAACAGATCATGACCTGAGCCAAAATCAAGAGTCGGACGCTTAACCGGCTGAGCCACCCAGGTGCCCCTAAAGAGGGAGAATCTTGAATAGGCTCAGTGCGGAGCTCGATCCCCTGACCCTGGGATCATGCCCTGAGCCAAAATCAAGAGTCGGACGCTCAACTGACTAAGCCACCTAATCACATTTTCTATAAACCTAAAATTGCCTCCAAGAAGTCTATTAACTTTTTTAAAGTAAAGAAGGATTATATCAAAAAAAGAGAGAGAGAAGAGGCTGATGTCCTCCATCTGGAGGGTGAGGCCTGCCACACCCGGGCTGGGGTCTCGGTGAGCAGAATCTCGGGGGTCGTCGGGGAGACCGGTGTCCCGAGGTTGTGCTGACCAGGGTGGGGCGGTCAGTGCCACACCCATCCCCTCTGGAAACTTCTCCATTGCCTCTGCCTTGCTCCCAGCTCGGGGAGGGTACCCACCTGGCTCCGTTGTGCTGTAGGAGGAGGAAGGGACAAGGAGAGGATTTGGGTCCGGAGGCAGCTGAGGACCAAGGGTGAGGCAGTACCCTCCCGGGCCGGGGAGAGGTGGGTAGTGCACTTGTAGCCACAGACCCCCGCCTGAGGGGAGCCTGGTAGCTGTGCCCCGCGAGGACCGAAGAAGCAAGAGAGAGAGGTCCAGCAGGCTTTTCCGCTCCCTGACTACTCTGAACCTCAGTCTCTTCATCTAGGAGTGGAGTAATGCTGCACACTGCATAGCGCTGTGACGTTTAGAAATCGTGTCCTCGATGTGCCCGGCAGGCAGTCGGTGTGGGGGAGACGTTGGGAGTGGAGTGAGTTTTGATTAGCGAGCTGGTCCCTTTCAGGCACACGTGAGGCACACTTGGGGGTGTCAGAGGAGGTAACATTTAGGTTCCGGCAAACACGATGGATAAACACGCATGTCTGCTTCCACTCTTCCCTGAACCTGCCTGAGAACGACAGGGAAGGGAGGTTTTTTTTTTCTTTTAATGTTTATTTACCGTGTGTATGTATTTCATGTTTTATTTGTTTATTTTTTAATGTTTGTTTTGAGAGAGAGAGCGCGTGTGCATGCACACACAAGCGGGCGAGGGGCAGAGGGAGAAGGAGACACAGAATCCGAAGCAGGCTCCGGGCTCTGAGCCGTCAGCACAGAGCCCGAGGCGGGGCTCGAACTGGTGAACCGCGAGATCACGACCTGAGCTGAAGTTGGACACTTAACCGACTGAGCCACCCAAGTGTCCCAAGCTATGCACATTTAAAAAAAATTTTTTTTGATGTGTATTTACTTTTGAGAAGAGACAGGGAGCAAAGGGAGGGGCAGAGAGAGGGAGAGAGATGAGAATCCCAAGCAGGCCCCGCACTCTCAGTGCAGAGCCGGACATGGGGCTCGATCCCGCAAACCAAAGAGATCATGACTTGAGCTGAACTCAGGAGTCAGACGCTCAACCGACAGAACCGCCCATACGCCCCAATGCAATGAAATTTCTATCCTGATGGCTGACCCCCTTTCCCCGCTGGCGTCTTCTAGAACCCTCCTCAGGGTGAGCACAAGAAGCTTTTCTGGGGAAAGTGGCCAGTCCTCTAACAAATTAGAGAAGGTCCTACAGGCATTAGATCTGAACAGAACACCACTATGTACGTGAGTATGAATGTTCAGTGAACAAAAATGCTCTGGGAAAGCAAAAAAGTATGACACATATAAGAAACTCCACAGAAGCATTAGAAGATCGATTTGAGGAGGCGCCTGGCTGGCTCAGTCAGTAGAGCATGCAGCTCTTGATTTTGGGGTCGTGAGTTCAAGTCCCACTTTGGGGCATAGAGATGACTTTTTAATTTTTTATTTATTTATTTATTTTTAATTTTTTTTTTTCAACGTTTTTTATTTATTTTTGGGACAGAGAGAGACAGAGCATGAACGGGGGAGGGGCAGAGAGAGAGGGAGACACAGAATTGGGAACAGGCTCCAGGCTCCGAGCCATCAGCCCAGAGCCCGACGCGGGGCTCGAACTCACGGACCGCGAGATCGTGACCTGGCTGAAGTCGGACGATTAACCGACTGCGCCACCCAGGCGCCCCTAGAGATGACTTTTTTAAAAAAAAGATAAATTAGGGGCACCTGAGTGTCTCAGTCACTTAAGCACCTGACTTCGGCTCAGGTCCTGATCTCACGGTTTGTGGGTTCAAGCCCCACATCGGGGTCTGTGCTGACAGCTCGGAGCCTGGAGCCTGCTTCAGATTCTGTGTCTCCTTCTCTCTCTGCTCTGTCCCCACTCACACTCTGTCTCTCTCTCTCTCTCTCTCTCTCTCTCAAAAATAAATAAACATTAAAAAAATTTTTTTAAGAGATAAGTTTGAGGAAATCTCCCAGGAAGTAGAATGAAAAGACAGATGGAAACAGGAGAGAAAATAATACCCTCAGAGAACCTTCCAGGTGATCCAGCTTCCAAATGTAGTGGTTCCAGAAAGGAAACAGGAAGAGGAGGGTAGAAGTCAAAGAAGGAATGCGAGAAAATTCCCCGGGATTGACAAGGGTTTCTTGGTTGAGAGGGCCCACGGGAGCCCAGGCAAGGGACGAGGCCCACACCCAACGCACCTCACCATGTGCCTGTACAGCCCTGAGACAGAGCAAGCTCTGCCCGTTTCTGGAGTGGGCAGACGGGCTCGCCCGAAGGATCGGGACTCAGGTCGGCTTGGAACTTGTCAACAGCCACCCTGGAAACAGAGAGAGGGAGCTTCGAAAGGCTGGAGGAAGAGACCCAGCCCGACGCCTTCAACCGTGAGGGAAGCAAGAGAATTGGAAGCAGGCGTTCACACAACGACCTGTATGTGGATGTGCACGGCCCCTTGATTCACGGTGGTTTACTGGAACCACTGGAAACGACCCACGTGTCTTAAGAGCGGACGAACGGACGGACAAAATGGGACGGAACCCGTATGCTGGAATTCATAAAAGGGAATGAAGTGCTTCCACGGATAGACGTGGGTGGACCTTGAGAACATGATGCCAAATGAAGGAAAACTAGACACAGAAGGTCACACGCTGATAATTCCACTTCTGGGAAATGGCCAGAATCAGGCAATCTGTAGAAAAGAGTGGTTGCCTGGGGGTGGGGGTGGGGGTCTGCTTCTGGGCGCAGAGTTTCTTGGGGGGGGGGGGGATGAAAATGTCCCGGGACCAGAAACATGATGGTTGCGAATATACTAAAAAGCCCCAGGGCTCTGCACTTTATAGTGGTCAAAGGGGTGAATTTTATGCTATGGGAATTTTACCTCAATTAAGCAAAAGTGAGGCTAGAGTAAAAATTATTGTCCATTATGCAAGGGCTCCAATAGGTTATTTCTTCATGTGCTTTTTTTTTTTTTTTAATGTTTATTTATTTTTGAGACAGAGAGAGACAGAGCATGAATGGGGGAGGAGCAGAGAGAGAGAGGGAGACACAGAATCCGAAGCAGGCTCCAGGCTCCGAGCTGTCAGCCCAGAGCCCGACGCGGGGCTCGAACCCACAGGCTGCGAGATCATGACCTGAGCCGAAGTCGGACGCCCAACCGACTGAGCCACACAGCAGCCAACCATCATTTAACCATTTTTTAAGGATAACGTTTATCGACACGTTAGGTATTGATAATGGTATTGCCAGACAGCACACATTCAGTGCTTAATCCTCAGGAAGGGGGGAAAATAACTAACTAACTAACTAACTAACTTTTTGGAGGCGACGATGCTGAAGCTCAGAGAGGTTAGGCAACTTGCCCAAGCTCACACAGCGTGTAAGTGGCAGCGTTTCAGTGCACGTCGGTCTGTCTCCAGAGCCCTTGCACGGGACAGCCCTGGGAAGCTCTGGTTTTACCCGTATCCCTCGCTGCTGTCCTCGGGCCTCTCCTCCTCCTCACCCCCTCTTCCTTCTCCCCTGCACACTGGAAGGGAGAGGGGAGATGAGCCTGGCCATCCCTGCCTGTGCCCGCTGCGTCCTCTGGACCTGAGTGTCTCTGTGCGCCAACAGGTCGGCGGGACGAAGACGGGTGTGGTGCGGTACGTGGGGGAGACAGACTTTGCCAAGGGCGAGTGGTGCGGTGTGGAGCTGGACGAGCCCCTCGGGAAGAACGATGGGGCGGTGGCGGGTACCAGGTATGGCGGGCTTCCCCCGGGGGAGTCTGGGAGGGGGCTGCTCTTCCGGGGGTGGGTGGGTGCAAGGGCTGGGGCATCGGAGGAGGTCAGCATTGAGGGTAGCTGTGGGTACCCTCATTGTGGGTAGCTGGGCCACTCACCACGGTATAGATGCTGCCAGCTTCCTTCTGCCTGAGGCAGGCGCTGCGAAAAGCACCCCCATTTTACAGGTGAGAGAACAGAGGCCAGAGAGGTCATTGCTCAAGGTCGCACAGAGTCACGGGCAAGTGCTAAGTGGGTCATTGGTTCTGTGTTCCCTCTTCCATGCCACACGTGGGGTAGGAGCCCTAGAAAAGAGGAGGCGGTTCCTGCCTTCCGGGAGTTCCCCTGGGTGATACAGGAAATAATCCGATACTGGCCCGTGTCCAGCAGCTATGAGTGGTGTCACCACTGGGTTCCAGGTCCCTTGCTGTCCCTGATTAGAGCTGACTGCCTGTTCTGCTGGGTCAAGAGGGTCTAAGGCTGGGGCTGGGGGTGTGATGTCCTGGGTGAGCAGTGTGTGGCAGGGGCGTGGGGCTAAGGCCCAATGGCCCAAGAGCCTGTGTTGGCTGTCCCGAGGCTAGATTGTGTGGCCCAGGGGAGGCTGTGACAACTCTGAAAAGGAGTGGCCAAGGTGGTGCAGGCCAAGCTGCCAGGGGAGGAACCATACTTGAACCAGGTCTTGAAGGGAAGTAGGGTTTTGTTTTTGGAATGGCTTGAGGAAGATCTGCTCTATCGGGGCGGGGGGGGGGGGGGAGGACAGTCCCAGCAAAGACCTGCATACAGGAAGAGGCGGGATGGGGTGGCAGTTTCGAGGAGAGTCAGAAACTGGACAGCACCAGCTCTCTGGTCCCATGTGGAATCTGTGCCCAGGAAGGTTCTGGGAGAAGACAATCCAGAGTTTCTGGGACAACACTTGGCCTTCCTGTTCTCAAGATGGATGTTTCCACTCACTCTTGCTCTCAGAATTCAGGGCCAGGTTGGGAGCCTCAGCCCCCACCTCCAAGGCATCTCCTTCAGGCTTTTGTTGCTCTGTGCTGGAAGCATTGTGCACAGAGGGCCAGTGGCGTTCCTTGGGGCTGG
Source organism: Panthera onca (assembly GCF_046562875.1). Taxonomy (NCBI): domain Eukaryota; kingdom Metazoa; phylum Chordata; class Mammalia; order Carnivora; family Felidae; genus Panthera; species Panthera onca. The sequence goes on from NC_138354.1 coordinate 10,648,928, forward strand.
GGTAGCCCAGGGGCAGTCATGAGAGTGGGGCTGTAGATGTGGCTGGGAGGGGGGGGGCACTGAATGGTGTGAGGGAGCCAAACCCAGAAGACTGGGGGGTCCTGTCCTGGCTTTGCCACTTAACCAGCTGGGTGACTTCAGGCAAGTTACTTAACCTCTCTGAGCCTAAATCTCCTCATCTGTGAAATGTGGATAACAGTAGACTGGTTGGGGGATTGAAAATAGCACTCATGTAAAGGGACTGGCACAGAGTGGGTGCTCAATAATTCCCTTCCCCTCCAAAATATGCCCACTGGCTACTTATGGCTGCAGAGAATCTCAGACTGTACTCACTGTTATTCCATTTCTGGGAGTCCCATCCATTGGTCGTGGGGTGAGGGTGCTGGGACCCCCAAGGCCAAACCTCTCTGCTCAGGTAGGCTAGGGGTGGCTCCAGGCTGTGGGACCATGACGGCAGTGTGTGTCTGTCCTGCCTCCCCAGGTACTTCCAATGCCCGCCCAAGTTTGGCCTCTTTGCCCCCATCCACAAGGTAATACGCATCGGCTTCCCGTCCACCAGCCCTGCCAAGGCCAAGAAGACCAAGCGCATGGCCATGGGTGTCTCGGCACTGACCCACAGCCCCAGCAGTTCTTCCATCAGCTCTGTCAGTTCGGTGGCCTCCTCCGTGGGGGGCCGGCCCAGCCGCAGTGGACTGGTGAGGGTGGAGCCGGGGAGGGTTAACCTGGTGTGTGTGTGGTGGGGGGGGGGGGGGGATTGGGATAGAAGGAGCCAGGTGAGCCAGTGACCCCTGACTTGCTCCTGCTCTGGTTCCAAGTATTCCTCTGTGAGTTTGGTTTTTTGCTTTTTGTTTTTTGTTTTATGTTTATTTATTTATTTTTGAGATAGAGCAGGAACACAAGTGGGGGAGGGGAAGAGAGATTGAAACAGAAAATCCTAAGCTGGCTCCAAGCTGTCAACACAGAGCCCGATGCAGGGCTCGAACTCACAAACCGTGAGATCATGACCTGAGCCAAAATCAAGAGTTAGACACTTAACCGACTGAGCCACCCAGGCGCCCCATCCCTCTGTGGGGTTTTTGAACAAAGATGAAAGCTTAGGGGTGTCTGACTGTCTCAGTAGTGTATGCAACCCTTGATCTTAGGGTCATGAGTTCAAGCCCTACATTGGGCGTAGAAAAAGAAAAAGAAAAACAAAGATGAAAGTCCATATCTTTCAATAGAGAAGATTGATCCATTTACATTTATTGTTATTTTTGTGTTACTGATTTATCAGTAGCCTAACCCCTTTCCTGGGAGTTAAGGAGGGTCATACGGGTACAGGACAAGTGATATGGGTAGAGGGTAGGCAATACAGGTGCAGAGCAGGGAGTCGAAAGGTTGCCACAGTCACCCTGGGTGAGGGGAGAAGGTGAGGCTGCCCTACTGGACAGAGGGTCTTCTGTGCAAGCCCAGTCTAGGTTGGGGGTCTAGGATGTCTCCAGAGCATGCAATCCAGGTGAGGGAGGCCACCATGAGGCAGAGCCCAGGTGCCGTGACTGTCAGAGGCCGTGACTCTCCTGAGATTTGGGGAGCGTTCCTTGGATCTCAAACATCACGATTCCCCCCTGCGTAGATTGTCTAGGGCACTGGCAGGGAGGAGCAGGACCCTGGGAGTTGAGGTGCTCCAGCTGTCGTCTGGATGGTACTCCAGATCCCTGAGTCCTGCCTGCACCCACGCCTTCCTGCAGCTCACGGAGACCTCTTCGCGTTATGCCCGCAAGATATCGGGCACAACTGCCTTGCAAGAGGCGCTGAAGGAGAAGCAGCAGCACATCGAGCAGCTGCTGGCTGAGCGGGACCTGGAGCGGGCCGAGGTGGCCAAGGCCACGAGCCACATCTGTGAAGTGGAGAAGGAGATCGCCCTGCTCAAGGCCCAGCATGAGCAGGTAGCTGGGCTGGCGGGGCGGTGGGGGCACCCAGAGGGCGCCAGCAGCCTCCCCGGGCCAGTTCTGTGAGTCACCCTCATGCAGAGAGAACTAGGGGTGTGCAGAGGATACGAAGACCCCTCCTCCTCCTGATGGATCCAGAACCTGGGTATATCGTGCTCTTTCTGACTTGCTATAGCGGGAGCGTTTTCTGGGTCATGGAAAATTCTTCCCTGTTTGAACGGCTGTGTTCCCATCCATCATGGGGCGTGTCCTTACCGACGCAGCCCGTCCCTGTAGTTGTTCGGGTTATTCCCAATTACTCACTTTGTCTGAATATACTCGTCTACACGTTTTTTGTCTACAACCGTCCACGTTCCAGATCATGCCCTGAAGTAGCTCCATGTGCTGGATTTCAGGGAGGCGAGCCCTCGCCCGTAACCTTGAGTCTCCTGCTGTCCAGTGTTTCCTCTTCCCTGATGTAGATGTTTGTCTCCTGCGTGAGAGATCCTTCCTGGGTCCCCGTCCCCGTTCGGAGCCTGGCTCACCCCACCCTCAAGTGCTGGAATCATTAAGGCCAGGCTGTCACAGAGGCCTTTAGCAGACAGCGGAGTCTTAGACCCTTAGGTGTTGAGGGACATGGAGGGGATTGGGGACCGGTGGGCCAGAGGCTGGCCTCTGCCATGCCCGGCACTCAGCCAGGCCCTCCTCCCTCGAAGCTTGGCCCACGGTCTGTGCCTGGCCAGCTGGCAGGGGCGTGATGGTGGCGGGAGTGGCCTCTGCCACCTGGAGCCTGGTTCCGGGAGGAGGCTGACCCCGTCCCGGCCCTTGCTCGGGGCCCAGTATGTTGCAGAAGCAGAGGAGAAGCTGCAGCGGGCCCGGCTGCTCGTGGAGAGTGTGCGGAAGGAGAAGGCAGACCTGTCCAACCAGCTGGAGGAGGAGAGAAGGTGTGTGCCACCCCTGCCCTGGTCCCGGGGGGCACTTCTCTGGGCCTTGTTAGCGATGGCCAGGTGGAGCCCGGGCTCAGGACCTCCGCCACACCCTGGCTGCGTCACCCTGACCAGTGGCGTGAGCCCCGCGGGCCTGCCCCTCATCTGCAAAGTGGGGTGATGATCCCCATCTCTGCAGGCTGGAGGGAAGCGCCCCGCCTGGGAGTCACCATGTCCGTCCGCTGCTCTCCATCCAGACTCGGTGGGGGGGTTCGCCGAACTAGGGGTTCTCCCATGCCCCAGACCGGTTCACATTGCGGAGCACCCCTCTGGGCTGTGTGCTGTGTGTTCGGCTCCCAGCTTGTCTGCGTCTGGAGACTGAGGCTCAGAGAAGCACCGTGTTTTGAGGTGTCAGCCCCCTGCTGAGCGCTTTCCCTGGTCCCAGGTCTCTCTCAATCCTACCACGAGCCCAGGAGGCAGGTATTGCCCCCGTGTCACAGATGAAAACACTGAGGCTCAGAGCAGGCGAGGGATTCGCCTGAGGCCACCGGCCTGCTGGTGATGATGTGGTTCTTTCCCTCCTGCCTCAGTGACGAGCCGGGACTGTGGTTCCCTCGGTGTAGGGCCTCTGGCCTGACTTGATCCTGGGTCACCCGATGGGACAGAGCTGACAGGGGACAGGGCTTCTCTCGGCCCGGGGCTTCTGTCTCCTGGCTGATATTCAGATTTCTGTGGCTCCCTCCGCTCCCCCACGCCTCAGGCAGCCCCCACCCTCAGCCCTCACCTTGGGTCTGGGTTTGGGCTTTCAGCCGAGGCCTGTGAGCCACAGGCTGTTGTTACAGTCTGACTTGGAGAGAGAAGAGTTTATTTATATCTGCCTGAGACTGTTCTCGGGGCCCACACATCTGGTTCCCATGGCGACACGCCTGATGCTGACAAATAAAAACTTGAAGATGCCCCGGGGGTTGTGTTCAGGGCCCTATACCTGCTGGGTGACCTTGGGCAGGTCTCTTGCCCTTTCTGGGCCCCATCTCCTCACCCGTATGCCGGGAGCTGTCAGGAGGCCCCGGGAAGAGCAGCTTGGTGAGCTGTTACCGTGTCCGTGTCTCCCCTGTGCTGTCTTGGCGTGTGGGTGGGTGAATGTGCCTCCCGGAGGGTCCCTGCCAATGCCCGCAGCGGGGCAGTGGGGGCCCTCATCACGGAGCAGCCCTGGCCGATTTTGAGGGGAGGGGATGAGAATGAGGTCGGCAGGGGAAGAAACCCCCCCCGCCCCTTCCCTCTGTCCCCGCAGATTGGTCTGTTCGGTAGGCAGTGAGGTTCCCAGCACCAATGTGCTTCAATTTACAGCCTGTTCTGCCGCCCGGTCCCACCGCCACCCTAGGGAGGAAGGACGTTGGCTTCCACGCCCCCATTTTAGAGAGGCCGGCGGCCTCTGAGTAGAGCACACGGTGGGAATTTGGGAGGCCCGGAACTTTCCAGGAGGCCCTGCCCCCATCGGCCATGACCCTGGGACAGTGCCTTCTGCGGGGTCTGAGCACCTGGTGGCCTCGCCCATCTCTGCCGGCACTGGGCGACGCCCACCGCTCTGGGCGACGCGCGCTCAGCCCCGTCTCCCCCTGCAGGAAGGTGGAGGATCTGCAGTTCCGAGTGGAGGAGGAATCCATCACCAAGGGAGACCTGGAGGTAATGGCCAGAGGACCGCCCCTCCCCGCCTCGCTCCGCAACCCCGGCCCAGCCCTCGCAGGGCAGATGGTCCTGAGGTCCAGGCAGCAACTCTGGCCCCTTGGGAGGGGGCTGGGGGCATGTGGGGGGAGAAACCCAGGAGGGTCCCCTGGGAGAATGGGGAGGGGGCAGGTCACAAGAGACTCGGGTGTCAGAGGCGGGATGGCTCAGCTCCAGGAGCCCCAGAGGGGCCGTGGTTCCTTTTGTTTTGCACCTGGGCGGGATGAACTGAGTATCCCCAGGATGTGGCCTGAGGACATAGTGGCTGGGCTCCCCTGTCCCTTCTTTGTTGGACAATAGTCCTAAATGGTATCCCTTGGGTTCTTGGATTCCGGGTGAAACTTTGGCTGGGGGTAGCTTGCTGTTGAGTCACAGAACTTGTAGCTGGCCAGACAGCCTCAGAAAGCCAAAGGTTGTCACCCAGGCACGGGGCAAGGCAGCAGTCCCTGGGACCAGGACCCAGGACTCCTGGTTCCTGAGCTCAGCCCATAAGGATGACCAGTGATGGCACCTCAGTTACAACTGCTGGACGGGTGGTCTGGGCAGAGGTGAACCTTCCGCCCTCCGTTCCACACCCTCCTGAGCTGAGGGACGGGGGATGCTCCCATCGGTCAGTAAACGTCCCCCGCCGCCCCAGCTCTCCTCACCATGCTGTGTGGAGACCTCGGGGCTCACGAGGCCACAGTTGGGCAGGCAGGAATGGCTCACTGCTGTGGTCCTCCCTGCTCCCTGGGAGGCAACAAGGGACGAGGGCTCCTGGAGCTGCCGGATGGGGCAGGGGACAGTGATTCAGTCCTCCCCACGCTGGCCGGGCCCTGACTGACCTTGGACAGCCTCTTCCCTTCCTGGGCCTCAGTTTGCTCATCGGGAGGGACGTGTGTGATCTGTATAGGGTCACTGCCAGCTGCCCCTCTGGGAGCAGATTTTGTTGCCTGAGCCTTTTTAAAGGATGGATGTCGGGGTGCAGCCCCGATGTAGGAGCCCCAGCCTGGCGTTAGGACGATCTGTTGTACGTCTCCCTCTTAGCCGCGGGGACCGGTCGCGTGGTTGCGTCTGGATGGCTTTCCTGCTGGGCAGCTACCCTCTTGCAGGAGTTGGGATGGGCTTCTGGCAAAAGCGCCCGTGGTTGCAAGGGACAGAGACCCCTCCTCGCTTTGAAGGCTACGGGGAAGTGTCACCAGCAGTTCAAGGACGCAAAGCAAGAAATAGCCTCAGGAGCCAAGCCAAGCCCTTTCCTTCTCTGCTCAGGGACTTCCCTCTTCTCTTGCTTGACTCGTGCTCAGGCTGCACGTCTGTGTGTGTCTCTCTCTCTCACTGTGTGACTCCTGGCCACCCTCCCTTCAGCCGATCCTACAGCTCCAAGTGGGGGACACAGGGAGAGACAGGAATAGACGGCAACAGTCAGCCAAAGGGGCACTGGAGTCGCCTTGCTGCTGCTTTTGTTATGATCATATTCGTGACGACCATAACACAAATGGTCCCAACGTCCCACTCATCCCCACCCATCTTAAGAGTCAAAAATAAAACCCAGAACATTCCTGCGAACTCCTGGTCTCCCTCCAGCTGTCACCCCCTCTCTCTGCTTGTCCCCCTCCTGGCCTCACTCCCCAGTTCCAGCCTCTTAGCCTCCTTCCTGATCGAAATGTTGGCCTGTCCAAGGGTCCGTTCGCCCCTCGGTCTGCGCTGCCCCTGAGACCTTCCAGTCCGTGCCAGTCTGTGTCCTCTGTGAGCCCGTGATACCTCTGGTCTCCCCCCGAGCTCCACACCGGCGTGCCTATTGGCCATCTCCGCCAGGAGCAGGGGGAGACCACCGCCTGCAGCATTTTCCTGGGGTGGCTGTAACAAATGACCGCAACTCGGTGGCTGAAAACAACGCAGACTTACTCTCTCACTGTTCTGGAAGCCAGCAGTCTGAAATCAAGGGATTGGCAGGCTTGGCTTCCCTCGGAGGCTCTGAGGGAGAATCTGTTCCGTGCCTCACTCCCAGCTCCGGTAGGGTCACTGGCAGCCCTCGACGTTCCTCGGCTTGTGACCGCGTCACTGTCTCTGTCGCCGCATGGCCCTCGTCCCTGCATGTCCCCATGTCTCTGGCTTGGCCCCTCTTATAAGGACACCAGTCCCTGGGTTTGGGGCCAACTTAGATCCAGGATGACTTCTTCACTAACCACGTGCGGGAAGACCTTCCAAACAGAGTGCCATTCTGAGGTTCCGGGTGAATGTGAGATGTGGGGGGACGACGTTCAACCCAGTAGAGCGTCCCAAACGTGCCGTGTGTTCCTGCCCCCCACGCCCTCCGATACCCAGCTCAGCAGTTGGGCCCACGGCTGATTCGTCTTGAATCTTCTCTTTCCCTCATCTCTCCGTCAAAAAGTCCTCTTGACCTTGACCTTGCTTCTGAAATTATCTTCTTCCCCACGACCACCTACCCGGGCCAGGCCACAGCACCTCGCCTCGGACATGTGCACCAACCCCGACTTGACACTTATGTCTCCTCCCGTGTTCTTCCACTGCCCATTCTCCACGCTGAAGCCAGACACCCTAGCTTGTTAAATTTTTTTTTTAATGTTCATTTATTTGTTTTGAGAGAGAGCATGAGCGGGGAGGGGCAGAGAGAGAGAGAGAGAGAGAGAGAGAGAGAGAGAACCCCAAGCAGGGTCTGCGCTGTCGGCACAGAGCCCAATGTGGGGCTCGAACTCACGGACCGTGAGATCATGACCTGAGCCGAAATCAAGAGTCTGACGCTCAACCAACTGAGCCGCCCAGGTGCCGCTACAGCCTTTAGATTTTTAACGGTGGGAAAGTTTGAACCTACGTAAGTAGGTTCATTCGCCCGTCAGCGGGCTTCAGTGATTATCAACTCACGGCCAGTCTTACCCTAGCTACCCCCACCCCCAGCCCTCTCTCGTGTTATTTTTAAAACAGACCGCAGACATCTGTCCGAATCTCTTGAAAAGGTAGACCAGACCCTGCCCCTTCCCTGCTCACCCGTCCGGATCCACGGCCCCAGATAAGCCAAGGCTCTTTCAGGGTGGCCCAGAGAAGACACTTGGACCCAGGCCTTGTGCACCTGTGCTCCAGGCACCGAGCTGCTCTGACGCCCCCAGCTCTGCCTCTGAGCTTCTCCGTGTGCTGGTTCCTGCTTCTCCTTCAGGCCTCGCCTCTAATTGTATCTCAGAGAGGCCACCTCTGCCTCTCTGCTCTTCTCTCCGTCCCCCGCGCCCCCTGCCCGGTGCCTTGTCCGTAGCACTGCATTGTTTGCGTCTTTCCCCGCGATGGGCGCCCTGCAGGGGCCGGGACCCTTTCTGTCTCACTCACCCTTATGTCCCTGCTGCCAGAACAGGTCAGGAGCGCGGGCAAGTGCTTCTCCCAGGGTGGCGACCCCAGGCCACGGGCTGTGGACGTGTCTTATGGTTCTGGAACAGATCTTTGCCACCTTGCATCAGGGAAATGTGCGTACCGCTCCCTGCTGCCTCCTGAGTGGGGACGTCGGGTAGCCGCCTTAGACGTGACCTTCTTGGGGTGTGGTGGTGGTGGTTTAATCATCCAGGGGTCTCGTGTTATGATTTTGCTACTTACTTTTCACTTGCATGGGAAGCGCACGGTAACACTAAGGGCCGGGCTTAGGAACTCAGAATCCTCTTTGTTGATTTGTGCTGTGTGAGACCTCAGAGAAGGTCACGAGCGGTGATGTGTGCCTTTGACCTTCGGGAGCCCCCAGGGCAGGTGGGGAATCTGCTCCCCCCACTAAAGAACGTTTCCAGGCCTCAGTTACCCGAGGGGTACCCCAAGGCGGTGGCTCTGTGCCTCGCAAAGGTGCGGACACAGGGTCTGCGAGGGGAAGACGAACTACAAGTAGGGCGTAGGTAAGGCTTGGCTGAGCTCCCGGATTTGAGTTGCGGCAGGAAGTGGGGGTCCCCGACTTCAGGACCCTCCTTCGATGGCCCGTGTTGCTGCTAGAAATCTGTGTCTCCCCTCCATGGAGTGAGGCCGGCTCAGGGGAAAAGACACCAGTCCTGACATCTGGGGCGTCTGAGTTCTGGGCCTGCCAGAGTTGTGTGATTCTGCACCCGAGGCTCTGACTCTGGAGTCGCCGCTCCCTCCTGTGACACGGGGAGACAGCCGAGACGCCCCTTATGCGGGGGTTGGGTTCTAAAGTTAGCGCACCAGACAAAAGTCGCAGCCACCCCTGCACCGCCTCGCACAGCTTGACCGTAGCTTTACGACCATCGACTCCGGGGGACCCGCGAGTGACAAGCAGGAACGTGGTGGCCTCGCTCCTCCCACCCTGCCCGGTGTCCCCAGAGCAGATGGAAGACCAGGTCCTTCACCCCACCTAAAATCTAGCCTCTAAGGCTATTTTCCGCCCTCCGGGGTCCGGTGGTTGCGTTTATCTTAAGCAAGCATCTGAAGCAATTACACTGGACCCCCCTGTGCCTCCATGGAGACCCCAACCCGCAGACCAGGAGTCTAGAAGTTGGGAAAGTGGTTGATGGGGCTGGGTGGGAGGGTGTGGGGAGTCCTGTTGGGAGCACCAAGTAAAGCTGCCTTGAAATGTGGAGCTGCGGGCTCTTTCTTGCCCATGGGGCCACCAGGCATGCGCCACCTAGCGTGGGTCCCGGGCAGAGTGGCGGTGCCCAGCCTCTGTGGGAGAGGAGGGTGGGCGCGAGGCCCCGGAGACACCACGGTCAGCCTGTAATTTTCTGGAAGAGACGGAGCATGGCTGCTCGTGAGCGCTGTGGCCTGCCGCCCTCTTTGAGAGAGAGAGTAGAGTACTTTTTCACTTGTTCCTTTAGGAAAACTGGCAGGCATAAGATCACAGGCCAGAGGACGTTAACGTCTCTCTAGCTCTGTATGAATGGCAAGCGTGTTTCTCAGATGGGTTTACACTGTCCCCGTCACCCTTGCCAGAGACGGGCATGTGTGTGGCTAAGTCCCGCCTCGTCGGAATGGCCACACAGATTGGCCTTAAACTGCTTCTCCTGGATGGGGGAGGCTGAGGAGGACTCTCTGGCTTCTCCCCATCATGAACTTGGGTCTCCAGTTTGCCCCGGGGGCCCTGGAGCCGGCACCCTTGGCCCCTGCCACCCTTGCAGATCTGTTAGAGGAAACCCAAATGCCAGGCTGGATGCCCTGAGAACGTCGGGCTTTGTTGGCCTGTGAACCTAGGACAAAAGCATTCTGGTGCTTTTGGGAGACCGGGCCTCCTCCGCGGGGCCCCCGGGGGGGCGGGGGGGGGGCACTGACCCTCCGGGCTCTGGGCAGGGCAGCGGGAAGCAGGGCCTTGCAAGGGGGGTAGACAGATTTTTTTAAAACCTTCCCATCGGATTGGTTCTTATACTTTCAACTCAGGCCCCCGGGGCCAGGAGTCCTGGGTTCATTTGCTGACACATCCATCCTGAGGGCCTCCTGTGTGTAGGATCCTGTGCCTAAAATGAGCAGTAGCCCGATGGGGAGCGCGAGGAGGCTGGGGCCCCTCCCCAGAGCCTCCAGGGGAAGGACTGACCACCTGGGGAGCACGGCAGGAACCGCGGGGCCCTCTTGCCACCCTCTCCAGGGGCGGGGTGGCTGGGGCGGGGTGGCGGCCGCCCCTCCTCTGCCATTAAACCCACCCAGCCCGGTCCCCTCCCCAGACCTCCTCTGTCCCGGAGCCACCCTCTCTCCTTGACCCGCTCTCCTGTCTTGTTCACGGAAGATGACGCCGCCTCTCTCTCTCTCTCTCTCTCTCTCTCTCTCTCTCTCTCTTTCTCTCTCTTCCTCTGGCTTCCTCTGCCCTGTACTCCTCTCCCCTGGCCCGCCTCCCCACCCGCCCCGGGTGGACCAGACCCAGACGCAGCTGGAGCACGCGCGCATTGGGGAGCTGGAACAGAGGCTGCTGCTGGAGAAGGCGCAGGCCGAGCGTCTGCTCCGGGAACTAGCCGACAACAGGGTAACGCCGCCCTCCGGCCCCATCACGCCTCCTTCGGCTTCTCTGTTTTATTATTTTCTCTGTCTTTGGCTGCTTTCCTCATTGTTTTGCCTTCTGAGCCCCTTCTAGGAGGGAAGTCGAGGCTTGGGAACCCTTCCACCCCATTGCCACGTGACGCCCATTGGGGAGCAGGGGGTCTTGATTGTCCGGGACTTCGGGCCCCGGCTCAGGGTCCCACTGGCTGGGAATGTCCTGTGAGACCCCGCCCCCCCCCCCCACCCGCCCCATGCACTGCCACAACAAGGCTTTGTCGTGTTCAGAAATGGGGTGCCTCTCGGGAACGTCCTGCCCCTTATATGGGGCACCTCCCTTCTCCCTGGGCTGGGGAGGCTGAGGAAGGCGGGCGGTCAGGGGGCTGCAGACCGAAGTTTCTCTAGCCTAGGGTTTTGTTTTTTTTTTTTTTAATGTTTATTTATTTTTGAGCGAGAGAGGATCCAAAGCAGGCTCTTTCTTCACTGACAGCAGTGAGCCTGATGTAGGGCTCAAACTCACGCACCTTGAGATCATGGCCTGAGCTGAAGCTTAACCGCTTAACCGACTGAGCCACCCGGGCGCCCCCTAGGGGATCTTAACTATGGTTGCAGGAGGGGCCAGCCAGAAGGACCTGGGGCTTTTGGGGAGTGGGGATGTCCATAGGGCGTGAGGTTCCGTGTCAGACCCAGGGTGGGGCTGGTGAGATACAGCAGACTAGGGAAATCTCTGCTGGAGCAAGGGGGAGGTCCTGCCAAGGCCCAGGTCCGGGTTCTGGGCCCCGCCGGCCCCTCGGTGCCCACCATACCTTTCCCGGGGCCGGGCCCCCTGTGCAGGTACCCACGTCCAAACAGCTGGCCAGCCCAGCCCAGCTGCGGTTCTGGCAGTGGAGCTAAACAGCCAGCTAGCAGCGATCAGTTCAAACCATCTGAGCAGGGAGGGCTGTGGGGCGAGCCACGGTCGGTTTCTGCAGGCCCGCCTCGGCACGCGAGTGTGTGCGTGTGTCGGGGGGAGTCTGGAGACACACACGGGTCCCTTTGCACACCCTGGCCGTCGCTGGGTGACCGTACGTGCTCGTGTGGTACACACACGTGTGCATGGAGGCTCTGCCTGCAGAAACTGACCCAGTCACGTTGACAGGCTGGAGCCCCCCACACTGAGGCGCCTTGATCTAGGGTTCAGCCTGATTATAAAAACAAAAGCAGATTTATTGAACTACAGGTCACCTTCAGAAACAGTTTTAAGTTAGCGAAAGACTTAAAACGTGTCGATGAATGCACTGTTTCCAAATCCATGACCACTGTCGTGATCCAAATGGGTTTTTGGAAGACGCAGCCTCTGATCTCCGTTTTCCATCAGGAGGTGGGTCTGGGAGCATTAACTTTGTACCGCCTGAGTTAAACCAGACCCTTCTCTGGCCAGCCCCTCCGCGAATCGACCCATCCGGCTGCCAGATAATGCAAAATTCCCTCCTAAAGAAAGCCAGAACCTCCAACAAGTGGTTTCTTTTAACCACTGATGTGTCCCAAGCCACCAAGGGCAGCGGGGACCGTCCCGTCCCGGAATCACAGGGCCGCAAGCCCAGGGAGTCCTTCCGGAGGCCGGGACGCCCCGGCGGGGTGGGCGCCCTTCCCCTCCACGAACCTCCCCCGCGGGGCCGGGGCCCGCCCCTGCCCCGGCCACGGCCCCTCGCCCTCCCGCCGGCCCGCTGACCTCGGTCTCCCTCTCTCCCCGGCAGCTGACCACGGTGGCCGAGAAGTCGCGCGTGCTGCAGCTGGAAGAGGAGCTGAGCCTTCGGCGCGGCGAGATCAAGGAGCTCCAGCAATGTCTGCTGCGCTCGGGCCCGCCACCCGCCGACCACCCCGAGGCCGCCGAGACCCTGCGGCTGCGCGAGCGGCTGCTGTCGGCCAGCAAGGAGCACCAGAGGGAGAGCGGCGTGCTGCGGGACAAATACGAGAAGGCCCTGCGGGCCTACCAGGCGGAGGTGGAGAAGCTGCGGGCGGCCAACGAGAGGTACGCACAGGAGGTGGTGGACCTCAAGGCCAAGGTGCAGCAGGCCACCAGCGAGAACATGGGGCTCATGGACAACTGGAAGTCCAAGCTGGACTCGCTGGCCTCGGACCACCAGAAGTCCCTGGAGGACCTCAAGGCCACCCTGAACTCGGGCCCGGGGGCCCAGCAGAAGGAGATTGGGGAGCTGAAGGCCGTGATGGAGGGCATCAAGATGGAGCACCAGCTGGAGCTGGGCAACCTGCGAGCCAAGCACGACATCGAGACCGCCGTGCACGTCAAGGAGAAGGAGGGGCTGCGGCAGAAGCTGCAGGAGGCCCAGGAGGAGCTGGCGGGGCTGCGGCAGCACTGGCAGGCCCAGCTGGAGGTGCAGGCCAGCCAGCACCGGCTGGAGCTGCAGGAGGCCCAGGACCAGCGCCGCGACGCCGAGCTGCGGGTGCACGAGCTGGAGAAGCTGGACGCGGAGTACCGGGGCCAGGCACAGGCCATCGAGTTCCTCAAGGAGCAGATCTCCCTGGCCGAGAAGAAGATGCTGGACCACGAGCTGCTCCAGCGGTCGGAAGCCCAGAGCAAGCAGGAGGCCGAGAGGCTGCGGGAGAGGCTTCTGGTTGCCGAAAACAGACTGCAGGCCGTGGAGTCCTTGCGCTCGTCCCAGCACGGCAACGTAGGCGGCCGCCTCTCCTGCCGGGCGGGGGGGGGGGGGGGCAGGGGGGGGGGGAGCCCCCACAGTCACGGGGGCCCCGGTGTCGGCCGGCCCCCTCTTCCCAGCCAGGCCCGGCCGAGAACAGAGGGCACCTCTCGTGCCTCCGTCAGTAGTGCAGGGTGACCGTGGGGACCCGAGGTGGCCTGAGCTGACCTGGCTGGGCCCCCGCAGCCCAGGCCCGCAGAGGTGCGTACCCCAGCACAGAGCACAGGCTTCCTCCCGATCCCCGGGTCTCTGCGTCTCCCACACGTGTCCTACTGCGCAGGCTCCCGGCCCTCCCCCAGGAGCCAGCAGCCGGGAGCTCCGTGGGGCTGGAGCTCTGCCTGTCCCCAGGGGGGGTGTCCCGTCTCCCACCCTAATGCCGACCCAGGTGACCTGAGCTGCGGGTGGCTCCCTCTCGCCAGTCCTAATGAGCCCGAGCAGCCGTCCAGCGGCCACAGTGTGGGGGCCTCCAGAGTGGGCGCTGGGAGGTGGAGGGGGGTCAGGACCGACGTTGCCTTTTCTCACCTTAACTCTTGCTAGGGCAGCGTTCGCTCTGTTTCACAGATGAGCAAACCGAGGCTGAGACGGAGAAACTTTCCCAGGGTTTCCCGCCCACCAGAGGCAGAGGTCAAGTCCAGCCCCACAGCTGGAGGCCAACAAAGGGTGCCCAGGATGACAAAAGTCAAACCCTACCCGAAGGACAGCTGGCAGCATGGTCATTGCCTTCATACGGGCCCTGGGGCTTCGCGAGTTTCTGATTCCCCTTGTGCCTTTGAACTAGAAGTTAGCGTTCCAGCAATAAGGAAGTGTTGGGGAGTTTCAAGGAACAGGATATCTTTTTCATAAAAGGAGCCCTGCCTGCATGATGCCTTATCCTCCCAGGGTGGCAGGCTTTTCTGCCCCCTTTCTCCCAGGGAGGGACTGTTTTAGCAAGTGCCGTCCCAGGATCCTGGGCAGAGCGAAAAGGAACAGTCTCTGAGTAGCTTGTGTGCAAATGGCCTCACTGCCTTCTCAGAGCAGGGGTAGTCAGGCCTGGGACCCCAGCAACTGGACTCCTGTAGCAGAGGAGGTTTTAGACTGCTGTGGTTCCAGAGGACAGTCCCTTCCTCTTGGTCACAGACCTTAGTCCAAGGAGTGGGCGGTGATCTCAGCAAGGCCCTTCTCTTCATTTCCACACACCGGGGGCCTTGGCCAGGACCCACATGACTCCCAGATGCAGAGGTTTCAGTGCAGAGACAATGGGCTGAGACTTAAAAAGGGGCTTGGGATGTATGAGCAGAAGTATGAGCGGCAGGTTGATGGAGGTGACTGCCTGCTCCGCTCTGGGCCGATCTGATCCGCAGTGTTAGACTGGCAGACAGCATGCTCAGAGGAGAGCCTGCTTGGGCAGGAGGCTGAAAACTTTTTTCCAAGAAGCCGTGGGGAGCCTGTTAATGTTTGCCATTCAGAGGTTTTTTTTTTTTTCTTAATTGATCTTTTCTTCTTTGGTTTCTGGGTTTATTATTAAAAAGTAGTAGCATTTATTAAAGTTCCTCGGGAGCTGGCCCCGGGGCGTGCTCTGCGTTCGTTCGCAGCCCTCGGACAGCCGATGCTTGTTTTACGGGTGGAAACCAAGGCTGGGATTTCGCCTCTGGAAGATGATGGAAACAGACTTCCAGGACTAATCTCTGTGGGCGTCCCAGGGAAGGAGACATGTGTTTAATATAATAGATGTTTTCAACAAAGGAAGGAGTGGGAGGTGTTCACACGGGAGCTGCACAAACAGCCTTCGGGGGCGCTGGGGGCAGGCGGGGGTCCTCTCTTGTCAGGAAGGCAGGACCGAGAACATCCTTGCCACCGTACCAAGTCCCTGAGAGCCACCCTGTGTAGGGGTGAGGTGGGCCGGCTGGGGCAGGGGCAGGGGCCAAGCATCCCTCTTACCAGAACCTTCTTTCAGATGATCGAGTCCAACGACATTTCAGGGGAGAAGGTCAGGATGAAGGAGACTGTGGAGGGTGAGTGGCTGCTGGGCTGGGTGGGACCCTGGGCTTTTTGTTTGACGTCATCTGCCCGCCCTCTGCTCACCGCCTCCCCCCACCCCTGTCCCCCCTCCGCGTTGCCGGAGTTCCCTCCCTAAAGGCACCGCGTTGGCCAACCTCAGTTTACTTTCCAGACATGTTTATGCACATCCAAACCCGTAAGTACCGGATGGTACCACGCCTCCCTGCTGTCCAGCCCCCCTTTCTCCTTTCCATTTAATGATGCCGCATCTTGGAGGCCGTTCTTATCAACGGTTTCCAGTCTATTGTAACCACTGCTTCAGTGAATTACCTTCCCCTCTTTGGGGCTCCAACGGGTTTAACCCCCGAACGCTGTGGTTCAAAGTGTGTTTCCCCACGAGCCTCACCGCCAACAAACTTCATCAGACTTTGTGACCTTTGCCAGTCCGAGTGGTTCTCCCGTGAGATAACTTCACCTTGCCTCTCTCTTACTGTGAGCGAAGCTTCCTTTCCAGTTCCACTTGGCGTCTTTTGCCCATGTTGTTCCTCGCGGGTGGTTCATCTTTCTGTTGATTTTTTACAAACTAGGTACGACATTGCAAACATTCCTTCCCCATTTGTGGTTTGTCTTTGGACTTTTCTCAGGGTCGTATGTGCCGTGCGGATTTGTTTCAAATCGTTCTTTTCTGGGGCACCTGGGTGGCTCAGTCAGTTAAGCTGCTGACTCTTGATTTCGGTCCAGGTCACGATCCCAGGGTCGTGAGATTGAGCCCTACGTCAGGCTCTGTGCTGGGGATGCAGCCTGCTTAAGATTCTCTCCCTTTCCCTCTGCCTCTCCCCTGCTCACGTGTGCACATGGGCTCTCTCTCTCTTTCTCTCTCTCTCTCTCTGTCTCTCAAAAAATAAAATAATAAATAGGGGCACATGGGTGGCTCAGCCGGTTAAGTGTCTGACTTTGGCTCAGGTCATGCTCTTGTGGTTCGTGAGTTCATGCCCCGCTTTGGGCTCTGTGCTGACAGCTCAGAGCCTGAAGCCTGCTTCAAAATCTTTCTCTCTCTCTCTCTCTCTCTCTCTCTCTCTGCGCCCTCCCTGCCCCACCCCCCACTTGCACTCACTCTCTCTCTCAAAAATAAATAAACGTTAAAAAAAAATTTTTTTTTAACGTTTTTTTTTTTTTTTTTTTTTTTTTTAATTTTTTTTTTTTCAACGTTTTTTATTTCTTTTTGGGACAGAGAGAGACAGAGCATGAACGGGGGAGGGGCAGAGAGAGAGGGAGACACAGAATCAGAAACAGGCTCCAGGCTCTGAGCCATCTGCCCAGAGCCTGACGCGGGGCTCGAACTCACAGACCGCGAGATCGTGACCTGAGCCGAAGTCGGACGCTTAACCGACTGAGCCACCCAGGCGCCCCAAAAATTTTTTTAATAAATCATTTAAAAGTCAATCTTTTCTTTTTTGGCTTCTGGGCTTCTCATTTTTAAACTGTATCCCATGTTTTCTTCTAGTTTCCTCGTTTCAAGCTCTCCACTGATTCAAATTACTAATCTTACCACCTTCAAATTCCTTTATATAACTGACTTTATTTCTGGACCTTCTATTCCATTAGTAACCTGTCTGTTCGTGGGCCAGTTCTATAACGTTTTAATTATTGAAGCTTTATTTATATCATAATGACTGCAAGCCTAGCCTTTCCTGCTCTGCTTTTTCAAAATTTTTTGCCTGTTCTTTTTTTTTTTTTTTTTTAAGCTGATGCAACATTAACATAGAATTAACTGTTTTAAAGTGAGCAATTCAGTGGGCATTCGGTACATTCACGGTCTCGTGCGACCACTACCTCTGTCTAGTTCCAAATCATTCTCATCTCCGCAGAAGGAAATCCCATACCCATTATCAGTCACTCCCCAGCCTCGGACAACCACTAGTCTGCTTTCTGTCTGCATTTGCCCATTCTGGATATCGACATAAATGGCATCCCGAGACACCCCGGTGGCTCCGTCAGTGAAGCATCCGACTTCGGCTCAGGTCACGATCTCACCGTCCGTGAGATCGAGCCCCGCGTCGGGCTCTGTGCTGACAGCTCAGAGCCCGGAGCCTGCTTCGGATTCTGTGTCTCCCTCTCTTTCTGCTTCTCCCCCGCTCACGCTCTGTCTCTCTCTCAAAGTAATAAGTAAGCATTAAAAAAACTTTAGAAGGCATCCTACAATATGTGGCTTTTTATGTCTGGCTGCTTTTACTTAGCATACTGTATTCCAGGTTCATTCCTGCTTACGGCTGAATAATATGCCGTCATACGCTCCACTTTTTATCCATCCGCCTGTTGGTGGACATTTGGTCTGTTTCCACCCTTTGGCTATTGTGAGTCGCGTTGCTGTAAGCACACATGTGCAGGTGCTTTGCAAGTGCCTGTTTCCAGTTCTTTGGGGGGTGTGCACCTTCGAGTTGCTAGGTCATATGGCATCTCTGTGTTTAACGCCTTGAAGAAGTGTTTGCCAGACTCTCTTGGCTAGACTTGCTTATTGTCCAGGTGGCTTTAGAATAAGCTAGTCTGGGGGCCCCTGGGGTGGCTCAGTCAGACATCCCACTCTTGATTTCAGCTCAGGTCATGATCTCACGGTTCGCGAGATAAAGCCCCGTGTCAGGCTCTGTGCTGACAGCCCGGAGCCTGCTTGGGATTCTCTGTCTCCCTCTCTCTCTCTACCCCTCCCCCACTCGTGCGTGTGAGCACCCGTGCCCTCTCTCTCTCTCGCTCTCTCTCAAAATAAATAAATAAGCTTTAAAACAAAAATAGAGGGGCGCCTGAGTGGCTCAGTCGGTTAAGCGTCCGACTTCAGCTCAGGTCACGATCTCGCGGTCCGTGAGTTTGAGCCCCGCGTCGGGCTCTGGGCTGACGGCTCGGAGCCTGGAGCCTGCTTCCGATTCTGTGTCTCCCTCTCTCTCTGCCCCTCCCCCGTTCATGCTCTGTCTCTCTCTGTCTCAAAAATAAATAAACATTAAAAAAAAATTAAAAAAAACAAAAACAGAAATAGAATCAGCTGATTTAGTTCCATAAGAACTAAAATCGTATTGGTATTTATATTGGCATTACATTTATAAAGTAGCGTACAGAAATGTAATGTTTCTTGCACTTTCCATAGATTATCTTTTTTAGCACTGCTCTGAGGCTATCCAGTATTCGAACCCACACGACTGGGTGACACGGGTACCGGGACCCCAATTTCTCACTCGAGGAAACTGAGACTCTGAGAGTTAAGTGGCCCGAGACCACACAGTGTTGGAGTCTCTTACCCAGAGTGGGTTACCCGGAGAGAGGGCTGGTGTGGGGGAGCGTTTGGACCCTGGAGGCCAAATGTGGCCTCGTTTTAGGGTTCTTGCGGGAAGGCCACCCCCTCCGCCCCTGCACCTGGAACACTGCAGACAGACCCCTTGTCTCTCCCTTCTCCCCTAGGCCTGCAGGACAAGCTGAACAAAAGGGACAAAGAGGTGGTAGCCTTGATGTCCCAAACCGAGATGCTCAGGGCCCAAGTAAGTGGTAAGTCTCCTTCCTGCAGGGCAGGTGCGGGGGGCTTTCACGGGGGGGCCTCAGCCGGTCGGGCGTGGAGTGGGTTGGCTCCTGGGTCAGGGCGCCCTCTCCCGTTCTGCCCTCAGAGGGCACCATGGGCCAGTCCACCCGCACTGGGTTTCCACCTGAGCCGTGGTGAGAGGGCCGGTGTGGCCCCCACAGTGTCCATGAGACCATGAAGGACCCCGGCCGGCCTCTTCCCCCGGGGCCAGTTCTCTGTGTTCTCTCAGTGAACTCCACCAGGTTGCTCTCTGGTCTTGAGGACCATTTCACGGGTGACAAAGATAGAGTAGCTGCTGCCCCCCGGTGCCTTTCTAGCTGAAGTACCAGGATTTCAGATTCCGGGGGAAGGATGCCGGCCGCGGCAGGGGATGAGACACAGAGGACACGAGGACAGAGGGGGAGCCTGGGGAGAGGCAGGGGTCTGGAACTGGTGACTTCGTGAACCGGCCCTGCTTCTCCCACCAGAACGCCAGTGCTGGTGTCCACGAGACCGCCCCCCTCCTGGGGAATGGTTCCCACCCCCCACTTCTGTCCAGTTCCCACCACGTTCACGTGGCCTCGTTGGTCCCGGCCAAGGTCAGCTGACCTCAGAGCCCTCCAAGGAAGGCTAAGGTGAAGATTTTGCTTTCCCTCGTCCAGGACACCGTCGTGAGCGCCCGGGTCCTGTCTCGGGCGGGGCGGGCCGCTCCCCCGGCCCCGAAGGGCCTGCGCTGCTGTGCTTGGGGCCGCGGCCTGCTTTGTGCAGCTGCCCTCTCGGCCCCTTGCTGCCCGGCTCTGCAGGACGAGAGAGACCCGCTCAGTGCAGTGTGTGGAGTCGTTGTGGTCCCCCCGAGAAACCCGGCTCCCTTCCCCGGGGCCTTCGCCGCCCCCCCTCCCCCCCCCGGGTGGGACAGATTCCCGTGGCGATCCTGCCCCTCTCTCTGCTTTCCCTGCCGGCCGACCTCAGCACTGGAGGCCAAGTGCAAGGCGGGAGAGAAGAAGGCGGAAACCCTCCAGAAGGAGAAGCGGCGCCTGGAGGCTGAGCTGGAAGCCGTGTCCCAGAAGACCCACGACGCCTCGGGCCAGCTGGTCCTCATCAGCCAGGAGCTGCTCAGGAAGGAGCGGTGAGTTAGCCGTGGGCGCTGTGGTCCCGTCGGGCCCCGACCCTGGCGCCCCTCCACCTGCCTGAGAGGCAGGGCAGGGGCGGGGGCGGGAGGGGCAGGTGGCTGGCAATGGCCAGCGCCCGCCGCAGTCCCCCGCCGAGCTCAGATGCAGCCTCGGAACCCTTCTCGACACGGATCTCCAGGCGGCAGAGCCTGGAGGCAAGATGAGTGGTTCCCACACTTCTTGGTCCCCGCACCAAGTCACCAAGTGACTTCAGCACTTCAAGGTCATGAGGGTTCCCCCACAGCTTCTGCTTATTTCTTCTGTATTTGCCATGTTATCAATTCAAGCAGAAGTTTTAAAATATTTCCTAATCCATTTAAAAATCACAACAAGCTGGGGTGCCTGGGGAGATGAAGCGCCCGACCCTTGGTTTCGGCGCAGGTCGTGATCTCACGGTCTGTGAGTTCGAGCCCTGCATCGGGCTCTATGCTGGCCGCATAGAGCCTGCTTGGGATTCTCTCTCTCCCCCTCTCTCTCTGTCCCTCCCCCGCTTGTGCTGTCACTGTCTCTCTTAAAATAAGTAAACTTTAAAAAATTGTAGCAAGCAGGGGAACCTGGGTGGTTCACTCGATTAAGCGGCAGACCGGCTCAGGTCATGATCTCACAGTTTGTGAGTTCAGGCCCCATGTTGGGCTCCGTGCTGACAGCTCGGAGCCTGGAGCCCACTTAGATTTCTATGTCTCCCTCTCTCTTTGCCCTTCTCCCAACCCTAGTCTCTCTCTGTCTCTCTCTCGAAAATAAAGATTAAAAAAAATTTTTTTTTAATAATAATTTTTTAAAAAATCTTAAAAAGTAAAAAAAAAAAAAATAGAATGTCTTACCACATGAGCTCTCTTGGGTGAATGTTTTATTTGTTTTGTTTTATTTTTTTTTTAATGTTTTATTTATTTCTGAGAGAGAGACACAGCATGAGCAGGGGAAGGGCAGAGAGGCAGGGAGACACGGAATCTGAAGCAGGCTCCAGGCTCTGAGCTGTCAGCACGGAGCCCGATGCGGGCCTCGAACTCACAGACGGTGAGATCATGACCTGAGCTGATGTCGGCCGCTTAACCGACTGAGCCACCCAGGGGCCCCTTGTTTTATTTTTTAATTAAACCTTCTGTTCTCTCTTTATCTTTTTTTTTTAAGCTTATATATCTATTTTCAGAGAGAGAGAGAGAGTGCACGTGTGCATGTGAGCAGGAAAGGGGCAGAGAGAAAGGGAGAGCACAGAGCTGGACATGGGGCTCGATCCCACAAACCATGACATCATGACCTGAGTCGAAATCGAGGGTCAGATGCTTAACCTACTGAGCCCCCCAGGGGCCCCTGTTCTCTTTTTTTTTTTTAACTTGAAAAACATTCCGGAAGAGACCCAGTTCTCTTGACCATCCCATCCCCAAATCTGGCCCCTCTTGGTTTCATGCCTCGTGTTTCCACAGCGGCCCCTTGTGGCACAGGTGCTGTGTCCCTGTCAGGGTGGCCTGTCTGTAAGATCCCGGCGAATCTCCACAATGTGGGAACAGAGGGCCAGGGCTGACTAGCTCTTCTGTGCCCCTCGCTGGCCCCTGCCAGGAGCCTGAATGAACTTCGAGTGTTGCTGCTGGAGGCCAATCGCCATTCGCCAGGGCCCGAGAGGGACCTGAGCCGTGAGGTGCACAAGGCTGAGTGGCGGATCAAAGAGCAGAAACTCAAGGATGACATCCGGGGCCTGCGAGAAAAGCTCACTGGGCTGGTATGTGGGCCAGGGGGTGGCCTGGGGATGGGGGGATGGCAGGGTGGGCTGAGGCTGCCCCAGCCGTGGCGACTGGCAGCCTCCTAGAGCCAAGTCACAGGGAGGGTTCAGAAGGCCCTAGAATCACGGGTCAGCGATGTAGCTGGTGGTGGGGCCACGGGCGACCCGTTTGCAGACGTTGTAGCCGGCCATGTGGTCGTCTGGGGGATTCAGGGCAAAGGAAGACTTCCGAAGAACTTGAGCTTGTCCAGAGCTAGGATGGACTGCTTCAGGGTGAGCGCCCCATGCAGGGGAGGAATCAAGCCAGAAACCAACTCCTTGCTCAGGGTTTGGCAGTGGGGACTCACGCATCATCGGTCGAAGGAGGGAGACGGGTATATCGAAGCACCTTCTGACCCTGGGGTTCTGGGAGCTGAGACCCCTCCATCAGGAACAGGAGCCTGACTGGGCTGAGTCCCCGAGGTGGGGGCTGGAGTAAGCGGGCTGTGCGTTGAGGACAACCCTTGGCCAGTTACCGCGCCTAGTCAGTTGCAAGGGAAGGACAGGACCCTGTCTGGGAAGACAGGCTGCTGTCCTAGGAAGTTGCTCCAAAGCCCCTCCCTGCCCTCCCGCTCAGCCGCCGGGGTTTGGCCTTTGGAGGAGACAGAAGAAGGGAGGCCTTGAGGGCCGGGGGGAGGAGCAGGACCCACCCACAGCTGTGGGGGCCCGTAGGGTCAAGGGCTAAGGGGTGTCACACACCCCTCCAATCCTAGCGGGTCTAGCCAGCAGGCAGGATTCCAAGGCCCTTGCGGTCCTTGTGGCTCTGTGAGTCTGGACCTAACTCAGGAGAAGACAAGGCCCTGGGGCTGGCGGAGACTTCAGAGTTTTGATTCTGAGACTTTCCCTGAGCCTCATGGAGTGGGGGCAGTGGCATTCTTGCTCCTCTCCGTGGGGAACGGGCTGGTCAAGTTTACATGGATGTGGGAAGTTCCCCTTCACCCGGGGGCGGTCTCTCCTGTGTCTCTCTGAGCTGTCTCCCCGCCCCCCCCCCCCCCCCCCCGTGCCACGGGAAAACTGGGGAAGGGCTTGGTGGTTAGAAAACCCCCAAAGTAAGGGAGTTTTAGGTGGACGATCAGAGTGGAGCGGAAGGATCTGGAAGCATGCAGCCCAGGGGCAGTTTATGTGGGAGCAGGGAGGCTCGCGGGTGTATCTCCAGGCACCCTGGTGGGCAGGGGTCAGTCGTGGAAGACTTGGGAGCTGAACGTGACAAATATCCTGTTGGGGTGGGGAGGAGGGTAAGAGGTGATGAAGCCATGGGTCTAGGGGTGAAGGGAAGGGACCCACATAAAGACAGTGGGGGAGGGGGAAGGGGGGAGGGGGGGAGTGGGGGCCACAAGAAGGAAAGAAGGGAGGGCGTCCTGCATTTCAGGACCTGGAGAATCTGAAGCATCTGACAGCCTGGGAATTCAGGGCGGGGGACAAAGAGGATACTTCAGTGGGGACCCTCGAGCGGGGGAGGAAGGCCTGGCCTAGAGAGCAGGGGGGGCCAGGAGAGTTTCCTGCCTGGAGGAGAGACCGCCCTCCCCCCAGCACACATGTGCACAGGTACGTGCACGCGCACACACACACACACACACACACACACACACACACGATCGCGTGCGTACTCCCCCTCCCTTCCCTGCTGCTTCCAGGACAAAGAGAAGTCCCTGTCAGACCAGAGGCGCTACTCGCTCATTGACCCGTCCTCGGCGCCTGAGCTCGTGCGGCTGCAGCACCAGCTGATGAGCACAGAAGATGCTCTGCGGGACGCGCTGGACCAGGCTCAGCAGGTGGAGAAGCTCGTGGAGGCCATGAGGAGCCCCGACAAGTCCCAGGTGAGCCGTGGGCCAGGGCGGCTGACCCGGCGGCCGGCCACGGGGCACCGTCCTCGGGAAGCGTGGCCCTGACCTCCGGGAGTCCCGGCCCAAGGGGTACATGGTTTGATCTTGAGGAGGAGCTCAGACTAAGCTGGGGATGCAGCCTTGGTCCCCCCGGGGTCCTGGGACCCGCATTCTGAAGAGCCTCTGGTGGCCCCAAGGGGAAGACCTCGCCACCTAGGGGCCAAACCAGGAACTGCTGCCTGGTGAACCTCTCAGCATCTGCGCATGACTCTCCCTCAACAGGCCGTCCCCAATTCCGGATCTGCAAACGGCATCCACCAGCAAGACAAGGCCCACAAACAAGAGGTAAGGGGCGCCCTGGCCCCGGGGAGACACCCTGGCCGACTCCTCTGGCCAAAAAACCCCGAAAAGCCACCAAAATCACGACGGTGCGTTTGCGCCAGAGGCTTTACCGTCGGGTCGCTCACGACCTGGGGCCAGTGCAGTTAAAGTTGGCTCGGCCATCATCTGCTCTTTTAGCCTCGTGTCTCTTTTTTTAAGGACTTTTATAATAAAAGTTAAAACATGTCTATTAGGAAACGTTTGGTGGGGGGAAAGACCCAAAATAGATAAAGAAGGTAGTCCTCTTGCCCAGAGGTGACCAAGGTTGACATTTTTAAATGATATCCTTCTTGAACTTTCCTGTGTGCGTGTGTGTGTGTGTGTGTGTGTGTGCATACCCAGTCGGTCCTCATTATTCACAGATTCCTTACTTGCAAACCTACCTCCTCCATAAAATTTGTGACCCCAGAATCAATACTCACGGCACCTGTGTGGTCATTCACGGACACGTGCAGAGGGGAGAAAAATTCGAGTCACCTGACGTGCACATTCCCAGCTGAGGTCCGACAGACGACCCTCTGCCACCCTGTTCCTGCTCTCAAAAGTCAACAAGTGTCCTTTCCACGGTCTATGTCGTGCCACGTTGGCCACATTTTTGTGTACACGGGCGCTCGGTGCTCTTCGTGAGACCCAGCTGCTCTCACCCCTTCCCCTAAACTGCTCCCACCCTACCTCCTGCCTCACTACACCCCAGACACCGCAGAGTGGCTTTTCCTGCCCCGGGGCCTTTGCATGTGCTGTCCCCGCTACCTGGCACAAGTGGGCTCTCAAACAGCCCACCCCACTCCCTTCACTATCTGAGACACGCTTGCTGATCAAGGCCTTGCTCCCCCCAGGAGAAGCACTGACCCTGAGGGACACCGTGGAGCAGCCGAGTCCGCAGCAGAGCCCCTCCGGCCTGCCCCGGCGGCGCCCCCTCCAGGCAGGGGCCAGGACTGTCACTTTGGAGACAAGAACAGTGTTTGTAACGATAACGTGCCCACTGCCGCGGACAATCCCCCACCCCGACCCCCCTGCCGGACCGGGAGGCTCCCTCAAGCACCACCTTCCACAGCGAGCGGTACAGTCCTGGCCTGGACCCCGGGACCTTCAGCCTGGACACCCTGGATGCCCCGGCAGTTTCTGGAGTTTGGGGAGGCTGAGGTGATCCGGCCAGGCCCCTCTCGAGCTGCCCTGAGGACCATCTTGGCACCCCAGGTGTGTCCCTGCCCTCCCTTTCTTCTCCTTCTTCTCCCGGGTTCCCCTGAGACCCCAGAGAGCCATCGTCCTGGGAAAGGGTCAGAGGGGGCCCAGCTAGGCACCAAGGAAGGCAGGCCAGGCCTCAGGAGCCAGGTGGGGACCCCCTTTTCTGCAGCCACTTCCGGGCCTACGCAGTCCCCGGGCTTCTTGCCCCCACAGGCTGAGCCTTCTTCAGACAGTGGTCCGAGACCCGTCGGCCCGTCTGCCCAGTGAGGCCCGGGTTCAAGGTGTTGGGGGCAAGGTCCTTCTCCCCCCAGCCCCCAACACCATCTCACATACACAGCTCCAAGCTGCTGGCCAGAGGATAGCCACCAGGGCCAGGAGCCACAGTATTAGGAAAGTTCAGAAGCCCCTCTCCCCATCCCCCACCACGGACCTGGCTTGGAGCGGGGGCAGGGTGGCCGCAGGGCGTTTGGACTGGTCTGGAACGTGTCTCCTGGGTTGACCAGACGCTCCAAATCTGGGCCTGTGCCCTGCAGACACGCCCACGCAGGCTGTGCCACATGCACCCCCTGACCCTTGGCACACGCACGGAGGGAGCAGGCGTGCACACGCGGTCGTGGGGGGTGGGGTGGGGCATTTGCAGTCAGCCGCTCTCAGGACGCACACGCTGGGGTGCACAGGACACACGCTCTTGGGACCGAGCACCAGGTCTGGCCGGCCCGCGCCCACGGACATTGCAAACGTTGCTGCCACCTGGCTGCGTGCCCACACGCCCAGGTATACGTAGGTGGGTTCAGGGATGCGTGTGCCACACACGTGCATCGGAATGCACACGTACCAACAGCCCCCTTTCTTACCAGGCACCTGTCCAGAGCTTTGTAAGCCCGTCTCCTATAGCCAAGGAAAGAGCCCAAGGGATGTTGATGACGAGAAAAATCTAGCCGCCTCTCTCCTCTGCCCCCCGAGTCCAGCTGAGTTACTCCAGACCTGTGTGTAGCGGGAAAAGCCAGTTCAGAAAAGCCTCTAGAGCTGGAGGGCCCGCAGGGTACCGCTTTGGGCCTGCCTCCACCTCCCGCAGCTCAGGGAGGGTTTTCGTTCGGGGCCCTCCCCTGCCAGAGGCTCGCAAGGGAAACCTGATGGCCCATCGTGGTGTTCCCAAAATGCGCCAGGATGGGTACGCAGACTGTGCCCTGGGAACAACCTTGGTGGCCTTTGGGTGCTCCCAGGCACAGATGCGTGTGGCTCCCATCCTTGCCCAAACTCAGCCCATCCTGGGGGGGGCAGCCAGTTCGCCCCATCAGCCCCCCACCTCCCCACTGGCTTCTGGTAGCTCTCGCATGCGGTTTTATTTAACAACAGTCTAGAAGCGATGCTTTAGTGGCCTAACCCAGAGTCAAATACTACTCTTTCCAGCAAAATCTGGCAGCTCGCCCCTCCTACGGGAGGCACTGATTAGTCTACTAACAGCCAAAGGCCCACACCAGGAGGGGTTGAGCCCCCAAGGCGGCTGGCAGGTGGCAAAGAAGCCACTTGGCCGCGAGCGTCTCCGCCTGTCCGGTGTGGGCTCAGCCGTGCCCCGTCCCCAAGCCCTCCCGCACCCTTGCCCTCCCCAAAGTGGAATTGTTGAAGTGTGGCGAGTCTGTGCTCGAGACAATAAAGCTTGTGACTGAGGTCTGGGGCCTTCGTTGTCTGCTTTTCTCTGTGGGCGCCCCAGTGCATGCCAGGAGTCGATAGTCCCATTAGCCGCCAACTAATTCCTACTCAGTTGTGAATGACTGATGGGGGCCTCAGAGGGCCTGGCATTAAGAAGTCCGGGAGACTGCACCTGGCCTTGTCCAAAGAGCAGGAACCCAGCAGGGACGGGACGAGCCCGAGAGATAGGTCAGCGGGACGGGAGGCACGGCAAGGTGGCCGGGCAGGGCTGGGGGTCTGGATTTGAATCTGCCGGAAGTATGACTGGGCCCAGAAGGAAAAGAACAAAAAACCCCTGACGTGCCAAATGACGAACACGAGTTCAGTGAGTTTGGGGAGAACATTTAACCTTAGTGAGCAAATTCTATCTCCTGCAGCAAGCTTTCTAGAGATCAAATGAACAGTCGAGGTTTTGCAAGCTCTGTGGTCATTTTACAGGTTTTGCAGTAGACGTTGCCTCCCTGGGAGACCGAATGAGGCTATCGAGGTTGACAGCTGAGTCTGGAAGCGTCGTGCAGTCTCCCGAGCGCTGCATCAGCACAGTGGGAGGAAGCAGGGGGAGGAAGTCCTCGGGTGAAGGGCTTAAGGAAGGGGCCGTGTGTGCAGGTGTGGCCACGGCTAAGGGAACCCACAGGGCACCACTGCCACCCCACAGGGGCAAAGTAAAGGAGCTGTGAGTGAAACCAAAAGCTGCAGCTGTGGAGGGGACCCCACCCCAGGCGGTGCGATCTAGGCGAGCAGGATCTGGAGGGTGAGGAACCCAACCGGGAGCCCAGGCAAGGCAGCCTGTTGGAGGGGGAGAGGCCAGCCCCTGGGCGCACAGAGCCCGGAGAGAGGGGGTGCAGAATGGGTCTGGGGAGGGGGTGGGAACAAATGGGGAGCTCTGGGGCCTCAGATGTTAATGGGCTCTGTCCTTCCGGGACCGACCTTACCAGCCCGGCATTTTGAGATTCAGAGAGCTCCTGCAAACAGGATTCTTTCCTCTCCAGGCTTCTCGGACACTGCTGTGATTTCTGGTTCCTTTCCATTGCCTCCCCCTGCCCCCGCCCAGGCCCCCCATCACCGACTGAGACTAAGGGCCCTAAATGCATCACTCTTGCTGATGGGGGCCGGTAGTGTTGTGGGGGGGTGGGGGGGTAGTGTTTCTTTGACCAGTTCAGACTTCAGTGCAAACTGCATGCTGGGGGCCTGTGGTCAGAAAAGACCGGAAGCCCCTGCCCATTCAAGGCTCCTGAGCCAGCAGTCAGGGTGACCCCGTGTTACCTGCTGGGAAGAAGAAGGTGCTGGGTGCAGGGAGGAAAGAAGAGGGGAGCAGGCAGGGAGTGTCAGAGAGAGTAGGGGACCTGGTGGCTCAGGGAGAGGCCCGGGGCAAGGCTGGAGCACAAGTCTTACTGTCACCAGCGCTGAGGGTGCGGGGGACACGAGGCCAGAGGGCAGAGGGCCCGAATCTCACGGAAGGAGCCCCCAAGAGGTGCCGGATAGAAGACGCCTGCGCTGGGATGAGAGAACTCCTTGAGGGGCTGGTGAGGAAGGGGAGATGTCCCGTGCTCAGGGGCTCACAGCCTCAAGGACAGAAGGCTCCAGGGATGGGGGGTGGGGGCTTCGGGAGGGTGTGTGCAAAGCGGAAGGCCTGGAGGGTGGCCTTGACCCTGCGTGTGTGTTCGGGGTGGGGGTGGGGGTTCTCAGCACCCCTCTGGAATGAGCACAGGCACCCTTGTCAGGACATCCTTGACACCCAGCCCAGCTGCCACCCTCTGACTGTGTGGACCAGGACCCCCTGCTCTTCTTCCCTGAGCCTCAGTTTCCTCATCTGTGACATACAGAAAATAAAACCGTTCTCACACACTGTGGGATCTAAGTGAGACCCCAGAATGGGGCGCCTGGGTGGCTCCGTCGGTTAAGCGTCCGACTTTGGCTCAGGTCATGATCTCGCGGTCCGTGGGTTCGAGCCCCGCATCGGGCTCTGTGCTGACAGCTGGGAGCCTGGAGCCTGCTTCAGATTCTGGGTCTCCCTCTCTCCCTCTCTTTCCCTCTCTCTGTCTCTCTCTGCCCCTCCCCCACTTGCACTCTGTCTCCTCTCTCTCAAAAGTAAGAAGAACACTAAAAAAATTTGTCTTGGGGCACCTGGGTGGCTCAGTCGGTTAAGCGCCCGACTTCAGCTCAGGTCATGATCTCATGGTCCGTGGGTTCGAGCCCCACGTCGGGCTCTGCTGACAGCTCAGAGCCGGGAGCCTGTTTCGGATTCTTTGTCTCCCTCTTTCTCTGACCCTCCCCTGTTCATGGTCTCTCTCTGTCTCAAAAATAAATAAATGTTAAAAAAATTTTTTAAAAAACGTGTCTTATAACTGGGAGTTTGTACCTTTGACCCCCTTCGCCCATTTCACCCACCCTGCAAACTGCGCCCCCCCCACCTCTGGCAACCACCCATCTGTTCTCTACATGTATGAGGTCTTTTTAAAATTTTTATTCCACATATAAGTGAGATCATACAGTATTTGTCTTTATCCATTCCTCTCTTGATGCTCAGCCAGGATGAGAAATACTGTGTACTCTACCCATGAAGACATGGGAAGAGATGAATGTTGTTAAGAACATTATTAATAAAATAGGATGGACAAACTGACGGCAGAGTCTGGATGGCCTGTCGCCATCAACCAAGCCCCGGAGTCCCTGACTCAAGCCTTGAGAAGCTGCCTGGGGCTGGGGCTGGGGCTGGGGGGGGGGGGGGGGGGGCGGGGACAGGGAGGGGGAGGCGGTCAACCCAACGACAGCCCCCAGGAGGCGGAGCAGAGGCGCATCCTGAGGGTCCCACTGAGGACGAGGCTCCCACCCACACTCCAGCTGGGAATCGCAGCTTGGACCAAACCCTTGCGTACAGAGCCCTGCTTCTGACTGTCCGCACTTCCCAGACCAGTGAGGCAGGAAAGAGAAAGGAAAGCTCACCAGGGTAGAGCAAAGAAAGGCAAGGGAGCAGCTGCTGGGGAGAGTCAGAGCCAAAGAACCAAACTCTGAACACAATCTGCCCGCAGAATCCAGAGAAGTCACGAACGCGCTGGAAGACACGGTGAGATCTGTTTCTGGCCGTAAAGCCGGCTAAACGTCATTTAAAAAAAAAAAAAAAATTCCTCTTGATATAATTTCTCCTGATGGAATGTGCCGGATGAAATACAACCCACATGCTTCTGAGCCTATAGCTGAGCCTGCAGGCAAGTACGGGAAATCCTCGAGGGCCCAAAACAAATGTCTGCCACGGAGAGTGGTTAAGCCCCTTGTAAGCGGCAGCTGCCCCAGGGCATTTGCCAGTGCTGGAAACCCCGAGGCTTGGGATTTTATGGCCACAAGGGGCTCAGCGGACAAAGCTTTGCAAGGTGGAAAATTGGAACCAAGATGCCTGTCAAAAGTCAAAAATGACTGAGCTACAACTCCCTAAGAAATAAGGACTAGGGATGCCTGGGTGGCTCAATTAAGCTAGCGCCTGGCTCTTGATTTTGGCTCTGGTCATGATCTTACTGTGCATGTATCGGCCTCGACACTGACAGCTTGGGATTCTCTCTCTCCCTCCATGTCCCTCACTCCCCTCTCAAAATTAATAAGTAAACTTAGGAAAGGAAGGAAGGAAGGAAGTCCCACCCAATGTGGGACTCAAACCCACAACCTGAAGGTCAAGTCACATGCTCCACTGACTGAGCCAGCCAGGCACCCCAAAATATATTTTTTAAATTTTTTAATGTTCATTTTTGAGAGAGAGAGTACAAGCAGGGGAGGGGCAGAGAGAGAGAGGGGGACACAGACTCCAAAGCGGCTCCAGGTTCTGAGGGGGTCAGCCCAGAGCCAGACACAGGGCTCAAATTCATTCACATTCACAAACCACAAGATTACGACCTGAGCTGAAGTCGGACACTTAAACCGACACCCTGTGGAGGGACGTCATTTAAAGAACACACAGCTGAGAAATTTCCAGAATTGGTGAAAGATATGAAATGCAAAGAATCCCGAGTTTTATTTATTTTATAAATAAAAAAGAAATCCACACCGAGGCACGTTACATTGAATTTGCAGAATGCCAGAGACAAAGAGCCAAGCAGGACTCACAGGATATAATCCTAAGGGCAACTTGTTCAAGCCAGTGGTTCTCAACCTAATGTAAGTTTTCCCTTAAGGGGACATTTGGCAAGTCTCAAGACATTTTTGGTGGTCACAAAAATGTCCATCATTTGGGAGGTTGCGCTACTGGTAGAGGTCAGGGTTGCTACTAAATTCCCTTCTCCTGGGGCGCCTGGGTGGCTCAGTCAAGCGTCCGACTTTATCTCAGGTCATGATATCACAGTTCGTGAGTTCAAGCCCCACATCGGGCTCTGTGCTGCCAGCTCAGAACCTGGAGCCCGCTTCAGATTCTGTGTCTCCCTCTCTCTCTGCCCCTGCCCTGCTTGCGCTCTGTCTCTTTTTCTCTCAAAAGTAAATAGACATTAAAAAAAAACAAAACCCTTCCGGACAGCACCCCCCCCCCCCAAAGAATTATCCAAAGCAATTCTCCTCTGACTCTCTCTTATCACCCTCGACTGGAGTCCCCTTTTATGTTTCTGATGGGCATGAATTGCCTAACAGTGCCTGAGAGCTAACATTTGTCATCAAGAGACAGCACCATACTGCGGCTTGAGCCCCTGACTCAGGCATTAACCCACCTGTGACCTTGGGCAACCCCCAACCTCAGTTTCCTCATCTGTAAAGTGGGGAGTGTAATCCCCAGGCATGGGGGATCGCGGAGGGAAATGTCAGCAATTTGCAGGTGGCAGGGGTGTGGGGGAGCATCCTTCCCTGGGTCACTCCTCCTGGGATGGGATCGGGTGGGGCCGTGGGTCCCGCTTTGGGAAGATTCAGAACTCGGAGCAGCAGTGTTCTGGTGGGGGTTGAGCCACTGTGGGTGGCAGTGGGGACCAGGGGTCCCTTCGACACCCCACCCGATGCTCACAGCACTGGCCCCCCGGAGCTAGGAAAGGAACCTGAAAAGGCTTAAGAATGAGACCATCTGGGGGCGCCTGGATGGCTCAGTCATTTAAGTGTCTGACTTCGGCTCGGGTCCTGATCTCACGGTTCATGAGTTCGAGCCCCGCGTTAGGCTCTGTGCTGACAGCTCGGGGCCTGCAGCCTGCTTTGGATTCTGTGTCTCCCTCTCTCAGTTCCTTTCCTGTGTTGCCCCCTGCCCCCTCAAAAATAAATAAAGATTAAAAAAAAAAGAATGAGACCGCCCGGGTTTGAATTCCAGCCCAGCCACTTAGCTGGTTTACGACCTCACCAGAACCCCTAAACTCCCTGAGCCCCTGCTTTCCCATCTCCAATATGACCAGGACAATGAAATACATTGCACCGGCTTGTTATGACAATCAAATGCCACATCCCTTCCTCCCAGCCCAGGGTCTGTCACATGCTAGGGAGTGGTCTCAAGAACAGGGGCCTCTCTCGTCCCACTTCGCCTCTTTGCTCTCGGTGACGCCTGGACCCCTGACTCCACGGGGACCCATCCGGCCCTCTTGCCTGTAATGCTGCCAGCTCACCACCAGGTGTCGCGCTCGGCTCTCTCAATCCCCATCCGTGGATGGGAGGGACGACTGAAATCCAGAGCCCTGAAGGCTCGGGGCCAAGTTCACAAGCCAGCCCCACCTGGGGACCCAGATGTCTCAGCTCCTGACCCTAGAGTTCTCTGCCTCGAGGCAGATGTGGCCTCCCAGATGTGGTTCTGGCCTCTCTGTGAGTGTCCATCTGGGACAGTAGGGGGAGGATGGATGTTCCTTCTATCACCAGGACCCCAAGAGGCCAGGACTTGAAATCTCCCCGCTCCCCTCACAGTGCTCCTCCCACCCCACCCCTGCGCCCACTCCCCACCATCGACCCTGACCCTGAGCCTGCAGGATTTCTGGCTGATTTGCCCTCCTGACTCCAGGCACTGCCCCCATCCATAGAGCTGGCTCCTGAGCCTGGAGTCTCTGTCTTAAACTGTCACCACTCGGCCCTCTCCATTCTCAGCTCTGGACACCCACGCTGGTCCCTCTCCTGTTCCCCATGAGTGGCTGAAAAATGTCTTAAGACTGTAATTTGGGGTCCAGAGTAAATTCAGAAGGCAACATGGGACAGGGCAAATAACCGGGAAACTTAGATCCCGGCCCAGACCCCCCCCCCCCCAGAGAAGCCATTGCAAGTGACGCACACCCACACCCTTTCCTCCCCTGCCTTCCCCCACCCCCTCACGGCACGCATCTCTGTCTGAGGAGACATCCTTGTAGGGAACCCGTTTAATACCTGGGTCTCTCCATGGTCAGGCTCCACAATGGGCTCCCTCGTATCCCTAACTTTTAGCCCAGTGCCTGGAACATCGTAGATGCTCAATGCACCCCACACACACACACACACCCCTAAATCTTCAACGTTGCCCCTCCTCTTTGCTACTCCCTGAGCTCCAAACATTGCCAGGCTCACCCTCCATTAAAAAAATGTTCAGAGCACCTGGGTGGCACATTCAACTGAACGTCTGACTCTTGATTTCGGCTCAGGTCATGATCTCAGGGTTGTGGGATTGAGTCCCGTGTGCACTGAGCATGGAGCCTGCTTAAGACTCTCTCTCTCTCTCTCTCTCTCTCTCTCCCTCTGCCCCTTTCCCCAGCTCACGCTCTCTCTCTTTAAAAAAAAAAAAAAGTGCTTCCTGGGGCACCTGTCTGGCTCAGACAGTGGAATGTGTGACTCTTGATCTCGGGGTCATGAGTTCAAGCCCTGTATTGGGCTCTGTGCTGGGCATGAGGCCTGCTTAAAATTTAAAAAAATATAGGGGCACCTGGGTGGCTCAGTTGGTTAGGCGTCCGACTTCAGCTCAGGTCATGATCTCGCGGTTTGTGGGTTTGAACCCCACATCGGGCTCTGTGCTGACAGCTCAGAGCCTGGAGCCTGCTTCGGATTCTGTGTCTCCCACTCTCTCTGCTCCACTCCTGCTCATGCTCTGTCTCTGTCTCTCAAAATTAAATAAGTGTTAAAATTTTTTTAAATAATAATCAAAAAATAATAAAAAGAAAAAGGCAATGAAAACAATATGTGCCCACATATATATAGCCAGCCACAGAGCCTGCTTCAGATCCTCTGTGCCCCTCTCTCTCTCTGCCCCTCCCCTGCTCGTTCTTTCTCTCTCTCTCTCTTTCAAAATAAATAAATAAACTTAAAAAAATAAAAAATATATATAACAGAATTAAAGTAACATCTTCATGTTCAGAAGATGAACAGTGTCTTTGTTCTCTGAGTAGGTTCATCCACGGTCCCGTCCTCTGGGAAATCTGTCTCAGGGGTGGTCGTCTGGAGCTTCTTAAATTCTTACATCTTAAGGTTCACGGGTTTAATCTTTTAATCTCAGACTTCAGGCTTTGATCTTCTACCTTAAATCACATTCATTTTGTCACTTTATTTTACCATTATTTTAAACCTCTTAACTTCTCTCTGTTGCTCAGGGTGACTTTTCAGCCCGACTTCCTGGTTTTAAACCTGTAAGTTTGTATTTGTGGATTTTCACTTTGATGGTGGCTTTAGGTTTTTTCAGTTTATTTATCTATTTTCATGTTTAATTTTTTGAGAGAGAGAGAGAGGGGGCGAGTGAGCGAGTGGGGAGAGGGGCAGAGAGAGAGAATCTCAAGCAGGCTCCACGCTTAGCGCGGAATCCGACTCAACTTTCGATCCGTGACTCTGGGATCATGACCTGAGTCGAAATCAAGAGTCGGACGCTTAGGGGCACCTGGGTGGCTCAGTGGGTTAAGTGTCTGACTTCAGCTTAGGTCATGATCTCACAGTCCGTGAGTTCGAGCCCCGTGTCAGGCTCTGTGCTGACAGCTCAGAGCCTGGAGCCTGCTTCGGATTCTGTGTCTCCCTCTCTCTCTGCCCCTCCCCTGCTCATGCTCTGTCTCTCTGTCTCAAAAATAAATGAAAACAGGGG
Organism: Panthera onca; assembly: GCF_046562875.1. Taxonomy (NCBI): domain Eukaryota; kingdom Metazoa; phylum Chordata; class Mammalia; order Carnivora; family Felidae; genus Panthera; species Panthera onca. The sequence goes on from NC_138354.1 coordinate 10,683,594, forward strand.
CGCCTGGGTGGCTCAGTCGGTTAAGCGGCCGACTTCGGCTCAGGTCATGATCTCGCGGTCTGTGAGTTCGAGCCCCGCGTCAGGCTCCGTGCTGACAGCTCAGAGCCTGGAGCCTGTTTCAGATTCTGTGTCTCCCTCTCTCTGACCCTCCCCCGTTCATGCTCTGTCTCTCTGTCTCAAAAATAAATAAATGTTAAAAAAAAAATTTAAAAAAAATAAATGAAAACATTAAAAAAAAAAAAAAAGAGTCGGACGCTTAACCGACTGAGCCACCTGATTTCCTCCGTGTAAAATCCCCACTCTTCTCTGTGATTCCTTGTCTTTAATTGTCCAGGCATTCGGTTCTTACAACCCGGGTGCAAGCAGGGTTCTAGTATAATCATCAATCCCGTTTCACAGCTGAGCAAATGAGACCCAAGAAGGGTGAGCATTTGCTCGAGGTCACAGGGCTGGTGAGTGGCGGGAGGGATGGCGGGTCCAGGCTCCCCCCCACCTCTGCTTCTCCCCAGGTGCCGACAGCGCCCTCCAGGAGGTTCGGGTCCCCCTGGCTATCTCTGCCTGGCCCCTCAGGCTGCCCCGGGGACCTCCCGGCCTTTCACAACTGCTTTTCCTGAAACCCTCATTCCAGGAGACTCGAGGGGCTCACTAGCCCCTCTGTGCAAAGGGCGCCCTTGATTTTCCAAAGCACGTGCGTGGCTGCCTGGAACCTCATGCTAGTCGGGCTTCGTCGAAGGACCTGCGAGTCTTTGAATCTGTGGTCTCTACACCCATGCCTTCGGGATCAGGGCTGATTCTGCCCCTTAGCATGCCACCGAGCTGGAGGAAATGCCGGGCAAGACGCCCTGTCCCTCTGGTGGGACAGCAGCTGGACATGATGCTGGAGTCCTCACAGCTGGCACGAGGAAGGCTAGGGAAGGGTCTGCACCGGGCCCCCAGGCCAGCTTCATGCCAGGCTGCCTGGACGCTGATTTCCTGGACGGTCCAGACCTGTCCTCCAGAAGGCACTGTGACACCTGGGCCACCATGCTGCACGACTCCAGGGGGCACTATTCACATAGCAACCTGCAGAGATAGCTTGTAAGGACAGGCCTGATGGGCTGAGGGTCAGGGAGCACGGGTCACCTGTAGCGTGTGTCCCAAACAGGGATCATCTTTGGGGTCACCTACGCTGCTTCACCTGCGGGCTCATGACTCAGGCTGTCCAGTTAGATACCCCGACCCAGCACTTTCCACCATGACCACCACTGGGATCATGTGGCTGAACCAGGGTCATGGGACCAACACCAGGATCCCGCAGAATATCCGTCCTTCAGGCACGTCTCACCTCCTTCCCCACCCCTCACCCTCAGCTATAAAGGAGAGAAAATAAGGTTTTGGTTTTTTTAAAATGTTTATTTATTTATTTATTTCTGAAAGACAGAGATAGAGAGCCAGCGGGGCAGGGACAGAGAGAGAGGGAGACAGAATCCCAAGCAGGTTCCGTGCTGTCAGCGCAGAGCCCGGCGTGGGGTTTGAACCCACGAACTTGGAGATCACGACCTGAGCCGAAGTCAAGAGTCAGACGCTTCACTGAATGAGCCGCCCAGGTGCCCCAGTAATAGTGTTTTTTTTTGTTTGTTTGTTTGTTTTTAAAGTACTGTAGATCCGTTGAAATGAAAGATGCCAGAGGAAACAGTACATCCCGTGGGGCTCCTTGTGTAGAAGAATAAAACAGGCCCCAGGATTGATGCTATTGGAAGTCAGAGTAGTTTTCCTCCAAGGTAATGACCAGCAGGAGGTATAAGGAGACTTCTGGGGGTCTGGCATCTTCTATTTCCCCGCCTGGGTGCTGGTCCCATGCTGTGCACGTATGATTTATATACTTCCCTGCAACACCTCAATTAAAAACAATTTTTTCGGGGCGCCTGGGTGGCTTAGTAGGTTGAGCGTCCGACTTCGGCTCAGGTCACGATCTTGCGGCTCGTGAGTTCGAGCCCCGCGTCGGGGCTCTGTGCTGACAGCTCGGAGCCTGGAGCCTGCTTCGGATTCTGCGTCTCCCTCTCTCTCTGCCCCTAACCCACTTGCATTCTGTCTCTCTCTCTCAAAAATAAACATTAAAAACATTTTTTTAATAAATAAAAAAAAAATTTTTTTAAGCAAAAATGCAAGTATTCTCCTACAGGCAGAGGATATGGCTTTCCCAGGGCCTGGACCAGATCTGGCCAGCCCATTAATTATCTCCATGAGAACCCACCATCCTGGGCCACAACTCTTGGAAATGCTCCAGGCTTTTACAGACTTTTAGGTAAGAACTCATTTCAGCAAATCTGCCCCCCCCCCCCCACCGCTGCCCCCCCAGCTCAGTTCCTGATGCGTGATTTAGGGCCAATTTATCCCAGGGGGCTTGTCAGGAGCCACAAGGCTCCCACCCACACATCTACAATGACTTACTGAGTGTTCCTCTTTGCTCCTCCTTTATTTTTTTTAAAAAGCTTTCTCGAGCTGTAATTCACATGCCGTACAACTCACCCCCTTAAAGTGCGCGGTTCGATGGCTTTTTGGAGATTCAGAATCGTGACACCACCCTTAACTACATTTTGGAACATTTTATTATCCCCCCCAAAAAAACCATGTGCCCTTAGCTGTACCCACCCCCCCGCCCCACCCGCCCCTGCCTTCCTACCGCTCCCAGGAACAATCATGTTTACCTGGTAACGATGTGCTTTTTTTTTTTTTTTTTAATCCTTTAGATAAAAACGGATCGTGTTTCCCCGTGTATTGGTTGCCAAAGATTTCGAAGGGAAATGTGTGGCCTGCGTCTGACAAACTCATGAGCCCTCTGGTCTGGTTTTATTCTCCTGCCCTGATTCCCCCTCATTTCCCAACTTTTTTTTTGTTTTACTTCATCCTTGCATGTACACCTTGGAAAACCCACATCAGTATTTGATTCGGAAGGCTTTGACTTTCTAGATTAATTCAGGAGGGAATTATCTTCCTATGCAAGAGCGTGGTATATCTTTCCGTTTACCTACATGTTTTTAAAATGTACGTCGCCACATTAACGTTACAGTGTTATCTATAAAGGTCTGGAGGAACTTGCACTAAATTTCTTCCAACACACCTGATGTCTTGTTTCGGACTATTTAATAACTGATGCGGGGACAATTAGCTGTCCATATGGAAAAGAATAAAATTAGATTGCCACCTCCCACAGAAGCAGAAACTGACTCCAGATGAATTAAAGAACTATGTGCGAAAAGTGAACTTGTAAACTTTTAACACAAAGTGTAGGATAGGGAAGTGTATTCGATTGGAAAAACCCAAGGCAATAGGGGCTTCAGTAAACTCTTTTCTTTATGATCACTTCGGGTATCATCACCCTAGAGGTAAGCAACTAAACAAAACAAGATAAAACCAGAAATGCTGTTGTGACTGATACAGTGATATCAAGACTTTAGCTTCTAACTGTATACCCAGGGCCCATGGGTAGCTCAGTCGGTTAAGCATCGACTCTTGGTTTCAGCTTAGGTCATGATGTCATGCTTTGTGGGTTTGATTTATTATTATTATTTTTTTAATGCTTATTTTTGAGAGAGAGAGAGAGACAGAGTGTGAGTGGGGAGGGGCAGAGAGAGAGGGAGACACAGAATCCGAAGCAGGCTCCAGGCTCTGAGCTGTCAGCACAGAGACCAGAGACCGGCGTGGGGCTCGAACCCATGAACTGTGAGATCGTGACCTGAGCCAAAGTTGGATACTTAACCGACTGAGCCACCCAAGTGCCCCACACAGGTTTGAGCCCTGCGTCTGGCTCTGCACTCACAGCACAGAGCCTGCTTGGGCTTCTCTCCTTTTTTCTCTGCCCCTGACTTGTGTTCTCTCTCAACATAAATAAATGAATGTTAAAATAAATAAATAAATAAATAAATAAATAAATAAATAACAATGCCCTTCTATCCTCAGCATGTTGTTTCCATATTGAGATTACCTCAATATCCAAGATGACTGTGGGATTACATTTGCCTTCTGAAATTAAAAAAAAAAAAAAAAATGTTTTTTAATTAAGTAGGCTCCACACTCAATGTGGGACTTGAACTCAAGACCCAGAGATACAGTCTCATGTTCTACCAACTGAGCCAGCTAGGCACCCCACTCACATTTGCCTTCTGGACGGCAGAATGAGAAAGGTGAGGAAGAGAAATGTCGTGTAAGTCCCGCAGAGCAGTTTCATTCACATTTCACTGGCCAGAGGTCAGTCTAATGGCCAGCTGAAAAGGAGACTAGGAAATGTAATCTTTCAGTTATGTCTAGCTAAAAAACTGAAATTCCATTATAAAGGAAGAAAACTAGATTAGATATTGGAGGCCACCAACAGAATTGGCCATAGAAAGTTTTTCCGAAACAAGATACAAAAGGCATCAATGTTAAAGGAAAATACTGACAAATGTGACTAACTTAAAATCTAAAACTCCGAATACATAAAAGATGTAAATTATTGTAATACATAAATATTGAAAACAAAAATGAAAGACGCATCTCAGTTTAGGAAAAGATTTGCAGAGTGCATAATTGACAAAGAGTTGAGGTCTATCATATATAAAGAACTCCTACAAATCAATAAGAAAAAAAAAAAAAGATAAAAACCTAGTACATGAAATTTACTCTCAGGCGCCCAACAGAGACCAGAGGATGGCTTTGGTCTGGGCAGAGGGTTCCAGACAAACCAGCCGCGGCAACAGTGAGCCCCAGAGTACACAACAGGAGGCTGAATGGACCAAGCCCCTGCAATGGGACAGTGTCACTTCATAAGGCACAGGGTAATCCCAACTGCCACGAGTGCTATATGTGTGCATAAAAGTGGGTTTCAATCCTCTCTGAAATGCAGTTTGGACAACTAAGTAAGTACCTGAAAGTGTCTCCATAGATCCTTACGTCTGGAGTGTCTCAGCCTTTTTTTATTTTTATTTTTATTTTTTTAACGTTTATTTATTTTTGAGACAGAGAGAGACAGAGCATGAATGGGGGAGGGTCAGAGAGAGGGAGACACAGAATCTGAAACAGGCTCCAGGCTCTGAGCTGTCAGCACAGAGCCCGACGCGGGGCTCGAACTCACGGACTGCGAGATCATGACCTGAGCTGAAGTCGGACGCTTTTACCGACTGAGCCACCCAGGCGCCCCTGGAGCGTCTCAACCTTTATAGCGAGAGACACCCGCTCTCCCCCATGGCTTCCGCAGCTCCACCTTGGGCGACTTCTCCCACCTCTTCCACGATGCCTCTTCTCCTTCCTGATGGAGTCGGTCTCAGGGACCTAGGAATTTTGACCATCTTCACTTGGATTCCCCAACGATTTGGGTGCAAGTGGTCAGGAGGGGACTCTGGGGTGTCTGTGAGGACCCTGGGAAGCCAGTGAAGAATGCATCAGTGAGCAGCTGAGTTTGGGGGCTCAGTCTTGCTAGGGACCCTCTGAAAGCTGGGCACCACGTGCCTCAGGATCGTCCTATGGAGGGGGCAGCCAGGGGCGGGGGGGCATTCAGTCACCAGCTCCTGCCCCTCAGGGGTCAAGGGTCTCCCCTCCCCCCTGGAGAATTCAGGAACTCACCTGGAGCCAGACATCACCCTCAGGCAGAGTCCCAGGAAGCTGTCGGCAGGTGACTCCAGGTGAGTCAAGGGCATGTCCCCTCCACAAGCAGTGCCACGTCCCCTCCAACATTATGATCGAGCCACCCCTGAAACTTCAGGGCCCTCTCTGAGAGGTTTGCGCTTCCCTTTCCAGCCTTCTTTCCCTCACTTGGGTCCAGCCGGACAACTCCTTCCCGACGTTTCCTGCACTGTCTTCTGTCGCCAGGGTTGTGTTGGAGTTGTTCCTTCCCTCCTGTTCCAGGTCCTCTCCCACCATTTATGTCCAGCTCAGACACTGGTGTCTCTCTCTTCTCCATCTTCCTCCCTCTATCTCTCTTCTCCTCTCTCGTTTTCTAATGACCTGGTATTTATTCCTAGGTGTGCCTGTCTCCCCAACTAGCGCTGGGCTCCGAGAAGACACAGGTGGTGAGATCTGCTCTGCGGGTCCCAGGGTCTGTCACTGCACCCGGCACGTAGCCGATGTTCTGTAAAATACCCGTGGGTTTTCCTTTTGCAGGTGAGAAGCAAACTGACTGAACCCCCGAGCGTCTTATGGAAGGAACACCGACAGTGTTCCCCACACAAGAAAATCCTGGGGTAGGAGGTGTGGGCCAAAGAGAGGAGACAGAGTGGTCCCTGCCCTTCGGGACTGTCGCTCATCCACACGTCCAGTGTGTGTGGAGTATCCTGCCATTTGCTGGAAATGCAGGTGTTCGAGGACGGCTGGTCCTGTTTGCCTGGGCCTGCACGAGACCACACGTGGGACTAGGAGGCAAGAAGGCCGGGAAAGAAGGGGACCCCAGCGCTGCCCTGGTGAAGCCATGGTCCAGAGGGGAGACCAGTGCATCCTGGTAGAAGAGGACGATGGGTGACATTGGGCAACGTGGGCAGCGGGGGATGAAGGAGCTCAGGGAAGCCAGAGATCTGGGAAGACTTCTCGGAGGAGGCAAGCTGGGGCTGAGACCTGGAGAACAAAAGGAAAGTTTTCCCGGCTGGCTCGGCCCTCAGGGATCATGTGGTCCGGCTCGGCTGCCTCGCTCTTTCTTACAGGGTTCTCCCACGAGGGTCTGGTCTCCCCAAATATCCTGGGAGCCCACAGGGGTCCCCACTCCATGAGATGAAAGCACTGGGCCTAATCGTACCACCAAAGCCCTGAGTGACTGCAGGCAAATTCCTCCTTTTCTCCAGTCTCTGTCTCCTCATCTGTTAAATGGGTTCATCCTCCTCATTACCCTCACAAGTTTGCCAGAAGGAAAGGAGACTATCCGTGTGGTTTCTGAGCGAAGAGTGGGCAAATCGCCATAAGGATCACAGCACCCAGGCCCTCACTTCACAGATGGGGAAACTGAGGCCCAGGGAGGCCGAGAGCCCGCCCAAGTGCACTTAGCCTCAAGTCCCTGCCTGAGGCTCAGCTCTTAGGACAAGGGGACTGTCTTCTCTGCCAGGAAGTCTGGGTCCCTCCAGAGTGAGGGGGTCCCCACTTGTGGGTGTGTGTGCTGTCTTCTTTTTGGCACCTTGGAAATGTTAATTGAGGGAAATTATGCAAAGGAGCCCAGATTGGAGATGCTCATTTGAATCTCAACAAGGTGGCTACATTAAAAATAGCAGGAGCAAGGAGGTAAGCCTGGGGTGGGAGAGAGGCCGCCAGGCGCCACGGCTGAGAAGGTCCAAGCTCCTGGGCCCCTGGTGTGGTGAAGGGGCCTCGGAGCCCCAGCCTGGGCCCTCCGCCAACATCCCGGGGCCTCCCCTATGGTCTTGTTCCCCACTAGTCTCTTCCACGCACTGGACACCCAGACGATGGTTCTATAGATCAGATGTGACCATGTCACTCCTCTGTATATAACCTGCTGAGGCTGCCCATTGCCCCCAGGTTAAAGCCTCATTCCTGCGCTCAAGGCCTGTTGTGCCTGCTCCCTCTCCTCCCCCCCGCCCCAGGTCCCCGGGTGCTCCCAAGGGCTCCTGCCGAGGGATCATCCATTTCATCACCCCGGCCTCACCCTGGCTCTGAGCCTTTGCACAGACCACTCCTGCCGCCCAGAACAGCTGGTGTCTCCTCTTTTCCACCAGGAGAGCTACGTCATCATTCCAGCTCCAGCTCAAAGGCACCTTCCTGGGGCCTCTGGGCCAAGCTGGTTGTTTTGGGCTCTGTTCTTCAGATGCTTCTCCCATAGCACCTGCTGTCGGGGTCGATGTGCCTGTGGGTCTGGCCACCCCCGGGCTACAAGCTCCCCAAGGTCGGGGGCCACGTGTGGGGCATCCCCTGGGCCCGGCCCTGCCTGGAGCCCACTCTTGCACCCTGCGCAGAGAATATCTGGGGTGTATGCAAGGGAATGGCCACAGGACTGCCTCCTTGGGCTCTGCCATTCACCCCTCCCTCCAAAGCTGGCTGAACTGGCCTGGGTGACTCTGGGCCCCCCACCCCAGGCTGTCCTCAAGGACAGCAAGGGGAGGGGAGCAGAGTGAGGAGGGAGGCTGGTTATTAATTAAAAAGCAAGTCATGTGTAGGCCCTGCTTCGTTCCAATAAAAACCGTCAAGGGTATTAATTACCAGATCTGGCGATAGACGTGGGCTAGGTTTGCTCAGGCCGGGAAGGATCCCGGTGGTAGGAATGTCAATGAGCACCGGGTCTCCGTGGCTCGGGGCCTGGGCTGAGGCGGGGTGGGAGGTGAGGGGCACCCTGGCTGGACGACCGGTCGTGGATGCAGACAGCACCACCACCAGTTACCTCCTGCAGAGTGGTTACCACGGACAGGACAGAAGCCACATGACCACCCGACCACTCGCACGTAACTTCTGTCATCTTTTTTTTTTAATTTTTTTTTTCTTAACGTTTATTTATTATTGAGAGACAGAGAGAGACAGAGAGTGAGCAGGGGAGGGGCAGAGACAGAGGGAGACACCGAATCGGAGGCAGGCTCCAGGCTCCGAGCTGTCAGCACAGAGCCCGATGCGGGGCTCGAACTCATGGACCGCGAGATCATAACCTGAGCCGAAGTCGGATGCTCAACCGACTGAGCCACCCAGGCGCCCCCCTTCTGTCATCTTAATCCCAACGGCCTCATGAGATCGGTCCTATTTTTATCCCCATTTTGCAGCTGGGACATGCAGGCACAGAGAGGTTTTGTGACTTGAGAGGGTCACACAGCTAGCAGGTGGCTGCACCAGGACACCAGTCAGGGTTCCTCTTAACCTCAGGGAAACAAGAACCCGGACGTGTTGGTCAGCCTCACTAAAGCAGCCCATCATCACGCAGGTGGGGAAACTGAGGCAGGAGAGGACATCACTCGCCAAAGTCATATCCGCACATTGGTGAACATAGACCAAGTCCTCCGAGGCTCCGTCCAGGGTGCCCTTCCCTTCTCACCAGCTAAGTGGGTGTCGAAGGTCTCCCAGGAAGAGCGAGGGCGAGGGGGCTTCAGACGGGCCAGGGTTTGGGGGCCAAGGCTGTCTGCCCCTTCCTGCCTCCCTCCACACCTCCCTCCTCTTCCCTCTGCCGCCTCCGGGGCCTTCAACAGCCCCGCTGGGCTGAACCAACCAGCCCTAGCACTTGTCTGTGTCAGCCCCGGAAGGCCAGCTCAGCTCAGCTCCGGTCCCAACGGAGTTAAAATAGGTCTGACCTAAATACAAGCACAATGCCGGTGCTGAAAATACGGCTGTGTCAGCGGAAACTCCAAGCGGGTAAGAAACCATCGCACTTTGGGATGATTACTCCCTCACCCCAAGAAGGGGGCCGGGCTGTGTGCACCGTGAACTCTGAGAGTTCCCGAAAACGTCTCCGCGTGTGGACAGGTGGACAGGATAGAAGGACAGCCGCTCCCCTGACCTGGCCGATGGCAAGCCCACAGCCCTGCGGCCGTCACCCAGAGAAACTGGTACTCAGAGACGGGAGGGGCCTACCTGAGGTTGCACAGCTCGTGTGCAGCTGCAGGTGTGGGGAGGCAGGTCTCTGGTTTCTGGGTGGGATGGAGGGCCGGGGGGGGGGGGGGAGGTGGAGATGGTGGGGGAGTGGGTGGGAACGTAAACCAGCCGAAGCAGAATTTTGGGCCCAGTACTCAGGGAGGCCCGCTGGTGGCAATGGTTTTGACCGGCCTTGGGGTGGGGCCCCCGGTGATGGCAGTCCTACAGGTGGGCACCAACGTTGTGCAAACAAGTGTGTGGCCAACTGTGCTCTCCTTGGCACAGCCTGCTTCTTGGGCCACCCAGGACACTGAGCTCAGAAGGGCTCTGCGCTTGGTTAAACGCTCTGTCGCTGCGGCCTTAAAATCCTTAAGAATTTTATCTTTGAGTGCATGGGGTTTTAAATTTTTTTTTAATGTTTGTTTATTTTTGAGAGGGAGAGACAGAGTGTGAGCAGGGAGGGGCAGAGAGAGAGAGGGAGACACAGAACCTGAAGCAGGCTCCAGCCTCTGAGCTGTCAGTACGGAGCCCAATGCGGGGCTCAAACCCACGAACTATGAGATCATGACCTGAGCCAAAGTCAGACGCTTAACCGTCTGAGCCACCCGGGCGCCCCTGGATGTGTGTTTTGGTGAAGTCCAATAGGACAATGAGCATGAATGGGACAGAGGGGGTACTTAGAACGGTGTGCCTGTGTCCTATGCCACCATATTCGCGTGGGGTGTGGTCCTCATCATTGGGAACGACCCACGGGCACGGAACTCCACGATGAGCAAGAATTTGGTGAGACTCGAAGTAAAAAGTACACGTATCATGTCAAAGGGCTGCGGACAGACAGCCTCGAGAGGCCCCCTTTCTGTTCCAACTTGCTCCGGACGTAGAAAGAAGGGGATGACTGTCTCACAAAGTGTCCAAGGCTCCTCTGCACATCATCGGCCAAAGGGAGAGGCTGTTGGTCGAATGCATGTGTATCAAGAAGTGAAACAGACAGAGTTGAGTAAGTTTGGGACAGTGTTTCCATTGCCGGAGAAAGAACGAAATACAGACCTCCTGTGTTCGATTGTGCTTCGTAGATGCTGTGTTTTTTTTTTTTTTTTTTTTAATTTTTTTTTCAACGTTTTTAATTTATTTTTGGGACAGAGAGAGACAGAGCATGAACGGGGGAGGGGCAGAGAGAGAGGGAGACACAGAATCGGAAACAGGCTCCAGGCTCCGAGCCATCAGCCCAGAGCCTGACGCGGGGCTCGAACTCACGGACCGCGAGATCGTGACCTGGCTGAAGTCGGACGCTTAACCGACTGCGCCACCCAGGCGCCCCCGATGCTGTGTTTTTTACACACGGATGGTTTGTGGAAACCCTGCACGGAGCAAGTCTATTCGTGCCCTTTCTCCAACAGCATGCGCTCCCCTTGTGTCTCTGGGTCACGTTTTGGTAATTCTCACAATATTTCTTTTCCTATTTGTTTATTTCCACACCCAGCGTGGAGCCCAAGGTAGGGCTTGAACTCATGATCCTGAAAGCAAGACCCAAGCTGAGATCAAGAATCAGGCGCTTAACCGATTGAACCGCCCAGACGCCCCAATTCTCACAAGATTTCAAACTTTTTCGTTATTACGATATTTGTTACGATGATCTGTGATCAGTGGTCACTGAGAGCACAGGTGAGGCTTAGCAGTTTTTAAGCAATGAAGTACTTTGAAATTAAGGTATGGGGGTGCCTGGGGGGCTCAGTCGGTTGAGCATCTGACTTCGGCTCAGGTCCTGATCTCGCAGTTCGTGGGTTCCATCCCCGCGTCGGGCTCTGTGCTGACAGCTCAGAGCCTGGAGCCTGTTTCAGATTCCGTGTCTCCCGCTCTCTCTGCCCCTCCCCTGCGTGCACTCTGTCTGAAAAATAAATAAACGTTAAAAACAAAAAAATAAAAAAAGAATGTTGGGGGGCAGACAAGGAGGTTTTCAGGACACCCAGTGGCCGTTGGTCTCGGAACCTTGGCGTTCCAAGTGCCCGGCTGGCCCTGGCACATGTGTCCCCCTGAGCAGTGGCTCCATGAAGCCTTCAGGACCTCGGGGGGGGGGGGGGGAGCCCCAGCACTCCAGATCCAGGCTCACCACCCCTCATTCAGTGAACACCCAGCTACTGATCCTACTTAGGCAGGGAGTATTCTAGGGGCAGGACACAGAGCCGAGAAGAACGCGGAGCAGAGCCCTGGCCTCGACGCGACAGCTGGCCGGAAAGGACCAAGAGCTTGGCGCGAGGTGGTCTTGGCCATCAGCAACGACACGAAGCTCCAGGTCTAGCGGGTGGGCCCAGGCAGAGGGTTTCTCAGAGCCGGATGTCGCTCTAGGAGCTGGGGCAGGAGACCTACAAATGTCCTCAAATGTCAAAGGGCACCTCTAAGGCAGTCCCGGCGGGCAGGGCGCTGGTGGCCTCTGAGCAAATTAGAAAGGGGCTCTGGTCCAGGCAGATGCAGCGGACCGAGGAGGTGCCCTGGGACTGAGCCCTGGTGAGCTGAGTGTGGACCCGGCTTGCCTGCCCGCGTGCTGCCCGACCTCAGAAGCCTGGAGCAGGCGGTCTACCTGTCAGTGTGTCTGGCTTTCCTCCCCGCCAGGGTCCCTCAGGCTGCAGAGGGCTGGGGGTGCTGAGGCCAGGTAGCGGGGGCACTCACAGCCAATGCCACGGGGCCTTATACGTGCCAGGAACAGTTCTGACCATTTGGCCTGCAGAACTCATTTCATTCCCACAGCACCCCCTCGGGGTGGGCACGCTCCTTGCCCCCGTTTGATCAGTGAGGTCGCTGATGCACAGAGAGGTGAGGTTATCTGCCCAAAGACACACAGCTAGCAAGGGGCAGGGCTAAAATTAGCATTAAAATTTTTTTTAATGTTTTATTTTTCTGAGAGACAGAGAGAGACAGAGCACGAGTAGGGGAGGTGCAGGGAGAGAGAGACCCAGAATCCAAAGCAGGCTCCAGGCTCTGAGCTGTCAGCACAGATTCCGACGCAGGGCTCAAACTCTGAACTGTGAGATCATGACCCTAGCCAAGGTCGGATGCTTAAGCTACTGAGCCACCCAGGCGCCCATAGAATTGGCACTCTTCACCACTCCGCTGGACAACCTCATTCTCTTTATCGCTTGGTTCTCTTCGGTTCTGGCTCAGATGGACACCACTTAGGATTAAACTGGGGGGAATTCGTTAGAATGTTAGAGAACTCCTCTCATTTAAAAATGAGGAAACTGAAGCCCAGAGAGGGGAAGGGACTTGTCTGTAGTTGCACAGCACAGACACAAAGACAAAGAGTCTCCAATGGGAGCAAACAGGCCCCCATCTGTCGCCTGAGGGACACCGCCCCTTCTGAGACTTCAAGGGGTCCGGGGCTCAGCCTCGGGGGCCCTGGCAGGCGAGGCCTCAGCGATTAGGTGGTTTGTCCCGAGAGGACAGACCGGGGCTGAAATCTGGCGCACACTCAGCTGGCCAACCTCGTGGGTCTCGGGCCCGCCATACAGGGGCCCCGGGTGAGGGGACAGACATAGGCCATCTGTGAGCTTTCCCAGGGCTGTGCCGCATTGGGCCCACTGCCTCCAAGCGCGCGGGCATTCTTTGCTCATTTATTTATTTTCAGAGCAGGAAAGTGGATTTGAAACGCTCCTCCTGAATGTTTACCCCTGCGGGAATGTCGGGCTTATGAATAATGCAGCAAGTCAGGGGCTGGGGGCCAGGCGAGCTCTGTCCTGTCCCTGAAGTTGCCACACGCGGGCCTGGGGCAGAGCTCGCCCTGCCACTTGCTGCTCAGTGATTTTGGGGAGATGCTCTGAGCCTCAGAGCCCCCAGCCATAAATGGGGGTCCTGAGCCTCTCCCCGCCTCCACAGAGGGGCCCACGGAGGCTGTCCCATCCTTGCCACCTCGGCCTTCCCCTTGGGCACTGCTGTTCTTGCTCGTGGACTTCATCTGGTTCTCAGTGTCACCAGCCTCTCCTTAACATGTACTTGAGCACGTCAGCAGTCGAACAGAGCAGAGAATGAGGCAGTCCCCGGCGGCTGGAGGGCGCAGGCCGAGGGAAGGCCTGGTTCCATGGACCGAGTTGGCTCAGCTCTGAGTAGGGCTGTTGGGTAGCTGCCCTAGGCACCTCTCGCCCCAGGCCTCGGGTTGTCTTGGGCTCTCTCAAAGGGGCTATTTTTTTTTTTAATTGAGACAGAGAGAGAGAGAGAGAGAGCGAGCACGTGAGCGAAGAAGGGGCAGAGAGAGAGAGAGGGAGAGAGAGAATCCCAAGCAGGTTCCGTGCTGTCAGCACAGAGCCTGACGCGAGACCGGATCTCATGAAGTGAACCGTGAGATCACGACCTGAGCCTAAATCAAGAGTCAGACGTTTAAACAACTGAGCCACCCAGGTGCTCCTCAAAGGGGCTGTTTTTATGTCCAAGGCAGTCTGGAGTGCATGTTTCTACCCTGGGCCTCCAGACGCGCTTCTCCTGAAGGAAGGCCCCTGGATGCAGGAGATGTCCCCTGTTCCCCAGGGAACTGTGCCTGGGACAGTGGCCCTGTCCTGCCCCTTAGCCCCCCGCCAGGACCCCTCGGCCGCCTCTGAGTTCCTGTGGGACTGAATCGCCAGTCACACCAACTTGGGTGTGGAAGGACCATCCTTGGGCCACCTCGCCTTCCAGGCAGAAGTCACAACACAGCCTTGGAGTGCCCTCTGTTGGTGGGGTGACAGATGCGGTCCCGCACACCCCACAGGCTTCTAAATGCTTCCTGCTGAGCCTAAAAGCAGGAGCGACTTAAGTTAGATTTAAGCAGGGACGACTGTTGGGTGTTAAAATGGATGAGCCAATGCTCGAGCAGCCGCAAGTTCTCTGGAGAGGGCTGGGGTTGGGGGGGTGGGGGCTTGGCTGGGGGCGAGGGAGGGACCATGCAACCCCTCGGGGTGCTACCATCCCCCACGCCATCCCTCAAGCCCTGGGAGGCAGTGACCTCACGCTACTCTCTATCATAATATTTACCAACAGAGCTGCAATTGAGCCAGGAAGCTTGGCAATTATAATCATGTTATCATTATTGCTGATAATTCCGATCATAAGCATAAATTATAAACAGGAGCGGGGCACAGTGGGTAAGAGCAGGGGGCAGGGACAGCTGTGTGTGTGGGCGGGGTGAGACCGGCCTGTCTCCCCTGCTCCCAGTCCCCTCCTGTTTCTGGCTGAGGCCAAGTCCCCTCCAGAGCCTGGCCCAGGGATACGGTGGCTGCAGGGGGGTGGCGGGGGGCGGGGGCTCCAGGTGGCCTTTTCCTGCCAGGGTCCCGAGGTTGTCCTGACGGCCTCACACCAAGCCCCACTCTGCCGCGGAGAAACTATTAAGCCGCAATTATTACAGAGACAGTCTTTCCGAATTGATCTTTCAGTGACTCGCGGCTGCAGCCATGGAGACGGCCCCAACTCAATTACATGCCTCTCTCTGTTCTTGACAGATTCCAGTGGAGAGTCGGAGGAGGAGGCAGAGAGAGGAGGCGTGAGGTAGGGGGGGTGCAGAGAGCGAGGGGTAGTGTTGAAGAGAGCGACCTACAAAGACAGCAACAAACAGATGGGAGAGAAACATGCAGGGAGAAGACAGAGATCAACGAGGCACCTGACAGTAGACAGAGGAGGCCCGTGTCGATCCATTCATTCATTTCGCAGATGTTTGTACACTCACTGGCCTGGGTGCGTGACAGTGTCCGTCCCACCTCCTCCCTTACCTGAGCTTTCGGTTGAATGGGTGAATCCAACGGGGAGCGAATAAGCATCACCCAGCATAAAATCAACCGGGCCGAGGACTCAAGAGTGCCTGAGGGCACTTAGGCGGGCAGCCTGGCCGGTGAGGTCAGGAAGGCTGAGACCTACCGGAAGAGGGGCTGGCCCCGTGGGGGACAGGCAGGGCACTGGGTTCAGGACACCGTGCAAAGGCCAGCTTTCCTTCCACGACGCAAAAGCTAAAATCTGACTCCAAGGCCTGGACAGACCCCTCTTTTGGGGGAAGAGGGTTTTGGAAGGCTGGGGGGGGGGGGGCCCAGGAGGGACCCTTCTCCTGGGGGTGAGGACCCTGGGTTCCCAGAAAATCCCGAGGTAGGGGAGAAACATTTTAGCGAGCCCCGAGGCCCTGGCCCAGTGGGCCTTTGGCACGGGGGCCAGAGGGGGCCATCTGCTTGGTTCCCTATTCCCCATGGGGTCAGGGGCATGGCCTCAGACTGAGATGGATGCCCCCCCCCTCTGGCTCATTGCTACACACACCACAGCTGCCGGCCCAGAGCCCCCAGATTCAGGGTCTGGGTCTGTACGATATCCAGTACAGACAGGGTGCATTGGTATACAACCCAGGCCCTCCCATCTCAGGGCCAGTCTGATCCAGGCAGATGCCAGGCCTGTGACAGAGAGCCAGCACCGAGTGCCCCGTGGCACAAGGGACATGGCAGTGAGCCAGTACTGCGTGGCTGAGTGTGGTTAAATCAGAGACGCCAGAGCTTGAACGGCGCTCCCTAAACTTGACCGTGTATCACAAGAGCCAGGGACCCTGTTCTGCAGTGCAAAGTCCCCGGGCCTCTCTCCCACCCGGCCAGTGTCTGAGCCAACACACCTCCTGGAAGGGCCTGGACCTGCACCTTTCACAGGCACACGAGGCGAGGAACCTGAGGCCCAGGATCTTCCAAATCAGCAGCGAGCTGAGACCGAAGATGCTTCCAGGTGACCCCTTAGCCGCTAGCCACATATGAAAGCCTGTCTTGTCCAAACTGAGATGTGTTGTGTTACAATAGACATTGGGTATCGAAGACTTCGTATGAGGGAAAGGACGGAAGACATCTCAGTCTTTAAAAATATTATTACGTGCTCAAACGGATACAATTTGGATATGTCAGGTTACATAAAATATATCGTGAAAATTAATCTCACCTGTTCCTTTCTCATTTTTGCTAACTACGAGGAAATTTAAAATTTCCTCTGCGGTGTGCATTTGTGGCTCGCATTCTATTTCTGTTGGCCAGCACTGCCCCAGACTACTTACCAGGGCCAAACCCTGGGGCCTGGGAGGCTGAGGCGCAGATCTGCCCGTGTCCTCGCGAAAGACCTCCTGGCTTCCTACCCCAGCTTGCCAGCTTGGGTGCCTGAAATCCCAGAACGTGGGCTCTATTTTGTTGGGGTCCGGAAGCCTTGGAGGACTCTGAGAGGTGACTCGACTGATCAAATACCCCAGAGAAGGAAATGCTCTCTGTCCTTGGTGGCCTGGATGAGCCACGGAAAGAAAGATTTGGGAATGAAAAGAGTTACTGCTGGTGACCTGGGGGATGGCCCGCCTTGGGAGGTGGGAGGAGGATTTGGAGGTCCCCAAGCAAGCCCATCAGCTACCCTTTGGTGCCATGCAGCCCCCATATCACCTGAGCACCCTGGCCGGTAGGGTAACATTTACCATCTGGGCTACGGGTTCTATGGGTCCTGCACATTCCATATACCGAATCTTATTTTCCCTTTGATTTCCACGATGGAACAGGAGGTACGCTCTGAAGAGAAAGAGGCGTAGCTGGTTCCAGAAACCGTTTGAGTCTTATTTTTAAAGGATGAATACTAATTATCAGCTAAAATCATTTCCTGAAAATCCAAGGAAACCCACAGAGATGGCAAAACGGAGTGGCGGGTTGGGGATCGGGAGCCCTGAGGTCCATCCCCGACCTGCACCGCTGGGCTGCTGTGTCAGCCCTTCCCCCCTCGGTGAGATGAAGGTGCCGATTTCACTGTCCTCACCTTTGGCCCCTGTGGTCACGTCTAGGGTAGCATATCCTAGGCTCCTCCCCATAGGCTTGCCCCAAGGTAAGGAGGCTGTCCTTCTATCTCTTCTATGACTCCCTGGAGTCTTACCTCCAAGGAGCAAGGACCCAAGAGACGTGGCCAAGATCGTGGGAAAGGAAATGATGCGCACAGGAGGTCAGGGAGCCAGGACTGGGCCCAGACCCCAGGGAAGCAGGGAACTGAGTCCCTGGGGGCAGTTCTGGCCAGTCTACTGGTCCGAGACCCTGGGATACAGGCACTGGGCCAGGAGAGAGAGACCAGCTCCTGCCGGGGAGTCCCTGAACTGACAGGACGCACAGGTACACACTTCCGCAGATGCCCTGGCATCTTACGTTCCCATCTGTGAAATGGGGATTGTCAGGTCCACCTGCCGGAAGGGTTGTCAGGAAGGTGGGATGAACGAGGGCACGGAAGAGGCTTTGTGATGGAAGGAGTCCTGTGACTTCCAGGTTATGAAGGGGAAGGCAGTGAGAGCAGCCTCGGTTTCCACATCTGTGTAGGACAGGGATGCAGCCAGGCCTGAGGGAGGGTGAGGCCAGTGGAGGCTCCTATAGGCGGGGAGCAGCCACCAGCAAGGACTTCTCAACCAAACTCCCCTCCCGGCCGAGGGAACTCCTGCTGCCCTTCTCCGGGGAAGGAACCGAACTTGACAAAAATGGAATGCCCCTCACCTTGTCCTTAGAATCCTCACCTCTGCAGGAAGACCCGGTCCAGCAAGACTCTGAGTGGGGCTTTGCCCCTAGAAGAAGCCAACAAATTAAAAAATTGAGAACTACTCCCTGCCGAGTACCTACTACCCAGCAGGCACTGCACTAAGCATCTCCCCTGTGGCACATGTCATTCAGCCCTCCCAATCATCACACAGAGAAAGGAGTACCTTGGCTCCATATTACAGATCAGGAAGCTGAGGCCCAGAGAGGGCAATCGCCTTGGCCTAGGACATACAGTTAATGAATGTGAAGCCAGGGGTCATACCCTAGTCACACATAGCGGGGCAGGGGCTAGACGTGCCGGGCCAAGGCCTTCTGCTGTGGCGCGCTGCCCCCAGTCTGCCTGGGCAAGGTTGGGGGCAGACTGGCTGTTCTGGACGGGGAAGAACAGCCCAGAGGTTGGAAGAGGGCATCGGTCAGCAACACCCCACTCGCATTATTGCTGCTCTGGATTCTGCCTGCAGAGGGCAGTAGTGAGCACACACCGGTACTCCCTCCCCACCAGGCCTCTCAGCTCCTCCAGGCCCTGGGGCACACAGGCTTCCGGCACTCTGCCCCAGGACTTGGGGGTCTGGAAAGCATTCTCCCAGAAACCAGCCAGCCCCTCCTGACCAGCTTGCCCCAGCTGGACCCACTGAGGCCACGCCTTACCACCATTGCAGTTGGATGGATGGACCGTAGGCCAGTGGGCTCAACCGGGGCTATGGAGACAGTTCCAGCCGCGCCATGCACATGCTGTATGTCCCTAAGCGGGTCACCTCCCCTCATTGTAAAATGAGGCCAGTACAACAACAGGGTGTCAGGATGTCCCCCAGGCCTTCTGGTGATGAGGGGGATAGGGAGGTACCCCCGAGAGGGCAAAGGCAGTGTGTGACGAAGGGGGCTTCTGTGGCCTCATTCCTCACTCCCACTCCTCTGACCAACACCGTGGGCAAGGCATTCTGGGCACCAGGGGCCCCTCTGGGCTTGGCCTTGGGCTGGGCACTGTGGACCTGGCCTGCCCAGGAGAAGCTCTGTCTGATGGGCTCGTGGGCTAGACCTGCCCAGCCAAGTTTATCCTTTACCAAGTGCCCGCTGTGCGCCCAGCAGGGCCCCAAGGAGGTTGGGGGAAGACTCCGTGGGCTTTGCTGGGACCTCGAAGGTTCTCAATCTCCATCTGGCTCTCTCCATCTAGGCCAGGGGTTCCCTGGGGTTGGGGCCTGCCTGGCTCGTGTCCCTCCCAGGAGTGCCCAGCATAGCAAGGGCCCAGCACAGGGCTCGGGGCACCACTCCCTCTACTGAATGAAGATGCGCAGCTTTGGACAGGATGAGAGGTGTGCTCCCTGATTCCGTAGGACGGCTGGTATGGTAGGGGAAGGGGGTGGCAAACGCCTGAGTCGGGGATCAGAAGGAGGGCTGCCCAGGCAAGATGGGCCTTGGAGCCTCCAGCTGGATCTGCTGCGACCTTGGGCAGGCCACTGCCTTCCTTCACATCCCCGGGGACAAAGGCTGAAAGAGGTACCTGGACCGGCCACCGGAAGCCAACCTGGGCAAGGTGGGAGTGACCAGTCAGCCGACGACTTCGGTTCTCCAGCCGCCGCCGCCGCCTCCGCCGCGCAGGGCGCCGGGCCCTGCTCCAGGGTGTCTCCCCGCGCCCGCTGAATGACCTTGACCCTGCGCCCCGGGAACCCCGCGCCCCGGCTTCGTAATCCGCCCCTGACGGGGCGCTGGGGAGGCGGAGGGGCGTCGCCGGGCAGCCAGGGGGCGCCGAGGCCGCGGGCGCCCCTCCCGCGGGCCCCCCTGGCGGCGGGCGCTGGGGCGGCGCGCGCTCGGGGCGCCGGGGGCGGGGCGGGGGCGCGGCGCTCCCCCCGCGGTGCCCAGGCCGGGGCGCGGGGCGGGCCGGGCGGGCTAATCCCGTATGTAAATGGCAGCCAATGGAGGGTGGTGTTGCGCGGGGCTGGGATTAGGGCCGGGGCGAATGGCTGGCAATCTTACTGGGATTACAGAACAAAGAGCCTCCCTGCGCTCCCGCTCTCGGCTCCGCTCCCCGCGCCGCGCCCCGCCCTCCGCCGCAGCCCGCGCCGGGGGTGGGGGCCGCCGAGCGCCAGCCCCCCGGCCGGCCCGAGAGCCCCCGCCGCGGCCCCTCCCCGGCCGGCGCCCCGCGCCCCGCGCCCCCCGCCCCCCCGCCGCGCCGCGCCGCGCCGCGCCTCCCTCCGCCGCGCCTTCCCCCATTCTCCCGGATTAATTAAGGAGGCAGCGGCAGGAGGCTGAGTCCTGGCCGCGGGCCGGGGCCGGGGCGCCGCTGGCAGGAGCGCTTGGGGATCCTCCAAGGTAGGAGAAACTTTTGCGGGGGGCGGGCGCCGAGGCCCTTCTCCCCTTCTCCTCCCACCCCCGTGGCCCCCGCCCCTCCCCCTCAAGGTGTTCCAGAATCTGGGTCCGGCTTTCGGGTGCCTTGGGAGGCACGTGACTGGGATTATAATTTGGGCCGGGGGGGGGGGGGGTTGGTGGCGGCGGGGAGGGCCGGCCGCCCTCACCTGCCGGGAGGGGGGTGGGAGCCGGGAACTGTCACCCCCCCGGTCCTTCCGGAGGTGGGGGGCGTCCCGGGCGGGCGGCGGGCGCCCGCAGGCTGCTGCAGTTGGCGAATGAGGTCAGTCGTGCTGCCCGCGGCGGCGGGCGCCAGTGTGGGAGCAGAGGGGGCTGGGAAGGCCGCCGGTCCCCGCCCCCCCCCCGCCCCCCACCTCTGCCTTCCTCCGGCTGGGCCGTCTCCCGGCCGGTGCCCCCCACTCGCAAGCTGAGTCCGACACAGCGAGGACTGCCCCGCACAGTGGTTCCTGTTGGGGTACCCCGGGGAGGGGGCTGGCCTGAGTGGCGGCAGCTGAACCTGTGGAGGAGGGCGGGGAAGAGTCTCAGAGGATGGCGGTGGGGGCCACAAAGCATTCAGAGGAGCAAGTTGGGGGTGCCCCGCATGTAGGCGGTCTCTGAGTTCCCGCACACGGGCAGGGAGGCCTGTGGAGCGTCACGGGGTGCTTGATGCCCACCCCCACCCCCCCCACCCCCCATCCTGAGTCCTTCGAAATGATGGGCTCGGTGCCTCTCCTGGGCTCCGGCCCCGGCGTGTGGCCAGGGACAGGGATGATGTCCTGGCCTGGGCCCAGGGCAGAGGGGGATGTTGCAGCTGAGAGTTCTGCCCTCCTGGACATCTGGCCATGTGACCTAACCTCCATGGACCAGACCTGGGTGGGGGGAGACCCCTGTGTCCCCCATCACCGTGGAAGTGAGGGAAGAACTCCGCATGCAGGGGTCTCCTTGCCAGGCAAGTGGGGGCAGCGCTGTCCTTGGATGGAGTGGGGTCCTGGTGGTGGGGGGCGTGGGACTGCCCTGGGGCTAGCAGCTGGGTGAGGGGCAGGCGTGGACCGAGGAGTGGGCGCTGGCAGGGGCCTTCCCTTGCTGCTCACAGTGGAAGGAAGAGGCGGCCAGGAGCTGCTCTGACCTCCTCTGGTGGCCTCCGGGTTGGGACTGCTTGCTCCTCGGCACT
The DNA here is from genome assembly GCF_046562875.1 of Panthera onca. Classification (NCBI taxonomy): domain Eukaryota; kingdom Metazoa; phylum Chordata; class Mammalia; order Carnivora; family Felidae; genus Panthera; species Panthera onca. Next base: position 10,705,119 of record NC_138354.1, read on the forward strand.
GCCCGGGTCCTCAGGGCTTGGGAGGTGCCTTCCAAGCAGCCATTTATTTCAGCAGTGTCATTCCCAAAGGGAAAGGGCACTGGCATTGATTATTTATTCGGAGCAGGAGGCAGCAGTGGCTGGGAGGCTGGTGGCTGCTGGTGGGGGGGTCTGAGCGCAGGGGTGGCCAAGATGGGTGGTCAGGTGCCCATCCCAAGCCACCCATTGCGGGAGCCCAGGAGGGTTTGAGGTAGATTCTGACCTCTTCCAAACAGGGACGCTGGACCAAGGGACAGACTTGGCTCCAAGGTGAGGGGATGTCAGAACCCCCCACCTGCTTTTGGGATTTGAGAGGCTTAAGACCACACCCCATTCTGCAGCCCGCTAGGAGAGTGACCTAGAAAGTTGAGGCTGTGACTCAGAGGGTCCCAGAGGACCCCAGCAGAGGAAACAGGCAAAGGTTGGAACTCTGCTGGTACATTTAAAATGTGGGAGGGGCACCTGGGTGGCTCAGTCCATTCAGCGTCAGACTCTTGATTTTGGCTCAGGGCATGATCTCATGGTTCGTGAGTTCGAGCCCCACATGGGGCTCTGAGCTGACAGCACAGAGCTTGCTTGGGATTCTCTCTCTGTCCCTCTCTCTCTGCCCTTCCCCTGCAAATGCACTTTCTCACTCTCAAAATAAATAAAGTTTAAAAACGAAATAAATAAAATGTGGGAGACCTGGGGCCGAGGGTGGCAACCCTGGGTCTTAACGACAGCGTTGTCGGGACACGTTTAACCTACTTAAGAGGACTGTTCACCAGGTGCTAGAGGAAGGGTCGTTTATGTGCAGTGTGCTCATCACAAATACTTTTTATCTGTTCTTGGAAGGCAGTCTCTCCCAGAGCCAGGCTTGCCTTCCGGCACAGTGGTGGTTGTTAGTGTTCGATGCTTGGAGATAGTCGGAAAGGCAGACATAATGATGGGGGTCTCGGAGGCAGATGTTGTCACAGCCTGTCCCCAGCAGCCAGCGCCTGCACAGTCTGGCAGCAGTCGGAGATGGTCAGAAACCCCAGGTGAGGATCTCAGGGTGACGCCATGGGGCGTTCGTCTCCTAAAAATGTGACCTTGGAGCCACAGACCGCATCGCCTGGTCCATCCCTGTTCTGGGTTCCGTCACTCATCCGTCCATCCACTGCCACCTCGACCGGTTCATTGAGTCCCTCAGTTTTCCTGAATGCCCTTTGCATGAGCTGTTCATCTTCTCTGGAAGGTTCTTCGCATCCTTCCTCTGAGAGGGTGGGAGACTTCCTTTGGTGGCCCTGCCTAGAGTCGGGGATACGGGTGGTAGGATTTGCCTGTTTCCTCTCCGTGAAGACTACACTGACGGTCCTCGGGCTGGAATCCCAGGGCTGGCCTCGGTGCTACGTCTGTGTCCCCCGTGGCGTCCTGTCCTTCCTCTGTCCCAATGTTGATCTCACTCAGAGGCTCCACATCTGTCTCCCCAGGTGCCCTAAGGGCAGGGCAGGGACCGGGGCTTGCTTTTGATTCCCTGGTGCCCAGGGCTGGCACCCAAATACTTGTTGAGTGGCTGCTTGAGGGAATGAATGGATGAAGTCTGGCTTCAGAGCCTTGGCCCATATTGCTAAGCCTGTTATCCCTGAATCCCTACCTGTGGGGAGGATCCCCCACCATGGTGAGACTCCTGAATATCCTCTGTCCTGCTTCTTAGACCTCTGGTTCTTGGCTGTCTGCGGGCGACTCTTCAGTGCCTCACAGCCAGGTTCCCTGGGACAAGCGGGAATGTGTGCCCAGCTCCAGGGGCCTGCGGAGGCCTCAAGGGGCACCCGGGAACACGACTTTCAGGGTGAATTCACAAACACCGGGGAGCAGAGCAGGACTCGGGGCCGGGGGCTCGGAACCTTCCGGGAGGCTGTGGGGCCCGGGAGACGCGGACCCTTAGGGCAGCCGCAAGGGAATTCCCAGCAGGAATTAATTCATAAGCAGAGGTGGAGCACTGGAAGGATTGTTTTATGTGGGAGAACTGGAGAAGAAATGGAATTGGTTAGAAGAAGCAATGAGATGTGTGCCCCCTCCCCCCCCCCCCCACCTCCCGCCTTCGGTGGCAGGGAGACAGTGCAGACACGTGTGTAGATGTTGGGGTGTCCAGGCGGGGCCCAAGGGGAGCCAGCTCCCCCACTTGGTTCCTAGGCCCCTCATTTGCAGGCGTGTCTAGCTGGGACCCTGAGACCCTCGTGCTCTCTGGGGTAGCTACTCTGTCATTTCAGACTCAGTGCTCTGGGTTGTGGCTGATGACCGTAAGGGACTCAGAGCCCCGGGGAATGGGGGGTTGGCGCAAGGGGCTGAGCCCTTGTTCGCTTTGTGGGGACTTAAGTTTGCTGAATGGGCTGGGTGGGGGCTGTACTTTGTCCCCACCCGGGCTGGGGATGGCTGGTCGGTGTGTCTCAGGCAGAGCCCTTGTTCCCGACACTCTTCCTCTTGGTCCGGAGCTGGGCCTGGCCAACCCAGAGCTATTTGTGTGCCCACCTGTCTCCCTCCTTCAGGACCACCTGCTTCTGGTTGCCAGATCTGGCTAATAAAAATAGGGATGCCCAGTTAAATTTGGATTTCGGATAAGCCACAGATAATGCGGGATTGAGGATGTAACTTTGTTCAGCTGGAGCTGAACCGGGGGTCTCGTATTTTATCTGGCAACCTTGCAGCTGTGACCTCTGGGCAGGGGGACTGTCGGGGACTGGGGAGAGAGGCTCAGGGAGTGGTTGAGGCCTGGAGTTGGGGTCAGGGCTCAACCCAAAGCTCCAGGGGATGGGCTGGGGGAGTTTAAATCAGGCAATGCTGACTCCTGTTACCTCGGTCCGGCTTTCTCTAGTCTGTGGTCCCAGGGTCCGGATCTCCTGTTAAGCTTGGGTGGTGTGGGGGGCTCTGGGAAGCCCTGATTTTCGGAGACTTCTGTGCCACTGTGGTTGGGAGGCGGGGGGGGGGGGGGGGTAGAGGGGAAGGGAAGCTGCTGGGGACACTGTATCGGACACCCAAGTTAGGATTTGCCATCAAGGTTTACAGAGCGAGGCCTGAGCGCTGGGAGGCCATTTCTCTGATGGTTCCCCCCACTTCAAGACTTAGAGATCCTGCCTCAGGGGCCCCTGGTAAGGGAGCATCTTTGCCGGGTTGGGTCATAGGCGGTGAGGGGCAGTCCCTTGAGGGATGCCCCCGTGGCTATAGCCAAGAAATAAGAGGCAGGGTCCTGTGTACCATGTCCCTTGCCCCCAAGTCTGGGTTGTGTGCTCATATGTAGCATGGCGATGATACGCCCTCTCCTGCCTGAGCCTCAGATACTGTGGATGGACGGGGGGAGCCTCCAGAGCGTGGATATGTGGGTCATCCCAGTGCAGGCCTGGAGTGGAGACCATGTGGGAAGCCAGAGGTGAGTGGTCCTGGCCCGAGGGCCTTGGGTGTTGGGTAGCCTGCAGGTGCACAGCAAGTCTGTATAGTTGGGGATGGGGGGGCTGAGCCCGTAGCTGGAGGAGGCCCTCAGGCTGCTTCTGTCCTGGAGGCTTGGACGGGGCCAGGCCTGTTTGCTGATCGGGGGCGGGGGCGGGGGGGTCTCAAGGTGTATTTTCTGACTTCTGGCAGAACCACCATATAGGGGAGTCTATATCTGTCCATCTGTCTGTCTGTCACTCCACCAGGCAGTGAGAAACTTGCAGATGCCCCAGGTCTGCAGATTCTCAGGTCCTGGCATCCAGCCCCAGGCCCGCACGGAGGAAAGCCTCACTGCATGGGTGGGTGTGTATTTTGGTGAAGGATGAGGGAATCCCCCGAAATGCTCAAGTCTTAAGTGTGCTTTCTAAGGGGTTTGACCACTGTGTGTACAATGTGCTGCTTCATGCAGCCCGGCCTCTGCAAAGGCATGGAACGTTCCACCACCCCTTAAAGTTTCCTCAAGCTCATTTGCAGCCAGCCCCTTACCTTCCCCCAGCTCCTGGCAACCACTGTGTTTTCTTTTTTCGTTTTCTTCTTTCTTTCTTTCTTTCTTTCTTTCTTTCTTTCTTTCTTTCTTTCTTTCTCTTTCTCTCTCTCTCTCTCTCTCTCTTTCTCTTTCTCTCTTTCTTTCTACCACTGTGTGTTTTCTGTCTCTGTAGTTTTGCATTTTCCAGAACGGCACATAAATGCAGTCACACAGTATGCAGTCTGAGTCTGGCTTCTTAGACCCAGGCGTATTGGAATCTGCTTCCTTTTGGTTGCTGAGGGCCATGCCACGGTATGGATGTGCCACATGGCCCCACCCACCCTGTGCTGGTGGCGGTCCAGCACTCGGGGTTTGCAGAGCCCTGCTCGGGACCACCCAGAGAAGAAGAGGGGTGCCTGTGCTCGTTTTCACAGGGGCACTGCCTGCACCCCCATCCCCACCCCCATTGAGAGCCGGTCCTGAGCCAAGAAAGGTGCACACCTCTGTCCGCAGAGCCTAGAATTTCATCCTCCGTTTCTGGTGACTCACACAGCCAGCGAGCCCCCGATGAAATTACACCCTCCTGTGGCTGCCCTCTGCTGTGCAGGTGGGCTCCTGGGACAGTGATGCTCCCGGGGCTGGGACAGCTGGGGGGCGGGTGAGAGCCTGGAGGGCGGGGAGCTTTGTGCGCCCTGTGGTGTCTCACCCATCTCCGTGTGCCCTGCTCCCCCGGAGTCTGGGGGTCCCTGGCAGTGCCTCCCAGGTCTCCACTCCTGCAGCTTTGGAGCCTGGGGTTGAACTTCTGTGTTTTCCTGAAACAAGGCCAGGGCTTGTCCTCCGCAGGGGGCGGGGGGGTGTGGGGAGAGGAGGGTAGGGCAGGACATTGCTGCCAGGAATAGGCTGGCGTTGCAGTCAGGAGCATGATTTAGGGTCCCTTGGGGGGGGGGCTGTGTGACCTCAGGCAAGTGACTTTTCATCTCTGTGCTTCGGATTGGTCGTCTGTAAATGGGAGGGCCAGTGAGGGACTTAGCTGCGGTTACACCAGCCGGGGGGCCTCCGCAGAGCCCTAGAGGGCATGGGGGCCGCTGGGAGTGGGGAGGAGGTGGGGATGTGCAGGCCTCTGGTTCCCTGGCCCCTTTTGAGCCAGAGTAGGGCCACTTGTATCCACGGTACCTGTTGGGGTATTCTAAATAAAATCGTCTGCCAGAAGTTGGCCCTTCGTGGACAGCGGCTGTTCTGAACGTTCGTGCGGGCAGTCCTGAGGTTTCGATTGGTCACGGAAGCTTCTGGTCAGGCTGATTCCCTCTCTGCCTGCCCGCTGCGTGTGCTTTGGAACACTGCACAGTCGCTGGGCCTCAGTTTGCCCGTCTGAGAAAGGAGGCGGCAGTACCTGGGCGGGTTGTGGGTGGGCGTCGGGAACTGTGGTGTCTGAGTGCAGGGGGCCCAATGGGAGCTTTGCCGGCCTCCCGGGGTGTGCGGGCTCCTGAGGAAAGGGAGCTCCTTGGGGGCTGACACGGCCTGCCTGGGTGCCTCAAGAGATTTGAGGGGTTTTAACTTTGTTTTTTTGTAAACAAGTCGTTTGCTTTTCCTGATGAGCCCAGCTGCCCCCGGCCCCCCCCCTCCTCCCTCCTCCCTCCCCCCTCCTCCTCCCCCAGCCCAGTCGCAAAGCCTGCACCCCTCAGTCCGACCCTGGAGCTGTAGCTGGTGGGAAGTCAGGAAGGACTGTGCAGGCTAGGCCCGTACAGAAGGGCCCTAGGGTGCTCCTGGGTGGCTCCCTGGAGCAGGCAGGACCCCTGCCTGCCCACCCACCCAGCTCCAAGGTGGTCCTGGCGGGCTCCAGGGGGGCCTTAGGACTGGGCCAGTCTGGTGTCTCTCTCATGTTTATCCAGGAGCTGGTTTTTCAGGTGTGCCGGCTTTCAGCCGAGAGGCCCAGGTTGGGAGAGGTAGGGCCTTTGGGAAGGGGGGTGGTTGCCCCTCTTCCCTGGGCTCACCCTGCCTTCCAGCTGGGGGTGCAGCCCTCTGGGCGGGGAAGGCTACCACATCGTCCCTGTGGTCCTGTTCCATTGTCCAAGGGAGAGATGCTCTTCCTTGCCCCGGTCAGAGGCCGGTGCCCCTCCTTGGAGCTCCTTTACCTGCCACGGGGCTTCCCTACTTCCCAGCAGGGTGCCATGGAAACAGCAGGGCCTTTGAAGCCAGGCAGGCGTGGTGCAAGTCCCAGTTCTCACCACTGACCTGCTGTGTGGCGTCAGGCAAGTGCCTTTACCTCTCTGAGCCTCATCTGAACCGCTGAGGCTGCTTGTTCCTACACTGCAGTGTTCTTGGGAGGACAAGCGCGTTCGTTCGGGTGGGGACTGGGAGCCCCAGTCGTGCCCAGAGAGGAACCGGATGCCATCATTTCCTGCTTTGCTCTTACCGCCTCTGCTCATGGAGCATGGGGTGTGCCATGCCTCAGTTTCTGTTTCTGCAAGCTGGGAAAACCCCAAGGGTAGAGCTGGTTAGTCCCCTGGGGCTGGGGCTACCCAGGGGCAGTGGCCCTGTGGTTGGTTTGGGGAGAGCCGTCTTTTCCCAATGGGATATGCCTGAGGGCAGCCCGCAGGAGGTGACTTCTCACTGGCCCCTGGAGGATGGGTGGGGTGGAGACCCAGGAGTAGTCTGGGGTGGACATTTCGAGGAGGGGGGTGACAACCTAAGGGTCCAGAGACAGGAATGACGATGCATGTGGCCAAGTGAGCATTTTGCTGCAGAAGCGGCGAGGTGCTGGGTCCGGGCAAAGACCTTCATCTGATCGCCTCCCTCCCCGACTAGGCATGGCCAGGCCCCACCTGTTTCCGTGCCAGCACAGTGAGCTTCCCTCGGTTTCTAGAACATACCGTGCTTCTGTCTTGCTTCCCTGTGTGGTGTTGCTTCTCCGTGGAACGTATTTAGTGCTCCCTGTCCGTTTCACTGGGCCGATTCTTACTTGCAGGGCTCAGCTTGGATGCCACGTGTCTCTGGAAGCCTTCCCTGTGCCCCCTTCCGAGCCCGCGTTAGGTGCCCCTCCTCTGTGTTCCGACAGCCCCTGAGGGTTCCAGCTGCCCTTGACCTGGCCTGTCACCTTCCGACGGGTCCAGGCCTTGGCGCCTCATCCCTCCACATCCCCGCCCCCGGCACCCTGCCTGGCCCAGAGCGAGTGTCCAGTGTAAACTTGTTAAGTGACTTAGAAGCAAGCGAGGTGTCGGGCCACTAGGGGTGGGGCCTTGGAAGGTCAAGGGCCTTCTCTGCCTTCGGATACTGATTCTCACCGGCTCACCCCCCCCGTGCTTCCCGTTTCTGGCCTGGCTGTGACTCTCAGGGGCATCTGGAGGGGGGTGGTGGCGGGGCCCTGTGTCTCCCTGGGCCGGGTGTAGACTGGTTTGGGGGGGTTTCCCCTCTGTGAAGGGCAGCTGGTGTGTGTATGGAGAGAGCACAAGTGTGGCGCGTCAGAACAGTTAATCCCCTGGGCTATTTAGACACACACGCTTGTGCGTGTGTGCGCTCACACACGTATGTGTGGCATTCTGGGGGGCCGCCGGTGGGGACTGTGTTGGATGACTTGGCATTTAGCCGAATCCCGACCACCAGCCTGGCCCCAGGGCTGCTCAGGGTACAGAGCCCCTGTAGGCCCGGCAGGTGGCCACGGGGGACGAGTCTGTCGGTTAGGAGTGCGTTTGACTCCAGGTAATAGAAAGACTGAACTTTAATGGCTTCGACAAGGGCTTTTATTCCTCCCGAGAAAAAAAGCCGTGGGTAGGCGGTCAGAGGCTGGGATGGGGGCTCAGTGATGCCTTCAGGGGCTCGGTTCTTTCCTCCTTAGCTTGTTAGATTAAGTTCTTTTAAAAATTACTTTCTTTAGGGGCGCCTGGGTGGCTCCGTCGGTTGGGCGTCCGACTTCGGCTCAGGTCATGATCTCACAGTTCGTGGGTTCGAGCCCCGCGTCGGGCTCTGTGCTGACAGCTCAGGGCCTGGAGCCTGCTTCCGATTCTGTGTCTCCCTCTCTCTCTGCCCCTTCTTTGCTCACGCTCTGTCTCTCAAAAATAAAGAAACATTAAAAAAATATATTTTCTTTGAAGCATACGCTGAAGTATGATTTCATACATTCACAGAGCTGTGCGGTCAAATTTCTGAGCATTTCATCCCCTCAAAAAGAAATCCCAACCCGTTACATCGTCAGCCCTCTGCTCCCTCCGCCCCCCACCCCTGGCGACCACTGGTTCGCTTTCTGTCCCTGCATGTGCCTGTTCTGGACGTTTCATGTCAGTGGAACCCTATAACATGTGGCCTCTGTGTCTGGCTTCCTAAGCTCAGCATCGCGTTTCCGAGGTTTATCCAAGTTGGGGCAGGTGTCACAACCTGTCACTTTTAACAGCCAAATAATATTCTGCTGTGTGGACGGGCCGCCTTTTGCCTATCCATTCATCGGTTGATGGATGCTTGGGTCATTTCCACTTTTTGGCTGTTGTGAGCACTTGTGCACAGATTTTTGTGTGCAGTGTGCTGTCTGTTCTGTTGGCTAAACACCTGGGAATGGAATTGCTGGGTCATAGTGGCAGTTCTGTGTTTCGCATCCTGGGGAACTGCGTGACGGCTGCAACATCTTATGTTCCCACCGGCAATGTGTGAGGGTTCCAGTTTTTCCGCATCCTTGCCAACACTTGGTATCGTCTTTTTGATCGTAGCCATCCTAGTGAGGGTGAAGGGCTATCTCGTGTGAATTTTTTTTTCTAACGTTTTTGTTTATTGGGAAGGAGGGGCAGAGAGAGAAAGGGAGACAGAAGATCCGATGTGGCCTCCACGCTGACAGCCGCGAGCCCCTTGACCAACAAGATCGTGACCTGAGCCAGAGTCGGACGCTTAACTAACCGAGCTGTGATTTTGTGTGATTTTGATTTAGCTTGTTGGATTTTGTCTTCACGCTTATGCATCGTGGTCACAGAATGGCTGCATTCCCTCCAGTCCTCACACCCATGGTCCGGATGGAGACAAGGAGTTAGGGCAGAATGCTTCTACTCTCAAAGGTTTGCCTTCATACACGCTCTCCTCAGGAGCTTTAGTTTTGCACAGATGGGACTTTGGGCCTCTGATGCCCCCTTGCTGTAAGGGAACTGGGAAGAAAGAGGCATGCCGGTTGGGGAGGAAGGGGGTTGGGAATGCTTTGGGCAGGCTTTGCCCCTCGTGGCCCAGACTGGTGTGGACATCTTCATTTCTCCAGGAGCACGAATGGGGATGGGAGCCCCCCAGTAGGTAGGGTGGGGACTTTGATCATGGGTGCGTGGCTGTTCTACAGACCAGAGTAACCACTGCCCGTCTGGGGCCTTAGGGGACCCCACTTTGTCAGTCACCTGCCAGACTTTTGTGACTCTCTATCCAGAGACCTCCTTTCTACTCAACCGAGGAGGCCTGTAGCCCAGGGCTCACTAGGTCCTGACTCAGGTCCTGTGCCCCTCTGTGCCCTGCAACCCAGAACAAGCCAGGGGACGTCTTGCCTTTACAACTCGCTGGGGCTAGAGCTCAGACACATGTGGCTGGTGGGAGTATAAAGCCGCATGGCCATTTTTGGAAAACAGCTTGGCAGTTATTTATTTATCATTTTTATGACATATAATTGCATCATAAAATTCACCATTTCAAAGTATTCTACCCAGTGGTTTTTAGTATAGTCACAAGGTTGTGCAACTGTTACCACTATCTAATTCCAGAAGAATTTTTATCACCCCCCCAAAAGAAACCCCACATCTATTAGCAGTCTCTTCCCATTCCCTTCCACCCCCCACTCCCTAGCAACCACTAATGGTATCTCTGTGGATTTGGGGCATCTTTTTATACAGTTGAACACGGGCTTGCCGTATGACCTGGTAATCCTGTTCCTCAGTATTTGCCCAAGGGAAATGAAAACTTGGGTTTACATAAGAACCTGAAGAAGAGAAATATCTCAAGTGGCTGTATTCATAATTGCCCCACACTGGAAACCATCTCGGTGTCCAACCGGTGCGTGGATAAGCAAACCCGGGTAGGTTCATACCGAGGAAGACTGGTCAGTGCTGAGAACGACCAAACTCTTGATCCGGACAGCAGGGGTGAATCGCAGAAGTGTCGGCCTGGGCGAAAGGTGGCAGACTCGGGAAGTCGTGTCCCGTGGCATTTCTGTGACAGGTTGGAAGAGGTGCGACTATAGGGACGGAGCAGATCCGGAGTTGCGTGGGGGCGGGTTGACTTGGGGTGCTGATAGGACTGCCCTGTGCCTTGATGGTGGTGGAGGAAACAGCAGTATGCATTTGTAAAAACTCCTAGCACAGTGCGCAGGAAAGCGTGACTTTCACTGTGTGTGTTACCCTTCAGTTTCCGGAACCCATCCTGAACCGGGGACTGGCCTTTCCGGATTAACCCCATGTAGGGTTAGCCATTCCATTTGTTTTAGTTGGTGGCAGACCTCCTTATGCATGTAACCGTTGATTTTGAGTCTTTCAGGATGACTCATGTGACTTATGCCTAGGGCTGGGGCCGAGGGCTGCCTTGGCACCCCCTCCTGTCACCTTCCTCGGGCACCCCCTTCTGCGTCTGCTGTTCCTGACCTTCCTGGATGGGGTACGCCGTGTGCTTTTGGTCCATGAACAGTTAGAGCCGGAAGGGACGTCAGAATATGTTGACTTCCTTTCCTTTTCAGATGGGGAAACTGAGGCCAGGGCTGGGAAGGCACTTGGCTGATTCCAGAGTGGTAAGACTCAAGATCCCAAACCTCATCTCGAAACTCTTGGGCCAGGGCTCCTTGCAACCCCCCCACAGGTGCCCCAGAGCCTCCCTTGTCTGGCTGGTCTGGCGAAACGGCGGGAGGTTTTGGAGCAGACCCAGGTGGAAGGCGAGGCGGGGGGTGGGGGGGGTATCAGTGTAAGGAAGTGGGAGTGGTCAGGGCCTCTAAGACACCCTAAACGAGGAGAGAAGAGGGTCCACGACGGCACAGGGTGGCTGCACCTTGTGCTCGCAGGCTGGAGGTGCGACGTGGTCCATTGTGGTAAAGCGTGGGAGTGGCTGGTGGCCCCTGGGGAGAGGCACGAGAGCATGGCACTGGCTTCTGTCCTGGAAACCCGTGACATCGGGTCACCCTGAAGCCCCATTATGTGTGCAGGTGAATCCCAGCAGGCGTGGTCTGCAGTGTGGGGCTGACAGCCTGGAAGCACCTCCTCGAGGAGAGACCCCAGGAGACCCTGACCGGGAGCCGGTGGGATATCTTGGGTGGCGACCCTCTTCGGGCAGACGGGTGGACCCAGTCTCAGTGATGCAGGCCCTGGGTTTATCCTGGCGTTGATGTGGAGCCGCTGGCATGTGGGCCGTGTCCACCCTGGAGGCTTGGGAGGTCTGCAGTCCCCTGGGTGGGTATGGGCGGGGAGGGCAGGCACCGGGCTGGAGCTGGCTCACGTCCAGGTTCCTGCCACCCTCCTCAGGGAGCCAGTTCAGAGCTGTGTCAGCCTCCCGAGGAGCGTTCTCAGGCTGCAGGCCTTGGAAGGCCAGCGGGTGCCCTGGACGCGGGTATGAGGATGCCAGGAGTAAGGCCGGGGAGCCCCCCTCCCCTCTGACTTGCATCCCTGCGGGGACACGGCTTTGGAAGTGGAGTGACTTTCTCATCCCAGGCTTCAGAAGGGGTTCCTTCTGGGCCAGGAAGCCAGTGACTCCTTGCTCCCGTTTTTTTTTTGGGGGGGGGGGGCTCTGTGTCTGCTGCTGTGGATGGGTGGTGGGGGCCAGGGGCAGACCAGGCAACCCCGAGTCTGAGGTCTGTGTGGGGGGCAGGTGGTCCCTGGCATTTTGCTGTGCTGTCTCTACCCCCACCATCCCAGAAGGCCTGTGATCTTGGCAGCATGGGACCCTTTCGTGGGCCCTCTGCCCTGTTTTTGGCTCCAAAAATGATGTCTGCATACCTCGAGGTCCCTTCTGGTTTTCAGGAGCCACACTGCCTCCAGGAAGCCTTCCTTGGGCCTCACTGTGACCCCAGACAGGAAGCCTGGCCCCTGTCCTGAAGCCTCTCACCCTCTGGGGGAAGCAAAGAAGGAGAGCCCTTCTGCAAATATCTGTGCGCCAGTCGCTGGGCAGTGAGCGTGCCGGGAGCTGCTTGGGGGACATTGTCAGGGACTGGGTGCCTGTTTGCTCCTTCTAGTAGACTTTGCTTTGAAGCTGGCCCCTGACTCTTTTGGCTGTGTGACCTTGGGCAAGTTACTCAGCCTTTCTGAGCATCCAGGTCTGCATCTGTCCAACGGGAGGGATACCATTGTGCTCTAGGGTTGCTGCAGGACATTAAAAGGATACGAACAGCACAGCACTGGGCAGTCATGTGGCTGCCGATGGTAATGATGGCCGTAATGTGACATGGGGTTTAGCTAGGCCCAAGGCCAAGGTAGGGTTTGGGTAGAAAGACTCTGTTGGGTCTTGCTTTCACCTCCCACCACTGCTCTGTGAGGGAGGAAGAGGCGGGGTGCTGTGGATGTGTGTCTTTATTGGAGGCAGAGACTGAGGCCCAGAGAGGGGAAGCAAGTTGGCCAGCATCACCCAGCCGCTGGGTTGGCAGAGCCTTGTCTAGACCCAGATCTCACGAGGACGGGCCCTGTGCACACTCCCGAGACTCGGGCTCTGTCACCGGTCGTTGGGCCCTTAGGGAGGGGATGCTGTGGGCCTGGGCTGGGCTCCTCCAGGTTCTCCCGTCCCCGGGGCTGGGAGAGGAGGGCAGGCAGGCAGGGGTCACTCTGTGGAGTCACACTACCTGGCCAGAGCTTCGGGTGGGCCTGGGTTGTCCCTGGTGGATGGAGGTGGCCAGGCACTCCTCGCCCAAGTGAGGGAGCGGTGAGCAGGGCTGCAGTGAATGTTTTCACATGAGATGTGTGTGCTTTGCAGGAACAGAGCACGGATGTGCCCATGGAGTCCTGGCTCCCCCACAGTTCTTGTGTAATCATAGGAAGGTCACCTACACGTTGTGCATCCGTTGTCCAGCGTGGGATGGATGATGGTCCCTGTCCCGTCCTGCCTCTCTCCTGGGGCGCTGGGGGATCACACGTGATGCAGTGTGAAAGCTGTAACGGGGTGGGGGGCTTTGCTGCACCTGCGTGTTTGTGCCTGTGACCCTCCAGCCACAAAATAAAGTGTGTCATCCCCCAGGGGCCAGGTCATTAAGTAGGATGCCCCCAGGACAGACTGTGTGGGCCCGAGTTGGAGGAATGACTGGGGCAGGGTGCCGTCGCATTAGCTGTGACGTGCATGCGCAGACAGCAAGCAGGCCTGGAGAGGCGGCAGGTGTAATCTGACGGATACCTGATGAACGGACATCCGAACCTCCTCTTTTGTGTGTGGTCACCATTTATAACTTTCCGCTTCTGTTTCCCCACCTGGGCGCTCCAGGCACAGGCACCGGGCCTGATTTACCCCCCGTTCCGGGTCTGGGGTGTATAGGTGCAGTGGGATTACCCTGCGCTGGGTTTGTGCCCCACGCATCCAGCAGATGGGTGTGACGCCCACAGGGGTGCGTGCGCCCAGGGCTGGGACGGGGGAGCCCCTGGAATGGGGGGTGCAGGAGGAAAGGGTCCTGCAGGAAGTGGCGTTGGGATATAAAAGGGCGGGCACAAGAGGTGCGGGGTTGGGGGCAGGGTGGCCGTGATCACTGCCCTGGTGTGGATCGGGGCAGGTGTGGAGGCCACACTCCAGGCGAGGGGGCGTGGTGGTCTTTCCGCGTGGGGCGGAGGGCGAGAAGGTCCTCGGGGAACTTTGCGCCTGAGTTCCCAATTTCCATAGGAGCAGTTAAGGCCCCCTTTGGGGTGGTGTCTGGAGTTAGAAGGCAGGTCTCCCCATCCCCAGCCTGCAGCTGGGCGTGGCCTTACCTGGGACCTCCCCCACAGCGGACCGGGTCACGTGGTATAGCGGGGAGGGGCGGGGGGGGGAGCTGGCGGCTCAGGAGGGCTGGCTGGGGTGGGAGCCCGTGAGCCAGAGCCCCGGCGTTAGATCACCCACCGTGATTAGCTTTTTTCCGCCCAGCCTTTTCCCGACAAGAAAGGGCCTGATGCGCCTCATCCATGTTGCTCATGCTTCTGAGAAGGCCTGTTTACGTCTGGCAAGGGGGCTCTCGGGAGACATGATCGCCCCAGGGGCTGGCACCGCCGCGGCGCTGGCTTCTTCCCACCGTCTCCTGACACCCGCCCTTGACGCGCTGCAGATGCTTAAGAACCCACACACGCGTACGCCCCCGGCCCGCATGCGCTGACCCGCCGGGGTCACCCAGAACCAGGGAACAGGGTGCCGGGGTCCCCTGACGGCCGGCCGAGCGCCCCCTCCTGGAGGCGGGAACAGAAGCGACAGTGTGCTGCCTGTCTGGAATCGTGCAAGAGCTAACCCAGAGTTGATGGGACGCAGTGATGTCAGCATCGGTGCTCCCGTGTCTTTAATGAGCGCCTGTGATCTCCGGCCCTGTGCCAGTCACTCGTCTCACGTCAGCTGCGCCCTCCTCAAAATGCTGAGAGCAGCAGAATCGGTGGCTCGGGTTTACTCACGAGGAAACTGAGGCCTGGCGTCCGCCTCCATGGACATCACAGGCCGGTGGGAGCTGGGTGGGGAACTCCAGCCCTGCTTGGGTTGAACCTGCCCGCTCCCCGCCGTTTCTCCCCGCTCCTGGCGCGCCGAGGGGTCAGCCTGGTGCCGACAGGGCAGCCGGGGTCCCGTGTGGGGAGGCTGGAAGGCACGGACGGTCCGGTTTGGCTAAGCTTCATGTTGTGGTTCCCCCTCTGGACTGTCCACCAAGCAAGTATGCGTGGTTCTGGGGCACAGCCACGAACAAAACAAAATTCCTGCCCCGGCGTGCACACCTCCCTGGGCCGGCTTGTGGCTCCCCCAATGGAACGTAGCAGCCACGGGGCAGGGGCCCTTCATCTTCCTAGACCAACAGAGGGCCGGGGAGGAGAGGCTCCTGCCTGGCTCAGGTGCTGAGATCCATCTGGAAGGACCTGGGAGTGTGTCCATCCAACCCCCTTGTTCCGGTTTTCCCATCCTAGACCACGGAGCCCTTTGTAGCCCTCTACACCCACTCCCCTGCCCACCCCAGGGTGCCATCCCAGCCCTTGTGCTCCTGTAGGTCCCTCGATAGGCCTCCGGACCTGTAACTTCCCACCCTTCTCCCTCCTCTGATTCTTCGACTCTCCCTCGTCCTCAGTTTTCCTCTGACTTCTCCCACCATGTTGGCCCCCGGGGCCTTTGCTCCTCCTGAATCTCTCAGATCTTGCCCCGTTAGCCCAGAGCCCCCCACCTAGCCCCCAGCCCCTGATTGGTTACAGGTGGCCCTCCTGACTGGAGGTTCCGCCTCTTGGTCCCCCCCCGCCGTTTTGTTCCTCGCTGAGCTGAGGGCACCATCATCCTCTCCATCATCAGAATCAGAAACCCGGGCATCACTCCCAGTGCCGCCTCCTCGGATTCCCCCGTCCACGCTGTCACAGATCTCCACCCTTTCCTTGGTCCCAGCCACCCTGTCCTCCATCCTGCTGCTACCCTCGACCTCAGGCCTGGCCGTCTCTGGCTTGGACCATTGCAGAAGCTTGGTAACTGCTGGCTTCCCGTTTCTGGATCCGTATCTGCCAAATACTGCCAGGCTCCCCGCATCTAACCACATCTTGCCCCTGCTCCAAACTCTTCAGTGGTTCCTGGCCTCTGAATGATGACCTTGCAGGGTCCTTGACCCAGTCCCCATGGCTGAGCCTGGCTCTTCGCCCACTGCTTCCTGCCCTGACCTGGATGATCCAGCCAGGCAGAGCCGGCCCCTCCCCACCCGCCACCCTCCTCCGGCCCAACCGAGACACGAGACACGTGGGCGGCCGGGCTGGTGGTTGGGTTTCCCAGACAGCCAGTGATTTGGCACTCCTTCAAACGGGTCTTGCCATATTTGCTCGGCATTTGTTTCCAGGGAGGTGGGTGGGGTGGGGGGCAGGATGGTCACCCCCCTGCAGATGAGCAGTGCTTGGCACGGTTCCCCTGGCTCTGTCCCTGCCCTGCAAGCTCTCGCTGCCCCGCGGCCTGCCATTCCACTCATGTCACCTCTTCCAGGGAGCCCCCCCGCCGACTTCCCCACCCACTAGGCCATGCTACTTACATGTCACTTATTTTTACCTTTTTTTGTTTGTCTGTTTTAGTGTTTGCTTATTTTTGAGAGAGAGAGACAGGCCATGAGTGGGGAAGGGGCAGGAGAGAGAGAGAGAGAGAGAGAGAGAGAGAGAGAAGGGAGACACAGAATCCGAAGCAGGCTCCAGGCTCTGAGCTGTCAGCACAGACCCTGACTTGGGGCTCGAACTTTAGAACGGCGAGATAATGACCTCAGCCAAAGTTGGACGCTTACCCGACGAGACACCCAGGCGCCCCACTTCTATTTATCTTTAACTGAAGTATAACTTACAGTAAAAATGCGTAAATCTTCAGCATCTAGCATGATGGGTTTTTACCTGTGTATACACCTAGGTAACCACCACTCAAATCAAAATGTATCACTGTGTTTTATTTTTCATTTTTTTAAATGTTTGATTTTAAACTTTATTTTGAGAGAGAGAGAGAGAGAGCCTACGAGTAGGGGAGGGGCAGAGAGAGAGGGAGAGAGAGCGCACAGAGCCCGACTTGGGGCTCAAACCCACAAACTGCAAGATCATGACCTGAGCCGAAATCAAGAGCCAGACGCTTAACAGACCACCCAGGCGCCCCTGTGTCACCATGTTTTAACCTTTTTTTTTTTTTTCCTTAATAGCCCATTTTATTGTCTGTGTCCTATCTACCCCCAGCCTGGGACGCTCCCACGGGCGGGAGCACCTGCTGTGTGGGTCCCATGCCGTGCAGAATGAAATGCGTTGGTGATGTGCACGGTGGCCACATCCCACCGGTGTGACCATGACTGGGGGATGTGGCATGGGCTGGGGCCGGGGGTATTGGTGTGTTTTGAGCCTGGCCAGGGGCTCCCCTGCAAGGTCAGATGCCCCATCCTCTGGTGGGAGAGGGGCTGGACCCCTTCCCGGCCAAGGGCCTCTGCAGGGAGCAGGGGCCCTGCCCGGAGAGGCCCCTGGGGGCTGGCAGCCTGGAGATTAGTCTCCAAGGCCACGACGCCAGTTGCCATAGGCACGCAGGCCCGAGTCAGGATTGCCATTTCTCATCCTAGTCACGCAGGCGGCGGCTGCCCCTGCCCGCCCGCCAGGAGCCGGGAGCCAGGCTTTAAATAACGGGGCGGAAACCTGATCCCGGAGCGTCTGCCCACCAGAGCCCAGCCTCCCCTCCTGGCGAGGCAGGCGCGGGGCGACCCGGCCACCCTGTACCTCCAGCAGCACCCTCCCTTCTGCGGGGCGACAGAGAAAGGACAAAACCTGAGTTTGAGGGTTTTCTTCGTGGTCATAGTGCCCGGTACACAGGCATGGCCCTGACCTGGTCCTGGGCAGCCCCGGCATAAAGCCGTACCTTCTGGAACCCTTGGGCTCAGAGGAGACGGGCTTCCCAGGGCCAGGCCACAGACCTGCCCCTTCCTCTAGCTCCTCCTCGGCAGAGAAGGCAGGAGGCCTCCCTCGATTTCCAGGAAAGCAGCCCAAGGCCTCTGCTTCCCTGCGGCTGCCCTTTGCCCGTGGCCTGGGCCTGCTTTCCTGTCCTGGGGGCGGGGTGGCTGGAAGGAGGAAGGTTTCTGTTCTTTCTTTCCAAATCGCACCATGACAGCTCCTCCGCTCAGATACTGTACAAAAAAAAAAAAAAAAAACAAAAACAAAAACGTAGAGGGAAGGTAAGTCACTTATGGATCCAGCCCAGCGAGGCGGACAGTCTGCTTCATCCCTGGCTTTTCCATGTGCGCCCGGGGCCAGTCATCCGTCCAGTGCTGGCTCCAGGCCCCACGGGGCACTGGGGATTGTCTGCTGTTTCCCTTACGTGTGTGTGTGCTGTGTGTATTTCCGGCTGTGTGGCATGCTTTGGCGAAACGCCTTTGCACATCAATCTTTGCGTTCCGGGTAATTTCCTCGGGGTAGATTGATAGACATGAAATCGGCTGGTCACAGGGTGGGGCCTCGCTGCAACAGCCTCTTGAGGTCTGTCAAGACCGCCTTCCTGTTGTCCGCTGCCTCCCTGGGGATTCCAGTTCCCCACGTCGCTTTAAAACTTGGTGTTGAGAAGAAAAGCTATTTGTTGTAAGTCAACAGCTCGATAAGTTTTTAGAAACCAGTTTACCCAGGTAACAGCCCAGATCAAGAACAGAACATTCCCAGCTCCCAGAAGCCTTCCATGCCTCCTTCCAGCCACCCTCTTCCACCCCCCCCCCCCAAAATGACCACCATCCTGACTTCTTAAATTTTTTTTTTTTTTCAACGTTTTTTATTTATTTTTGGGACAGAGAGAGACAGAGCATGAACGGGGGAGGGGCAGAGAGAGAGGGAGACACAGAATCAGAAACAGGCTCCAGGCTCCGAGCCATCAGCCCAGAGCCTGACGCGGGGCTCGAACTCACAGACCGCGAGATCGTGACCTGGCTGAAGTCGGACGCTTAACCGACTGCGCCACCCAGGCGCCCCACTGACTTCTAACGCAGGAGTTCGGACGTAAATGGACCCCTACGGTGTGACCTTCCACTCCTGGGTGCTTTCGTCGTATTTGAGAGACTCGGCCCGTGGTGCTGCGCCTACTTGTGGTTTGTTGATATGCCTGATGCCTTTTTCAACAGAGCAGGCCCCCGGGAGAACGCACTGGAATCAAGCACGTGCGGGCACTGCCCTACAACCGGGATGCCTACCGTCGGAATTGTTGCCCATTTTCAAAGAAATCAAGTTGGTTTCCCTGAAGCACCTGCACCAGTGAATAGGAAAGAATTTGCAACTGGCACAGAGCAGTTAGGCGCACGGGAGAGCACGGTGGCATCATGTCCCAAACGTGCACTGGGTGTGCAGAGATCTGGGGTGCGGACTGTCCCCTCTGGGTTTCCCCGGATGCACATGGAAGCAGTTGGGTGAGGGGCCCCCACCCAGCTCTGCACGCTCTGACATCGTATACTTAGAAGCGCTAAGAGCTGCTTTTCCAAAGTGGTTGAGACTTGCTCTTGCTGTCCTGGTTCCATATTGCCTCACTTCCTACCTACCCAAAGCTACCGTGAGCTGTCCTTGACCTCTGCCTGCAAGACCCCTCCCCCTCCCCCTCCCCCTCCCCCTCCCCCAGGTGACTTGTGGAAGTCTCTAGACTCTCTTTAAAAGGTCTTTTTTTTTTTTCTTTTTTAAGTTTGCTTATTTATTTTTGAGAGTGAGTGAGCCGGGGAGGAGTACCGGAAGAGGGGGAGAGAAAATCCCAAGCAGGCTGTGTGCTCTCTGCACAGAGGCAGACACAGGGCTCGAACTCATGAGCTGGGAGATCATGACCGGAGCCAGAATCCTGTCGGAAGCTTGACCGGAAGCTTGACCGGCTGAGCCACCCAGGCTCCCCACTCGTTAAAAGGTCTTGGTCAACAGCCGGCGTCCGCTTGCAGACCTCCAGGGATGGGGAACCCAATGCCTACGTGGTGTCCTGTTCTTCCACTCAGGGACGGCCCTCCTGGTTGGGAAGTGTTTCCTTGGGTCAAACCAAAGCCCGTATCCCTGTGACTTCTGCTATGATGTCAGCAAGCCTGGGGCTGGTGTGGGACTTCAGAGCCAGTGACGGACTCAAGGCCCGGGGAGACCATGCGCATCCCCAGACCTGCTGTCGTGGGTGTTGCCCGGTTACGCTCAGTAAATGGCTGTTGTGGTTATTTAATTGGGGTAAAACACCCATCATGTAAAATTCACTGTCACAACTATCTTTAGGTGTTCAGTGCAGTAGAGTTAGGTACAATGACATTACTGTGCAGCCGTCTCTGGAACTTTCTCATCTTCCCACCCTGAAACTCTGTCCCTAGTAGACACTAACTACCCCTCCGCCTCCCCCCAAGCCCCTGGCACCCACTGATCTGCTTCCTGTCTCTGAATACGACTGCTCTGGGTCCCTCATACAAGTGAAATCATACAGCATCTGCCTTTTTGTGCCCAGCTTCTTTTATTCAGCATGGTGTCCTTAAGGGTCATTGTGTTGTGGCATATTGCAGTTTCCTTCCTTTTTAGAATTGTTATGTATTATTTGAAAAAAAAAAATTTAATGTTTATTGTTGAGAGATAGAGACATAGCACAAGCAGGGGAGGGGCAGAGAGAGAGACACACACACAGAATCTGAAGCAGGCTCCGGTCTCTGAGCTGTCATCACAGAGTCCGATGTGGGGCTCGAACCCACGAACCATGAGGTCATAACCTGAGCCGAAGAGTCAGACGCTCAACTGACTGAGCCACTCAGGCACCCCAGAATTTCCTTCCTTTTTATGCTGAATAACATCCTGTTGTGTGTATAGACCACATTTTCTTTATCCATTCATCCACTGGTGAACACTCGGGTTGCTCCCACCTTCTGGCTACTATAAATTCTGCTGCTGTGAACACGGGTGTATAAATATCCCTTTGAGACTGTGTATGCTTACCGACATTACTCTAATGTAAGATCTCCACCTTGGAGTGGATCTGATAAGTCACCTCCTCTAGTCCTTACCCAGTGCTTGAGTCCATTTCTCCAGCATCCGGCCGAGATTTCTTCCGCCCTGGGACGCACACCAGGGATGGGACAGAGTCCTACTTCCTTCTATCACCTCTGACTGTCCGAGGGCCAGGAGGGGCCTTCATGAATGGGATCACGGCAGAGGCAAGGACAGGCCGGCATCCTCTCTGTCTCCAGATGCCCCTGCTAGAAGGAAGCAGGTGGAGAGGCTGTAGCAGGCAGAACTTCTCTAGTTGATGCTTGGACAGAGTCCGCAAGGACAAGGACTGAGGGATGGTGACATTTACCAGGAGAATCGTAGAGACTCAGGTCTCTTTTCTTTTTTATTAAAAAATTGTTTTAAATGTTTATTTTTGAGAGAGAGAGACAGAGTGTGAGCAGGGGAGGGACAGAGAGAGAGGGGGACACAGATTCCGAAGCAGGCTCTGGGCTCCGAGGTGTCAGCACAGACCCCGACACAGGGCTTGAACTGATCAACCGTGAGATCATGACCTGAGCCAAAGTCGGATACTTAACCAACTGAGCCACCCAGGCGCCCCAAGACGCAGGTCTCTTAAGAATAGAGTCTATTCCAACTAATATTTCTTAGCTCCCCCTCCACCTGCCCCCCCAACAGTGCAGTGAGATAGGTCTGACTTGCCCCATTTTACAGATGAGGAAAGCAAAGTTCAGGGAGATGAATAACTTGCTCATTAGACTAGCCCTGGGGAAGGCAGGTCTTTCTTCGAATGGTGCCCAACACTGGGGCTTTTAAAAGTTTATTGGATCAATTTACTTTCACTTATTTACATCCTACCTTATTTCAGAAGCGACTTAAAAGACTCCCACGGAAACATAAACTGTAGTCAGATGGGATTAAAAGGGCAGTAAAGTAAGAGTTATGGCTTACAACGGAGCCGGAAGTGAATATAATTTGGAAACGCATACCATGGAATCGGTTTCCGTTAGGAATGCGCTCAGTTAGAAGTAACCTGATAAATGGATTGGAGAAGGGAGGGGCTGGTTTTCTCCTGTAACGAGAACGTCTGGAGGTGGGCGGCCCATCCTGGGCTCAGGGACGTCAAAGGAACCAGCACTCCGTCTTCTGGCTCTATGCTAAGCAGTGACTTCGGTCACTTTGGCCTAAAGGGGCAGCTGGCACCTGTTCCACGGGCAGGGGAGAAGAGGGTCACATGGGGGTCCTGCTACAGACCCTTAGATTCTTGCTCTGGGTACCAAACAGGACACATGCTGTCTACTCATCGACTGGAAAGGGCATCTCAGTCTGTTATCAAATAGACCAGGACACGAGAGCTAATGGGTGGCTTTATAACCAGTAGATGCTGACTCACTAGGACGCTTTGGTTTCAACCTTTTAAAAAGTGCGACGTTCAGTGTGATAAGTTTTTACCTGTGTATACGCATGTATATCCAGCCACAAGGGAAAGATACCTCGTTAAAGGTGGCTTCAGTGGGGCACTTGGCTGGCTTGTCGATGGAGTGTGCAACTCCTCCTCTTGGGTTTGGGGGTTCGAGCCCCATGTTGGGTGTAGAGATTGCTTAAAAATAAAATCTTTTTAAAAAAATGTTTATTTTTGAGAGAGAGCAGGGGAGGGGCGGAGAGAGAGGGGGACAGAGGATCCAAAGCAGGCTCTGTGCTGACAGCAGAGAGCCTAGTGTGGGGCTTGAACTCACGAACCTTGAGATGACCTGAGCCAAAGTTAGATGCTTAACCCACTGAGCCACCCAGTTGCCTCCCAAAATAAAATCTTAAAAAAAAAAAAAAAAGAAAAAAAGGCGACTTAAGGAACGTGGACATTTACTACCTAACCCGAAGCCCAGAGGTTGGTAGATTCTGAGTCATGACAGGTCAGTCACATTGTTTCACGGGTCTGTGCTGCTGTCTGCATGATGGCTTCGCCTCCTGGGCCGGCTCCTCTCCTGGTCCCCACATGCTGTCGTGGCTGGGGGTGTCACACGCAGAAGAAGGAGGACATTTCTGGCTTCAGTTGTGCCCTGAGAGCAAGGAGAACTTCCCTAGGAGCCCCTCGAGTCTCAGTGGCCAGGATTGGGTTGCATGCTTCTCTTTAAACCGGTCCCAGGTAAGGGATTGATCTAAGCGCTCCAGAATCCCCATGATTCGCTGCCCCAAACACCTGCCTTTAGATGCCAGGACACAACGAGGGCTCTGTTCGCAGGGAGAAGGGGTCAGGGCTGGGGTTGGGACTCGGTGTCTGGACCGAGTCTGGACTGCCTTGCAGTGCACTGCGGCTGATGTAAGACCCCTTCCCGCTGCCCCGCCTGGATCCTTCCTAGGCAGGTAGAAGTGGAAGTCAGGGCTTTGACCTGTTTTATTCTCTGCCAGCTGCTGTGATGGTGGACAGTGGGCAGGGGCAGGAATTCAGGGCCCCGGGCAATTCTGTCCCCACTGGGGAGCCCCTGTGATAAGAAATGAAGTGGGGGGGGGCAGGCTGCTGGGGAGGAGGGATGCCCCTACCCCCCACCCCCCCGGAGGAGAATCTCCTTTTTGTTTGTTCTCTCAAGCTTCTTTTTCAAGAAACACAAGCATATGGTGGCGGATGGTGTGGGGGCCGTGTTTGGGTGGTATCTGCTCTTGACTTTGCCTTTTGCGTGGCTGAGTGCGTTTTTTTCCCACCTGCTCTTGAGGCCAGCTGGTTCCTAGGGCACTGAGACTTGACTCAGAGGCATTCTCCCGGCATCCAGAGAAATCCAGCCCTGTCCCGTGGTGGTTCTGGAGTTTCCAGTGAGGAAAGGATTGCAGAACTTTCCGGCAAGTCCGGGCCTGAGCTTTGTAGGTCTGGGCTGAGGAGTGTGTGTGTGTGTGGGGGGGGGGGGGGGTCGTGTGTGAAGGTGTGGACTAGGACTCATAGGTGGGGAGTGAGGGGTGAGGATGCCCTGGATTCGTTTCCCAAGGTTGCCGTAACAAATTGCCGTCGACGTGGTGCCCTAAAACAACCAGAACTGTTCTCTCCCACTTCCGGAGGCCAGAACCCAAATCAGTACCACTGGGTCAAAATCAAGGTGTCGGCAGAGCTGTGCTCCCTCCAGAGGCTGTATGCCTGGCCTCCTCCAACGTCCGCCGGCTGCTGGCATCTGTGGCCCGTGGCCACGTCACTCACTCCCCGAAGCCACCATCATCAGATTCTGTCTGCTCCGCTTCTCATGGCCTTCTCGCCCCTGCATCAGCTCTCCCGTCTCCTTACGAGGATACATGCGATGGCGTTTAGGGCCCACCTAGATAATCCAGGATAATCTCCCCATCTCACGGTCATTAATTTAATTGCATCTGCAAAAGTGATTTCTCCATATAAGGTGACATTTACAGGCTGCAGGGATTAGGGCATGAGTGTCTTCTGGGGGCCCCTTTTGGGCCTGCTGTGAGTCTCTAAGGGCAAATTAGAGCAGCCATTCTTGGCTAATACATGCCGGCTAGGAAGAGAAGGGCAAATGGAGGTTCCCTTCCTATTCCCAACTCGGCTGTGTCTGCACTGGGCGGGGGGTGGGGGGACACACTTGCACGCGGCACCCCAAACACGTATCCAAGCTCTAGCCGCCCTCGCAAACAGCTGCCCATCAGAGGTGTGCCTGCATCGGCATGGTGCACCTGTGGGGCGTATCGGTTACCTACCGCTGCCTAACAAGTAGCCCCAAACTTAGCAATGTCAGACAGCAGTCATTTCAGATTTTAATCTCTCTCGGTTTGGGGCTTGGCTGCACTTGGTTCGATGGTCCTTGCTCAGGGTCTCCTGCATTGGCAGAAGCTGGCTGGGGTTGGGGTTGTCTCAGAGACTTCCTTACTCTCTGGCGGCTGCCCTGGGAGAGACCTGGGTCTCCTCAGGCATCGCTGGACCCACCTGTCTACCACAGTGGCGTCAGGACAGCTGGACTTCACGCATGTCGGCTCGGAACTCCCGTGCCGAGTATCTCAGGGAGAGAATGAGAAGCCTAGTGCCCTTTGGAACCTGGCCTTGGAAGGTCATGTGGCAGCACTGCGGGGGTACTCTGTTGGTCAGAAGCACGTTATTTTTTTTTTATAAGATTTTTTAACGTTTATTTGTTTTTGAGAGATCGAGACCAAGCGTGAACAGGGGAGGGGCAGTGAGAGAGGGAGACAGAGTATGGATCAGGCTCCAGGCTCTGAGCTGTCAGCACAGGCCCCGATGCTGGGGCTCGAACTCATGAACTGTGAGATCATGACCTGAGCCGAAGTCGGACGCTTAACCGAATGAGCCACCCAGGCACCCCCAGAAGTGAATATTAAGGCCCACATTCAAGAGGAGAGGAACTGGATGTCTCTACTTGTTGGGAGATGTGCCAAAGAATTTGCTGTCATGTTTAAAGCCACCAAGGGAGGACACGCCAGAGAAGAGGACCCCGAAGGGCCCAGGACGGGGATTTGTTTGCCCAGTGGACTCCAGGGGCTTGAGCACCTCCAAGGTATTCTGGGGGCACATTCATGCTCTGGGGGCGGGGGAGTGTCCTCTCAGGCTATCCCTCGGAGGGGGGCTGGAGCAGGGCCCCCTCTGAAGGACAAGCCCGGGGTTTGGGGCTGAGTAGGGGACAGAGCACAGGGTGTCTCCCACTCGACAGTCTCAGAATCTGACCATGGTCTTGAAAGGACCCAAGGATCTGCTCTGGCTCCCCTCCCAGCCTCACCAAGGACCCCATGCCACATCCTGCCGGCCGATGCCACAGTTCCTTTGCCAGTGCTGCCTCCTGGCCAGAGTACTCCCCATCTTCCCTGCCCCCCCCCTTCCGCTTGTCCCCTGATTCTTCCAGACCTGCATAAACAGCCCCTCCACCCCAGACACCTCTCCTGGCCCAGTTCTGTGTACTAAGCTGGTTCTTGGCAGGCCCAGGGAGGGAGGCACGCAGGAGCCAGCGGTCTCATGGGGACCTAGATACCTCTGCGTCGTGGCAGAGGGAGAGCTGCAGGGAGGGAGGAAGAGGGAGCTGTGGGTGGCCAGCCAGGGGACAGCGGGCCAGCCGGGAGGGTCAGGACCCGAGGCACTGACGTGCCTGACAGCCGCTAAGAGCGGGCCAGGCAAAGGGCAGGGGTGTCTCTTTCAAAGGGCATAGAGGTGCTGGTTCCCAGAAGCCAGAGGACAGGCGTGTCCAGGGGCCTGCAGGCTGGTGGGGGGGGGGGGGCATGGAGTAGGGGTGAGGTGTGGCAATGACTCCGACAGGACCGTGGTCCCGGGGGGCAAGGCTTGTGTCCTGTTCATCCGTGTGCTCAGCAGGGTGGTGCTGTCGGCCTGCTGGGCTTTGGTTGGCGCCTTCTCTGTGAGGGTCTCTCTGCACCCCGAGGGAGTGCACCGTGCTGGAATTGGCCCCAGGAGGCCTGGCATCGAGCACACTCGTGCGTGCACCTGTGCGTGCGTGTGAGCGTGTATGAGTGTTTGAGTTACCCGTCCTCACACTCACCTCTGGGTCAGAGATACGCTTGTCAGGTACACCCCCTCTCTCTCTCTCCCCCTCGCCCCATTCCAGCAAAGGCCACTGGGTGTCCACTCTAATCTGAGGGTGACACTCGCGAGTGGACACTCAGTGAGTACGACCAAACTCTTCCCTTTACTTCTGCAGTGAAGGCTGTGTATCTGCAAGATTCCTTGTGCCCCTCTCCACAGAAACGGTAATATCGTCTTTCCACTTGTGCTCCCGGAGAACTCCTATTCACCCTTCAAAACCCATCTCAATATTCATCAACTCAGGGAAACCGTGTGTGGAGACACCCTACTCCCCCGAAGCGAAATAAACAGAAAGTGTGGGTAACCCCCGTCCCCCATGTCAAGCTCTGTAGCCTGGGCGAGCTTCCCCTCCTGTCCTCATTTTATGGTCCAGTAATTCTCTGTAGACAGGCTGGCCCTGGGAGCACTAGGAGGGCAGGTGGGGCTGTCTGAGTCATTTCCAAGTCTGCCTAACCCGGGGCAGGCTCCCAGGAGGATTGAATAAACAGGTTGGGGTGAAGGGAGGCCAGGGAAACATTCCCCCCCCCCCCCCCCCCCACCTCCGGGGCCTCCTTAGAGGTAGCCAGGCCTCAGCTTCTGCCGGGCTGTTGTGGGCTGGCCCTCCCCCTCCAAACAGTGCTCTGCCCGGGGACTGAGGCCCAGCTGATGGCCAGGTAGGGGTGTGCCCTCTGTTCTGTCCCCAGCGGCCCAGCTGGGTGGCCGGTGAGCACCCTTGGGGATCAGCAAGTGTGTGAAGGAGAGGGACGCCCATGTCCCTGATACAGAGGGGCCTGGAGCAGACCCAGCCCGTGGGGGTCCCCTCACTCGCCACTCCCTAGACATGCTGACAGTAGGAGGGCTGACGGCATTTGTTCCTCGGTTCGCTCTCAAGCCCCCGGGGGACAGGCGACCCTCCCCGGCTGGTGGGCCGGGCCACGTGCCGTCCCCACGGCCAGGGGCTGCTCTTGCTCCGCGGGGATTGTGCCCGCGCCGTCTCCTTCCTCGCCCTCCCGTATCCGTTCCACGCTGCACTCTGTCTCAGACACGTACCGTCACACCCGCACACCCACTCACACTCCTGATTTCTTAACCGTGCGCTGTTCCGGCCCCAGCAGACTCGAGGAGGAAAGAGAGGAGACTGTGGATTCCCAGGGCTCGGGGGGTTAGGCCCACTTCCCGCAGGCCCAGCCGGGGTCTCCTCGCCTGCGCCTTCCTGGGCCCCACGGGCCCTCCTCTCCCTGCTGGCCGGGCCGGGCCCACCGATCTGTCGGCATCCCAGAGGGAAGTGGCCAAAGGCTGCTCTCACGGGGTCCCCGATTCGGTCGGGGTGATCTGGGCCAAGGCCCTGCCTTTGCCACATCCTGGCCCCGGGGCTGACCGTCAGGGTGCTCGAGGCTCGACGTCCTGTTCTGGAAAGTGAGGGTGGTTGAGAGGATTAACCAGACATCGGGGTCTAACCCTCCTGGGTACTCAGGAGGCAGCCACGTTGCTCTGTTTACTCCCCTCTGCTGAGCCCCTGGTGGAGAGTGGCGACCCGGCCCCATATCTTTGACACTTGGTGTTTGGGGCCCGGGTCCGTTCGGGCGTCCCCTGTGTGTTGCTCTGAACCCCTGGGCCCACAGTGCGGAAGACTGGTACCTGAGCCCCTGCCATCCAGCGCACAAGCCCTGCCTCAGTCTCTCTCTGCTTGCCTCCAGCAGGGAGCCTGGCCAGCCCCACGGGTCCCTTCGGCCACCTTGCTGGCCTGTCACCATGCCTGGGGTTCCACCCTGAGCCCCATGCATCAGAATTAGAGGAGTCCCGCCCCGAGTAGGAGCAAAAAGGGGCTGTGTGTGCCAGATGTCCCCAATGTCATTCTGGCTTGGTTGCTCCCTTTTGAGCAGGAATGTCCTAGAGGACTTGGTTTTTTTGCCCTTAAAATGGGCGGAGTCCCCTCCCTTCTGCCCGCTCCCTGGACAGAGGTCACAGATGTCAGGGTGCTTGTGGATGGGACAGCAGTGTCCGAGAGGGCCCTGGTGGACAGCTATGTCGGTGGTCATGAGGGTGATCTCTGGGAGAGGAGGAGGGAGTTGGTGGCAGAAGCAGGGCAAGGAGGGGGAGGGAGAATGGGGTGTGGGACCCTCAGATGAGGGGGCATCCAGATGCTGGTGGGGAAGGGGAGATTTATTTATTTATTTACATGTTTATTTTGAGAGAGAGCAGGGGAGGGGCTGAGAGGGGGACAGAGGATCAGAAGCGGGCTCTGTGCTGACAGCAGAGAGCCTGGTGTGGGGCTCGAACTCATGAGCCATGAGATCGTGACCTGAGCCAAACCCGGACACTTAACCGACTGAGCCACCTAGGTGTCTGGGAAGGGGAGTTTTTTTTTTTTTTTTTCTCCTAAATTAAAAAACAAGTTTATTTATTTTTGAGAGAGGGAGAGAGAGACAGTGTGAGCGGGACAGGGGCAGAAAGAGAGGGAGACACAGAATCTGAAGCAGGCTCCAGGCTCTAAGCTGTCAGCACAGAGCCTGATGTGGGGCTCAGACTCACGAACCGTGAGATCGTGACCTGAGCCTAAGTCAGATGCTGAGCCACCCAGGCGCCCCCCAGGAAGGGGAGTTTTAAGTGGGCAGGGCTGGGGGTTTATCTGCAGCCCTGACTTTTTTGCTCGCATACCCCTCTCCCACCTCCGACCCCATCAGCCACTTCGGCCAGCTCTTGCGATCATTGTGGGAGGTCAGGTGCCCGGCAGAGCAAGCTCCTGTCTCCCCAGGCATGCAGGCCATGGGAGGCGGAAAGGACGAGCGCAAGGACACCCCCCACAGAGCCTCCCAGCTGGCCTGCAGTGCCCAGTGCAGTGCAAGGTGTTTGGGATCGGGGTCCCCAGCTGAGGGTGCTCTCTGCCAGCACTGGCCCCCGAGGCCCGCCGGGGTGGGCTTTCTGGGCTCGACTCCCATTGGGTGCCTCCCCACTGGAGACAGGTCTGCCCTGGGTCGGGGCAGTGGTGACTCAGACAGGGACACAGGCGCTTGACTAATCTTTGGCTCAGAGACCGGGCTGGCTCCAGCTCTTGGCGGCCAGCAAAGCTGCTGCTGTCTGGGCAAGGGAGTCCCCAGCTGCGGGGGACGTGGGCAGCAGGCAGGGAGAGCAGAGCTGCTGGGAAACTGGAACCGTGCCCGGAGATCATCCAGGCCCTACCTGGCTGTGGGTCAGCCTTGCCCGGGAACTTAAAGATACAGTGCCCCCAGCCCGGCTGCTGACCTGTCGCCTCGGGGCTTCTAGGGGGCAGGAGGCTGGGATCACAGATACAGAGTGGTGGGGCAGGTGTCTTCCCTCCGTCTCCGCCTCTTAGTGACCGTTCCCTGTGGCTCACACCCGGTCTTCAGACAGCTCAGGAGAGTGCCTTCCTCCTGTCCCCTCTCCCGGGACCCCCCCAAGCCTGCCTCTCACCTTATTAGGTAAAATTGATTTTTCGGACCTGGAAACAGGACCTACTGGCCATCCCTTTGCCTCCCTGTCTGTCTCGTTCTCAGCAGCTGGCAGGGACGTTTTGGGCTTCTGGTATATTAGGCCCTGTGTCGTGGGGTGACCAGCTGTCCCAGTTTGCCCCGGACTGAGGGGTTTCCCAGGACAGGGGACTTTCTGTGCTCAAGTCAGGAAAGTTCCAGGCGAACCAGGGGACGTTGGTCGCCCTCCTTGTGTATCATCCGTGGGGTCCATCAGTTGATCTGTCTGTTCCCCGAGTCCTGGTGGGTGTGAGGACTACAGTCCCCCCGCCACTTCTTTATTTAGTTTATTTATTTATTTTGAGAGACAGAGCACGTGGGGGAGGGGCAGAGAGAGGGAGGGAGGGAGAATCCCAAGCAGGCTCCACACTGTCAGCACAGATCGTGAGATCATGATCATGAGATCACGACCTGAGCTGAAGTCAGATGCTCAACCGACTGAGCCACCAGGCGCCCTTTACCACCTCTTGAAGACAGGACCAGGCTTGAGGACAGACAGACAGACCTTATCCCTGCTACCCACTGACTGGGGGCCTCGGGCAAGCCCCTTCTGCGCCTCTGCGTTGGAGGAGGAAGCAAGCAAAGAGGGTTAACTCGCCACTGATGCCCCACCACAGAGCAGTGTCCAGGGGCACCGATGCAGGCTGCTCAGAGGAGTACCCGTCCAGGACACCTGTCTGAGCCAGCAACCTCTGTCAGTTTCACTTCCTGGACTGTTCCTCTGATCCAAATACATCCCGCACTGTAGTGTCCCACATTGCCCCCCCCCCCTTTTAATTTTAGTTTTCTGAGAGCCTGGCAAGCCCAAAGTTGTCACTCTGTTTATAGCTTGTGAGCGTCCCAGTTCCTGCCTGACGTGGCCGACTGTCACACCGGTTAGTTCCCCGAGGATTCAGGGCGTGCCCATGAAAACCCGAGCAGGCGTTCGAGGCAGTGGGCACACCGTAAACCCAGCAGGCATGGCCCTGGCCTCCCGGCGCTCACGTTCCTGTTGGGGAAGTCGGGTGAGAAACACATGAACGGGTCCCTTCAGATCGCAGCAGGTTCTGAGACGGGGAGCCAGGCGCCTGGGTGGCTCAGTGGGTTAAGTAACCGACTCTAGATTTCGGCTCAGGTCCGGAGATGGGGTGCGGAGACTGCTTGAGATTCCCTCTCTCCCTGTTTCTCAAAGAAAGACAAAATAAATTTATAAAAAAAGAGTTGGGCAATCAGTGGGGGGGGGGGGGCGTGCTGCTGTGTGGTCTGCGTGGTCAGGGGTTGTGCACAGAGGAGTTGGGGCTGGTGGAGGGGGGGAAGCCGTGGGAGTCGGAGGCCTGGAAAAGCCTGCTGCGTAGGGGAACTGCAGGCAGGAGACCCGGGGAGGGGAGTGCAGGTGGCAGGTGGCAGGTGGCAGGTGGCAGGTGGCCAGGTGGCAGGTGAGGGACACAAGGGGGAGGGAGCCAGAGCCCATTGCAGAGGGGAGAGGGCCGATGGGCCAGAGAGGGCAAGTGGGCCCGGGTCACATGGGGTACGTGCTCAGGGAGGTTCTCTCCACTCTGCTAAGCAGGAGGGCGGCGTGAGAGCGATGTGGCTGCTGTTTGCAGGAGGGACCATGGGGGCAGGAGAAGGGCGGGGGTTGGGGGACAGCGAGGGGTTCATTGCCGAAGCGTGAGCAACTGAGGAAGGTGGCCCGGGTGGTCAGGTGGCCCTGGTGGTGACGAGAAGCAGGCAGATCTGGGTGCTTTCTGGAGCCACAGCAGCATGATTCTCCCCCGACTGTTTTAGAAACAAAGAGGGGCGCCTAGGTGGCTCAGTCAGTTGACTGTCCCAGGACTGATTTTGGCTCAGGTCATGATGTCACAGTTTGTGGGTTCGAGCCCCACATTGGGCTCCATGCTAATGGTGCAAGCCTGCTTGGGATTCCCTCTCAAAAATAGCTAAACGTTAAAATTTCTTTTAAAAATCGGGGTGCCTGGGTGGCTCAGTCAGTTAAGCATCTGACATAAGCTCAGGTCATGATCTCATGGTTCATGAGTTCAAGCCCCGCATCAGGCTCTGCGCTGACAGCTCAGAGCCTGGAGCCTGCTTCGGATTCTGTCTCTCTCTCTCTCTCTCTTTCTCTCTCTCTCTCCCCCTCCCACCCACCCCTGCCATAAATAAATAAACACTGAAAAAAAATTAAAATTTTTAAAAACAAAAAAAGAAATGAGAGAGAAGGGAGATGAGGACGAGGCCTCTGTTTGAACCTGAGCACCTGGGCAGATGGCCGGGAGAGGCAGGTCTAAGCAGGGAAACACGGGGCCTACTCCGTTTAAGTTGCTTGTTAGACGTGGAAGAGGACAGGTAGGGAGAGAGAAGCCCAGAGTCACCAGCCTGTAGGTGACATTTAAGCCAAAACATTGCAGCGAGGGGCAGAATTGGACAGGGGAAGAGGAGGGCCGGTGGGGTGGGGGGGGGTGGGAACTGAGCTTGAGCCCTCCTCCCGGGTTAGGTTAGCAGTCGATGCCAGCAGTGTGAGTGGCCAGGAGGTAGGAGGAGAATCAGGTTGCCGGCACCCTGGCAGCCTCTAGAGAAGAGTCTGTCGAAGGAGAGGAGAGAGACAGAGCTCGTGGCCTCCGGGCCCTCACAGGCCTCGTCCACCCAGGAGCCCGAGGGCGGCTGGCAGGCCCTCGCTGCTTGTGCCCTGCTTCTGGGGCCAGCCACCTGTCACCTGAGGCGTCACTTCTGGTGTCCCCTCCTGGGGACCCCGGAGCAGCTCTTGGCTGCCTCCAGCCTGGCCCGGCCCGGCCCGGCCCTGGCCGCCAGTGCTCGAGGGCTCCAGCTGTGGCTTCTGTCCTCACCGCGGGCCCCCAGGCCCCCGGAGTCTGTCCTGTTTATGCCAGGCACTTGCCTCCTGCTTTACCACTCTCATTTTCATATTCTCTGTTCTGTGTAGTCTGTTGGTTTTATTGAGTGGTTTTCTCCCCGCCTCAGGTTAGAGCCAGCCCCTCACCCTACAAACGAGGAAACTAGGCGCGATGCCTGGGTGGCTCAGTCAGTTAAGCGTCCAATTTTTGATTTCGGCTCAGGTCATGATCTCATGGTCGTGAGTTCAAGGCCTACATCGGGCTCCATGCTGACAGTGTGGAGCCTCCTTGAGGTTCTCTCTCTCTGCCCCTCCCCTGCTCGCTCGCTCTCTCTCTCTCTCAAAATAAATAAACTTTAAAAAAAAACAAAATTTTTTTTTAAAGTTCATTTATTTTTGAAGGAGAGAGAGTCAGAGCACGAGCAGGGAAGGAACAGAGAGAGAGAGAGAGAGGGAGACACAGAATCCGAAGCAGGTTCCAGGCTCCGAGCTGTCAGCACAGAGCCCCACAAGGGGCTCAGACTCACAAACTGTGCGATCACGACCTGAGCTGAAGTCAGGTGCTTAACCGACTAAGCCACCCAGGCGCCCCCCAGAAACCCTTTAAAACCAATGAGGAAACTAGGGTTTGGGGTAGTTGACCCGACGTGGTCCTCCTGGCAGGCCTTTGTCTGGGTCTCCCCGTGTGTGTGGCGTACGGCTCCCGGCCCGGCGCTCTGGCCCCGCTGTCCCGTCCACAGCAGCTCTGGCCACAGGGGACCCTCTCTCCGAACCCTGGCCGTTTGTCAGAGGGGGGACTCTTCTCCGTCTTGCCTCCCTAAGTGCGCCCACCTGCTCGGGACAAGGAGTCAGGGGACAGCCCAAGCCGAGCCCCCTTTTCCTCCCTCCCTTCGTCTCTGAGTCCCTGGTTCCTTCCTAAATGGATTAGGACTCTGCAGGAAGGAGCCAACAGCGGTCTGGGTGACCCGGAGGCCGGGGCCGTCTGGTGCCTCCTGCTTTGCCCTGATTCAATTTGGGCCTCAGCAGCTGGGAGGCTGGCAGGCTGAGGTCCGTCTGGGGACGGCTCGAGGGGTGGCCGAAGGGAGGGGAGAAGCCTTCCAGCGCCCCGGGCGGGCAAACCTCTCAGCTTCTCACACGGCAGACCCTCCGGTGGTCTTCGCGCCACAGAAGGCTCCAGGGGAGGCCACCGGCTGCCTGCTGGGCCCTTGGGATGTCCCGTACGTGGCCTGTCATGCCCTCAGCATCCCTTAATACTGTGGACTTCGAGCATTTGTAAAATTGCAACCTGGGAGAAGAAAGAAATTTTATAAACATTCAGAAGTGAACCCAATTCACATTCCGGCCAGCGGCTGCCTGGCCCGTTGTTAAAATCAATATTTATTCACAGCCAAATAGCAGCCTGGGGCCAGAGCCGAGGCCGGAGCCGGGCTCCAGAGTGTTCCTCGTTCATTTGCGTGTTTCCATAACCGAAGTTCGGACGCTTCTCACCTGGTTATGTGTGAGGCACTCTGACACTTGTTCTGCGTCACCGACCCATGACTCACAGGAAGCCTACAGACTGCGGTGTGGACCACACCCCCCCTTGGCCCGTCATGCACATCGGGCCTGAGCTGGGCCCCGGGGGTCACCAGCCCCTGCCCTCACAGGGCTTACAGTCCAAGGGGCAGCTGTGGTAACACAAGGCATTCTGGGTCTGGCACCCTTTAAGGTAGCAGGCCCAGCTGTCAGCCCGTCCCCGGCGTCCCCGTGTGCAGGAAGCGAACGGGACGGGATCCACAGACTCCCTCTGAGGCTCACTCCCCTGAACTGGCCACCGGCACCTGGCCTGGGGCCCATGCACAGAGCCCTGGAGGAGCTGAGCCCAGAGAGGGAAACCCAGAGTCCCTGCCTCCACTCTCTGCCCTCTCCTTTGCTTGGATTGGCGAGAGAGCAGCCGCCTCCGGAAGGCCCTGGCACTGGGACAGCCTGTGGGGTGGGGGGGTGCCCCCAAACCCTGGCCCTGACTCCTGGGGTTCTGGTGAGGGAGGGGCAGGAAGGAACTGGAAGCAGGGGAGGCTGACCTGTGTATCTAGTGGGTGCCCGTTCTGGGCTGCCTGGGGCAGCCCTGACATTGGGCCCTGGTCTGAGGGTGCCCCAGTGGGGGGGAAATGCACCTCTGTCCTCCAGGATCCTCGTGACTATGGGACAAAGTCCTGTCTTGGGGAAACCCTGTTCTGAGATGAAGTGGCCTCTGCCCCACGGTATCTTTCTGAGCTCGGGGGGCCTCGGGGCAGTGGCCTGGCCTGGGGAAGCCTGTGGCTTGAGAGAAAGCTGTGACGGAGGAGGCTGGGGACATGTGGGAGGCCAGCGAGGATGCCTGGCCCAGCTGGGGCAGGAAGGGGCAGGAGGTGGGGCAGCGGAGGGCACCTTGCCAGCAGAGGTGACCATTAAAAGCAGGGCGGGCAGTCAGTAGAGGACAGAGGGGCACTCCGGTCGGGGAGAATGGATGTGGGTATGTTTCAGAGGCGGTGATGCTTGGCGTACCTGGAGCGTGGGGTGTGAGTGGGGGAGCTGGATGGGGGACAGGAGTCCAGAGATGGGCAGTAGGGAACCATGGAAGGTGTGTGAGCGAGGCAGAGCCACTGCCAGAGCTACGTGCAGGGGGAGAGTTGGCGGTTGAGGTGCCAGGCAGACTGGCCCTGGTACCGGCATTGCAGGTTTGGGGGATGTTTCGTGGAGCGCACGCCCCAGTCTCCCTGCCATCTGTGCCCGTGCCCCCGTGGAGTTGTGTGCAGGCGACTGTGTCTCCAGGCCTGTCGGGGCTCTAACGCCTTCGTGCGTACGAGACCCTGGTGTGAAGAGGTGGCCAGCTCTTGATTCGTCCCACCTGGGAAGTAGAGGCGGCCCCTGGGGGCCTGGGCAGTGGGCAGCTGCCGAATGTGCCCCGCACGCCCATCTCCTCCTCCTCCCTCCCTCCAGGTGACCATGGCCTTGTTGGGGAAGCGCTGCGACATTCCCACCAACGGCTGCGGGCCCGACCGCTGGAGCTCCGCCTTCACCCGCAAAGACGAGATCATCACCAGCCTCGTGTCTGCCTTAGATTCCATGGTGAGTGCCCCCGTCTGCCCTGGAGGAGCCGAAGCCGACCGCAGAGCCGTGGTCTCACTCCCCAGCCTGAGTCTCAGTGGCCCCGTCTGCCCACGTCAGCGGGCGGGAGGCTTAAGTGATCGGGATGGAAGAATCCAGCCCTGCGAGTAACCGCTGTCCCCTCGTCCCCTCGTCCCCTCTTCTTCATTACCTCGTGCCATTCGAGTCCCATCCCTGGGAGGGTCCCAGGCTTCCCTCCCTCCCCTCGGGTCCCCTGGAGGATAGTGTGTGGGCTACCGTGCGAGATTCGTGCGAGAGCTGTAATCCCTGATGTTAAAAGCAAGATCTGGGACTGCATCTCGGGACCAGGAGAGAGAAACGCGGCCTCAGAAGTTGTACCTAACCCTATGGTAGTTTATTCCAAGTAAGGAAATAGTAATGTCATTTTCCTGTAGCCTTTTCCTGGGGGAAATTTCTGTGACAGAGGGTAGGTGGGTGTTAAAATCTGTCTGGCATCAGTTAGCTGCGCCCTTGCATTTTAGGATGGTGAAATTCAAGTCCAGAGAAGGCAGTACCTTGCCTGGAGTCACACAGCTTGGCCAGTTTCTGTTTTATTTTTCAAAAATGTTTATTTAGTGATTTTGGAGGCGGGGATGGAACATGCACACGCTGGGGAGAAGCAGGGAGAGAGAGAGTCCTAAGCAGGCTCCCCACTGGCAGCTCAGAGCCCATCGTGGGGCTCGATCCCATGAACTGTGAGATCGTGAGCTGAAATCAAGAAGAGTTGGACGCTTAACCGACTGAGCCACCCAGTTACCCCTTCATCTTTATAGTTTTAACATGAGTTTTAACATGTTTGTGTCTCTAAAATTTTTTTTAATGTTTATTTATCTATTTTGAGAGAGCGAGATAGTGATCAGGGGAGGGGGAGAGAGAGAGGGAGAGAATCCCAAGCAGGCTCCCACTGTCCACGCAGGGCCTGATGCGGGGCTCGATCCCACAAACTGAGATCATGAGCTGAAATCAAGAGTCGGACACTTAACCGACTGAGGCAGCCCAGCATGATCAGTTTTTAAAGTGGCCTTTCGGGTGCAAAGTCTACGGTTTCCAAGAACAAGGGCCTCCTTCCAGGCTGTTCCTGCTTAGGGAGCTCGAGCGCTGTTGAGGTGGTGCGTGTGGGCCAGAGGCGGTAGGCACCGCTGGGGAGGTCGGCTGGGTACGACCCCGTCCCGTGCAGAGCGTCCTTCGTGAGGAGGGGAGCCCCAGGGAGCTCAGCCCTGCCTGCTGCAGGGGCGGCGATGGCGAGGTCAGCTGTGACAATGGACAGTTACGACCCCCACGACAGCCACTGAGTTGTCTGTGGTAATTGACATTTAAATTGTAGTTAGTCGAGGGGCGCCTGGGGGGCTCAGTTGGTCAAGCGTCCGACTCTTGGTTTCGGCTCAGGTCACGGTCTCACGTTTTCGTGGGTTCGAGCCCCGCGTCGGGTCTGTGCCGATAGTATGGAGCCTGCTTGGGATTCTCTCCCTCTCCCTCTCCCTCTCCCTCTCCCTCTCCGTCTCCGTCTCCCTCTCCCTCTGCCTCTCCCTCTGCCTCTCCCTCTGCCCTCTCCCTCTGCCTCTCCCTCTCCCTCTCCCTCTCCCTCTCCCTCTCCCTCCCTCCCTCTCCCTCTCCCTCTCCCCTCTCCCTCTCCCTCTCCCTCTCCCTCTCCTCTCCCTCCTCCCTCTCCCTCTCCCTCTCCCTCTCCCTCTCCCTCCCTCCCTCCCTCCCCCTCCCCTCCCCCTCCTCCCCTCCCTGCTCCCGCTGTCTCTGTGGCTCCCAAATAAATAAGTTGTAGTTAGTTACAATGAAATACGGTAGTTCAGTTGTTCAGTTGCGCTGGCCTCATTTCCGGGGCTTCGTGGCTATGGCATCGGAAGTGCAGGCAGAACATTCCCATCGAGACGGAGAGTTCTGTTGGGCGGCACTGCCCTAGAGGGTGTTACGGAGGCTCCTCGGGGGAGCAGTGGCCCTGTGGCTGTCCTGAGGGCGTGGACAAGACCCGCCTCCCCCGGCCTTGGGTCCCTTCATGGCCTTCCTGAGGGACCCTGGGATAACAATGACACTTGCTTGGCCGTGACCTGGCTGTGGCATTGTCTGGGGCCCGGGCCCGGGGCCCGGGTCCTCGGGTGGTCTGCATGGGGCCAGACCTCTTTTAGGGCGTTTCCTCACAGTCCAGGTCTCTGTGTCTCTGGGGACATCAGTTCCCGGGGAGTGAGTATCTCCTCCAACAGCAGGTTGCTTTAATCTTCAGAGGAAATCAGCACACACACCCTTCACCATGGGAGAGCCTAGGGGACAGGCTTGCTGGCTCTACAATGTCCCTGCCCCCGCCTCCTCAGCAGAGCGACTCTGAAGCTGAAGCTGCCGCAAGAGGCATGATCATGGCCCAGAGAGGTTGAGGAACCTGTCCTAGATCACACAGCAGCAGGACTGTGATGAGAAGCCAGGCTTCCTGACTGCCAGCAGAGCTCTAACTCAGATAAAAACCAGCATTTGTGAGGCGCCGAATGCAAGCTGAGAGCTTCGCAGACAGAGTTCTTCTGCTGACCTAGGTCAGGGGGCTGAAATGCTCGTGGTCTCGGCCACAGGGCCCCTGTGTGAGGGCTTCCTGTGCTGTGGGCCGGCCAACCTCAACTCTGGGACTGCAGAAGTAACCCCTCCGATTGTGTACCCACACGAGGTGCCCCGGTTTAGAGATGTGTTTTCATGCCAACCAGGCCCCACGACCAAGCCCATCGAAAGCCTGGGCACTGAGCCGTTTGGCCCCATTAGTCCCAGAGCAGGAAGGCGCTGATGGGGGATTGAAGCCTGGATCTGTCTGAGCCTTGGTTCTCCTGGGGCCCCCCACCTCCTCCTCAGTTAGGACTTTGAGAAAACCTAAGACAGGATTGTCCCTGGGGCTGGGACCAAGCCTCAGGCCGGAAGCCTCCTGCCCCCAGAGCAAGGCAGACCTGGGAGGAGGGACGGGCAGAGGCCATGTGTCTTCGTTCTCCTGTCTTCTCCCCTGACCTTGACCAAGCTTCGGTGGGGGCGGGGGGCATCATTCACTCATTCCTGCTGCAGAACTGACTGAGAACATTGGAGGGGTGACCTCCCCCTCGAGCTGCTGGTGGGCTCTCAGGCAGCTGGGAACTCCCGTCGCACCCCCAGAGCCGTCACTGGAGGTGTCCCCAAGCAGGGGGAGCCTTCCCCGGGCTCACGTACCCTGCTCCCCCCTGCAGTGCTCGGCGCTCTCCAAGCTGAATGCGGAGGTGGCCTGTGTCGCTGTGCACGATGAGAGCGCCTTCGTGGTGGGCACCGAGAAGGGGAGGATGTTCCTGAGCACACGGAAGGAGCTGCAATCAGACTTCCTCAGGTTCTGCCGTGAGTACCCCGGGGCTCCAGGGGCGGGGCCTGCGGTCCCTGAGGGCAGGGGCTCTGGCGCATCTCTGGGTCCCCAGAGCATTACCAGGTGGCCCTGTGTCGGGGTGGGGGGTGGGGTTATGTAGGCTTCCCAGTGTGGCATCATTATGGGGGGGCAGAGTTTTTATTGGAATCAGACACACAAACCCCAGGGGGGGCCAGGCCCGACCCCTCCATCTGCTCATTGACAGAAGGGGACACTGAGGCCCAGTGTTGCCCGGTTCCTGTGAGTCTCTGACATGGGGACCGAGTGCATCTGTTCGCCTAATACTTGCTCAGTCCCTGCTGTGTGCATCACCCTTTACAATGCTAACTCAGTTACCCAGGGCGGGTAGGCACTCTTATTGTTATAGTAACAATCTTGGAGCCGCCTCCTAGTGGCTCTTGGGGACCAAGTGACTGAGGACCCATGCAGCACGAAGGAAATGCTTGATAAACTCGATCCGTAGTGCTTTGGGCCAAGCCGTGTGCTCAGGAAATACTTACCTCTGGCTTACAATGAGAAACTGAGGCCCAGTGAGCATAAGCCACGTCCCCCAGGGACACACAGCCGACAAGCAGTAGAGGCCAGGTTTCTGTCCTGAACGCCGTGCTCTTTCTGCTACGCCCCTTCAAAATAGGGAGGGACATCAGGACACCCCGCCCCCCCTGCTGGGAGCTCTGAAACAGGGGTCTTTCTGAAGCCTCCAACTCCTCAACGCTACCTGGGCCTTTACACCCTCATAACTCAGCCCCTGGCTCTGCGTTCTCCCCTCCCAGCATCCCGCGTCCCCACCGCAGGCGGTGCTGTGCTGAGTGCTGGCTCACCTCCAGGTGCATTCTCACCTCTGCCCACTGGAAGGCCCTCCCTCCTCTCCCCTGCCCGCAGATGCCTCCCCGGCCTCCAGATTCACATTCCTCCCGCCCAGGCCCCCTCTGTGCCGCTGCCACTCCTTGCCCCCCACCCCAGCCCTTGCTCCCCACACTGTGCCAGCTTCCCATGCCCTAAGCTTCCATGCGTGCTCCTGGTAAGCTCCTGAGCGAGGTCAGCGTCACCTTTGTGGTGGGTTAGGTCCTACAGGGTTGGGGCCTGGCCCCAGCGCTGAAGGCCAGCATCCCCCCGGCCATTCGAGCCCACGATTTGGGACTCAGAGCTCTTGGGGTTAAGAGCAGGCCCTGAAGTCAGACGTCTGGGGCCCTATCCTGGCTCCGCCACCTGCTGCCCAGTGGGCCTTAACCTCCTTGTCTGTGAGAGGGGAGGACAGTGCTGTACTCCTCGAGGGTCGATCTGAGAATGAAACAAACCTCCTAGAGGTTAGAACAGTGCCGGGCACGTGGTTTACACACAATATATGCCGGCTGTTTTTGTCCTTGCCACTATATTAGCATCTGCCTTATACCCGGGGTCTGGACCCTAGATCAGCCATTTCGGGGAAGGCTGTCCCCCGGCACTGGACTTCCAGTGCTCCCAGCTTCCAGATGCTTCCCCAGCCGCCCCCACCCCTACTCCCACTCAGCTCTCAGAGCCTGTGCCCTCTCCCCAGGTTGGGTGGGGGCTGGACCAGGGTAGAGTAGACAGCGCCAGGGTCCTGTGGCCCCCGATCGGCCAGGCTGGGGCGTGTGCACCTGGCTTCCCGGAGCCAGGCAGAGCTGCTATTTATAGCCAGGAGCTCGGCTGGTTTATTTCAAGCTCCACGGATCCCGGGAGGGGAGCCGGCTCCAAGCTGCGAGGGGCCCTCCAGACCCTCCACCCATCCCCTTTCCAAGGCATTTTCTAGCATTTCCCTACCCAAAGGTTCACTGATACTCCCAGGGCCCCACCCTGGCCCAGCCTGGCATGAACCTGCCTCTTTGCAGCCCCTTGGCCTCCTGGCGGTGTCCCCATCGTCTCCTCGTCTGGCAGAGCAGAAAACTGGGGCCTCGATTGTCTAAGACAGCATTAGTGTCAAAGCCCAGAGAGGGTTGGATGGAACAGACCTTGGCTGAACCCCAGTTCTGAGCCAGGCCAGCTGGTTTTTATGCGAGAGCTCACAGACTGAGGCCCAGAGAGGGAAGGGACTTGCCCAAGGTCACACAGTGAGTTAGAGGTGACCAGGAGGAAACCCAAGCCCTATGCTAGGCACTAGGAACTCAGAGATGACCAGCCCCGCCCTGGGCAGGGGTTTGGGGCAGGGCCCGCTTGTTCGTTCGTTCGTTCGTTCATTCATTCGTTCATTCATTCCTGTTCCGTGTTGAGTGTCTTGCTGCAGGGTTCAGCGCGGGGCAGGGACATGCCAGCTCGCTGGGCAGGTGGTAACATGGGTGCTCACCATGGCCCGACATGCTCTGTGTCCCGCAGGAGGGGCCCCATGGAAGGAGCCGGAGGCAGAGCATCCCAAGAAGGTGCCACGGGGCGAGGGTGGCGGCCGGAACGTCCCTCGGTCTTCCCTGGAGCACGGCTCGGACGTGTACCTTCTGCGGAAGATGGTAGAGGAGGTGTTTGATGTTCTTTATAGTAAGATCCTTCCTCATTCCATTTGGGGCCCCCGGGCGGGTGGGAGCCCCGGTCCCTGCCCTGCTGAGGAGGCCCCTCCCGGCCCCACCAAGGGCCCAGGGCAAGACCTCAAGGTGTGCCCCGCCCCCCCCCCCCCCCCCCAGCCCTCCCTCGTCTTGTATCCCCAGGCATGGCTCCTCCACCCCGGCCTTGCTTCCTGAACCACCGTCCCCACTGCCCCGGCCTGCCTGGCGCTGCTCACTGCCACCTGTCGCCTGGAAATGGCCCCCGGCTCGCCCTGGTCTCTTTTCGCCTCCAGGCCGGCTCCCTGCTGCCCCCACCTGTCCTTGACCAAGGGCCTCTTCCTAAAACACAAGTCTGACCAGGAAGCTCTTCCTCCCACTGCCCTGGGGGCTCCCCGTTGCCCTCAATGTGGCCTAAGCACCCACATGGCCGGTCCCGCCCACCCCCAGCCATGCTGCCCTGCCTGACGGAACCGTTTCCTGTTCTCCAGCACACTCCGGCTTCGTTTCACACCTCCTCGCCTTTGCACCGCTGTGCCTTTTCAGACTGCCTGCCCCTCTGTCTGGTGGACGCCACATTATTGTCTAAGGCTCGGCTCTGGGCAACCCCCTGCCCCACTGGCTTAATGCCCCCTTTGGGTACCCACCGTGTCCTGTGCCCTCACCAGCGCAGTGCTCTCTGGGGTCAGGGTCTGTGCTTGCCCTTTC
Source organism: Panthera onca (assembly GCF_046562875.1). Lineage (NCBI taxonomy): Eukaryota > Metazoa > Chordata > Mammalia > Carnivora > Felidae > Panthera > Panthera onca. The sequence continues at coordinate 10,747,087 of NC_138354.1, forward strand.
CGCTGTTCCCCAGCCTGTAGTTCAGGGCCCAGCAGCGGCAGATGTTGACAGGGTGTTTGTTGAACGACTGAGCGACAGCTGACTTAACTAGTTAGCCGAGTCCTTCCTGTGGGGGAGGTGGGCGGGCCTGGCCTCCCTCAGAAGCATCAAGTTGCAGAATCTCTGGCCGGTGGTAGCCTTCACACTCTCTAGGTCCCTAAGGGTCCCACCTCTGGCTTTGTTCCCTTCTCTACTGCAGCCTTTGGTTGTGTGGAGCAAAGGTCTGTGAGGAAACTCCCGCTGTCGTCTAGATGTCAGGAGGAAGAGGAGGCCTGGGTGGGAGGGGAGGCCCGGAGGGCCTGGGTGGGCACGCTGGCCACCGTGGGAGGGGAGGACTTGTCACACGTGGTTGGCCAGGCCACCGCCCTTTTGGCGGCTACGGGGTTGGTGCCCACAGCCCCCCACACGCCTCGCCCCACTCTGTCCCACCGCCGGTGGAACCTGAGGTGGCCCTGAGGTGAGCGGCCTCTTACTGGCTCCAGGTGGGGCTGCAGGGTGGGAGTGACAACAGTCATTCCTCACCCAGGGCCCCTGGGCCACCCTGAGTCCCCAGCCAGTCTCCCCTCCATTCACCCCTTCTTCAACCCCACCACCTTCTGTCCGTGTGCTTCCTCTCTTCCTGAATCTGTTCTTCCTGTTTCCACTCCCCTCCCTCACCTCCTCCCTTCCTCCCTGCCATCTCTCTCCCGCCCTCCTTTCTCTGTCCCCCGTGTCTCCTCCTCACCTCCCACCCGCAACCCCGCACCCCACCCTCCCCTCCGCCCGGGTGCCCTGAGAGAAGAGAATGGCGAGAGAAGCTGGGAGCCCTGTCCGTGGGGGAGCCCTGGCCCTCGGGTGCACACAAAGGGGACTTGTCCCTAGCGCTCGCCCACCCCTCCCCCCCACTTAGCCTGTCCTGTGTGAAGCTCACAGTGAAGGGGCCCGTGGGGTCCAGTTTCCTGGGAACCCGGCACCACAGGGAGTGACTCCACGTGGCCCCAGCCCAGCCTGGCTGCCCTCTCACACTAGACCCTCTCCTCGACCCCCTCCCCCACAGGCGAGGCCCTGGGAAGGGCCAGCGTGGTGCCCCTGCCGTACGAGAGGCTGCTCAGGGAGCCGGGGCTGCTGGCCGTGCAGGGGCTGCCCGAGGGCCTGGCCTTCCGGAGGCCAGCCGACTACGACCCCAAGGCCCTCATGGCCATCCTGGAGCACAGCCACCGTATCCGCTTCAAGCTCAAGAGGTGAGTGGGCCCGGGGCCTGGTGGCTGGACTGTGAGGTCCGGACCAGGACGGGCCAGGAGGGCGACCTGCTTCCATTCTGGCTCAGCCACCTGTGGCCACTTATCCAGTCACAGGGAGGGGACTTCAGACACCCGAGGGGGACTAAAAGCTCCCAGCCTGGCGGCGGAGGTGAGGCAAATGCCCGGTCATAGAGCATGATCTGAGCCAGGCGTTGTGTCACGGGGGACCCCAGGGGACTTCGGTGTTGCAAAGAGGGTGGAACAGCCCTGGCCGGGAGCCACATCATGTGTGCTCGCTGGGGTTATGTCAGGGGCTGGGGGGAGGCGAGGAGGTGGAGGCTGGCGAGCCGGGTCGAGCGCTGGGGCTGCCTGGAGACCGGCCCGAGGCCGTGGCGTTGCCCATGGGTGTTTAGCAACCACCCTCTGCGCACAGGCCCAGAAAAGGAGGGATGTGGTAGGAGCTGGGGGGCGACCAGGCATGTGATGGCTGGGTGGGAGGCACGGAGGCCGAGGGGCAGGGCCCAGCTCCTCCAGCGGCCCTGGGCACATTATAGCCCTGCCCTGGCCTGCACCCCTGCCTGTAAAATGGGGACTAGCTCCCGTCCTGTGTACCTCGCAGGCCGCCATGTTGTGCGGGGGCCGGGCTGGAGGACTAAAGGAAGAGATGGGACCTTCTGGTGGGTCAGGTGTATGAAGCCATCACGTGTCCTTCTCTCCTTCACCCAGGCCGCTTGAGGATGGCGGGCGGGACTCAAAGGCCTTAGTGGAGCTGAACGGCGTCTCCCTGATAGCCAAGGGGTCTCGGGACTGTGGCCTGCATGGCCAGGCCCCCAAGGGGCCACCCCAGGACCTACCCCCCACCGCCACCACCTCCTCTGTGGCCAGCTTCCTGTACAGCAATGCACTCCCTAACCACACCACGAGAGAGCTCAAGCAGGAGGCGCCCGCCTGCCCGCTTGCCCCCAGCGACCTGGGCCTTGGCCGGCCCGGGCCTGAGCCCAAGGCCTCTGGTGCCCAGGACTTCCCCGACTGCTGTGGTAAGCTGCTGCCGGGACCCCTAAGTCTAAGGGTGGGACAGGGGTCACTCGTGTGGGGGCACCCTCCCCGGGCAGGTCCGGGTGCCCGGGCCCACCCCAGGCTGAAGGAGGCACATTGGGACAAGGGGCTGGGACAGGACAGCTGGCGACCCTGGGCCTCCCCTCAGCCGTCTGTGAACAGTATCCTTGGCCTGGGGCCAAGCGATGTCCAGAGGAGTCTGGAGTCCGTAAACATGCTAATCGGTCACATGCTACATCCCCAGCCTGGGTTGGGGGTACTGGAGATAGAGAAGGGACACCTGGATGTGAGAGAGACCTGTGTTCACATCCTGGGCTCCTTGGCTTAGTGACTGTGTCCTAGAGCAAATCTCTACCTCTCTGAGCCTCAGTTTCCTCATCTGTCAAGTGCAGATGCCAGTAGAACCTCTCACAAGGTTATCGTCCGGGTTAAGTTCCCGGGCCAGTCAGCAATGCAGATTCTCAGGCCCTGCCACAGTCCTGCTGAATCTGAAGCTTTGGGGACGGGGTCCAGTCGCCTGTGTATTCCAATCTGCCAGGTGATTCAGATGGTGCTCAAGCTTGAGAACTGCTGTATTAAAGCACTGAGTCTGGGGCGCCCGGGTGGCACAGTCAGTTGAGCATCTGACTGTTGATTTTGGCTCAGGTCGTGATCCCAGTGTCATGGGATCGAGTTCCACATCGGGCTCCATGCTGAGTGTGGATCCTGCTTAGGATTCTCAATCTCTCTCTCTCTCTCTCTCTCTCTCTCTCTCTCTCTCTATCTCTCTGTCTCTTCCTCTGCCCCTCTCCCCACCTGTGCTCTCTGTCTCTCTAAAATTAAACACACACACACAAAACCCCTGAGTCCAATGCTTAGTACATAGTAGGTGCTTAGAGGGGGCTGTTATCAGGAGGAGAAAAAAGGGCCTCCCTCCCCTCCCCACCGCCAAATGTGTGGGCTGAGCGGCGGGTGGGACTTACACACCCGAAATAGGTGTCCCCACCTGTAAAAGGTGTCCTGGGACATCACAGCTTCTCCCTGATCTCCCGTTTGGATAGCAGACTCTGGCCCTGGTCAGGGAACTTGCCTAGAGTTCGCGATCACAGGGCTCAGTTCTGGGGTCTCCCTGATGGATGAGGCTGTTACCCCAGGCCAGATCTGGGGGAAGCCCTCTTGGGGCCCACCTTGAACCTGTGCCTCTCCTCTGCCTTGTCCAGGACAGAAGCCCCCCGGGCCTGGTGGTCCTCTCATCCAGAATGTCCACGCCTCGAAGCGCATCCTCTTCTCCATCGTCCACGACAAGTCAGGTAGGACGGTGCCCATAGCAGTGCCCTGAGCAGACTGGGGACCCGGGGCTGGGGGTGGTGCTTCCCGAAATGGAGATGTGTCCACTGGGTCTTAAAGGAGAGCTGTGCACGAGGGACCTTGAGTCAAACCAGAGTATGACAGTTCTGCATTGCTATGTGACAAACTACCCCGGAACATAGCTTAAAACAGCAAGTGTTTCCACCTCATAGTTTTCATGGGTCCAGAGTTCAGGAGCAGCTTAGCTGGGTGGTCCTGGCCCCGGATCTCTGATGAGGTTGTGATCGGGTTGCCAGCGGGGGCTGCGCTCATCTGAAGGTTTGACCGGGGCCGAGGATCCACTTCCAGGCTCAGTCATGTGGCTGGTGGCAGAAGGCTCCTTCCTACTGCATGGGCCCCCACGGGGCTGCTCGAGTGTCCTCGTGATGTGGCGGCTGGTTTCCTGACGTTCTCAATCCCAAGCAGAGTAGGGAGGAAGCCACATGTCTTTCATGACCTACGTCACAGGTCACCATCAGTTCTGCCGTGTTCTACCCATTTTTAAGTTTGTTTATTTATTTTGAGAGAGAGAGTGTGTGTGTGTGTGTGAGCAGGGGAGGGGCAGAGAGGGGGAGAGAGGGGGAATCCCAAGCAGGCTCTGCACTGTCAGCATGGAGCCAGACGCCGGGCTCGAACCCACAAACTGTGAGATCATCACCTGAGCTGAAGTCAGATGCTCAACCGACTGAGCCACCCAGGTGCCCCCGTGTCCTACCCTTTAGAAGCCAGAAATGAGCCACCCACACTCACAGGGAGCGAGAGGAATTAAACTGCGCCTCTTGAAGATGAGAGACAAAAAAATTATGTGGGCAGATATTAACAGTACCACACGGTATTTGGGATTCATTTATACCCAAAGGGCTGAAGCAAGACTGTCCAGCCATTATGCCTTGTGGAGATCTCAGCCTCGGCTTCAGTGAGAGGCTCCTTAAGAAGACCTAGTCCCCTGGGGCGCCTGGGTGGCTCAGTCGGTTAAGCGTCCGACTTCAGCCCAGGTCATGATCTCACAGTTCGTGAGTCTGAGCCCTGCGCCGGGCTCTGTGCTGACAGCTCGGAGCCTGCTTCGGATTCTGTGTCTCCCTCTCTCTCTGCCCCTCCCCCACTTGCGCTCTGTCTCTCAAAAATAAATGTTAAAAAAATTTTTTTTAATTAAAAAAAAATGAAAATGAAAAAAAATTAAAAAATGAAAATAAAAAAAAGACCTAGTCCCCTGAAGGGCGCCTGGGTAGCTCAGTCAGTTAAGCATCTAACTCTTGATTTCGGCTCAGGTCATGGTCTCGCGGCTTATGAACTCGAGCCCCACGTCAGGCTCTGTGCTGCCAGCGAGGCTGGGTAAGACCCCAGACGTACAAAGTGTGAGGGTTAGTGGTCTGAGGTCACGACTCGGCATCTCAGGGAGAGCACCCTCTCAGCCCCCTGCCCGTCTAGGGACACCCAGGAGACACCCAGGATGGACAGGCTGAGCCTACGTCATTAGCCACTGCCCGTGGGGGCAGACAGAGGCAAGAGGAGAGAGCAGGAGTGGAGACCAGCAGGGCGTTGTGTCGGGCTGTCTCCTGGAGGAGGCTGGGGCCTCAGGGCCCCCGGTGGGAGTGGGTGGAAGGGGTGAGGCCCCTCTGGGGGGCTCTGCCGGAGAAAGCCCGGTGGCCTCGGCTGTGGAAGGAGTGTGGCTGTCCTGGTGCCCCAGCCCAGCGAGGAGGGTCTAGCGGGGAGCTGGACGCTCGTCACGAAGCAGCCAGGCCCTGGGCTCCCCGCTCCGACCCGCCCTCACTCGTACCTCCTGTGTTTTGATAGAGAAGTGGGACGCCTTCATAAAGGAAACCGAGGACATCAACACGCTCCGGGAGTGCGTGCAGATCCTGTTTAACAGCAGATATGGTGAGTGGGCGGCCCGGCCCGCTGTGTGGCCCCGGCAATGTGCTGAGCATCTCATTACGTGGCAGTCACTTGTGTTCCCTAACATGACAGCGGGAGCCATATGCTGGCACACAGCAGTGCTAATGTCATCTCCTGTCTGGCTGGGGGGGCGGTTGTGTCAATATTTCCCTTCCAGATTTCTCCGGGGGGGCGGAACTGATGGCAGAGCCCCAGCCTTGACTCACCTGTGGGAGGCGGGCGGGTCGGCATCCAGAAGACCCAGAAAAACGGCCGCTGGCCTCGCGCACTTGCAGGGTCGGCCCCGCGCTGCGCTGTTTCCTGCCGCTGTGCCTTTGGGCCTCTGGGCCTCTGGGCCTTGCCCTCCGCCCGCCATGCCCCCCGCGTGTTTGGGGAGCACACTCCCACTTGTTCTTCAAGACTCAGCCTAGGCCGGCCGGGCCCCCAGAGCCGTGATGGGGTTCTCTCTGTCACGTGCCCTGCACCTGATGCCCCTTGTCTGTATCTGTTCCCGTGATGGCCAGGACCGCACCAGCCCCTCCCTGTGTCCCCAGCACCCGGGACAGAGCCGGGCTCGGGGCGCATGTCTGCCCTCTGCACCTGGCTGGTCGCCAGGGCGGGCGTGCCTTCCACTCGGTCCAGCTTCACGCCCAGTGGACGGCGAGGCCACTGGTTGGCTGGAAGGCGGGGGCTGGAGCAGGTGGTCTGTAAGCCCCTCCCACCCTGGGTGCTCTGAACACCCCCCCCACCCCGTGCCACGCGCTCCGACACACCCACTCTCCCGTCTCCCTGGCAGTCCTTGCTCACTCTGTCTTTATTGAGCTCCACCTGTAAACCCCACTCAGCGGATGGCCACGTGTGGCCCTTGCCTGCCTGGGCGGCTGTCACTTAACTGTGGAGATGACGCGAGTTCCCGCAGGTCACCGCAGGTGTGACAGCCACCCCCCGCTGAGTGGTGCCGCCCCACGGTGGGGAGTCCCTCCGTGGATGGGGCCAAGGGAGGAGATGGGGCAGGGGCCCCGGGAGCTCCCTGAACGTGCACGGTCCAGAACGAGCACTGTGCTGGGAGTCCACAGCCACTTGCCGGGTGACCTGGAGTTGGCCGTCACCCTCGGTAACCTTGGCCTTCTCAGCTTGAGCAGAAGGGACAGCGTGGGGCTTCACCCTCCTCTCTTCCTTCCGTCTCCTTCTGTCTTTCTGTCCTCACTCTCTCTTCCACCCTCCCCTCCTGCCTCGATAAAGGAAAACCCTTTCTCCGACACTTCTGACACCGGAAGGGTGGGTTTCCCAGCCCCAACAATTCTCCAGGCCTCTGGACACCAGCTGGGCGTCCTACAGTTCAGTCCCGACGCAGACCCCACAGGTTAAGGGCCCAGTCCCAAAAGACAGCCCCGCGGTTAGGCCGTTTGAGGCCTACGGTCATTTTTCCGCGTCTTCCGGATGGTTCTCCAGACGGGCACCCGCACTTCTGTCCGCCTCTGCTACACATCCACGGTTCGCGTGACCCCTCAGGCTCAGCCAGCCAGCCTGCCACAGTGGCTCACAGAACCCGGAAACACCTTGCTTACCTTTACCTGTTTATTGTGAAGGGGACTGACGAACAGCTAGAGGATGAGGTACACGGGGTGAGGCCTGGCGAGTTCTCGAGCGCTGGAGCTTTTGCCCTGGTGGAGTTTGGGGTGCACCCTCCCGGCACGTGCGTCCGCCAGCTCGGAAGCCCGGGGGAGCCCTTGGTTTAGAGTTTTTACGGGGGTCCCAGTAAGTCGGAGGGATTGGTTAAAACATTGTCCCGTGGTGACTCGCTCAGTCTCCGGCCCCTCTCTGTCCGGGGCGGTGGGGGTGGGGCTGAAAGGGGCAACCCTCTGATCACGTGCCCCCCCGCCCCGAAACCAGTCCCCATCCTGAGGGATCTGGGGGCACCCCCCTCATTATCATAAACTCAGGTGGGTTCAAAGGGGCTTAATATAAATAACAAGGCTCTTCTCAGGCCTCTCTCTCAGGAAATCCCCAAGAACCTGAGTCCAAGGCCACACATGGACTTCTTATTAGATCACGAGTTGCTCCCTCCCTTCTTTTTTTTCTTCTCACGCTTTCACTGGTTCGCCCACTTATCAGTCATGCATCCTGAGCCCTCCCACCTTGTGTCGTGCACTCAAGCCAACGCTGGTCTCAAGGCACTTCAGCAGGTGCCTGAAGATGTGTCTCGGGTTGTAGTGTAGTGCTGGCGGAGGGGTGGTGGTGGAGGGTGGTGGGAGGAGCCCTCGGAAAGACAGGACCACACAGAAAAAGGTGAGGTCTTCACAGGCTTGAGCGGTCGGGGGTGGCTTCGTGGAGGAGGTGCCCTTTGATCCACGCTGGGGCTAGGGAAGCCTAGGCCTGCAGGCTTGGCAGGCTGTGCCTTCTGGATTGGGGCGGGGCTGGGCCAGGCTCTGGAGGCCTCGTAAGGAATCCGGCGCAGCCTGGGCGTCTTTGATGTGGTCTTTCTGGTAGACCCGCTCCTCCCCTCTTGCCTGGACCGCCCCAGGCAGGTGTGAGCTGGATGGGCAGTAGGGGGAGGGGATCCGGGGAGGGCTGGCCCTGTCTGCCTTGGGAGCCTTCTGCCCCAGCCAGGCTGGCACGGCGGCCTCCAGTCTTCCCGCCTGTAGTGCCCTCTGGATGTTTCCGGAACGCTGAACCTTTTGCGGATGCCGGCACCTGGCCTGGCCACATCCAAATCCAAGGAGAAGCACTGGGCTTGGAGTGGTTGAGGCCGTGTCCCTTCTCCGGCTTCCCCAACTCTGAGCTCTCCCTGCAGCTGTGCTGGGGAGAAGGCAGTCCCCAGGGGCACGCTGTGGCTGGCCTGAGGTATCCCGCAGACCCTGGATAAGTGGATCCTGTCCCTGGCTCTGCCCTTTCAGCCACCAGCTCTGGGTGGAGTGGGCCAGCAATGGGGCTGGGGTGCGGAGTGGGGGGGGGAGGGAAATAGAACAGAGAAGAAATGGGGGGAACCCCAGCCTCCAGGAAGCCTCAAGAACATTGTCACCGGAAGGAGATTGAGACTACGAGGCACTGAGGATCCTCCATTCTCCCGTCTCAGTGGGCAGAGGCTGGAGGCCAGGTGGGATTGACCTCTGTGCACTGGGTCCCCTTGCCTCCAAAGAGACAAGCCCAGCAAATGAGAGGAACCCAAGTGGAGATGAATTCACACAGACTCGCAGAAGCTACCGCTGACGGGCTGGGGCTGGGGGTTGGGGGAAAGACATGGTTTGACAGCTGTTGAGATTTCGAGGGTTTAATTTGACAACGAGCTGAGTGTGGCTTCACAGTGGGATCTGGCTGCCAGAGCCGCCAACGCAGACCCGGCTGTGTCAACAGAAAAACAGTCTTGACGGCGTGCCAGGGAGGGCCCCAGGCAGCTCGGCCCCGTCCCGCTCCGGGTGTGGCCGGAGGGGAGTCCAGCTCGGAGCTGGCACCTGCTGGGACACGGAAAAACGCGGTGCGGCCGGAATGGGGAAGGGCCTGAGGAAGGGCACAGAGACGCGGGACCACTGGGGAAGTTTGGAGGGATGAGGCAGGAGGGAAGCAGACACCCAGCCCAGCAGGTCTCCTGAGACCTCCCAGGCCCTGGGGCGGGGGGGGGGGGGGGGAGGAGACAGGGACCCATGAAAGTCCCATCAAGCACATAGTAGGTGCTCAAGAAGTACTTGGTGCCTGAATGAGTAAGAACACGGAGATGGGACATAAGTGAATGATTGAGATGGCCTGAGACTGAACCCAAGGGTCCACAAGGAAGGAACAAGGAACCCACTTTGTAAACCCGGATTCTGCCTGCACTGCTGTTGGCAAAGTTCCTACAGTCTCATTTCTGGCCCTGATGAGTAAGCATCATGTGCACCCCCCCCGACACCTCCCTGGAGGAAAGAGCATGTCTGGAAGGCTGCAGGAATCCTGCCGAGAGCCCCCTCAAGCCTGGCTGCCGTTCACTCGCTCACCGAGTACAGGGAGCAGCTAGTCTGTGTCCCATCCTGTCTAGATAGATCCCAGATGGGGAGCGGTTGGCCGCCTGTGTCCCCGTGGAACTGAGGTTCTGGACAGTGAACCAGCATACAGACGAAAACATGTGTAGTGTCAGGTCATGGTGAATGTGGGACGGAAAACAAAGCAGGGCGAGATGGAGGGGACTGGCAAGGTGACATCTGGGGGGACGCTTGAATGGGGAGAGGGAGGAAGGGCAGTGTCTGGTGATCTGGGAGGAGAGAGTCTGAGTAGATGGTAGAGCATGTGCGAAGGCCCTGGGGCAGGTGCGTGTCTGGCATGTTAGGGAGGCAACAAGGAGGCTGCAGAGACTGGGATGAGCAGAGGGGGCACGGGAGGGAGGTGAGTCAGAGGTGATGGGGTCCTGGTCACGTGGGGCCTCGTAAGCCCAGGTAGGACTTCGGCTGTCACCGAGGGGGATGGGAGCCCGTGGGCATTTTTCAAGAGGGAAGTGACATGCTGCTCCATGGCCGGACGGGTGCAGGGGATGGGGTGGGGGGAGGTGATGGTGACCACGGCCCTGGGGCCCCGCGTGTCCTGCAGCTTCCGTCCCGCGCTCAGCCTTGCCGTTGCCCTTCCAGCGGAAGCCCTGGGCCTGGACCACATGGTCCCCGTCCCCTACAGGAAGATTGCCTGCGACCCAGAGGCCGTGGAAATTGTGGGCATCCCCGACAAGATCCCCTTCAAGCGCCCCTGCACGTATGGGGTCCCCAAGCTGAAGCGGATCCTGGAGGAGCGACATAGCATCCACTTCATCATTAAGAGGTACAGGGCGGGGTGCGGGCCTGGGCTCGGGGCGCCGCGGTGTAAGGGCTGGGCAGGGCGCCACGGCAGGCGCGAGGCCGGGCCCGGGGAGGCGATGATGACGCCTGGGTGGGATGAAGGGGCTCTGACAACCGAGAGGACGGGCGGGCCAGGGAGAGAAGTCGGCCTCCTTAATCTGACAGGAAGTCTCCTCCTTCCTGGCCTCTTCTGAGGATTGAACGGGGAAACTGAGGCACGGTAAGGTCTTAGTAAGAGGTGTTTTCCTCCCCCTAAAGAAGACTGAGGCCTTTCAGCTTACCTGCCCCTGGAGGGGGGCCCACCTGAGGTCACACCCCACCTTGGGCTGCCCTACCTGCTGGTAGGCTGACTGCCTCTCCTGTCTCCCTAGGCAGCCTGGCGCAGGTGTGGGTAGGTGCGAGAAGGCAGGACAGGATGCGCTTGAGAGCTGCAAACCCCCAGGGTGGCTGGCTTGGGGTGTGGGGGGAGCCTGCTGCTGCCCATCCCGCAGTGTCGTTGCCTGAGACTCTAGCAAGGAGTTTGCCCTCACAGCCGGTTGGACCCCCACCGTGCAAGCATCGGGGTCTCCGGGCAATGCGCGGACTCCCTGGGATGTTTCCTCCTAAGTGGTTAGAGACGGAGGGTGGCCAGAAGCCATGCCGTCCAGCCCCCTGCCTCCAGGCAACAGGGCACCTGCTCCGGGAGTTCTCTGAGGGCACGCCTCCAGGGTGTGCGTGTACTCACGGCCGTGCTTCCTGGACTAGAGGCAGGCACTGAGGGCGAGGACTGCGCGTGGCTCGTGGCTGAATTCCCAGTGCCTAGAACAGCCCCTGGTATGCAGTAGGTGCCCCTTGTGTATGTGTGCAATGAGTGAATGAACGAACAAATACTCGTCCGGGGGTGCAAGGAGGCTGGGCATGGGCCTCTGGGGGTGCAAGTGGCCTCCGGGGATGCATGGGCCTCCGGGGGTGCAATGAGTGAATGAACGAACAAATACTCGTCCGGGGGTGCAAGGAGGCTGGGCGTGGGCAGCGGCTGGGGATCCACTCAGGGCACGGAGCTGTTCTAGAGCAGTGGGCAGGACCTCTGCAGGGTTGCTGGAGGCCAGAGCGGGGTCTGCTGGGCCCCTTTGCTTTGGGGGGGGGCGGGAACAGCAGGCTCTAGGGCGACCAGGGCCCTGGAGGTGGGCAGATCCAGGAGGGTGCTGTGGTATCATCCCGGTTGGCGGTGGGTGGAAGGAGAGAGGTTGGCTCCATTTGGGGTGGATTCCGAGCTCTGCTGGGTTCGCCGGTGGGTAGACGGTGGGAGTGTGGAGGGGAGCACGGAGGCCAGGATCACGCCGTGTTTCTGGCTGTACAACTGGGGGAAGCAGGTCTGGTGTGGGGTGGAGAGTTCGCGTGGGGTATGCTAACCTGGAGATGTTCGGATACGGAATTTTGAGAAGTCAGAAGCTCCAGAGGGAGGTCTGTGTCGGAGATAAGATTTCTGAGAGTTGTCCTCGTGGGCCAGGTAGGGCTCTCGCCAGGGTGGAGAGAGAGAGGAGAAGGGAGTCCCCACTTTAGAGGCCAGGGCGAGGAGGAGGAGGGAGAGGAGGAAGCGGGGAGGAGCCACCAGCAAGGAGACTGAGAAGTGGGGGGTTGGGGGGCGTGGTGGGAGGGCAGATTATTCTGGAAGTCCGCCCTGACCGTGTGGGTCTCCTGTTTGGAGCCCTTTCCAGCCCCCGGGGTACAGGGCATACTCTGGCCCCAAGGCAGGTCGTCAACCCCCCCTGCCTTCCCTCCCTCACATGGAGCACAGCCTTGGACACCTTTCTCTGAGTCCGGGCCGCCTTACTGCCTCCAGGCCTTGGCTGAGGCTCCTCCCTCTGCCCGGATCAGCTCTCCCCAGCTTCCCACCTGTGTTCATCGTTCAAGGTGTGCTTACCTCTGGTCTGAGAGTCCTCCCCGGCGCCCTCGTTCAGAAAGGATTTCCCCCCGCCACGTTCTGGAAGTGAATTGAAACCAGTCGCCCTTCTGTCAGCCAGTGCCTGGTGTTGTGTAGCTTAAATGTCTCTTGCTGCTGCTGAGTTCTTTTCCTGCTTGACTCTCGGGAGGGGGACAGGGGGTAGGTGAGAAGAAAGCTTCAGGGACACCCCAGCGTCCCACCATGTGCCTGGCCATGGTATTTGGGTCCTCACCATGGCTGACCTTGATCTCAGTCTAAACCAGAGCTTAATTTTTCACTAGTATTTGCCAAGTGGCTATTACAGGCTCAGCCCTTTGCTGGGCTCTACTGAGGACTTCACAGATAGCAGTCAGTCCCCGAGGCCACCACCAGTCACGGCAGGGGGCGTGGGATGGTCACTCCTGTGATGAGTTCAGGGCACAAGAGGACAACAGGTTTCCAAGTGTCGAGTCGATGGCAAGTGGCGAGCGGCAAGCCGGTGGGGCTTCCTGAAGGAGGAGGCTTTGGCATCAGGTAGATTGGGCTTAAAGTCACTCGAAGCATGATAACCTTGAATAGTCCTTCTCTTCTGAGCCTGTTTCTTGCTTGTAAAAATAAGGACAATGGTGTGGCCCTCTCCCCAAGATTTTCTCAACATAAAATGAGGAGACAGGCCTAACACACTGACCTATAGTAGATGTTCAATAAACATGAGTCCTTTTGCTTGACCTCATCTTCCTCACATATAAAGAAGTAGTCAAGTGCATCGGTGTTGACGGCCTGAGTTTGGGTCCTAGCCCTACCTTTCCGAGCTGTGTGTCCTTGGGCAGGTCACTTAACGGTTCTGTGCCTCACTTTCCTCATCCGTAAAAGGGGGCTAGTGGTGGTCCTTGCCTCACGGCGCTGATGGGAGACCACATGGCGGGAGGTGAGCGAAGTACCTAGAACAGCAGCTCCTCCCTCCCGAGCCCTCCGGACCTTTTTTGCTGTTACACATCCTCGCCTGGTCGGTGGAGCATTTGAGATGTGAGTCGGGCAGAAGTGAGTCGGGAGGCAGGGCTTGGGAGCTGCCAGCAGGCTTTCTCTGCCGCGGCCCATGTGTCTGCAGGGTCGGGGGCAAGTCAGGGGGAGAAGCCGATCCACAAGGCCTGGGGGTCTTATTTTCGGCGGTAGGGGGCTCCCTGGCCCCCCAAACGCCCATTCCCACCAGGACACCAGCCCCGAGTGTCAGGGTCCAAGCTGACACCTGAGGGGCAGACACATCCGTTCTACCTAAGGCAGAACATAAGGGGCAAAAGCATGCGGAGGGGGTCCCGGGACTCTGGGATGTGTTTGGAAGATTGACCGCAACTGCTGGTCAGTGCCCATCAAGCAGCCCTTGCGGGCCTGGCGGCTCCCGAGGGCATCTGTCATGGTCCTGGAGCCTCGTCAGACCTCCCTGTCATCTGCCCCCCAATCCTCCTCCCAGGGAACCTGGCAGGCCACGGGCGCTGTCTCCCTGATGGACGACGGTAACACCGTAAATGATAAAACCAGAGTCGAGGCCAGCAGCCTCCCTGTCACCGGGTGGGGCAGAGGAAGCAGGAAGCAGGGCTCGGCGAGGAAGTCGGTCTTCCCAGATTTAGTCCCATGGCTCCTTCTCAGCCTTAGGGGACCCAGATAAGTGGGGGCCCCCAGGAGCAGCGGGGAAGGCGGGGCTCCTCAGAACGAGAACGGGAGGTCAGACCCCGGGCCTTGCCTGCCTCCCACGCTGACTTTTTGGCCTCTGAATTTTCTGCTGGCCTGGCCTTGGGCATTACTAGGCCCTTGTATTCGGGCTCCGACATCCTTTCTTGTGTCTCGTGTAGCATCTGTAGCCTGAGTGTCACAACCGAGGCCCTGTCCCCTCGTCCGGCTGTTCCATGGCACACAGACTCTGCTCAGGAACCCCCACCACTAGCTCCCCACCCCTGTGGGTGCCACCAAGGTGGGAGCCCGGGTGGACAGAAAGAATACCAGCCCTGAAGGCCGACAGGCAGCTGACCCCAGCTTCCTTGCCGACCTCCACCCCACCCCCCGTGTTCCTGGCTCAGACTTCAGGTGTCTCTCCGGGATGACGCGAGGGTCCCGAATGGTCGCAGGCCCCCAGCCACCCCTCCTCCAGTCCGCGGTCTGTGTGGTGATGGGGTGGTCTGAAAGTGCCACGTTGCCCTCGGGGGCTCCCCATTGCCCACGGGGCAGAGAGCACGTGCCCGAGCCCAGCATGGAAGGCTGTTCCCCTCCCCCCCGAAGTCTTCCCAGACTCCTTCTCAG